>NW_028257139.1:0-2400000 GCF_035046125.1 Drosophila serrata | reverse complement strand
ATACTTTTACTGTCTTTAAAACTTGAACTATTTTATTGCTTTATAGCCAAATATAAAGCAGTGCAACTAACGAATATACAGCGATTTATGGAGAACATTTTTGGCAGTCTTGCAGTCATTGCTATAAATATAGTAAATACATATTATATTCGCTATAAAATATAAATTGTTAAAACACAGTATAAGACAAACATAGAATTATAGTCATTTATAAAATATTTTGTCCCAAGGATGTGTGATCTAAATTTACTGCTTAGTATAAAAAAGAATCCTTTGCTGAGAGACAACTCCGAAAACTGAATAAAATGCTTGTCATATATATTTGAATTTCGGGAAATATGTTATATTTTATAAAATAAAAAATAACTTTAAAAATTAATTTAAAAATGGCATGATTTTCTTCAATATTTAATAGTAATAAATCACATAATATTGATTATTGATTGAAAAAAAATTAAATACGTGATACGTGATAGAAATCGATGCTACTTATTTTACCAATTATTATTTTCTGATTTTTATTATGTTGTCTTTTTATACATTTTTTGTAACTGGAAACTGGAATCATAATTCATAGCCCTATTTTTTAAACATATAAGCTGTGGTGCAGAAGAAAATCTACCTAATGTAATATTTCAATATGAAAGACTTCTTTTAAATAAATTCTTAGAGTTTTAAAATGTTATTGCCTTGAAAGGTCATTTGACCTTATCCCTAGCCATCTCGTGCACAGATTTTCGCTTCATAATTTTCAGTGATATTCTGGGAGAAATATACCTCATGTTCCTAGGAACATTAACTTGCCCTGGGTGTCAAGGGCGGCGTTGTGTAAGGTGGTGTAAGTGCTTAAATTGAGCTTCGGGCACGCTCAGAATGCCATCAACCAGCAGGAAACATTTTCGGGGGATTGCAAACAAAACACCAAGCCACGGACATGTTTAGTTTTTATCATTCGCGCATTTGTTAGCGGACTCGTGCTTGCCAGTGACCCATTGCCCACATTCTCTCTGCTCCCCCAGTCCAGAATATCAAACTTTTCTGTTGTTGGTAATCTGTTTGATTGTCCCTCCTAAACTCTCATTTGTTTTGTGTCCCCACCTCCATAATTTCCCCCACCAAAAGGTTCTGGTTTGAGTGTAAGCGGATCCAGGGAGCCGGCAATTGACACGCGGGCATTACACATTGAAAGCATTTTGCAAACTCATAATCCATCTTCCCCATCTTTGCCAACTAAAAATTCCACCTGAACTCAATTGAGTTTATTTTCAAATGGAGCTTAACTGCACTTTCGCACGGATATTTCAGATATTCAAGTGGTTTGATGGCACCCTTGGAAAAAGGGATTCCCTTAGCAAAAACCATAAAATGCTTATTTAACCATTACTGGAATGCAAGATGCCATAGTCGAAGCTATAAATATCCTTTTATTTAAATTATTTAAATGGAATTTTGAATTATTGGTTTAAGAAACCAGAGATATTGCAAGAAGTAGTAAGTTATTAAAGAGTTGTAAATATTTATAGTTTGAGTGAGCTCCAATTGGGTAAATAAATATATAAACCATATATAATATTGCAACCAGATATATTAATTTTGAAGCAAATATTGTTTATTGATCCTCGAGAATAAACCATATTTAATTAAATATAATATTAATATTGTTGTGCCTTCTGATATTGAGTTTTATAAATAGTTGGATAAAGTTTACTAAAAATATTGTGTAAAATATTTTAAAATATTTGCAAGGCACCTTCAAGTTTATTTAAGAGAACCTTCTTGTCTTTGTCGGGCTTAGCTTGGACTTCTCTTAACCCTCTCTTGTTCAGGATTTCCTCGGTTTTTCTCGTCGCTGGACACTCTCTGTGTCACTCGTCCTTACTCTCAGTAAATGGAGGTCTTCTCTTGATCGTTGTCCTTTAATGAATGTTATCTCTTTTTATAGCTTCCTTAAAGGGCTTTAGTCTTAGAGCACATGTAGTGAAAGGCTTATATTATATATATTATTTACATCAAATGTACTAGCTGAAAAGATTGGTAAACCAATTTTCAAAATAATAAATACATTTGTGTTATAATTATTTCATGAAGTTTTACAAATCGTATCATGTTTTGTGCTGTGCAGTCACGTAGCGTAGTCCAGACATAGCAACCAGTCGGAATCTAGTTGGCCAAATGCGCCAAACTAATGACCGCATTAAGTAATTTTCCCCGCACTTTGGCCCCTTTGAATGGTCCACCGCCATCTGGGGTATCTGGGAGAATCTGGGGTATCTCTGGGACTCTGCATCCCAGACAGAGGACTCTGAGTCGCATCGAGGGGTCTGCTGTTTGTTGTTCCTGCATTTAAATGGCTTACTCAATGGCGCTTCGTGGTAATTGGCTTTTGGCTTTGGCATGTCCGCATACCAACCAAATCGGCAAATCGGCCAAACTAAATGCATAACTAGTTTCGGCTTGGCAAGTGGATTCTGATGCTTGCTCGGTGGCTTCTGTAAATTCGAATTTTGACTTTGTTTTGGGGAGAATGAGAGAGCAGAAGAATGAAATTAGTTGGGATTATCCTTCGGCGGGGATGTACACAATGGAGGGATTTTTTTAAAAAAGGAAGCTCGTATCAAACGCAAATTGCCTTGTTCGAAGCGGGAAACATTTGGAGTTTTTACGGCTTTGGCGGTAAACAAATCCCGAGGCGTTGCTGAGATTTTTATTATTTAATTTATTTCGGTGTCAGTTTAAATGCCATTTATTCATGTGTCAAGTGCCTGCAATTGATTCTGTTTTGGGTCTCCCCTAATGGATTATAGATAATGCCAATGTACGTGCTTTCACAGATAGACATGTTTAGCCCAATTTTCTGGCCACCGAGCAAACGCACCACAAAAAAAACAAAATGGAAAGGAAAGAAAACCATAAACGGATACCAAATTAGCATTTTTTGTGGATTCGATTTGCTCGCCTGAGTTTATATTTTCTTTGGTTTCATTTTTGCCACAGTCGTGAGCCCTGGGCCACACTTTTCCCCTTGCTTTCACTACGGAAAGCTGTAACTGTTTTCCTTTTGGCAGAACGCAACGTGTTTTCTGTTTATCCTGGCTGGTTTGCACCTTTTACTCGAGATGCCTGCTTGTCCTTGGAGGCTGCGTCTGTGTGTGTTGTGTGTGCTGCGGCTTTCACGGGTATTTCACCGTTGGCTGTTCTCGCTAAATCTCCACCCACCTAAACCTCAAACCGCAAAGGCACCCAAAAAGCACCCAACCATATAGAACTGCCACAACCGCTGCCTCTGCCGCTCTTCTGACAAACAAACGCAAGTGAATTTCGCCCAACAATCGAATTTCAGCGGCTTTCAGTGGCTCTGAGACCACACAAATCCTTGTCCTTGTTCGGCATATCCTGGCTTGGCTTCGACAGGCTGTATTTGAGTTCGAGTCAAGCAATAAAGATGTTTGGGCACTTGTGATTAGTGGCGGAAGGGCGGAAAGCAATTCCCCCTCACAACTACCCAAGGTGCACACGACAATGGCCTCTAAAGACGTCGCCTATAAAATGGGAGTTTTCTCTTTCGATTTCGTCGTCTGAGCCGCACCCGGTGCCATTGCCGGCCATTATTTCATTCAAGTTTCAAGGCAGCAGCCGCCGCCTCATTATGGCTTCATTAACACGCAGCTCGCTGTTTCTGCCTCTCTATAAACCAAAAAGTTTATTCGGCTCTGGCTAATGGCAAAAACTCGTCACGCACTCTCAGCCAAAAACTAAAAACTTTATTGTCACTTGTGCGGAATAGAGGCAAACCAGAGACACCAAAAACATCCCAACACACACACACAGAGAAAGCAGCCACACCCACGTAGCAAAAAAAGGACGAAAATTGCAATTGACAAGATTTAAGCATGGTCTGAATAAAGTTTTGTGTCGACAGTCTAAGCCACTTTTCCGAGCTGCATAGACAACACAGCCAAATGCAACTGAAACTTTTTCCAGTTTCAATTTTCCCCTTCCTTCCACAAAACTTTCAGTGCAATGGGGCTCAAAGATATTTCTATTGATTTGACCGACTCCAGGTGGCCACTTGGAGAAATACATATACTTTTATGTTTGCCAAAATGAGCCATGAGTGTTGGGGATAACATCAAATTGCCAATAAGTTTTGATTTGTATATGGTTTCCTGCCCACAGTAGAACGTTTTGAGAAGCCAAATTGAAGAGAGAATATTGAATCGGAAAAGATCTGGGCAGTTTCCGATGCCTAAGGTAAATAATTGTGAGTTTAGCAAGAATACTTGGACAATACTTAAAGCTAATAAAAGGACGAGTACACACGACGAGCTTGAGAGCATAAGGAGGAGCAATGCCGGCGAGAAAATAACCTATAAAACGATGAGCAAAAATTGCGGAAATGAGAGCGGCATAACGAGCAAACACGACGAGAATAAAAACAAGCGAGAGCGCCAGAGACGAGAGAGTAAAGTTTACAGTTGTCACGAAGAAGGTCTTTGGACCAAACGACGGAGATCCTTTAGTTTTAGTATACGAATAATTTATAATAAAACTTAATTAGCCTATCTCTAATATGTATTAAATTGGTTTAAATTTCTTGTATTTAGCTAGAAATTAAATCAATTTGATTCCAAAAATTGCTATTGATTGAAAATAAACCAGAGGCTGATTACTTTACTTTTGAAATTTAAGACTAAAACCTTAAAAGTTACCAGTATTTAATTTCAACGTTATAAAGTTTCAGCTTACCTTATAATTCCTAATATTTATAAAGTATTTGCAACATTTACCTTTTAAATAATGAAATAAAGATTCAGAATTTCTTACAATATTGATAAGACTTCAAGTTCAAATCACTTTTTTTTATTGATGACTTCAAATATGCTTTCACAAGCCATATAAATCCCAAAGATAATTTTCTTTTGCTGTAATAACCAACAAAAGGATATGATGCAGCGAAACTGATATTTTGATGGAATTTTCCCTGTGCAGAGCACAACACACATGCTGAGTGTGTGGCTGCGCCAAAAAGTTGGTTAGCCAAGTCGAGTCAAGTCAATGACTGACTGGAAATCAAATCTCGCACTAGCACCTCCCCCGAAAACCCACTGCGAACCCATTTAGGGATATGTGGACGAGTCGTGCACAGAGCGGGTCCTGGTGCTTTTGGTAAATTTCATAAATCAGAGTGCCGCCCGGAGGTGCGTGCAGCAGGACTGGGAACTATGGACACAGGACCAGGACTCCGTTCTCCGTACTCGGGACTGGAATATCAAGGAGCAACTGGATTCAATGCTCGCCGCTGTAATTGCTTTATGCTCTGGAGCGTGATGCGGTCAACAACGCAACGTGAGCGAGCCATTTTTGACATGGCCCAGAAGCTACAGCTATCCCAATCTTCTCTTGTTGCCCGAACCGAAGCCAGAGCCAGAGCTGGAGCCCCTTCTGGCCTTTCGCATTTAGTGGAATGGAAAAGTTGAAAAGTTTTATGATATTTTCGGTTAGCTGGCTGGCTACTCGATGCCTGGCTTGAGGTTATGGCTATGGATGAAGCAACTCCTCGTCCTCTGCGGCGCAAAATTCAACAGAGCCTGAATGTCGGACATAACTTGTCGCATCGAGGTCAGCAGACAGAGGGCACACTTTTATCACAAAACTTGAAGACAACTATGTATTTCCATGCCACATATTTCCAAAAAATATTGCTGACAAAGTAAGCGGGAGGCTATGACATTGTTTAAAATATAAATATACATATACATGGATGAGTGCAACGAATATAAAATACCTGTTGGGCAGTTTAAAAGTTTGACAGCAATGGAGAAAGGATGTTCCAGATAGCTTCGCATGTCAGCTTTAAAACAGATTAAGGATAGCTCTTCTGGCAGTTTAAAAAGAACACTTTACTTTTATACTGAATAAAGAGAAACAATGGCTTATCAATTATTTAAAAATGTAAAATCCTAAGGCCATGCTAATTTTCTTGAAGCGAGTATTAATTTTCATTAGTATACCCTACAAAAGCATCACTCTCTCTTTTTTGGCACAACTTTAAAAATAACATGCTAGGGAGTAATAAATTATGCTACTGCCACCACCTTCGCCATGTTTTATGCGAGTCCTAAAAAAATAATGTATATGCGGATGATAAAAAGAAGATTGCAAAACATCAAGCGAAACACCTCTGGCCAGAGTGCATCGCACTCGAATGTCAAAGCTAATAAGCAGTTTCGTTGCAAAATATTTTCCCGGGGGAAAATTCCGTCAGCGTCTCGTCCTTTTTGTTGCTTTTTTTTTAGAATTTTTTGTTTCTGTGCCACCTGTTTCTATTTCGCTTCAGATTTATGGGTAAATATAAAGCACAGGTGATGACACGTTGAGGTTGTTGGGCAGGTGACGAAAGTGTGCATATGTGTGGCCCACCGCCCTGGATTCTCCACATTTTTAGAGCTTGGCGGCTGGGCTCTAATTAATGAAAGACTTGGTCCTTACCTTTCCTGCCCCCACTGTCAATGCATAAAGAAATTTTGCTAATTAAAAATAATCGCAATAGCAAAGCTGCAGCGCAACTTTGTCTTTTGCCGGAGGAGCGCAGCAGGCATTCCCTTCTGTTTGCCGGAATCCCATTGAGCGGGTTGGCGTGGGCATTCCTTGTGATTATTTTAACAACTTGGCCATGTTGTTGCACTCGGTGAAAGCCAGGACAGCCATTCTCGCCTTTGTTACAGAGAGAAAACTATAGGTTCTTAAGGCACTCAGAGTTTTGAAACATTGATTGCTTTCTTGGGAAGTTATTTAAATATCATTAAAATCTACAGAAATGTGAGAATATCTAACTAATTGACTAAGTAAAATGTTTTGTATAACATTATGATTAATATAGTTGTGGTACCTAAATTAAAATTCAAGATTACTAAAAGGAATAAGGGAAATATTCAAGAACTTTTGGAAAACTTAAAGAGTTAACTCTTTAAAGAATACTTAAAGCCCTTTATATGTTGCTTGAGTAATTCCTAAAATATGAACATATTCTTAAAATATTATGAAAAAAGGTCATTCACTCTTTAAAGAAATCCCTCTAAAAAATACATTTTCTCAGTGCATAAAGCCGTAGAAATTGCTCGCGGGCTGCAAGTAATTGTCTCTGGCTCGTTGCTCTGGATTTGGATTTGGATTTGGATTCGGATCTGGCGGCTTTCTCTGGCAACATCATTAAATGTGTATATAATGGAATTGCTGTGATTTGTTCCAAGCGGAAGATTTATTATCGCCTTTTGCCGAGTCCTGGCTCTGTCGAGTCCTGCCTAGGCAGCTTTCCTCTGCCTATCCATTTGCTTTCCAGGCGAAAAAATCGGCATTATGTTCCGCATGCCTGGTGACAAAGTGCAGCCAGACGATGGCTTTCATTTTCCGCTCCTCACAAATCCGCAACCGCCGACACAATCGGGGTCGTTTACATAAACACTTGGCAAATTTATGGCTCTCTCGGCTGCTGGCATGTGTGTCTGTCAATGGGAAAAGTTTATGCATTTAATTTGTGCGAAATTTGCTTACAACTCAAATTGAATTAACCTGATGACTCGGTGGAATGTGGGTGCGTTGTTCCTCGAACAGAATTCAACCCGGATCCATCAGATATTTTGGTATACTTTGTGCAGAATGTATTATTTGCGTCACCAGTTGATGTCCTTACTCAGTAGTCAGTTAACTCATACCATATGCCAACTCATTTGCATTTAAAGTTTTTCCCCCTTTTCACAAGTTTTGTGTTATGTTCTGTGCTGTTGAGCATATGCTCGAAACACTATTAGGTCTTCATCAAATTAAAATATGTTCGCCTTGACGTGAATAATGCTCAGAGACGCCATGGTTGAAATTAATTGCCTGCAAAACTATACAAAAGTCATCTGTGTGTATGCTTCTTCAACCCAAAAAGGTGCACAATTTTGCAGTTATCAAATAAATTAAAAGTTGACCAAGGACCCGGACCCGGACCCGGGGCAGAAACAAAGCAGGAAGCTGCTGCTGCAAAATCTCTTAAGTCTCAGTTGAGTTGTTCAAACAGCTGGCCAAATGTGTGCAAGTTGGACAGAGATTATATCTGGATTGCTGGACTTAGTTACGTTTGGGACGACGAGGGCTTAGAATTGAAAATTGTGTGACAAAATGAAATACTTGTCTGGGACATGCATAAGTAAAATTGTTTAACTTTGGCATTGACAGCCCAGCTACCATTAAGTAACGAAATGTATATATTTTTCATAATATTGATCAAGTGCATAACAAACTTAATTCCTTAATGGACTTGATAGCATAACCGAAATCAATTTGCAGCTAAAAGAAATTTTCTGGTTTGTTTGTTGTCATGTCAGAGAATTGCATATAATTACACTGGTAATCCCCTAGCATATGGCATTAAGTGCTGTTTACATATCCATTGGCCCGTCGACATTTTTATTGTTTTATCGTTTGAGTACTTTTTTATGACGGACATTTATAATGTCCGCAAATATTCGCAAATGTGGCGAGAAATTTCTATTGAATGAAATTGCAATAGCTTTAAAATGCCATCGATTAAAGTAAAAAAGAAATGTGAGTATTTTTCCGGGAAAATGTTTTTCCATCCTGTGAAGCTTGTGGTATGTCATCGAATTTGATGTACATTCTATGATTTGGCCATCACTCCCCGGTGGCCTGCAGATTGAGTTTGGAAATAATACCTTTTACGTGTCTGGTTTGCTAATTAATGTTTGGGGTAATAAATTGGATTTGCTGTTAACATTTTAGTCAGTATTTCGTCATTAGGCACCCGTGGGGACGCCGATGTCAATTTGCTGTTTGCCACAAATGTTTTGCCCAAAAGTCAACGCAAATTCGGTTACTGTCCTTTAAAGGGAAATTTCATGCTTTAACGAGTCGAGTCCGTGAACAAAGTTTTGCCAATTGCCGGACCAACGATGGCTAATGTCCATAAATAGTTCATTGCATTTCCATTAGGCACTTTGTGCCAATCCGGACTGTTCATTGACCTAATGTGTGCAATTCATTATGTGCAATTAGAGTTCAATTCAGAGGCGCTGGCCGGTGGTCAGAGTTCAAGGATCGTCTAGGCCAGCCTCTTGAGGCCATAACACATCATTAATGGGGTTTTCTGCCGGCCAGTCGGACACGGCCAAAGGAAAAGTGTAACAATAATGGGCTCGTTTGTTTTCATTGCACACGTGCCAGAGCCCGGGCTTTGGTTAAATGTGCCCTTAATAGACACAGCATTTGCGGCCATGTTTTTGCTGGCCAAACATTGGGCCAGGTCTCCTGGTCCTGTCCGGCCCAGAACCCTCCACCCTCTCAATGGGCCACTTCTGCGGCTCTCGACACTCTACCGATGGCTCAGTTTCGTCATCATGGAAATGGACCTGGACCTGGTTTGCGAAAATGAAATTAAACGCCCCAATGCATATTTAATGCCGCAAAAATGTGCGAAATAATTTTTAGCCTGATTTTCGTATATACCCAATTATAGGGTATAAATACAGGAACTAACCGATTTGCCATTCATCTTATTAAGTATTTTCCTTTAATCATCGGTGGGGAAACTTTAATCATATTAATTATTATCGTTTCGGAAGTGAGGCGATAAATATAAAAAAGTTTCGATATTATATTATTTATATGTTAACAAAACAGTCAATATGATTATTTATATTTGATAAAAAAACGCAATATTTAATATTATATAAAACAGAATAAATATTGAGACAATATTAGTTTACTTATACTTCAATAAGTATGGAAATGATTTCATAAATTTGTTAATTTAGATTTATTTCTTTATTCTACTTGGATTTACCTATTTTTTGTAATGGTTATGGTAATAGTTATTATTGTAATTTATACATTACTCAATACTTTTTTCCCCCTAGAGTATATTATATTCCCTATCTCCCATTTGAATATGATTTTTTCCCATATGTTTCCTTTGCCCACATTTTTCTGCATTAATATATGCAATTTTTTTAAACCCCGATTTTCGTTTGTTTTTATTTCCCATACTTTTGCGCACTTCTGATTGTTGATTAAAAAATTAATGAGTGATTTTTGAAATGCCAATCTGAATGGCTGTACAAATAAAATGCGAGTGAGTGTCGCATTTCCATATATCTTTTGATAAATCTCAACGATATTCACAGATATATCCATTATTATTAATTAACACCTGGGGGGCTTAAATGAAATCCTCCAAGGATGTTGGCAGTGACACCTATGCGAGTTATTTATGAAAGTATTAATTGTTCAGATATGAGAATGCCATTTAAAACAACTCAAGCAAAGTTGTCGGTTGGCACTTATAAATTCCCGTACAGGAAGTGAAACATTTTTGTAATATCGATGTTTCATAATGTTTACCAGGTCCAATAATGAGCAGCAGAAAATTGTGGAATTGAATGAGGAGTCTCGGGCTGAGAAGGCCAAAAAGATTGAAGAATTCCTGAGTCGGACGCAGTCTAAGGCACAAAGCTCCCTCTATGAATTCAATGTTCAGAGATGTCCTAAAGATGATGCCGATTTCAGTTTGCATCCCAGCTATAACTTTGTGGTCTAGTCTGTATGAAATGTATAATTACTTACAGAAATAAGACCCATCTGCTTTTCCTAGTGACCTAAATTGTGATATCCGGTATCGGAAGGCCATGAGGAAGTACAATAAGCAGTTTCAGCGGGAAATGGCACACCTTATTGCCAGTCAACAGAATATACTCGACCAGTACTACCTGAAAAGGTAAGAGTCCCCGAAAAGTTTTTAAATGAAATCGCAAAGTTTCCCTTGCAATTTTCCCGGCCTTACAGAATCCTTTGCTATAGAACCAGTTGGCCTCCTTTGCATACGAAGCGGGAATTGAATAATTTCGTCACAAAATTCTTTCAACTTGCGCCCAGGGAAAAGAAGCGGGTGGATTATCTCATGGAAACGGATCTGAGCTGAGGGCTGCTAAAGTTGATCCGTTTTGCAAAGGCAATTATGCTATTTACACTCATTGCAAAATGGTTTAATTAGCACATTTATTATTGCAATTATACGGATGCTGCGCAACCTCCAGCTAATTAGTTCAAACAAAAAAATATATACCACAAACAATAAATTTAATTTTCGCAATGAATCTGCTTCATTTAATTCGGGTTTCTGTGCTTCAAACTAAAATTAATTTAGCCACAACAAACAAAAAAGTATTATAGAAATCTGAGCATCTACAATTAAATTCTTCCCCCAATAAAGCTAAATTACTAATTAAACGTATGGACTTTGGGTTCGAACTAAAGTCTTTATCGGGTCTCGTTTTTCGCTTTTCACAAAATTGCATTTAAACAAACTGCCGCAATTTGCATATTAAATATTTGATAGGCGGACTCATAAATAAATTCAAACAATAAATGAATTATTTTATTGTTTAACTGTGCAACAAAGTGAAAGATTTAATGTTTAAACGTGGCCCAATTGTTGTGTCCTTTTTTTATCACAGGTTGCCGATGGGAGACAAGTGCTCTACATCTGTGTGTCTGTGTGTGTTTTGCCATGTGTATGCTGACAGGAAGTGCGTCATTTGTCAAAAGCTACTTTATGGCCATTTTTTTTTGTTCGCATTGTTGCCCGTTCAGTGGATTCTTGTTTGCGCTGTGTAAACACCTGAAAAAGGTCAACTTAACAAATGTTTATGCAGCGAACAATGGCTGGGAACCATCAGCCAAATTGTGAACTCTTTAACTCAATCTCGCCCCCGGTGTTATTTCTTCTTTAAAATTAATCAATTACCCCTTGAATGTATTGTTTTGTTTGCGCATAGCCCGCAAGAATAAACATTCATGAATAATTGCCCAGCTGAAAGTAATGTGCAAAGGCCTTCAGAACATTCGTACATCATATGCAATCAGAGCTGTGAATGCATTCAGGCTTGGCATTGATTCAGGCATTGGTTGAATTTCCAAGGCATTAGCGTGGAATACTTTAATCGTTGCTAATTCTAGCGGAAGCACTTTAAAGCGCTTTAGCATTTTGTGAAAGCTCCCAACTAAATGAGTTTTAGCCTGACAAAGAATATATATTCCGCCCCAATTCATGCTTTTGCTCACACAGGACTAAAAAAAACATAGGATAAAAATTGGAAACTTTGTTTCTTTTTCCACCACTCAGCTCGTTCTGACACTTTGAAACTCCCATAGAAAATGATTCATGCCTGAGTGGACTTTCGGCCCCCACTTCTAATAGCCAACTTCAATTAATACCCAAGTTGCACCAATTTTAAAGTCAACGTTGTGAAGAGGGGTGGAAAAAAACCCGGCACACGGTGGAAAAATCACTGTGAATACCCCGGCATCCGCAGCTCTGAGCTATAAATTATAATTTCCGCATTCCACCGAGTCTCCCTTTGGGTTCCGCCTCGTCCTGCCTCAACCTCTTAATACCACAACACACGGAGTATAACCAATCTGCCTGGCCATCGTCCGGTTGGTCACTCCCTGGTTTTATGATGCTTATGGAAAAAATTCTTGCCACTGCATTGCTGCAAGGTGTGCGCCAATTTCCGGCACATGTGAGCTACCAGTCTTATACTCTCCTATATATGTATATATATAATTTAAAAAATGTTTGGCCGACACCCATGTCCATGCTTATACATACATATGCTGCCAGAATGGCCAGAGAAAAAATTATAATTAATTGCGCTTGAGAGAAGAGTTACCAAAAAAAGGTGGAAAAGTATGCATAACTTAAAGCTTGACAGGCCACAGTGCCAAGTATTTTTTTTATTATTACTCATACGCAACGTGGGTAACGTCTGGATGAATGAGATTTCCATCATGCATGATCAGACCATGTGTCCGCATTTAAATATAATTTTTATTGCACATTCTCTTTGGGTATCCTTCAACACACAGAAGCGTATAACCTTTAGTTGAAAGCAGATTTATATCACTCGTAGTTAAATGTGCGCTTAATATTACTCATACGCAGTGGGTACCCTTAGTTGAATGGCTTTTTCATCATTTAAGTGCCTTAGCAACCTGTTCTGCCATGTAAAATGTGCATTAGTTAAGACCTATGTTGGCCCTAATTGTATTTGATTTATAATGCTATCCCTTAGGGGAATAGGGGTCTCTGATCTCTAACATTCACATCTTAACACCTATAATATATGTTTTTATTACTCAAACGTAATGGGTGAACCCTTTTGAGGAATAGAACACGCTCGTGGGTGGAGTTTTGGTTGAGTGAACATTCCCGGGGGCTACTCTTTAACCTTTTTGTAATATCTCTAGACTTTAACGCTGCACAGCCAATTTCCCACCGTAAACAGTGGCTTTATTTTCCGACCAACCACCTGCCCACCCATCACCCAGGAGCACTTGCTGTGTAATGAATGCTGTTTGGTTGTGCAAAATATTTTACAACAAGTAGCAATGCTGAGCAATCATTGCTTTGCCAACTCGTTTGTTTTACTTCTGAGGGGATATTTGCACTGCCTCGAGAGTGACTTTTTGGGAGGGAAAGTATGATTAAGTCTTGGCATCGACTTGAGTACCAAAGACCGTACATCATGAATACAATTGGTGTACACTTTAGTGCATTAAATAGGGATCTATTTCCCCAAGGGGTTAGCTTTCCTAGCCAACAAGTCCTTGAATCTTTTTGTTTGAGTGTTTGATTTGTTATTTTTAGAATTATTTATTATATAAATGTATACAATTCAGAATATAACCTTGCTATTGTTTGAAGTACTCATAAAGCCTTATTTAATGTGCAGTTATTTATGACTCTTAAGCATAACCATAAATATTTACACATTTTATTTCCGTGTTGTGATTGCTTCGACTTGATTGCGTCGCCTTTAATGAATATTATTTAGAAATTACACAGGCAAGAGGAGCAAAGGAAATTCCTTATGACTTCCTTGATTTCGTAGTCCATAACTTCTGACATCAAGATTCTCCATGGCGCACACATAAACCCTCCTCCGACATGGCCACAAAAAGCCGAGGAGTCTCAATGTGTATGTGTGTGTGGCAAGGTCCTTGCGCCGCCGTTGGTCGTAACTTCCGCTCGGAACGCTCACCACTTGAGTTTTGTGTGGCATTGCAAAATGCATTTTATACGCAATAAAAATACACTTACGGGATTTTTTACAGCTCGCTCGCTTTAAGGGGGCGTACCAGAGCACACGCCCCCATCACAACCATATATATATGTATATATATGCCAGCGATTTCATTTCTTTTGGCGCCGTTTTTCTACTATAATATTTCCTACTTACAAAATAAAACTGGAAAAAAGTCAGTTGGTCTGGCAGTGGCTTGTTTGCGTTGTGTTCTTCTTCTGTTGGTTAAGGAAATTTAATGAGCTACTTAATGCCGCTGCGGTGCAGTTTCCCACTGCCAGTGAGTGCGTGTGTGTGCCTTATTTTTTCATCCCACTCACTTTACGATTTTAACAAGTTGGTTGTTAAATAAATTTAAATTATATTGTCGCTCCCTTTACAAGCCGGGCTGGTCATTCCTTAGCCCTGCACTTCCGCTTTTTTGTATTTGTATATTTTTTCTTTTTGTTGCCACGAGTGCTACACAAGTTTATTAATACTTGCCCTGGCAGCCAACACTTAATCATTGCACGGGCAAAGGGTCCCCTTCTTTAAATATCGACAAAGAAGTGAAAAAGAAAAATAAAAAAACAAGGGACGGAGGGAAAAAGGAAAAGCGAATGCCAAAAATAAACACAAATAAATTGCCTCATCATCGCATTTACCTGGCGGCCATATTTTAACCCAAATGATTTGAAACTTTTGAGCCCAGGCAAGGGTTGTGAGTTACCGCAAAATTTTGCTCTCGAGAATGGAAATTTAATCAAACATTTTAGCAACGCCAAGCTGATTCTGGGTAGTTAAAATTGCTTAAATTTTCCCATGTTCCTCCAGCGCACGAGAGCCGAAAATGCTTTTAGAATATTTTCATGCATTCTATTTGAGTTACCCCCTCCGAAAAAATAGCTGAAACTGCAAGTTGCACAGTTTGTTGTACAAAAATATACCAACAAAAAACTACGTTGCAGCCACAAAATGGAATTTTATCAGTTTTAAATTTTAAATTCTTCGCAGAATAGATCATTGTGTATGCCATGAAATGGAATAATAAGTCTCTATTCTGAATTGATTGCTTGCTTGTTGTTAATTTTGAACCACAAGGAGTTCACATTTCAATAGCAACTTTGTATCTACATTCAGACATTGCCTTATGTGACCACCCCCTTTGATTTCCATTTCAAAATTAATTGTACCATACATTATTTGGGAGCAAATCAACATTATAGAAGCACACACAATCAGCAGACGTAAAAATCAACTGTCCTTTTTGCCATTTCGTATATGTTTGCACAGGCAATTGGCAATGCACAGCCTGCAAAATTCGAAATGCAAATGCTAAGTAAATAATGTTATTGGAAAAACGGCAACTGCAAACGGCAAATGATGTGGCCGATTGAAAATCGGCGGTAACAATCAGAGGGCAGACAGGCAGGCGCAAATCGCATTATGCCTCGCTCTGGTTCAGTCTCTCTCCAATGGCCATCAGTGCCACCCACTTTGATGCCGCAGTAGTAATCAAAAAGTTCAGCCTTCGCATTCCCCCAGTATCGAACAAATAAAATGGATTTGCAATACATGAACGAGGAGAACCCATTGACCGGTTCCTTAAATTGCAAACAAGTCTACCCATTTTGCCCCATCAAAATATATTCTAAACTGGCGGCGCAGAGATGTTCGGGTCCGTTTTGAAAACACAAGAGGGGTCTGCGAAACGGTCTTTGGCATCATAAATTGCACTAAAATCGGGAATCGTTATGGGACGAAGGACTCTCACTCTGACTCTGACTCTGACTCTGACTCTTTGGTATCAGTCTCGCTTTTTTGGCGTTTTGCGACTGCGACAGTTTGGCTATGCATGTTAAATGAAATTATTGCAACATTTTTTTTGCTCTGCCCACATGGCGTATGCGTAACGTTCACTCAATTCATCAATCACCGAATTTGTCCTGTGACTCTGACTCCCCGGTTCCCTTTGCTCTTGTTTATTTTTTTTTCTCGCTTACTAAAAAATGGTTTAGATTTATGCGACAGTTGCCGCAGCTGCTGGTTTTCCTCTCCTTTTTTTTATGGTGCAACAACTGGCTGTTTGTTTAAAAATTCTTTTCGCTTTCATTCGTGGCAACGGCACTACATTTCATTTTGGCCACTTAAGCTTAAATTTTGGTGTTTTCTGTATGGGAGCATGGGGGGGGGGAGCTCGGTATTTTGCTTGCAAATCGTTGGCATTTAATCCAATTTTGTTTGCTGCCGGCCGAACAGTTGCACTGTGGGTTTTATTGATGATTTTTCAAAGATTTATTTAAATGAAGTGAAATGAAGTAAAATGCTGTTGAGTGAAAAAACGTTGTAATTCGTTTTACTGGCTGTTAACTACAATATAGGAAGGTTATAAATTATTTAAGTACATATTATAGGCATGTTTTTTTCAAATAGCTTTGCTTTAGTTTACAGCTTCTTCATTAACAAGGCAATTTCTATGAATTTAATATTTATGAATGTTTAACTCGATTGTTAGTTGTATCCCTGATTTTAATGCGTTTCTTTTTCACTTGCTAATATTAATTGGTCTAAATGACAATTATTTAATGTAGTCATTTTTATGAGTATGCCAGCATCATAAATATAATTAATATTGAAATTAGTTTGTACTCTTGACACGAAGTTAACAAAAGTTTTAACAAATATATAACATAAAAGAAATCTTAATGATATAGTAGCACGATTTTCATAAAATTTTACACAAAATTCTTGATTATTATATAATTGCTATGTATCAAATTTGATGAAAATCTGTGGAAAAATGGAAGAGTTATAATATTTTTCTTAAAATTTCCGATCGTTGCTATGGCAGCTATATATGTTTGTGTATGTATGTATGTATATATATTGTCCACCGATTTGACATGCTTCTACTTATATACCAGTAAAATTATATAAAAGAATAACTCCATAGTTTCGTTCAAATAGCTTGCTCTTAAATTTGTTCCAAAACAAATCTCACACATGTGTACATATGATTCCCAACTGGTTCTAACATCCCCGGAACGAAGTGACTGCTGCCGGCCACGTCTCAGAAATGTGTTGTGTTACAAAAGTTGCAAGTCATTGTTTATTAGTGTTCAAAGTTAGTAACTGATCATACATACTTACTTGTTGTAGATACTTACTAATCATAGTTACTTATTGTTCAAAGTTACTTACTGATGTTCATTGATATTTATTGATCATAGTTACTTACTGGTCATAGATGATTACTGACCATAGTTACTTACTGGTCATAGATGTTTACTGCTCACAGTTAATTACTGATCATAGTTACTTTCGGCATTTAATCCTGTTTGGTTACTTAGTAAATACATTATCTTTTACTTTAATATTTAATATTTAACACATACTACTCCACAGTACTCAGAGCCGGATCGTTAGCGCTGTTGGCCATTTTAAATGCTGCGAACACAACTCAATTAAGCCTGTAACTGACGGAGGCCGCCACCCACTTGGCCATTCGCACGGCCGTCGAGTTAGAGTACGATCCTGAACACACTTCAGGCCAATCGACGGCAGCCGGATGGGCGTGAAATTGAGGTGGAACTGGGTCTGGGCCTGGTCCTGGACTTGGGCTTTGGGTGGAACTGGGCCTCGACTTGGGCGGTTTCTATCTGTCTGGCTGGCGGTTCGTCGTCTGGCAGGTGAACAAGTCGCTTTTGCCACTCCATTGCAGAGGAGGGAGGTCTCCATGGGCCGTGCCAGTGGCAGTGTCTGTGTGCGTGTTAATTACATTTGGCTTGCATTTGGGTAAAAGTTGGCCCCTCAAAATTGAATTACAAGTTTTTCGCTCGCCAGCATTTAGCAAAAGTGTTTTTTGTGTTTTTCGGTTTTGCAGCATTTTAGCCACACATGGCCAGAGAGTTCAGCTGCGCTTTGGGGAATTTATATTTTTATTTCTATTTTGGCAAAAGTTCCCTCAAGTTTCTGGCAAGTGATAACCCAAAAAAGAAAATAAATTAAGGCTACAGTGCCGAGTTGGAGCAGAGAAAATGCTAAATTAATGAATCTTGAACATCTCGATGCCCATGGGATAAGAGGGTATTCGAACTAAGTGCTAACAGAAAATATTTGTGAAAGGCTTTGTTAAGGCTAAGGATATATGTACATCAAGAGTAGTTTCGTAGTAGTACTTAAAGCATTGTACATGGTAAATATATATACATACCTAACATTGAAATATTTATAATATTGAAATAAATAATAGAAAAAGGCTGTGTAATTAATTTCTTCCTTACCTATTATATTTGAAATATTTAAAAACCTAAATTGTTGATATACTCTTAATATTAATATTGAATAATGACTTAACTCATTATTATGTTATATAAAAAAGACCTTTTATGCCCGAATGAAATTATTATTACGCGATTTTATAAAATTTAACTTCTTGATAATTTCAAAATCTTATCTCTTGTGTTATTTGTAGGACCTTTCAAAGCAATATTTTGGTACTCGAATGGATTTTATGTTTTTTCGTAATGCTGGTCAAGAAATCCTAGCCACAAAATGCCGCATCCATCCCATCCCTTTGTCCTTGCTAACTGGTTCCTGCAGGCATCATTAACCTTTCTCCGAGCACACAATTAATGAGCCAGGCAAGCTATTGTCTACTTTGTTTTCCAGCCTGCAATGCAATCAGCCAGCAAACACGAGTGCAAACTTTGGGCTGGAAAATGCGGAAAAGCGGAACGGCGCTGCTTGCATAATAGAAATTCATTGCCAAATTACATAGAAAATCGTTGAGGGCGCTAAGAAGATGCCGCTGGGCAAGTTGGCAGCAGCAAACTCGAAAGTTATTCCACTCGCCTCGCTCTTGGGAACGGGGAATGCCGAACAACAGCTATTTTAATTACCGCAAACTGCGCGCGACTGTAAGCGCATTACGTATACGCAGTGTGCAGCAGCAGCAGCTGATAAAATCGCATTGAATGCAAGTTAATTAAAAGACGAGCTCTCCAGAGCTCCGAAATAACACTCTCTTCTTGGCCTTTAATTAAAACTTCAAGTGAACAAAACCAGCATGGCCTCACGGCTGGATCGTGTTCTGGATCCAATCCATATAGTCGGAAACGCGAGTATAGACCCCAGGCCATCCCTCAAGTCCACATCGATTGCCAAAGGAGACGACGCCCTCCTGAAACCAGGCCTGGTCATAAGCCCGCCTCATCAAAGGTCCACCGGAGTCACCATCACAGCTATCACGATAGAATTCTCCTCCGACGCACAACTGTGAGTTGATCAGACTGATCTGCCGAGTGGCGAACTTCCTGGTGCAGGAATCATGATCGTTGACAGGCAGATCCAACCGCTGCTTAATGTTGCTCTTGCGAGCTATGAAATTGATTTATAAGTTAATCACACAAAATTTAAATGGAAAATCAGCATCAAGCTAACCTGTGGTGGTGCGTCCCCAGCCGCTGACAACCAAGATTTCACCCGTATTAATGGCTCGTCTTGTGCTGACCAAGGGTAAGCAAACTGGCTGAATGTATTCATTGAGAACCACGGGCTGATCGAGTCGCAACAAGGCAATGTCATGGACACGGTTCCTGTCAGCAGGATCATATTGTGGATGGACAATTTTTTGCTCAATGCCACGTTCAACAATGGGCTGGTTGCAGTCATCATCGATGCAATCGATTTCCTTGCTGGTATCATATTCACCCAAGCGAACTGTGGTGCTATAAATAAATAAATAATTAATTATTTAATTTAAAATCAACCTTAAAGTAAGCTCTTATACTCACAGACTACCGACTTCTTTTTCAACATCACCAATCACGCAATGGGCAGCGGTCAGGATATAGCGATTATTAATCAGACTGCCACCGCAACTGAGCTCACGACGTCCCCTGCCTTTTTAGGGTAAATAAATTATAATATTATTCAAATAATAAATTCAAATATTATTAAAGTTTAAAAAATACTTACGATCCACATACTCCAGCAGCGCCATCCAGGTGAACTCATCCAGAGCTGTGTCATTGCCATTGTAAACTTTGTTGCTGAAAGAATGTGGTCCACATTTAGGAGGCGAGGGCAAGAGATTCCCCTGACCTTGCTGTCCCTGCTGACCACCATTTCTAGTTGGAGATGTCACAGTCCGCGCTGTGGTTGTATCCAGGACCCTTCGTTCTATCGGGCAGCAGACATGAGGCAGTCGACCATATCCATTGTTGCACTGGGAATCCCTGAGGAACATCCTGTCCTGAGCGGAGACGTAACTCTGCTGGACCACGGCCAGCAGAGAGGGACAGTCGTATATGGACATACATAATCCTGAATTCTGACGGGGATTTGTACAGCCTGTGAAGGAGATAAAAAAGTAGAAGTAATCAGTATGATATAGTATTATTTGTGAAGCCAGAAAATTTGTCTTAATTGTCTCGATTGTCATTCATAAATATAATATCATGCATAAATATACATTCCAAAATAGAAGAACATTTGCCAAAATTTATATTTTCCTATAATTTAAAGTAATAGGGGTTCTTAAACTGTTGAAATAAGATTTAAATTCGATATTTAACTAATTTGTATATAATTTTCTGTATATAGATTTCGAGTATCACTTTATATCACTTTTATATCAAAATGATATTTATTCTGTATGCAAAATAAGTGAATATTGATTACAGTATTTAATACTTGTCAACCAGTTTAGACTAGTTTAATGGAAGTAAATTCCAATGAAGTCAATCTCGTAAACAGTTTAAGCAGCAAAGACATTCAAATGAACGTGTAACCTTTTAAACACAATTAAAGTACGTTTGATACCTTTCAAAATTGTGTGTAACAAATCAAAGAGTTTGTTTTAAACATTTAATTAAAATTATAAAATCGATCTGATACGTTGCTATATTGATAATATAAATAATAAATAACAACCTCATTGTCAGCGACATTGTGCGATAGGAGGAGGCTTGGGAATGTAATCTCTGTTGGGTGACGATTGGATCCATTAAATTCATTCAGAAGCATTAAAACTCACACGAGTGCACTCAAATAAAGTCATTCACATGGAAAAATTGGTTAATGCCATCCCGTCCATCTCTCAATCACAATTGAATCGCAATACTGCTCATGACGTATTTGGCTAAGAAAATATCTACCGGTGACCGGTCAAACCTAATGAGTCACCACGAGGTGAATCATAATACTAACTTCCTTGGGCTCGCACAATTTGTAGAACGGTGAATGGCAGCAGACAAGTGGTCCAAAAAATCCCAAGTACTTGGCGTGTTGTTGACTTCATCATCTTACGGGATATTTCCCACAGCACGTAATAATAACTCAAAAAAAGTCTACAGCTAATTCAATCACAACGCTCGTCGATTACGCACGACGACCTCGAACCTGAGAACCGGGAGCGGTATCGGTAGCGCGGAGCGTTTTTTTTTTAAACTAAGTTCGACTTCGAGGCGCTTCCACAAACTGATCGCAAAGCTCGCGGAGAAAGACCTTTAAATACTATAGCGAGATGATAAGCCGGTTCCGTGAGATTTGCAAGAGGCTTGAGTTAAAGCTTTTTGTTTAAGCTGACAGAGAGACTTTAATTAATAAAGTGAGCGTTAAAAGGGAGATAATACTAAAAAAAGCTTTTGACAATTCGATTTGTAGAGTAGCTTGAAAAAGAGTCGTGAATTACATTAATTTAGCCTAATTCTGGTAAAGTTTGGTGTTTAAAAATTGGTAAAGAACGTTAAAAGTAAATTTAAAAAGGATAGGGAAAATATTCTCTTTGAAATAGGAATTTACTAATCTTTAGATCAGTGCTGACAGAAGTCAAATTACAAATCAGGAGAGATATGTTATAAAAAACAGAGGAAGAAGTCTAAGAGAATTATATTTCAGTAATATAACGAAAAATATAATGTGTATCTAAGCTATCTTTAAACCCAATGAATACATAATCTTGGGATTCTACAGTTTTTTAAAAATTTTAGATCTTAACCTGAAAATTATAAATTAATCAAGTATCCTTATGCACTAAACTATTATTTGTATACCAAAATAACAAGTACTTAATGAATGCTTCAGTTTAATTTTAAATTTGTATTATGTTTATATATTTATTATTTCCAGTGAAACAAAAAGACTGCAACATTTCAATTTACTTTTTTTTTAATAGTTCTTGAAGTTATATTCGTTTTTTTTTTTTACATTTTTACATGCCAGCACAATTTTTATTCACTATTTTTGTAGTTAATGCATTTAATGATTTATGACCTGAATTGTGATAATGTATTTAACGTTGTTAATGTCGCCATGTTCTGAAGTTTTTAAGAACATTTCAAGTAAAATTGATCGACATGATTCTATCATATCTGCGCTGTTCAGCTGGAGATAGCTTGCAGAAGCCCTTTTCAAACATCTTGAGTTCCTTTCTTGTGTGTAATGGTGGCCAAAGTGTTGTATAAGCCATGGTCCTGAAATAAGATCAATTGAGTAATACTAAGTAAACAAAATAAAAGCAAATAAATAAATAAATGATTGCAAATACCTTACAAATTGCCAGGCACTTTCGGCCGTCGGCTGATTATCGATCAGTAACATTATCTCTCGCTTAAATTGTTGGGCATACTCTTTCTTGGAAATGTGATAGCGCTCCAGGCAGCGGATTTGCCTGGAAGAGCACGATTTGTGATGGAAAATATCCCATCATCAGCAAAGTCAGTGAAAGGACTTACAGTGGTATGCGATGCTTGGAGAATGTGGGCTCCAGAACTGGATCCCTGTCGTCATCGAATGTGATCTGATAGATCGGCGTGTATTCCAACTGTGAATCATCCTTAAAATTGGGACTTATATAATCCTCATCCTTCTTGTGGCGTTTTCGCATTTTCGTGAAGGACGTTCGAGGATCGTCGCTGGTACTATAGGCGTTAATTACGTCCGTACCCAAGACGGTCTTCATTCCCATGCTCTGCCTCTTGCTCCCCAACAGTTTTCTTTTGTCCTCAATCATGCTTTTCCGCTCAATGGAGCCCTGGTGGAAGTTGTGGGATACATCACTCATTTTGGCTAAATATTATGGAATCTAAACGTGTTATCTCTGTGGATGAATTTATGTAATTATGTCTACAACTGAATCGAAAATATGTTTCTAATATCCTTGAGTGTTGTATTGACTGACTCTCAACTTTGAAAAGTGTAACTCAAGGCTAAAGTGTTAACGACAACTGAATCGAAATTAAAGATTCCATGTTATTTTGAAATTTGTAAGCCGAAATGTGAAATCTTTTTGAACGACTTCTGGGTGTTAATGACTAATTGTAGAACATTTTGTACATATCTAACAGAAATAGCAAGACTCCATTAATCTTATAACTTGGAACAACACAAAATATCTATCTATCTTTTACTCTATATATAGTTATTATTTATAAGATTACAAATTTCTTTGGAACAAGTCCCATTTACTAATCATATATTCCAATTAAATCATAAAATCCTATCTTTTTCTTTAAGTTTTCATATCATATCTCAAACTTTGATGCCTGCATATTTTCAGTCAAGATTGCTGAAGCGATCAGAGAGAGTTTACCATCAAATTTGTATGTTCAGCCGTTGTGACTTTGAATCCTTGCAGATGAACATTTGCATTTCATGCAACTTGCCATAAGTAGTGGGATGATAAAAAAAGAAGAGTGCAGAAAAAAACAGGAATTGGAACACGAGCAGGAGTCCAAAGTGGAGCAGAAATCGAGTACAACTTTTGCACAAAGTTGTTTTCCTTTGCCTGTTGGCATCGAGGCGTGCCCATCCCGTGCTATCCCTTTTTCCCGGAATCCCCTTAGCCGCCTTACCTTGCTACACATCCTGTTTAGCTTCAATGAATGCTTCAACGCTCCGTGTAGCCCCCTTTAGATTTCTCTACCACCCCCCACAGGACACGCTGCGCCCCTGAAAGCCGTTTCACTTGGCCCATTCACGATGTCTATCTGCTGCCTGGCTCTTTGTTTTTTGCCCCGGCCTATTCATAATTCCACAGCCGGCTGATGCTGGCACAAATTGAAAAGCAAACACGTGGCTCTGTAGTTGGCCTTATCACTGGCTACATTGGGATTTTGTTGCTCTGAGCCACTGACACTCCGTCATGTTCAGTCCGGGAAAACAGTGGACGGACGGACTGGTCACTTGCTCCGGGGTTCAGTTTCATTTTTAGCCAAAGTCGAACTGGAGGGCTTGGAATTTGAGTTTTTGTGTTGAGCTGTGACACTTTTTTGTTTGTCTTGTTTGCTGTGTGTGTGTGTGTGTGTGTGTGTGTGTGTGTTTTGCAGGTACACTGAAACATAAAGAAGTAAAATCCAATTCATTAGGAGAGATTTAAGAGAGTTTTCTGGGAAAAAACCTTACCTTAGACTATGTCTCATAAGTAAGTAAAATAAAATGCTTATATTTGCTATAAAACTATGACTAAATTTCTCTCAAATGAATAATTCCATTTTCCTTTTTTGCTGCGTGTGCCTATGTAGCATCCCATTTTGTTTGTGGGCTTAGGTCAGCACTTTGCCATTTTCATAGCTGCATGCACCAGGGTCCTCATTGTCATCATCCTTGTCTCATCTCCTCACCATCTCCTCACCATCTCCTCACCATCTCGTCCTGCAGTCCCTAGGCATTGTTTAATAATTTTCCTGCTTAGAGCAGGATATTCCAGCCGCACAAAACTTGTTGGTTTGGTTTTTTTTTGTTTTGTTGTCCTGTAGTCTAGAATTTAACAAAAGCAGCTGAAAGTTTAACTTTAGCTTAACCCTTAATGAGGGCATTATGGCCGAAGGTAGCTCTTAAGCCGATGACGCAGTGTCATTGCTAATTTTCTTCGCCAGCGGTATAAGTTTAAGTAAAGTTTAAGGTATTTACTTGTTTCCCCTTTCAGCTGCTGCTCTAGTTTTTGCCATCTGGCTTTAGCTTTGACTTGAACTTTTCCAGCTTTTCCTACTTTTCCCGCTCCGGCAGGCATCTCCAGATGGACAGCAGAGCGGCCATCAAAGGCAGACGCCACTTGAGTTGATTTCCGTTCGGAGCCATCGAGATTGAGTTGAGTTCTGGTCAAGGACCCAACTCACTTGTGTGTCCATTTCAGTGGGACTGTATTTTCCTCCTCGAGTGGCTTGTATATTAATTGAAATTAAAAACACTTTCGAGTGTCCATCAAGTGTCTGCCATTATAGTTATTACGAATTTATGGCCCTAACAAGGTTATTTTAACAGCCAGAATATGTAAATTGAGCTTGATTATTTATTAGAAAGTTTACGGTTTCATAAACTCGTTAACATATCTTACTCTATTTAATAATGGTTCATGTAACATGTTAACTGGTTAAAATATTTTGCTGTATATAATTATGGTTGATGTAAGTAATTATTTCTGTGAAATCAATTAGACATTTTCCAGGCTGTGCATTAATTTGGAGTATTAATATCTTGAGCAGGATTCAAGGAAATAATTGAATGGCATACCAAGTGTGTATTATTTAAGGCATATTGAATCCTTATGTCACCTGTTTGGCTTATTTCTAAGTAACTAATGTTATAAATAAATTTCAGAATTTTCTTCTTCATTTAATAATTCAAAAACAATTTTAAGTTACAAATTTGAAAAGCAAATTACATTCCATGTTCAACTTTCCAAAAGAATTGGGTCCCATTACCCTGATGGAAAAAAATGTCAAAGCTTGAATATTTATTAGTTAATATTCGTGGACAAAGCTATGTTTAAATTAACAAAGAATGCAGGTGAATTTATGCCTCAATTTGTGTGGTTTCTACCTGATGTCGTGCATAAATTCCGCAGAAAACAAGTAAAAAATTTAAATTAGCTGGCACTGTGGTTTTGGAAAATGGAAAAGCACCAACAGAGAAGAGAAGAGTGGGGTGAAAACCCCCTGTAGCAATCCTAGAACACACAAAAGTAGTTGGCTTTTCATTTCCAATATGGGGTAACCTCCCTACTCCCTTACAACATAATGTCTCTTCAATATTAATGAACTGCAAAGAGCTGGAAAGGGAACGGAAAAAACTATATGCAAAAGGTGTACTTTCGTGTCTGTGTTTACTTTGTCTGGCATGCACTCCACGTAAATGTTGGACACATGTTCAATTAGGCAAATTCCCCTTTTCCTTGTGGCATTTTTTTACGGCTTTGGTCAGTGCCACATTTTGCCATTTCCCTCTTCATTCCATGCTGCACCTGCTGGACGGGAATGCATGCAATGTAATTCATAAATCGCACCTTGCATCCATACGGCTACTAATTTAATTAGCGCTGGAAAGCGCTGTGAGTTTCACGCATTTTCCAACGCCAGGCCGCAGCGAGGGTTTTCCACGTGCTCAGCATGGTCATTAAATTAATTTTCAATTAGCTGTGCACTCGCCTGTAAGTTGGAATGTGCCGGTGCACAGGGAAATTTATATTTAATTACTTTCCAAAAAGGTAAATTAGAGAAAATTATGTCATGATTAAGATATTAAGTCAACTCATTAAATATCATCTGTTACTTTATAACAGAATCATCTATTATTGAGGTATATTAAATTTATTTTCTTGTCTAATAATTTTCTTGCAGTGCTCTTATCTGCCATGTTTCCCATGCTAATCAGCGAACCGTGAGAAAGGAAAACTGTTTGCCATTATTATGTGGCAAGAACTTTGGCGTGGATATATTGGCCCTGGTGTTTTTCTTGGCCAATGTGGCCAAATGTTTAACTTGGCCAAGAGGCAATCAAACTTCAGTTTAGAACTTAAGGGACCTGGGGGGCGACTTATAAAGCGCGTGGAATGCAATTTGATTAGCATTTGGCACAAGAAACAAAACAATTTGCAGTCGGGGCGTGCTCCGTGTGTGTGTGTGTGTGTGTGTGGTGCCAGTTGAGTAATGAAAAGGGCAACTAAAAACCCATTAACCCACATTTTTCCTCCTCTTAAATGGCCAGACGTGTCCCATTCAACAGTCTCCCCCACTGTGTCTCCTGACTTTGTGACCGTGTGAGCGATGCAAACAAACAAGCAGCGAACCAACAAGTGCAACAACAATTGCCAGCGGACTTTATGTGCATTTTCCGCACCGGCCCCGCCCCATTTCCCGTCGACCGCCTACCATTTGCCAGCGTAAATCCCCGAGCAGTGCAGAGAGCGGCGACTAGGAAGCAAGTCAACACACTGACTGCCAGCCAACAAACACCGAATGTTGCATGTGTCACCCGCACACAAACACAAACATGGAGGCTTGCACTGAAATAATAATTGTTGTACAAAGTGTTTGTCTTGTTTTACTTATTTTGAATTGTTTGTATTCAAATGTGAAAAATATGTGTTTGCTAAATGTCCTTATAAATTAAAAATGACTATTGCGCTGTGGGGAATTTGAGCCAGTTGTTGTAATAATTTAAATAGCTCGTTCAGTTTAATGGATATCAATATAAAACTTTATGTTGATGAATGATTATTCATATTAGATAATTATGTTTTATAGCGGTCATAGAAAATTTTGCGTAAAAATTAAAATAGCTGCTAAAAACCTTGGGAACTTAAAATATACATTACTTAAAAAGAATTCACAACAGTTAATGATCCAAATATAGAAAAAGTAAAAAAGATATTAAATGAATGTATTAATTGTTTAAAGAATAAATAGCTAGGAATGTATAAGCTTATATTAAAATTAAAATAAATCATAAATAATAAAAATCTAGAAATGGAAAATAATTGTATATAAAAATAAATTGATTTATTTTTTAACAAATAAATATTTTAACAAATATTAAAGTAGTAAGTAGCTAGAATGTTAATAAATATTTAAATATATATCTTTAATTTACATAAATTATCGACTATTAAACTTAATAAATATGGGTTTGAACTTTTAAACCAACATAAATTATAAAAATAAATAAAATTCAAGGCAAAAGATACTGTAGAAAGGTGCTTTTTTACATTATTTATCTTAAAATTAAAAATACAAAAATGAATTATTTTATTAGGTATTTTAAATCAAGTTTTCAAACATGAGTTGTCAATAAACCTTTAAAACACCTGCAGTTAATCTTCTCTTTCGTAAAATCTTCAATATAAGACTTTATTTTTTTTAATAAACTATTTTAACAATTGTCAATTTTTCAATACAATTAACAGAAAGGCTGAAGTAGTAATTATTTCAGTTTCCAGTCTTAACGGTCTTAACATAACCCTGCTAAGAACCTGACCTAACCGTACACTTTTGCCATGTTGATAAACTCAAAGTCAGCGCGCTTTATTAACGGCTGTTATTCCCAAGCGTCACAAGTGGCACTTGCCGTAAAGCTTCCGTGGTGCGAGTAGTGCGGCCTGCGGCAGCTATCCCGTTTTCGCGGCGCAAGCAATATATTGCCACACCAGTCGCACACTTAAGAGCGGCTGCAAAGGCGGAAATAAAGAGAACGAAAGCTCACCGATTACCCGACTGTCCTTCGGCTTCGGTTCGTGTCGGAAATGCTCGGAAAATGGCGCTCGTATTTCGCAGTCGCCATCAGAAGGGCGGCTCTGGAAGACGCACAAAGGTATGCTACACTTTTGCCCCAACTTGGGGGGAAACTTTTTGGGCGAGTTTTTCACAGCAATGACTCTGAACTCGAGCTCAGAGTATGTATTGACATAGTTTCAGTTAAAAAGAACTGGCTCGAAAGTCATTCAGGTGCAAGAGGCGAACTTTCTACAGTTTCACCAGGAGTTTGCCTGAAGCCAAGGGCCTGTATTTATTTTTATCGCTGTTCATTACTTGGCAGTTGCCATAATTTCAATTTTATAGTTTCGCAAGCATATTAATTTATAGTGCCTCGTCCCTTGTTCCCTTTAAATGCAATTTTTGGGGGGCGAAGGCGAAAATTCTGTTGATTGCTTTTCCCAGTTGATTGTCTGGCCAACTTTTCGGCGCTGAAAAACTAATTGAAAAGCAGCGCGTGGAGCTCCATTGACGCTTAGCTACCAATTTATCATGTATAATGCGACGCACCGGCACAAAATAAATCAAACGATATTTATTTGACCCCATTCTATGGAAATATAATTTAGCGAAATCAAATTAGATGTAAGCCGATTTGCTCGCATAATACTTAGGCATGCCGTTGAAATATTGAAATATTTATGCCGAAATTGAGGTGGTCTTCCTCTGACCCTTGCCAATATTTGTTGGCCATTAACGCAAAATTGAATAGTCGTCAGTATGTGGAGTTGTTCTGCTTACCCCATTTAATAGTACAATTTTGATGGGAAAACTCATTGGTTGTTTTTCTTGGTTTTTTGCCAATTTAACTCTTCTATATTCTACGTGGGCAAAATGAAATATTTTTCCAGTTTTTCAGGTGGGGGCGGAAAACAAAAAAAAAGTTGCCAACACGCAAATGCTGGCAGTCATAAATTTGCCGCTTTTCTGCTAAAAGTGGCCAACAGTTTTGTTTGCCACGTGCAGTCTCGTTTTTTTGTTTGTTGGTTCTCCGACTCGCAGGAATGCATATGGAAAAACTGAGCGATGAAGTTGGGGGAAATGGGAAATTCGTCTGATCCCCCGTCTGACAGCAGCAAGCAGCAATTGCAGCATATTTAGCCGCTTGTTTTTGAAAACTCTATTTAATTTAAGTTCCTGTTTCGCCTGCCTCACGTCTCGGTGCACTTTTGCCTCTCATTTTTCAACTCGACTGCGTGCGGCGCTTTTTTTATTCGCTCCTTCGCATTTTCCTTCTGGCTTTCCTTTGTGGCTCTCAGGGCTCCACACGAGTTGGCCATTGCCCAGCCGATTTTGCAGCATTTAATTTAAGTTACAGCACAAGCTGCCGAGATTTATAGCCGACCCTTAACAAGTCTCGCTGCCCCTTTTTTGTGTCCCTTTGCTTTTCGGGGCCCTACTCTCCTCCTTTTCCTTTTTTTCTTTAGCCGGAGAAAGCCTGGCAGTGGACACAATGTAATTTTTTTTTTGTGTGTGTGTGTGAGCTTCCTGTCCTTCCGAGTGTTATATTTTTTATTGAAAATTACACAGGGAAGAACTTTGGGTGAGAGGTCAGGCTGGACAGGAGACGGGCCATGTTGTGTATTATTAATATTCATTTTGTGTGGGTTACGCATGATTTTTTAATAGCATTCTTATTTATAGATATTGATTTTCTGTTTATCATTAAAAAAGTACGCCTGGTTTCATGGCGTCGCTTCAAATATTTTATTTGAATTTTAAATTTGTTGTTTGTTATGTGTGCAGGAAAGTCTGGTTATATCATACATTTTTCATTACAAATGTTTGATTACATTTTTCAAATTTTAGTTAAAGTAATGCACGTTTAAACTTTAATAGCCAATTAGTAAGTTTGAGTGCATTTCGTTAGCTTTAATACAGATTTAGAATTTCCAAAAATCAAATGTCTAATTTAATAAAAACCCTTTTGTGAAAATTCATTAAAGTTATTTATTTTTCAGTTGATGAAATACGCTTAAATACAATTAAATTGCCATTCACTTTCACAGTCCTTGAAATTCATTTTAAATTCATGGTAAAATATCTTTTATACTAATATTTGAATATTGAATTAAACTGAATGTAATTGACAATTGAAATTTGTCACAATTTTTTGCTCGTTTCAAATGACTTTAAAAATCACAGAGATATTTTCATTTATCTTCATGCAGCTTGGTTTTATGAATAAATTGATATCATCAAACTGAAAACTGAAACTTTGTCGAACTTCGGCCTTGGACACACAGACCTCCCATCGATTCTGCGCCTCTTTTAGGGCGGTGCAGCAATCTTGTGACTGTGTGAGATTCTGACCCATAACCAATCTCAGTACAATAAATTAAACCTAAACAATTCATTCGGCCGAGCATGTTTTGGTTTCTGTTTTAGCTGCGGATTCCATCCAGAGGACATCCTGGTCGTCTGGCAGGATATAGAGGGCGGTCTCAGGGGCAATAAGGCAGAAAGCCACTTCTTAGTTTGCTTGCAGCTCAAGCGGAAACCATATAAATGCGGAAATGATAAAAATGCCTGCGAACATGTTACCAAAGCGAATGCGATAAATTGCAATGGCAAGAAGGTCCTCCATGTTAGGACCTCGTTTCTCAGTCCTCCGAGTCCTCCGAATCCAGGGGCTCCTCCTGGCAATCGCTTCTCGCTCCCACATGAACGCTGCAGCCAGACAATAAAATAATAATAAAAATAGAACAAAGCCGGCGAGCAGACGACATCGCCAATGATGAGGTTCCATTCCATTCGGATCGAATTGGGACGGGTTCAATAAATGAATGTGGCCAAATGGAGGACACTGGGTCCCCACGAAGCTGTTCCAAAACACACAGGACACAAGCACACTGTCCCATGCTACACGCAGAGAAAAGATGGTTGCGCGGAAGGGAGCGTCTCTTCGGCTGCCAATTTAATGAAATTGTTTTACACTCAATTGAGTTGCCAACTGAAAAAGAAAACAAAAAGCATTCCAGGCAGCCCGACCAGCACCAGTACCTACCAGCGCCAGTGCCATCGTCAGAACTAGACAAACAAACATCTTTTGCCCCCAAAAAAGATTTCTGGTAATTTGCATTGCCTTCCAGCACGCAACGAGACCCACATTTGGCTTCAAGTTAATCTTTTCTAATACAAAATGGCCCAAAAGCTGTCAGCTTTCAGACAAAGTAGCTGACATTAGAGATGCTCTCAGAAAAGCTATACAGATGTGCTTTAAACTGATTTAATATTTACAAAACTTTAAGATAATCGGCTTAGGGAGCTACATTTGCATATTTACGAGAAAAGTTTTCTGGCATTAAAGAGTTGCTATATAGAAATCTATATATAAAGTATTAAGTTCAACTAGAGAAAATGAAAATGATTGGGTTAAAAGATTTTAAAAGACGAAATAAAAATGTATATGGTAAAAGTAAATAATTTCTTTAAAGGAACTGAATTTTAATTTTTTGATATTTTATATATTTCAGCTACAGTAAACAAGAAATATTATGTTACAAGTCTTTTCCTCTATTTACAAATGAATTCATTGTATAAATTTAAATAAATAAATCAATAGTCATTTCCAATCATATAAATCATCATCAACAGCCGATTCGACCTGGCCATGTTTGGTCAAAATATACATTTTTGAAATTTTTTCGAAATTTGAAAATTTTATAAGGGGTTACATCATTAAAATTGTCAAAAAGTGGCAAAAATTTTAAATTCGGTGTGCGTATTTATTAGCGTAATTAAAATTAACACAGTACAGCTTTCCGATTGGAAATTAATGCAAATTTGATGGATGCATTATGGATGCATTATGATGGATTTACTCTGCAAGGGTATAGGGTATACATATTTCGTTGTCGCGAAGTTAACTTCCTTTCTTGTTTTTACTTGTACTTTTATTTTCTCTAGTTAAATCTTGCATTAAATACCTTATCTTAAGTATATTATAATAAGTACTGGCTGCTAAAAGTATAAGTAACCCAATGTATAACTTAAAATTTAGTATTAAATTTACTTAATTTTATGATCTAAGCACTAATTAGTAAGTAAATTGAATGTAAAATTGATCTACAATCTCCTCAAAATATCCCTAAATACTGTTTAAAATAAGTTCTATAAATATTTGCATTCTCTGAAACCGTCCATTCCGTGCTATTTAAATGCCACTGAGTGTACGTTATATATTGCTCACTATTTTTGTATTTACCAGAGAGGAAATCATAGAGGAAAAACCATAAAGAGAGAGGGAAAACAAATGGGAAGAGAGCTGTATATAGTCAGCTGGGGAGAAATAGAGAGATAAGAAGGTGAACGCGATCGTCGACATAGGCATTCCATATACTGCGCTGGTCGCAATAGGTTGCTCTATCAATTAGACTCGGAACAAAGCCAAATTAATGCGAATTGACAACAATGTCGGCATTTGAATTGAAAAACCTGAACGACAGCTTGGAGAAGCATCTGCCAGCTGATGAGCTGAAGGAGGTCAAGCGGATTTTGTACGGTGTTGAAGAAGAGTAAGTACCGAACCTAGTGACAATATTGATAAGAGTCTCAACATCATGTGGGGTGCTCGTAAAAAATCTCCAGATAATGCTAAAAATATTTTAATCTTAATCTCTGTCTAAATAAGTGTTTAAATATATAAAAAAAATTCAAGTTTTTAGTCTAACAACGTCTCCAAATTTTCCATACATTTATTTCAAGTTGTTTTGTATCAAAATACGTTTAAATATAGAACTAATAAAATGTGTATCTACACTTCTACACGTGTGTGGACATCTGGTGATGTGAATGGAACGATCAGTGAAGCAAAACAAAACAGAGCGAAAGATTGGCATATCAATTAATTATAGAAATGTTTGATATTAATATGTCTTCGAGGTTCTAATGGAAATTATATTAATTCTTTTAATCTCTTGAGATGTTTTTGGAATATTTAGATAGAGAAGTGTTAGGGTTATGACATTAAGAAGAGAGATAAGGAACCGATTCTATCCGGTTTGTCTACGATCAGTGGCAGATGTTGTTTAAATATAATTATATTTTTGAAACTAAGACTAATCGTTAGTATAATCCGAAATACTTTATTAGTGAAGACATGAAATGTAAATTTCATTGAGACTTTTTGGTGGTAACTTTATATTGTATTTTACTGATAGAGTTTAAGATTCTTATTAAATTCAAACTTTCCCCCTTAGCCAAACACTGGATCTGCCTGAAAGTGCAACTCAAATTGCCAGGGATAATGACTTTGAGATCAAGGGTTATCGATTCAAGGCTCGAGAGGAGCAGACCCGTAAGCCACGTATAGTCCGTGTTGGTGCCATCCAAAACTCCATTGCACTTCCCACCACGGCACCCATTGAACAGCAACGTGAAGGGATTTGGAACAAGGTTAAGAATATTATCAAGGCAGCGGCAGCTGCTGGCTGCAATATTGTTTGCACCCAAGAGGCTTGGAGTAAGTAAATCACTTGGATTTATAGTAGATTAATTAATAAGATTGTTAATTAAATTTTCACAGCCATGCCCTTTGCCTTCTGCACTCGTGAGAAATTCCCCTGGTGTGAGTTTGCCGAGGAGGCCGAGAATGGACCGACAACCAAGATGCTCTCAGGTTTGGCCAAGGCCTACAATATGGTGATCATTCACTCGATCCTGGAGCGTGATATTGAGCACGGGGAGACCATCTGGAATACAGCCGTGGTCATCTCGAATAGTGGTCGGTATATGGGCAAGCATCGCAAGAACCATATTCCCCGTGTGGGTGACTTTAACGAATCCACGTACTACTACGAGGGCAATACCGGTCATCCGGTCTTTGAAACGGAGTTTGGCAAGCTGGCCATCAATATCTGCTATGGACGCCATCATCCTCAGAATTGGATGATGTTTGGATTGAATGGAGCGGAGATTGTCTTCAATCCTTCGGCCACAATTGGTCGTCTATCGGAACCTCTTTGGAGCATTGAGGCCAGAAATGCAGCCATTGCCAATAGCTACTTCACCGTACCGATCAATCGAGTGGGAACAGAGGAGTTCCCCAATGAATACACCTCTGGCGATGGCAATAAGGCTCATAAACAGTTTGGACCCTTCTATGGTTCCTCATATGTTGCTGCTCCTGATGGTTCAAGGACTCCGGTAAGTCTAACAATGTGAAATCTTCTTTACTATATTAGGATCCATTCCATAAGTATTCCAAAAACAAAGATATAGCAAGGTCAAAGTATACTATAATGGGATAAATATAGAAAATTGTAATTAATGTATTTATATATGAATTTCCTGGACTTTGTTTATAGAACATTTTATTAGAGCATTTTATAATGGCTATAAGTATATATTTTGTAAACAAGTCATGCTTTTTGAATACATTTATGGATACAAATAGCATTTAAAGTAATTATAATGTATGGAATAATTTTTATAATACTTTTAATCTTTTATTTTCAGAGCTTATCTCGAGATAGTGATGGCCTTCTGGTGGTGGAACTCGATCTAAACCTGTGTCGCCAGGTGAAGGACTTCTGGGGCTTCCGAATGACACAGAGGATACCTCTTTATGCTGAGTCCTTCCAAAAGGCTTCTCAGCACGATTTTAAGCCGCAGATCATCAGAGAAACATAAACAATAAATGTAAAGGCAGGAAAGTGAAGTCTTATTGATATGTTAGATAGTTTCTGCAATTTGCATGTGAAAATAATAATAAAGATAAAGATTTCCTAGAAATTGATAGCCGATTTAAAATAATTGTAATCAAGAAATTAATATAAATTTATCGTAATTTAAATACTAACTTCATTGGATGGATAACGTGTGTCTTGTTTAATGTCTAATATACTCCTTGTATGCAGATTATAAAGTCCCATTGCGTTTCTTGTGAGGAGTTTCCTCGAATCTCATTATTTTCGGCTTACATTAAGAGTACCCAGTCTGACTTTTTGATTTGCTCAAACTTCCAGTCAAATCTTCTTATTAAGAGTCACATCCTTGAATTCGCAGAGCATCTCTATCGAAACCCATTTTTCCCCCCAATGAACGCTTTAAACATTCCCTCTCTCCTCATACAAAAATGCTGCAATCTAGCATTGAGCTAAGCTTTGACTTTTACGATTATGTTCCGGCTGAATGGTGAGGGGACGGAGGAGCACAGGATGTGGGTCCCTGGAGGAGTGTGGGATATAATCTGTTTCTATTACGTTTGCTTATCTGCATGCGACTCACATGTGCGTTTCTTTTCCCGACTCCTAATGCAGTAATAATCGTTTGTGCGTTGCCGGAATGACTTGGCTGACCTTGCCGGAGCGTTTGGCAGTAATTGGTTAGATTTCTCGGAATTGGTTTTCCTGCTCTCGCCCTGACCTTGTGACGCAAAAATGGAGTTATCAAGCGAAAATTGCTTGTCGGGGAAAGAGCAACACAAATGGAAATTATAAACTTTTGTGCACCAAACAGAGCAAGAGAGATGGAAATATGCAAATTGAATTTCGGGAAGCAACACAACAGTCAAAAAAGATACAAAGATACAAATGTGCGAAAGTCGTTTCCTTCAAAACAATTTTGAACAAAATGATAGCACCAAGAAAATTATATATTTTTCTGCATAATATCTATATATTTATTAGTATTTTTATCATCATAAAAAGGTAAGAAATGTTGAAACAGATTAGTTATATTTTCCTGTCAATGTTATTGCCATTTTTTAGATTTTTTCCAGCCGAATATCTATCTATTTATTAGTATTTTCATCTGCTTAAAGAAGTAAAAAATGTTGAAACGGATAATCAATATTACTAACATATTTTAGATTTACATAGGTTTTATGGTAAAATGTTTATGTAAGTAAGTTCTTTGTAAGTTCTTACTGTAACTAATATCAATAAGTTGGCAAAATCGTTATGACAAAATCAGGCACTTTACTATATGTATAATTGAACCTTGAATGTTTTTAAGTAAGTTTACTAAAATGTTTATTTATTAAGTATATTCAGTGATATGACAATGCCTAGATTAACCTCTGAAATTAATTCTCATTTAACCCCTCAGTTAAAATTCCTAAGTAATATTAAAACCAGAAACTTGTAATATATACCACACAATTCCATTTGCGGTGTAACATTTGCTACTATTATTTCAACCACAATTGTGCGATAAGAACCGGGCCTGGAATGTGGGATTTTGTGTGTGTGTCTATTTGACAAAGGTCACCCGAAAATAAATCAAATATTTACCCAGAGCTACATTCGTTTATTCAAATTGAAAAGTCACTTTGGCCCACCCACTAGGGCTGGCCGAGATTCAAGGCCTCGATTGCATTACCCATTCGACATGTTGCTAATAAATATGTTTTCCAGGGAAAAGCCAAATAAAATCCAAAGTGACAGAGACCTCTCCAAACGAGCCTTCTTGGGACATCAGGGAATTGCCAATAAAATGTGTGGGAGCTGTCTCTGTCTCTTGTTTATAGCCGAAGGATATTTTCGACCAGACGACCATCATATATATTTTATTCAGTGGCTGCGTTGATTGATTAAGCCCAAGATGAATTCCCAGCCATCGGCACGTTCAAGGTTTGCCAGGATAATCCTCTACATATCGGATAATAATTTCCCAGCCAGCCTCTGGCAATTACACTAATCATTTTCCACTCCCCCTCCTCGCTCCTTGGCGGGACAGCTGGCAATTGTGACATCTCAGATATCAGAGCGATTTCAATTAAACCTCTAAACCTTTTAATTAAGAAGCTAAAGTGGCTATAAACTGAGAGAGAGCCCAGCTGGCTGGTTGGATGGTTAGCTTGCCGGCCAGGCCAAGTGGGCGAACTCGATTATGAGCTCATATTTAATTAAACATAATATTTAGAGCTAAGCAGCTCCCGGCGAAGACGCTTAAGTGCTCGTTAAGTGTGTGCGATATATATATGTATATGTCCTGTGTGCGGTTCTTGTCAGGAAGCTGGGAGCTCAGAGAGTTCAAGTCCCAGGAATCCCAGTGTAATCAGGACGATGCCGACAGGATGCGTGTGTGTGCATTTTGCGGCAGGCGGGCTGGCTGACAAAAAAAAAATGCCAAAGACGTGCATCAATCTGAATGCATAATAATGGTGCCACTGTGGCAATCAGTTACTCCCAAGGTGGCATTAACCACCAGCCAAATGCATATTGAACAGGATGTCGACTCTACATGGTGAAAAAATACTCATCCTTTAAGGCCAGGCACTATAAGTGTGAATAGATTGCTTTAAGTCACTCTGCTTGGGTGGATTAGTGTAAGAGTTTTATATCAATAATATACAGGGATACCTATTGAAAGTTATTTAGTTATGGGTTAATGTATTGGGATAAGGGCTTAAGGATTACCTTTTTCCTAGTAGGAATTTTTCATAGTTTTCTATACTACTTTTTATATTATTTTCTTTATTATTTCCTATAAATTTAGATTGCCTCAGTTCAGAATTGTTGTCCATCCCTGTTGAAATAAGCACCAGCCGCCGCACACGATATGAATGGGAAATCTTAAGCCGCGTACGTGGGCACAACAGCGACGAGAAATGAGAAAGGAAAAAGATGCTGGAAAGGAGCAGAATCACCAGGAGCAGCACCCGCACCGGCAGTAGAAGCTGAAGCTGGAGAGGAAAATTGGAAAGGAAATGCGATGCCGGGCGGCATTGTTGTTGCCTGGATGGAAATGAAAAGGGGTTATGGATGGTGGTGCCTCCGACTGTGCCGCTCATACCCGCAGCCTTTCCATTAAACGGGATTATTTATTTTATTTCGTTATGCGCGGCAAACAGCTTGTGTAAAGGATTTAAGCGTCTGCTGAATGTGGCAAAGCGGCACACACAAGGCCGATCCTTATTCCCAATCCCCAATGCCAAGAGACCCAAAACCGAGCCCAAGGCTCTCCTCCCTGCTTACACCATAACCAATGCCAACTTCGCCTTGTAATGAAATACACGAAAACTTAAAACCAACAAACCAACGGAGAGGACAACAAAGAGCCTCCTTCATGATATTAAATTCCAGCCGCACTTGCACTTGTTAGAGCCTGTAAGATTATAATTCCGCCACAGTGGGTACAAAAAAAGCAAAAGGATGCTCACAGATAGCTGGCAATGAATGGAGGGGCGCCCAGCGAGGGCACGGAGGTGTCCTGTAGCGCCAGGACAATGCAGATAGGCGTTTGGGATAATAAAATATTATGCAACTGGGACTGTAGATGCGAGATGGAGACGGCGCATGAAGGCCAGGCCTGCTGGCAGGAAAAAGGCGCCAAAGCGGAAATGGAAAACTTGAATGCAAAGTGGGAAATGGTTATATTGGGTAGGCTCCTTTATAGTGCCACATAAAAGTCAATTCCCCGAAGCGAGGTTCAAAGTCTGACCTAATAAGTGTAACTTGATTATTGGAAAAATTCAAGCAAGAATGAATTTAGTTGAATTGGGTGATGCTTTAATATGGATTGTAAATGTTTCAGTAACTTTAAAATATTAACTACTAGTTCTGCCTTGAGTATTTCATGACCTACTTCCCAAAGTTTACGACTGATAATTCCTTAATTGCAAAAGGAAGTGCGTAAAGGAAAAGTATTAATTAAAATGCGTATTTCGGGACTCGCTGAGCTTGCACTTTTTTTCGTATCTGTGTGGCCTCATTACAAAGGCGGTTAATGGACCGCAATCCAGGCAGAAAATTAAGTGCAATACGCAAGATGTTCTGTGTTTATGACCATCTTCCCCGTTGGGGCATTATAATTAATACCTGCTCGAATTGGCAGGAAAAATCGAGAGCTGGACGGGGTGAAAATGCTCGCAATTGTAATGATAATGTTAAGCGAAGCGTTGAAGGCCATTAAACTTTTCGCACTGCCTTCGTTCAGTGCTTCCCGAATTAAAGAATAAAATATTTAAAAAATTTTGTGCCAACGCATCCATCCATCCAGCTTCTTCAGTCTGCCATTCCCTTTGGCTGATTTTCCTCTGTTTTTTTTTCCCGCAGTTTTCCCCCCCATTTTCTTCTTTTTTATTATTCTTATTACTTGCCTTTATTGTTATGAGCGGAGAGACAAAGGAACTGGAACTGAAAACCGAGACCAAAACTGTAACTGGTAATGGTAAGTGTAACTGAACTGGCCGGCAATGAGTAAGTGAGCAAGTGGGTGGACCAGGTGGCCGGGGGGCTGATAAGGCGTCTGAAAGACTGGGCGGCAATGTGGCATCGAGGCAAGGGCGTGGCTGCTGTGGTTCTGCTTGGCTGCAGATCCTGCGGCTACCTGTGAAGTGTGTGCCACGCTCGACTTCTCACCTGCTTACCACAGCAATGGCAATAACAGTACGAGCAATGAGGGAAAATCGAGGAGGATTCTGAAGCAGCTTCTGGAGGGGAATGAGCAGGAATTGCGGTCATTGGTCAGACCAGCTTGGACATCCTGGAAAGGAGCTTGATTTTTACGCGTGTGTAAACAGTTATTATTGTGTGGCAGTAAATGTTGATATGACCCTTCTAAGGGTCCTTAAATGTGGCCAAGGGAGTGCGAATTCATTGAAATCATATTTGTTTTTATGAATATCAAATGTGTTTCTTGCTTCTGGGAGCGTAAGTAAGAGTAATTTCCGGAAGAAAATATTGGAGAACGATATAAGACAAGTTATATGAAAAGATGACATATATGACAAGAGGTTTAAATGTCTATAAGCCACTAATTTTTCCTGGAATTAATCCCATTAAACCCAGAGACATTAGCATGTATATGTTTTCTGGGCTTTGTATAAAAATTCCTCCATTATAACTATTAGTTTACATATTATAAAAATAACCTTAGAATCTCTTAAACAACTCGGTGACTCTCCAAAGCACAAGAGTCGTTTTTCTGCACTCTGATCAAAGGCATTCTTCTCCTCTTGTCAAGCTTACTAAAAAACCTCATGCGAAAACAAGCAGCAAAACAATTTCAAAATGATTTTAGCTTACACCTGCAGTGGCTCGGTTTACACACTTTCGCAGAGTTTTCCCGGTGACTGCATCAGCAAAGTGCCAACCCAAAGACAAAGCCATAAAAATTAATTATTTCTTTTTGTTAGTAGAAGCCAAAGAATACTGTTTCGGAGTGCAGAGAACCAGGCAGCTATGTATGTGTGGAAAGGACGAGCTGGCGACGACTGATGCATGATGAAATTGTGTTGTGTGTTGAACTCTCAAAGCGTTTATTGTATAAATTTTCCACATTCTCTGCCCGCGCACAAAACACATACTCTAAAACACTGACAGAAACTATTTTGTATCTTTTAAAATGTATTAAAATTGTATTTAAAGTGGAAACTATGTGGGAATGTACTTGAAAGTTAGTGGAAAATGTAGAGTTCTATCAATGGTCAGTAACTGCAACTGGGAAATTCTCAAATATAACTATTGTAAGACAGATTAGATATATATTTAAAATTCCACTCAAATTTCTCTTCCTGCAGGGCCACACCCCCTCTGGGATTGTGACTCTGACCAACACTGAACACTTCTTTTGGTCTTTTAGCCGGGCTCAGACCAACGCAGCTGCTGGTGGTGGTCGCTTCCGGCCAGCTCATGCATTTTTTACCAGCAACCCACAGCGGAAAGAGCAACAGTGTTGCAACATCAAAAACGGGAGGGGAGAAAAACAAGAGCTGCAGAAACGAGGGGCTTAGGGAGCACTGTGTTGAATGCCTTGACAGGAGCTTCACTCCTAATTGCCAGCAACAGGGCATAGTGTGCTCCTCCATGAAAGCTACTAGTATCTGCTATCCGGCATATTTCTCTGTCACTATTGATCTGCTTTGAATACGCCAATCTTCTGGTCGAGAGTCCTCCAACCCGGCTGGAAGTTAATGAAGTCCGACAGCCGGGTGGAAACACTTCGCACTCCATTCAGCACTGGGTCACCACCGCCGCTTGTTGATGGTGTTGTTATTGCCAGCTGCCAATATTGTTAATTACGGACCACGGCTGTTTAATTAAGTTTTAAATGCGCTAACGACTAATTAACTCGAAGCCAAGGCCGCGGCCGTCAAGTGCAGACAAATAGAACAGACAGAAAACAATGCCAAGGTTGCGATGAGTGAGCTTTGAATTTAATATAAATAGGATATAAATATCCAAGAAGATAGATTGTACGTTTCAAATGGGGGATGTCCTGAGGAGATTTCTACCTTTAGCTGTAATGTATCAAGCTCTTCTTGAGGATGCCTTAAGTGTAATTGATATACTCTTCAACTTTACGTTAAAAAGTTTGCTATAGTTTAAGGGAACTTCAATGGTTTATAAGTTGGTTATCAGCATTATATTATGTGTACTGGTATTAAATATATTTGTATAATTTTGTTACAAAAGTCTCAGGGATACTTGATGCAAAAAATACAAAAAAAAAAGATTACCAAACTTTAGACATTTAAAATAATTGCGTCAAATGCCTAGAGACATCCTTCCAGGACATCCTTGTTTATGCTCAGAAATGAAAAGTAATTTTCAGAGTCCGTTGTGGTTTTGCCTTTCGACCAAACATAAAAATGGGTTAGTCCCTGGATGATGATTACCTTATGTGTTTGTGGTTACGTAGGAAAAAAAAGAGGAAGTCACGCCAACAGCTGCAGACACGAACTAAACAATAAGGGATGTGCCTTGGCTCTAAAGTGGAATACCAAACATTTTTTCTTTGTATGCCATTATTGAAAAATTGCTTCGCCCAAATCGATGGCCGCAGTGGTAGGTGGATGTGGATGCAAATGACTGGGGAATACTTCAAAAAAAAAGGAAAAAAGATAAAATTAAATGAAATCTGAGAGCGGAGAACAGAGAGAATCTAGCCTAGTGTGCGGCGTGGAAAATCCATTAGCTGGAATTGATTTTTCGGTTTGCTTTTCAATCAAATTAAATCCTGCCGTGGCCGCTGTTGCTCCAGAAATGTTGTCGACCCGTTTGACCATCAATCATGATCTGCAAAGTCTTTTGTGTGGCTGAGAACAATAACAACAATAAGAAAATAAAACAAAATAAATCATTTAAATTAATGCCAATTTGGACAATGCATAATGGCAAGCGATCAAAAAAATATAAGGACTCGCTAAATTATATACAGTATGCATATTTGACAACCTTTCAATGTCGCACAAAAAAGGAGACAGAGGAATGGCACCACTTTAAGCCTTGGAAAAAAGCTTTTAAAATGAAATTTACATTGCATCATTTCGCTTGAAAATTCGCCACGAGGCTTCAGAGTAGAGAGGGAGAGAGAGAGGCGGTCCCAACTAAATAAAAGGCTGTGAAAAGGAAATCTGCACATATTGGTCATTAATAAAAGTTTTTTGCATATTGATACAAAAAGCAAATATTGATAAACAAAAAATGAAGGCGGCTTACTGGGGAGCGAGGGAGCGACAGAGCCAAGCGGAACAGAGCATATAAATAAATAAATAAAGCGTGTGTGAAAAGGCAACAATAAAACACGTCCGACAGGACCAGGACGAGGACGAGGACCACGACCAGGACTCACACACACAGAGCCAGAGATGGTCGCGTGATGTGAATAAATCGCTAAAGGATGTCACGGGTATGAGATTTATTTATATCATCCTGTTGAGCTTCAGGTGGACAAAGAACAGAGCCACAAAACTCACCCACATCGATCAGTTTGTGGCAGTCTCATTTGAAGCCATATGTCAACTGTTCCCATCTCTGGCACAAACATGCAACAAAACCGAATATAATGTATTGCTGGTATATATAGTCCTTGTTGCCTTACATCGCAGCATCCCTTTCGCAGTGAGTGCGGTAAAAGCGGTCGCGATTTCAAGTCAATTGCGTCGTTATTTATCAGCCACCATAAATGTATGCTCCTATATATATGTATATTCTACATATATGAACATACATATATTGCACTGCGGATGGCGGAGAAAATATTGCCAACAATGTCAGGGAACTGTGATGTTTTAAGCATTGCACAATTGCTGGGTTCAGCGAACTGATGGATGGTCTTGAATTGAAATTGAAATATGACTCAGTAGGCAATCGAAAGGGTTTAAAATACAAGAGTGGTTTTTTAAATATAAATTAAATTAATCTGTAATTGAAAATTGAGCGATTAATTTTATTCTATATAATTTAACAGAGTTGTTGTACATCAAAGAAAATATTACAAGACTTAAAGCTGCGTTAAAAATGTACAAGGCCTTGATTTAAGCCTTGAGCTTAAATTTTGTAAATGGTATTATTTTAAGGGATTTTTCAACGTAATGGAACTTATTGTGATGTTCTTAATTCCCCTTAAAATATTCATATTTTAATGGACACTCTGTACGTACATATTCCTTTTCTAGCAAAAAAAAAAGCAACATTATTCTAACCATAAATAGTTGGCCTGTCCTAGAGCCGTAGCTAAAATCCATTAAATTGAAGTTCTGAGAGCTTCTGCATATTAAAATACCTATAGATATATTTTTTTCGCATTGTCCACTTGATTTATTTTTATTGGAAATGCTCTTTAATGGCCGCCAATTTCCGTTGTTCATTAAGAGCATTGTGCATAAACAAACGAGATATTGGCCTCAACGGGCTTTGTGGTCAAGCTTTTATGACCGTGATTATGTCTTTTGTGTTCAACGTGTAAACTGCCGATGGCTGTGGTAATTAATTGTTTAAATATTTTAGCCTGCTTATTTATAAGGGGAAGGAGTATGAATGTCTGAGAATGTTTTTGTAATGTATAAAAACTAAAGGCAATGTTGGAAATCAAATGTTTTTCTGTTAAATAAATGCATTGAAAATTGTTTTGCAATGGCTATTAATGATTTAATTTGAAATTTTTTGAAATATTTGCATTTTGATTTTATAGTTTCTCTAGAAAAGATGAAGCGACTATTGTTAACAGTTTTTATAATTTTGAATATAATATTTATACAAGGGCAGCTAATAAAAGATCCGGCTAAAACCGAAAAAAGTAAGCAAAAAGACAATTTTTAATAAAAATAACTCCATATTTGAAATGAAACTAAATCCCATTATCAATATTTAGATGCCACCCTTAAAAGAACATCGAATTCCTTATGCACAACGCAAGGTAATTAAAAGGAAGATATCTATAAGAAAAATGAATTTATGTTTAACTTTTCATATTACAGAATGCCAATTGAATGAATTAAAATATAAGTTAAGAGATCAACTTAATCAGGAATTAACTCTATCAACAGTGCCACCTGTCCCTTCGGTTTTTAATGGAATACTTACATGGCTTTTGGATCAGAACAATACATTAACTAGCACATAATTACAAAATGCGGGAAATTAAAAAAATATAAGCAATACAACCTAATTGAAATATTTTTGGTTTCACTAAATAATAATTTAATAATTTAATAAAAACAAATCTTAAAGATATAGTGGAGCGACTTGTATATTATTTGCAACTAAACTTGGTTTTCTTTCCGAATGGAATGTCATGGCTGGATCAACATTTAATCGACATTAAGTGAAACAAATTAGTTTACAATATTTCACACTTGAAACACACAACTTATAGTTTGATACCTTGATTCACTCTCTTAGTTCTTAGCCAGGGCAGGACCGGAAATGAAGCTATATTTGTTGTGCATTTTTACATACTTTATGGTGTCACCTACGATTGGTGATGATACTACGTGGCAACCAATATTTGATATAACTACTGCAAATTCAAGCACCTCGACTACAAACACCTGGACTACACAGAACTGGATTACAAAGACCGCGACCACAACCTTCATTCCAGCCATAGCACCTATTCCGGTTCAGAGTACACTTCCGCCATGCACGATCTTACGTCCAGTTTGTAAATACGTATTAAAAACTTATAATTGTCTATTTAGCTTCTCACCTATTACTATTTTCAGCGTGTATACTGAAGAATTTAGAGTATATTTCTGGGGCGGCGAAACTATCAGAAGGAAAGAAAACAAGCGGTTAAAAATGTAATTCATATTATTGTCTTGTTCTTATATATAAAAGTGTGTATCTTTCCTATATTTATTTTTGGTAATGTAATCTACAAGAGACCAACTTGCCTTAAAAAACCTTATTACCAAAATTGTATAAATATTTCTTCATTAAATTCCGCTGCTGCGTTTGGTGTAATTAAATTTTACGGGTCGTATGAGTGATATGGCGTGAAATTTATCTGCATAACTCATACGTCATGTGGGACGGGGATACATTTCCTACTTTTTGTCTGTGCCTCTGCCAGTTAGTTTTTCTCTCCGGGAATCTCTCAGAGTGTGTCGGCATGTGTGTATGTGGAGGGAAAAGCTGCAGCTTAATGATTTTCACGCTTCTGCTGCACTTAAGTTGCAGTTTCTCTAGACTTTTTCTTACACAGATATATTTTTTTTTGCCCTGAAACAGGCGTTAATGGCAAACAGAAGCGACAAAAGCCGGCTTAGAGAGAGGGAGAGTTTTCGAGGACGACAGGAAGAGGAGCGACACACATGCTCATTTGGCTGGCGGGCAAACAAATTCCAAGTCATTAGTCGTTGTCCCCAGTCGCCTTTAACTAGTAAAAAAAACCCTAACACACACACACTGCAAACTAAATTACAAGGGCTACAAAAAGCATTATACAAGATTAGAAGGACGTGGACGCAAAACTGTTGACAACTTTAGCCCCAGGATACAATTTCTACTGCACTTCATAAAACAAGTGTTTACACTCAGACGGAAGCAGCTACAATCTCTTAAACTCTCAATTTAAAGTGGAATTGGTGAAAGTAAGGAAAGAACATAACACATTTACGAAACATTGGTGACATTTTTTCAAAGTGCACATTACTTTCCCCCTGCACTGCAAAAAATATATGGACGAAAGGAAGCAACAAGGACCCACCTCCTTCTACTGACAGCCGCACGCTCCACACTGCTCAGTAGTATATTTCATAAGTCAAAAATGTTTCCGGACAAGGCTTCTCCCGTTAGTGGATCGGGTCCGTGCCCGGCAAAAGCTGCCTGTCAGCGGACGTCTGACATCTGCAGGATGTGTCCATGGTGTTGGCATCGCTGTCATTGCCCATCAGGCTCATATTGTCGCTGTTACGTTACGGTCCCTGTTCCTAGCACCTTCGGAGGATCCTGCTGACATGGGGTATATTCATGTATATATGTATGACTTGGCCTGTTGTCAAGGTAAGCGATGGGAATTTAAGCCACATAATAATAAAAAAAAAGACAACACGCACGTGTGTGTGTGCCGGGGAGCAATTAAAATGCGAAAGCAAAATTAATATCCGCTTACTGAGGTATCTTCCTTACGACAATGACATTTTTCAAAGCTGCTTACATAATTATGCAGTGACTTTGAGAAATGCTAATGGTTATTATCGTGAATTATAATCAGCTTACCACATATTTATCAGATTATTCACTTTTTGTTCAGTTCCCTTTCCCCTCGTATAATTATGTGAATTCCTTTTTTGGGCAAATCACAATGGGAGGGAATAAGTCATTACGCCATAGATGAGTTACAATTTATAGATTTAATATTCAATTACCGCAATTAAATTCAGCAAACTTTGTGCATTATTCTAATGGCATCTTAAATATTCATCAACACTCTATTGCTAATATAATTAATTTCCTCTTTCGCTGTTTATCTAACAAATATAAAGTCCCGCTCGGCTGACATAATGAAGCAACTTGTCCAAAGAGGAAGTGCCTACGTTCCGGGTCAACAGGATCCGCCCCGTCACTTCCTGCTGAACTCATTTGCATACGAGGTGCCATCGAAATAAAAATTTAGCAATTCCAAATGAGGCAGAACAGTGGGGTGGGGTAGGGATTGAGGTGGCATACCACGGTAACTTGGTATGCAAATTGAACACACACAAACCGCAGCAAAGTTTGCGATGAGGCAAAAAACAAAAGGTGAAGTTCAAAGTTTTTTATCCAGTTCTCCAAGGCTGATATGATATGTTGGGGCCTCTCGTTTGCTTGTGGTTTTTTTCGTACTTTGTTTAAAAAATCTGTTGAATATGCAAATTGCACTTAAACGATTGCTGCGACCATTTTGGTAAATTGCCACAGAAAACTTTTTGCGCTTCTAAATAAATTTAATAATTTATTGCATTATTTAAAGCTTTAAGCTGCTTTTCAGCTTGTATCCCCTCTCTCTCTTCATCATAAACGATATTTTGTTCTTACACACACAGTCAGACACACACAAGCATCTAAAAAATAAGAATTTTTTAAATTTTTAGCATCGTGAGTGAGCTTAGTGAGGTAAGGTAAGGGCTAGGCAGAACTTTTTCTTTGGCACTTTCCTAGACGCACTTTTAGTATTTGTAGAGGAAAATAGGAGAATATTAACTATACTTAAAAGGTGGTCGAATTATTTTAAATATTTACTATGAGAACATTCTTCTTTAAGACAAGATTTCAAAATCAATTAACTGTAATTATGCATCCGATTAAGTGAAGATCATTGATAAAGCTTAAAGTTTGTTTAAATGACCTTTAGTTAAAAAGAAGAAAAATGGTACAACCAATTAAATTAAATTAAATACTAAATATTATTTGAATTACTATTAGCGGCTTAAAGTATTTAAAAATTCACACGTATTCCCATGGAAATGACTCGCAATCACAATTCAATTCCGTTTGTGTCACTTTCAGGGCATTTACAATTCTGCTCAAAGGTTGGCCTTTCCACTTGCCTTGTTTTAGTGCCATTTGTGCGTTATTTTTATAAAGTTACCTCATGAATTATTCATAAACGAAGCAGACGTACCGTGACGTAAGAAGAGCAGCAAAGGAAAAAAAGGGAAAATCTTTAAGTTTTCGTCCTGGAAGCCGCTCTGGCGCGATGTAAGGACAAATTTTGCAGACTGGCAGGCTGGTAAGGAGACTTGGAAAATCTGATTAAATAATGGGAAAGTTTCTAATTGGTTTGTTATTAAGACAGCGATTACCATAAATTACAGTTGGAATAAGCTGGCCATTTTAGCTATTATACAACAATTGATAAACCGATTCCTGGCAAAAGCTTAGTCAATTATCTCACTTGGGTAAACTCTGAGGCCCGCAAAACAAAAACAAAACACGGAAAGCTGGCGCGAACCCTTGCCTCATGTTTAATGCACTTGACAGGACCAGACCCGAAACCCCAGAAGCGGAACCTTCAAGAAAGCCCCCAATTTACAGCCCCCAAAGTTATGACTTTTACGCCCCATTATCGCTTAAATAATTTAGCCGGCCATGGGGAAGGAAACCCGAAAGCCAAAATTGCTAGAAAAACAAGAGAACCTTGCATAACTTGTGGCCGGCGTTAAGTAAGTGGAAGGTTTGGGCTGTGGCCTGCATTTATAAAGAGCCAAATTAACCGCAATTAGATTTTTACCAACGCGAACAAATCATTTCATAAAATATGCGAAAAATGACCATGCTGATTACAGGCAGGCCCGAGTGTGTGGAATCTGAATAATCAAGTGGCTACTGGAATTGAGTAAGAAATCCTGAAAGGACTACCGAAAGCCTCGTCAAACAATCCACCAACGCAACGGCGACGGCGACGGCGACGGCAAAAAGGTAAACATTATTTTTTCATCCTGTCAATTTTGTGCTTTTTAATTAAAAATCCTGCGTGCTCAGGTACAGTGCAAACAGGCGGCCTGCCAAAAAGAAAGAAAATAAGGATAACCAAAGCAAAGGGTTCGCTAATTAAAAAAATAGAATCCTGTGCCCTTTAAAGACGCCCTGGGAGCGATCCTTCGTCTCTCACTTGATGATGCATGGCCATGAAGTGTGAAAAATTCGGCTTCATTTTTAAATAGACTCAAGTCCGTCCGCTGCCCATTTTCATTTGAACTCGCGCCACCAATGGCACCGCCTGCCATTTATTTGCCTCTGTTCTGGAAAATTAATTAAACACATTGCCGGGACAAGGTCAAGAAATAAAGAAAGAAAAGAGCGCTCTTTCCCCAAACTTCCATTTATGCACTGCTAGGACCAACAATTAGCCTTCGCGAAGGACCAAACCGAAACGGATGTTTGACCAGGATAAAGAGTAACCGAAGCTGAAATAGAAATTTTGTTGGTTCCCAGAAAAAGAAAGTTTGAACTAACTAAAGGCTGGAAGGCCTTCCGCTTCCCGCCTTGGCATTTTACCCTACACAATTACGCGTTTTAATAAAGTTTCAGCAAACTCTGTGCATAAAATTAAACAATTAAGCAAATAGTTGTTGAAATTGAGCTGCAATAGGAACCAAACCCTTCTACTGAATTTCTTTGGGGGTAGAATTAGGTAGCAATTTAATGCAGTCAAAGGGGGTGGAAAATATTAAAGTTAATTAAAGGTTATTAATAGGAGATATAGTGCTTTAAAGAAATAGTCAAAGGAAACTAAAGTAAGTATGGGATATTGGTTTGAATGTTGCTTAAAGAAGCATAGAACAGAGCATCGATTTTTTTTACAAACGATATCTTCCATATTTTATATTGAAAAAGAAAAGAATTAACTGTATTATTCATTATGTAATTTTAAGTTAATTAGAATTAGATCTTTTAGAGTGTTTTGCAATTTCAAAAAAATTATATGATTAGCTATGATAAAGATAGCTTTCTTTAATAAACGGAAGGGATAAGTGATGAGATATACCCGATATGATTAAATATAACTATTAATTACAAGAAAATTCAGCTAAAGGTTTTAGATTTCACTGCAACAAACTGAAACTTTTTAAAGTTTATTGAACTTATGTGAAACTAATACAGATGCCTATCATGAAAAATAACCCCCTGAGTACACTTGACAACAAAGAAAGCCGAAAGCCATATTAACGCCCGCTTAAGCGTGCTTGATTTGATTAGTCAATTAACAGTTCATTAGTTGTCAATCGGTGACACTGTCGAGGCTTTAATATCTTCACACTTTGTCACCCTGTAATCCAATCTTAAATCATTTTCATGGCCCCCAGTTTGTTTGTGTTCGCTCAGGATGCGAGTGTGGGTGCAAATAAATCGAATATCCATTCACATGGCCACGCCCACACAATGTCAATGGTGAGCGGACAAAAACGGGCCAGAAATGAGATAGACTGCCGACAGAGACGGACGGACGGGCCATAAATAAAGATCCGGATCCCCGACCAGGACCAGGCCGTATTCCGACGTATTCCGGTATATTTTTAATGCCACAATTAAATGCAAATACAATACAGAGAGAGACAGAGAGAGAGAGAGAGAGAGAGAGAGAGAGAAGAGTAGAGCGAAAAAAAACGATGGAATTCGCAGGATGACAACACACAGCAGGCAAATGTTGAAGGATGGCCCAGGGACAGTTGAAGGACACAAGGACACACGGACGGATGAAGGGCTCTGTTCCCTATCAACAGCTTTTTTCCTGCCTGCCTCGCATTTTGTTTTTATGTGTTTTTTTTTTCCTGTCTTGTTTCTGCTCTTTGCGGCAGGGAAAATATTTTTTGATGCTGACAACAAAAAACACTGGCAAGCAACAGCCTGCGGGAAATATATAGACAAGCGCCACGCCCCCACAACCAGCATACCCTCCGGCAAAGTAACTGGAAAGAAAAAGGGATGAAAAGGAGTGCAGTGTTGCCAGAGGTCCTTCGGTGTGGTTAAGTAAAAAATTCGCCACACGAAAACAAATGAGATATTCACTTAAATTTAATTTCCATTATTTTTTATGAAAGCATATTTTAATTCGCTTTATTGGCAATTTTCGTTGTCCAGCAAGAATACCAATATGAGAGCAAAAAAATAAAAAGGGGTAATATAAAATGTTAAGCATTAAGTATGCTCCCTCGGGCCCTCGACTGGTTAAGTATTTTTAATAATGTGATTTCAGAGAGAAAAAGAAAAACAAAAGCAGTCTTGGTTGCTTAAATAGCTTGGCTGTGAGACTTTTAATAAAAATAAAGAATATTAAACCAATATTTCAGAGCATAAAATCATTCCCTCTGTAGACCATTTCCCCAATTATTTCATCAGCGGTTTCAGTACGAAACACTGAGCAATTAATTGAACAGCCACAAATACCGAGCTGAGTGCAGAAAAAATTGCCATAATTGCTTCGGCCACACTTTGACACTTGCTGCGGGTAAATGTATAACCCAATGCAAACAATTAAATAAGGCGAAATGAAAATAAACAATAATAATATGGCAGTTTCACTCACTGTCAAAATCACGGCCCAAGCTCATCACTACCAGGAGATCCTTCAATTTTTGTTATCCTGCCAACCAGAAGGAAGAAGCGATGGAAATAACAAAACATTGTTCACTTCCCATTCCTCTTCTCTGACATCCTGTTTCCGTAGTTGTTGTTTGGCCGGACTTTGTATACTTTTGTTGCCTCTTTAATAAAAACAAAGGACACACACACAAACAAAAGAAAACAATACAAAAAATTACAATTTTCGCTTGGACAATTTTTTGTGATAGCCGAATTATTCGAGCGAAAAAACAAAAACCCTACTGAAATGCAATTAAGTTCGGCCCAAGGCAAACAAACACTTCTTAATTACTGGGTTTAGTTTTGATATATACATATATATATATTTACCAGTTGAGATTTATAGTTTTCCTGCCGGGGACTCAATCACCGAAACTGTATATATTTTTGACCATCGGGCACGAACTGGCCTTTGTGGAAACTGTGGCGAAACGTGACCGGCCAACAAAGAAAATTCGATTAACTGCAATGGGGAAAATGCAGTTTGAAGTCGGCATGCGGAAGAAAAACGAGCTGCGTATTGGAGCTTTTAAGTCAGTTTACCTTGAGCCATTCCGTTTAATTTCCCCTTTTGCGCTCGCTCAAATTGCAGTTAATGTAAATGAATGAATATTCCATTAGCAGTCAACTCGGGCAAAAGGGAAACCCAACCCAACCCACGCTGAGCAACAGGCCGTCATTCCGTCGTAGTCCTTAAAGCTGCGAAAATGCAAATTGATTTTCCGATGTCACACGTAAAGCGTTGCGCAGCTTAATTGGTATATTGGATCGGGCTCGGAGCCCGGGGATTACATAAAATATGGGCTGTTGACTTAAAAAAGAGAAGAGGGAGATGATCCGCTAGTCCTCTTTGGTCAACTCAGGATTCGGATTGCTCATCAGCAGCGTCTCACTGTGATGCCGCACATTGTAGTTAAAGAAGAAGGACTTGCTGTACTCAAAGCTGGAGATCATGATGGCGCAGGCGGGTGCCACCTTCAGTAGCCTGGGTGCCACGCCCGTGAAAAGTCCTCGCACTCCGTGCAGCTTGTGGATCGCCTTCAGTCGGCTAAAAGTTCCTGGTCTCTTGCCCAGATCCCTTGCCGGCGAATCCGTGAATATGACCTTTTCGCCGAACTCCACCTGTTCGTGGGTTTTGACCACGTCAAAAGGTGTGGTAACTACGGCGGCCACTGAACCAGCCAGCACCCCAGCCAAGAAACTTCGACTAAACGACGGCTGATTTCCCAGATTTAGCTTAAGGTACTCATAGATGGGCCAGTATATCCCCGAAAATGGCACATCCCTGAGGATCGTGGGTCTCAGGCCCCGCCACAATCCCCAGATGCCCTGCAGGGCGATCACATTCCGCACGAATTGTATTATCTGGGTATAGGTCTGGCGCTGGGCCTGCATCTTGGTACGTACCAGTTCAATGGGACTCACCACTGACACGGCACAGATCCGAGCCGTTATCCCAGACATCATGGGAACCAGCGGCGGTAGACCATCTCTAGGTTTTCTGCAAAGAGTTTGTAGTTAAAATTTAAGTGGGAACACTGTACTGAAATTAGTCCCACTTTAAGAGTAACTGAGGCGTATGCTCCATCCTGCTATTAAAGTGTCGCTCATACAACTGCATATAATTCGCCTTGAACTGCTCGTAGGCCACAAAATAGATAATCGTTGAAGGCAGGGCAGAGACAAGAGTGGGTCCCAGGCCGGACCACAAGGCAGCGGGTCCCTCATGCCGGCTGATTTTCACCAGAGCATCCCATGTACTCCGAAACTGTGGTCGCCGCCGTCGTTTGCTGGGCTTCGCTGCCTGACCATTGGGTCCGCAGGGAAAGAGGTGATCCATCAGGCCATTGGAGTAGAAGAAACATTTGTGCGACGTCGACTGCTGCGACTGCATGCGGGTCTTAATCACATCCAAAGGGGTCATAAAGCAGGCGGTAATCATGGCCCCAGTGCAGGCCGAGATCACCTGTTGGGTGGGTCGGATCCGGAAGCGAGGATCATTAAGGACTTTCTGCTGCTGGGGTTTTGTTTGTATCGCTTGATCCACTGAGCTGTCATCCCGAGAACTGGTCGAGCTGCCTCCGCCAGAATCGCTGTTACCTGAGGCACCGTTGCTGCTATCGTTGCCACCAGAATTTTCACTTTTAGAGTTCAGCTGCTGTTGGGAAATACGCGGTCCGCGACCCACAGAAATTTCGGGCTCGTGTGAAAATGTTTCCGTCGTGGACGCACTGGGTTCTTCCTGCGACATGGCGACCTTCTCTGTTGAGCTTGAGCAGTTTAACGGGAGTCGTCGTCGTCGTTTGGTATCGAAGAGGCACTTATTAATTTACATTTCAGATTTCACATTGCTGGGGGCCTGAAACAAAATAATAAATGACGAAAATACTGACGTTTAATGGGGCAACTCTAGGGGCATAAAATATAATACACAAAATATTAAAATTAACTTTAAAATGGGAGGACTTTTAAAACCGTGCAAAGTATTATTATTTCAGACAGAAGCATAAATTGCAGTGAAGGAATCATTTTCGACCCAATAAATCATATATGTTCTTGATCAGCACCGAAAGCCGAATCGATCTAGACATGTCCGGTAAAAATTTTTTTTTTCAAAATTTTGAAAATTTTATAAGTGGTTACATTATTAAAATTGCCAAAATTTAATATAAAATTGAAATTCTTCAAACCCTAAATTTATTGTACAGATTAGTACACCGAGTAAAAACTTTTATAAAACAGCTTTCCGAATTTGTTAGCGATTTAAAAATTAGCTCAGAACAGCTTTCCGAATTGAAATTAACGCATTTTTGGCTTAATTATGATGTTTGAAAAACACTGATTGTTTAAAAAAATTGCCTTTTTATACATTTTTTAGGGTATTGGTATTAACCAGAAGCTTATAACACAATGAAGGAATCGTTTCCGACCCTATAAATCATATATATTCTTGATCAGAATGAACAGCTGAATCGATCTTGCCATTTCTTGTGGGAAAATAAATTTTTTCATTTTTTCCAAAATTTGAAAAAATGATAAGGGGTTACATCGTTAAAATTGACAAAATTTGGCAAAAAATTGAATTTCTTAAATTCACAAACTGAGTATGCAGATTTTTTAGTGCTTTAAAAATTAGCACCGAACAGCTTTCCGAATTGAAATTAACGTATTTTTGGCTTAATTATGATGTTTGAGAAACACTGATTATTTAAAAAAATTGCCTGTTTTTATACCATTTTGCAGGTTAATATAACTTTAGTCAGAATCTTTTAACAGGATCAGCAAACGCAGTACGCGGATTTGTTTTGCGATTTAAAAACTAAGCTCAGAACAGCTTTCCGAATTAAAATTTACGCATTTTTGGCTTAATTACGATGTTTGAAAACACTGATTGTTTAAAAAAATTGCCTATTTTTATACCTTTTTTAGGGTATTGGTATTAACCAAAAGCTTATAACACAATGAAGGAATCGTTACCGACCCTATAAATCATATATATTCTTGATCAGAATGAATAGCTGAATCGATCTTGCCATGTCTTGTGGGAAAATAAATGTTTTAATTTTTTCCAAAAATTTGAAAAAATGATAAGGGGTTACATCGTTAAAATTGCCAAAATTTGGCAAACAATTGAATTTTCTAAATTCACAAACTAAGTATGCAGATTTGTTAGCGCTTTAAAAATTAGCACCGAACAGCTTTCCGAATTGAAATTAACGTATTTTTGGCTTAATTATGATGTTTGAGAAACACTGATTATTTTTAAAAAAATTCCTGTTTTTATACCATTTAGCAGGTTAATATAATTTAGTCAGAATCTTTTAACAGGATCAGCAAACGCAGTTCGCGGATTTGTTTGCGATTTAAAAACTAACTCAGAACAGCTTTCCGAATTAAAATTTATGCATTTTTGGCTTAATTACGATGTTTGAAAAACACTGAATGTTTAAAAAAATTGCCTGTTTTATACCTTTTTTAGGGTATTAGTATTAACCAAAAGCTTATAGCACAATGAAGGAATCGTTTCCGACCCTATAAATCATATATATTCTTGATCAGAATGTACAGCTGAATCGATCTAGCCATATCTTGTGGGGAAGTAATTTTTTTCAATTTTTCCAAAATTTGAAAAAATGATAAGGGGTTACATCGTTAAAATTGCCAAAATTAGACAAAAAATTGAATTATTTAAATTCCCAAACTGAGTATTCAGATTTGTTAGCGCTTTAAAAATTAGCACCGAACAGCTTTCCGAATTAAAATTAACGTATTTTTGGCTTAATTATGATGTTTGAGAAACACTGATTATATAAAAAAATTGCCTGTTTTTATACTATTTTGCAGGTTAATATAATTTTAGTCAGAATCTTTTAACAGGATCAGCAAACGCACTACGCGGAGGTGTTAGCGATTGAAAAACTAGCTCAGAACAGCTTTCCGAATTGAAATTAACGCATTTTTGCTTAATTACGATGTTTGAAGAACACTGATTTTTATAAAAAAATTTCCTGTTTTTATACCATTTTACAGGTTAATATAATTTTAGTCAGAATCTTTTAACAGGATCAGCAAACGCAGTACGCGGATTTGTTTGTGATTTAAAAAATAGCACCAAACAGCTTTCCGAATTGAAATTATGCATTTTTGTTGTAATTATGATGCGATTATGATCGATTTTCCATTTGATCTTATGATCCATGATGCAAGCTGCAAGGGTAAACAAAATGCTTTTATGCTTTATCATTTGAAATGTTGTTATTATAAAATAAATGTATAATGTTATATGAATTTAAAAATATTTGACCAATATATCTTAGCGCTGCGTATAAGGTTCTCGAATGCCATTTATATTTAATAATAATTTTATCAAGTTACTTCTGTAGCTCTTTTAGATTTGAGAAAGAAATTAAAGCTCATGAAAACTTTATTTTTGAATAGTTAATAAGATAAATTAACTTTGCAATTGTATTTTAAACTTTTTTTTTTACTTAACTTACTTTAATCTCGTATCAGTTACATTTAAATTTTAAAATTCTGACAAACAAAGAACACATAAACATAATTTAAAAATTCTGACAACTAAAGAACATTCTTTAAAACATAAGCAATCCACTTGCTATTCAATTTTAAATTGCTTTGCAACAATTGTTGTATAGAATTTTTAAATTGAAGCCAAACATTGCCAATGGTAAATTTGTTAATTCAATTAATATAGAAAAAGAAAGTGAGGTGAGTCACTTCATTTCCGGTAATTATAAATTCCATTTGAGAATTTCTCTTTATTTGTGTGATTCGCCATTCTGTTGTTATTTGATCCCCCTCGTAGCCTCCTGCCTTCCTTGTACAAAGCAATTAAAATACTTTTGTACCAAAGTGTAAAAAAAGGCAGCCATTTCCGAATTTTGTCGCCCCTGCTTTACTTTATTTTTGGCAATTAACATGCAGTACTCTCATCGCTGATGGCATTCATTCTCATCCCTCCTGTTTTTTTTTTTTTTTTGCTCCACTGGAGGGGTGTGTGTGTGTGTGTATTCATTATGTCGACGGGACACCACATTTCCCCAGAGACCGCACCTTCAAGTCACCCCGCAGAGCACCAACTGCAAATGTGTCAAAGGTTTGATGTACTCGAAATGGGTTCGTGGGCTTCGGTTTGCTGGCGGGTCGAGTGGGTTAAAGCACTGAAGAAAAAACTTAAATATATTTGAATACTTCTTAAATTTATTTAGCACAGATTAAAATATAACATTGAACAACATTAACGAGTGATTCTTATATTAGATTGTGACTTTTATGGAAAGGAAACCGAAAACAATGATTCTATTTAGTTTGTAGTCAAAACATTTTGTTGTTAAATCAACTTACAACAAACAAAAAGACAGGAATTTGTATATCAATAATGAAAATGTCATAAACATTTCCTGTAGCATATTCTGTTAGTGTAATTTTTTCGAAAAACAAGTTGACTGCTGGCGCAAAAATAATTGACATCATATTGATGTTCCAGAAGCGTGGTCGTGTGCACCTGACACATGTTCCACAATCTGTTGCGAGTTTGTTCACACCATTTTGGCATAGAAAAATGTTGATAAATTTTTAACCAATATTTGTTAATTATTGGGGGAAAGTATTTAAATCTAAATAAATAGAAATAAAACACTCTTCTCCTTCCTCATTCCAATAAATACCTTATTTTTTAGCCATTTAAATCTAATAAAGATACGTTTATAGACTTCACTTTCCCCGCTTGCATTTTTCCTCAAAGAAATCTCAAAATTTGTGGCTGACAAAAGCTTCAGAATCGTGTGATTAGCTCTTAAGCAGATTGCAGCTTACTTTAAATTCAATTTTTGGGCGTTTTTCTTGAGTGGGTTAAGATGTTCGCACAATCCTTTTTCTTCACTGGCAGCAAGGCCATGCCAAAGACAAGATAACAACAACAACATCAGCATCAAGAAGAGGAGCCCGGAAGGACAAGCCGTAACGCTTTTGAAAAACACGAGAAAACACTCCATGGACCAGCGGGGTAAAGTGTGTGGGAGTTGGGGGGTGGTTGGTGTTGCCAGAATGTTACCCTGATATGATTACGTTGTAACACAAGTTTGGTGCAAGGACACAACGATGAAAAAATATGGGAAATTAAATGAATACATGAAGAAATGCTCTTTTAAATTTATTTTTGGAATACTAAAAGGGTTATTTTTGAGTGTAAGTTGTTCTAGGAACTTAGATCTCCCACTAAACGAATCTAGATAACTTTCCGAAAGGCTTAAGGAATTGCATATCCAAATACCAACACCCTAACGAAGGGTATAAAACGCCTTAAAGGGGAGGCAAGCATTTAGAGGATGAGTTGGCAGACCTGAAGTGAAGGTAAGTCTCCAGCGAAATATGCCAACATGCACATGACATACTAACTAGCGCTGCTTTGCATCACCTACACGTCCGCCCCCCGTCATTGCTAGAAGAACCCCCTTCCCACCCATAAACAGGCTCCTTTGCATCACCTCATCTCCTCGCCTGGCAGATTCAGCAGCTGCGTGACAACGTACCCGTCATCACATCACACGCAGACATTGTCTTACAGTTATGACTGGCGTTGCTATTTGGAATTCGACACGTACGCGTACGGGCATCCCGGGACACGTAGGGCGGTGTAATCCGTGGGTGTGGGTGTTACATGGCGGGGGGGAGGGGCAGTGCCGGTGTCGATTTTGACACGTCGCTTGTGGTGTGTGTGTGTGTGAGTGGGAGCTGGTAATTGTGGTGTAAAACTGTAGAATAACAGCACTTAGATGGCTGCTAATACGAGCACGTGTCTGCTTTGTTGCACAACATGGCGTATGCGCAATATTCAGCCACTCATCCATCCATCCATCCGTTCGACTTGCCAAAGAGCCATAATGAAAAAGTGCAGCCAAAGTGAAATAGAAAACCGATTCGAAATGTATTCATTAGGCTTTCAATTTGCCATTAGCATGGCTCGTTATATCGTCTGTTGTTAATCAACATCCCTGCCAATCGACTTGCCAAATGATATTAGAGAGGCATTCAACTATTTCATTATCCTTGCGACGCATCTGCCCCGAGCAGAGATAGTAATTATAATCAACTTATATTGAGTTTCCCCATTATCTGCGGCTGCCAGTCATCATATGCATATTTTTATTTAATTAAAATCGTGAATAAATAGCGCAGCAAAGGAATGTTGACAGGGCGCCTGTGGAGAGCAATTGAAAGGGATTCCAAGGATGGAAGCCGACATATGGCGAGCCAAGAAAAAATTCACACACACACGATAAGTCACAAAGGCTGAAAGGGAGGAAAAGTGCAAAACGGGATCGAGGGAAATCGGGGGCAAGACAAGGCGAAAATGTGGCACGCGGCATTCACCGCACAATTCCATTACGTAAAGCAAACATCAGATGGCGAAAAACTGCGTTGCATGATTGGGTTTCTGCTCCTTGTGGCAGCGCCTTCGCAGCCGCCCCATTCCGCGGGTAGCGTGGGGTGTGGCGCCAGTAAAAGCAACATATTGAATATTGATGCGCATCGATTTCGACTTGAAAGCGAAAAAGTTCAAGCCAGAGACGCACAAAAACACGCAGCAGAAGGCAATGCTTGCTTCTCTTTGTTTATAATATAAACATTTTCAATATCTTGCAGCCACGGCAACACTAGACGGCAAAACTTCACTTCGATAGCGTAAGTAAAAACTTAAAACAAATAGTTGCGCTTAATAAAACTTTATTTCAATGACTGTAGAGCATGAAATTTAAATTATTTTTGTTTTCCTGTTATTAAAGTATTATTTAAGATGATAACAAAAGCATAACTATAATAAAAATCACTTTCACAAATAGTTTATAATAAAGACCCACAAAAATCCCTTTGAAAACTTCTATAGGAATTCGTTTGGAAAGCATTTGTACATTCATTTCTTTAAATTGAAAAATCATTGAATGAAAGCGACTGAATTATTAAAATTCCCATAATAAATGTAAAAATCCATCGAATTCCCACAAAACTATAGTACAAATATTTGTTCAGCATTTCATATTTGTCCTGGTATTCACTGCAATAAAATCTTTACTCTTTTATAGACGTAATTCGATTGCGATCAAAACTGTTGACAGCAGAGTGTAAGTGCACTCAGCTCAGTTAACTGGCTGCGGCGTCGGCGAAGCAATTTGTGAGCGCTCGTCGAGCATTTAAAACAATTGGTGCCAAACAATTACGCGGAGGGTGCATTTTCCGAGGCAGAAAAGCGTGCGGGGTGCGGCTTTTTGGTCGCGTGGAAGGAAGCCAAAAGACTTTCCCCGCCAAATTAGCGACAAATGTGTGTGTGCGCGAGTGCGTGCGTGCGGCAGAGCACCCGAGGGCGGAGGGCGGAGGGCATGGCAGACAACGACCCAAATTGCAAATTGCAACAAACTTGGATAAAAGTGGGGCAACGATGGCGACAACGAGCGCAACGATGGCCGCTTTGTCTGCGTAAGTTGGTAATAAGCAAATTAAATGCCAAGTAAACGCAAAAGGGCCCTGCAAAGTAGGCAACAATAAAAATCCAGCCGGCTGCCAATGCGAGTGGCGCTCGGAGTGACTTGGCGCATTAACACCCAGCCAGCCAGCGCACTGGCAACGCCGATGCTGATTCCATGGCAATCCCAATGACGCCACATGCCGCCAGCACATTCCACATGCAACCGAAGCGCAATATCATGGGCGTTAATTGCCACTCAAAGGGATGGGGTGGTGGAGGAGCAACGGGGAAGCAGCAAGGAGCAGGAGCAGAAACAGGCGCTGTGGGCGTTGGAAAACTCAATGTCCATGCTTGAGTGGCGCACTCTGTTTGCCGAACAGTGGAAAAAATGGTTATTACAAGTGCAACTTACAACATGTACTCTGAGATTCAAGAAGATATAATAAACATACTTTTTGGTTGTTAAATTTTATGTAGTTCCTTTGGTATATATATTTTATTTCTTTAAATTATTTGTACTTGAAATTCAACCCACTGTGACCTTGTCCAAGTCACGTCCTATAAAGTTTCCTGCGCTTTTCTACACTTTTATTTACTTTTAGAGGATCTGCTGCCAAGTTTCCCTTTTGGCCTGCGGACACCCTCTATCTATATATGTTTTTTTCATTGTAATTGTAGTTTTGCTTTCGTTTTCCGAGAAGCAACACAAACGGCAAAGGGAAAATATTTATGATAGAGCAGCGAGAGAGGGAAAATATGAAAACAACAAAAGTCATAAAATATATATAAATAAAACGCGCTCTGCCATAAATCTCATACGTGTGAGTGTCCCTGTGGATACGTAGAGGGAATGTTCCGCCAGTGCGTGCTGACTCGCCAAGGATCCTTCCAAACAGCAGCAGCAGCAACAGCAGCAGCTACTATCCTGCCTGAATTTTATAAATTTAATAAAAGCAAAAAACTATGAAAGATGTAAATGCAAATGGGGCACTTGTTTACATTTTTAGCTGCATGCAATGTGCTATGCAGATAGAAAAGCATTTATTTTTGCCATGGCCCACAATGTTTACCATTTAAATATGTTTCTGATATACAGAATAGGGGGAACCATCTACTAATTGATCTAAGCCATAAATATAAATAGAAAGAAAATGTTAAACTTACTAGAAAATTTTACCAAAGAAGTGTCTCTCTTTATTCTAGCCTTGTAGGGTATTATATTTTCAGTCATATATAAAAATTGTCACAGAACAGCAAGCCGAATTGAAATTACTGCATTTTTGGCTTAGTTATGATACATCTATTTAATCTTCATGTTTTAGGTTTTCTTGTAGGTATACAAAGGCCAAAAAACCAATGATTGCCAAAGTCTTAAATATTTATATTTAAGATCAAAATATTAATCAATAGTGATAAAAATATTTGAAAAAGAAAAGTCGATAAAGTATTTAAATGAAGTTTTTTTAGTTTTTTAGAAGGGGTAAAATCAAAAAAATTGCAAAATATTCATACATTTTTTAATGTTTTAAATCTTTAGGTTCAGTATGCTGGCATCCTTATAAAAGCCAACAAAGAAAAGTTTTCCAAATTTAGTTTGATGCATCTTTGGTTTAGTGTTTATTAATTTTACATTTAAACCCATGATCCAATGGGTAATTGCAAGGGTATACACACTTCGATATCTCGAAGTCAGCTTTCATTCTTGTGTTTGATTTAATTTAAATCAATTGCTGTATATTATTTTATGCCTACGAAATTATACAACACATTGAACTCTCGACCGCAGAACAAACAAATAAAGAGTGGGGCGGATTAATTAAAAAAAATTATATAGTACTAAGGGACACCAACAAAACACAGCAACAAAAAAACTGTGTTTAATTAAATATTTATGTTATTATTATTGTGCCCTGTGTTCTAGGTGATTTCTGTTCATTTGCGAATTTATATGCATTGAGGTTTTCGATGCGAATAATTTGCATTTAACACATGCGCACACGCATACAAATTCAACCGCAAAATTACATTTAATTCTCGCAGCACGAAATTATCAACCAGCAAATCCGTTTACGTACTTGATGTCCTTAATGACTTTTGTTCTTCATTTTGTTGCTTTTGTAGTCCTCTGTCCAGTCACCAAATGCAATTAATAAAACAATTTCCGTTTGAACCGAAAATTGTGTTTCAGAACTCTCTCAAATTGTCATTTTAAACATTTTAGAAGAATATTTGTTGGCATATTGTTTTCTGAAATCAAATTAGATATGCCAGACAATATAATTATATGATGGATATGCAATTTCAATGAATAAATAATATAGTTTCGATACTCACTCAGCGTGAACTTAAAGGAATCAAAGTACTCAACTATTTTGCTTTAATATTTAATCATTTTTTATTGCCAAAGCCATTTCGTTTATTTGTTTAATTTCATTATATTATGGGGATAAGCTACAATAAATGTCCGCGCCTTAAATTATTTACACTTGTTCATGTCCACATGCAGTTGTGTTATTTGGCACCTATTGAATTATTAATATTTTCATTATAAAGTCAAACAAACGTACTGCTGAATGGAAAAGAAGAGGGAAAATGCCGAACATAATTTGCATATTTGTTTATTTGCTGTCGTTGCCGATGCCGCTGTTTTTGCCTTTGTTTGCATTTACTTTGTTTGCTGGGGACTGGGACTCGGGGGTCCTTAATTTGCTTTGTTGTGGAATGTTTAACCAGTTTATTGTGTGAGGCTATTGAATCGAAGACCTCGGCCCGGGGATAGACACGGTGGCCAGCGCAAATACAATCGTCAAATGTATAAATAATCGAATAATAATAATAATAAAGTGCATTAATTAGGCATGATGCATAAAGCTGCTTAATTAAAAAACGAAAAAATTGCTCACAATTTAAAACCATTGTGTACGGCATATGCATTTTATATTAGCCACGTCGCTCTCAATTAGCTTCAATTAAAAAAGATTAAATATGTATACAGTAATCCATTTCGTATCCAATTTAAGTTTAAGCCGATAAAAACAAGAGACCCGGCTCAGACTGTTGTTTTTGTTTATTTTTCTCGTCTTTCCTTACGGCCTTCCTATCATAACTTTGCATTTGTCTCGGTTACATTCCGGCCCATCCCCCCGGCTTTCGCCGGCCTTCGCCATTTGACCATAAAGTGGGGGAAGTCCCCGAACAGTAAATCAAATCAGAGACCAGAACGTTATACGAGTATTAATGCATGAATCGCCTCCCGCCCCCAGAAGACTCTGTCCTCCGCTGTACTTGCCCCTACATTCTCGTTATTTATGGTCCGCCCGCCCTCTACATATTTGACTTTAATATACTCTCGAGTTACTCTAATTTGCGGTTGTCAGCAAATTTTTGGACCATCCAGTACTGGGGATGCTTTGGGAATTTAATTTTTCCTATTTTCCTATTTCTGCCTGGTTTTGCTTGTGGCTCTGCCGCTGCCTGGTGAGCTGAGAACTTTGATTTGTTGGTCCGAAACTATTCGCTTGTGCGGTTACTCCGGGTAGATTATGAATTATTCAGGCTGAGTGAAACCGAGATGGGTGGGAAATTTTACTAAATTGATTCGAATGCTTAATATTTAATGGGGTATAAGTGTTTTTAATATTCGGTAAAGTGATTAAGAATAGAGAGCTGTCTCCCACCAATGCCAACTTTGCTCGCACGAATTCCATTACACGCTTATCAAACTAACAGACTTCCATTTAGCACTTTACAACTTGCCACACAAAAGTTAGCTTCGAGTTTATTCAATTCGAGTGGCATTCCCTGCACTTTACACTTCACTGCCAGGATACACAGGCAGACACAGAGAATTGGCAGGAGGAATTCGTTCTACATGGGCGAAAAATAAACTTCGGCCAGAAAGGAAAGAAGAAAATTGCGAAAAACTGGCCACATCACTCAGATGGATAGATAGACGGGCCAAGTAAATGGAAACTGGAGCAGAATCCAGCATCAGGTTCTCCTTTGTACGGAAAACAAATGTCAACGGCATCCATTCATATCGGATTGTGCGGTCGGACCATCATTCATTATACCAATTTCACGGCCTCAGTAAGATCAAATGACTCCCGATGATAAAGACGTTTTTTTGTGATGCTCAATTAGATGGCTCCGCCAAAGGATTTCTCATAATTAAAGAATCCTCTCGACAGTCCTTTCACCGGCAGAATTAGTGCCAACAAAAAAGGACCAACGCCAGAGGGAGCAGGACGTACTCTAAGGACCGAAATGAAAACGTAAAAACAATCCATTGGGGCAAACAATTTAATTACAAATTTTTTGCGGGACGCTCCGAGGGGAAAACAATTCTGTTTGTCCTGTTTATAGCGGAGATTTTCAATTTTGCCCGCAGTTCGCGACAAACTTTCGCATTCGACGTTTTGGGTGACCTGTGTAAAGGGGGAAACAACAACTCGAAGACAGAACAATTTGCATAAAGGACCTGGGCAAAAACGACACAATAACTCAATTCGCAGCACAAAACCAAAAAAGAAAACCGAAAAAATAAGAAAACAAAAAAGGAAAACAAATGCGCCACAAAGGGAATAAGGCATAAAAGCCGACGCAAAAACTTTTCTGCCAAGGCAGTAAATCCTACAGGATACGGCTCTAAGCTTAGCAACACAACGCTCCACTATTCTCTCCGGTATCGGAGGGAGAGGCAGCAACTTTGATGTCCTGGCCACGGGGCTGAGGGGATATCAGCAACTGGAGAAGAGTTAACAACTATGCACGAAACGCCAAATATTTGAAATATGTGTAGCAACAGAAATGTTGACATTTGAACTGATTTCCAGCAGGCTTCAGAGACCCTGCCACTGCGTCTATCTGCCGAGCACTGGGAAATATTACGTAAAGCGGGAGAAAAACTATTTTACAAGCATATACACAAAACTTATAAAGTTTGATTAATTTTCATTATAATGATCGAGAAAATATATTAATTATTGCTTTCAAATTCTATTGTTAAAATTAATTTAATATTTTTCTATGGAATCAACTAATTTAACTGTAAGTAATTTGCAGTAGAAGGAGTTTAAACATTATCTTATGATGAACCTGACAAGGTAAGCTTGTTTCTTTTTTGTGTTATTTAATTATTTATTTAAGACAAAATAACACCTAGATTCCATAAGAAACTTCTCGTCGAAAACAGAAACGTCTCATCGAAAACAAAAGTATGTTTTCTCCTAAAAGAACCCTTTAAGGAAAACCAACTTGCGAAACAACACACAATTTCCGGAGGTGTCAAATTTTTTTCCAAGTGAGATAGCTGGGAAAATGTTGTGGCAAATTAAGTTGGCGGCACTGGCGAAATTGCTTTGCCCGGCAAAGAGTATTGGCCCAGAGAAGAGCAGCAGGCAGCCGGAGCATAAAAGAGGGGCAAAAATGTTTGTAAGTAGCTTTTGTTTGGTAAATTGGCGGCAACAATAGTTGACACAACTTCTGGTGAATGGTGAGTGGTGGCAAAATTCGAGCAGCATTTGTTATTGGCAATTTCTGTTGCAGCTATTTCTGCTGTCGGTTGTCAGGGGAATAAATGTAAAATCAGCCGCATACAAATTGCTTTCATCGATGTGGTTTCTCCTATTTTGTGCTGCTGCGCATGTTGTCTTATGGTTAACCTAACTTACAAAATATTGAATAAAAACAGTTATCTTATAATACTTTTTTTTTTGCTTTTAAGGTGTGTGGTTTTTGTGTTGTGGAAAAACTAATTTCAATATTATTTGTTTCTTTGATGGTGCCATATGTTGATTTCTATTATTTCCCTTGTTAAACGCTCTATATTTAAGTTGTAAGTCATATTTTAAAATATTCAACTATGGTTATAAAATACTGCGACTTATATTCATTTAATTTATAAACCTTGGTAGTAATATTATGCTGATTTACTATCCTATATATATATTTTCTTTAAATAAAGTCAAGTAAGTCGTGCAATTTGTTCCTCGAAATTAGTTTCCCTTACGGCTATTGCTCTTTACATCGATAAAGGGGAGCCATCGTTGCAGTCTCCAGGGCAACCTTCAGTGCAATTTTCTCAACTAATTTACGCCGGCACAAAGTAAGCCGCAGCAAGCCCAGAGAATGCCAGAAGTCGGAGCTCTAACCACGAGCTGAAGATAAACTTTACACTGAGATGTATTATTAAATTCACGCAAGCTCCATGAAATTCCTTCCGAGTAAACCAAGACGATGCGCTGCCGACAAGGATTGGATAGGATTTGGCAGGCAGCAGCGTGTCGCCGCATTGCGGGCACAATGGGGAGCATCTTCCCGGGAATCCTTCGGAGGACTTCTTGGCTGATGTTGCTGCTGATGTTACTGCTGCTGCTACTGCTGCTGCTCCCGGTTGCTTCTATATATTGGTCGTAATACTTCTGCCTTGCGGCTGGAACTGCTGCAGTTCGGTGCGTACAGTTCCCGTAGACGAGGAGGACGTGGATGAGTCACAGGATGAGGATGAGCCAGATGATATTGTGGAATCGGTTCGCTGCTGGCATCCAATGGGATTTGGGTTGCTTTCCGTTGCGTTTGTTGTGTTGAAATCCTTTCCGGAAGCCGGTCGCTGCAATTGAGGTATGCGGCTTGGCGTGGCCACTGCTGCAGCTCCGGGGGATTCCCCGATTCCACCTCCGTCAGCTGCCCCGCCACCAGCCGCCTGACTGCAGTCCCCGGGCGTCGTCACCTGGTGGTGGGTGGGCCGGGGTATGAGGGAGGTCCTCGAGGGCGATTTCATGGGCTGCGCGTACAAGTCGCCATTGGGCGCCGACCAGCTGCAACTTGTGGGACTGGCCTCAATCGCGTAAATGCACTCGGTGCGCTCGCCCTGCGGCGGTGTGGTCTCGTGGGCTGGTGGCACGGACTCGAAGGACTGAAAGGATCCACTGAGCGCGGTCATTGCAGCCGACGAAGCTGAAGCGGAAGCCTCTGGCGCCCTCCTCGTCCGCTTCAGCGACGTAGCTGGCGATTTGGGGACAATGGGTCCCACAATAAGTGTATTTTGTGTGATCTGGGGCTCCTTAAGCTCCTCCTCCTCGGCTCCACAGTCGCGGGCCACTTGAAGCGGTGAAGTGGTGACATTGCTGCTATCCCTACGCCTCCTGCCCAGAGTGCTGCTAATGGTCCTTGGCGGCGGCATTGGAGCATTGAAATTCTGCGGCGGCAGGGAATTGCGTTTGTAATTGCTATCCCTTATGTCCTGTTCGGTGGGCAGGACTTTGGGATAGTTTCGCTGTCTCAGTAGCTCCAGCTGCTGAGCGGTCGTTAGGGATATTACCTCCAGACCATGGGTATCCTCCCTACTCGTCACATTGATGTCGACATCGTCGGCATGCACAAAGCTGGTAACCTGCTCGTCGGCCGCTAAGATCATGTCCACGGGATCCGAGTGCGAGTGTGAATGGGTCCTGGAGTGATACTGCTGCTGCAGGATATCGTCGCAGGGCTCGGTAAGAGCAGAGTGCTGCCTCTGCAGCAGCATCTCATAGTGCTGCGGCTCGTGCATGTGCTGGGGTATGAGAAGGGCGGCATCGGCCACCTCAATGTCCTGGCAAATGATGAGCCGCCCGTCCTGAAGCATGGGCGGAGGAGGTGGCGTGGCCGTGGCAAAGCTGCCCGACTTGGGAGCCTCCTGTCCTGACATCCACTCACAGACCTTGGTGTGAGTGTCCACGGTGGAGCAGCTGAGCGACCTCTGACCCGTCTTGATGGCCTCGTACGTGTTCGATTTCCGGGTCATCTCCAGCACGAAGCTGTCATCGCCATCGCGTGACTTGCTGCAACGCTTCAGCTCCTCGTCGTTGGCCCCGTCGTAGCTCAGGATGTGTCCGCCCAATTTGGGAGCCGGAAACGGCAGAGCCTTGATCCTTCGACGCCGTTGGCGCAGCAAGAAAGTTCCGTAAATCACCAGATTGAGGGCTATAATGATGGCTATCAGAGCGATCAGCAGCTGCAGCGTGGCCTCGGACTTGGCCACCGTCTCGGGGGATTGCTGTTGATCTTCTCCGTTATTCACGGGGTTCGTAGAGGTCACCATATCCTCAAAGTCATTGCTGCCCATTACCTTGTGAACATGTCCAAAGGTCGGCGGTGCATTGTACATGTTGTCAGCGGCCGTTTCGGTGGATTCGCCACTCTGACCAGGCCCGACCTGGTTGGGCTCCTGCAGGAGAAGTTTCAGGGTTCGAACAGGGTCCTCACCTCCACTGTCTCTGGGTCCATATTTGCTCATGTGACCCGTGATTACCTCTTGTCCGGGAGCGTTCAGCTGCTCCTGAATGGCCGCAATTTGATTGAGCTCATCGGGCAGTTCTTTGTTCCAGAAGTTCATATAGATCTGCCTGTACTTGTAGCCCACCGTAGGTGGTATGCCTTAAAGAGAAAAATTGTTTAAATAAAGTGTTAAGTTTATCCTATACAGCCTTTCATACTAATTAAAGAACACTTACCTATGTTAAGATAGGCCTGGCCTCTTCTATTAAACTCCGGCCAGTCGAGGTCATAGCGATCCCATTCGAGGGCATGGGAGTTGAGGAAGATGCCCTTCCATGGAGCCTTTGGGTTTCTGGAAAGGGGAAAGAACAAACAACATTCGATATGTTATCGTCTAATTCCCATGCATGGCCCCTGCTCAGTTTGAAAAAAGGAATCTCTTTTTATCGACATAATCCGGTCGTTCATTTGCTCATTTAAATGACATGGTTATGGCCAATAACCACACCATCTCCTGACTGAGATTGCCGCTGTTTGGCCGCCAGCCGAATGCCGAAACGTTCTGCTAACGATCTCTGATTCCAGTTTTGATTGCCGCACCCCGTTCCCATTTCTATTTTGCTAGCCTTTTTTTTTATCCCCAAGCGTTGGCCACTTCAACTAATAATATTTGCATGTCCCGCCCGAACACCGACCGACGTCGCCATGCTGTGGAATAATAATAAAAGCGGCAGTAAAAATTCTATTCATTTCGCTGTCCAAGCGTTGCAGATTGCAGAACGTGCCACAGTCGAAGGCAGAGCCTCTGATGGCGATGCCAAACCAAAGCCACCAGTCGCAGTCATTCCAGGGACTCATGAATATCCCACACAGCATCCGCATCCGCATCCGGATTCGCATCAGCATTTGCATGCAGAATTGTGACCCCTCCTCTCTCTTTCGTGTTGGTGTCGATGGCCCCGCCCAATCCTTTCGCCAGTATCCCCAGCCCCTAGCTAACTTTCTCCAAATGCACTTTTCACATCCGCCTTTTGGCTTACCAGAAAGAAGTGGCCAGCAGCAGCAGCCAGTACTCACCCGGTCTTTACGAAATTCGTCCAATATGCCATTACCGCCTCGGAAAGCAGCTTTTCCTGCACCGTGTAGTTGCCGCTGGGAAAGGGGCCGGCTGGGGCCAGGGGTGCTCCGAAGATAAACGCCAGTTCCTCGCCCATAATGCTATGCGGTAGCTGTAAGTGAAATATATATATGTAGCCGAGTGCAGTGGGTTGGGCGGTAAATCAAACCGTTGGGGGAATACTCTAAAACGCAGACTATTAAAGTAGCAAAGGAAGCCATAAATAATAAGGCATTAGGGTAGGTACAAAAATTGCAGAGTTTGGTGTGCAAGATTCCCTCATAACCAAGTGACTTTAAGACATTTATGGTCAAGGCATAGAGAGTATAAAGTGCCAAGAACAGAATTCAATAACAGAACTAATATCATTATAGTTTTTACTACTTTAAAATATTTATGCAACATTAAGTTATAATTACTTAACATTAAGTTAATTGAATGCGTCTATTTTCCAAGAATTCCTAATAATTAAATTAATTAAATAAATCTGTGAGGACATTTCCGAGGCATTACCTAAACCTACAAAGAATATACTTAAAAGATTAAGTGCCTGTAACCTTTTCAACCTTCATCACAAAGTTTGTATACCCTTTGCAGAGATTTAATGCGGTTAGAAATGCGGTGACTCGGAGATCGGTGTGAAATGTTTTCAGCAGTATTTTTATGGCTCTTTTTTTTGGCCATTGTGGCCAGGCAGCATCAATCTTCTTAGACGGCCTGCATAAATATTTAGCCAGCCGAAGACAGGCTTGGTGCCCCAGGCGGCAGGGGGAGGGGCGAAGATGGCCGGCAGAAGGAATCGCTGTGTGTAAGTAGGTAATAAAGCCAAGTTTTTATTGTTGCCATGAAAAATGTAACAAAGTCACAAAGCATTTCTGTCTGAGCACATCAAAAATGGGACTGTCCTGGAGCAGCGCGCTGCCGCCGACTGTCCTCTTGAACGATGTCCTTTGGACAATGTCCTCGGCGCCCCCATCGCTTGCCAAGTCTTTTATGGCATTTATGAATGATGAATTTCGCGTTTGATTTTCAGTTTGCAATTGTGTGTGAGAATTTGATGAAACGAGGCAACGGAATTCAATATTGGTTTCTTTGGCAAGGCTTAGTCTAAGCTCTTTGTAGACCGCCTTTGGTTCGATGACCGAGCTCCGAAATCAAAGCGAATCTTTAAGGTCGCTTTTATTTTATGATTGAAATAGAATTTGCGGACCGGGCGTGTGTTTATTTTTACGCTTGCCATTTTGGACGGAAAATGTTTTGATATCAATCAAATTGAGTGTTTGCTAAAGCAAATATTGCCTTTTATGCTTTGTTTGCATCTCTCGAAGAAAAAAATAAACTTAAATTTCCATAAATATGGTTTTACTGTCAATGTTGATATGAAATCCTAAAAATTTCAATTAACACATCCGCTCTAGTCCGGCCGGCGCTCATTCAATATTATTCCACGGCAAATGCATAATTAAGAAGTGTCCATAAATTGAACGAAATTAATTTATGAATTTATTCCACTGGCCGAAACGTGGGCACTTCCTGTAACAAATTATCGTTATTGTTATTATTATTATCGCCTAACGATTTTTGCTTTAAAGCTGGAAATTAAAAAATTACCGGAACGAAGGCGGAAATTCAATTTGAAATAAATGCGTAACTTTCGTAATTTATGCTCCTGTTTCGTCCACCCACCCGACATAAAGTTGCCAGTTTTGTGCCCACGGCAACGGAAGCAACAATTTGACTTAGCGCCATTTGTCGTAATAAACCTAATGGAGTTAATGGCACTCGCAGCGTGTAAAATTTCCGAAAATATTTTCCCCCGAATTGGCTCAAGGCAATGGACGGAGCAGGACGAAGGATGCGTAGCCCAAGGCGATTGCCTGGGCGTGAATTTGCAGAGGGACAGGACAGGGGCAGGGGCAAAGTCTTGCCGCACAATTTGCTCTCATCTTTCTATAATTTTATTGGATTACACAAGACTCGAGCACAGTTTGCGTTTAATTTGATATTTCTGGGTTTCTATAATTAAATATTTTCCCTTTCGGAGGCTACCCCAAAATGTATGCTATACTTTAAGCGTAATGCGCACGTTTTTTGGTATTTGCCAAACACTCGAGTTGCCGAATCCTTTTTGTGGACTGCGGTCGCAAACTTTCGGCCACGCACCAAAATAAAAACTTTAGTTTCAGTCATATTTATTTTATTTTCATAAATTTCTTTTCCTTCCTCAACCATTTCGCATTCTTATCAGAAAGTCAGAGAGCGGGAAGGAGGCAGGAGGGAAATGCCCAAATAGTCGACGAAAAAACTTTCCCAAGGCAAAAAAAAAAACGAAGCGGTCCAGACGGGACATACTTCAAGGTTTTTTTTGTTGTGGGGTTTTTGCGGAAAATTCTTGGGATGCTGACCGCGTTTAGAATGCGATGATAATGACGTTTGTCTACGTGCCTGTGTTTGTGTGTGTGGGCACTGGGGAAAATGCTAAATTTAATATGGAAAACTTATTAAACTGTCCTCAAGTCGAAGTCAATGTGAATGGTCGTTTTCATCTTTTGTGCCTCAATTGTGCCTAAATAAATTGGAACTTGTTTTGCCAAAGTTTTCGGCTCGCTGAGTTTATTGCTCAGCTTGGGAAATTACGAAAGGAAAAATAGAAGAAAATGCGAATCTCCAAAGCAGCAATTTTTACTCCAATCCCCATGTTGTTTATTTGTGTGCGCATTTTCCGTTTTGTCTTTGGGATTAAATTCAATTTGATTCAAATCTGAGATTGGGATAATATTCCCGAATATCCTTAAGCCTTAACAAATTCTGCAAGCAATTAAGTCGAGCATATCAGAGTGTTTGTATTTATCTTTAATAAGACCGCAATTTTCCAAACTCGTTTAAAAGAAAAACAGTATCTATATGATTTTAAAGCTTTAGTCTGTGCATTTGTCCGAAAATTTCATTAGAATTTGGATCTGGGCCGTGGGATTAAATTCAATTAGGCTTTACTTTAAGCCCATTTTGGTAGAATTATCTTCTCGTCGAATAATTCTCGCTATTTTTAACAATCGCCTTGAGCCCCAGCAGCGTCTCTGTGGGATGATGGTCGGCCTTCTCTAGACTCTAGTATGTAAGTACTCTCTTAGGCCCATTTTGAGGCTGAGGAAAACAGTCAAGACATGTGCCAAAAAGTTTTACAATATGCCCGCGGCCCGCGTTAGATAGTCAAAGGAGCGGGGAAGCTCCAAAGGATGTGGTGAAGGGGATTGTGGGCGTGGTCGAGGCCGGGATCGGATTCGGGGTCCAAGTGAGTGAGTGAGTGAGTGGCTGAGTCTACTCGAGATGGAGTGCAGAAGCGCAGTTTATGCACAAATTCATTCGCATTCAGTTGCGAGTTCTTTGGCTTCGCCCTCTGACAAACGAAGAATGCGGCAACAGAGAAATGTTGGTATAAATAAAAGAAAAGCCAGAATGTGTTGTGCGATTGTGTGGGCCTTAACTTGTCTGACTGTTTGCTTGTCTGGCCCGAAAAATATAAAACAAGTAAGGACGCTAAAGTTGAGACTTTAGAGTAGACTTGGGAATACTTATTACTCAGCTTTAAGATAAAACTCTACGACCTTCCTCTATGAGGAGATTGGTTATTCTTTCAAAGCTAAATTATAATATCTTTAAGTCCCTGAGATTCTTTAAGCCAGTAGAAAACCCATAACCCCTGGTATCCTACAAATACAGGATATACATCCAGCTAGCGAATAGGTTGCGTTGGCGACAGCCAGCGATAATTTGTAGGCACACCCGAATATATCCTTGGGATCCGCTTTTCATGTTTCGGGCTCCGGCTTTGGCTTCCAACGAATACAAACAGCAAGCAGCATGAAATATTTAAGTGAATTTTATTCTCGCAATTTATTCGCAACTAATGCGATGGCGAGGAACGAGCAACGAGCAACAAAATCCGGCCATATATCAGACAGCATAAACATGTTCTTTTGTGTGATTTGGCTACTTTTATTCGATGGCAACCGTTGGCAATTTATCAGACTTATTTTCATACTTTAATTGCGGGCTATTAAAAAGTTGTTGCCCCCACCAGCTGTTTGTCGCATTTCGAAAGGCCATGCCCCCGTGCTGTTCATCTATTTGCAGTTGCAGTTTGTTTTATGGTCAAGTGGTTACTCCAACTATGATCATAAAATTTCGCTTAGCGCAAAGCGAAAAGTTGCCAAAAAATATATAATACGAAATAATAAGTTTCCGCTTTTGAGGCTGAGGGGGTGAGTGTGGCTTTTGTTTTCAAATTCATTATTTCTGTTCGGTTTGTTTTTTCGGCGAACTTTTGTCTCCGTCTGCTAAGCAATTCGCCTTTCACCAGCATATACATATATTTCTATGACAGTGACAGCGCATAGTCGAAGCTCTAAGGACCCTCTAAGCGTTTGCGAGTGGATGAAAGGATTTCCTAGGAAAGTGTCCCGGGACCAGGATCCTCTGTGCCTTCTTATTTGCCTATCAATCCAATCATCTTAATTACAAATCAATATGCCCATTTCGAGTAGAGTAGCGTAGGTCCGAGGCCAAGACAGCTTCATGGCCACACAAAGCTATCTCGGCGAGGCAATCAGTAACAAATCCATAAGCATGACAAAGCCATAAAAACCCCGGCGGTGGGACAAGGACACAAATAACCATAACCATGGCCAGTGACAAGTCACAGCCACCCACTGCTGCCGGCTCCTGCAAAGTGACCCCTCGAAGCACACAAATGAACCCTAAGTCAAGGAGATGCCGTCTGCTTGGCAAAAGGACACGAGCTCAACTTGTCTGGCAATGTTTTTGTTTTGGATTTTCAAGCCCTTCCCCTTTCTATTCTCAAATGCAGAGAGAAGAAATTGTGCTTCTACTTGGGGTGAAATTATAAATATAAATTTTCAACAATTAAAATGACTTTTCATCAAAGAAGTGCGGCTGTATTCCTAAGTTAAGAATTATTAAAATGTATGAATATAAAGAATTATAAAGCTTTTCAAGTTTAAAAATCATTTCCTTCATCTTCTAGTTTAATATTTTTCAGTGTCTCTATTTTTTCGTTTCTGTTGCTGCAGGGTTCATTGTCTTTATGGCTATCATTCGCGGCAGTTCGCCGCTGGCAGCTGCAAACTTGTGAATTGTTTTGGCCAAAAGGCCAAAAACAAGCACCGTCAACCAGTGATGGACTCAACTAAACTCCACCCAGCCCAGTGCCATCATCAACTTTTCAGCATTATTGTTCCATTATTGGGCACGAAAATTGCGAGAGCAAGAAGGACGCGGCTTTGGAGGGCCACGAGTACATCATGGAAACTCATTAGATGCCAACTCATGCTGGGTTTATTTAGACTAGACCGCGAGCGTTTAAATTAAATGCGCTGCAGAGTATGTAATTGGAATCGCCGTTTGGCTGGCTAATACTTACGTGGGCATAGGGTCCGGTAGCGCTGTTATGGCCGAATACGTACATATAATTGCGCCGATTGACATCCGCGTGGAACATGCCCGTCTGCAGGAGCGGCCCCACCACTCGGGCATCGGACAGAATGTCCAGGACCACATCACGGTGCTCCAAATTAGTGGCCTTAATCGGATTGTTGTACATGTCCTGGTATCTGCGGAGAAAGACAGGCATAAGGGGAGTAGAGAAGAGTAGAGTAAGCGGAACATCAACGCAACGTGGCGTATGCGTAATGTGCATTGTTAACATTTGGTGGCTCGCTGCGGTTATGGGTGTGCGTGCCAGTCAGTGTGCTGCTGCTCCTGTTCTCGTATTTACTCTCCGAACGTAAAGCTTAATTACGCGGTTGGCTTTTGTGCACAGCTCTCTCCCCAGCGGACAGTAAACAATGGACAACAATGGGTACTAATGCCGAAAATCGCGAATCAACCAAAGAAAGTTTCGCTGATTGCAATCGAGTATTCTACCGGGGAACGAAAGCGTCCAATTTAATGAGAGTTTCGTGAAAACCAATGTTTCATATAAATTTATTTGTGGTTAACATTTATGACCTTGGATGTATACTGCTTAAAGCCTTACAAAGCCCTTTTGTTAGGGAAAGGATATTAAACATAGAATTTGTTATCAACTTTTGTTCTTCAAATAAATGGTTGTATTTAATATAAGATACATGAATATTAAAAAATGGAAATAAATTTTATTCATGGGAAAACCTTACGGTTTACTGAAATCTAAACTTCTTTTGATTATTCCACGAATTTAAATATATTTTCACGCTCTGTTTGTTTAAAGAATCCTTGTATAGCCAAGTCTTTTCCCACGACAACCTCTTTAAACGCGCTCTCTGTTTTGTTTTCCTTAATAAATTTGTTACTCTCCCGCACCCGCATTAGATAAATCGGCAGGCTTCTGGTTAAGTCCAGACCCAGCATGAAATTATTATGGCACAGCGGGAGCGACAAGGCGGCAGGACGAGAAAGCTATGGGAAAAAAATCAAGAAATCCCAGCGCTGTGTGCCTCCTGCCTTGTGTGTGTACTACATGTCAAGCACAACACTTGGCCTTTTGCTAGCAGCTGTTGAGGCAGGTACAACATGCCACAGGACACACGCTCGCTCCCGCACTCGAAGGCCAAGGGATGTGCACGGATGGCAGGCGGGATTTTCAACGTCTTGGCTGGCATGGCCTAATGTACAAATAAATAGAGCCATATTTTCCACATTTTTGTACGGTCTGTACTTAGTTTTCCTTTTGCTGCTGGTTGCTGGCTGTTTGCCGGCTTCTGTCTGTTTGTGTTTAGTGCGCCATGTTATGCATTTTATTGTCGGCTACTTAAGTTATGCACTTTGACCTCCATTCAGACAGCACAGTCGACCCCCTATGAAGAAGCCTCGAGCTGGGGCAAAGCTTAGCACGATGGGGATGAGGGGGGACAGTGCCACTCATGAGCGTATGGCCGAAGGTGGCTCACAAGATGCCTTGGCTAACTCTTGCTCTACTTGCGCCTGTCCACAGTTGGAGAGAGTAGTATAAATCCTATACATTCTTTATACGCTTTTAAATCAAATACATCTTATTGTTGATGTTGTGTTAAACTAAAACCTCACTTATTTGTAATATGAACTATTCTAAAATTCCAATTCGTGGACCTATTTTTCCGTCGCCATCTGTTTTATTTTCTTCAGCTCCAGTTCGGTTTTGCCGGAGACAGATGTTTGCATTTGGATTTGGAATCGGAGTCGGAATCAGGATCGAAGCAGCTCAGCTTCGCTTTATATTTATTTGCGGTTTCTATTATGTAATCCCACTTGGTTGAGCAATCGCTTAGAGCGCTTTCCTGACGGTCCACGTGACGTATGAGCAATAAATAAAGTGTGATCTTGAAGTGAATGCAGATGCAAGGAGAAGTACTCCTTCACATGGCTTTTAAAGATTTAAACGGAATAATTCTTGAACATATGTTGGAATTCCCGTAGCAGCTCAAAACTTTGATCCAATTATTATGCCAGACAGTGGCATTAATTTAAGGCCATCGGCGGTATTCGCGATGTCATTGACTTAATTAAAAATGCATGCAAACCGCGATAATTTCGTTTCGTGGGAGTGATGAACTTTTTCAGCTGTCCCGAACAGGAAACCATCGAACATGGCAAATATAAATTTTGAAGTCACACGAAATTCGCTGCAGAACAAACAGAGAGTTGTGCAAACAAATTTCAAATGCTACCAGACCAGCACAAATGCTTAATTAAAAGTTCGGACAAGTGTGCGATGGGGAAATCCCATGAAAAACATGGAAAAACCGAAACGTGTGGTGTTGTTGGTAAGGAAATAAGATTAAAGTGTGCCACAAAACAAACAATAAGTGGAACATTTCAGAGAATATAACTATGCCCCGAAAGTTATATAAATAAGAGCAGTTCCAGCGACAATATAATTAAATATATGTATTCGTGTGTGTTTAGGCGACAATGTTACGTATACGCACCGCAAAACAACCCACAGAAGCGGCCAAACATACAAAAACACTCAAAAACAACCGCATCACACTCGAAACACACCAATACACACTGGAGCACTAGAACACCAGTACAATCACACACTCACTTCCTCACTTCCTCCCCCCAAACAAATGGCCACCGGAAATATGCACAACAAACACTCGAAAGTATGCAATGAAAAGCATACAAAAACACACACAAGAATGCCAGAAACAAATAGCAGGTGAAAGAGGTTAACAAAAGCGATGAGCGTCATTTGTGTGGCCACGCCCACCAGGGCAGCAAACGCCTCTGTATCGCACCTTGAATGGAGACCCCAAGAATGACCATTTGGGGACCCAACAGGAGTGTGATCAAATTCGGCAATACAATTCAGGAAAATGGCAAACAAAAATATAAAATTTAAAGGCATTCTTCTTAATGCTGCACTGGAATTTAGCTTCAACTTAATTTAAAGCTATGAAAAAATGTAAAAAATGTTTCTGAGTATTTAAAAGAGTTAAATAACTTTGGAAAATAAAGTTCTTATTTCATTTTTAAACAAAATACAAATATACAGTATTCCGCTACAGCAACCAAATTTAATTGTGCGATTAGGAGCCACATTAAGACATGGGTAAATTAGCACCCGCACGCAGGCTGTGCGGTTAGCCACTTGAAAGACATTTTCCCCCAATTCGGTTGTGCAGTGTAGGTCGCCGACTTCCGCTGCTCGTTTCTGGAGCGTGAAGCAACACTCACATTTAATTTCCGAAGAGCGTATGTGACACTTTAAATATTTCCGCACTCAAACAAACACTTCTCCGCCGGAATACACTCGCATTCGCACTCACAGTCGCAGTCATACACGCACACGTTGGCATCTGCCGCCGGATACGGATACGGAGGAGACACAGACTGGGACTGGGACTGGGACGGACGGAGGTGTTCGCCGTACTTCTGTCCGGGATGTCTGGTCTCCGGTTGCCGCACTCGGGTGCAGAAACTGCCAGTGCCCTAGATTTTTGGCAGTTGCAGAGCCATAATGAATTTGTTGAGGAGTTTGCTAATGAAGTACGACGGGCGAAGAGAGAGTCTTTCGAATAAAATGCAATTTGATTTTAAATTGCATTAAGCGGGAATTGCATGGAATGAGAATATGCTGCTAATGGCATTTTCGCAGCATTCAAACGAGTGGACAAATATCCTTGCACTCTCATTAAATTGCGTGAAATACGTTTCATTCTTAACGAAGTTAAAGAAAATTTGAATACACACCCCTGGCAAATGGAATTGAGTTAACTTTAAATGGAGTCCAACCTCAAATATCTTAAGCGCGGTCTCAAATCACAGCTTGGCTCCATCCTCCCCCCGGCCAGGCGTCGGTTGAGTGCGTGAAAAAAGGGGAAATCAAATCCATTTAATCACCCAGAACCCTTGCATCCGATGTGCCCTTAAGCACAACAAGCTGAGCGAAACAACTCGAGTCTTTATACAAACGCCAACACGGATGCGGAACACTAACTGGCGTTAATGCCCGACCGTTGCGGTGGATCATGGGAATAGTGGGAGTTCATGAACCCATCTTAACGTGGCTCGGATGCGGGAAAGCTGGATCCGGGGCCATGAGGATACGAGGATACAAGGGTCGCCCATTAGGTGTTCAGAGGCTGCTGCTGCTGCGGGCTCTCCGGAAGTTGGGCTAAATAGTCAAGGCTCTGCAGGATGTGTGTGAGCTCTCAAAAAAGGTTGCTCCTCCAGTTTCTCCAATCAAAAGCCCTAATGACTAAGAGAGGATACCTGTGAGAGGGAATGAATACCATTTATTCGATGTAGATGAGGCAGGAGATACAAACTAGAAATCAATATGTATAAGCTTATTTTATTAAGTTTGCTGTAAATTTAAGACTAAAAGACTATTTAATATAATATTGCCTTTATCTAAAAAAGAGTTAAGGCTGATTAGAATTATTACTATAATTAAATGGAGAGAATATCCATTGCAAAGTCATAATATACAATGCTGCTACATTTGGATGGATATAATGTTCGCCAAATTCGCCACTAATACACTAGTCGACATGGCAATTGTTGAGCTTAACAATTCATAGCATTTCGGTAATATGTCAGATTTTAATTATTTATTGTGCCCGCACATGTTTACAACAAATTCTGGTCAGTGTGGAATATAATGCAAAATATAATATATTGCGTATACGCCACCCTGTCCGCCCAAAAAGCGTTTACCAAAATTGCTTTGCCGCGTACTGTGGTCGCTTTGTGCATATATGTGTGTGTGTCTGTTGGCTAGTATTTGCTGTGCATAAACATATGTACGCCACAGGCACACACATGCATGCATATATGTAGAGTAAGGCTCACAACTGACAAACGATTATGAATAACTGCAACCCGCCTGGGAAATGCGACCACTCACGGGGAGAAAGTACATCCCATTCCAGCAAGTGCTTCTGGGCGCGTGTGTGCGAATATTTATGCCGCTCACAATGCAATAAGCACCATTTTATAACACTTCAACATATAGTAGTACTACCATATAGGTATGTGTGTAAGTGTGTGGAGAAAAGTTGAGGCGCGTTGGATGAGCACAGGATGCAATAAGCGGCGCCTGGCTGTTTAGAGGCTGCAACTGCGGTTCTCCCAATGGTTTAAGCGGGATTAAACTACTATGTCTAGCTTTCACTTTTGTTTGAAAAGTGAAAGTTAGAGAACAAGCAATTGGAAAGTTAAAATTGCCATATGTACATTTAGTCATTATTTAAACATATAACTAAGCCCAGGATCAAGTACTTAATTTTATATGCAACCAATTGGTTTGTTTGTAAAATAAACAAAAAGTAACACGAAGATAAAATCCAATGAAATGCTCCAGTGGAAATTGATGAGAATGAGGATATACATTAATTACGTTTTCTATGATTTTAACCAACTAACATAAATTAAACTGAAACCTTGCAAAGTGTTCCTTATTTTTAGTTTTTCTAAGCTTAATTTAAACAAAGTTAAAAGGGAGAAACTTTAAAGACCTCTGGCAAAATTATGATCTGGCTACCTTAAAATATTTCCAAAATTAAAAGGTATTTACTCAAGAAGCAAGAGGCTTTCGCACTTCATGAATGAATTTTCCACTCAAAATGTTCGCCATTTCCATATTTGCCCCACAAACAAAAACACTGAAATATGCAAAGTAAATAATTGCCTGGGCTTTGGGCACGCAGCTCGGCCGGTTGCGTAATCGAAAGTTTTTCGAACAAACGCATGTCAGCGGCAGATTGCCCCCTGAAAGGGGGGAGGCGTGGCCAGCGGGATTTGGGGCGAAGCGGTACATGTGACCCAAAACAATCGCCGCAAACTGAGCCAGATTGAGTCGGAGTCCGCGTACACACAAGAGGAGTGGCAAAAAGCACGCATGTAATTTATGATGTTTCAGCGTTTAAACAACACGTTCCGAGCCGTTGAAAAAAAGCAGAGCAAAGGGGGAGCATTTCATACATCTGCACCACTAGCTGCAGCAGGGTTAAATTTACGAGAGAAGTTTGGCAAATAAAACGGGAGCTGGGAACTGGTTCAAGATGCCGCTGCTTCCGGGGGCAACATGGGGATGCGAGCAAGGATGCAGGCATACAAGGATATAGGGATATGGATATGAGCCGGAGCAGCTGTAAGCCAAATGCATATTTAGTCAGCACATTAAAGCGTTCAGCGTACGGAGGGTAACAGCAGACAATGCCATTTAAAAGTTTATGGCTTTTGCATCGCCACCCAGGGCCCAAGGCCACGCCCACATCATTGTCCTCGCGTTGTTGTATTGGCAATCAGTGCTGAAAGCCTGGCTATTATCAAGGTTAAGTATGGGTAGAGGATATATAAGTCTCTTTAAAAGACATGAATTACAAGTACTTAATCCTATTGAAGCTATGAACTATTCATGATTAGTAAAATTATAGTTTTAAGAGCCTTAAAAGAATGAACTCTATTCAGAACTCTATAACCTCTAGTAAAAACTTTGCCCAAAAGATTACTATACTTATTAAAAATAATATGCCATATCATTAACTTTAATGTGATAAGTGAGTTTCCATATTTTAAGGGACCTACTTTCATCGCTTTTTGCTATTTTAAGCATATTTAAAATCTACGATGTCCCAACACTGTCCATAATGTATGCAACCTCCTGCGGCACGGCCGGAGGACGATAAATTAAAGCAGCCCGAACGCACGAACGGGCGCCGTCTGTCGCCAAGGATCACCGAGCTGACCCGAGCGTTGCTTTGCATATTTTTGTAAATAATATTATAATAAATAAGTTTACGCTATTAAGCGTCTGCTGGCGGGCCCCCAGCATTGTTGACCCGCCGCCGCAGGGCTCGGGGGCTCCGTTATCTGTGGAACTGTGGGACTGCGACGCGGTTCCATTGTGGGGTAAACAACTTTTGCGGCTGCCGGGTAATTAAAGAGGCCGCTCAACGTTGCGGTTTATAAATGGTTGAAATTAAAACGACAATATAAAGCTGTCAGCGACACTTTGAGTTGGGTCAATTGTGTCTTGGACAGATAAGCCAGGGATTAAGCGACTAAGCAACAGTTTACAAAAAACCGGCAAGACGTTGAGGAATGGGCCAGAGATAAGCCACAATGGAGCTCAGTCAAAGCAAAGTGATATCGGTATCTTCAGGGGAGAAATGAATATTCAATTAAATTACACAACTAAATCGATTTACATTTCTTTCAAAAAGTCTGTAAATAAATTACATTCTTAAATAGGAATTCTACATCATTTAGTTTTCATAGAAATTAAGCTTGGGATAAGCTTCTATAGCAACTAAGAATAAGTCAGACTATGTTGGAATTATTTAAAAAAACTTTTTAATTTGGTAAGAGTAAAGTTACTTTCAAGTTAGGTTTTAAAGGCAAAAATTGCAGTTTTCTAAAGAAATTTGGTAAGAATGAGATTCGCTTCAGGAAAGTCTTAAGCATCGTTCATTCATTTCCTTAGTGAAAAGTGGCAGTGTAAATCTTTCGACTTAAATACTTTTTTGGGAAGTCAACTGTGGCCGTAAGTACAAGACACGGATACAAGGCTAAATAATTGCCTTTTCACTCGGACAGCTTTCCCTTCCTTGCCCCTCAACAAAAAATGGAAACCGAAAACCGGTAGACATTTTCGATGGGCCCATAAATCCCAACTGGCTGGCTGAATGTGTGTCAGCTAAGCGTTTAAAAGAACACGAAGAATGCTAAGGTAATGCCAAAATAGCCAATTTCATGGCTAGTGTAAATCAAACACACCTGCAATTAGGTCCACACCGACACCGAAACCGACACAAACACACACAGGAACACACACGGAACACACACCCACCTGAGGGCATTTGAGAAGCGGACAAAGCTATTTAGGCAATGGCCCCAGAAACAATTTCTGGCAATAGCCAGGCAACTCATTAACATGCAGCACTGAACCTGCACGGCAAGAAAAGACCTTTTAGGTGTCGAATCTATAAGCCGAAATATTGTCACACTTCCTTGAAAACAACAAGGTTATTTGCTGTAAAAAAAAACTTTAATTTGTATATAAATGTCAAAGTTGAATGTTAAAGCTCCCTATGGAGCTGCCATGTCCTGGGATTGCCTCTTATTAGGCTTTAAAAACTTGCAAAAACGTGAACTTTTTGGCAATTTGAACACGTATTTCTAGAAACTTAGACGTGATGGAAACTTTGTTGTGAAAAATATTATAGTCCGAGGAGTATTTTTGTCGAAAGAAAGTGCGACCTAAGTTTGTTTGGCTATATTTTATAGATATTTTATTATTATGTCCAACGAGATGGAAATTTATGTTATGCATATTCTGTGGTGGTAATAAAACGTGTAATTAAAAGTAAATTGTGAATACTCGTAAGTACTTAGTTTGCTATAATTAATGTGTTGTTTTTATTAAAGCTAAACCTGTAAGGCTATAGTTTCCAGTAAAGACTTGAATATAACAACATATTTTGAAAGGAAAATCTTACAATATATCATGTAAGTTTCTTTAAAAGTATTTCTAGTTGGTATAAATTTGGAACCTCACTCTATTCAATTAAAAAATGCAATAGTTTTAGCTTCTCTCTTTATATTAAATTTAAATTGTTAGTATTTTTTTCCATGTGCACTTTTGCTATGAGCCCCTTTCAGTCTTAAGCCATTTTCTGGCCGGTGTGCTGTTGTTGTTTGACGTAGAAGTAGCTAATTTTTAGGGGCACATGTGTGTGGGTGGAGAGTCCTCTCTCCGCCCCCAAATTCCGGTGTTTTAGTGTCTGTAACTGTATCTGACCAGCCATTAAACGCAGCCATGGAAACACGGCTCCGGCATGCTAAAAGGGGTCGGATAACAGATCTAACCCTCAGCCAGGCTCTGGGCTCTGGGCTTTGGGGGGCCCTGCCATAAACCAAAAACTGTTGAAAGTGGTGCAATGCCTAAAAGTTACCCAAGCAGGCCCCTAAAACTTGCGACACTGCCACCAGAGATAAAATAGCCGTCGGCAAGAGGATATATGCAGTGGAAAAAGTGCATTCAAGGGTCCTTTGCCTGGCCTCTTGCTTTGAACGTGGCCAAAATGAAATCGAGTCATGGCAGCGGAAGCAATTCTATGCTCTTTAAGGCGCCTCAAAGCACGGATTATGGGAAATCATAAGACACGATGCGGCAAAATGAAATGCAATCATCTCAAGAGCTATTGCCGGGGAAGTCATAAATTTGTACTGAGGCAAATATTAATACCTATCTGCTTCTTGTCAAGGCAATTTCGAATTAACTCCCGGACGCTGTGCAGTGTCTGCTCAAAGAAATAAATTAAAAGAAGCCCCACATTCCGCTGAAAAGGTAGTATTCTGTTACAGTAGGAAAAAATGTTTCTGAAACTTTAGTTTTAGTTTCTTTAACATTTTTCTAAAAGCAAGTAGTAAAGCATAAGTTATATTAAGTAAAGCTATACTTTCTACTTCACTATAGACTTAACTCATTTAAATCATTAGGTAATTAAAAATTCAATACAATTTCTTTTCAGTGTTGGCAAGGAATTCATCGTCTCTATCTTTCATAACTCCTTTGCTCTAAGGGAGCCAAGGGCGTCCTGCGGAGCGGCATTTATTGTCAATCGTGTCGTGTTGAGCAATCGAACAACAGACAAGTGCGAGGTTCCATTGCTCCTCAGCAAGGGTCCTGGAATATTGCACTTTCCCCAATCCTTCAGACGATTGGGCCGGAAAAACGAACTCCTAATGAAATGAAACGAAACAAAAAGCGTAGCTGCCTGTCAATGACTCCACTGCCCATCGGTCCGGGGTGCTGGACCTAGGCTGCCATTTAATTCAATGACGGACAACAAAACCATTGCCAGTGGGATGCAGTTAACGGAAGGGTGAGAAAAGCGCCAAATATGTGCAAGCGAGAAGCCTGAAAGGATACCACCGCCTCCATTGGCCCCTCCAGCTTATTGCACCGACAGGGAAAACCCACTCACACTGACGGCCAGCCAGCAGCAACGTCATACAAAACAATTTCCCCTGGAGAGTTTCCATGTTCAGTTATTCGTATGTGAAAAAGCGCATCTGTTGTTGATTGTGTGAACTTCCTTTCAATCGTTTGTTTGTCCCTTCTTTTTTCCCTCAGTTGTCGTAGTCGTTGTGTTTTTTGTGTGTGTGTTTTGTTTTTTGTTGCTTGTTTGTTGTTTATTCTTATGGGTGCTATGGCTATTTTTGCTCTTCTTGTTGGTGTAAGTGTTGCCTTTCAAGCCCTTAGTGTTGGTTGTAGTTGTTGCGGGTGTTATTGCTGTTATCCGCTACAAGCGAATGCCTGCAGCTTAGAACGCTTTTGGCTCACTTCCTGCTTCTGAACTTGGGGTATTTTAAGTTGGTAATAAAGGTTGGTAACGCTTTTTGATATTTTGAGAGATTTGAAAGAACTTGGGTTTTACTTATAAAGCAAAAATTAACAGTCATAGGAACTTGATACAAATATAAAGGTAGGTGTTCGGTTTGATACATAAAGTTCCCCGTATTTGCTTATACTTAAATACTTATGACTTACGAAATAGCTTAGACAGAGTTCTCTAACTATTCAATACTGATCAAACTCTTGCATTCCTTTTACAAACTTTACAAAAATTATTCACATTGACACATATAAATCATTGCAAACCAATCATCCCATTGTACAAAATACATTTAAGTCGTTTTGCAAAATCCTGTAAAGCTGTAAACTAAATGCTTGTGAATAACAAAACAAAATCTCAAACGATTACTGAACACTTTATAAAGCCCACTGTAATATAGTTCGATTTAGCAGCTTGTATTTTAAGCCCAATGGATTTACTTCGGAATATACACACATATTTCCATCGAATCCCAAGGCAAAAAGCACATACAAAATTCGTTTTCTGATTTTTCTCTAAGGATTCTCACTTCCACATGCTGCATCGCCTGGACATTTCGTTTATAATCCTTGCTGTGCATCTTTGGAAACAATTGCATCTTTTGTGCAAATAACTTTATAGAATGCCACCGAAAAAAAAGAAAACACATCCAGCTCAGGACCTGTTTCGCAGGATGCAAGAAACGTTGACATTGAATGGGCGTGGGTGGGGAATGTGCCAGGAGGTCACTGCTGTGCATTGTGCAATTTATTTATTGCACACAAAACTTTCCTGAACGGCAGACAGTGCAACAGCGAGGGCGAGAGCGAGGGGGAGTGGCAGGAGGCGACAGCCAAGGGACACTGCTGTGAAAATGAGATAGTCACTGGCATTGTTTTCCCGAAATGAACGAAGTAATGTCGTCCCGGGGGAACGTCAACAGCTCGGAGTAATAAGTAGCCAGCAAAGTGACATTATAGTGCTCTCCTGTGGCAGCTCTCCGGATCAGTTGAGTCGCTCGCTTATTATAATTTATGGCGGCACTTCCAACGAGTTTCTAAATAAGACCAAAGTCTGCTAGTTGGAAATCTAAAATCCGAAATCTTTGAAGCAATTTCCTACCCAAATAAATTTCCATTCGAAAATGAAACCTTAAAGCCGGGATCCACTGGATTCCAGTGACGTCAATGCGAGAGTAAATTGCCTAGGCAACATTTCAGCCAGGCGTCGCTAATCCGCGGCACTTAGCAAACAAATTGCCCCACATAAACAATTCTAATTGAGATGAACGATATGGCCGTGTACTTACAAACATACATATACATACAGCCAGGCAAACCATTCAATCGGATCGCTCATACTCCCTCAACTATGTTAAATGCAAAGTAAGTTATAACTACACGGGAATAAATGGGATTGATTTGAATATTTCCAAATAATATGTAACATTTAATGAGGTTTTAAGGAAATAATTGTTCAATTTAAGACTTGAACTTGATATTAGCAAGTGAAAGAGAGAGGTTGCCTATGAAAAGAAGTCACAACCAAAACGTTAAGCTTTAAACCTACTTCAAAAATATAAATTCTGCACAAACAATGTCTCTAAAACCTTACAGTCAATGCTTTTCTATAGAAAACCTAATCTAATTCATGTATAAATTTCTTTCTGTGCTTGGGCTTTAGCCCGAAGCTAGGACTATGGGCTGGGATTTGCATTGCCCACCGTCATAAAAGCGAGCATAAATTTCACTTACTTCTTCAGCGTGGCAGCCAATGCCAAATCGGGGCGTACATCAAAGCGGCTCTGCATATAGAAGCGCAATAAATTATCGCGTTCATTTTCACGTAATCCTTCCTCGAGTGCTAATGCGGCCAGTGTGTGATAGGATTCTGACTCCGTGATGCCGAATAATAAATCATAACTGAAAGTGTGAGAGAGAGTGAGAGAGCAGTTGGAGTAAGTGAGATAGCGAGAGATGGTCAGGATGCGGTAAGGAGGAAGGCAGCGAGTGGTCAACATGCATAGTTTGTGTTTGCTCTGGTTTAGCTTACCAGTTTAATACACTCAAAATATATGATATTGGCAGGAAACCAAAAAATAATATAAAGTAATATATATAAATTTCCCAAGGATTTGATTGCAAATTACATATTTATATATAAAAGTTAATTCGGAGAAAAGCTGCTTAATTTGCTTGTAATAAACAAGAAGGAAAGCTAAAGTAGGGAATCTAAAATGTATATATCCTTGCAGTTAGCCATAGTATCTTGAGTTTGGATTTGCCATTGATAATAAACCAAAAATGCATTACTGTAAATGTGGAAAGCTATTCTGTGTTGACTTTTATTAAAATTTCATTATTTAGATTTAGTAAGATTTTGGCTTCAAATCGAAATATACACCACTCTTGGTAATCATTGACTTTTTTGCTTTCGTAAACATTAAACAAAACTTAAGATGTGTGTATTTTAGGTATAATTAATCCATTTTATATATGCTAATTTATTGGTGAAATCAAAGTTTGACTGGTAGTCAATAAAATCATTTTCAGAGAACAAAACAGGGGTTAATATTTCTCCTTAATGAAGTAGACCTTTATCTTAATAATAGACTGAAAATCTATGCTTTTTCTCGCAGTGCACGTTCTGCATGGATGGAACAACAACAGGCCAATGAATTCCCATAAAACGCAGTTAAAAGCACTAAAATAAAACGAGCTCTCGCTCCTGTGGCGTTACTTGTTACGCCGCCTGATAAATGGTGCGACTGGTGCTCATCTTTGAAAAGTGGTCCACTCCACTCCACTCCACACTTCACACCCTGGGTCCTGAGTCCTGGATGCCCGAGGTCCCACCAGTCCTCGAAATCCCCCAACTGGGCATTGTCTTCCTGTTGCGCCGTGGACATGGCATTAAAAGTTCCTCTCAAGTTGAGGCAGGAAAGTTTTCTCCGATAAAAGTAAATGCAAAGCTGCTGCAAAAGTTGCTAAATTGAATGGAGAGATGGAGCTGCCAATGGAATGGCCACCGGACACTTGAGCGATGCTCGGGAGCAACACTTTCCTGCACTTCCACACGCGGCGAAGAAGAAGGCTTTAATCCCTGGTCAACGCTGATTAAGGTGATTAAGAGCCACAGGAGCGAGGGATAATGTTCCGAAAAGCAACACTTTCCGTGTGAAACGTGCTTCCCCTGGACTTTCCCAACTTATCCGTGACCTGCCCCTCCGGTACCGTAGCCAGAACCGGATCCCGAGCCGGAGCTCTCTGTCTGTTTGCCGTAATTAATGGCTCTTCCTGGCAGCTATTATTCTATTTTTCCCGGTATTGCGTGTCAAACACGTTTGACTTTGCAAAAGGATAACAATTAAAATCAAATTAATCACGCATTTTATTAGATTATACTGTGTTAGGTTGACTGAATGGCTAAGCAGCACGTGCCCTAATGTCCTCCGGGGAAATGCGAGGATGCCGGATGGCGGAAAAGTCCTGCGAGGAGTTGAGTTATTACTTGTTGCCCAATTGATTGATGGATGGGTGTAATTTACTAGGGGGCAACGAGGCCCAATCCCTCAAAGTAGCTCTTTGATGCGACCTGCCTATTATTTGTTTTGGGGCTTATTGAATTTTATGGGTGTACACGGAAAAAAGTTAAAGTTCGGATAGATATTCTTTCGAAGGCAATAAGTCGCCGTAGGAATTGCTAGACTTATTTATTCTCTGTGCAGATTCGATATTGCTATTGCCCTTTAATGTTTCACCTTCAGCTTGACCGCAGCTGAACCCAATTTCGGACCTTAAATAGGACTTGGGGATATGCCAGGAATGGACCAAGGTTGATGGAAGTAACACCCAACGGGTGTTGAGAGGATTGTTTTTTTTTCTCGTCTTGCCTTGAGCCCACAACAAGTGCCATTAGAGCCGTAATTTGCTCGATGATAACTGAGCCAACGCCAACGCAAAATTTCCGTGTTAAATGGCCAGCCGAAGTTTCGATTTTCACAGACGATTTGACTTCACCTGGGGCCAAACGCACGGATCGAAAAAGAAATACCAGACGTCTAATCAAGTAACGCACAATAAATAGTCCGGTGAGCTGTCTGCCCCACGAAGGGCGGGGAAAAAACAAGCAGGAATGTTTGACAGCTCCCCAAAGCACGGTCCGCCAGTAAATATCAAACGCAGAGGAATTGGCAAAAGGTTTAGGCCAAAGGAAAGGCATTAGATGTGGATACAGATGGGGAGGGAATTGCTTAACAAACCGGCTGAAGTGCTCCGTATAATGCCCCATGACCTTGTACGGTTGATTTGGTATTACATGTCCATCGACAATTGGACCCAATGATGTTGAAAATTGTGTGAGCGCCGTTGGTATGTGCAAGATATCCTGGTAGCTGCAAAGAAACAAGAAACGGGACAGAAATGCGTTAAAAGGTCTTACGAACGTATAACGGATGGATATAAAGTACGCAGGATTATATATATATTCCGTGATCCCGGACTGCCCCTGGGATTGCGGCGGCTCAGCCGGCTGACAGCGGTCACTTTTCACTTTGATTTGAAATTTCTAATAAATTTTATGTGTGATTCGTTCGTTGCCGGACACGGACACTCCCCGGCACGTACGCATCCTGGCCTGGCCAGGACTCACACGTGGCCCACATAAAGCCAATGAGATGGCCACCATGATACACATATGGTCTTTAGGGTATTGCAAAATTACTACGCAGAAAATTAAGAGGACCATCGGTGACAGGCCTCCATTTTAACGAAAAGCTGTTTTAAAAATATCAGTAACAAAATGTTTTATAAAATATTTTCTTGATAAAGTAAATTGCATTTTTCAATACATTAAACATTCCGACATATCAATTTGCTTCTCATAAACCTTAGTATCTGTTACTAGTTACAACTTACAGACCATGAAGTCAAACTAGGTATTACCTCCGCTTGAAAAAAGCTGGTAAAAGGAGATATTTTCGTTAGCAAACCCATCAGAAGGTAATAAGAGAAACTCCTGGAATTATACTATATATATATCGCAAGGATTTCCCATTTACACATATTCAAATTTACATCGCCAGCATCTGAATGCCTTCCATCAACGTCTGTGCTCTTATCAGTGGGACTCCCGCCCCTCTTACATCCTGTAGTTATGACATTTTTCGAAAAGTATTTTTTCCCCCATTCAATGCCATAATAGAGCCGCAATGCAAACCAATTCCCAGACGCACACTCGTGCAGATTTACACTCGTATTTATATATATGTGTGTGTGTGTGCAATACAAACAGGAGAGAGTACCCGGGGACAGACATAAAAATGCTACGTGTTGTATGAAATACAATCAGCACACACACCCACCCATATATAGCATTGGTCTGAAGCTCCTGCAAAGCATTTCCGTTCGGTGCAATATTTACGATTTTTGCTCTTTTTCCAGCCGCTTGACTAGCTCTTTTGGCCTTCGATTGGGCCACCCGCCGCCGCCGTCGCCATCCCGAGCATTGATACAAAATTGCAGTGGCGAAATGGTTCAGTTGGGTGCAATTTCTGGCATAGTTTGCATAAAAATCCACATGCCAAAGTTCCGACTGAAGTGTCGATGGTACAGAAATTGGCACAAATTAAGAAAAAGACCAACGAATACAAAAAATATATATAGTATACCAACAAAACCAGGACTGATTTGGTTTTGAGGGCAACAAGAATACAAAAAAAAAAAGGTAAAACGAGAATCTGGAATATTTTGGCTGCCCAAGTTGGACAATTGTTATCTGGAAAATGCAGACCAGGAGTAAACCAGCTGAGGCAGAAGTAGTAGAAATTCAAATTTCACATTCTGCATACTCAGGGCTGGTATAACCTTCGACCAAACTCTGTTCGCATTGTCATAATATTTCGGTCCACCTTTTTTGCTTGGGGAATGCCAGTGCCGGTGAATTAAGAACCAAGCCCTCTTAATCATTCAGTCCTTTCTGTGAGCCAAAGAAGCTCCAAGGAGGGAGAGAAAATTCAATTGGAAACGATGCCAGGGATTCCTGGCATCCATTCACATGCTAAGCTGGAAAAAATCCCCAAAATTGCCATCTGTCGCTCTGGGTGTGTGCTTGGGGGTGTTAATTCACTCAACACCTTGGGATCCCACTGAAGAGGAGACATTATCGTAATCCATTTAAGCTGAATACTGAATGCAGCCATCGATGCAATGCCATCAAACACTCTCAAGTTGAAATAAAGCTTCGTTGCACTTTAAAGGAGTTTTACTCTGATAAAGTAAAAATAAAAAGTTGAGCAAGCAAAAGTTACACAGCAAGAAACCGCTTTTCATAACAAACTAATATAAATTTGACTTTATAACACTTGAAATAAATAAATTGTAGTATTCAGGTGTTCCTTAATTCATTCTATATTTAGTTTTCTTTCATATATATCACTTATTGTAAAAATAAGAACAGTTTAAGGCATTTTTCCTGGTGCAGGTCAAACACTTTGGTGTATGTTCTTGGCTCTGGTGGTCATCCTGGCTTCTGGATCCTGCCTGGCTATCGACACATGACCAAGTTTATTGCCCAAGTCTGCACCGCAAAGGCCACTGCTACGTGAGCTTGTGTTTTGCCTGACTTTGACAATTTGCGAAAGCTAAAACAATTCGGGCGGACAGCTTTTCACCGGAAAAGTTGTGCCCGTGACTTGGGGGAAAACCTCTTCATCGCTGTCGTTGTCGCTGCTGTGTGATTTATGATTTTCATGAGGGGGAATAGAGTTTAGTTTAGTGCTGAACCGTTGTTGTTTCTTATTAGCTCGGCTGGTGCAAAACTGTCACAAGTTGAGCTGCAACTGCGATTAACTCGTTAGACACACAATATGTGCGATTTCTCTCTATATGTTATATGTATATAGTGTGTGTGTTGTGGCCCCAGCCACAGATACACAGATACACATTGGATGCACAATTTGTCAGTGTGCTGGTGGCAGGAACGAAGATTGATGGTCTCCTTAAGGCTGCATGTAGCTACTTGGCGAAACACACTCCTTGCTAACTGGCTGCGAGTCCTGTGCAGGCAAACCGAGCATTTGTTATGCCCCAGTTTAGCCCTGTTTCTAGTTGTGCCATTAGTTGGTATTTGTATTTCTGGCCCAGCTTAAACTGTCTGCATCTGCTTGCTTTCTATTTAATGAATTTTTAATATGCTTTGGCTTTTTATTTTGTCAATTACACAGAGCGAACCGAGGCACTGCCAAGCCTGTGGATTATTTGTGGGCCAGCATGGCGTATACTCGATATGTTCACTACACTAACTCCTCCCTCCTCTTCGTTGCATTGTTAAGACGCTTAAAAGCGCAAAAAATGAATTTTACATTCTGCAAGGTATTACACTTTCAAAATCATTATTTTACTACACATTTTTCATTTAATTTATGTGTTTAGAAACAATCAGCTTAAATCACATCTGTCAGGCAGCTCAAATTGCGATAGTCTTTTTGCCCAAAAAGCCCCTTACAATTGTATGCAGTAATCAGCTTATCAAAATATTTGCACAAACAGACAGAAAATGTTAATGTACAACAGGGAGAAATCGAAACTAATTGGCCATTTTAAGGTCAGGTGTGCAATCTGAGCATCTGCTATTTTCTATAATATATATGTAACAATATTGTTACAAACTCGGGCAAGAAGTAAATAAAGATCACAGGTCCTGTTTGGCAGGCAAACACATTAGACCAACGCAATGAGTAAATAATTTGAATAAATTAGCAAGTTGCAAAAGCACACATTCAAATCAATGGACAGGCTTTTGGGTAAAAGTTCTATTAAATATTTAGAATGCCTAAGCCCCAGGAAGATACACAGGCTTAAGTTTGTCTGTGTAAGTGAGTGTCTTTGTGTGTGCGAGTGAGTGGGTTAAACAAATGCTACTCTGGCCCTCCGTTAGTTTGCACAAGTAGTTGTTACCTGTTTGTGTTTCCGTGGCTAAAGCCGGCCCCGGCTAAGGATGTATGAGTCGTGTGCCTTTGTAGGAAAAGCGATGAGCACATTTGCTCAGTAATTCATGCATAATTCATTGCATTCATTTAACACCCGCTACCGTACCACACCCATGCCACTCAGGCCCCACTCACTCATTCGCTCGCACACTCATTCGGTCCCTCGGTTATTTAAGTAAGCTGCCACACGAGGCTGCAATTCTCAGGCTGAAAACCAAAGCTTAGCTCATTCATTAAAACATTCCGTAATGAACTTTTCCGTAAGAGTATTTAAACTATCTTCAAGGACTTGGCTTTAAGGAAAGGCTTAGGGTTAAATATTAAATAAAAACCTTCAGCGTCAATTTGATTAAAGTCCAGTGGATTGAAATGTATTAGAAATTTTTTTATAAAAGCGATAAGTAGTTTATACTGTAAACTAAAATAGTTCAGTTAAAACTATTTATAATTTACATTAGGGAGAATTTCTTATAGTTCAAAGCTCAAAATCCAAAATAGTAGTAAAGCCTAGTAGTCCTTGTACTTTCGTAGGCATACACTATGAGTTTGCGTAAGCCAAAGTTTTGGCTTGAATCTTCAAGTTACTGTGCCAATTTGTATTAAGGACATGAAGGCAAGCACAAAGTTTTCAAAGAGACACACAAGACACACATGCAGTTAGAACCGACTGTTGCATCATTGTGTCTGCCGGGAGACTGTGTGTGAATGCGAGTTGGCATAATTAACATAATTACTATTATTGTGCCGTTGTTGATTTAGTTTTACATATTTAGTTACATGCGCCTTTTTTTCATTTTGTATGCAAATTGTTTTTTAGTTCTCTCCCTAGTGTTGTGTGAGACGCATACAAATGAACTTTTTTCCCACACACACAGACAGAGCTAATGAAAAAAATGCATTTAAGTCTCGTCGGGTTGGTTTTCCAGCGCTTTTTTATGGCGAGTCCTTTAATGGAAGGGGAGAGCCTGGCATTCAGATGGGATAAGCCTCTGAAATGCGTGCAATGAATATGAAATGTAAATAAATTTTAGTGAGAGATACTGGTGTTTTATCGAAAGCCTCAATGAAAATATTGCGCTGTAATTACAGTTCCCCTAAAAAAAGAATGCAGTATACAAAAATCATAAAATAGTTTTGTTTAAATATGAATTGTCTTGAATAATTGTTGCATGCTGGAGTAATCATAGGTTGTCATTTAGCAATTAAGTTTTAAATGCTTAATATTTAATGCTGACATAAATTTTAATGATTAAATGTCAAATATGAATCGTTATATATTTAGTTTTAAATTGATTTAAAGCCCAATAAACAGTAATAAGTATTCAATCAAATTATAATTGCATTGCCATAGATAATTTAGTAAAATAGCTTGAAGGTCAGTGGGCAATTTGAAAAGGGAGTTCAACCTTCATGAAAATGTTTCGCTACTTAATCTTCGAGGACCTTAGAAAGAACTTGACAAATTAATCAATTAAAAAGTAATTAAGTTGAAGTACTGCCATCCATCACCGACTCAATGGGCGTCTCCTTCCGCCTCCGTTTTCGAGAGCGACCCTAGGTCAAAGTGGACACGGGAGATTACATGTAATCGCCATGCAAATGCCCAAACATCGACATCAACATTATGCGTGATTAGTCAAGGTCCTGTGGGCTATAGGGGTCTGGGGGTAAAGGACTTAACGCCCCATTGGCATCGTGGCGCATCAAACTCGTAAATTTTACCGAATCATTAGGCAGGGCACAAAGCCGCCAAATTCCGTTGGGGCGGACGAATTGAATCAGTGTCCTGGACAGATGACACAGGACACTATTCAGATGAAGATGGCAGCGTTAATGAAGTTAAGGGATTCGCATTTGCCACAAAGTGCACCAAGAGAAAAAGGTAGGAGTTGTATATTTCTCATCATAATATTGGAATTATTACAACTCCTATGAATTACCATTTCATTGGGTGCAATATATCACCCAATCAGCAGGATTAACCTGACTCTGCAACAACATTTTCTCCAAGTGCACAAACTGAAAGGCATTAACGGGCTTTATGGCTGTTTATAATGCCACCCATATCGCTGATGTTGCTCGTTGTCTGCTCTAAATAATTCAATTGGTTGAGGACTACTCACCGACGATGGCGAAAACAATTGAGCAGGACATCATCATCCTCTGCCTCCACATGCTCGTTGAGCGGACAGTCGAGGGCATGAGCTATTTGCATGGTCAATTGCAGCGACTGATTGCTGGCGGCCCAGTCGGACATGGCGGATCCGGACATGAGGATGGCGCGATGGAAGAGCCCTACGGCGAGTGCAACATACCGAAGTGTGTTCTCATCGAGTTATGTCAGCCGAAGTGCATCCTACTCACCTGAGGCCACCGGTGATACCATTAGATAATTGACACACGCTGCCCCCGTGCTGTGACCCATTAAAGTAACGCGCGAGTTGTCGCCGCCAAAGGCACCGATGTTCTCCTTGATCCAGTGAAGGGCTGCTATCTGATCGAGCAGGGCATAGTTGGCTATATTGTGCGCATCGATGCTGGGCCGCAGGAAACCTGATTATCGAATCAACCAATCCCTCTGGTTCAATGGAAAAAGAAATATCTCAAATTACCAATGGGACTCACCCAGCACACCCAGCCGGTAGTTGACGGTGACCACAATCACCTCGCCGTAGCTGGACAGGACGGATCCATCGTACGGATTGCCGCTGTTCCACTCGAAGGACTCGCCGTGAAGGTAAACCAAAACGGCATATTGCTTGGGGGCACTCAGCGCTTCTAAAAAATAAGAGATGGAAAGCGCCTTCGTTCAGTGTCCTCAGCCTATGTGTCGCCCCAACACCTTTAATCTTTTCATCTTTTTTCAGCGAATTTAATTTATCCCAAGGACTCACCGTCGTGCGGCACATACAGGTTGAGGTACAGACAGTCCTCGCTCTCTGTTCTCAGGTAAGGCAGCAGGCGATTCAGGTGTTTTTGTCGGCCGCGTGACATTTTGCCGCTGCCATGAGAAGAAATGTCCGGCAACTTTTGCGGACAGACTGGCGGAAGGTGTCGGGCTATCTTTAGGCCTTGCCAGGGTAAGGGAGCACCTGAAAAGAGGGACATAGTTAAACGTAGCATGAAAAATCAGTGTAGACTATAGAAGTCCTTAACGAGGAGGTTAAAAATACGTAATACCTACATTAGAATAGAAATCCTGTAATAGTAATTTATAGAATTCCTTTTATTAGAAAACATTTACATCAAGGTAAATAAATTTCTTTTGCATCCAGCACACATTCTTTTGCCAATTCAATAAGACCTAAAGAAAGCAAAGATGCATAAAAAATGACCCCCCTTACCCATTGTGGCCAAGCACATTGCGCTATTTCCTGTCGCCTCTTAGATTTCCAGCCATTCGATTGCGTTGGGAGTAGAGTGTGTGGCCAAAAAGTCAATTCCGTATTTATGTAACACGGTCAACAGGCACTTGAAAATGCCATAAACAAGCAAGTATACACACACACACAGACCACACATCCTGTACACAAGTGCCATCGAAGGCCAAGGGACACTCGGGGCTCTCTGTATTGGTGTTTGGTCCTGTCCGGATCCGATTCCGATTTCGATTTCGAATCCGATTCGTGGCCAAGTTGACTGCGGTTTCGCTTTGGTGTTGCAGTTAACGTCAAACGGTGCTCGCAGATGCGGAGAATCGTTGGTGGAATGGTCAACCACGATTGGGTCAAGTTAGTCCGGATTCCGGTCAATGCATCCGAGACCCAGTCGGTGGTTAGGAGGAGTCAGGGGAAGGCAGCTGCACATTCATCTGGGTTGAGTGCCAGCAGCAAAGTCGCGTTCGAATTTTGACACCACATTGTTACGGCTTCAGCTTGTTTTGCGGTTAGTTGGATTACGATCGATCCGTAAATGCTGGAGCTTAGGCAAATTAAGTGGCTTCAAGCAGACCGGAATGATTGATAAATATTATTGCATATTCGAGCATGCTTTGAGTGCGTGCGGCTTCGGGTTCAGTCAACTCAATAACAGCATTAACACACGCGGTAATTGATTCAACTCCAACAACTGCCACGAAATTTAAATTCCAATAAGTTTATTCATCAAATATGTGGCGAGAGTCACCCCCAAATCAATGCTGATTTCAATTTTGTTGGACCGAAAATACGCAACATTTACACTTTGCCACATTGAAATTTCATTTTGTCGCCTTATTGTGCAAAAAAAAGAGCAAACTCTTAGCGTTAGGGGGGAGGGGAACTCGTATCCAATATTCGGATGTGAACATTATTTGCATTTTGTTATTAATAAATTTGGAAACGAGCAAAGGGTGGGTCGCTCTAGTGGGAATAGGATGCTCGCAGCGAAAGCAATGTCTACTATATTTGTTCGGTTGCTGTGCACAAACAAAACCCACAGGACTCTGTTTGCATATGGGTTGAAATGTCCTCCACTTTGACAGGCTTACCGCCCTCCCCTACAACACATATTACGCATACGCAACGTGAGCATATTTGCACTGGCTGATATTTGCCCGACGAATTTCAAGGCAACTTGTATCGACATCAGCGACTGCCGCTACCACGTTTGGCACTCTGCCAACAACTTCCCCTGACAAATTTGGCATTGCCGCCTGTCTCCAGTTGCTGCTGTGGCTGTTGCTGCTGCTGCTGTTGTTGTTGATGTTGCTGCGGTGCAACGATTTGTTGCAATGTGTTGCTGCCTGCTGTCCGCACGGATTGAGTGTGCGACCCTCAAGTGCTCAATAAACTCAGCGCGACAAACGGCGGAGTGCAAACTGAAAAGCAACTGCAACTGGAAACTCACACACAAATCGCAGGCAACACTTTCCACAGTCCCCGGAGCGTGTTAATTTATTGTCTTTACGTAATGCAATGCAAAGCCATATTCCTATGCCACAGTTGGCCTGCACTCAAAGTATTCAGTTGGAGTTCATTTGACTTAGAGCTAGATGTATACATACATCGATAGCAAATCAATTTTTAAAAAAGTTATAAGAGTTATGATTTAAAATGTTTTTAAATAAATTTAATGAAATTGATAAATAGAAAAAAAAAGACGGGAAGCTTATCTCGGAAAGCCAAAGATATGTCAAGATTTAAATGTATATTTTTCCTTTTACTTTCAGGATATTATAATCTTAGTGTATATATATTCTTGATCAGCGTCAATAGATGCAGATTTGTTAGCTCTATAAAAACTATTACAGAAAAGCTTTCCAAATTTAAATTAAATTGAAAAAGAAATGGCTAAGATGATGAATTAAAATAAATACTTTAAATGCCCTTTTACCATTCTCTAAGTGTACAATAAGTGCAACTGTAGGACCATGTGCCAAGGAGGAAGTTGTGGTGCGAACAGTTGGAATTGCGGCCTGTTTATGGCGAAAACAGCAGGACAAAGCCCCCAAACTCTTGCTGCTTGGTGGCAGCTTGGCGACCACAAATCTCCCAGAACAATTGCCATCATCCACATGAATCATGTTTTGATAAACAAATTAAAAACATATATAATAATAGCAATTCCCCATCCTTAATTAAACAAGCAAAATATTCATGTACAAGTCCCGAAACATGTTGGCCCGGCATATGGCCAGGAATCGAATGAATGAGCAAACTATGGCCAGCCTGGATTTACATTGCAGTCCTTGTAAAAACAAGCTGCAATAATAATAGCCATTCGGGACAGGAAGCACACATCTACATAGGGACAGGGAGAGGGAGGACGTGCCTTAAGCCCCAACATCCTGCCAAATCGGTGTGTTGGAGAGGGCACATGTCAGGTTTCTGAGAGCCTAATGCCGGGCCAGCTCCGACGATAATTGCCTAAATTGCAGGCTAAATTCTAAGTGCCCCAACAGCATCCCCGGGTCCCCAGGACCAGCAGGATGTTCTTACACGGACACCAGGCGGAATGCGGCCGGCATGTGTCGGCAGCTCCAAGGAGTGTCCCCAACACCGCTCCACATTCAGGTTATGGGGCTTTCGGGCTCGAAGGTTTTTTGGGTGCTGCAAAGTGGCAATTTGCCATCATATTTGCGGTCACAAAAGGTCCAAATAGCTAGGATTTTCCCAGCTCATGTGGTGCCCTTAACTGCAAAAAGGGATCACCTCTGCACTTACTTTAAATACTATTCTCATCATTTGTATGTAGTTAATTCAATAGAACTGACATCTTCTTTTTTTGTGGAATATTGGAAAAATAGAAAGTGGAGCAAACAAACAATTTATTGTTTATTATTGTTTCGGCTATGTTTTGCCAAAATATTTCATACGAAAAGCCAATGTATTTATAAATAATCTAGCAAATATGAAATATGTACACATGTTTACTTGCTTTTAGGTGACATAACGCCTAGAGGTTTAATGTTATTCTATTGTAGTAAACAAAAGGTTAACCAGGAGAGTATATTATTATTATTATAAATAACGTATTTTTGAGTCAATATTAAATCATCAATTTAATTATCTAGCTTTCCTGATTTTTGTAAATTTGTATTAGAAATTTAAAGTTACTAAACACTCACCTGGTGGCATAAAGCGTCGACTACCTGTGGGCGCCTCTGCGTAGGGCAGCCCCAGGTATTGGTCCACCTCGCGAAGGCCGCTGGTCACCTGAAAGCGACGGGTGATGCCCATGAGGCGACCCTGCTTCACCTGAATCTCCTTGGTGTACTGCAGCTTATCGGGCACCACATGTCGGCGTCCCGGATGATGTGTGGTTGTCGCCTCACCGCGACTGGGATCTGTGGCCAATGATGAGGCCACGGGATTGTCACTTGCCGCGCCACTGGGCGTTTCATCGCTGGCGAAGAGCCGAGCCATTGTCTCCCTGATATGCAGCTCCAAATCCGGGGAGGATGGAGTGACGGCCTTGGCGTGCCGCAGGGCATGATGGCCAATCGATCTGCCGCCAACGGATGCCGCGGTGGTGCTGCTGGCGGTAACGTTATCCGGTTGAATTGTTGTCGTGATGTCCCCAATAAACCGAGTTTGCTTTGAGGTTACACCGCAATTTCAGTGCATTTTCCAGTTCATTTCCTTTGTGCCGCTGTTCAGATGCGCCGGCCATCGCCATCGCCATGGTCATGCCCCTCGTGCAATCATGGCTTAATTGCTTGTGATTGCCGCCAACTGTCAGCAGAAATAGCCAAAATGCTGCCAAACGAAACTTCATGGCTTTGCTTTTCGCCTTGCCGGGATTTTTCCTGCTATTTGCTGCTCCTTTTTGTATTAATTTTGGTCCTGCAAACTTTTCACATTCCGCCTGCTTTCCGGTATTACTAATTGTTTTTCTTTTGGCAGTTAGTTGTTTTCTTTGTTGTGTCCAAAACGAATCGCTCACATTTTCCGGACACCGTATTTACATGGATTTTCCTTGAGCGTCTTAAATAGTTTTTGCCACTTTATTTACTTGCGTTGTTTAGCATGTCCTTTTTTCCAACTCTCGGGTTTTTTTTTTTCGTATTTCATTTGCTGCGAAAGTTTTCACTTCTCCGTTGGTATGTCAAAACTTTGTATGGCAAAAGAAAAACACAAAGAAAATGTGGGTGAAAAACACTAAGTAAACTGAAGACGACGTCCAACAATTTCATTATTCTTTAATTTTTCTTTAACAAGTTGTTCACTTATTCTGTGATTGTTTCTTTGTGTTCGAGTTTTGTTTATTCAATGAGGGTCGGCTTTAACATGTTTATTGTCACACTTTTAAACGTATTTTGTTTAATTGTTTTAAATGAAATCTACAATAAAAATCTGCTGGAAAATCACTTAATAATTCTAAGCTCAAGATAAATAGTCTTCTATAAATACAAAACTAAACCGAAGTGTATAAATATTTATTGAAATGAACTCTGCCACCTCAGATTCAAATTGAGTCATCTTTCAGTTCCATAGTCACTGCACTTTCCAATTGACAGAGAGAAGGGCCTCTCGTGTGAGGCACACAATCAATATGCTGTTCATTTTCAAAATTTCAAATATTATTTTAAGACTTTCCATGAAATGATGGAAGTCATTTATTTATAGTGGCCCATTAGTTATGAATGCCTTTTGGTTTTGGACTTTGTCAAATCGATTCGATCGAAGTGAAGTGAACAGGAACGAAATGAAAGGAACTTCCGACACTCTGTTGAAGTGATTTCCATGCCGAATGCGATAAGAATTCGAATACTGTATACAAATATATGAAATGCTGAACAAACGTCCGTCATTCAAGTCCTGACATATGGCAAATGAATTCAGAATTTAGTGGCGTGTAGTTTCCACATTTGCGTAACGTAAACAAAGAACCTCGGAATGGCATAGCCTAATGTTCATAACGAAAGATTTCCCATGACGATTAATCATAAAACCGAAAACACCAATGAAAATTCAATTAGGTTCCTCTGTTTCGCCTCCATTTCGATTTATGTCGACACGCCAGCGAAGTGAGCTAATTCGCTATAAAAGTAAAGCGAATGCAAAATCTAAAAATGAAAAGGAATTTAAATGTTTTCTTTACGAGTCCGCTAAGAAAAGCCCAAGGGATGGGGAAACACGCTGGGCCCATGTGTGCGGGAAAATCTTGAATGTGTCGCCGTGTGTGTATGAATGTATATCAAAATAATCACAAAACACTGACACACTAAAAGCATTTTTCACAATAACAACAAACTAAAAGGAACTAGAACATTTTAAGAAATAACAAAAATAAAGTCTGAGAAATATGGGAAACCGAAAAGTGAATGCCCTTCAGTAGATATAAATAGAATTTATTTAAAAGAGAAGTGTGCTCTTCACAATACTATTTCATTTCACACTTCATGATTAGCTAATATTATTTGACTTATTTATATTTAAAGATACATTTCAAAAACTATTGATCACTTTAATAATGAAAAACAACTATGAGATATAATATTTGTGTCACAAAAGTGTGTTTTAAATATATTTTATATCTCGATATTTAATAATAGAATTTTGATAAATAAACCTGTATAATATTTTTGAATATTTTTTTAATCCCATAAGCAAATAAATTCAAGCATAAATCATATTTTTCCTTATTTTCTTACGCTGCCATAGGGCATCAACAAATGGCAAATAACCTAGAGTGTAAGAAAAAAATCTTTTTAAATGATTTTCTTATTTATTACATTTTTTTCTTCGACTTTTTTATGGCCATTGTGTGTGTGTTTGTGTGTCCCGGATACGGCAGTCATATATGTTTGTGGATGTTTGCATTAGAAAGATACACACACATAAATGTCAAGGTACATTGCCTGTGAACATAAAATTGACCTCTTGCTAAACGCTGGGAAACTCGAACCCAATGTAGAGTTTTTCCAAGCACTTAGGCAGCCCTCGCCATAAATTTTCCCACCAAACAACTGCCACGAAAGCTAATTGAGTCAACACGACTATCTATCTGTTATGGCTTTTTCGTATTTTTAGAGCGAAATGAAATGGAAAATCAATGCTATTTCTGTGCTCTCTTCTTGGCAATCACTCAGCTTAACATATCCACTAAGTGAAAGTAAATTAAGACAGCTGTCGGGACCATTGAATGCAAATTTAAAGGACAACAATACAAAAAAAAGGAAAACTAAACTAAAATCGAACGTGGAAATGCTGGTGCTGCAAATACCCGGCACTAAAAATAATTCTAATAAAAAATAAATACACAGCGGACTAGGAAAATGGGAGATGGAAACTCGGCGTCAATGCAAATTTAAACAAAATGAACAGCGTTCAAAATAAACACCAAGTGCTTAAAAATAAAAACGAATGAGCAAAAATATTCACGGAATTTCGTTGCATTGTCCGCGTACTCCACAAAATGTCGTCACCAAAGGCAAAAATAAATAAATAGAAGAATTCACGAAAATAAAAGAGGAATCGCAAGACAAACTTGCTAGTTGCTAGTTGGCAGCTGGCATCTGGTGAAAAGGAAAATGCACCAAACGGAAACTAGAGCTGGGGGAAAATGGGAAAAAACTAGTGAAACAAGAGACAGAAAGAGAGAGTTGGAAGGCAAAATCAGGGAAAAGTGCAATTGGAATTTAAGTAAAGTGATTTGATTTGGATTATTCTGTCGCGAAGTCACTTATTTTCTGCCGGTCCACTTGTCTTGGTCAAAACAATTCGAGGAATGCCTTTCTGGCTCTGATGAAGTCACTCAGCTGAGCAGTTGGCATTTCGATTACCGAAGCACACAATTTGTGGGTCAATTGGTGTGCCGCCATGAGCACAAAGTATTTTTTAGTTTACTTATTTCAGTGTCATTACAGAGAAATTATTTAAGAATACACAAACTTTCCTAATGAACCCAAAGAAACCCCTTTCAACGGTCTTCAATAGATTCAGTGATGTGACAGTGTGTGTTTTAAATAAACTTTAAATGGGTCTGGAAAAGGGGGTCCTAATCCATAACCAACGTAATCGAAAGCGAAACACTTTCGACATAGTTTCAAACCAGATGTGACAGTGTCATAAATTATATTCCACCAGCGATGCAACAATTCCGGGGAGAGTTCCTCCAACGCTTTTGTGATGCAAATGGCAACAGAAACAGGCCACGTAGCGGTAGGGGTCTCATGGGTTAAGTCCCCCTACCGCAACACCCTTTAACCCCCCTTGGAAAAACAGTATTGTATATCCCTCGGACACAGAGTAAAATTTGCATAATTAGCACAGAAATGTCGACGCATTGAAAGCTGTCACTTGTGACACGCGAAACGAAATGAGGACTATAAAGTACGTGCACATAAACAACAACAAATTAGTTGCAACTAATTTTAGCTGACTTGCTGAAAAAACAACATTTGGAATTGGGCAAATTGCGAAACCGCGACAAAAAGTTCAACAAACCCCGGCTAAATGCAAGAGATCGTACCGAATTATTTCGAATTATGAGATTTATTTTTGGCATCCCTCGCGAAAAACACACACAAAAATTGTGCACTTTGCCAGTGTGGGTGGGTGGGCGTTTCAGTGCAGTTCTAATGTTTTATCACGCAAATTAAGTGAAATGTTTATTTTTAAATAATTCGGCTACTCGGAACACACAAGCAAATAATTTCAATTTGTTTACACAATTGTTTTGTGCAAAGGTCTCGTTCTAGTAAGCTCTCGAACAAGCAATATATCTAAGGATTTGCGTATTAAATACGTATCTAGTAAATACCTATCTAGTAAATCCGTTTCCTCGGATAATCTGCTTAAAATAATTTTATTTTGTATATTCAAAATATTTATTTTCCTTTTGTTTTATTCTGTTTATATGTTAACATATTTATGAGCAACACACGGCACTTTTGTTTTGCTTTCCTGTTCTTTTTATTCGATTGTATAAAATTCATACACAATATTCTGTTCAATTTATATCACAATATTCATAAAAGTTAAGTTAATTTCTGGACAAACAATAAACACAAAAAATGCGAAATATTTTCGCTTTTATTAATTATTTTATAAATTTTCTTTTTGCAAAGAAAAATATCCATTAATTGATGCAAAACGACATGAAATTCTTTTGGAAATTAATTTTCACGGGTTATTTGTACGTTGCCTTGCCGATAATTATGCACTTTGAGAATCTCTCAATATTTGTATTTACCAATTTGCGGTTGATTTGTTTAAATCTTTGATCTGCTCGATAGATGCGCAAAACAATTTTTGGCAGCGTCGAGGCTAAAATATTTTCATTTGTCACTTTCCGTGGGTTTGCACAAATAAATCGACGATATTTTCGATTGCTTTTCATTCAGTAACGTTTGCAACACACTCGAAATAAATCACTTCGACAACTTTTCCACTTCTTTTCCGAACTGATTAACTTTGGTGCCTTCTTCGCGTAAACATTTTCACTTGAGCACTTGGCACGCGCTCTGTTTTTTGTCCCCCTTTTGCAGATATTTTTTCACTGCGTTATTTTTGGATCACGCGCAAGATTTATTTCACTGATGCCTTGGCTTGGCCCAAGAAAATTTCCCCCAAGAACCGAGACGAACTGAGGAGCGATCCACAACCAACGCGATCAACGTTCAAACTGCAACTGTTTCGGGGCCTCATCCTCCGGCAGAAGAATTGCCGGGTGACTCTCCGATTGATATGCTCTTCTCTTAGCTGAGAGAATTCTTTATTTATACCAGAAAAACTGGCATAAATTATATAGTTTCTAGATATTAACAAGGGATCTAGAGGAAAGAGCTAACCCACAAAACAAATATTTAAGAGTATATTCAGAATACGGTTTAAAAGAGCAATATTTATTGCCTTCTTTAAAAAATAATTCAAACATTTTGTTCCCAAATGCCTTATTAAATGATACACTTTTTGAGGCCATCCTGGCGTTTACTTAACTTAAGTTTAAGCAGACTATGTACTTGTAGATTAAGGTACATATCTCACTGAAGGAAATTACCTATTAATATGTAGGAAGTAATCAAAGATGGCTTTTACATTCCCCACATTTCTCTTATCTCGCCTAGGTGAAACTTCCGCAACTTCCGCTGCTTCATTAATATACAAATAGACTTCTTTTGATGCTGAGTGCAAAGATTTCCGTATTTCTCCATTTCCCTTATCGCAGACTTCCTGCCACAAATCTAGCTCTCTTACTCTCTAAGTCTAAGTGCATGGGCAGAGCCAAGTTAAAGTCTTAAATCAGCTTGGCTCTTGGCCAAAAAGGAGAAGCAAACGAGAAAAACGGGCACCTGACCCAAAAAAACCAGAAGGCTAAATTCGGTTCCAGGTCTATGCCAACGCTTTTTTTTTGCATCTCAGTGCAGTGCCTAAGTGACTCGATTGACTTCTTCATTGTGGGTGGCACTTCATCAACAATTTGACGAGGCTACTGGAGAACCAATGGACTTTGACGGTGATTGCTGTTAGTGTTGTTCAAGGAAAATCTGCTAAATACCAAAGATACATTTAACCATTAAAAATAGGATGATTTAGGTACCAAATTTAAATAATGGTATACCTAAAATGGGATTACATTAGGTAAAAAGAAAAGTTCTTAGTAGCAAATTGATTTATCGTAAATAAACATTATATTCTCTTTGTTAAATAAATATTACAAACAAGGCTAGATACATCAGATAATGTTAAAATATAAATTTTAATAAATAACATGTTAAAGATACTTTAAAGGCAGAACCCAAAGGTATCCTGGATCCTTCTCATCTCTATTCTTCAGCTTCCTAGCAATTCCACAGTCTTTAGACCCAATTTTCGCACCTTTCACACTCAATTTCAGTGTGTGAGGTGAAAAATGAAAAAACCGCTGTTTGTGTCGCAAGATTCCCACATAAGGTTTCCATTTTTTTGTTGGTTGTTCCTTCATTTTCCTTTGCTGACATTTGCAACCTTTGCCGGAATCGGGGGGAAATTGATTTACCCGGCTGACATTTTGAAAGTATACCGAGTAGCTAATTTACGACCATCAAAGTGCGCCAATAAATTTCGTTTAATTGCAAGTTAATTAAAATCGAAGACCCACGCCCGATGCTCAGTACACGAAAATATATTCACGTTCAGTACCACGAGCATAAAGCGCCATCGAAACGTCAGCAGGGAATTTAAAAATAAACCAAACACGACGTCAACAAGGCGGCAGTCGCATACATATCCCCATACAATATTCACCGAAAACTCATAAAAATACATATAAAACGAATTCATAAAAATGCGGAAAATATCAAGTTAATTGAATTATTTAAATATCTAGCAGTTACCATGCGTCCAGAGGCAAACAACTATTCGATTTTCCATCTCCGAATTGTAGTGCGAATTTTCCTTTCAATTCAAAACGGACCCACAAGTTTTTCTATTTGAACCAGTTCAGTGTGTCCGGCTGTCAGTTTATCAAGAAATACATTATTCATCTCAAAGACTTTTCAAATGCCATTTTCATTTTCTTTCTCGGATTTCCCAATAGTTTCATTTATATAAATATGGGGTTTTATTTATAATTTTTGTATATTTTGGTTGTGTTACTTGTGGCGCTTGAGGTGCCAAATGGTTTGCATAAACAATTTAGAACAGTTTGTATAAAAATTTAATAATGGTCGATAAATGAAATTTTCTCAACTTGAAACCTTTTAAGAGAGTCCTGTCAGTTGCCTTGACATTGCAAATTAAAAGGATGTTTTGCCAAGTTTTAAAAGTGAAAATATATTTTATTATTCTTCATTGTTTTTGGCTCACTTGGCAAGCGCACAAAAAGTCTTTTTTGTTAAAAAGAGCTTCTTGATGTGTAATTCAATATATTTTCTACACTATTTTTTGAATTATGAAACTCTTATGAGTTGTTGTTAAAATCCTGTCAGTTGCATTTTCAAGGATATAAAAAAAGGACTGGGAAATATTTATATTTTAAAATTCGTTAAGCATTTTCTCTGTTTGCTTTGACAGCTTATAGAATAATCTAACCAAAATTTAAAAGGAACCTAAATTTGTTCCTTGAAGTTTTGTCCCTTGTCGACTTAAGCTTAGTCAGTTTTTCATGCTTAACATAAGCTTGTCTCATTATGGTTCATAACTGGTTGACATTTTTATAACCCTTTCGATTTGCTGCTCCACTAATTCCTTGCCAACCAATTTGCCACATTCAGAGACAGGGTCAGGGATCTGGGGGCCGAATGGCTTGCAATTTGCGATCTAATTAACTTCGATTCCTTTGGCAAGGACATTTACATAATTGCATTTTGTGGCGCATAATTCTACCAAGGGCCACGCCCACATTCAGGGCTAAGATAAGGAAAAAAATTAAACCAACGCAATCAAGTTAAAAACGAAAGTTTCCCAGAGTCCGGGCGAAAGGATAGCTGAAAGAATGGAACTGAAATTAGAAAAGCAAAATGACAAAAAAAGGAGACTACGAGTGTAATTGTGTTTTGCCGCTACCACTGCAATTGGGTCCTTTCTGGCCATATGGCGGCCACATTACACCGAGCTAAACGAAGGCCGCGGAGCAAGAAAAAACGAGCAGGAGCGTCAAGAAGAAAGGCAACGAAGCCAAATGAAAGCCAACTCTAATTAAGTCAGCAATGGATGCACATACATACACAGACACCCGCAAAAAGAGCGGAGTAAGCGTCCATTTTTTTTTTAAATCAACTTTCCACAGATAGCGGTCAGGAGTCCCATCTTCAGTGCCTCCGCAGAGAAGATGCCACAACGGATGATTTAATTGAAGAGTGCACTGGGCCAGGCCAAATTATTTTGTGCTAATTATATGCCCTAAGCCGGGGAATTATGAATGCAGTTAAATGCTCTTGGCCAACCATTTCCCTTTTAAAACTATGAAAAACCCACCAAGAAGCGGAGACTCCTTCAGCCTGAACTCAACTGTTTAAGTGTTTAACTTGGGGAAATGCCGTTGCAAAGTGAAGAGCAAATAAATTAGCCAAAAAATAGCCCAAGAAATGCCCCCAAGAAATGCACTTAACTTTGCCTTGTTGACTCGCCAAAAAAATTGCATGAAATGGAATACAAAAAAGACGCAGCAGCGGTGCAGAGCAAGAAATTTGGGAAGACTGCGAAAAAATATATAAATAAATGTAATATTATAACAATTTAAGTTAAATTCAATCCTATATTCAGATTCATTAACTTATATTTTAGAGAAAACACTGTGTATATCAATTTAATTATATATATTTTAATTAAACAGACAACGATAATTATCCCACTTATTTAATAAGGATTTCCTATTTAGTCTTTAAACAACACTTTACAGAACATTGAGCAGCACAGGGCTTTGTCTTCTTTCTTTTACATAAAAGTTCGCTATACATAATACCAAAAGATTCTAAATAACATTTAATATATATTTTAACCACTATTTATTAGACTCAACCTACTCCAGTTTATATATTCAACATTTGTTCAAGTGTAATAGGCAAGAAAAAAGCAATTTGAATTATTGCAAACTTATTCTCTGTCGCTTCATTTCGGCATGGAATTGCGCTCCGTAAACTTTGCCCAAAACTTCCCGCTAATCAGGATGAATTCCTCCGCAACAAAACGAGTCCTGAAAACTAAAATTGAAGTGGTCCAAAACCAATTGAGCAGAAAACACAGCCGGCAGCAAGAAGAGCTTTCTCTTGGGCTTTTGGGGCAGTAAATTTGGCGTAAAATAGGCTATTGATTTTCGAGCTCAACTGGGCTTAGTAGTATTCGGGTGAAATTTAACTAAACTTAGCCAAACCGTTAACAGATTTGGCTCCTTGTTGTGGTTTGTGTATTTAAGATCCCTGGTGCATATATGCAAATGAATCAGACAGTGAATTTAGTTCGTTGGCATTTAAGTTTAAGCTCGAAATTCTCTCCAGGGACTCTTTCATTCCGAATCTGTCTTTCACTCGAGTATAAAATAAATGACACTCATTTACACTTGTCGCCCTCCGGCTGGTCCGCAAAAAAATATAAAAAAAAAAACAGAGGAGCAGAAGCGAGGTGTATATAAACGTTAAGTAAACAAAATCCTCACGGAAGGGAAACTAAATCAAAACGAGGGAAATCCTCGGAAAAGTACCGTCCAAAATAGAGACTCCTCTTCAAGTGGTCGGCCCTGGAAAGTTGGGACAAAAAATGAAAGAGAGATGGAAAACGCTGAACGACCACACTCTGGACTGTCCACTTGTATTAAAGGAAAAACGCCGCAGGCATTTTAAGTGTTGTTAATGCCAATGCGGCGGCGTTACGAAAGTTTTTCCTCTACACAAATGAAACAAGTTTTCCTCTAGTTTTCCCTTTTTTCGGGCGCATCCGCTTTTCGCCCATTTTTATGCATTTATAAAAAACTAAAGGGACTGCAAACTGAAAAGCAAACCAGGGAAAGTTGCGCCACTTTTTGTTAACGCGTGGCTGCCTACGTGTGTGTCATTTAGCTCAAGTCCCAGGTCCTTGCCCATTTCATCTCATTTGGGGTCAGTTTCCATTAAAGTGGTCACCACGCTTGGTGGTCAGCAGTCGAGTCCGTTTGGTCCATGTAAATGGCATTTCGAGATTCTCTGCAAACTTGCAGTGAGAAGAGGATTAAGCAATTCCTTTCATCAAACACTCCTAGAGCTAAGTTTGCCCTCAAATTAGATCAAACTAAATAGTTGCAAATTGTTGAGCGCAGACCTGTAACTCCTGTTTCATCAAGGAATAATGTTCAACAATGTAGAAATTCAATTTAATTAAGTACGACTTTGTGTTCCTGCGCAAAAACAGAGAAAAAATTAAAATGAAATTTCCACTCTTTTTAATAGAGATATTAGCTCTTTTTTACAGTTTTTTAGAAACCCTTCAAGGGCTCTTAATTTTTTTGCATAGAGCCACGATTAATATCCTTTTTTCACTGACCCTTAAGAAACTACTTTGGCTCTTGAATAATGAATTAATTGAGATGCCTTTGTCATTTGCATTCAATTATCAGTTTTGTTATTGTTGCCACGCTTTTCTATCGCAGGCCGGCGATTATTATACATTTTGCCACTGCAAATTAATTCCCAACCATTTTCACCTGTACCTTTTTGATGGAATATTTATAAGCCATGCAGAGGATTTCCATTTCGTTTTTTTTATTACAAAAAGGACTTCGATTAATTCATAATTATGGCAAAGGCAGCTGCAGCAAGACGCTGGCATTATGGAAATGGAATGAAATTAATTCGTGATATGAAGAGGCAAAGTAACGCGACTCCAGTCGAATTCTGCGCATCTGTTTCGCATTATAAATATGTCATATCCTGTTTCCTGCAGGCACACACCGAGCAGCTTATCAGACCGACTTGCAACTGCAGCTTCCCCCGTGAGAAGCCTCAAAGGAAGCGCATCTCCATCGCCCCTCGATGTCTCGCAAAGGGAAACTCGGGGAGCTCTTGGATCTCAGCAAAGAAGCAACTCAACCGAATGTTTCCTCATTTGCTAGAGGAAAAGGAGGACGAGTTGTAGGACAGCTCCATCTCTCTGTGTGTAAATCGGCGCAAAATGGTATAAATTTCAGTGCTTATTTGCAATGCACCTCGATATACTCTTATGTGTATTTGATGTGTATTAACTATGGTAATGGGCTATAATCTTTGGGGAATTTGTTCGAGGGGGATAAAATGAGAAGTAATAAAATACATGGAACAATGCGCTGGGAAAACATACAAGAACACACAATTTACTTGCTTACTTTTGTGTGGAGAGGGTAAACTTAGATGAGAAAATCGAAAAAGGGGAAAATAAGTTCGAGCAGGAAACAAGGATTGCAACATTGTACAATAAAGCGACTTAAACCATAGAACTTTAAGCAGATAAGAATAAGATTCAGTTTAAATGAATATTGAAAGAACGAAAGATAATAAATGTTTAGGGTAAAATTTAAATAAAAGTATTTTAAAAGGAATTAAAGACAGGTTAAATTCTTAAATTATCAAAACATTTAACATTTTATATAAACTCTTACAAATATTATAAACATGTTTCAGGACATTAATTGTATTTTAAATTAAAAGTTAAATTATTTCTGAACAGTTTCAAGCTCTTTATACATATATGAAATTCTTTAAGAAAATGCAACAACTTTTGTTATGTATTTTAATGGTTATTAACTTCAGTAATTAATATATATTTCATAATTTACTTAATGAAGTGAATAAGCTCTTCGACCTGCTGCTATTTTATATATATTTTTATTATTTTGCCTGTACTTCTGCACTGTTTGTTGTCTTTTGTGCCTCTTTTTACACTTCGGGACTATTGTCGGCTTAAATGTTGTTGCCATTGTTGTTGTGCGTTTGCCCGTTCCTGCTGCTGCTGCCATTGGTGTTGTCGTTGTTCATATTGTTTCTGGGAGTGTGTGTTGTTCCGGTTGTTGTGCTTCTGGGTGTGTGCGGGTGTGCGGTAGCTGCCAGTCCGATTGTTGACGTGGCTGGGGAAGGCGCACACTTAAGTGCACTTGAGCGTTTTTAATTAAAACGCAATTTTTCAACAAGCACAAGTCGGTCTGCCAGACAAGTAGGTACCCAGATCCGCAGGTTTTGCCTTCTTTGTTTTCTAAAATATTATCGCATCTACATGTTTTTCTACCCATATGCTTGGAGAAATAAGAGCTTAAGGATATTTTAAAATATTTTAGGCGAGCTAAAAGTAATCACGGGGAGAAAAACCCAACATATTTTGTTATGCATTTAGATTGGGGGCTACACACATCAATCATGCTGCAAGCAGTACGTATAAAACCAACACACAAAAAATGTCTTTCAATCAGAAGTGCTTCCAGCAATAGAGAGGGTCCTTTAGTGCAGATTTGTTTTCCGTGGCTGTGGAAAAGAAAAAACAGTTGTTGCTGGGAAACATAATCAACGTCATCATCGTCAGTCAACTTTGTCGTGCTCCTAGTTATTTATGCAGTTTCCACTGATGCACAGAGATTAAATGGGAAAAAATAAGTACGCTGTAATCTGTTCTTTAAAGTTTTTTAAAATCGGGACTTTGATAAAAATAAATAAATGAAAAATAAAATAGGAGTCTACATAAAAGTGATATTTGGTAGTAATAATTACATAAAAAAGTCACAAATAAGAACCTTTAAATGGTGCAGGGTTTTCACTTAATCCGTGTAGAATTTTTGTGATTTTGTGATTTTTTTTTTGTATTTTAAAAACAGTATCCATTTCTTTTTTCAGTGATCAATTCCTGGGCATGTTGCTCTTGCGCCAGATGATGTGAATGTGAACGGGGAATGGATAAGCGTGATGAAGATTGAGCTGATGATGATGATGATGATGATGACAACAAGTGCACAACCCTTTGGCCCCCGGCAGTGACTCCACTTGGCTGGCGTCTAGCAATGACTTGACTTAGCCATGTGCCGCTGGCCCGGAGGCAACTACTGGCATACGTGCATTCGGTTGGGGCCATGCCACATTTACGCGCTGCACTTGCCACGCGCGTTCAAAAATAAACATGATATTTTGCGCGGCACCACGAGGGTTGACAAAACAAGTCCGCAAGTGCAGCAATTTAGGCGGAAAAGCTGGAAAATGGGGAACCAGGAGATGAGCTGCTGCTGCTGCTGCCCGAAGGCCCCACAAAATTGTGCACATTGAAATTTCATCGATACTGCAACCTACACCCGGAAAAAGTTTTCCATAACAAGTGTGACTTAAATTTCAGTCATCCAGAATTCCAGCAAATATCAAACTTGTGTTGTCAAATTTTTCTGACACTAGAAGTGCATTAATTAGTATATTTATGCATACAAATATTAGACACTAATTACCAAACTGCCTGACTTTAAGATCTTGTAAAGTTACTCTTCAAGTCTCCTCTTCAAAAAAGCCTTAATTACACATTATGCCATTTTAAAAATAAAGACATTCATTGGGATATAGCTTAGCAGGAAATCAATTAACAATGTACGCTTCCAGCCAACAAACTAATCAAAATTCATATCAAGGCCAATTATGAAACCATTCAATGTGTAAACCGCAAACTTGACTACCATCACATGCCAGTCGTAATTAATATCTAATTCCACAATATCGTATCTCAAGCGCACACTCTCAGCAGCTGAGGTGCAACGTAGCCTCAGAATCGGCCTGCAAAGAACCGACGACAAATTAACAATAACTAATTGGAAGCTAATGGCCTATTCAAGCATTCGCATCCCAGGCATATTGGCAGCCATGAAGTCCTGTCGTGTCGAAAGACACTTTGGCCCAGCGCCCAGGCAATGGCTTCCCTAAGCCGGAAAATCCAGGCCAAACTATGAAATGGCCTCATATTTCACCATAATTAGTATTAGCCTGAAGGCGCAATATGCAAACATGGCTCACATTGTGTAGACGTGGCTCACTGCAGACAGAGGTCGGAGGTTGAAGAATGTGGTCAGTATGCCATAGACCAAAGTCCCTCAAGGAGCAGATTTAATTGGAAGGGAATATATTGTTAAATACCAAAACTCTGGGTTCGTTGCTCTACATTAACTCTTGGGGAAAATGATTGAATAAGAAAATGTGTGAGAAATGATTTTGCCAACAGAATTACTTGCGGAAAAATCCCTTTTAATGCCAAAAATTGACTCCCTTTCTGGCTTGATAACTCCGTAAGCAACTTGACTTGGAGCTCATAAAAAAAGACTGCTCCTAGGCACACACTACCCACTCCACTCCTATCTAGCTTCGTATTGACACATGCGTGTACGTGGTCTCTGTTAGATATACATAAAAGATATAGCCAACAGCTTGGCGGATAGGCAGAAGACGGGCGGCACATCGTGCAAATGTGCTAACTCATTAGAGAACTCCGGGTAACAAGGGGCAGACGATGCCAGAAAAGGAGGCAATTAGAAAATGATTTAGCGCAATTTTCGGTGTGATTAAAAACGGCGTCATCTGACAATTTAAGATGCTGTACGTGTGCAATTCCAACTGATGCCAGAAATTTCGCATAAAAGTTGAAGAGAAGCTCGGTACTAAGGGCTGCTGCTCCTGTTCCTAATTAAAACGAATAAGTCTGCCGTTGTTGCCTACTTTTGTGCGTCTCCAGCTGAATGGCCCGCGTCTTTGTCTAAGGCTTCCATTAGGCATCTTCAACTCGGCTCCAGCTCTATTACCATTACCATCTGGGAAATAACTCAAGTGGCTGCGCCGAGTGCCAGAATAGTTTGCATGCCTCCAGTTACCAGCTCAGCCTTTTCCCTGTACCACGTTAACGCTAACGTTCCTGGCAGCATGATATAGCCGTCATACGGAACATCGTTGTGAGGGCGGTCGGTGGTGGTAGTGGTGGTAACTGGGAGCTAACCGGCAGCCGTCGCATCTGTCTGCATCAGTCAGCTAATGGCCGCTTTGCGGCTCAAGTGGCAGACGCACCGTGGCGCACCCGGGGAAAGTCATCAAGTATTTAAGCCAAGCTGCAAGTTTGTGCAAAACGCAACTCAGTCCGGGCACTAGCTTTGTCAGTGGTTTAAGGGCCCCTCCGCTTAAAAATGTAAAATCGGTTTGGTTCACTGGCTCTCAGCGTTTTTAAGCCATCAGTTGGACCAGGACAAATAGAAGAGTGTTTTTTTTGTTAGTAGTTACATGTTACGGAAAATCAAAAATAAATAAGACTAAAAGAGTTGTTAGAAACACTTTCTGGTAAACGCATGTTTTTCACAACATTTTCATTGGTAAAATTGAAAATTTCCATTCAAGTATCTCCAACTATTTTCGATGCACTCAATCTATTTATTCAACTTTCAAAATTTCGCTGATTGCACGGAAATATGCAAATTGCATTGCAATCATATCAATTGGTAATTCCCCCAAAAATTCTCCACTAAAATTTGCAAAATTTACGGGTCAAGGCTGGGGGGTTATAAAGTAACCAGCATTCCCTGGTCCACCTATCACTTTTCATTGTTACTAAATTTTGAACTTAATTCATTCATGGATATTTCGAATAGCGCGTTTTGCGTTTGCGTTTGCGCCACCCACATCCAATTTGTTTCTCGAATTGAAATCAATTTTCCCCTTTCGCAACTTTTCAAGCCCCACAGCTGTCAAATAGGGGGAGATGTTGAAAAAAAAAAAAAAAAAAACAGAGGGACAGGGCCTCCCGGCAGCACTAAATCAATCACTTAACTATTTTCCTGCACTCTTGCAATTTATATACCCGTTCGCAGTAAGGAAAGCGAGGAACAAACCGAACGGAATAAACAAAACAATTGGCCGTGCAGAATGGCAAATAAAAAATATCTGAAATCGAAAAAAGAGAAAATAAACAACAGCATCCCATAATACTTTTATAGAAAAAATTCAGCACCAACTCCAGATATATATATATATATACATTTTTGTTCATTTTTTGCCTTGGCTTATGCGAAAACATACGCCAAAGCTGTGTTCCACCGCATGTTGCTTCTATGAATCGCTCCAAATTTTATTTTGTACACTTTTGTTTTCGCCATTTTTTGTTTATCGTTATTGCTGGAAAATTTATTTTATTCACCGATTTTGCTTGCAGCTAAAATGCTGGAAATCCTTTTGTTTGGTATACATTTTTGGTTAGCAATAATGGAGGACGCAAGAGCGAAATTGTTTATGACATGGATAAGCATGTTTTGATGATTCCCTTTGTCAAGTGAACGATGACACTAAATGGCTTATAGATTTACATACATGTCACTTCTACAAAAATTGTTTTCTCAATAAATTAGTTTATGAATCCGTCATTCATCAAGGTTCATTCATCAAGGAGGACTTATTCATTCTCAAGTGCAACCACTATCAGTTGCACCTGCGTGGGAGTATTACCAATTCATAGACCAAAATGTTGTATGCTAATTTTCGAATATGCTTTCAGTTTGATGTTGCTTTTTTTCGATATTTATGTACTGATAGTTGTTTGCACATTTCTGCTGAGTGACTGCATATTTCATACAAATTCCATATTGAATCGCACAAAGAGTTGGGTGAGGACGGGCGTGAGTTCGTTCCATGCCAATGCATTTTTGATTTGCAATTGCAGGTTTATCTCCCCAGTTCACAGCGAAATCTCACAGTTTGGCATATTATTTTGCATAGCGTGGCAAAAGCATTTCAGCATTTCAAACGGCTGCAATTCACAGCACGTTCATTTATTAAAAATCATTGGAAATCATTACGCAGTCCTCCAGGCTATAAATGGCAGCAAATTTATGCATCTTGCCAACCGGTCGGAGTCGAACTGAACTGACTAACCAGATATGATCAGCATAATTCCAACGAAATTTGAATACTCTTGTGACGAACATTTTTCTGAGAACTCACGGTTTCCGTTCCCCTATAATGCTAATACTTATGGAAAGATACTCTTTTAGAGGTTGGTTTAAAGTGTGTGACAAGAAACTTAAGAACAATAGAAAATAGGGTTGTATTATCCCTGATAGTATATGTATGTTATAAAACTAATTCCTTACAAATTTGGTGATAATTTAGTCATATTATTTACAAATACCTTGAATAGGAATAGAGGCCTATGTATACCTTACTTGAATGTAAATATTTTTGTTATTTAAAAATATCTCAAGTGCTCTCCTAATGTTATTGCTCTTCATAGTTTGCATTTACTGATTTAATCTGAACATTTTAATTTGACCAAACTAAGTACTTGGACCTCCTCCAGAACTTTCGGTACTTGACATAGCTCGAGGGCTGGGAATAAAAAAAAATATGTTTGTTTACCTTTATGATGGCGTTGGCGGCGGTGGCGACAAAAATCAAATGAAAACAACGCCAGCTCCCAGTTCAAACAACCCGAAGGCAAAGACGCCGTGGTCCCAAGATGTTGTTGATGAGGCGACCTTAGCATAAAGTTGCCAGCCAGCCGCCTTGTCGTGCCTGCGTGTTATGCTAAATTTAAAATATGTTGCGGTTGAGATTAGAATAAAGCAAAGGGAGCCTGAGTGCACTGAACAAAAAATTTCAGATGTAAATTGAAAAGGTAAATATGAAAATTAAATGGGGAGTTTAGACTTGTGAAAAATATCTTGATAGTTCATAATATATACATATAAAATATAGAATTTGTTATATGATATAGTCAACTCTAATGTAAGTCACCTTGTCCTACCTTCTACTTTCTGTAAGGGAATCCCTATTGGCTTGATTTCCAGTGTAGATACTTTTGCTGGCTGGTCTTAACGCTCGCCCTACGACATGTTCCCTACGCTTTTGACGCTGCTCGGGTGAGACATCTACAAGCTAACATCTGGCGTGGCATATCACACACGCGTGCGCGCTATAATTAGCTCCTTGGCGAAGGGGAATATCGGGGGATAATACTCATATATTGCATATAGCAGAATCGTGCTTGGATATGTCAACGTGCTCGGTGTGTTTGTTTAGGGTGCCAGTGCCCATGCCCATGCCCCCCTTTATACAGAACGAGTATCTTTTGGGAACCCCATCGAATATTGCTTCGTGCACTCTGTTTATGTTTAGACACTGCACATTCGCATTGCCAAAATGATGCACACGAAGAAAATCTTTATTGCAATCAGAGGATATAACTAGATAAACAGTTTTCTAATTAGAAAAATTCTCGAATATTTCTCTTATATATTTGTTTTAGTATTTAAACAAATATGTAATTATTTGTATTACAATTAGTGTATATAAGATGACTTAATAAATCCGTCTATGTATTTAAAGCCTCCTCTATATTATTGTTTTTAAAATTGGATGAGCTATATATAGAAAAAGTTATTTTTTATGTTTCCATACCCTTATTGTCTTATTAATGTTCCATGTGTTATTCCAGTGTTCACTAATATTGATTATTTGAAATCGACCAAAAGGAAAGGACTCCGTTTTGGGTTTGTCCTGGTTATGCATGCAAATGTTTTCGGTAACAAATCAAACCCAAGCCCAATTGTCGAAATGCCAAGTTCAAAATTAGCAAAATAGCGTACTGACATCCCACTCGCCTGTCCAAAATTGCCAATGTCTGAGAAATGTGTGTAAATTACATTTTTGAACGCACTGTGCGTTGCAAGTTGCTAAACGTCGGATGTCGATGCAGATTCGCTTCGAACCGCAAACAGACACATCGACACCCCATGAGAACACAACTGACCCTCGCACACAACGCACTGTAACACACACCCTCGACAACCATAATACAAGAGCACTGAAAACAATATTCTATAAATAGAATTCAAGCATTTTTAAATTAAAGAAAGTTATGCTAAAATCTACCAAAGACTATTAGAGCAAAATAAAGTTAGCCATGTTAAAAACCAAACTAAACCTAACTTTAACATACACTTAAAAAATATATCTATTAGGTTTTTTCGGTGCATCCTTGCTTCTGTTGGTAAAAGCATTTCGTTTCGGTTTTTGTGGATTGGTACGTGGTTCACAGATTGCAAAATACTCATCTCTTAAACCAAATGCATCATCAGCATATTTGTGGCACTGCCGAACATAAACCCCAATTTCGATTTGATGAGGGACCCTTAAGTAAGGTATATGGTGTGAGTTATAACCTAGGACATGAACATTTAACAGCTTACACCATCAATCACCTGCATTTGAAGCTGACTAGGTGCCCAATATTAATTGTATTCTTTCCATTAAAAATCCCCATTCGACTTGTCCTTTGAACTTTAGCAGGAAGGGCACTAGCACCCGTGGAAATGCACTTCCGTTGATCATTTTATTGTGTGGCCTCTGGCTGCCAGACACAAAATAACCAGCAACCCGGAGAAAAAGTAAAACGGAAACTGAATCCGAGTCACAGGGTTTCGGTTGCTGCGACTGTTGCCGTTTTGGCCCTGCAACTGCTGCGGCGGGTAAATTGTCCGTAAAGGATTTATTTGTTGGAAATTATGATTTATAAGGTCAGCCGCCAGTGGCACTCACAGCTTCCTTTCGAAGCCACAGACACAAAGGGTATGGAGGAGCCCCACCATCAAATCATTGCCAGAACTCGAACGAACGCCTTTGCACCACTTTCTTCTATTATTTCTGGCCATTGACCTCGATTTTACTGGGCCGAATTGCTCGACTGCGTAAGTAAGAAAATAAGAAACTGAAACTGAATTATGCAGTGCTTTTAACTGCAGGTTGCTATTATTACCTAGGAAAGCAAAGAAAAAAGTTATTTAAACCTTAATTTACAATTAGTAATGTTGCAATTTTCTTGAAATATTATTCCACTTTTCCTATTTCCGTTTTTTTTTTAGGATAAATTGTTTTAAAGAACATTTTATATGAATTTTGCTCGCATTGTAATAAAGAATTAAAATAAATTTAAACACAACAAAGGCAATGTACAAAGATGTGAGTATGGAGTAGATTATCTTTTGCATACATTTTAAATATTGATAAAATAAATTCACACAGAATAAGTAAGTTTGCTTATTATATTAAAAAACTTGTAATAATAATATAATAACAGGTAATAATTTTTATTATACAGGCATCTATCGGAAACTTTATAAACTTATACAAAAATTCAACAACATTTTGTGGGATTCACCAAACTTTCTCCAAGGAACTTTGGAAAGCGTTTAAGCTCTATGAAAGTGGTGAAAGCTAAGCGAAAAAGTTTTGAAGATGAAATTGGTTTTTGAATATATAGCAAGATAACTTTTGTAAAACTTTTATCAAAACAGACGTGCAAATATGTCTTCACAAGTGTACAAAATACAATTGTCATATAACTAAAGTGGACAGAAAAAAGCCAATTGTTATAGTATTCAGGACTTAATAAAAGCTTCTTTCTTGTAAACTCATGGTTCAAAAATACAGTTTACAACATTTTTTCTAGACCTTTAAAAGCACACTCTATTTTAAAGGAGTTGGATAGATATTTTGTAATCCCAAAAAATAGGTTTTTACATTATTTCTATTTGAAGTTCAAATTATCTCTTTAAATTTGGGTTTAAATTATTGCAGATCTTTGTGGTTAAAAAACAAACAGTAAACAATATTAAAACACTTTATTTTTAAATACTTAAACATTTAGAATACTATTTTTTTTTTATTTTTACACCCTTGCAAGGTATTAAAATTTTAGTGAGAAGTCATAGTTAATGTTTTAGAAAAAAATTTAATAACTTTTACAGTTTTAAACATATTTTTTATCTGATTTGATTCAAAGCTATCTTTTATTATTATAGAGTTTCGTTTTAGTTTTATAAAAATCTAAATACTATGTAATATAACTTGAAGAGAAACGGTTGTTAAATGTAAAGGATCAGTAAGTATTTTTATACCCTTGCAGGGTATTATAATTTCAGTCAGAAGTTTGCAACGCAGTGAAGGAGGCACCTCCGACCATATAAAGTATATATATTCTTGATCAGGATCAACAGCCGAGTCGATCTAGCCATGTCCGTCTGTCCGTCTGTCCGTTTCTACGCAAACTAGTCTCTCAGTTTTGAAGCTATCTGAATGAAACTTTGCAGTTAGCCTTCTATATACTCTCACTCGTATATATGTCGGAACGGATCGGACGGATCGGACGACTTTATCATATAGCTGCCATAGGAATGATCGGATAATTTTTATAAAAAAAATTATAACAATTTCAGTTTTCAACAGAATTTGATCAAATTTAAGATATAGCCATTTTACTATACTGTACAATTTTTTATAAAATTTAATGAAAATCGGACAACTATATCATATAGCTCCCATAGGAACAATCGAGAAATTAAGGCAATTAAAAATTATAACATATTCAGTTTTCAACAGATTTTCATCAAATTTAAGGTATAACCATTTTATATCAGTCTTAAATTTTGTGTAAAATTTTATTCAAATCGGACGGTACTATATTATATAGGTGCCATACAAATGATCGTTAGATGTGGAAAAAAATGCACATCTGTGACTGTAAAACTGCAAATATAATATGTAAAGCTGAATGAAATGAAAGCATGTATTACTTCATTGTTTTTTAACACAAATAAATATAATTTATATTGTTGGGATTCCAAGTCATAGAAGTTCTATCTGCAAGGGTATATAAACTTCGGCGTGCCGAAGTTAGCTTCCTTTCTTGTTCAACATTAAGTTACTATGACCAGTAAGTATGTATGATCAGTTACTAACCTTGAACACTAATAAACAATGACTTGCAACTTTTGTAACACAACACATATCTGAGACGTGGCCGGCAGCAGTCACTTCGTTCCGCGGATGTTAGAACCAGTTGGGAATCATATACTATATTGGTTAACTATGAACATTAAGTATCTATGACCAGTAAGTAACTCTGAACATATAGAATCTATGACCAGTTATTAACTATGACCAGTATGTATCTATGACCAGTAAGTATGTATGATCAGTTACTAACTTTGAACACTAATAAACAATGACTTGCAACTTTTGTAACACAACACATTTCTGAGACTTGGCCGGCAGCAGTCACTTCGTTCCGGGGATGTCAGAACCAGTTGGGAATCATATGCACCGATGTGCGAGTGTTGTTTTGGAACAAATGTAAGCTATTTGAATAAAACTATGGAGTTATTCTTCTACATAATTTTACTAGTATATAAGTCGGAGCATGGCGAATCGGTGGACTTTTTATGTATATATATATAAAGCTGACATAGGAATGATCAGTAAATAACTATGTATTATCAATAATTAATAATTAACTATGAGCCGTAAGTAACTATGAGCAGTAAGTAACTCCGAACAGTGAGTATCTATGAACAACAAGTAACTCTGAACAGTAAGTATGTATAGGGGACCATGGGAATAAGCAAATTAATTGGAATATAATTTTATAATATAATAATATACAATTCATGGCTAAGACTTACCGCAGTAGAGGACACGTGGCTCTTTCGTCATTGCTTACTTCCTTCAGTGTAGTAACCAAGATTGGGTGACTTCATCCTGGTCATCCAGATCCATTGCATTGGCCACGTCATATTTTTGGTCTCGAAGGGTGATCACTTGCACTATCACTTGAGATGTTAACACTAGGTACCCCTAGGACAGACTAAGGCGCGCGCGACCTCAGCGCCTCTATTTATAGTTCCCGAGGAGAGAGTGGAGCAGAGAAAGTGAGAGTGAGTGGGCGGGAGAGTAGGAATTGCCTCTAGAGATTAACATAGAGCGATAGGCATAGAGAGAGAGGGGGAGAGTCAGAGAGAAACAGCGAGCTATTTATTTAAGTAACTATGATCAGTAAGTAACTCTGATCGGTAAGTATCTATGACCAGTAAGTATGCATGATCGGTTACTAACTTTGAACACTAATAAACAATGACTTGCTACTTTTGTAACACAACACATTTCTGAGACTTGGCCGGGAGAAGGAACTTCGTTCCGGGGATGTTAGATCCAGTTGGGAATCATATGCGTAGATGTGCGAGAGTTGTTTTGGAACAAATTTAAGCTATTTAAATAAAACAATGGAGTTATTCTTTTATATAATTGTATTACTATGAAAACCGGAGAATGGCGAATCGGTGTACTTTATATGTATATGCATATATATAGCTGACATAGGAACAATAGGACGATTCATAGAACTATGCTTAGTAATTAACTCTGAAGAGTGATTACCTATGACCAGTAAGTAATTATGATCAGTAAGTATCAATGGACATTAAGTAACTATGACAACTAAGTAACAATGAACAATAAGTAACTCTGAACAATAAGTATCTATGACCAGTAAGTAACTTTAATCAGTAAATATCTATGACCAGTAAGTATGTATGATCAGTTACTAACTTTGAACACTAATAAACAATGACTTGCAACTTTTGTAACTTAACACATATCTGAGACGTGGCCGGCAGCAGTCATTTCGTTCCGCAGGTCTTAGAATCAGTTGGGAATCATATACTATATTGGTTAACTTTGAACATTAAGTATCTATGACCAGTAAGTAACTCTGAACAATTAGAATCTATGACCAGTTATTAACTATGATTAGTAAGTAAATACGAGCATAAGTATCTATGACTAGTAAGTAACTATGATCAATAATTAAGTATAAGCATTAAGTAACTCTGAACAGTAAGTAACTCTAAGCATTAAGTATTTATGACCATTAAGTATCTATGACCAGTAAGTATTTATGATCAGTGACTAACTTTGGACACTAATAAACAATGACTTGCAACTTTCTTAACACAACACATTTCTGAGACGTGGCCGGCAGCAGTCACTTCGATCCGGGCATGTTAGAACCAGTTGGGAATCATATGCACAGATGTGCGAGATTTGTTTTGGAACAAGGATCAAGCTATTTGAATGAAACTATGGAGTTATTCTTGTATATAATTTTACCATTAAGTAGGTCGGATCATGGCGAATCGGTGGACTATATATATATATATATATATATATATATATATATATATTTTATATATATATATCATAGGAACGATCGAAAATTTTTCGAAAAAAATTATAATTTTTCCAGTTTTAAACAGATTTTCGCGTTATTTATATATATATATATATATATATTTATATATCAATCTTTGATATAAAACCATTATATGTTAATGTAAAACTTTATAAAAATCATATATTATATAGCTGCCATACAGAACAGGAGTATATTAACTTCGGCGTGCCGAAGTTAGCTTTCCTTCTTTTTATTTTTATTTGAATTATTAATTCGATTTTTAAAACAAACTGCTTATAAGTATTAAATATCATATTTAATATGTTATCTTTAGGCTGATGCTCATCTAGCAACAAGTTGAGACAAAATGAGCCTGACTTTTTCGAAGTTTCTAAAGGAGGGGAAATTTCCCCCTATTTAATGGCTTTCCCCGCACTGAAGGGACGAATTTCTCATGGGATTTTTCCGCTCTGAAAAGTATGCTATAGCCATGCGCCCGCTCACCGAATCCTTCGGTTCTCTTTCCCTTAGTTCATGCCACGGCCATGTGGCGCTACTGTCGCTGGAATCGAGGACTCGGCCAGAACCGAACGAAGTTGGCCGAGACGACCGAGAACGGTATCCCTGTGGCCTGGGCCTGTTTTTGGCTGGCTGAATCGGCGGATTTCCATGTCAGTTCACGTTCGATATTTGTGTTGTTTGGTAGCGGCCATCGGGCGACTGTCGCATGCCTTGAAAAACCCGAACCGAACGCGTCGCGATTTCCCAAAAATCCCACATCGTACTGAAAAATAGCAGGCAGTGTGTGCGTGAGTGCGAGTTGCTGGCCAAAATGCGCGGCTGTGTGCGTGTTGAAGTTGTTGCATTGACAAGGCGCGACCAAAAACAACGCCCCAGAAAATAGAGGAACGGATGTAGCCAGTGACTTCTGACCTACCCAAGAAAGTCGAGAATTCTAAGCAGGTTCATTCAGCACACATATGCGAGATAAAGGACGCCGGAAATCGCAGGGAGCCATCGAAATTAAAGTGTGCGTGCCAGTGTCTGTGACCGCGTCCGCGTCCCCGTCCGTGTGTGCGTGTGCCAGTGTGCGTGTGTGCGAGGCGCCAACTTGCCCCGGCAGAAAGTATAGAAAATAAATAGTCAGCCCAATGGCAGCCTAGGAGAGCGCACAGGAGGCAGTGTAAAGAATATATATCTCGGCACAGAAATATTAAAGAAAATTTAATTCCCCGAGGCTGTGGTGTGAATAGCCGCTAGCCAGTGAAGTGTGACGAACGAGTGGCCCATTTTCCCTGCCCAAAGAAAGTACATTTTTTGGAAATCAAAGTCAAACCCAAGCACTTGGATCCGGTCTGGACTATTAAACGGTAATTGAGTCATAAATCAAGCCATAATTAAAGCAAATTCACTGCCCGCCTTCATGGGTCAATTCGCCACGCGAGATTAAACTTGAAATGGACATTCAGAGGCGTCGAAAGCTGGCCCTTCCCCAAAAGAAGATCCATGTCCAAGACCAAAATCAAACTCAAGACGGGCCAATCCATCATGTGACTATGGCTCGCTCGGTCTCTCTCTCTAAACCAAACAAAAAAAATGATACTTCGTACCATGAGGGACTTCAACTGATTGATTAGTTGTCGATTTGCGGGCACGCACAAGTCAAGTGTTTTGGCCACGAATATACCGCTCGATTGGCAAAATTTCTTTGTTCGCTTCGGGCTTGTTCTCTGTCTGCCAGACAAACGGCCCTCATTCTGGATGATGGCCAGCATTTGACATGAACAGCGCAATTAGTGCATAAATCGGATTGTGATCCCCCTGACCTGACAATGAACTCTGTCAGTCATTAGGGTTCAATTGTTTCCCCGTTTGCCGCTTTTGTGTTTTCATTTGCATTTGTTGCGGGCTCATCCTTTTTTTTTCTGCGGCTTGTTGAGCTCAGATTCTGAACATGAAATTTAAACGAGGATCGAAAATGCAATTTCTTGTTTATAATCGATTTAGCTATGCATTCAGGGGATTTGAAAAGAAAAATATCAAACACTTTCGTAGGCATCGGAAAAAATTTGTTAAAACTATCTAAGTTTAGGTTTAGGTTCCACACAAATATTATTTTTAGGGACCTTCAAGATTATAAGAGGATTTCTTTAAAAATATTTGTTCAAAATAAAATTCTCTAGTTATATTCATTTATATGCGTTACTAACGAAATTTATTAATAAATCAGTAAGCATTTCTTAACTTGAATTTATATCCTAACTTTTTCATTAATTTGTAAAGGGCATTAATTAAATTCATCAAAATAAAACACTTTAAATTAATAAAAACAATTTTAAGCTGACTAAATTCATTAACTTTTGGCATACAAAAATACACATCATCGTGACTACAAATTCAAATGTCTGCCCTAAAGGAAATTAACTTTTCTCGGCTCGTGTTCGCTTAGCTCCTCCCCCTACCTCAGCACTTGACTTTTAATTAAATATTAATTTTGATGAGAAAATAATACGCGCACATTAGCACTGGGCCCACCACCAGGGGCGATGACCAATGTAATTATTTGCCAGAGCCGGAAGTGCTCACTTCATGCATAGCTTTTGCTATGAGGCTAATGCCAAAGCCATACCGGATAACCCCCGGTGGTGTTGCTTAGTTGCCGTGATTAATAATGCTTAATTGCAAGTATTTGCTCCGCCGAGGAAAGAACTCTATCCGCGCCACATAGAGGGGGCTTTCCCCTTTTTGATTGATTACCACATTTTGTCGCACTAATACTGAGTGGCTCTGTATAAGTTTTGCGTATCCTTGAGCCTGAACTCGAAGGATTACTAGGGAAGGGGCTTAGCGGTGCGGCCACGTTCTGGCACTTGAAAGCTAATCAACAATTAATGAGCAATTAATATGCAAAATTTGGCACAGGCGGAGGCATCGACAGCGACAGTAGAAGGGCGGGGCACATCATTGGAATGCATAAATTAATAAACGCTTATTCGACACGGGTTTCCGTGATGATGCAGTCGGTCATTAGGCATACACATTCCACATTCGACACCAATTGATTAAGTCAAAAATTTTGACTCAAAATTTAAAGGAAAATCATTACCACTACATCTAGATTTTAAAATACATATTAAGAGGTAAATATTTTAATGCTCGTTCAAAAATAAAAACCGTAATCAATTCCAAACATTATCAAATATTCTGCGCCATGGAGAGAATACATTTATTTTTGGCTACTGCCTAGCCCTACCATTAAAATATGGATGAGGTTTATTAAATGGCAACTCCAGCGACATGTATAATTAATTTCCTGCACATTGCGTTGAATTTGTTATGTGTAAAACAAACAAACAATAGCATGTGTCATTAAAATTATAATGTGTGGATGAAAAACTTAACGAATGCGTATTAAAAAAATATATATCGCTGCTTATAAAACAGCAATAAATTTATAATACCAAACAAAAACGAAATATACAATGGAAAGCCGCCGCAGGCAAACCAATATCATTTTAAATACTTCATGAAGACGAAATGTAACTATTTACCTTGAACGCCTCTCGGGAATAATAAAACGAAACATTTCGGAAACATTTCAACTACAACATTTTTTTGTTTTTTGAGTTTCCAGCAAAGTGCTGGGTAAACAGTGGCGATAAGAAGGGAAATTATTCCTAAGACCGAAATGTTGCCTGGCAATTGCAGTAATAATATGTCACGAATCCGTGCAGCTAAACATAAAATAATGGCTGCCATAAATCATGGACATTGGCCTTGTCAAATGGCAAGAGTTTGATATATTTGCGGCTGGCGAATGCCAAAACTACACGCAATCGGAATACCAACTAAGACCGCAATTGAAGGTATTTGAATAATAGTTGGTACAAAGTAAACTTGAACAGCTCAAGCTTGGCATAAATTCACAGCAAATTTGGTGGAACTTAAGGCATCAGTTCAGGCTATTCAATTTTCTAATGGATTTTTCAGGGGAATCAAGATTGCACTAAGAAATACTGCAAATAATCAGGAAGAAGGAAAGGAAAAGGAATTTTCGAGATATAGCTTAGGAAGTTTGGAATAAACCATTTTGTTTCGGGAAAATTACACGAGTTTTTAAAGCTAATAATATTTGTTTAAAGAACGTTTCCTTATTAATAATTATGCGGATTACTTAAACATACATTGCTCATTTCGGTTCACTTTTCTTTGTAAAAACTTTGTATTGAATAACATTGTATAGAAATTTCCAATGTATTTGTCTCAAGTTAACAACAAAATTTTAATGGAATCATGTTGTTAGCTTGAAGTTTTCATTGTTTTTCTTATATGTAGTTTAGTTTTTGTAGCTCAACATCTCTACCATTAAATTGCCAACATCAGCTAGCCTGTGCTTCCGAAAAATATTTTATAATTAGACTCATTTAAAATTCTTGTTCGCCCGAAGCCCCATTTGTAACGCATTGCGTGCTAAAAGGAACGTATTTTCGCGGCATTATTTTCCGCGAATATATATAAAACTCTAGGGCCGCCTTTCCCCCCATACAACACGAGCATAATTAAATCAATTGGAGGCACACGGTATCCTAACAATAACAGGGAGAAATATCTAGCAAAAAAATAAGAGAAAAGAAAGCAGAGTCGGATGTAAAGTTTGATGAAATCGACTCTGGCTCTTTCCGGCCATTCATTATATTGCTTTGTTTGGACTTTTCCGGTCATGATGAGGGCAATTAGCAGTTTTTTTTAGCGATGGCAAACAAAGTGAAGCATACTTTTCCGAGGGTCTGCTGTCGCATGCATAGTTTTTATTCTTTCGGAGGGGCCGAGGGGATCCTGCCATGTAATTGAATATTAATCATACGCCACCCACGCCCATAACTCACGGATATGGGGGCGGGGCATTTGCATGGCAGGCTGGACAGGTGAACGAGAGTCCGGGACCCCTTTATTGTGCATCGAATTCAGGCACTAAAAAAATAAAAAATAAAAGTTGGATAACGAAACTGCCGTGTACAGGCGATATTTATTTATGCAACAACAACAATGACAACAAGGAGGAAGGACTCCGCGAGAGTCCACCTACAAGCGATCCTGCCGGGCACCTGGCATTGCATGCAGGGCCATAAATAAATTTGCTCATATTTCAGCACATGAACAATAATTAAATTCGTTTATGTGGCACAAGGGAGCTGCTAACCGTTTGGTGTGCCTTTTTTTAACCCTCCTTGGCCATCATCTTTGTAGTTTTTCTGCGCTGGCTGTTGACATTCATAATGGAAATGAATGCTGATGCTGCAGCGCCAATTAATTGTTTTTTGCCACCCCTGCCACAGTGAATATGTATATTACCACGCCCTGCGATTGGCGGACTAACAAAAAGCGCACATGGGCGCAAATAAATCCCAAGTTTATGACAGACATACACCAGCTGTAATGAAACCGAACTCGAGTTTTTTTTTCAGATTGATAAAATCGAAAATTAATTAAGGATTTATTTTGTCCTTTTTGGACGCTTCCTTTTAATGGCCTCACCAGGGGAGGTTGGTTATATATGTTTCTTTATATTCAAAGTTTTTTGGAATGAATATAATTTAATAAATGGCTTACCAAAGGTTTATGATTGCTCGTGAATCGATGGGCTCCACGGAAAATTGATGGGCATCAGTAGATACATATTTATTTATTACAATAATATGGCAGAAGATTTTTTACAGTATATCTGTAGAAAGCATATACTTTTTATATTTTCTGTTAATGGTTATATTCACTTAAGACACCACTTCCGGCTTTATCATCTGCGAAATTAATTGGTACATGGTTCATTCCATAAATTATTGTTTTACTTTCAATTATCATTAAAAAATTCCGCATTAAAATGGAGCAATTTAAATCATTGATGCAAATTGTAGCATTCCATTTATGATCCTATAGCATTCCTTTGACCTTTTTTATTTTCATATTCCGTGGACCAAGACGCATATAAATTGTATTGCGGCTGCAATTAAATGAGCATTTCTTTTTTAATTCTCGCAAAATAAAAATATAAAAAAACACATGTGATAAATGTATCTGGGCCACTTGCTGGCGGCTTTTTCAATTATAATTATAATAAAAAAAAAGTTTAAAAAAACCTGCACAAGGCCAGAAAAAATATTGATTTAAATGTGAACAGCGAATTAAATTTGCATATATCAAGAATGCTCCACATGAGCCGCCAGCGTTGATAAGTTTTAAATTTCTGACAAGTTGTCGAGGGACGCGTCATCGCTCAAGGCGCTCGTTAAGCTCCAGGAAAGTCAAGCGTTTCAGTCGAATCCGCCGAAGGGCCATAAAATATCAATGCCTGCCTTCTGCCAGCTCCAATTTAAGTCAAGTCGTGGCATGAACTGCCTCCCAGGCTTCCTATGACATACACTGGGAAATAATATTAAAATATGTTTTCAAAATTGAGTACAAATCTGCAGAAATGACAAATTAAATTGTTATGTTTTGTATGCCAGAAAATGATATGGAAACATTTCAATTTCAGTCAAGTGCTTAGCTCTTAAAGGCCTTTAAAATACTTTTTTCTAGACCTAAGCAAGCCCATTTCCTTGAAGTCACACCTTCTCTAAGTGCCACGTTCCGGAAATGTTTTTTACCCTCATTGTATTGTTCATCAGTTCCAGTTCCAATGAACTCTTTACCCATGATTTGCAGCTGACTTCTCATGGAAAAGTCGGCGCGACGAAACATTTTTCGAAAGAAAAAGCATTTTGCCTGCGGCCATCCCTATCCCCCAGTTGCTTCTCATAAATGTTTTAACGGAGTGCCATTTTGAGACGAAGTGTCACTTGTCTAAAGACAACAGCATCACGCTCGTGTGCCTTCTTTTCTGAAGACGTTCGTTATTTCCCCGCCGGGTTCTACTTAGAGAATTTTAATTTTGAAATGCCTCGCTGGGCGGGTGTGGTATGTTCCTTGAGGTTTTAAGTGACACGACGACGAGTTAATATCATAAAAAAAATATTAAAATTGTGTCAAAAACAAGACAAAGTCTTTGCCTAAATGAGTGAGGGTGTGGAGAAAAAGTTATGCATATGTTAGAATGTTTACAGACAGATTCCAACTCACTTAGGCAACTTTTTGATGTGTGGAGTAATTACGTAAAATTGCTCAACAATTCGGTTTACATACTTTGCTTTCGAGAAATCAATTCCCCTCAACCGCACACATAAATTAACCCAGCAAATCCCAGATAAATATCTATTTAGCTTAGCGGGGGGAAAAAAATAAGCCAGTAAAATCTGCTGTGCCACACGCTGTAAGACATAAACCTCACACGCTGGCCGCACCCATGACTTTCATTAGAGCCGGAATTGTTTTTCTTACTTGCCTTGGCTTATTTATAACATAGCATAGTATGCTGTGAGGGGGAGGTTCTCCTTTTGTTTCACTTTCTGGGCGATAATAAAAACGATGACGAGTATGATATGCATGTGTGGCAGCTCGGTTGGCCAATGAAACAGTCCAAGATAAATGGCTCAGAGACTGCATGCACTGGGGAAAATTAAATGGGAAAAGACTTGGAAATTGTAGAATGTCATTTAAATATTATGGTTTACTTAGATTCTTTGGGTAGTTAACTGTGAAAGAGTTGGTAATTATAGCATTTATATTTAAACATAATTGAAAGGTTACTTGAATAGTCCTCAAATTATTTATAAAAAATTTTCTTGCTTACTTTACCCACTCATATTTCCACTGAGTATTAGTATCTCACTTCATGGGTATTTATTTTTTGCCCTGTGTGTTTACCGAACTGGAATTCCAGGCAGTCCAATATCAAATCAGCCAGTGAAACTGAGTACAATGGCGGCGCACTTGATTTATGTTTATTATGTTGCCCTGCCAATAATATGGGCCAGGATCTGGCACCCTCTCCGTTGCTCGCTCCCTCCGTCGACAGGACTTGTTTATTACAAGACAATGGCGTTGACAACGGAAAGTAACAGAATCACAAGGATAAAGAAATATGGTGGCAGTAGCAGAAGCGACGCGACTGGCAATTAATATTCCACTCGCTCGCTCTGTCAATAGTTAACTACTTATTTTCGTGGAAAACAGTCCGGCATTCAATCATTTATTCATTTCGCTTTCCCCATTCGAGTGCCATTCACATTGCGATGAAGGGGACCTTGAAATGGGCTCCATTATGAGTCTCGTTCGCAGGGCTTGATTAATTCAAAATAAACCCGGTCCTAGACACTCGTATTCGGCAACAATGCCGGTCGTCATCATCAACTCAATGGGTGGAAAAAAAAGAAAAACAAAGAATAAGTGAAAAAGGAAAACAGGGAAAATCATTGGAATAAGGAACCAACTGTGGCAACTATTAATGCCCATCGCTGTGCAGTGCATAACAATGCTGATGCACATGAAGGGGGAAATGAAACTTTTGTGGTGCATCATCCACCAATGACGACAATGACATTGGCAGAAAAAAACGAGACTCGGTTCTGTGTGCAATAATTTTTAATCCGGCATTGTAGCACATGAATTTCCATAATTACTGGCAAAAGTTTTCATTTGCAGCTCTTTTTTTCGGGCGCTGCGGCGCCTGCTAACCTTGAAACGAATTTAAAGCCGCTTTTGTGCACACACACAACGGGTCGTATGCGTGATTTTTATGCAAATACACAAACAATACACAGAAAGCGGATCTCCAAACAAAACCCATCTTTCGTATGTATTTTTTTCTGGCTTCAAAAGGAAAGCGTCAGTGAGTGTTGGAGTGTGAAAACGCAAGCTTTAAATAAATTAAATGTAATGCGAGCTGCGGGGTACATTTCGAATTTTAAACTGAATGAATAGCATACTTTTTGGACAGTTGAATGAGTTATATTTCATTAGAAATGTAGCTGTTTGACTTATGAAATTCTAACTTCGAGAAGATGTGATAGGTTCTGCAAAATGTATATATCAAGACCCCAGTTCATGTCGAGTACAATGGCAAAAATAATGACATTAATTTACTTAATACACCCACTCAGATTTTCCTTTCTGGTCCTGTTCCACACAGTCACAAAAAAGTGTTAAATGTATCTTGGTTTTTTTCCTCGTATTTTTTTTTCTTTTTCTGCCAAACCATGACTCGCTGACTGATTGTCTCATTGTGACCAAGAGACACACTGACTGACATCTGATGTTCATTGTCAAAAATGCATCACAGCAACCCAGCATCCCGAGCATCAAGGGCTCAGCGGAGAGGGAAAGAACTGTGCTAATTTGTTTTTGCACTTGGTGTCGTGTTTGTTTTTATGTATTTCTTTTTTGTTTTTATGTCACGGCCAGCTGCTGGGCAAAGCCAAAGCAAAAAGCGGCGAGAAAGCGCTGCAACAGCCAAGGGGACAGACAGCATGTCAATCAAGCCCACGCTTTGGCCCAAAAGAAAAAAGCCCGAAATGGTAAAAATACAGAGACAGAGAGAGACAGAGGCGACGACAGTGCAACAAAGTGTCTTCATTTGGCAGCCAGAAATTCTGAGGTCGTGGCAACAGTGGGGCCAAGGGGTTATTTGGGGAGCCTCCGGCCAGCCTTTGGATGTAACTGCTGCACCGAGTTATGAAAACAAAATTAATGTCAGGCGGCAGTGAGAGGGTCAGCTTGGGGAAAGGCATCCCCCCAGCTTAACACTTTTTCCAACATTCAGGCGTAGTCTGCAGAGAAGAAAAATATGAACTATATAATATATACAAAAAAATATACAAAGAGTATTTAAGAACTTTACAAATTTACTAAATAAACTACATATATAAACTTATATATTACAAAATAGTGAACACGGAGATTGAGGCAAACATTTAAATACTCTTTGAACTGACTTGGTAAACCAGTTTCTTCTTCAATGCTTTTCAAATTATTTACCTAATGGATTAATAAATTTAAAAACATTTTTCTTCCTATGTTGAGTAACAGCTTTCGTCCATCAAAGAACTTAGCTTTCGTCCCTTGATTCATATTTTTTTTGCAACACTGCTGATGCTGTTTTCTGCTGGCGACCTTGTTAATGACAAACAATATACATAGTTTGTGCGATGCTTTTTCATCTGACAAATGGTCGCTCGGAGGCTTGAGTAGCCGTCTCTGAGCAAATTCACAGCATCAGGCGTTCGTCAGCAGCAGGACAGGACTTTTCCAGTTTCCCCGTTTTCACCATTTCACCCACGGAACTCCTCATGTTGTCTGTGCCGGGTCATTTTATGTGCGCAATAAAAAAAAAATGAAGCCGCTACTCGGGGCTCCTCGAGAAGGCAGCATAAATAGGAGGGCATTATAAACAAAATGTGTGCACAGTAAAAAATTGAATTAAAAATGGATTCAGGAAACTTTTATGCATACTTACTTCATAATGAAATAATAAAATATACAGTTTATACATTGACAAACTATGTAAAACTATGTTTCCATAACTCCTTTTTTAAACATATTAAATACTTGGAACCAGTAGTAGAACCAGTTTCTTCTAGAACCACGATTCTTTTGAATTTTTCCCTCTATCAAGTTCCCAAATATATTCATTAAATGCTGTAAATTAAACGCTTTTAAATCAATCTTTTTTTTTTTTGGAATCCTTTGGTCTTTTTTTTTTAAATCCTTTTCTCTGTGTACAAAGTTGGATGCTGGATGCTAACCCCATTGCCTAGTTTCCTGCCCAATGGAAATGTCAACAACAAACCGGCACAGCTTGCCTTTGGACTCATTTTTTTATAGCTCGAATTATGCAAAAATTGTTCCCCTCTTTTTATTGGCGTAACAAAAATGTTTTTAATACGCAATGGTCTGGAACCAGAGTGATAAGCTTAAATTACAAGCAAACCTTTTACACACAACTGCAAGTAGAGATGTTTAAGGAATATATATCTATATAGATATATAAGTACATTTCTCCCTTTCTCCCAGTTTATTTTGCAGGCCAGCCTGAGCTGGAGCTGTATTTCTATTTGAGGCCTGGCCAAAATTTCCCATAAAATATGGGTCAGGCCGCTGTTGATTGAGTTCTGGGTGGGGAAGGTCTGTGGCTCAGATTCTGGACAGTCGGACTCGGACAGTCTGGCATGTGAATTAAGTTGTGAGCGGGTGTCAGTTGGGGGAAAATGGAAAGATAATACAAACACAAGCAGCAGAAATGGGAAAAAAGTGAAGGGGTAAAAGTGAAAATGAAATAAACAAGAAATGGCTCTGTTTACTTGGCACGTGTTTGGCCAAATTTGTTGCCTTAGTTTTTGAGGGCAATGGCAAAACTGTTAATATGATGGGGGATAAAAGGTGAGTCTCTGGAAAGCAGATGGTAAAGGATTTCTTGGGGATTTTCGAGGACATAATTCTAGGTTTATTCATAGCTTAAGAGCTCAAGTTAAAATACTATATAAAACTATCAAAAGTTTCCCAACAGTTTTACAAGTTGCAACCTAAAATCAAATGTTGAAATAATAAAATGTGTTCTTGCTACTCATCGAAAATTAAATTATGTTACTCTGAAAAATGCCAGAAAACTGAAATTCATGCAGCAGCCAGACAAATAAATGCAATTAAATCCTGCATACAAATAGCGAGTTCTCCCTGGGAGGACAAGAAAACCATGAGCCCCAGTCGGAGGCTGGGTAATTTCATTGCATTCAATTACATGCTCGCAACAATAAAATCCTTGAACTGCTGGCCCCACATCCTGTTCTCCTCTAAACCACTTGGGCTGACCCACTTGAGCGGCCCAGCACTTGAAAATGAGTCTCCAAGGAGCGCGAGAGCAGCGTCACCGCAGTCCTCGGCTCCTGCTGCTGCCATTGTCCTTGATGGTGTGCGCCATTTTATAATAATTGCAAGAATGGGGAAAATGTAAGAAGAGGAAAAACCAGAGCCGGCTGGCTGAGGAGGCAGCGCCTAAAAACCAAATTGTAAGCGACCCTTAAGGACAATATTTCAACACAAATTTTACACCCACAACGCACAGCATTTTGCGCCTTTTTGTGTATTTTCGCTGTTGGGGGTTTGCTAAATGTAATAAAAGTGGGTGTGACTAGCACTTTACTTTATGTATGTGAGTAGAGAGTATATATATATATTTTATATATCAAACTTACTCTGATTTTGTGGTGTACGGATTTAGTCCGAATTTGTTGAAATTTGAGTAAATTACAAATAACCTTTTGTATACAAGCAATTGCTCCTTCTTGGAATAATATTATGATACAATTTTAGAGGCAAGACCCACAGTTTGATTTTAAGCCAACAAAATTGAATTTCAGTTAAATGACAAGTAATCAATAATAATGTGAGTGTCAGGTAAATAACATTGATTACAAATGAGGAATGCATTGCGTGATATGAAATGGAATGCCACATTTACTCGAATCTAAATGCTTATTGGTAGATCGCATTTCTCAATTCTCTATCTATAGGTGAAAATAGTGAGAAATAAACACTCAAAGACAAACAGACCACTATCAATATGGTTTTGGTTCATGCCACTTGTTCGGTATTGCTTTCTGCGACCACTATCAGATAGCAATCAACGGCAAAGCTAGCACTCAAGCCGCATTCACATCCACATCCAAACCACCCGTCGATTCACAGGAACAATTCTCTCTCTTCTCCCCAAAAAATTTCACCCTCAAACCCTGGGGCGCAGCTTTGTTGGTTAGCACATGTAAAATGCCAAAAACTTTGAAAAGGAGCCAAAGCGATAGACATCAATTTGAAAAATGGGCCAAAAACAACAGGAGCAACAAAAAGCAAACACAACCGAACAATGGGCGACCCAAGAGTGAACCAGGAACAAGAAATTCTTATATTTTTAGGATAAGGACATGGGGATACTCAGCACAAAACTGGGTCTGATCTACTTTCGGATTAATGACTGATATAGTAACAAATAAAACCTTTTTGCTTGACTTATAAGTATGTTATTTGCTTAATAAAGAGTAGAATACTTATAATAATATCCATAAATTCAAACTAATATCCTTCGTAACCCTAACTTTAAGGGATAGCCTCACCTTCGGCGGCGTATACTTAACGTTAGATCTGCGCTGGAAAATTTGAGAAGCATAAATTTTGACAGCCAGTTCACACAGACAGGACACATGAGATTGCCCTGGCCAGCAGGAAGCGGGCAATAAAAATCGTTACATGGCTGATGCAGAGAGCAACCTAACGGACACTCACTAGCACACCCACACACGTGGACACACTCTCCCATACACACAAACACACACACACACAGACATCCTGGGCGATGGGTAAGCCATAACAAATGCTTAGCCATACGTCACTCATACGCCAGGTAGCCCTGCTGGATACGTAGCAGGCGTTAGTTACTCCTCGATGAATGTGCACTGAAAAAGGGATCTATATATGTATATCAAATTTTATAGATTAAAATATCCAGATAGATAATTTTTCAAAAAAATAAATTCGAATATTGTTTAAAAATATATGGAAAAGGTTTATTATATAAATATATTTAATTAAACATCCGTTGATTTTACAGTTTGTCCATTGAATGTCAACATTAATATTTCTGCCCAAGCTTTCAAGAATTTTTTAATTTTTTAGTTTGAAACACCAATAATGGTGGTTTTAAGTGAAATAAAAACATAAAAACATTTAACATCTTCTTCATGGCTTTAACCAACTTTTTTCTTTTTCAAACCATAAAATTGTTTTTTAAATAAACCATCCAAATATTTAAATAAATTACTTTACGCCAAAGTTAATCAAATTAATTTTGTTTCACAAACTCTTTGTTTTTTTTTTTTTTTTTTTGGTAAAACTAAAAACTTTCTCTGTATTCCTGGTGAGATGTGTCATGCGTACTCAAAATGAATGTCCTTCGCCGAACTGGCGTTACCAAAGTGCTGGCTAGCTGGGGGAAAATTCAATAAAAACAAATTGATTGCTCCGGAGGATTTGCGTGCATGCTAAAAGCCAAAGGTAAACACCATCCACTCTCTCACCTGCTTTTGGTCCTGCTGAAGCTCAGCTAAACCCCACCTTTATGTTAAGTGGCACCTGACAGATTGTCAGCAGCGACAGGGCGACAAACAAACGCTGCCAGCTGACTTCCTATACCCAGGATCCAGGATTCAGTATCCAGGATCCAGGATGGCCACCCCAAGCACGTCGACCGATCAATATTTGGCCAACGGCGAGGATTTATGCCAGCTCATTTGACTGCCTGCCCGCTCCTGACATCTTGATTTGGATCCGAGAAAGTCAATGCCGGCAGGCAGTCCTTGGTTCCTATCCCCATCGCAAATTCGAAAAGTAGAAAACCTCGTTTGTTGCTCATTTGATGTGCGCTCACGCATAATTCCATTGGACTTTCCGGGTGTGTTTCAAGTCGATTTATGTGAAGGACAGCAGAAGTTTGCTTTCGCCTTTTGCCGGCAAGGGGGCATAAAACACATTAAAGTCCCTTTTATGACCGCCATAAAAGTCAAGTCAATTCGCCTGCTTTCGGCCTGCCTCGGTCGAAAGTCTTGACCCTCGAGTAGGACACAGAAATATTGTAACAAAAAAGGTAAACATTAAAAAATCATGAAATCTCTAGTAGGCAGAAGGCAGTGGCACTAACTTGGAATTAAAATATAAGCCTAAGAAAAATGTTAAAGCAGTACGCGAAAATCTCCACAAGATAGATGAGAACCCCCTCTGAGTAATATCCGATTTTATTATTCTTGCTCTGGCCTCTATCCGGGATATCAACAACCAATCAAGAGTTTGACAGAGGAAAAAAATAATAATGAGAATATTAGGAAAACAAAATTTCACACATCCATTTTATTTATAGTAAAGAATTCAGAAAGCCAAATTAATCAAAAATTCTAATTAAAATTCAATCCTTATGAGGCACATATATAATTTTCGTTGTTATACATTTATTTCAGTGTTTTCAGTGCCTTCTCTTCCCACAATGAAATCCTCTATCACAGCATGATTCGTTCCCAATCCCTGCCACACGCACACCACTCTAAAGCCTTAGACAGATATCAGAAAACAATACAAATCCATGGCGTACAAATATAAACATTATTTAAATGTTACCCAAAAAAATATGCTACAGCATAAAAAAAAAACAAAAGGAAATCCAAGAGGATTGAAGGGAAGGCAGGGGGGAATACAAATGCAAAGGCGGTAAACAATAAAAAGTGGGACAGCGGCGGGGCAAAAGGCGAAAACAAAAATCAAATAAATGGTAATTTAATACACTCAACATGCCATTTCATAGCTTTGGTTGTTGCTGCTGTTACTGCTGCTGCTGCTTTTTGTGGAAATTGTTATTGAAGCAACATAAATTTGCCGCACGAGGCGTGTGGCGCAGTTATTTGAATATGGCTGCACAACAAAAGGATTCACAAACACACACGCGTGTGTGTGGGATATGCTGGATTTGCAAAAGGGTTTTACACCGAAATCAACCAAAATTAAATAAAACTCAAAAATTTGCGAAAATCTCTGTGCACTTGGGGAAAAAAGATTTACTCTAAAAAATCAATAAGTATTGAGAACTTAAATTTAGGGAGATACTGCCACATTTAAGAAGGCATATTGATATGAGAACTGGATTTTGGAAAATCTAGGGATTCTAAATAAATGCTCTATTACAGAAGCTTTCATTATAATATTCTCTAAGTTAAAACCTTAAAATGCAGTAAATAAGTCATCTCGAATGAATGTATTTTTGGCAAAACATGATGATTAAACTGCAAGAGTATACACATTTCGGCATTCCCAAATTAACTTCTGTTCATTTTCTTGTCTCAACTGCTTTCGGAACTTCATTTTGGTTCAAACCTTCTTTTGAGATGCCCTTATTTTTCGCTTTATTTTACTTTATTTTTATTTTATTTTTTCGAGTGAATGTGACCATGTTTGCAGTGCCCTGTATGTGTGCGCAATGTCCAATTTATTTTGTAAGCCGGCGAAAATGAAATAAAAATCTGTTGACCAGCCGCGATTGCAAATGCGATAACAGCCCCGGGTTACAGCTACAACAGGGATACGGATACAGATACATAAAAGCGCAAAGGACGCGCACAGGACACTCACCCATAGCCAGCACATTTGGCTTGCTATCCTTTGGGGGGCGCGTCGTAATTTGCTTTATTTAATTTTGGCCACTCGTAAATCTGAGCAATCAGCGACAGAAGACAAACAGCCCCAGCACAACCAATTAGCATCAATTAAGGTGCTCAATGAGGCAGAGAACGTGATCCCAGATGCGGGTACATCGCCACATCCTGCCCCAGAATGTAGGTAGTTACATACATATATGGAATTTCCATTCCGGCTCGGTTGCAGTTGCAAATTCTTGTGTCGCCTCGCATTGTCCGTCATGCAAATGATAACTAATTAAATGCGAATGGAGGGGAAACTGCTGTTTGTGTTGGTCGTTGCCGTTTGCTCTGTCGCCTGCAAAGTTGTCGGGGCGTTGTGTCAACTTCTTGCACAGATAATGAGTTAATGAGTTTGCCAAAGTTCTTGCAGCACAAGGAGAGGGACTTGCAGCTGTCAGCTGCCAAAACTAAATGCTAAGGGGATCTCAATGTTGGCAATGTGAACTTGCCAAAGTCCCATGGTTACAGAGCAGGACATTTCGTAATTTCTCTCAAGCCATTTACATTAATTAAGCATGTGCAGTGATACGGTTCTTTTTGTAATTAAATGAAATACAAGCAACCAATTGATGATACTTTTTCAAAAAAAAGTTACCTACAAAATAAACCATATAAAACACCTCTCTATAAAAGTACAAAACATTATGAAGTCATAAAAATATCAAGGAAAAAACCAAACTACTAGCACCAGTCAAGTAAAAAGAAACCAACTAAATTTATTGTGCCTTGAGCCTATGGATTCCGGCCAGGGACACAAAAATATATAAATACAGAAATATATACATGTTCAAGGCACAACTTCAATTGTGCCAATAATTTTCGAAATTTATGGCACAACTTCTTGATATCGCATTGAAATTTTACGCACTACTTGCTGCAACCGGAAACTTTGACAATAAGCAGGCAAACCCAAAATAGCGCCGAATCCTTGGAAACCCGGAATACACATAAAACAAAGCAAACGACCAGGCAAACAGTGGATCACACATTTTATGGGCCAACTCTGAACCGAGGGCACTTAAACCGCAACAAAGTTATACATATATATTTCTGTTTGTGTGTGTACTTTGGCTAAAATTCCTTCCTTCCAACTAAATCCATGGCCCTCATTCCATTTTTATACCAATCACACCACTCATATCGCACCACCCACACGCATAAAATCGGGCGAACTGGTTTTATGCGAATACTTTTCACAAATTTATTTATAAAACTCGTTGCCTTTTAGGTACATTTAATGGCACCAAACTAATAAATGCCCTGGCTAAAATTTTAATTAAGACATTTCCATTGACTCGGACAAAAATTTGCAATTGAAATGTGGCTGAATTAGCTTTATGAATATGTACTTGTCGGCACATCAATAAGTCGCAATAATAAATACAAATTGCCATTGATTTAATTACACTATGGTCACTCGCCCTTTCTGTGTGAACCAATTAATTTGGCCAGGACACAATTAGAGCAAGGTATTTTTCAATGAAACTATTGCCAATCCTGTCTGAGCGTTAGATATAATTTTAATTAAAATTTTCAGCTTTGCCCCAAATCATTTTCATTAGAGACATTTTTAGCATAACAGCCACAAACGGAAGCCAGCGGTTCTACAGCAGGAAAAGGTGTAATAATATTGATAAATTCTAAGTTTTAATTTTCCACAAATTCTACAGTTATTAAAAATGTTTTTTTCATCAATAAAGTTCCTAAATGCTACTAATTAAATTGTTTTAATAAAGTAATGATTCCCTTTTTGGTTTCCTTGTTATTTATTTAATGAGATAACAGTTGCAATTAAAACTATTAGCTTAAATTCTCTGTACTTCTCTGGTTGCCCAGAGATTTGGCATGAGGACAGCGAAACATTTCAATTTCATGCGTTCGCGTTATGAGCGCTTAATGAAGCCGCAAGCATTTTAGTCTGCCAACCGCATAAAGTCACACGCCCGGGGCACTTTCACAAAAACCCTTCACAAAACCCCATAGCCCCTGGAAGCCAGGCAGATGGCAGTTTATTAGCCAATTTAAGACAAAAGCTGCGACAGGCCACTCCAAGTCAACCCCATCTTCATGGCCACCCGCCTGTGGTGCGTTTTATGTGCTGCGATGAATTCTGGCGGCGTTTTTGCCGGGCTGCCATTCATTTAATGACTGAACCACACACACTCACGCCCAGCCAAAAAGTAGGCGGTGGGATGAACCCACCCACACCCACACCACTCGGAAAAAAGTGCAACTGTTTAAGCTCCAAGGCAGCCACCACCTTCGGCGGGAACTGTGACAAGTGTTTGACTTTGTCTTTAGTTTTCCATGCGCTCGGCACAGACTTTCCCGGGTCCTCGGTAAGTGGCACTTTCTCGCTCTGGCATAACGTTAATTATACGACTCGTTGACCGTGCTATTAGTGCTCAGTTTCGGCTTCAAAATGTATAAAACTTTGTCACACTTAACGCTCCGGGTGGGGCGGGGCATTTCCTTGACTTTTCCTCGGTCCTTGCCCAGAGACTGTTGGCTGCTCTTGAAACCCGACATTAACAAAAGCTTTCCGTCTCTCCTTTCAGGTATGTGAAGATTGTGGAACTGAGTGTGCAGCAAAAAGGTAAAATATTAATTGAATTACTCCGCCTGTTGGCCGCAAAGCCACATTCACCACAGTCAGGCCAAATATTTGACAGAGGCAGCAGCTGCAAGCCGGAGTAAATTCAGCACATAGCCGCAGGCAGGATCCTGCCATCCTGAAGGTCCTGCTGCCGATGCCAAAATGCAAATCAGTCAAACGCATTTCATGCATGCCTGGCACTCTTTGCCCCCTCTACTGCTTTTGCTGCTGCTGGAAAAGCAGGCTAAGTGGAAATTACAAGGCGGAGTCGAGCAGATTATGCAGGATGCCAAACCACAGTCAGACAAAAGCGTTTCCTGAGTGCGGTTTACTTTCGAGAATTTTGCTAGCATCTCCTGCTTATTATTATTGGGATGCGGCATCCAAAGATGCTTTTGAAGATGCAGCTTAGTTGCCGTTTTTCATGTCGAGGCACATCTCAGTGGAAGTCTTTTGAAAGTTTTCCTATTTTCCAATTTAATTTCAGCTCAAAAAGTGCTCTCGAAGTAGTTCCTCATTGTTAAGAATTTTCGTAAGAAATAATTGGGTGAACCTCGGTAGAGATATATATATATTTATAGCTTAAACTGATTTGAAGCAATAACTAGGAGATGACTTACTTATTTCTTTTGTTTAATTTCAACTACAGAAATATGTATTTTTCAAATAAATTCAGAATCCCAAATTTACGTTTTTAAGTGATATTTTAATAAACATTGTAGAAAATTATCAATACCAGGGAGTTTAAAATACAGTTAGTATTATTATTAACATTCTCATTAAACGTTTCCTTACAGCATCCCAAATTTACACACGAAAACCCACTCAAGGCTCCCGTTCACTTTGTATCACTTAAGGCCTGGCATCGGCAGCTTTTCGCACTTTGCCTGCACGAGTATTCCGCAGACACTGCTATTCCAGCATTTATTATTAAATAATTGAATAAATGAAGAAGCACATTTGTGTGCGAAGCAGCTAAATTTATAATGCATTGCCTGGCTGCCTGGTTGCTGTTGCGGTTAATGAGACTGCCAGTCGGCGGTTGAGGTTGACCTGCCGATGCCGCACCACAGATATCCTTGGACACACACCAATATCCCTGTATCCCTTTTGCACGTGGCACCCACCTGGGACACGATATAGTTTATACGGGTTCCTTTTCATTAGGTTGCATAATCTTTTCCAGACACAGCACCCAAAGTAGTGTGTGTATTGCCTTTGTAATATTTCATTTTGCCAGCAAGAATCCTTAATTATTTACGAGCCAACGATACACACAAACGCACTTAAGAGCGATGGAGAGAATTCTTGTAACTTTAGCCAAATAATTGAATATTTAAGTTGCATCCAGCTGGGTGGCTAATATTTATTGGTATCTCCCAGATACAAACATTCCCTCTGTAATCACAAGATAAAGCAGCATCTGCTGTTTCTTGTTTTCGTTTTCGCATGTTATTTTAATGAAGTGAATGCGGTGCGTTTATTTTAAGCCTTTGTCGAATGTCATTAATATAGATTGCCCGACCGAGATACATATACATATCTCGAATTTGCACCCCCGCATCGCTCTCGAAAATATTCATAGAGCCTGCCCCAATTCGCACATCAATGTGTCACGTTAAATTTTGAAAGCTTCTTAAAAACTTGAAACCATAAAACTCTGTACCCACAAAATACGAGTGTGATACAAAAGTTAAACACATGTGGCCAGGACAAAAAAAACCTCCACATATCGCACATCGGCGAAGAGGAAAAATAAAATTTTGAGGTGGTGTGGAGAAGAAAACATTCAAATCGTTGCAAAAATCAGGCCAAGCTCGTGCACCCGTGCTCTGGTGCCTTCATTTTCCGGGCAGACGAGCGTCGGATACGGATACGGATTGGGGTTTCTGGTGCGCCACAGCCACTGTGTGCGGGTATATCTATGCCACTCTACATATTATTTCTGTTTATTTTCCAGGTCTTTGGGGAAGCATAAATAATAAGCAACTGCATTTGCCATCGGAAAAGCTGAAATTCTGTGCAGCTACGTTAAATATTTATCCATTGCGTGGCTGCTTTAGCGCGTGACAAATATAATAGCAACACTTTTGATGCTGACAGGGGGCATAGTCTGTTGGCTGATTAAATGGCTAAGTGCACTGGACAGATCCCTGCCCTCACGGTAAACGAGGTTAATTCTAATATACACGGGACAAAAATTCTAGTTAAAGTATTAAATATATATTGTGGCATTTATTTTATAAAGTGAAAGAAAGCGAAACATGAAACTTATTCAGTAGTAGCCTGATTATATTTCTTCAGTGCTTACAATATAGTTTCATTTGTTTACTAATTTTCATAAATTTCTCCCTGTGTGTCTCTTCTCCGATTCCTATCTTTACGTACTACACGTCCTGTCTGGTTTCTGGGAATTGTGCGTGCTTCACATGCAAATGCTATTAGGGTATTTTGGCCGGCGGCGTGTCTGCGCTTTAATTATGCTGCAAACTTGCCACACTCGATGCGGCCGGATGAGGACTAAAAAGCAGTGTGCAGGACAGCATTTATATGCGTATGCCCTGGCCACAATTAGCAAAATGTTGCTGCAGGTGCTTTATGCACAAGGTGCCCTCGGACAACGGGGCTAGGAATTTTCCCCTCCTCCGATCGCCACTTTCGAAATAAACCCCTCCTGGCTGCTGTTATATCTGTATTTTCATCGGAGGAGCACCCCTCCTTTCCGTCCTCTACAGTTTGGCACATAATGAAACTTGATTTAGCTGACAGCAAAAAGTCACGTACAATGGTGCGTATTAGTAATCTTGTGTTAACTTTGTTAGCAAGCACTTGAGCATGTCGCAACGGAAAAGTTCCTTCCACAGATACAAGCACACATATGTATATAGGAGGAAAAAAACAGAATATAGTAAAAAACACACACACAAGTGTGTGAGAGCTAGTTTTGTGCATCCTAACTGGGTTAGTGCATAGTTTCATAAACTTGTCCAACTTGATTGACAAAAGGTTGCCTTCAAGCGAACCAGAATGTGTCTGTTTTTGACTTTAAAATGGGAAATAAAATGTATTTTTTGCTAGGAGAATATATAAACTATATTTAATAAGAGGGACATTCCTAAGGCTATTAAGTACAAAGAAAAAAAATATGAAGTGCATTTAGTTTAAAGAAGAATAGATACATTTTAGAAAGGCATCCAGAAAATATAAATTATTAGTTGAACGTACGGAAAATTCAGCTTTCTTAAATATAAATCATCTTATAGGAGTATAATATATATACGAACGTAAGCATTAGACTCTAATTTCTGACATAAAGTTGAAACGAGTGTTTGTATTGCTTTTCTTTTTCTGCTGAATTTATTTTCCCTTTATTTAATTTCATGGTTTCTTATCAGTAAAGCCCCACGAATAATTGGCCAGGTTTTTATTCACCTAATTTTTATTAATTTAGGTTAGGAGAGTCTGAGCTGGCCCTTTTATTGAGTCTATTACCGATGGACCACCGGGTCGTAAAAGGTTTGTTCTGTACATTTACGAGAACTCAAGCTTATATACAGTGAATGCTCGTCATGACTTATATAACATTTATTTTATGAGACTAAAAAATTTCGTTTCTTACCTTTGAAATAAGTATAATATTACTATAAGTAGGCAATGTTATAAGAAAAGTTATAATAAACATAATAAAATAAAAAGATAACTTTCAATAGCTTGCATTGTATATTCATATTTTAAAAGTAAAACTATTATTTTCTCTAAGAAGTACATTTTTTTTTGTACATTTATTGGGGAAGACATGTACCACACATTGTCTCTCAACTTCGAGTCCTTACTGTATGTATATATTCTCTACACCACCGAGTTTAGGGGGGCAATTGCATGTGGACTGGTATTTTGTCTGGCGTAATTGCTACACGCATTCGACGTCCATTTGACTGCCCAGGCACTTGCTCTGGAGCTAATAGAATTAGAACATAAACCGCTTTATTGTCGGAAGTTATATACGCCACATATATACGGGGCTGAACAAAAGCACTTTTATGACAGCTCGCCGATTTGCTGCGTCCTGTGAAATTGACGCAAAACTTTGAGCCTCGGATGTACATCATTAAATTCAACGCTTGGTTTTGCATACATGTGTGTGTTTGAGAGTGTGTTTTTGTAAGTGGGCGGTGAGTGGGCGGAGCTAGGCTGGTCAAGCCATAAAAAATGAAACTCATTTCGGGCAGGAAAATTGCGCGCTCAGTTGACGCACTGCAGGTGCGGCACATTACACAAGGGATTTTCCTGACTGTTTTTGTAGGAAATCGCTCTTTACGATTGTTAGGCTGCTTATGCATGGCCGGTAGAAAAAAAATATAGGGTATAAAGGGATATATAGAATATCAAGGGATATAACAATAAAGTGAACTAAATTAAATTTTAAACATATTAATTATGACATTATTACATTTTTTTCATCTTAGAGTTAAAATAATACATTTCGACAATTCAATAATGATTAAACTCTTAAGTTAAAAACTGAAATTATTAGGGAACAAGTTTAATATATAAATTTTCCAAAGTTACTATTCAGTTTTACAATATTTAAAGTTATCTTGCAACTCTACCACATTACCATGAACTTGAGACTTTAAGCTATAGCAAATTATATATTTTAATAATTTTAATTATTCCACTCACAACCATGAAGTACATTATCACCCATCCCGAAAAGTTAGGCACTTGCTAATTATCCAGACTGCTTTTACCCAACTTTGCGCCTAATTAATGCCCCAGCTCAACTATAGGATTCCCAGTGGAATATGTGTTGCCGCCAGTTTCAGGCATTTAAAAGCTCAGACAGAACATAAACCAATTTAATTTATGGAGAAATTGTATCACAAAATACACGACTGTATGTATATGAGGGGGGATTTAAATGAATATTAAATTATACGAATTCTGCGTGCGTCTCCGATTTTAATTTGTAATGAAAGCGACGACGAATGACGATGATACAGCTAAGAGTAAACAACAATTCCCATGTAGTATAGCCTTAACAGATTTCACTTTGTTATGCAATTCCCAGCCAGAAAATGGGGAGCAGCAAAATTAGACAGAAAGGAAAATGAACACAGAGCAGAACAGAGCAAAAATTGCCAATATCAAGACCAGCCAAAACGGTAATGCCAACACAAAAAAATAAAAACAACTTGGGGAAAACAGAAAGAAAAAAACTGAGAAAAACGTAGGCAAACAGCAAAACAGCAAAAAATTCAAACAAATTTCGTGTTCCCAGCTAACTAAGGTCCTTGGCCCAAGGGAATTAAATGGCAAAAGCAGGCACATAGCCTGGCAGCCAGAAGAAAAGCAGAAGCTGGCTAGTAATTATCGGGGAAACTGCAGGCAAACTGGGACCCAGGATAGCTACGAAACCCTGAATGGCTTTAAGGATGAATGGGAAGCCAGCACGCTGTGGATGGAATCAAATATTACTAAACTAGAAACCTGCACGAAAAATGCCTAATATAAAACTCATTATAAATCATTGAGAAAAATATATCAAGCAAAATTCACTGAGAAAAATTCAAGGATAATGAAGCCAATTAGTAGTTCATAGAAAGTGTGGAATAGGATTTTTACTTAATTATCACAGCTAGGAAATTGTTAAAGAAATAAGAAAGGTTTACAATATACAAATTAAAAAGTTTGTTGTACTTTTGTAAACCAATTTTCTGATATAATTTACCTGTATAAATTCCAAGTTAATCTTCTCAATTTAATTTTCAAATCCTGTGTACTTAGGAAATTATTTTTCACCATGTTTCAAATTGCTCGAAACCCGGATAAACTCACACATGCACAACTCGAATCTGGAGCGTGAAAAATCAGCGACACTTGTGCTCCCTTTGGCTTGTTAGCCATCAGCATCTGTTGCCGTGGAATGTTGGTAGCGCCCCCAGGCTGAGTTCCACTTCCTGCTTTTTTTGTTGCAATGCCAGGATGGACGGGAAGTGGGTGGAAAGCTGCGCTAACAAGATTCGACATTTGAACGAGAGTAATCCATCAGCCAACGTTGAGTACAAAAATGGATTAAGAAGAAACGGGAGTGTGTGCTGTGTAGTGGAGAAGGTTTCAGTTTCATATCATCGGGCCTCTGGTTTTTCCTTTCCTTCTTTTTAAATCGCTTTTAATGTGCGGCATTTGGTCTCGCTTTTTTTTGCCTGCTCCCTCACTGGGATGTGCTTCATTTTTCACAATGGAATGAAAGTTCAATTATTTGATTTGACAGGCCCTGCCAGGAACTGGCATCAAAGAGCGAAGGCTGCGAGCATCAGATTTATTCGCACACACAAACAATCCACCAGCCAGCCACCGAAGCGACTGCCACAACGTATTTTATATCGAACATGACTTTGACTGCACAATTGAAGTGTAATTTATTAACTTCCCCTCATGCGAAATGAGTTTTTCGCGTTACCAGTAAAATCGATAAGGAGAATTTCATGTCAATGCCTCAAAACAATTGAGTAGAGAGGGGAGAAAATTGGGTTCAAAAGATATATACACAACTTTAAGGCACATATAGGTACATATCTAAGATATATCAGAGCCTTCATATGCAAGTGAGTGAGCAAGTGTGTAAAAGGACTCCCTTTTTATTGAAGTCTTCCTTTAAAAAGGTAAAAAGTTTGATTAACCTTTGGAAATTAAGGTGGAATACTCAAATCCTGATATCTATCCTATTGCTACCCACATGAGTGTATTTGATGACTTCGGTTTACGATAAAAGCGAACCCATAAACAACACACTCAGCCAGGTTGATAGTCCATAAGCCCAATGCCGCAGCACATATCCCAGCCACCTTTTCTCCATGGAGTTTGGCAACAAATTTTAATGAGCGGGCTCAGACCATCTGCGGGTTCATTTCTGGGGCTCAGAGGCCCGCAGCCAAATAAAATGCCACCCCTTTGCGGTTATGCTCGCCCGAAACAAAAACTGTTAGATTTTATTTGTTTTTGTGGGCGATAAGTGGTTGACAATGTAGATTTTGCTTTACAAACAGTAAAGCCGAAACATGTAAAATAAATTCCAAGTTGGCTGTTTAATGATTTGAAAAAAGGAGCACAGTCAGAGTATGGTTTGAGCCTCAATATTTCTTTTGAATGTAACATAAATATTTGTCAGAAATTCAAGCTTGCACTATATACATACTAACACACTTACTAGACGTATTTATAATTTAGATGTACCCTTAATTAAAACGCTTAAGTCGTTGGATATTTTCTTTCATTTAGAATACGCTTAGGTCTTCGACCTCAGCTGCTAACATATCGCGATATTAACAATCTGTCTGACGCTCCAGTCAAATCCTATTCGTTTCTCATCAATTTCCAGCGAGTCAAAGCCCCCCGAGTCATCCCAATCACACAGCCAATCGGAATTCCAAGTGTGAGAACCAATTTGCGACTATTAAACGGGCACCAGAGAACACAAGCAGCCGTGTATAAGCCAAAAAGGGATCGGAATCGAAAGGGAAAGAATGAAAGCGGAGCTGAGGCATCTGCTGTGCAATGCATTTTCTGGGTGGTGGGCGTTGGGAATCAGACCAGATTTGAATGGCAGCAAAGCCAAAACGAGCAGTCAAGTGGGTGTGAGCCACGTGTGTGTGTGTGTGGGTATCTGTGTGTAAGCCAATCTCGGAGAATGCGACAGGAGGAAAGACACTGAGAGAACTGTCACAAAAAAACATAAATCATAACCAAGACACAGTTTTTTGCTAACCTTAAAGCTAAACATTTAAAAAGTGTCTTAAGTTCGAAAAAAGAATTATTAGCTAAAGAGAAAAGTGTCAGAATTTTTTTTTCTCTCTGTAACTCAGCCACGAGTACAATTGCAGTACTTGTATCTAGATACATTCGAAGAACGAACGAACAACTGAAGCAGAAAGTTTGAATGGTTCAGAGGAGCAAGCAGAGAAAGGCAGTCTCGAAATATTTGCATAGGTGACTCCACACCCCCCGCCCCTTTGGCCACCGCTTGTTAGCCCCCATTTCCCTATTTGCTCACATATTGATATGCTTTTGGCCTTTTGTCGACACTAAATGCCGAGGCAGAGCCCTTAAAGGCAATGTGAAATCCGTTCTCGCCGATGTGCTGCCTAAATAGTTAAACACAAAATCTCCGCGCGGTTAGGTGGGGGTTTAGAGCCAAGTCTCACTTTGACATTTGTTTGACTTTGCCAGTTGGCCTAACACAAAAAGGCAACACTAGCTTCACCAGGATTGTGTGCATTTTAGTGGAGTTTTTGGAGAGCCAAAAAGCTACTAGCAGGGCCCAAGACAAGTTTGATGATGGAAAGGGGAGAGAGGATGCTTGGCAAATAAATCGGTTAAATGTGTACTCTACATACGATAATTAATTAATTAAAATAATACTATGTTCTAATGTGTAAAAATATTTTAAAAGAAGTTTAACAATATATTTCCTTTAACGAAATTAATTATTAAATTAAAATTAGGTTGTATAATAATAATTACTCCTTGTATTAATAATCATAAATGGAAAGAGTATTTTGAGATTCGTTTCTTCACTCTCATTGATGTGTTACCCACCATTTGTAGCTCCAGTAAGCTCTCATTAACAAGCACACTCCCTGACACTTACCCAAGAGGTCGCAGGTTGCGTATACGCCCCGTCTTACACTCAAATCCCACCTGGCTGCTTGTTTTGGCAAAAACTGTTTGCTGGCTGTGGAAACTAATTAAAATATGCACAACTTGCCAAAATACTTAAAAGCAGCACATGTGTGTGTGTGTCGGAAAAGGAGCCACTCTCCGTGGCATGCAGAAAATGTTCGTAAACGCCGCTTTTGCAGTTTTTTGTAATTTTCCACTCAACAGATTTCCCAGCTCCCCTTGTTCTTTTCACTTCTTTATGCCGTTTACAAAAATGTTGAGAACACGGCGCACGGGGAAAATGGGCGTGGAGAAAATGCTTGGAGCGAGATGCCTTACCAACAAATAGTTTATTTATGCGCTTATTCTTCGTGTTGCTGTTGCCCCCCCAAAAAAAGGGAATTAATTTAAGTTTCCTTCTCGGTATATGCTTAGTTGCAGCCAGGAGTGCAGGATTTAATGCATGAAGGATGCCGCAAGCAAAGGAGGGATTCATGGGGCAATGCATTTCGTATCTTAGAATGAAAGTGCATCTCACGTGAATACTTTAATGGCCCCAAGGCATCAGGAGTTTGCTAAAGTGCTTTCGATTTCATTGTGATCTCTGTTATTCTGTCCTCTAGCTGTGAATAGCTTTTTCTCACCTCCTACTTTCTGCTTGCTAAACAAATATCTTGTTCACCTTTCGTGCCCGGCCCTTAGGCAAAAGTCGTCTGCTGTTTGTGCCAAAAAGTTTTAACTAATTTTCTTGTTTTCGTGCCAGAGAGAGAGAGAGAGAGAGACCAAATAAAGGCGAAAAACTTGCATAAGACTTTCACGATAAACTTTCCAAGAGCGACAATTAAAAAGATTTGTTTTCATGCTTCATGAATATTGTTTTTCCCGTACAGAAACTTGCATGCATTTGCTGGCCCTGATCCTTTAAAGCCACCTGCTACACGATAATTTAATTGAATGTGCTGTCGGGAAAGCAGAAGGGCGGCGAGTAATTAAAGTCAACCGGTGGATGGGGTACCGTTCAAATTAAGCCGAAACAATTTCGGATGCCTTTGTTTATGCCATCGTTATGCCAAAACTTCCAACTGGGCCAAGCGGCACAGCAAAACCCAGCCACTTGACGCCTAATGACCAATTTAATGGGAAGGAAGGCGGAAGGCTCCATGGCGCTGTGTGTCCAGAGAACATTTGCAAATGTAATGGGAAATGGCCTGAACAATGGCAGGGAACGAGCCGGGTGGAGAGAGAAGAGTGGCCTGGAAGAGCAGAGCAATTCGACCGCCCGCCGATTACCTGTTCGGGGTTGTTAATTAAGTTTAGGCAGCCTAAATGTTATGGCAAAGTTTTCTATTACAGAGCTCCGGGAGAGACGGGACCACCGACTCGACTTCTAATGAGACACGTAGGCGTATGAGTAACGCAGTCAAACAGGTGAATTTACGGGACAGACGACGTGACACAGTGAGCAAAACAACACTCAGACAGACGGAACAATGGGGCGTATGCGTAATGCACAGGATAATCACCTGACCTGGCCAGTGCTCTCTCATTCGCGTTCCGCCCCTTAATTATTGCCCAACAGAGAGGCGTAAGTACTTCGTCGACCATCAGCATTCTGAGCACCTAAAATATGTATGAAACTCGATCGGGGAATTGAAAAAAAAACACAACAACAAAAAAACCTGCCGAAATATATTCCATCTAACAAATTTCCAGCCAAAAGTTACTGAACCATGGGGGAAAGCAGCTACAACTTGGCTTAGCGTGTAATACCATCCGTAACCCACCGACCCCACACAACCCACAACTCGTATCTATGAAATTCGAGACTTTTTCTAGCTGGTGCTCGCAACTTTCACTGCTTGAAAGTTTTCGCACATGAGCTTCAAATTGCGCGTATCCCCCTCGAGGGAAAATGGCGAGGGGGATGGTGGATTGAATGGGAAATGGGGGAGGAGGCTCCCCGCCCCAAACTGAAATCGAAAATTGTTTGCCAAGCGAAGCGCTTAGCTAAATGTCTTCCGTGCCAGTTCTCCATTGGGAGGATGTCGATTGTTGTGGAAACCGGAGAAGGCAGTGGGAGCCACCAGAGGCACTGGACTGGGCCGGGCGGCAGGCGGGAAACAGGATAAGGAGGAGAGCTAGAGCACAGGATGAGGGGAGCGAACTTAGAGCAGAGCAGAGCAGGTGCACTCCTTGTCCGCCCATTAAAACGAACGACAAGTGCAAACATAGAGTCCCACACATAGAGAAATATATCTATATGGATCCAGATTTTGAACTAAAATTTAAAACCTGTTTGATACCGATCCCTGAAGAGTAACAAAGGGAAATAAAGGAGATAAGGGTATGTGGCGTGGAAAAGTATGCATGGCTTTCTTCAAAATAAATTCAAATCAAAGTTATTATAAATAACCTACCTTTACGCCATTTTTCTGCTTACTCACCTAGGCTATTTCTTTACCTCTAAAAGACCTAATTTTCTTCCTGTGCATCCTGGGACCAATTCTAAAGTCCCAGAGACCCCGTGCCACAGTGCTGTATTTACATGCAGACAATATGAAGCAGTCGTATATGTTTATAACATCCGCAAATTGTTGAAGATAACAATTATTGTGCATTGAAAGCAAAGCTAGGGCGGTTTCGAGAGCCGAGAGAGAGAGCTGCGGAGCAGTGGCAGCCGGAAATGACAGTTTACGGAAACACACAAAGCCAACGAGGACGGCAGGACCAAGGACCCAAGGACGGACACAAAGCCAGGCCCAAATAGCCTGGAGATGTGCCATTAGGTTGCCAGCAACTACACACTGGGCCCCACAAAGTTCGCCCACGTTGTGACTAAGCAGATTGTGTATTATTATTTTTTTCCCCCCTGCTCTTGTGCTGTAAATTTTGCAACTTGTCTGGGAATAACTATTTCACCTTTACAGCTACTGGTCTCCCCAGGTGTTGCTCATTAGTGTAACAGGCTTTCCAATGCGGTTAAGTTGAGATTGTTCAGATTGAAATATTACTGGCTAAGACTCTGGCTTACAGCATGAGGTCGAAACTCAATTAGGGACCAGCTGGGGACTTGTCCAGCTCGGTAAATAGTTATCACAACTGAAAGTGGGTTAATCTACAGATTGTATCTCAAATGTGTCATCAGTTGTGGATATATTTCTTCAGATAAATAAATTTTACAAAGCACACAAAAAAGTGGCCCCTAAATGATGAGGAATTCGAAAGAATGAGATTGTCCTTGTCGTAAAAAAAAAATATCTTGTCCATTAAACTTGTTTATTTTTTAGCCCCCCCGTTCCAACATGACCTAATTGATTCCCATTGTCTGGCTTGGAATCACTTTCTCCCCTGCCAAATTAAGCCTTTATCCTTGACCATTTCCCATCACTGGCCCGCTGAAAGGTCAATTACGGCTCAGATGCCTTGGCCATTGTTTCGGCCTGCGCTTATGTAACTCCATCCAGCGTCGACCTTGCATTACTTAGACAGGATGATTTCGCCCTTGCATATTTATAAGGCGAAGCGAACACAAGCAAATGTATTAACTAAGTGGGCAAAAACAAAAGCCAAAAGCGAAACAAAATGGCTGGCTACGAATGCTCCTATGACCGCACATACACAAAAGGACCCAAGGACCTGGGGGACATAAGCGGCAAAGGACCCGTTGTCATATCGCGCCAGCAACGCCCTCATTGAGTAAACATTGAGTCAACACTTCCGCTGAGATAACATCAACATGGCGCCAACATTATGGAAGGGCCGAAAGCGATGGCCAAATAGATATTCCATTGCAGATAACATGAGCCAAAAGACAAAGGCGAGGACGTCGCAGAAGAACAAGTATGGGCGGGGGAAAAACCAGAGCGCTTAGCTCTTGGCCAGCGATTTTTACCCAATAAATTATTTTATCTACCATTTCGGGGCAAACAGAAAAAAAAACAAATACTCGGCATCAAGGCCGGTTGGGCCACGTGGCATAAAATGGAATTAGGAACGCATTGACAGAGACACACAGAATGGCGGCGGCTGTTTATGAAAACGTCATTAAAATAACCCAAAGACCAGAAACGCTAGTTGTGTTCTCTGCCACATCCAGTAAAAGTAATCCTGGACAAAGCCAAAGGCAATGCTCTGGCATGGGTGGAAATTAATTAAGACTAACACGCTTAGACGGGGATGAATATTTAGGAGACTCGAGTCCTCTGGCCTCTGTGCTGCAAATTGATTTTCATTCGAAATTGTCGCCTTAAGTGTGATGGACTGCCAGGATGATAACAATCCAAAGTAAATTATGCGAAAGCTTAATGCAAAGATTTAGCTTAGTTAGAGAACGCTGCTCTGGGTTAATGTTAAGTTGATATAGGGGTTTATTACTTACTAGACTATACTTTTAAATTGAAAAGAAACTTCTCTCTTTATAGTTATGAAGAATAGTTTACTCTAAAACCATTTTCTTCTTTCGGATAAATGTAAAGTGCTATTACCTAAGAGGTTACAGGCATGTGTAATCGTCTGTGACTAAGTTTCTAGCTTCTATTATTATTTCACTTCCTACGCTTGTGTCCTCTCTAACCTCATTATTTAGTCTGGTTTGGCTCACGGGGCGTATGCGTAATGTCTTCGTTTGCCATTGTGTTTGTGTGTGTGCGTGGCTGTTGCCTACGTCATTGTCGTCAATTATTTTTGCATGTGTGTGCTGCTACGTAATGGCGTAATGTTGCTTTAATATCATTATTCTGCCATTTGCTTTCGGTGACCCCCCAAGGGAAAATTATTTAATGCGACGCCGAATAACGAATTCAATTTGCAAATTCGGGGCAAGGACGAAAAAAAAGGAAATACCGGAACGAAGGCGAAAGGAGACGGATAAGTGATGGTTCCAAATTATTTGCCAATATTAAACGATAATTTATTTCCAACTGGGCCGAAAATTTGCCTTCGGAATTTGTTTAGCCGCGAGCACGAAATTTATGCGCATGCAGGGAAGACAGCATTGTAAAATCGGATGGAAATTAATTTCCCATGCATTTTCCCGGGGCCCAATTGTGCGAAAAATTTATTGCTTCAGCTAATGTTTGGCCTAAGGATAAATTCATATGTATTAGAGTTTTGTGCGTGTGTGTGTGACAATCGAATTCGAGGGATTTCAAATGTCAAAGAACTTTTGCATAATTTAAACACTTTCCGATTGCGTTTTCCTCCCTCAGATTACATCTTTGAGTACATTCAAAATTAAAGATTATATTTATTGTGTGCAATAGAATTTGCACTGCTCCAGATTAATACCAATTTATTATTTTAGCGATAGCAACTAAATAATTCATTGCTTTCCGATTGTATACTGGGGGGTAAAGGTAAAAAATGGTTATGAAATTTTAACGAGGCCTTCGTTTGCATAAGGATAACAATATCTTACCATCACATATTTAATTTTAAACAATATTTATTCTAATAATTAAAACTGCATCCGAACCCGCTTTAAGGATCCAGTGAGAAACTACTTCTGTGCATTTTCTTTTCATTATTTTTAAATGCAGAGGGATTATAATTTCCGCCAAGTATTTTTTATCCGCACTACTTTTCCGAGACGCTTCTTTATTTTCTTCTCGTTGACTTGTCAGTTGTGCTCTTCCTGATGAAAGTCTGTTTAATTTCTGCCGCTGTTGTTGTGGAAAGCCATTGTTTTTCCCATTTTCCGGGCCGGGGATGCCGAGAAGTTATGTACTCGTATACATAAATAAAGGACGAGGGCGAGCAAAAAAATTATAAGCCTTTGTGCGTCGGATAGTCAGCATAATGAAACCCTAAAATGCAGCATAAAGAAGATGGCCCATTAGGGCAATGAAGAGACGTTGGAGAAATAAGTAGAAAAGGATCTGCGATAAAAAGTGTGTGTGTGTAGGAGAGAGAGAGAGTTTTCTTTCGAATATTATTATCAGGAGACGAACTCTGACATGCAAAATGCATTTAGCTAAACTAAAAACGTAGTTAAAAAGTCGCATTATTTCCCATCACTCGGAAACTTTGCCATCGCACTTAATTCTTTGTTTGCTCGTTCTTCTTTGGTTTCCCAACTCTTCTTCAGATTGCATTTTTTCCTCATATTTTCTTCGAGCGAATTTCCTCACATTTTTGCATAAATTAGCATGAAAAATTACAGTTTCAGTTGGTCCGAGTATCTGTCAACTCTTTGGTCTCCTTGTAGTTTCTGCTTTATGCAAAAACAATAGTTTCTTGTTTCCGTATTCAAGCCATGTGTTGCGAGATATTATTCAGCTCTCAACTGCGATCGAAGAATTCAACTAAATAATTACTAGGGAAATGCGCAAAAACTCCTGTGGCCTGGAGCAACTATATGTATGAAAATATATATTTCTGGCTTTCTATTATATCTTTGCATGGGGAAACCAAGGCCAAAAAGCCATTTCCTTTGGCCACTATCTCTCGTTTTTTGCCTTCCCTGCCTTTGCATGGGTATTTTCATACCCACTTAAGCAGGGGGAAGATGGCAAGACAGTCATTTCAATAAACTCAAATAACAATGCCCAGGCAAGTAAGTCAGAAACATTTTCATTTCCATTTCCAGTCAGACAACTGCTAAACAATTTTCCCACCCACACGCCCCCGGATCTCCGCCAACGCATTCTTGTTCCTTTCGCTCTCCCTTTGCCTTTGCCTTTGGATTTGGATTTCTTTCTTTTTTTATATATTTGAGAAGATTCCTTCGTTTCGGTTGCTTTCCACAACTCGGCAAAGCACCAAAACTGATTAAATTTCCGGAAATACATGTCTGCGAACGTATCAAATCGATATACTATAAAGAAGTAATTTTTTCCCACATGCGGGCTCCGAGATGGAAGCATTGAATATAAAGCATACGAATCGTTGCCAAACATTTTCGAACATTTCGTTTAGTTTACTGCTCACAAATAAAATAGGGGGGAAAAAACAATATAATTGGAGTTTCTGCCATTCATTTATAAAATGCTTTCCAATGTTAATTGAAGAGATAAAACCCATAAAAATATGCGTAAAGTAAAAGGTATTTCTTTATATCTCTGCACTGTTTCGAGATCTTTAATAATAAGTTTTGTGTTTTGTGTGCCTCAGGTAATACCCAGAAAAGACAGATTAAGGCAGAAGAAATCTGAACAAACAAATATCCATTACACCTAAGGATTGACCTAACTTTGAACTTTATTGCCCATTGTCTGACCCCCGTGCTGCCCCTTTTCTAATTGCTTGGCCCACAATTCTTAATTTAGTTGTGCTACTTAAGCAGTTTAATGCCGAGGCAGCAACGACTGCTCCTCGTCCAGGACGCCCTTTCATCCGCAAACTGCCTGTGCCACCTCCGCCTCGAAAGACAAATTAATGACCCTCGGAGCAGGCTGAGGATGCGGCTGCGGATGCGGATGCTCCGTCTTGGTGGCGCTGAATTTATGGCACAAAGAGCATGAAAAAAGAAAAGTTGCGGCAAGACGGAAGTTGCGGCCAGTTGCAAAGTCAAGAGACTACTTCTCGGTTTGGAGATGTAATTCCTCGACCCTCGTCCTCGGTCCGGTTTCATGATAAAACGTTTTCCATGGCAATTCCCTGGGACGCTTATCGCGTTTTGATTTTTAATTAAAGCAAAAGTATTTCACAAACTGGAATTTCGTTTCGTTTATTTGCAATTAAATTAGGCAAACAGCATAAAGACACTCTCGAATCCAATTATCTCTTACGGAGCACCGAGATACAAATTACAAATGTGAATAAAGTCATTTCGAATACTGGCGTGCGTATATACATATACAAGTTGTATACAAATTTGAACTTTTTGACAACTTTTTGTTTTCTGTCCAAAAGTTCGGCAAGAATTTGTGGAGGAGGCACAGTGAAGAGCAAAGTTTGAGATGTTTTTTTTCATGTCATGTAATAAGGCGGCATTATTGTGTACATAGAATCGTTGAGACTGAGTGTGCTTAAAGAAAACCTTAAGCCGGCTTGTTTCAATACTTTCTGAACGAGTCTGGGGGCGAATAAGTGAGCGCCTCGGACATTAATAGCCATCAGAAAAGTTGTTGCCCGGATGCCAGATGTTGGCTTTGCAATAAGTGCATATTTATATGTTTGTCACACTGTTTGAGCACTTGAAAGTCCTAACTAACCGCAGCGTGACTAGGTCCCTAACTCACTTACAATGGCGCAACATCGAGGCAACAGTGCGTATGATTTACAATGTTTACTCGGGGCGAGTTGGGTGACACAGAGTAAAGTAACGTGAAGTCACTATTGCTGCGGACAACTTGATGATGTTATTTGCTGAACAAACCAAGCCAACTCGCACTCCCGACTCTGTTTGCCTATGTGACTTGGCCTGGGGGGAAATTACATGCGGGGAAATTCACTCGAATTTCGCATAATAAATGAAAAGCGAAGACTAGAACGAACGTAGGCGAAAAACCATCGCTGGGCCTCATGATGGAATGCGAAAATAACTCAATTTCCAGGAACACAATTAATTCAACTAGTGAGCTGAGGATTATGAGCGGTAAGGCAGACGAGTCTAATTACTTTTGCTAATGATCTGCATAATAATTTACTTACACTTGAGGGCATCATATAATTAAAATTTTACACCAGATTCGAGTCACTGATTCAATTAATACCCTGCAGAAGGACCTCTGGGGGTCAAAAGGATAATCTCAGTTTAGATAAGCCACAAAAAATTAAATTTAATTAAATTCTAAAATAGTTTCTTAAACTTCTTACATGGCCCTTTTTATTTTATCTCTTATTTTAAGTGTACATTTTATTAATTTAAGCTGAGTATAATTTTTTTTTGATAATATAGGAACTTGACTGAGTTAAGGGGATATCAGGCTTCTCATTAAGAAACCCAGGTAGGGCATTAAGAATTTACTAGTTAATAGTGTGAACCGCATCTTATGCCTTAGATAAATTGTTTGTCGCCCCAGATACGCATTCAAATGGCGCGTGTCGGGTTAATTATTAAGCATAGGTTAAGTGCCACAAGCCAGCCGGTGGAAGGTCTAATGAAAAGTGTGCCATCTCTTTGAACCAATTGCAGCTGCCACCATGGAAGGTCTCCCAGGCCCTCAGTCGACAATGGCCAACGCCTCATCCTCAACATCATCCTCCGCCTCCGTTTCCGCGGGATCCCAGGGAGCGTTGAATACGTGAACGTCTCCGCGGAGAATGTCCGCTTGCATGACAATTGTAGCGTGCCGGCATTCAGAAAACGCAGCATCACCAGCAGACGACGCGGCTGAGCGAGCAGTACGTGAAGTGATTCTCAACAAGGTGCAACGGCAGGAGGACTAAGAGGACTAAGACCAGCAAGAGCGCAAGGACAAGCCAACGCACATGCACGACGGAAAGGCTTAGCACCTGCACCACAGAGACACAGACAGGAGCAGGAGCAGCAGCAGCAGCAGCATCAGTAGAGCCAACGCACGGAATAAGTAAGTGCGAGCTGAATAAAAATGTCTTCCTTCCACCGAAAAAAATCCAAGAATAACACACAGGACACGGACAGGTATCCTGACGACAGTCTGGCGGGTTTTTTTTTTGGGCTTATGAGACTGTCGAGTGCCTTACTCAAGGAAAAAAGCTGCTGGAAGATAGTCGGGTTAATTCCCGAACAACGACCAATAATGGTGGACAATCCGCTTTCACTTCAGATGGATGGAAGTATTGCTATGAAGAGGAAAAGATCTTTATAGCATTAATGTTTCCCTGATATTATTTTCATATAATTTCATATAGGGTTCAGTCCTAGTTATTGTAGAGCTCTAACAATAGAGCTTCTGCCCTTCAAAGTGAGAACCCTTAATAAGCATTACCTCGTGATCTTCTTATCGAATCGGTTTCGAGCAATGGACACAGGTGGGCAACAAATGGCTGATCCAATGACCCAATGTCACCAGTCAGACAATGAAAGAACCCCAGCTCTTTGCTGTGCACCTTTAACCACCATCGACCCACTCCGTCCACTCCTTTGTCGTTCCACGTAGGCATTCTGTTCATGTTGTCAGAGGAGCCTGCTAGACTGACATGTCTGGCATATGCAAAATGCCAACTGTCCTGGCTACCGAACCTATCCACATTCTTCTCATCCCAACCTCGGCTTCCACTGCTCCCTGTTCCTCTGCTCTTGTTGTTCACAACAACAAGGGCAAGGACACTACACCAAGTGCAAACAAGGTGATGCTTCAGCTAGCAAACATACCAAAAAACAAGACGAGAGAAAGGGAAGGCAAAGACAACGAAAGGACCCCTGTTCTTTTTTTGGAGGGACTGCCTTCAGTTTGAGCACAAAAATGGCAGAGGGCCGAATGAAACGCTTCAGGACACACACTCGGCGGATTTGGTTGAAGAGAGTAAAAAAGAGAGTGAAAAAGGCTTGATAGACCTTGGATCGAATTAAGTTTGGAAGGAAAAAATTTAATTTAAAAAAGTGCCGTAAACTGAAAGGGTGCCTTGAATAAATTACTTATAATAAGGATCCTTGTAATTGACTTTAGTCTGATATAGAACTTATGACTTTAAACTTGAATTTCTGTCTTCTAAGATATTGTTTATTCGTTAATAAAAATAGCTATAGTACCTGAAGGAAGTGTTACAAAACTAATTTATTTTTATTTGAAGCTTTCTTAAATAAATATTATATTTAAGACGTGTTGACATTCTTTAATTAAAGCAATTGAATTTTGTTCCTTCTTTCCAGAATCCCGTTCACTTTAACTGCCATATATTTTTTTTTGCAAAAGAATAACAAGCAACCTTGATTGATGTTTAAAGGTTAAATAAAAAAAGGACAAATAAACGGGTAAAATTCCTGCCGCAACAAGAGAAAGCGAAAAGCAGGACACGCCACAAACAGCTATCTTGTGGTCAATTATAAAACAAGAGTAAAAAACGCGAAAAAACCCATATAAAACAAGGACACAAGTTATCCGAAAAACAACGTGGCCATTGTGACCAATAATAATAATGGTTATGTTGCTGCACTTGAATCGCCACCTCCCGCCATCAGCAGCAACGCGAACGCGGCGGAAAGTCACGCCCACCAGGACGCACACGTGGCTAGTCCTGGTCGTGGTACTGGTCCTGGCTCTGACTCTCTCCGGATGCACTGCAGCGGGAATTAGCTACAGCAGCAACAGTGGCAACCTGAGCTCATCACAGCGCAGCTCTGGCTCGGGGCCATCGACCAGCAACGGTGGCCTTGTGTTGATCGGATCCAGCAGCGCCACATCCAGTTCCGTGCCCTCATTATCCCTCACTTCATCATCATCGTCATCGGCGGGTGGCTCCACATCCTCATCCACCAGCAGCAGTAGTTCGTCCTCCTCGGGTGCCTCGAGCAGCGGAAGTGGCAGCAGCAGCAGCAGTAGTAGTGGCAATAACCGCAGTGGACGGCCCTCTGGCAGCAACTCCAACTTCAATTCAAACTCGAATCATGATCAATTACCCGCCCAGCTAACGTCGCGGATTATCCACGCACGCAATGGCGCCATATCGGGCGTAATTGTCCAATTAGATGGCCGGCACTTGGATCCGGTTGAGGCGTATCGGGGAATACCCTACGCCTCGCCGCCGGTTGGGAATCTGCGGTTCATGCCGCCCGTCTCGGCAGCCATGTGGTCCAATGTGAAAAAGGCGGACAGGTAAGTCAAGTTACCTTCTAATATTAGGGTATTTTTGCTTGGGATTAAGCGAAATTGTTTCCTAAAACGGTTGGAAAATAACAACAAAATGGCCTTACTTATGTATATTAGATTTAAAAGAAATTGTTGCAAGGAACTTTACCAAAACACTAATAAGAATATATAAAAATCTTATAGAAAGCTAGGGTTTATTCTCAACCAAAATCTTTCCACTTAAAATGACAACCAAAGTGAACAGGAAAAAGTCTCCAGCAAATCCCATCAGGAGTTACACGAACCCTCCTCATCCAAATAATTTATTATATTTACCAAAACAAAATGCTTCGTCCTTTCAAAAAGCGTTAAAGCATCCTGCCTTCAAAAAGGGTTGAATTTGATTTCCACGTTTTGAGTGCATAAAATGATCAAAATGCCATAAGTCAAGGACTGAGCTCTCTCGAGACTGTCCAACAATTGTCACCTCAATTAACTGGCTCATTATTGAGTCAAGTGCGCAGGCGGCGGTCCGAAAATCTCGAGAGTCAACTGAAAATAATGAAAATAATGGAAAGTGCTACAACCCTTTTTGCCCAGTTTGCGCAACAACAATGGACATAATGATAATGGCTTCTGAAAATAACGAATGAAAATGAAAAAAAATGTGGGGAAAATACAAGTCAAAGGTCAACTAAGTCGGCGGCCTTCCGCCTGAAATATCTCGAAAATTAAATATTTACGCTGTCGCCGGCAGCAAACGATGCGACGGGACAGCAGCAACCTGGAAAAGCAACAGCAGCTACACAGCGGCAGCAGCATCTAATTTACAAATGCTCCCAAGTGGCAAATCATTATTCACAAAGATGCCCAGAGATATTCCAGCTTCCCTTGTTTACCATTGTTGTAAAAAAAGGGGAGCGAAATGGGTCTGCACTGGGAGAAAATGATCCCCAAAGCATATCTCTACAAAAATGTATTTAAAATTCAAATATATCTTGTAGGTAATTGTATAAAATTCTTAAAAATTTTAGAAAAATATTTAGCAATGATAAAGTAATAGTTTTCAGAGAAATAAGTTCTTATCTCACAGACCAGACAAATCATTTCACTTAGGGGTCATCATCTTATTAAAAACTGATAGATTATTAATATTTACATGTTCCTTACAATTTAAATATATAATTTCCCTTACAGTCATGAAATCTTTTTCAAAGTTTTCCGCCTCTGTACAGAATTTTCCCCCCTTTTACTTCAAAGTCCCAATGCTGATGTAAAAGGTCCGCGAAATCAGTACAACGCACAACGGGGCCAGGAAAATAAAATATAATTTTTCAAGTTTAACAAAGAAACAGCACCACCTGCGGCCTGCTAGCAGACCGATGATTCTCGCATTCTCGCATTTCCTCCGCCAATTTTTTGGGTAATTCAAGTCGCCAAAGCGGACAGTTGTGTCGTTTTCTGCGGCATCATCTTCACTTTTCCGGCGAGGTGAGCGGCTTTATTTGTCAGGCCGTCCTGTCTCGACAGCGGGGGGTTTGGTCAGTTAAGTTGGTAAGGGAGCCAATAAAACGGCTTGAATAATGTTCAGGAGATTTTTCAGCACGTCAGCGTAATAAAGTTGTCCATGGACAGTAGAGACAATAGGTCATTAGCCTGATTTTGCCCTCCCCGGGAAATGGATACATCTCACGTTGCGAGGTACGAAAAAAATGTAGATTGTTTAGTGGTATTTTGGTTTAAATTTTTGGGTTTTCCAAGCCCAAACCCATTTAGGAGGATGCGTAAATATTTACTTAATGTTGAATCTATTTAACATTTAGCTCCGCACTTTTCACCTGTCAAATTTCAGCCTTTGAACTAAAGTTGATTCTGAATTTTATGCCACAACCAACCTGAACTTTGTGTGCTGCATATTTTTCACCACCGCAAGTTTTCCCGCAACTTTCATCGGGCCTCATTGCAAAAATAATTTCTCCCCACCACAGAGAGAAAAAAAATAGTAAATAAAATAAAGGAAGCTCAGCAGGGGGAAAAAAAAGGAAAAAATTATGTCCACACATATTCCTAGCCCGCCAAAGGCAGCAGCTGTTCATGGCTTTGACAAGCCACGCGTGTCACCACCAAACCACCGAGCACCGACCTTTCCACCTTCCATTTTTTCCCTTCCCCTCCAAGCCCCACCCACGCATTTTCACCCACCCACAAAAGGCGCCATCGTCTTTAATAAAAATGAAATAAATTCTGCCGGCAGCCACTTTGCACTCTTGATGTCGTTGTTGTCGTTGTCGTTGTTCCGCAACTGCACATCGTTGCCTTCCTCTGGTCCTGCCTCTGGCGTAAGGATTATGAAAAACAAGCGGATTAGTGGCCAACCTCTCCTGACCAGGTTCTGCTCGAATCCCCGGTTCTGGCTCATAAACGAAGTGTAAAAATCGCAATAAACTGACGAGTTTTATGCATGACGCCAAAGTTTTTAATAAAGAAGAAAAGTAAAAGCTCGGCGCAAAATAAAAAAACGCTAAGTGGGGAAACTCAAGTTAACGATTTTCCTAATAAAAAAAGCGCATTAATGAATGGAAGGGACCCTGAGACCTTCAGAAATATGCGTGCAGCAGGTTTGAGAGGCATCTTTCGCGCTTCAACAAACGGAAGCTGGCAATACACAGAACGAAAATGTCTTTGGAATAATATTTCTTAGACAATATAGTAAATATTATAAAAAATATAGGAATACAAATTAGTATGAAATTGATACAGAATATATATATTAAAAACCTATATATTATTGATCTTTCCTTTGGAGTTTAAACTTTAAAGTTATCCCTAGTAAATTTTCCTTTCTAGTGTAAAAGGTGCGTGCAGCAGTTGGAGAGGCTCTCGTTTGCCCCAGCAAACAGGAGCTGGGCTCCATCATTAAAAACGTTAATTCCAATTTGTGGCTCAAGAGCAAGTGGTAACCACAAGGCGGTGGGTTAAGGAGGGGCGGGGTGCCTTCTCGAGGACATCAGCCGCATAAATTGCCGACTGACTCGACGCGGCGTGGCGCTACAAACTGTTGCCCGTTTTAAATGAAATTGCGAAAATTCATTTTAAATTGGATTTTATTTAATTTGACTGCGGCAAGAAAGCTTTACGCCCGAAGGAGATTTTTCCAAGGAAGGTGTGAGCCATGAGGTGTGTGTGTTGTCTGTCTGGGTTGCCTGCCAATCTAATTTGGGAATGAAGCTGGGGAAAATGAGGTTGGTGCGAGGAGAGGCGGAGCACAACCTTCTGGCCCGTTGGCCACAGGTAAAATTAATCTATTTTACTTGACGTGGCCGCAATGTCGCGTATAATTTTATGCGATCCGGTGTGCCCTACGCTCGTCACCTGCCATCCCCTCATTGAAGTATACACTGTGAAAAAATGGATGACATAAGGGAAATAATGAAAAATGTACTACTATTGAAATTTCCCCTTAACACACTTCGTTTTCCATATTTCATTATCTAAACTATTAATAATATTTTAAGTTTACTTGAAAATACCTTTGCAATTCATTTCTCTTGATGTATATGCGTGTACTTTTCTGCTTGGCTAAGATTATGCTTTTGTTTGATGTATTTAAGCCGAAAGCGCTAGCGGATCTCTGGCCTGGGCTGCTGTCCTGGCTACCATTTATTTACCACAAAGCGTTGCGCATCCCCTTCCCTTCCCTGCCCCAGCTTCAAAAGTCTCACAGAAGCCACAAGACCGTGACCCTCGGAGATCTGTCTACTCCTGAGGCGCTTTTCCCTGCATGCAGATTAGCCTGGCCTTCCTTCCTTCCACTCAAATGTACACACAAAACTGGAGCGTTTTGGGCCAGCTTTGCTTTATGTTTTGTTTGTGAATACCAAATTGCATGTATATTCCGGAATATGCGAGATGCGAGGTGATGGGAGGACTTTGGCAATGGCTATAACCTTGTTTGCTTTTGACCGCGTGCTCTGGCTACCGAACAGTTTCCGTCTGGTCAGGGTCATTTCATTCCCCAAATTGTTTGCACGCATTTCCCAGATATCTGTTTGTGGCAAATAATCTGCGTTGAAAGCCAACTGTGTTTGAGAGATGCAATCTGATATAAGTTATTAGTTGGAATTCAAATATGTTGAGAACGTTCGAACTGTAGATATTCAAGGAACTAAAGGACACTGGAGTTAAGCTGCTTAAAGGAGTTGCTCTTAAATGTTTACGGTAGGAAAGCATGAAAAAATAAATTATAAGTAGAATTTTCTAGGAAGGAGCATTATTGGAATTCGTACTTGAAACAATTTCAGTTGTCAAAATACGTAAGCATTTTGAGTTTATTTAAATTTAAAGTCATTTGAATGCTATCTGCTTTGTCTACATTTTAGAGATGTGAGAAATTAAAATAAATTGGTAAAGCTAAGAGAAATATTTAACAAAAAACCCTCATTCATTTGTTAATGAAAATAGCTTCGCTATATTACACTGAGTTCCATTCCGAATGGATTTTCCCAACTGCTGGCACATACTATTCCCGTAAAAATAGTAAGGTGCTCTTAAATAGATTGGCCATCAGGGAGACATGATTATTTGCTCCACAGCTGTCTGTGGAATCTACAAGTAATTATCAAGTTTTTAGTGCCTGGCCATTTGCAAATGCGTTATCGATGGCTGACGGGGAAGGAGGAGTGGAAGTAGGACCCGTCCTGACCTTAATTGCGGCACCCCCACTTTATTAGCCCAGCTCGTTCCCCCTGGCTACCTGTGCCACCTGCATAGCATCCATGGCGCCCGAGTCTTATCTGGGAAAGTTCAGCGGTTGCAAAGTGGCATAAACAAGATCGCTTGCCACTTGAGAAGTGCGCCCCATTCGTTTGCCATGGCTAGGGGGGTCCCTTCCCCAGCAGCAACATTAAAAAGGCAAAATGTGGCTTTTATGACCTCGAAAGAGGGGGATAGAGCTTTCGGAGGATTTTGTTACCTGCTCGCACAAGCACTACAACTACGGCAAGTGCCGTAAAAACTTTTCACTTTCATTATTTTTAATATTTCTGCTCATCCAAGCTGGTCCTGATTCCGCAGGGTTCCCAGGTTGACACCATGTCCGTTACATTAAAAAAAAAGGAAAATCTATATATATTTAAGAAGGACATAAGGGAGAAGGACGAAGCCCGAAAATGAAACTTTTATTACCTGCCTTATTGTTTTGCCATAAAATTAATGATTATTATGGCAATCGCATGGCCACCACAAGCGTCCATTAAACTGGCCACTGCGACCCACTGGGGGTCAGTTCCCAGAGTGCCGCGGATTCCCAATTTTCTGCGAGGCGTTTGAAATGCCATAAAAAGCAAAAATTAAATATACTCGCCATGGAAAACAAAAAAGCAGCTCCAGCAGTGGCAGTGGCAACGTCAGCGGCGGTAATAACAAAGATAAAAGGGCAACAGCGAAAAAAAGTTAAGGAAATTAAATAAAATAAATTCTCGTTTCGCAATGTCATTAATGTTAATGCATTTTGGGATGACTGGAAGAGGAAGCTTCATAATGGCCAGGCTGATAGGAGGAGCCTTTCTGCACCCTGAATGGTGCTATTGATTTTCGCTTTATGACAATTTGATGGCCAACAGGAGTTGTGGCTGTTAATGAGTTAAGCCCACAACTTCAAGGGGCTTCCGGCATGTCAACTGTAAATTAGGAAGGACCTCGATGACGGGACCCAGAACCAGACAAGTGACATTTAAGGGTTTTCCCAACACACAAATCGCATCAGGTTTAATTCATTAGTGTGACCTGCTGCAGATATCCTTTCAACCTCTCACAGGGATATTGCCGTAAATCTACCAATCAATTTCGGGGTACAGCATGAAATTTGAACACACAGCATCTCATCTGCGGAATATTTCCCCTAGAAACTATTGGCAGAGGGTGCATCCAATGTGGAGGAAGGCTCTGTGTGTCACCTTCCTCCCCAACTCATAGATCAGATTAAAAACAAATAATAACAATGCCAGCTCAAAGCAGCTGCTAGAACCGAACTGTTTGGCTACCATTGAGCACTGGGAAAATTATTTGACTTGTTTGTGATTTAGCTAAGATCAAGTTTAAAGTCAAACATACATTGGCAATGAGAGTTCAGATGAAATTCAAGTGTTAGCAGATAATTCTAACCTAAATTTATCATTTATTTATTATTCAAATATCTGAATTGCTTGCTTGGGAGCAACCCAAACAGGTTTGTGATATACTGACTGCAATTGCTTACCTCAAACATTATTCTCCAGTGTATCACATCAGTTTCATAAATGAGCGCAAGGCCAACACACAGAGAGAACGCTCTTGGCATTTGCATGGCCTGGTCTGTGGGAATATTGGGGGAAAATCAGTAAATTGCACAAGTGCACACATACAGAGTTATCGAGAGAGAGAGAGAGAAAGAGAGATGTGCCAAGAGGGAAAATCGAACGATAAGAGCCAAATCGAAAACCAATTTACCAGCATTGAAAATAAGCCTTGGCCGAAAAGAGGCAAGAAGGCAAGGAATAGGGGGTCTTTTTCCTCCCCCCGAGAAAACAAATTAAAACGCAAACTTTGCGTTCAAATCAAAAAGTTGTTATGGCCAAAAGACAATCACAAAGTTGACGTTCGGGGCTAAACTCCGCCCCGGAAAAAACCCCCTCGAAGATTACGCAATTCTGGCAAATTAATCTATTTATAACGACATTCGAGGCCGGGCATAAAAATAAGCCTATTTACCGAAAAACTTTTTTTTCTTTCGGTTATTTTCTGGGAAAACCTTTTTTAAACAGAAACAGCCAAAAGAAGCCCTACGCAAAATGCCTTCGAAGGAAAGTTTCGCCCTTGACAAGTTTTGGCACTGAAATCTTTTTCGATTTTTTTTTTTCATTTCAGATTCAGCCCCGTTTGCCCACAAAGACTGCCGGATATCCACAATGAGACGGCGGCCCTGGAGCGGATGCCCAAGGGCAGGCTGGAGTATCTGAAGCGATTGCTGCCGTATCTACAGAATCAATCAGAGGACTGCCTCTATCTAAATATTTATGTGCCCATACAAGGTGAGTGTGCGGGGCGGAGACAGTGACTGGGTTTTTTTTTCTGCTAACGCCAACAACACCAAATAAGTATGCTATAATTTTTGTCTTTTTGTTTTCATTTTTTTTGCACTCTGCTAAAACCAAGAAAAATGACACGACCATGCCGGAGGGAGAGACTGAGTCTTGTTTATTTAGCACTTTGCAAGGCATTTGAATAAATTGGCAGACGCCCTGAAAACCGGGTGCGAGTAACTCGCCTCAATTTTTCTTCCCTCCGTTAATCCCTAAGGCCAATGCCAGAAAAGGGTCAGCCTTGGCAAAGTTTTAAAAATCTCCTTTTTATTTTTGGTTGAATTTTCGCATGGGTTTCGAGTTTCTGTGCCTCTTTTTTTTTTCATTTCCCATGCTAGATGCAAATGGACAAATGCTTGGGCATTTTTCAAATTCCCAAAAAGAAAAAATACGCTAAGCTGGATGGAAGGTCCAAAGTGGCCAAATTTATGCCTAAAAGTATGTCTGGGAAAAAAATCCGAAACAATTTGCCACATTTGTCTGCAGCTGATTTGCTTTTTGAATTTTGAAAGGGGAGACAGAGGAGCCATTAAAGTAGATCTTTAAAAAAACGGATAGTAATAATTTTAGGAAATTTGGTTTTTATTTACTTATCAATTGTATGTTCAATATTTAAGATAGTTCATAATAAAAAAGCTTTGTTTTTATAACTTTGCAGGGTAATATAAGTTAAATCAAAAGCTTGTAATGCTTTAAAGAAGTCATTTCAAAGAATACGAGTTTTTTAAACTTAGTTATGATTGATTTCCAATTTGATCCTATAATTTAATTGCAAACTTCAAGGGTATAATATGTAGCCTTCTGAAGTTAGCTATCTTCGTCTGTAAAATATAGTTTATAAATTAAACGATATTGAAAAATATAGTTTATAAATTAAACGATATTTTACAATCACCATTGTTATGCAACTTTTAAATAATTAATAGGAACATAAATATCTAAGAAATAAGTATCATTTCCCAGTAGCATTTTTCTTGAAACTATTCTTTGCTCTATTTCAAAGTTTTTTGGATAATATTTTAAAGCACTTTAGTTCCTTTATCGATCCATTCAACTATGTGGCTGTCAGTCATTCAGTCAATTCCAGTCGGCCACTGGGAAATGCAACGACAGCAGCGAACTTAAATGTAGACGCCGCCGCCCCCGCCCTCGGGTGGGTAGTAAATTACATTTTAATTAAAACCCAGAGGAACGGTGGCCATCGGGAGTCCGGGGCGCTCAGCACGGCTTAATGGGAGCCATCAGCGGCAGTCATTTCCCGGCTAACTGAGGAAAACTCAGTCAGCTGAGGAAACTCGAAACTTGGGCGCGACGCCACCTGCCAGCCAAGGAGTTGTGGAACTGAAGTGCACTGCGAATCGAAGTAAATTTGATTGTCTATCAGCGCGTTAAGAGCTACATTTAATGTACTCTTCGGTGGCAATGGAGTTTGCCGCCGCAAAGCGACTGCCTTTCAGGCTGTCAGTCAGTTAGACAGTCGTCCATCATTCTGGGAGACAGTTGCCTTGATTTTGCCACTGGTTTTTAATTAACTTGCTGTTTCACAGGGCGTATACTTAATATATTTTCTTTCACCCCCAACAGGGCGTATACGTAATATTCTTACCCTAACAATATGAAAATTAAATAAATCTTTGATGCTTTATCACAACTATAACTATTATAAATGTACTTAACTATAGTTTTCTATTTAAAATGAAATAACTTTTGCTCAAAGCCCATTTGGAATCTGACGCAGTTTCTAAGCATTTTCCAAGAACATTTTCAATGTCCAAGGTCCTTAGCATGAGGAGTGTCCAATTAGATGAGTTTTCCGTTGTTATAACAATGGCACATTTTATTTCTCGGTTTGCTGATAACGAAAATGTCGCCTTGTCTGCTCATGAAAAATGAAGAAAGTAAATACCTATATAAAGATTCGCTCAAGTATGAAGGAATTTACATTTTACCTGCAATTTGTCTTCGACGGCAGATGGCAGGAAAGGTCACAGCCGAGGAAGGCGTGCCAACTTTGCTGAGTTGCAAGAGTTTTCAATTCTTTTTTTCTTTTGATATTTATTTTCCCTGGGAGAAGGAAATTATGATAAATTGTTTGGGCCAGAAACTTGAGACGCCGCCGTAAATTGAATTGGAAATTGTATACGTATTTCGAGTGCAATGCTCATCTTCAAGGGCGGCTAATTGAACGAGCAATTTGTCGGGGACAAGCACCAGTGAAAGGGAAAATTAAATGTCTGGTTTTGATAATTGGATAAGCAATCCCTGAAAACACAGGGAAACTTTTTTCTTCTGCTCAATAGCAGCAGAAGTAGCATCAGCAGCAAAAGCCCAAGGATAAGGACATACTTACAGGAGGGATAACAACCGCAGCCAATCTGTGTCCTTGAGCATCCCGTAATAAATCTTTTAAAACGGGGAAAAAAAGGGAGCAAAAAACACACCGAAGAATATGTAAATTTTTGACAGTTTAACTTAATGAGCTGAGGGCACCGGGCCCGTCCTGGGTTTTCCCAACTGTCAGAAAGGGCACCTAGATGCATAAATCATTATTTATTTGCGTCGGATCTGGTCGAAGTGACTGGCCAAGAAAACCCTAGATAAAATTCAAGGTTTCCTGTATTTTTAACAATCATTTATTAACAGTCATGGGTAAGGTGCATAGCTCTTTTTACCTTTTGATAGATATGACAAGGTATAAATCAAATAAATGGCAGGGTAGCATTTATATCTTTTAATTTTGGAAATATTTCATTTATACATTCCCTGCCGCTATATTTAAGCAATCAAAAATTTCAAACTTAAAGATTCTCTCAGGCCTCAATGACAAAATAATGAAACATTTTTTGACTCTCTTTTTGTGGCCAACACCAGAGGCTCACTCAATGTCCGAATGTGTATGAATATGCTGCTAGAGAAGTGGAAAATATACTTTTATTATCCCTATGAAACACACACGCATACTGGCGCACACAAATAAATCTCTTGTGCCTTTTTTGTAGTCTACTTTTTTGAGCTCCGTTTACGGGATTCGAGGAGCCGGAATTCAGGGATTTGGTCTCTGGTCTCGGACGGATATGCAGCTAGTTTAATCTACTTGGACATGACAATAAAATTTATATCATCTTAACTTGCCTCGCTCTCTTTGGGCTGCTGCTTAGTGAAGTCCTTTCTCGCCTCTGTGGTTTTTATTTTCTCCTTGCCATCGTCCTGTGCCCTGCGTCCTACGTCCTGCGCTTCATTTTGGCCACTTTCTCATCTCATCTCGTCTCATTTTATTTTATTTGCTGCCTTTTTTATGGTATTATTGTTGTTGCTCTGTCCGCTGGCATTTTCTTTTAAGTCCCGAACTTGTTCTCGCTGCGGCAACGCAAAGGAAATGCTCAGAGGGAAAAGTGTATAAAAATAAAAAAATAAACATACAAATGCCACATTAAGCATGATTTGCCGCTTTTCAAGGCAAAAGTCCATTGGGCTTTTTATTCCCACCCCCTCCGAAATCGCTCCGCCCTTCAGTTCTTCCGAACCCTCATCTGGCTTTGCTCGTTCGTGTGTAGATTCCAAGTTTATCAGCTGTTTGAATGTTGGCCATATTTTGTGCTTAACTGACTTTTGTTTGCCCAATGAGAAATGGACCTCCATCCTGTGTTCCGTATCCGTGGCTTGGTGAAAAATTAATGTCATAATTTCTAATCTCCAGTATTTCCATGTGATTAACTTCTTCAAGCCTCACTTAATGGCGCATTACGAGGAGGCTTTGCTGCCCATTGGCCAATTGATATATGTATGCCAATGACTTCCTTGACCTTTTCCCATAAAGTTCGCCCTAAGACCGCCCCACACAAAAGCCCGCGTTCGCAGGGCAATTGCATCTATACTTTTCATAAATCCATGGCAGCATTGTAGTTGAATTCGTAATGAAATTTTTCCTTTGTGTCTATGGTTTCGCTTGAATTCAATAAGCCAATCGAATTTTGCCGAAAAGTTGTTTGATTGCGTGAGCCAGAAAATAAACAAATATTTATCGTGTGCACTGTGTATGCCAGCAAAAGTGGCCTCTTGAAATTGATATGGGCTGAAGTATGAGTATGGGTTTTTTGGGCAATCAATTTCGATCAAAAATGGGTATGTGTCAGGGATTTGGCAAATCAGAGAAGAGTGCAGGAAATAGATTTTTTTAAATTCTGTTAAAGTGTCAGATATTATAAATTGAATACGATTTAAGTAAACTAAATATAGTTTATATATTTACTATGTTATTTATTATTATAATTCCTTTTCTCAGTGCGTCAATTTCGGTTTGACTGTGGCAATGCCATTCCATTATCCCCTAAACCAATCGTATAGGGAAACCCGGACCCATTGAAAATACATTCATTATTAATGAGGTTGGGGGACGGGTTGAATTGATGTGTGCCGAATGGGTGCCGCTTTCGTCTCGCAAAAGGCGCCCCCAAGTCAGACGGTCCGGAAAAGCGGAAGCGGAAATCGAAGCGAGAGCCGCTTGGCGCGTGATCCTGGTCACACACGGAAATGAAGTTTTCTTTTGAGCTCTTTTTTCTCTTGTTTCTTTTGCAATACCGTGCAAGAGTTATGTACAGAAAATGGCTAAATATAGATGCACGTTAGCACTGTTCCTACGTGTACATATTTTTATATAGTAGTCAAATTAACACCAAAAAAAAGAAGGAGAGAGTTCAGCGAAAAAGGAAGGAAAAAACAAGTAAACTTTTTACTTTGTCTGCTCCCCGTAAACTTTTCCTCAGCAGATATTGCAGTTGGATGAGATTGTCGAGGGGAATGTGGCAAAAATTCAGACAGACAGAGACCAGAATGATGTTACTTTTGCTCATTTTCTTTTGCCAGACACAATTGCCAAACGCAACGAGGGAGTAGGAAACGGAAAATTTCGAAATTACATTTATTATTTCCCCTGCTCCTGCATACCATTTAGTGTCACAGTTTTCAAAGTTTTTCATCTGCATTTGCATAGAAGTCTTAAAGCTCTGACTTCAGATGTCAATGTTAGAAATTCTTAAGGAAACGGGACTTTTCAAACTTAAACGTACTAGTTTTTGTGTAAAAAAGTGTGTTCTTATAAATATTTTTATCGCAAATTAAATAAAGAAAAGTTATTGAAATTGAATTTAACATAAACTATTTTTCATTTTTAAATAAATTTAGAAGCCTTAAATCACTTAAGAAAGAAACCATTATCTTCCTAAATGTTTATAATATTCAATTGAACAAATCTAAGATGAAATTTAAAAAAATAATTACCATGCTACAAAAACGTAAGTTTTTAAAGTGAAGATTAATAAACAACAAGAAGAACAAAATAGCTAAAGCAAAACAATGTAAATACATTTTCAGTAATTATAAAACAAAGTGCATTAATTCTTTAATTTGTTAATTACAATTCCCATTTCCTAGAAGATAATTGCAACCTTTTTCTTGGACAAAAACCATCCACTCAATTTTCAATTAGTAATAAGTAACCATCTTTGCATCCATTCAGCCTGCAATCAGGGCTTAAACGAGCTTCCACAAATCGATTTCCATCGGGAGAGGGAATCCCCATCATCCCAGGACATCCCAGGACATATGGCCCCCAACTCATACATACATCAAATCGCTCATTTTGCGTTACTCCAACGCCGAGACAGTCAGACAGACAGACAGTCACTCCTCCGATGGGATTGTGTGTCTGCGTTTTGTGTTGCTGATTGTATTTGCTCCCTGCGATTGCAATTTCCTAGGCTTTGCCAACACAGCCAGTGTGCAGACATCTAGCATCTACAATAACTTTGGAACAACTACCTACGAGTGACGATGGAAGACCATAAATACTGGGCACAAAAAAATGCGGCTGGCTGGCAGGCGGAAAAAAAGGGCGTCGGAAACTTTTGTCAACTTTGTGTTATAAACGAAGCGCTTGACTACATATTGACTTTAACTGAAAGCATTTATGGTGATTGTGTGTGTGTCTGTGTGTTTATGTGAGCCTTTACACTGAAAATAAAACTATAAATTACTTGTTTGTGGAATTTATTTAACCAATTTTAGAGTTATCAAAAGTTATTTATATTTATTTATGTATATGATACAAGGTGTTGAATTCATTTATTTTGTTTGCATTTGTAGAAATTCAATTAAAAATAATTAGTTTTGCTTGGCAAATTTGTTCTCTGTGTATGTTTGTGCGCTGCACATTTGTTGTGTGTATGTGTGTGTTGGTTTTGGGTACGAGGAACGCTATCAATAAATCTACAATATGTATGAAAGGCAAAGTCTCTGCTGATGGCCGCCATTTGTGTTTGCGTTTGTGAGTGTGAGTAAATGTGAGCATGTGTATGTGACATTTTCCCCAGTTTTTCTCTGTCTTTTACTGTTACGAAACAATGTTGGATGGTACTTTTGACATGTTTTCATATTTTCGGGAATATTTTCATACCCAAAAAAATAGTTTTCTGGCACACCATTTTGAATTTTTATCCCAAATTCTGACATTTAGTTTCTTATTAAGTAAAATACCCAACTCAAAGTTTTATGCAATTTATTTTCTTTTAAAATATTCAAACTCCAAACATAACTTCCAATACATTTATAAACTGACCTATTTATACTCTCTATTAACTTTGTAGAGCACTTCAAGTTCGAAGGCTCGGCCCGAAAACCAACCCTTGTTTTTATTTATATTTCGCTTTTCATGCAAATTTAAATATTCAATATTGACACAGAAAATTGCGCTTTTAAAGCGCGCCAGCCTTATTTTTAACTCCGACCGAGACCGGTCTCTGTTGCCACCCAAAAAGCCACCTTGTAAAATATGTATTTTTGTTTTATCAACCCTGGCACAAACACAGACGCACAAACCAACACAAGCACTGGCAAACAGGACCAAAAAAACACACACACACACATGTGGAAGGTCCTTTGGACACTCACAGCAAAGGCATAAAATATGCATCAAAAATTTGTCACATCTCGGTAAAATGGTCGAACAGAATTCACCTTTTCAATGGCCACTTGACCCTCGAAAGTGTTCTCTACGTATAGAAAAAATAAAAATGAAGCTGGAAAACCCAAAGCAAATGGATCCAAGGCATTGAATTTAAATTGCGCATTAAATGTGACCAACAGAATGTGACCGTTCTTAGTGTGTGCGGTCATTTTCCAAGAAATTGATAAGTCAAAGTTCATAATTAGCTCCATGCGCTTCCCCGTTTTTTGGGGTTTCAACTTGACAGTTGACAAGTTCTTCTGGATTTTCCGGAAGGAATTTACAGTGCAAGCTCTGGAAAGTGAACTCTAAATAGATTTGTAGGTAATTGTGTTTTTTGGATAAATAATACAAGCTTAATAGGGATATTTAAAGACACACAAGAACGCCTAAAGAGTAAAGAATATATATGTTAAAGGCCTGCTCCTTGCTGGCTCCTATCTTTATCGACCGATTACCGTAGTTTTCCGGGCGCCGCAAATTGAAATAGAAAATGTGCCAAACTAAAACAAATAGAAACTTGCAAATGGCACAAAAGTCCGTCGAAAGAAAGGCGGAAAAGTAACTTTCATTGCATGGACTTGAAGCATTTCCCCCCAAAGACATTTCCTTCCTGTTTCCCGGGTTTTTTGGTTCCTTGTTTTTTTTTTTCTTTTCTTTTCTTTAGTCCTTTAGTTGTGTTTGTGCACTTAGCGTGTCATAGTCTAATTACAGGGCGTTATACTGACTGCCATTTTGCATGCTAGCAGTGCATTAGACACATGCCCCACCGTGGGGCATGGATTTGTAGCGGCATGTTTACAAACACACAAAAAGCTGCAGGAGCCGCAACGGCCGGATAAATGAACAGTTGACTTATGCACTTTTCGGGTATTGCTTAATATGTGTAACACAAAGGAAAAATTCCTAAGATTTCCTGCCCGCTTTGCATTACGAACTGCACGCAAAACTAATCTGGGTTTTAGTGCAAACAAAATTGCAGTTTGATAGTTTGGCGGGTAATCATGGCAGGGATTTGCATTTTGTGTAGGGGAAAAATTCAATAAAAGTTGGAGTTAGTAAATATGGGGATTTTTTTCTTAGGAACTTTAGAAATTACTTTGAAAACAGAAGATTATATATAAGTAAACGTACGGAGACCGATTTTTATTAGCAAAAATATAATGAAATCTAAAAGGCCGGAACTCAATTTCTAATCTCTCTTTAATTTGATTATAGGTATCAAATATTTCATTATATTTAAGCTCCTATTTTTAAACGTGCTTACCATTGACTTAACCTTTCTCTTAATTAATCTCCTTGATACCTTGTCTGACCTCGTTAACTTTTCTCAAAAGTTGCAAATAGATTTCCTGGGTAAAACCCGCAGCTTGTTCATTTCCAAGAATCAGCTGTAAATAGACCTAATCGATTGGATAATCAGAATCAACTGTCAAATCTAATCTGCAGATTCCACTTCTTGATTCCTGGAAGACACAGATTAAATTGCCTACGAAAATACCATCCACTAGAAGTTCATTCTCTCTTTCTTACATTTCCACGAAGAGTAGAGGATATCACACCACACATTGTCATTTATTACCTTCAGTACACTTGACTGCCTAACTGCCAAACGAGCGAATATAATATTTCATTATAAATTACACACGACTTACGTCAATTTGTTTTTCGGTGGCCAAACAAAAGTGAAGTCTGGCGGGAATGCCGTAAGTAAGCCATAGCACACAACACACACTTACGCACAAACATATGACGGCTCAGTTTATTAGACAGCAAAAACGGAAGTGGCCATAATTTACTAACGAAGCCATAACGGAAAATGGCCAGCACACACACTCACTATATGTGTGTGTGTGTGTGTGTGTGTGTGTGTATGGAAGAAGAACACAAGCGGCTGAATGGCAGCCGTAAAAGTAAATTTATCAATCAAAGAGGCCGGGAAGAGAAAAAAAGCAAGCAAACAGTAAGGGAATAGACACGCTTTCGAATAGTTGTAGCAATAGACATAAATTTGCTACAACATGAGGAGAACTACTTGATGGCCATTAATATTTTGACAATTTTTCGCCATATCTAGCGGATATTGATGATGCCGAAAATGGATGAGTTTTTGCTGCTTATTTGTTTATAGCACATACGTCATGTTAGTTATTGATGAGCTTGCTTGCCATGTGCAGGCCATCAATTATGTGCGGACTTCTCCTCCAAACTCCTTGGTGCTGGCACACAGAAGCTCAGAAAAGTTCACCGGAGTCGTAAAAATGCAGCATAAAAATCGAAGGAAAGCCCCCCAAGAGTAAATAGTTCACATTATGCATACGCCCCGTTGTCCCGTGGCACAATGTATGACACATTTACGATGCAGCACACGAATGCAGAAAAGTAAACGCTTACACGCAGAATAAAATAAAATTGTTCAATCTAAGATGAAGTTTTAGAAAAATTTCAGATTATTCCACTTACTTCAAGGTGTGTATTAATTGTTTAAGCACTTTATAAATGCTTTTAGTCAATGGCAACATTTTTGCGTTAGGAAGAAATATTCTAGTTGTAGGTAGAAATGTTCCCTTTTTCACAGTGCATGGAAAATGTGCACAAAATGTAACTGGAACGCAATTATGTGGCAGCTTTTCCTCGCTTGCCCCCTCCCTTGATCACCATAAATTGCACTGGGTCGTTGGGAAAATGAGAAAAAGGAAAACTGATAAGGTGGCGAAGCACTTGCTTCGATTTCAAAACGACTTGGAACCAATTTCTATTCGCCATTTTTTATTTCGCCCTTTTTCAATACCCTCCCCACCCCCCGTTCATTGCAATTTTCTTAAGCAGTTTTACGCCTGAACGCTGACATAATGTTGTTAACCGATAATACGTTGAAATTGAAAAGGGAATGGAAAAATAAGAGCAAAAGGACCGGAAAAGCGGACCAAGGACCAAGCAAGCACAGCAGGAGCTGCAGTCGAAGTCAGCGGGCAAAGCCACACAAAATCTCTCACGACAAATTGCATATTTCAATTTGCAACAACATTCAGGACCAGGAGAAGGAGCCACAGCGAGGCGCCCCTTCTGGACCAGACACTTTTTTCCACACCCGAACCAACCTTATCTACCGCTAACAGTTCCACACTGAGGGAAAATTCCCTTTAAAACATATAGCATAGTATGTTTAGGGTGTTAATTAATACATTTTTAGAGCTAAGTATAATGTATTATTATTTTTTATAGAGTTTTCAAAGGAAGATTTATCACTTCTTGACTTTAGAGTATAGAACACAATAAACTTTGTTGCAATTAAATATATAAACTTATACAGACATTAGAAAAATAGCGCAAAATGTATGACTTTATGACTGTGATATGCTTATCTTTCCCCTGTGCACTACTTTCATTTCACCCGCAATTCTTCTTTGTGCAAAAGTCAGGTGTCTGCCGCATATTGGTTTCGTTAAAATGCACTCTCACCTGTGCACTCGTATGCAAAATGCAGAGCTCTGGCTGGCTTAAGCCAGAGTTAAGCTGATGCATGGGTTAAGCGGTAGAATGCATTAAGATTAAGTGGCCGGAGTCTGTTTCTGAAACTGATTCTGAATCCTTGCCTGCTCCAGATCCCAACTCGTTTTGCGATCGGGCCTGCGGTTCAATTTATTACGTATACGCCCCGTGTGCGTGTGTGCAAAGTTGGTTTACATTAAACCGGTACATGTACTTAACTAGCTTGCAAATGGCAACCCAAGTGGCTAAAGGTAACAGGTGTTGGAATAAGTGCATCGTTAAAGAAAACCCAAAAGGCAAATGATTCCTGCCCGTAACATTTTCGATGACATTTCGAAAGAAATTGCCATTTACGCTTGGATTTTTTTTGTAATAGGACATTTTTGAGAAGGGGGAAAAATTCAAGAGGATCTCACACAATGCGTTTTGGATGAACGTGTCCGGAGGCATCATAATATTTTACATTTTTATGAAGTGCCAGACGATGCCACAGGGGCAAAGGCAATAAAAATCGTATTTTGTGGGTTATAAAAGTTCAGCAAGAAAGCCTTGCAAAAGAAAAAAATCCAAGCAAAGTTGGCAGCAAAAGCAACATTTTCCATTTGCATTTGACTCGTTTCGGTTCGTCTTCTCGGCGCACTCCCTTTTTTTATTTTTCTTTTAATGATTTATCGGCATTTAAGTGTGGCATGGGCCAAGTGACGCATCGTAAAGTTTTCCACTCTCCGCTGGCTGCTCTGTGCGCCTAATTTAATGCAACAATTTTTCCTTCACACTTGCCTGCCTGTGTTGCCATTCCCGAGTATTTTCCTGTAGCATTTTCTTCTTGGCATTTTTCTCATTCACTTTGGGCTTATCAGCGCGAAGGCAAAGGGCATTTGTGTGCGTATATGCAGAGAGAAAAAAAATGGTGAAACACTGAGAAATGTTCCCATTAAATTTTCTATTTGTATAACATATCGTTGAACAAAATTAATAAGGCTTAACAGAGGAGGATTTAAAACATACCTGGAGAAAGTGAACTTGTTAAGTTGCTTATTTGTAAAACAAGAATTGAGAAAAGTTTGTTAGACTTTGTATTATGAAAATAGTATGAATACAAAGGTAAAATTCATTAATTTATAGATTACACATAAATAATTGTTCCGTGGGGTTTCCTATTCATATTATATCTGTAAAAATGTAATAAATATTTAACCAAAAGTTAAGATACCCCCTGGAAGGTCGTCTACCCTGTTTCATATTATAAATATAACAATACAAATATTTTTTTCTCAGTGTAAAAGTGTCCTCCTTGGTGAGTGTGTTTTGTGTACATGATGTAAATTGAGTTTTGGCGGGCAAAGTACTTTGTAATTTATGGCGTGCAATGTGCGTAAGGAGTCACGTGATAACTTCATACTTTTCCTCTCCCGCCGACGCATTCATATTTCTTTTACGACCCCTTATGGGTGTGGTGTGTGTGTGTGTGTATTTATTTATGAGTGTTTAGCCGCATTTTGCATGACGAAATCATAATTTCATCTCTCGGTTGCTTTTTGACATTTTGCTTTGTTTCCTGCGGTTCCATCTAATATATTCTCCAAGTACGTGCAATATATTAAGTCGGTTGAGTTTATTAACATTATCGGGCCTCCCCGCTAGCTCGAGATTAGATGGCTCATTTAGGAATGAATTGCTAGCTTCTCCTCTATACCATTTTCAATTCGAATTTAAGCCTTAACATTTTCAACTTGCCTTGGAACTAGTTTCGAAAACTTTCTTGCTAGCACAAATTGTGGAAAAGTTGCCTTCGAGCAAACTTTAAGTTTGAATGACTTTTTGCATTCACAAGTACATTTGCCTACTCACTCATGCAATTTGAGACAAATACTAAGTGGAAAATCAAGTTTCCCCAACTGACCGCAGGAACTTTAATTGGTATTTGAACCAATTGACTTTCGGGCAAACATATTTTTTCCGCCTCCGGTTGCCCACACAACATAACCAGAAATCCCCATTTATATCTTGTCTGCTCACTGAATTATTCAATTCACTTTACAACTCGGTGTGGTCCATTTTCGAAAAACCCCCAAAACATGTTTGTGTTAATTCTCCGACATCACTTAAGCCCCCCAAACAGTTTAACTACAGGAGGAGTTATGAAAAATACAGAAAATATCGAAAAATATTTCCAACTAGTTCCCATTCATTTGTTCGCAGCTGAAAAGTTTTCGCCAAATCGAAAAGCATAAAAAAGAGAGAGGAGAGGAAAAAGTAAAACTTAAGCGAATGTAATAAACTACGAAACTAAAAATGCACTCTACACCTGAAAACATGGTGGACAGGGACAGAGGTTCCATTTAGGAGTTGGAAGGAACCAGCAGCCTGGGCCATAAAGTGCAAAATGTCGAAAAAAATAATGATAGAAAACGAAAAACTTACGTGACCGTAACTGTGTCACCTGGATAACTCCGACGGACCGACGAAACATTTTTCCAAACACTGGTCCCAATGAACCTTAAACCGAAGACATACACACGCCTTCCCAGCGACCGAGCAATTTATTAAATCGATAAAAAGCTGAAAATAAAAAGAGAAGCACAAAAAAGGTTAAAGAAAATAAATAAAAGGAAGTCTTTCAATTTTTAAAAGAGAAATAGTTTTAATGAAGTTTGTGCTAGGAAGCCTTATATTTATATCATTTGGTAGCAAAGTGCTTAAGTTTCTTATTAACTAATTAATATATTTATATACAATTTATTAAAGAAGGAGTAACACTATAACCCTTTCTTTTAGAACATAAATAAACCCATTTTCAATTCAAGATTTTTGACCAGAGTTCCTCTGCTTTTCAACATATACTTGAAATGTAACAAAGGGCGACACTAAACTTGAAGCTCAACGAAATGAAATTTTGCTACCAACTGCCATAAAACGAAATGAACTAGATTTTCTATTTTTCGTTCTTTTTTTCTGTAGCAGCATCTTTTATCGAACACAAGTAGCATTGTTTGGCGGGCAGGAAATGAAAGGGTTTTTCTTCTATTTCTTTTTTTTTTTTTTTTGCAGCACAAGGGGAGAAAAGTCTAAGAGTCTGGGGGCTACGACGACAATGCGGCTGCCAGGAGGCCAAGCAAAATGAGTTGAGGATATTGATTTCACCTAGTTTTGGTTGCCTGAAGGCTGTTTTTCCGAACTCGGTTTTTCCACTCTCCTGCTGTTAGTTTGCTACACTCTTTTTTCCCCCTTTTTTTGTTTATTTGGTTTTGTTGCGGGTGTGAAAGTGTGTGCCATAAAACAAGCAATAGAATGTTGTGCGAGCATGCTTGAAAATGAATTTCAATAGCAGCAACTTTATTATCAACAAATTGCTCTACATACTCGAGTGGTTTGTCAACTAAACTTTGGACTTGGAAAAAAAACTTTATGATGTATTCTAAATATTCATGAAAAATATTGTATAAATTCAGCGGGAGCTCCGGTTTTATTGACATTTTAATATCTATTTATATAATTATAATTCGTGGTTCATGTTTATTTAGAAATAATAAATATACACCAAATTATTTTATATAAATCAACAAAGAAATATAATTCCATGCAGACCATTTGTTTTCCCACACTGTGGTTTATATTAATATGCAGTTTAATTGGAATTTAGTATTGCATAATAAAAATATAACAAAAATATTTTTATTTTTAATTATTTCCTCTGGCAAAGAGTGAAATTTTAAACCCACTGCAAGGCACTATATTTTGCATAATTCCATTTTGTTTTGAATAATTTAACTCTCGCCGGAAATCACTCCGAGTAAGTTATACCTAATCCTTTTATCTTGGACTTAATGAGGGAACTCTTTACGAGAGCACTGGCTCAACAGTGTCAATCACTTTAGTTCCAGTTAGACACACTGCCAGAATTTCGTAACATTTTCCAAGGAAAATGTCGGCTATTAGCTGGCAAAGAGGAGGCAGGGGCAAGGCGCACATTTGCCACATGCCACAAATATGATTAAATTTATGCCAGTCAAAATAACACACACAAAACTGTTGACACCGCTCCGAATGACGGCAAAACTCCCAGCGGCAAAGGACGACTCTCCCCAAAAAGTTGACATCCAAGTTGTGATTTGTCGGTTGAAAATAAATGGCTAAAGCTCAGCAGTTGGGCGCAAAAAGCGTGAGCATGTAAATTAAAACATGTTCAACTTATTAACAAGCCCGACGACTGCGGGGCCCCGAAAGGCGCATTAGTTTTCCGACAAACACATATTTGTATGCTCGCTCCTACAAAATATTTACATTTGCTGAAATTATGCGGAGCAAAACTTCTTGCCGAGCAGGCAAGCAAAAACTATTGTACAAGTTTTTTAAGGCAAGACATTTGTGGGCGGGTCCCCCTCACAGCTAAAATTGTGTCTGTCTGGAATTTGAAACAACAGAGAAAATAAATGCGGGAATATAGTATAAGTATAATTTTAATGAGTTTACGTTTATGATATTTCAAGAATTTATAGAGACTAATGTCTAATGACTAGTGACATTAAAGTTGTTAATAAAGTTTGTTTAAGATTCTATTATTAGAAAAAACACAGAAAACATTATGATTTTTTATAGGAGAAAAACTATTGAACTTGTATTCTAGAGTTTTGTTTAAACTTGATGGAAGATAACAGAAAAAAAAAGACAATTTCGCAACAAAAATGTAATGTTTCCCTTATACCTTAATACATTTTTAATAGCATTAACATTAGCATATATATATACATCTTTCAAAAGTGAAAATATATGTTAACTAAGGAAAGCCAAGGTTTCTTTACCTTTGTAGTTTAATTCATATAATCATAGCCAAAAATACATTAATTTCGATTCGGAAAGCTTTGTTTAGTTTTTTTGAAGTTAACAAATCTATATAATGAGTTTAAGGTTTGAAAATGTTCTTAATTTAATGAATTTTTGACAGATTTAATAAAGTTTCCGCTTAATAAAATTTTTTAAATTTTAATAAATACATTTTTGAAGGACAAAAAAAGATCTCAGCCGTTGATACTGATCAATAATATATATGGTTTATAGGGTCAGAAATGCAAATTTCTGACTAAAATTGTCATTATTTTTGTATTAAAATACAAAAAAGTTTATATCTAAATTCCTAATCAATTTTTAAATGTTAAAGGTCTTATATATACGTATATATATACTATATGGTAAGAAAACACATTTAATAAAGCTTTAAAATTCTAGCTAAATCAAAAATATCTCATATCCATGAGATTTTCCTTCAATTAAACCCTCTTTTCCTTTTATTCCTTTTCCTTTTATTTTCAGTGCATTTATATGTATGTAGTGACTTCTTCTTGGGGGCAGTCATAAAAGTTTAATTCCTTTTGCTCTGGCTGTTGTAAGTAGCATCCCCTGGGGGCTGCAACTTGCAGGGAATGTCGCCATTTTTGTTGAAATGACAACAAAAGTTTTCTGGCCGGGGTTTTTGTGCGGGTGTCCGGAAGTTTTTGGAGACAAGTTTTAAATGCTGTTTGCATGTTACGTGGCTTCCCCCCCTTACCAAGCATTTCGTGGGAAAGGGGGAAGGACCTTTCTGGCCTCAAATTACTATAATGACGGGGGGAAAAGGCGAAATATTTTGCGGCCAACTAGGAATTTATAGGTTGTTGCAGTTAAGAAGTTCCATAAGAATTAATATACATATTTTAGGGCAATTATGCCATGTAATTTTCTAAAACTAAACTGCTCTGTTCTCAATTAGCAAATTATTTGCATGGATGGTACTTCCCTCTTGTTACATGGAAAGTTACTAAGCTAAGATAATGTAAATTTAACCAAAATTAAATAGAATATGTTAGCTTATATTTATAGGCAGTGATTTTGTGGTATCTTTAAGCGTATCCACTGAACTATGTTAGAATTTTGACACCATTTTGCGACTTGAAGTCGCGAAGATTTTCCACAGATATTGACATTGGGTTCCATTCGGTGACACGCTAACACACATAGCCCCATTCTTGCTTGGGTTTTTGGCCAGAACTGAATGAATATCTATATCTATATGCGGTGCACATCCCCAACCGCCGCTCCATTCCCACACACACACGTGCCACGAGTCAGTCTTTGTTCGCGCTATTTATAAAAGTCACTGACACAGTAACTTGCTTTCCTCCTTTGGCCTTTATGTGGCGCTCGTTTCGCCACTTCTTCTAACTCTCGCTAACAGAACCATCGCCCCTCCCCGGTTTTCCTTCCCCCCTTCCCATTTTCCAAGCCCTTCTGCGCCCCAACTCTTTTTCCGCTTTGATAAGCAGGTCCTTTTGTTCCAGGAGCGAACTTTCTATGTGGGCAGCAGGCGAGAAACCCGTGCTCATATTGCTTTTGTTGCACTTGTTGTTGTGGCCTTTGTTTGGCTTGAGGGGGTCGGGTGGGTGGCCCCAGCGTCAGCCTGATGTTGACTAGAAGCTCAGATACAAGAAGCGTGTGCCCAGATACATGCGATATGTATCTGCCAAAGATGCAGCTGCACAAGCTTCCCTCCTTCGCTATAGATAAATTTATGTTTGCATTTTCCCAACGATTTTGTGTTCTCCGTTGTGAAGTTAGTTTAGTTTTACTTGGTAAGTTCCCTTAAAGTTAAGACATCACTTTTCTTTCAAAGGGAAAATTTCCACAGAAACGATTTTCAGTATAGTTTAATTGGAATAAAGTAGTCAAGTTCCCTTAAAAAACAAAAAAACCTACTTATCCCTTCCGCAAGTCACCACTTTGCCAACTTAAGCCTTAAATGTGCTTCCTTAAGGACTCACATACATATCAGAGGATTACCAGACACCAGACACTCTAGCAAAAAAGGTATACCATCTCGGCAGGAAGTCAAACCTTTCAATACAAAAATGTCTTAAGCTTCGAAACGTGTCCTTTGCGATTAGGATTCACTAGACTAGGAGAGCCATCGATGACTGTGGGCTTTCGTCAGGGAACGGATGGGGAAAAGAGTTGTTTACGTCTAATTTGCCTATTTTCGAGGCTTTGGTGCTCATTTGTCCCGGAATCGAGTCAATGGAGGAAGCCTGATTTAATGCCCTGTTTACCTATTTCTTTAGACCGCCTTGATTAATGGTTCTGGCCTTTCAGCCAACGGCTTAAAGGGAACTGGAATTCCTGCAGGACTTTCACCGGAAAGACAATCAATTTTTGCATTCCCATTATCCACTTTTCCACCATAATTTTCCTGAATTGAGCAGCTGTCAATTAGCATTTATTGCTCTTCTGTTACACTGAAAGAATGCAGATACATAAGTTAACTGATGGTTATGTTTAACTCGCTTTAATCTTTTAGTTATCCTATGTTTTCTTATTTTGTCACTTAGTTTTACATGGGTTAGTTTAATATTTATATTAAAAATAAATCATATTTTCTCGTTATGTATTTCTTGCAGTTGGTTCGCGTGACTCCTCAGGCAGTTCTTCCTCCTCTTCGTCATCGGGAAGTGGAAGCAGCAGTTCGTCCTCCTCCTCAACGTCCTCATCATCATCGTCTTCATCGTCTGGCAACGGAGGAAGCCCCACCAAGTATCCTGTGCTGGTCTTTGTGCACGGCGAATCGTATGAGTGGAATAGTGGCAATCCCTACGACGGATCCGTGTTGGCCAGCTATGGACAAATATTGGTGGTAACCATAAATTATCGCCTCGGAGTGCTGGGTAAGTGCTCTGCACACTCGCATCCTAATGCTAATTGATATGCCGAGTGCATGACCAAAGGCGACGAGGCGACCAACAAACGAACCGACTGCCGGACAGGCGGGTGAGCGGGACAGCGCAATGAGGCGGACGTGCCGCCAATTCGCCCCTCTTAGCCGCATGTCCTTTGCCCTCAATATGAACCTTTAAGCCAACCTCTTTTGCAACATCAACTGCACTTCCGCCGACAACAACTACGGCAGCTGTAACAACTGCAGCATCGACAAGGCATACATTTATGCCATAATCCAACTAATTTAGTTACAGTGTGATGCATGCATTTTAAAGAACAGGAAACGGAAGTTGCAAAAAAAAATCTATTCAATTCTCCCTCATAGGAACTTAATAATAAGCCCAATGCTTATTCTTATTCTGTTTAATATATATTGAAAGAAATTAGATTCTTTTAATTACTATTAATTAAATAATGTTTTAAATGGTCCTTGAATATTTCCTGGCTTTCCTCTCATTAAATTTTTTCACTGCATATTTTTTTAGAATTTCCATAACCATTTCCTTGGGTTTTATTAAACCCGAATCACTGTGTAGCATTGCCCGAAAAACACTGTGCAAATTCAAATGCGCCGACAAAATTAGTGTGACCCCATTTGGCGCCGACCACTCTTCATGCCGACCCCTTTTTTCTCGTGAAACAACCAAATCCCCTGCTGCCGACGCCTTTGCCTCTACTGCTGTGGCAGAGGAAACGGAAGTGCTGACATCATGATTTGCACGCGTGACTTTGCACATTTTTGCGCGGCAGAAAAGAGTTGCGTTTGACATTTTAAATAGGCAGCGCAGCCAACTGACTGACTGACTGAGTGACTGACCGACTGGCCGCACGACTGGTCGGCGAATCGATTAAATTTCAATTCGCTGGCCAATCGGGCGTGCAACGGGAAAAACTGCTGATTAAGTGTGGCGATCGCTTGCCTTGACTATTTGCAGGCTTCTTGAACGCCAACACGGACCGCTACTCGAAGCTGCCGGCCAATTACGGCCTGATGGACATTATAGCGGCGCTGCACTGGCTCAAGGAGAACATCGAGGCCTTCGGCGGGGATCCGAATAGCATCACATTGGCTGGCCATGGAACCGGGGCGGCCTGTGTGCACTTTCTCATCTCATCGATGGCCGTGCCAGAGGGTGAGTATGTCCAGACAAACGAGAGCCTATGCACTGACATCACAATTCCACATCTCATTGGCCATGAAAACAATAAAATCATTCTTGAATGTGTGAAAAGCCAACACATAATGCATTCTAAATACTTAAAAAAAAAAACTGTCTTTCATAAAATCTGGTGTTATATTTTTCTCTGTATTTTCCTCCCCCTTAAGGCCTGCTCTTCAATCGCGCCATCCTGATGTCCGGCTCTGGCCTCGCTCCCTGGTCGCTGGTCAGCAATCCGGCCAAGTATGCGGCCATTGTGGCCCATCATGTCAATTGCGCCTCCGATCTTCCTCATGCCCACCTCATGAAGTGTCTGAGAGAGAAGACACTGGAGCAACTACTTAGCGTTCCCATTCGCCAGCCAGAGTTTGGTTTCGCCTTTGGTCCCAGCATCGATGGTGTGGTCATCGATGGCGGGGATTATGTGCCACCTGCTCCAGGGTCACCGGCTGCCCAAGCTCAGGCCCAGGCATCGACGGCGGCGGGTAATGGACTCGGCGGAGAGGCGGGAATTGCAGCAGCCGGAGGATGGGGAACGCCCGGACAACTAGAGAATATTGGTGAGTTATTAAGTCACTAAAGATACCCTTAAACATGGCAATTATCTAATAAGAAAGTTTATTTATTTAATAATTCAAATATTAATCTGTGTAAATAACAAACAAAAGCTTATTAAATCAAATTATTTTAAAGAAAATTTGCTAAATTCTTGCTCAAACTTTTCACAAAGCAAATAAATACTTTTGCTTTTTGACTCCATTAAAAAATATATTCAACAAGAACTCTTTAGCTTTAAATATTCAAAACATTTAAAACATTATTTTTGATTACTTTCGCTTATAAAAACGTGTCGAGAAAGTTAATTAAATTCATTAAAAATTATTTTTAGTGCATTTGGTTGCGTTTTTTGTTCACTTTGCCACGAAAATTTCTTTCATTTTCTTTGAATAATTAAAATAAATTATAATGCAATGTTTTCTCACTTCTCTCACTCCCCTCTCTTAAATTTCATCAACGCGACTCCAAATTGCTTCTGATGTCGACGATAATGATGTTGATGTTCATGATGATGATGATGATGATGATGGCGGGCACTTGTTACCTCACACACACCTGTCCACATGAACGAACACATGCGGCGGACTTTTTAATTAATGCAGTATTAATGAGAAAAACTGCCATTAACAAGTTGTCAAGGTAAGTTGGGCCAGGCGAGCAAATGCTTAATTATTTTTACCTTAACTCTCACGCCCCAAAAACATACACATATGTATGTTAAAAAGCATACACAAAAATATAGAACTATCGATTGTATTTTGCATTAAGTTAAGCTTTATACTTCTATGTACATAAACAAGCATTTTTGTTTAGACTTCTTTGTTTGAATTATTATTTTATTTTAATTTATGATTATTCCTCTTAAGAACAAGAAACTTATTAAATCCCTACGAATTTTTCCCTGTGCAGGATCTTATTCTGTAAGCACAGTATGGACCTTAATTAATCTAAAGTTTTCGACTTCTTTTGGCAAGTTTGTGCCTGCTTTGTTAGGTGTCAAAAGAGTTTTATCTTGACTTTTTGCCATGGCACGAACCCACTAACAGCCGCTGGTTTTAGCCAGCGATAAGATTTACCCTTCGGACCAGTAACAGATTTTCCCGCACACTTGCATAGAGTATAATTAATTTATGCACATTAGGCACGCAAATGTTGGGCTTCATTTCGTTACAAGCCCAACTCACAGTTGGCCATTGTGGCTCCTGTGAATTACAATGGGTGGATTGGTGGGCCACTTGATTTATGCACTTTGTGTTGAAGCCATTTTACAATGTTAATATATATTATTAACAGCTAATTAGCTGCGATTTCATAATTGATGTGAAGCCTTAGCGTTGAGCCCTCTCAACAAGGTTTAGGGATGGGAAAGTAAACAGGATTATCTAAATGAATTTTTAAATGTATATAGTATACAGAAAAGAAAAATAACAAAACACCCGTACTAAATATTAATCATTTTCTAAGTTAAATAATATTTAAAAAAGGTAAAATGATTATTTCACTTTATAATTAAAAAACTAGTACCCCACAAAACTCTACCATCACTAACCAACTGCAATTGAAGTCAAGCACTAAAGCGTACTGCAATTGAATTGATAATTAACCCAGAATTGCAATCCGAACCAATCAAACGCACAGTCAATAGTTAATGAGAACTCTTTTTGTGCTGTAAAATTGCAGCACTTTGATGTCCTGCCTTTGAGTTGCATTGTTGGTCTAACATGAATTTATCTTCGGTGCGCTTTGTAAACTGTCAATGCCCTGGGGGCTATTAGTCGGTCTCGCTCCCAAAGGAGTATAAATATTTCTTTGTGCACATTTAAAAGCAATTTTGTGCACTCACACACACACTCTGGGTTGTATGTCCAAAGGAATTCCATTAAACACATGATGCACAGAGAGCAAATAAAATTTACCAAATATATAAAACGCAAAACTTTCAACCAGCAGCATCTACTGGTATCTATCTCTATCTCAGACTCAGTGCGTAAGCAAATAGGGCAAAAATAAATCTAAAATTGCAAATGCTGCAACTTGATGCGATGGCCACCGGCTGAGAGATACTTTCTTCCTCGGCCAAGAGCTGCTTCCAAGTTTTATATCTACCAAGAGTGCGGTTAGCAGCAAGGGTCAGTTCAACTTGTTTAACAAATGGATGGAGCCAAAGTTTTTTGGGTCTTAAATTATTGTGGCAGAGCAGATAAATGTAAATTGACGCTTGAGGAATGCAATTTGTTGGTTACGAAATTTGGTAATTGCAAAAGAATAATTTATTTATACCAAAAAGGGGCACTTGTTTAATTTTCCCCTTATGCTGTGTAAAGTTAATCTGCATTTTTTGGGCAATCCCAATCACCCCTCAATCAACATTTCAGGTGGATTCAACTTATCGAAGGTGCCTCATCTTTGGCCAAAGAGAGACATTGACACCTCACACTTAAAACGGGGAAGAATATACACCAAAAGAAATAATGTGGGAAATGAATTTAGTCTTTAACAGGAAGTAATCGAAGTATTCAGAGAAGATTTTTAGCTAAAATAGAGTTCATGAAAACCTAAGTGGGTTTACAATAGGAATCTGTGTTTTGGGTTAACAATATTTCATTTAAGTATTTAAGTGCTACGATTACTTGTATTTATTCTTGCTTATTTTAATATGTTGTATATTTCTTTTATGATTAAACTAAAGTTAATGAATTACAAAAAGGGTTTACAAAAGGCTTCTATATTTAAGGTTACAAATTTTTAGTTTGGGAAATAAAATCCTACGATTACCTCTCTGAATTCTACTTATTTTGATATGATTTATACTTGATTATCATAAATATTTAATAAGTATAAATTGCCGCGTATTATCATCATTTTTTCGAGTGCTTTCCATTGACTCTGTGATTCCTCATTCACATTTTTGCAGATACGACTTGATGGCCGGCGTGACACGTGCGGAGGCATTTTTCAGCTTCAATTCGGGCGACGTGCAATATGGCATCGAGGCGGATCGACGGTCGAGAATTTTAAAGGCCTACGTACGCAACACGTACACGTTCCATTTGAACGAGATATTCGCAACGATTGTCAATGAGTATACGGATTGGGAGAGGCCCGTCCAGCATCCAATTAATATCCGGTGAGTAATTGCGTTTGTATGCGAGCCCCACGAACCCGAGACTCCACCTGCGGATGCGGATCCGTATCCGGAAAAGGGGAGAGGGGACTTTGGAGGAGTTGCAGAGTACGGGTTGTGTGTGCCAAATAAATATTTCGTTCTTAATTAAATGCGCAATGGCATGCTCCCGATCTCTGGCTCCGGTGCTCCATTCCCGAGCAGGTTTCAATTAAAGCGGCTTAAATGAATCTTGATTTCAATCTTATGGCAAATGAAATGCAAATTTTTGTCCATTCGCTGTGCTCCAGGCTGTCACTCTTCATAAATAATGCTCGGTTGCAATTTTGCTCCGTAAAACGGTTCGTATAAGTGATATGGAAATTGCTCGAATGCTAAAACCAATCTAATGTGTGATTTGCCATTGCTTTTCTCGATTTCCATCAATATTTATGTTAGCGATTGGGTCAAAGTGACACTGCCGCCGGCACTGCAGCATTCGTATCGAATGTATTGAAATTTTTGGCAAACAATTTATTACTGTTTGCATAATTTATACCAAATTACATTTCCATATTTCCAAAGAAATATCCCAAACAAATTGATTTCCCGAGTGCAACGCGTGGCGTATACTTAATATTTCCTTTCACAGCCTCATGCCACCGGAGTTGTGCGAACGTGCGTCAAGTTGCATGCAATGAAGCACGACAAACGTTTCACGCTCCACCTGCGACACGGGCCGACTTTTCCTGGAGAAAAGCCTTGATTGCAGGTGGGGAAAAGCAGGTGAAGGGAATAAAGTAAGGCAAAGTTTGCCAACTTTTCACAGAAATACAAAGCAGTTGCCAGATTAATCTAAACTATTGATAAATTGTAAATTAACATTTAAAGATCTTAGGTCTTTTAACTCCAAAGCTCTAAGCTCGCTTTACTTTAAACCTTTAATGGGACACAGCTGATCCCATTTTCCATGCAGCTCCTGCTACTGGATCCATCTTTGCTGCATTGAAAAGATATGTATGCAAATGCGCCAAATGGGTTTTATTCAAATTTTACGCTAGTGCATTTCGAATGCTAAACAAACTACAGGAAAAATAGATATATAAAAAAGCAGACAGACAGAAATAAAAGAAAAAAATGGCAAAATATTGCAGGATGAAACCCCTGAAATAGGCTTAGGCCAGCGCTGGGGACGCCACTTGGTAAACAGGTAAATACGAGCCACATCAACGAAAGTGGCAGCACTCAAAGTGGCTTGTTAGTTGCGCACTTGAACACAGCTCGATTGGCGAAGAGCATTGGCAAAATAGCCGGAAAATTGCAAGGGAACTGCAAGGGAGGCAAAAATATTGAAAAATTGTTATTTGATTTTAATGTTGTTCCTGTTTTTTCCCCCTATTTGCAGGGACGAAACACTGGAGGCACTGAGCGATGCTCAGGTTGTGGCACCGGCGGCACAAACAGTGGATTTGCATTCGGCAGATCATCGCAACTCGTATCTGTATGTGTTTGACTATCAGACACGTTTTGGCGATTATCCTCAGGTGGGTTTTTTTAAAGAATTTTTCATACATTTTACATAGATAGATATAGAAATTTATACAGTTTTTTAATAAATATTTGCAAATATTTATACTGAAATAAGAGAAGCAAAAAAGAATGATAAAAGTGGATTCTGATACTAATCTTGTACAATTATTTTAAAGCAATTTAATACATTGACTTCTAAACCTGTTTCTAAGGTAATTCTTGTCTTAATTCTTACCTTAGTAAATATAGATTTAAGGCTATTAATATGCAATACATGACGTAGAACCATTTTCTTACTAAAGGGCTAAGTTACCTATTGATGCTTTGATTTCTAAGAGTTAATTGAAACTGAAGTTATCTATTCTCCTTATCGACTTACTCCTTGACCTAAATTAATTAGCATTTCCGAGGCAACTCTCTATATGGGAGCCTTCGTCAAAACCCTCAATCCAAATATCTAAATTGAATAGCTGGCCAAGTTGTTAGCTCCATGCACTCCACTTGTAATGGCACACTGTGGGCAGAGTGAGGTTAACGCATTAATACATATATCAGGATCAGAGTTGAGGGGCTGATGTGTGCGTTAATTTAGTTTCTGGTTATCTGGCATTTTGCAGCGCCAGGGTTGCATTCACGGCGAGGACCTGCCCTATATCTTTGGTGCACCACTCGTTGGCGGTTTCAATCACTTTACGCGCAACTACACGAAAACCGAAATCAGTCTATCGGAAGTCGTGATGTTCTACTGGTCCAACTTTGTGCGAACCGGGTAAGTGGACTTGAGAGCCATATACACATCTATTAATTAATGAAATTAGTGAATTTTAAAAATATAAGACATGATTTTTAACACAGTGCATATGATTAATTTCGCTTTTCATTAAACTCGTACTATTAACATTTTGCAGCAATCCTAATGAGCAAATGGAGGCGGAACATGGCAGTCGCCAAGAGCGAAGTCGCTACAAGACCATCGAGTGGACAGCCTACGAGAGTGTACACAAGAAATACCTTAATTTCGGTGAGAATTGTACTTAAATAAACAAAATAATATAGATATTAAATTAAACTACAAAGGAAGCTAACTTCAAGAAGACAAAGTTTGTAAATCCTTGAATTTTGCGATTGGATATTGGGATCAAATGGAAAATCGATCATAAATAAGCATAATTTTAGTTAATTTAGAATATAGATATTAAATTAAACCACAAAGGAAGCTAACTTCTTGAAGCTGAAGTATATCCTTGAAGTTTGCGATTAGATATTGGGATCAAATGGAAAATCAACCATAACTCAGCTTAATTTCAGTTAATTTTAATGATAGTATATTCATGGGGTATCCCTTTTCTATAATATTTCTCCTCCAGATACCAAACCAAAACTAAAGAACCACTATCGAGCACATCGCCTCTCCTTCTGGCTGAACCTCATCCCGGATCTGCACAAGCCTGGTGGCGACAATGTGCCGGCTGCTCACCACCAGCTGCGGGATGATGACGATGAGGACAACAACATACCCAATGATGCCTCCGTGAAGCCACTCAATCCGCCTTACTCTTCACGGGCTGCCAATGCAGCGGCCATGGGAAATTTCACGATCTTCACCAACCAAGTTTTCTCCCTCCTAAACCTAAGTTCCCCCTCATCCTCGCTCCAGAGAAATGGCACTCGTTATGGTGGCGCCAAGATATATCCAGATGATATGATGGATGGCGATCATGGAGGAGGTGGTGGTGCCGCCAGTGCTTCGCAGGACAATGATGGCTTTGCGGCCTATTCCACTGCTCTAAGTGTGACCATAGCTATTGGATGTTCCCTGCTTATCCTGAATGTCCTCATCTTTGCGGGTGTGTACTATCAAAGGGACAAGACCCGACTGAGTGAGCCGCGACCACAGACCAAGCTGAAGAGGCAGGAGAACGGTCAGATGCCAAATAACATTTGCGGTGACCTGGAGACCCTGACCATTCATGCCAAGAGCGATCCAGCCACCATACTATCGCACCACCATGCCATGCAGCACCATCAACTTCCGCCACCGGAGTTCGCGGACATTCCCCACCGGGCACCACCGCCGCCGAAGCACATGAAGTCCCTGCAGGATCCCGGCGGCGGTGGGTCGGTAAGCGGTGCCGTGGGTGTTTCCGGTGTGGTCCAAATGCCACCGCCCCACGCACTGCAGGTAATGGGCAACCAGTGTGGCACATTGACAAAAAAGAGCTGCATGAAGCAGACCCAGCAGGCACAGGCCCAGCAGCATTCGCCCGCACAACAGCAGCAGCAGCAGCACAGCAGCAACATGTGGTTACCCACCAGCAGCATTTGCAGAATCATCATAATCAAAGCATGACCACTGTGCTGACCACGGCCGGTGGCCTGGTTGTGCCTACGCCGCCTACAGTGCCGGTTATTGTTGCCACCACAACGCAGCACCAGCAACACCAGCAGCAGCAGCAGCAGCAACAACAGCAGCAGCAGCAGCAGCAACAGCAGCAGCAACATCCGCTGATGGACGAGTTGCGTGTGTGACATTAATTGACCGTGCGTTTTAAATGCGACCTCTAAACGCACAGTGTCCTTAATGTCCCATCCCCGATCCTCTCAGCCCTAAATCCCCCTTTCCCATGCTGTTTCCATTTGTAGATGTGTAAGTGAGTGTAGGGAGCCAGAGCTGTGTCTATCCAATATACACAGAAGCTGCTCCATCTTCAAACTCTGTTGCTAGTTGGTTTTTCAAGAATTACCCTGTAAATAGTTAACTAAGTGTAGATTGTTGTCGAACTCATTATCAAGAAGAGTTAACTTAACTGAAACTAAGCAGGAAAACTGTACACTAAATATAGTTTTGCATTTTCTTATAATTATTTCTAAAATGCTCTAATATTTTGAAACAATTTCTGTATCTACTGCGTGGCAAATATTTTTCACTTTCACTTTGTTGCAAATAGTTATATTATTTATTTAATTTTACTGATTCTCTAAGACATACATTTTAATATTAGAAATTCCTCAGTTCAAATTCATTTTAGATTTCAAAAACTAATTAGGACCAATAAAAAATATATACACTTCCACGTTAAAAGACGTTTTCATCTCTCCCCCTCTGTTGGCATTAGGATAAAATTCATTCTAGTAGACAAGAAATAGGAAAAAAAAACTACAAGAATTATAAATGCGTAAAAAACAAAAATGAACATGAATGTTATTCTTCCAAAGACTGAATTATAATTGTGTATTGTGTGTAAATAAACTAGTGGCAGAATTAAAAGTAAAATATAATTAAATATATACTTGTACAACATAACTCCCATATAAATAATTTCCAAACGAATAAATACGGGATGAGAAAACAGTTTTTAGCCAAAGAACAAGTTAAATGAGAAATTGCAGCCGTAAAATCAAATCATGTACAGGTGAAAAAGGAGCTTTTCCTTTAAATTTTGGCAGGTTATTTGTAAAAAAAATAAAAATACAAACAAAAGTGTACAACTACCCCAGCAACACAATTGAAGCAACACATGAACTCAAACTAAAACGTAAACTAAACTTTGGTCAGACAGAAAAACAAGCGAGAGCAAAATTAAATTAAACTGTTAATTGTAAGCATGCAGCTACTTTGTTATGTAACTAAATAAATATTTATATAGCTATTAAAATTAAATGCATATACGTATAAGCCAGCATAAAAAAAGAAAGAAACAAAACAAAGCCGAGGTAAGCTCTTTATATAGCTATAAAAATTTCAAAGCGCAAGATACTTAGTTAAAAATTCCATTAGGAGTTAAGCGGGGCAATTGAAATGAGCAGTAACATCATAATTTTCCTCATTTCTGTATTCCGTACGTTTTTTGTTTTTTATTTTTTTTTTTTGTTTCGAATTACACAAATGCAAACAAACAGTTGCCCAAAATTGTAATTAAAATGGAAATGATATGCGGGAAAATAAAAACATAATAGGAAAATTAAGCAATGGAACTGCTCATTAAAGTGAAACAGCGCGAAAATTGCAAACAATTTAATGGCGCTTATGAAAAATACTTGTAAATTATATAAACACATTTAGCGGCAGTGAAACTATAATGAAAAACTGAAACAAATTACAACCGAATTGAAAATGTATAAGTCTATAGCTTCACACACACACACATCTAAAAATATAAATCTATGTATTAATGTACTGGTGTAAACTTAGCATAATTAGCAAATTAATAACACAAATATATATATATATATAAATAATATATAGAGTGCTGCATTACTGGCCCCCCAAAAAAAAGGATACAATTAAAACGAAAACTCATGAAACCCTATTGCGTTAGAACATGTGTGCGAAAGAAAGATTTAGCATTAACAAATTCGAACTAAATGGAATATAGTGAAAATCAGTAATAAACAAACAAATAAATGAGGGAAAATCACAAAAATTGATTTAAAGGTTTATATCAACAAAGGTGGTGTGAACAAAATTGAAAAAACCCTAAAGATAAAATGGAAATTTAAGTAATAATAAAGTTACAAAAATTATAAAAATTATATGGAGTAGTGGTTTTGTTTTGGGAGGGAGTTTTATTTATATTAATATATTTATAATATAATAAAGAGCTTTTATTCACTTTAAGACTTTTGTATTCATTCCACACATACATACATATTTACTCATACATGCTGAGATAGTTTCCGCCATCTTTATGCGAAACAAATATGGCGCTGGCACCCACACACACACATGGCCTCCATCCGCATCCGTTGTTAACCAAATATTCGCAGAGTTGCAGCAGCAGGAATAAAGGAAAATTCCGAGACAGAAGGGATATGTAGCTGAATGGGGGCAGACTGATGTATAATAATGCTTCCATTGATTCGAAAATAGAATGTGCAAAGGCAAAGCTTGCCGGAGATAAGTTTCTTTAGCGGAAAAAAAAATGAGATGGATAAGAAAAAGGGAATCCATTGAAAATAGATTTATTATGTAAATTTGCCAAAGCGTAAGTGAGTGTGGTATTACTCCGTCTGTATTTCTCTTTCTTTCCAATAAGATTAACAGCTTAATTTAAAAAATAGAATAATACCATTCGTTACACTTTAAATAAAAGGGAACTCTAGGATACGTCTATAAAATACTGTAAAGTGTATAAAGCATTGTGTTGTTTTTAGATAATATCTGTCTTAAAATCTATATTCTTTTTTTAATATTTTACCATACTTTTTCTCTGAAATGTAATTTAGATAGCATTTTCCCCTACCATATATGCCTGATGAAATAATTGAATCAAAACAATTTTAAGCCAGCTTTTCGCATTCGCTTTATCTCTTGCTCTGGCTTAACATTTAACTGATTTTTATTGGCAATGACGAAATCCAATTGAAAGTCACAAAACAATGGAGCGAAAAGGGAAACTCTTGGCATTTAATCCCCTCTGAAAAGTTTAAGTTTTCTATCGTATGTGTTATATTTTGTTCATTTAACTTAAAATCAAGGCGAAACCGGGTTTTTCCTTGTGCTGAGTTAAATTTATTAGCACAAGTCGAGCGAAATTAAATAATAAAAGTCTTCCAAGTGGCTCTCACACTCCGGTTTTCCCCTTCCTATATGTATGTGTGAGAGAAAATTATCACTTTTAATGCTGCCAAAAAGGTCACGAGTCAGGCGACGGGACGGGGCGGAGGTCAAAGGTTCACCCCCTTTGATGGGCGAGAGGCCAAAAGCAAATGGCTGGCAAACTGGAACTCCATCCCATGTCCTGGGAAAGTTGATAATTTATGTTGGGAAATCTGTTCGAAATTGCTTTATACGCTAATAAAAGTATTTCCAAAGGGGGCAACGAAAACAGCATAATTTAATGTGATTTAGATAGCCAAGGAAAGTGAAGGAAACACTAATCGTTGATATCTTAACCTATTTAGTAAACTAATAAGTATTTAGATATTTTAATTAAAAACCATGCTATATGTATTACTCTTCCTTAATTAGTTTTATTAAAATCTAGCATAGCGTGGGTAATAATTGTATGGCAAAATAATCCCATTTCAAACGAGTGTTGGATTCAAACTTAGCAGGAAAGAACTCTGATTGTAAACACTAATCCTGAGCTGACTGTAACAAGTTTTCCTGGGGATATATACTCTCTTCAAAATTATCTTCCTGATCTTTCAACTGACCAAATCCAGCTGAAACTTGTAGAGTTAAAACTTTGCCTTTTCCTATTTTATACCACATCAACGTTAATCCCAACCAAAATTGAGTTTCAAATGGGCGCCGAAAAAAAAATAACAAATTGCACAATTTGCAGAAAGTTCGTTACGGGATTTTTCCGTCAAATGCTGGAAAAGTTTAAACGAAAGTCGAATAAAAGTGTAAACGAAAAAAAATGTTATGTACATTATAACAGTTTTTCGATAAATAAACTTTATTTGGCTGGCAATTAGTTTGTATTATTTTCAGTTTGCTTTGCCATTTATACAGGTGTATTTTTTCACGTTTTAAATATTTATATACTGTCATTTTTTTTTGCAGACAGGTGAAAACAGCATTCGGTGCTCTACGCTTTTTGAATGCCATGAAAAGTTTTATTAGTTGTCTGACCAATATCTATTTCTTTCTGCTCTCTATTTCCTCATTTTTTTGTTTGCAACATTTTTTCTTGTACAAAAAACAGTAATTGCAAAGTTTATCCATTGTCTTTTTGTCATTGTTGAATAAAGAAAAACTTTCCGCTACCATTCATCCGGCAGATACACGCAAATCCAATTGGAAATAACTATATATAACGTTTCGCGGAAGGACTTTAAAACCCCCTTCCGGTTGTTGGTTAAAAAAAACGCTAATTAGTGAGGCAAAGATTCGCTCAATTGGCTTAGGCATTTGTTTGCATTCAACCTAATTGGATACATCTGAAGTGGTTTTTGTGCGGATAGAAACCATCATTCACCCGAGATACAAATCGCATTAACATCAAATAAAACCATAAAGTACTCTGGTTTTTGAAACTATTTCTCAAAAGTAAATATAAATGTTGGTTCCCAATTGTAATGATATTAAGTTTTTTAAAAAGACTTTGATTAGAACGAAATATGGCGCACATTAAAATGAAAATGGAAATACAAATTGGAGGTGCACTCTTCACAAAATAGCTTCGTTTTTTTTTCTACATCCTTTATCGCATTACGCATCTATGCGATCTCAATCTCCAAGTAACCTAGTTTTAGGATACACAAACATTCAGTTGTATGTATATATGAGAACCATAATCTATCCATTCAGCCAAATCAAATCGAATCACAAATGCACCAATGAGGGTAATGGAGGTTTCGGAGAGGAACGCCATCTGAAGAAGCTTACATTCGATGCAGGGCACAGGACACAGGACACAGGACACAGGACACAGGACACAGGACACAGGGACACACTGAAATATACGCAGGGAGGCAAAACGAAGACTAGGTCAGCACTCTATCTCTATCTATCTATCTATCTATATCACTAGCACTCCCCGGATTCCGCCTTTTCTGCCTCCTCCCCGTGGGTCACACCCGGTGCCTGTCAATGAGGACTTCAGCTACAGGGGGAAGAATGCGAAAGGCACCAAACTGCCCGACAAGTGTCGTATGTCGTCCTGTCTAATGTTAAGCTACTTTTCATGTATGCCCCTTGCATCCAAGCCCATCCTTTTAGTTGTGGCAACTTCGAACTTGCGCACGAACGCATAGAAGACAAAAACAACAAGGGAATTCATAGAATACGACTATGAGATACCCTGTTATAATGGAAAATTAAATTTAAGTATTTAATAAAAATGTGAGAGATTATGTCATCATAATAAAATCTTCCGCTGCGAATTAGTTCATATTACAAGGAATCTATAGACCGAGGTATATTAAAATTCATACCTAATATTATATTTGAATTTGGGATTCAGTTATTTTAATGTACATTCAAGCATCTTTTACATTTATGAGAAATGAATATACCTTCAATTTAGTAGGATTCAAGGATATCACGACAAACGCAAGACACATATAAAGAAGAAGGAGGAAGCCCAGTCTTCTTTTGAGGTCTCCTGAGCTTTCAACGCCCTTTAAGCATCGCAATTATTCATGTTTATGATGCGATGACATTGCCATCGTTTCACCTTTCCCTTCCTTCAAATCCTGCTCTCCCCCTTTACTTTATACTTTCTAATAAGCCAAGGATGACGGAAATCAGAGGAAAAAAGGGTTGGGAAAGCTAAGAATCTGCGTTCAGAGTGTTTTGCCAGTTGGGTCACGACCATGGCATCAAATTGGTTAAGATTGAAAAATTATAAATTATCGAATGGTAATCTTGGCTTGGCATGCTGAGTACCCGGAAATGTAGCCAAGTGTGGATGAAAGGATCTGTGTGTATAGGATGCTGATAAGCTCCTTTGGGGGGATCCTTATAGTTTCTAATTACTATTACGTACATGTTCCTAATTTATCCACACAGCCATGAAGGTATTGGGATTCACAGTGCTTTTAGGAACTGGAAATTCAAATCTTAAGTCAATTAATAATCTTAACTGTATAGATTCCAAGTTATTTTATTAGATTTATCAATGAATTTAAAATTAAACTAGAAGTATAATTTTTCCCATAACAAAGTTGTTTCTCATATTCTTGGAGATCCATAAAGGTCCATTTAGCATTTATTGAAAACGATTAAAAAGTCATCAATCAAATATCTACCTAATCATTTATTGACCTACAATTATGAACATTAGTGTATGACCGACTCAAGGCTACCGGTAAGTAGATGCCAAAAGGGTAATGTACATCCTAGATTTCAGCCTCACAACACCTCCCCCACCGCCCTAAGGCTAGTTCGATACCTAATCGTGTGTTCTGCATAAGATTATGAACACGAAATTAAACCGGTAACAAGAAACTTCAATTAGAGGCGAACATTTTGATTAGGAGGAATGGAGGCGGTGGGTGCAATGAACAAGTTTATCTAACCGAGTGCAGTTCAAGTTGAAATTGCTCGAAGCTTGACAACAATAAAACACAAAAAAAATTGCTTTTAGCCAAACGCAGCGTAACTTTGCTCAATCAATTTATTGAAGCAAGTTAAAAAAAAAAACGAAGTAGAAAGAAAAAAAAATGGCACGTTTAATGGAAAAAGTTTTTGGCGCCAAGGAAAATGCTGCTAATTTGATTGTCATTAGACGGCGAAGGCGAGAAACAAATTCATCCAACCTTCTTTGCGTCCATAATATCTGCACTTGGAATAAAAAAACAAAGTATCTATACACAGAGAGAATTGATTGATTTTTATAAGGAAAATGGTCTAAAAATAGAGATGAAAGTACAGGTAAAAAAGTACAAGGAGCTGGACCTATTTAAATTTAGGGATATATATATGATAATTTTATATTATAATTTCGAAAAAATATATTTCGGTAAGTTATAAGAATCTTTAGAATTTCTACGTATATTTCACTTAATTTAAAATATCATATTCCAAAGTGTTTGCTATTTATTGTCAACTTTTCACTTTACAAAATTATAATAAAATGATCTTGATTGCAATTCCAAGTGACCAATTTTAAGTAGTTGTGTTTTTTAAAGTGCTTGTGCGAATGTGTAGATGTTCTTTATGTAAGGTAATGCACATAATTGAATTTTTACACAACTAAAGAAGAGGCCTATTCGCCAAATGCCTTTGTTGCTAGAAAAAAGACGCGCAGCAAAAAACTGACGATGAAGATGGCACAAAATGCCTGGCGAAATTAAAGTGAAATTGAAAAAGTTTTATGAGCTTTTCCTTCATGCAGCGGGCCCCCGCAAAAAGAGAGCAGTCGGATGTTGGGGAAAAGAAAAGAAAAATATTACACAGCCACCGACGACGCGTAAAGAAGACAAAAGGCCAAAAACGTCAGGGAGTGAGTGAGTGAGGAGGGAAACGCTTTGCCACCGCTAAATTGCCTTCCTGCCCGAAGGCTCAGTGGGGCAGGGGCAGGATCATAACTTTGTGCAGCAGGTTGCTTAGGTAACAGTTTTATGTAGTTATCCCTCCGAGAACCAATAGCAGGACGATGTTGGGCCTACACATTCTCACACCGCTCGCAATTCTCCCCCCTCCTTCAGTAATTGCATAATAATTGCAGTGGAAGGCGGCAGAGGCACCCACAAGCAATCCACACTCTGACAGCTCTGAATCATCCAAAGGCGGCTGCCACGCCCGCTTAAACTAATTTTCCCATAGAATTACTTTAGATGAGTTTGGTAATTAATGGCAGCGGCAACGGTGAGCAAAGTCATTGCACACTGGAAGAAATGAAAGAGATGTTAGCTCTAAATTTTCGTATTAAAATTGGTTCTTTACAAAAATCAAGATGCTATCTTTTGACCTGCCTTCTAACTTTTAAAAGTTAATAACTATTTTTCAAGTGCATTGAGCAGCAAACCAGACAGAAAAGCGAATTAAAAATCTACATACATTCATAAAGGTTTCTAAGATAAATACAATTGACTCACTATTTAAAAAACCCACAACTATACAATTCATTTTTAAATTCTTCAAAAATATGCCTGCTTCATTCATTATTACTGATCCAGAATAATTATTTTTTAAATCACAACAGAAATACGAATCACTTGAAAGCAAAGACGGAGGCGGAAAGTTAACGAAGCTGAAAATGTTCAACCCATTGAAAGTCAAAGTCATTGCAAATTAATTGAAAAATCAAACAATTTTCATTTTCCTTTTGCTTGATTTTCGCAGAGAAAGGAAATGGCGGAGAACCCTCGAGGACTTGTCAGCTCCAAATGAAGTCCTTTGATAATAAAATCAATAAATAATAAGGAATATAATGAAGAGTCCAACTGAATGATTTTATTTATAATATTTGTTTTTCGTATATTCAAGGGAACTTTCATAACTCTCAATTGCATTTATTTAAATGCAATCAATCTTTATTTTTTTTGCTTATTACATTTTAATAATAGTTATAATATTAATATATAAAAAACGGTGTATATATGTGATTTATTTGGCTAACCAAAAAAGGTTGCTGCTGCAATAAAACAAATTTAAAGACACATTGTTTTTGGGGGAACCACAAACTGAACAAGCTTAGAGTGCAAAAATAAGTTTAAATAGGATTGTAAAACTTTATTAGGCAATCTCACTAACATCAACTCGGGCTTTAACTCCGACAAGGAAATAATCTTCAGTTATTCCGGTTGTGTGGAGACAGGACCACATGGCGTATGAGCAACTCCAGATGCAGATGCAGTTCGCATTCAAAGTTGCAGAGCTAAGAGTCTTAAGAAAACGCCACCAAGGACACTCGAACGTCCATTCAGCTGAGCTGTAGGAGGTCCTTGACAGTAGCTGCTGCTATTAGCACGTGGCCAGGGTCTGCCACACAGGGATTTCACACTTTGCGTTGGACATTGAATTCACATTTAAATCTGCAGATACTAAATGGATTGTAGTTCGGTGACAAAATACAATCCAGACAAGCAACATTTTGCAAACCTTACAAATTGACTCCACTGCCAGGCTTTTCTTGGAGCCACAGCATGAGATTAAATTGCAAAAGAAATTCCATGAGAATTTGTAAGAAAAACTACTTTGAAAATTGTGTGAACAAAAATATTTTACTATGCAGAAGAAACGGAAAGAGAACATAAATAGTGTGCATTGCTAAAATAAATCAGAAAAATATGTTTTCACACTTCGCTGGACAGAGAGCATTTTTCAATTATAATTTAAAGTTATTTTCGCCAAGGAATTATTAAATATTATTGTTGAAATAAGAGGAATTAAAAATTAAATTGTTTTGAACCTTGCAAGGTATTTTAGTAATAGATACATTTTGATTTTAATACATTAATTTCTTATACATATTTTTTAATATAATAAAGACTAGAGTTGAAAAGCTTTACAAGAAACTACAAGGGTATATAGACTTTGCTACTTTTTCCCCTCTTTTTATAACTTCAGTTTTCTATTGGTTTAAATAAGTAATTTAATTATTTTATTATCTTTTTGATATTTATATGATTTGTTGTCATCTAAAATCATAATTTATTGCATGAAACATCTTAGCTTACTGTAAATTCCAGACTAAGTCTGCTGATGCAATAAAATATGATTTAATTATGATTCTTATATTATTATCTAATCAGTTTGGAGTTTTTGGTTTTTGCAAGTCCAGGCAGTAATTCGACCTTACTTTTCAAAAATTAAGTAAAAAATCGAACGAATGCCTAAGCATACAAATACCTTGTAAATATTTAACGATTGCAATCACCGCTTTCTCTACGCAATTGTTTACCATTTAATTATGTATTTTATCTTAGTATTTCATTAGGTTTACGTTTGATTGCACAATTCGAATTAGATTCCGGTTGCCGATGCACCAAAATATTTACTTTGCAGTGTTTATTTAATGTTAATTTAATATAATCAATTATGTGGGTTTTACAAAAGCTGGTAAACTATAGTATGGTTTTTTTGTTTCGTTAGTAACGACTTTATTTGGTTTTTATATATTGCTTTGCAAATGCAAACAATGGAATTATTTGGCTGATTCAGCTGATAAACGGCATTATATATTTAAATTTATTATATGGAAATGAAGGATTATCCCCGCATCCGATTGGAAATTAAACTTTACCCTAAACCGATAATTACAAATTCATGATTTCCCTTTAGGATATGGCGTAAAATATTGTTTTAAAAATATTTAAGGGTCTTAATGCTCTTTCAGGTTTAAAATCTTACCTTATGGTTGAACAGGACACTAAGCTTAATGCGTTTTTCAATTAACAGAAAAAACATTGAATGAATCATTAAAGCAACAATTAATTTTCATTGACTCCCGGTATCCATTATTGCGGTTATATTCGCAGTTTCCAGTTCCCAATCGGGTCATAATCGAGAGCACCTCCCAACCGAATATGGCCGGAACCATAATGCCAATTGGTAGTATGATGTGGATGCAATTTGTGCATTGTTATGTAGCTGGGAATATCTGCTTCTGCATACACACTTTCCGCCTGCCAATTGTTATTATTTTTCTGTCAATTTTGGTGCATTTTACAGAAATGTTATAATCCCAATGCCCCCGCACACGAACACAATAAACATATCGATCGATCGCAGTTTTAATTAATGCAAAAGCAGAAGCAACCATTTTTAATGTGACATTTGAACATGTTTGCGGTGGCAATGGAAATTAAGAGGATTCCATTTAATTGCCCATGAGTGGGTGGATTCAGCTGAACTGGAGTATTGGATGCGTCACCGCTTAGTTGTCTTTAAGGATATCCATATGCGAAAGGCACAAAATTTTACGATACCATCCGCGGCAGTTTCACCAATTTATTTTTGTTCTTTTTTTGCATAAATTTTAATGGAACGCCTGACTAAATATTTATGCTACACACAACGCCCCATTGCACATTTTGGACTGAACTGAAAAGGGGGTTTATTTCATTGGCTGCGCTCTCCAGGCCCATTCTCTGTGGATGGCTTTTTGGTTATATTTATGAAATTGCCTGTTCGGACTATCAAGCGTTCACAAAAGGCAGAATGCGTTTTATATCGGTTCAAAGCGACTTTTAAATGAACTTTTAGGGGAAGCATCGCTTTGATTAAATTTTTATTCATCTAAAGAATGATTTATTTCGATTTTTTTTACAAAATGGATTCTATTGAAGCAGAGTTTGGATTTTCTATTTGCCAAATGCCGTGAAAAGCCTCTTAGCAAATATTTGACTTTTAGTTAATACCAAAAAATTTGAAAATCCGTGAGATTTTCTTTTGGGATACAACAAACATAAATCAAAATTAAAAAATCGAATACGAAAATTAGTAGTAGGGAAGGTATTAGTATCAAATTACACTAATGGAAAGCAATAAAATCAAGTAAAATATTTATAAAAATATTTTTGTAGAAGTAAATTATATAGAAACAAATTGAGAAATTGATTTATGTCTTAAACTAATAATTGAAATATATTCTCTATTCTTAAATGCGCAAATATTATTATTTTTCTAAACTAAAAGTAAAGGAACATATTAAATATGCTCAGCTTAATTTATACTACTCCTTCCTAAATAAAATGATAACTAAGTGAAATAAAAGTACCTTCAAAATAGGGGAAATAATGCCCTACCTTGCATATCTTTTACCCGAGAAATAATATGCCCAAGAATGATTTGGACTCCATTTGACCAGCAAATTCGCTGGCCAGTGCTTTCCCTATTTTATTCAGTTGGTTTGTTTGTCTTTACATATTTCAAGTTAATGCTATTAAATGGTAATATTCGCACGTTCCACGCATTTCGGGCCAAATGGGTCGTTGACCCAGGCACCGGTGAATTGGAGCATTGAGGAGCGGAAAATCTGGCAAAACAGGTGCATTTCCCCCTATTTGTGCGCATCCAGTTGTGCGAAAATGTGCCGTTAAAAATTTGTTTTGGCTTACATTATTTATGCCTTTTGTAAATCAGAACGAATGCCAGTTGGGGTGCCCATTCAGAAAAGGGGGATTCCCAGTACCGGAAAAGGTTGCAAAATGAAGTTGCTTAGCTGTTAATAGAACTAAACCACATTGGAGGTAATAATTTGTAAATTTTGTCTTAATTTTGGATGTAAAATTTAATCAAATTTACAGCAATTTCCTTGGTAAATCCACCACAAATTTTTTAAATAAAAACAATACAAATTTCATAAAGAATCTCGTTAAATTCCTATTCATCAGATGCCACTTTTGATGATAATACCACAAATCCCCTAATTCAATACCTGCAATATTGAGTTACCCTTCTGCGATCCGCCAAACAAATACAATTACTGCGATGAAATTGGAAATTACAAAACGATTGCAAATAGAACAACAACGGATAACTGTTGAATAATAAAGTGTATAAAATGAGAAATTCCCCACGACACGCAAACAATAAAATTGCTATAAACAACAAAACAAACATTTGGCAAACACAGCAGGAACCAACGACAACAAATACAAAAAAAAAATGTTATTAACACAAATAGAAAATAAACAAAAGGTTGAAGTGAGGGGAGGCGACATTTTTGGATTTCGTGTATTTGTTTTGTGTATATTTTTTTGTGTGTTTGTGTGTGTGTGTGTGACAACCGGGGCGAAAAATAAGCAACAAAAAAGAAATTTGCATAATGAGGCTATTATAATTTCAATTAAAATTTCTCTTTACCAGGATTTTTTCGGGCCTTTCTCCCCTATGGAAAAACCCGGTGCATGACTAACGACCACAGAACTACAACAAAAACTGAAAATGAGTTTAGACACACACACTCCGAGCCTCAGCCGTGGGCATAACCAAATCTACAACAAACACCAATCGCTTTAATTACATTATAAATTATGCAAACAAAGTGAATGTATAAAAAATAAAACTGTAGCCGAAATGTGTGTAGAAAGAGGGAATTTCCACGAATTGGGGTCGATCGTTGATAGTGAAAACATAATTTATGTTGAATCACATTTTGCCAATAAGGTTTCAGGCAATCCAGAGCTGTAAGCCTTGATTAATAATATCTATAAAAGCTAAAATAGTTGACTTCTCCTCTCTTTTTTGCACTAAAAGTAAAATTAACCTCTTGGTAATCCAATACTGAACACACAACTGTCTTAAGGATGTGTTTCAATATTTGAATTTGCAGTACAAGTACAAACCGCAACATTTGCATAACCTCTTTAGCTCTCTGTCACTCGCAACCGGAAATAGCAAGGAAAAAAAATAATATAAAAATAAAAATGGCCGCTGTACAGTTGGCTGCCATATTTCGAAGCCTGCCAGTGTCAATGCAGGCGAATGTCATAAATTTTGCATGCAGACGAAGGAGATGCAGGCCCGCCCCTGAACCCATTGCCTTCTCTGTGTGCACTATACACCCCCCACCCACCTACCAACCACCCACCACCCCTTAGTAGCAACTGCGCCGCATAAATTTCGTTCCAATAAATTTAAATTAGCCGAGCAGTACAGTTACACGAGACAGGGCCGCCAAGTCTGCTGCACACAGTATTTATGGCACCATTCCCGGGGCCAACTCCAATGGAAAGGGTTCGGGAGGAGTTGCAGTTGGAGTGAGAGGAGAGTGGAGAAGGATGTGAAGGTGTGACAATGTAATGAGTGCGGTTCTGTGGCCAGTGTTGCCACACCTAAGCACATTATGTTGTTGCTAATTAGAGTTGTCTTTGGACGGGAGAGCCACATTTGTATATTCTTGTACAGAAGTGCACAGGAAAAAAGGCACGGTAACATGTTATTTTCCTTAATTATTACCCACTGTAATAGGGCTTTAAATAATCAAATTCGTAATTCAATTAAAAGAGCGAAAAATACTAAACTTGGTATAATAAAACCTATGGTTTGGCCCTAAGATTCAGTTTTATCCTCTATACTGTCCGAAAATATAAATGAAAATGATTATTTCACATAATTCCTACCAATAATCAAATGAAATGGAAAAGCATAAAATTCCCAATTAGAATTTAAGCTGCTCTTATAAATACTGTCATTATGCATACGCCAAAAAGTAGGCAACATCTCGCGACCTGCGTGTCGGCCATGTTTGTGGTCAAGACCTCCATTACGACGTATTTTTCATTCCTTTTTTTTTCAAACACAAAATAAACACTTATTGAAGTTGTTTGAAACCAGATTAAGTAAAAATGTAAAAAAAAATAAGGTTATTTGTTCACCAAATCTGACAGTGAAATTTAGTAATACAACACACTTTTTCTTTTGGCTCAAACAAGGTGATTTTTTTATTTTTTACATTGAGTTCGTGATTTGTAATATGACAAATCACATCAAACTGTATTTTTCATTGTGAAATAGAAAAAGCAAATCATATTCCACTCTGGCAGTATTAAATATTTAGTACGATGTCGGGCAAGTAATTTCTCAGATTGCAAATGACTTTTGAATTCTTTGCTCACGTAAATTGTAAAATGAGAGAGCCCAGAGTGCGTCCTGTGACTTGTGACTTATCCTAAATGCAAATGGTTGGAGCCCCACCAGAGTCATCAATATAAAGCAGCCACAACCGCAGGCAACTAATGACAATCAGGACAACTAAGAGGAAATAGAGTTTACTACTGACATTTTAAATGCACTTAGATGTAATTTTATACATGTATATAGTTGTATTTATAATAATTAAAATTTGACCAAGGTAGTTTCTTATTTTTATGATACATAACCCTTCGTATTTGTTTAAAATTTATAGGAAAACTGATTTAATTAATTCTCTTAAACCTTAAATAGTTAATAAAATTGTCTTGCTAACTATATTACATCAAAACTATTCAAATCAAATGCTAAAATCATCTGGATTCAGTATTAAATACTCTTAGTCAGAGTATAATGAACTATAGAACATTTCGAAGAGTTCCCCTGCTGCTCCCTGCCAGCTGGCCAGCAAAATAGTCCCAAATGTCCAAGGAGCGAAGCCACCAACGCAGCAGTTTATCACAGTGAGGAAAGGACATAGCCCAGGCCAGTTCAGCCCGACTGCTGCCATCTCCTTCGCAGCTGCCGAATCAGCAGTGAAGGACAACGATGTCAGCAACAGCTGCAGCAGCAGGAGCAGGAACAAAGGCTGACCTACGCCGGCAGCGTCCATTCCATTCCATTTATAAACCACCAAAACGAGACGATGACGCCGACGACGAGCATTGACCAGGATGTGAGGGACCAGGACTGTGCAGAGGCTGGGAGTGCAAGAAAATGCCACAAAACTGTTTGGTTTCGGCTGCTTCGTCCTGCGCATCCGTTTCTTGCATTCCCCAGGACCACCCTAAACAGGAACAAGAAAAACAACGGACCCAGTCTTGACAGCTGACATCGTGGAGCAGAGAGAAAAGCCAGGGGGGCGGGCAGTGGACAGCGGAAGGAGCAGCCGAAAAATATTCAGTGCCCATTGTTGGTCCTGAATGCTAAGGATTCTGCATGGGACAGTTGAAAAGTAAAAGTTCGTCATTCAATCTATGCGTGTGCTTGAATTCAGCCACGCCTCTATGACAACTTTTGCCAGAGATGTTCAGTTTACATCTCAAAATGAATTCTCTTAAATTTTCTCTATTTCTATTTCCATTTGCAAGAAAGACATGGAAATGTTTAAGATGTATGAAATGTTGGATTTTAAAAGGTCGCATTCAAGACCTTTTAAAATCCAAATCCAAATCTTGAATGCGACCTTTTAAAATCCAATGTATCCAATGCCATTACATTGCCACTCGCTGGCATTTTGATTATACGTTTAAAACAATCTCTCAGTTGGCTTCACCTGACCCGCATTACTATAAATATGCATTCGTTTCAAGGATAGCCCTCAAGGACCGTGCTGCTGTCCTGACCTATTCCAAAGCCCTGGCAACGGGATCCGAAGCCAGCAAAGCGTGAAATTTCAATTTAACCCATTAATAAACCCAGCTGAAAATTTCCAGCGAATGCAATCAGAAGCAGCAAGAGAAAGACACAAAAATAGACAATAGTCAAAGGCGGGAGACCCTGTCCCCCCAAACCCCAAACTATTCAGATCCTCGTTTACATCCACCTTCCCATTCCGAAACCCATACCCAAGCACTTCCCCAGCCAGCTCTTTTGGTTAGTCATCTCTTGGAGCGGCAGCGGCCACAAAACAACTTTGGACTACATTTCACAAAAGCCATACCACACACACACAGGGAGACGGAGCCACGCCCACAATTTAGACAATTTCACACAACAGAAAGGGCTGGAAGGGGGGTGTAGGAGGGCAACACTTCCGTTTCCGCTAGCTTGCACTGATTGTTTTATATCCTGTCAGAGGACACGCCGTTGCCGAAATTCACAAACTTGTTTTGCGCTTTCTTGGCGACTTGACTAAGGAGCGAGCCAATGCACTCTGAGAAAATTGGATATAACAAGGGATTAGGTCACTTTTAAAGGATTAATATTGCAATATCTTACTACTCCTAATTAAAGTTTAATTGAACAGATTAAAGAAGTCAATTGTAACACCAAAAGTATTGATTTTTTTTGGAAACTTACAGTTTCTTCACTATTCAATTTAAAATCAGTTTATATTTTTCGAGTGTAAAACAAGTCTAGCAGCTAGATTGTAAGTTGGCGAATCGGTGGGATTCGAGTCCCTTGACTGTCGTTGCATTGCTGCGGCATTTGAATGCGGTCCTCGTCCAGTGAGAGCCCAGCATCCTTGCATATTTAATCAAAGTGAATTACAAATGCCACCAGACAATGACAGTGGCAACTTGGCAAATGACGACGGAGTAGACGCCTTTAACGCCCCGTCCTTATCAATTTGAAAGTGTTATATATAACGCCAGGACCATCGCCAGGATAATGTTTCATTGCTGGCTGAATGCGGTCCGAGGCATTGTAGCCTGTAATTTGCGTTGGCAAGATCAAAAAGCATTCAGTTAATAATAAGACAACCAGTCCATTATTTAGCCATTGATGGAACACTTGGCGAGTCCTTCCTAAGTCACCCTCACCCTGCTTCTTTTCCCCACCTAACAAAAGTTAATTTATTTCTTTTTTTCACAGCTCCTTCCCAAAGGGCCCCGAAATAAAAAGAATGTATTAATGCGAACGACGGAAAGTTAACTTTATGGTCTGCTCCGTTTTCTTATTCCCCCACGAACAGGAAAAGTAAGTTTCGCCTTCCCTTACCTTTGCTCTTAAGGGGCTTCCCCGCCGCGCTTAACCCAATCTTAACCCCGCTGGGCGACAGTTTAATAATTACTCATTTTGCTTTTTTACCAAATTACTTTGTGAAAAATAATGGCAAAGTTGAATGCAAAACAGTTTCCATTTTCTATATGAACCTTTCTACTCTTATTGTCGTGGCTTGTACTTCATTTACCCTTTTCTTTTTAGGGCTTGATAAGATTTCCAATTGTTTTTTGGGGTTTCCATTTTTTTTTTACAATTTTGTATTTAATTAAAAAGGTCTCGACCTTTTAAGGAGTTTCTAGGAATTCCAAACGCCTTCGCGGACTTTAAGAATATTCCTTGGAATATTATTCAATTTTAAATGTATTTAATTGATGGTCATTCGAATGAATTGCTTTGCTTTGACCAGAAAAAATCAAAGTCAAGCGCGTGGCAAAAATAAACTCAATTTTTTCCACAAAAAAAAAAAAAAAACAAAATTCAACAGAAGAAAAGGAAACAATTTGTTCCCCTGCCGGCTCTTTCTCAAATATCTAACATCTCCCAAAAGGCACGCATAATTTTTGACGCATAGAAATTTGTCTGCATTGCAAATTCAAAATAGTTTTGGACCCACAATTCCCTTTGGGTGCAATAAGCTTGCCAGATAAAAAAAGGAGAAGAGGAACCCTGAGAAATGAAACTTTCTAGCCGAACCCAAGGAAGAATATTTTTTTATGCACTGCTGTGGGTTCGGTATCGTTTTATGGACTTTGATTTTATGACTACTGCATATTTGCCATGCGAAACCCGAGTGAGCACTTTTCCCCCAGTTTCCCCTTTTTTTCCAGGGCTGTCAGCTGCTGCGGCACTTTCAATTAACCCTTTTGACATTGAATTCACTTGATACCGAAGGAGCTGCTCCTCACTGGCTTAAATCGAGATTAGAATGCTGGAAATTTAAGACCACACCCTTAGCCTTAGCTCCACTGTATAATTTAATAAGCTCCTTCAGAGCTTGACTTCTCTTCCCTGGCCCAGGGATCGACCGGCTTAAGCCAATAATTTACAATGTTTCGGCTCGTCATGACTTCACATCTCTAACCCTTTTCCAGGGAAGGGCAAAAAATTAACATTTCTTTGCCGTCGCTTACAATTTTGGGCCAGCATTTTTTTTTTTTTTAACTGGAAATTAAAGTGCGCGCAAGTGTAATTAAGTAGCTGCTCAAGTTATATGGGCAATCCCTTTCTTGGCCATTTCTCACCAGGCCACTCGACTGTAAATGGGTTAAACTCTTGGGATTTATGACAATTTTTTAATTAGTTGACGCTGCCTTCGGGACCGGCTTATTAATCAAAATCGTTTGCGCGTAAATAAACTTTTTCAACACACTGATTGCTTATGGAATTTGAGCAAGCTGTTCTATATGCATATGGAAATTTCCGCTCTCTCTCTCAACTCTCAGGTATTTTGTTTGAAACTTCTGGCTAAAAATTGAAGCATTTTATTTTCATTTCAGTTGTTCAAAGTTTTATAGAATTTGCTAGCATACAAATTCTTTGCCATTGATTGGAAATTTACAATAAAATAAAATGAAAAAAAAATAAATAAAAAATGGGGAGAGGCGACGAAGTTGCCAACAATCAAACATAATTGTTCCCAAGTTACCTAATGAAATTTTCATGTAGGTAAGGTAAAGTTTAAAAAGTTCTTAGATTGTATGGCATAAGATAAGATTTTTTATTAAGTATTAAATTTATATCACTGAGTTTTAAGTATTATTGATGTTTCAGTTAAATAGGTTGACAAGAACGATCTGCTGTTTATAAAAATAAACAAATGCTAAGATTTAGATTGTGCACTCGCAGCCTTCAAAATATTTGATTATAATAAAGTAATTAAACGTAAATCACAGAATGTAAACAATTTTCTGATAAATTCCAAAGTCGTCTGATAAACAAATGGCTTAGGCAAATAATTTAAAATACTTGCAGTTTATTCATATCTGATTACACAAGCTAAACAAACTAATAAGAAAGTTAAATTTATATTTTTATTGTAATTTTTAAATATACCGAAAACACTTTCTGAATAACAGAAAAAAAAAACAAAATCTAGACCGGAATAAGTGCTAATTTATATAAAGAATACGTAGGAAAAACTCTAATAAGAAAAGCTCTGCTTGATATCTAAAGCCCAGAGTTGCATCTGATTCTTATCGATACGATAACAGCTCGCAAGCAGTTCAAGCAGTTCCCTGTTAAATGCGCGCGCAGCTTTAATTTAAATGTTTAACTAGATTGCACTTTAGTCTGAGAATAGTCACTGAGTTAAGTACACATTTTTTGGGCGTTATTGCTTGAACTTTAACCCCCATCTACATTTAAGTTTTTAGCATGTCTTAACCCGCACTCTGATATAAAATCAGACTTTATAACAAGATGAGAAAGTACACACAGAATATATCATTAAAAAGCAATTACACGCGAATCACGAAACAGCTGTTCGCAAAGAGTAGTCACTCAGAGACGTCGCTCTCCGCTTATCAGTGGGTATTTCTACTATATGTTCGATGCTCTCCCCGCGCTCCACAGCTCCGTATGTTTCGGCACTATAGCTCACAATAAGCGATAAGAGTCTAGCGTGTGATTATGATGGAAAACTGAATTGGGTTGTACTCGCAGTCGAACTGATAGATCCGATTGTACGGTTCTCGGTGCCCCCAATGCCTCGCTTCAGTTGCTCCCTGTCCATCGCCGCCGGCGGAAGTATTTGCGATCACAATTGTATCGTAATTGTGCACTTTGATTAAGTGAATATAGTGTATAACCCAGCGGAAAGTCATGGAGGTCCGAGTAGGCGTGGCCGATCTGCTCAAAATGGGCACCAAGTAGGTCACCAGGATGTCATTTACAATATAATCATTCTGGGTTAAAATTGTTTCCCTTGTCCACTTAATCAAGGAATTCTACTAAGTCACTCTCCAATTTTAATCAATTGAATGAACCAAATAAAACACGTACAGATCGATAAGGTTTATGGCGGCTTGAAATAAGCACAAATAGTTTGACAGTTTGACTCCTAGATTAGGTTCTAGTTCAAGTGCAGTGTTTTTATATTAAAAAAAAAATTGCTTAATCACGGAATGCGATTAAAGAATTTATTTTTGGGTAATTAATAAGAAGCTTAATCTTTTAAAATTTTACCAAAATGATTTTCTGTCATGTTTAAATGGCTTTCTTCTAAATGATTTCTTAAACAAATGTTTGTTTTGATTGATAAGCTTATACTAAGTATGTTTCAGAAGAATAACTGTGTAAAATAAAAGCTTCACTCTAAGTCCATTCTTTAATGTCAAGATAAGAAAAGCTAAATAATAACATTTCAAACAAGAAAATTAGTAAAATTTACTAAAGAAAAAGAGCATATTCTTCTATTTGAAATTATAAAGTTACGCATCAGATAAATTCAGAATAATATGCTTTTGGTTTTTAATTAAGAAATTCAAATTAATCTTCTTTCTTTGTCCTCAGGCTCATTGGCCATAAGATCGTCCAGTATCGCCTGGCATCCAAGCAGACCAAGGTGATTAGCACACGGGATGGCCAGGTGCGAGGACTCCGTCGCAGGACACTCTACGATGAAGAATTCTATTACGCCTTCGAGGGAATCCCCTTTGCCCAGCCGCCAATCGGTGAGCTGCGATTTCGGGCCCCCCAACCGCCACGGCCCTGGGTCGGAGTTAGGGATTGCACATACCCAAGGTCAAAGCCCATACAGAAGCACTTTGTCCTCAGCATTGTCGAGGGTAACGAGGATTGCCTGTACCTAAATGTGTACAGTAAACGACTTAAATCGGACAAGCCGCTGCCCGTAATTGTGTGGATATATGGTGGTGGATTCCAGTTCGGAGGAGCTGGACGAGATTTCTATAGTCCGGACTACTTTATGAAACAAGATGTAGTGTTGGTCATGTTCAATTACAGAGTGGGAGCAATGGGTGAGTTTCCGATAAAATATATACCATTTAAATAATTATAAAATTAAAAAAGTCTAGCATATATGTAGATAGTGATTGATATTACTTAATCTATATGTACTTTCAAAGTCAAAGAGCACATATTATGTTGAGATAATACACGATTTTTGCAAGGGTTTAAAGTTCTATCCTAGCTGTGAGATTAGTATATCTACTTTTATTCTCACTAATTATTTTCATTTTCTACAAAGGGGTCGCAGGGGTCATATCGAAATCATACTTTCCGGGTGAACAATAAAAGAATACAATATCAACAAGATTCATTTTAGGTAACAACCATAAGTGTCATAACTTATTACTCACACATTTAGCTGTTGCAACAATTAATTTTCTTGACTGAAACGCTTTATTCATACATAAAAGCATTCATTTATTCGAAGTCAGTTAGTAAAATGTAATTTTAATTGGGTCAGAAACAGAATATTATATAAAAATTGCATCTTGCTTAGTAATTGTCTGCCACCTTCACCGGTTAACAAAGTCAATTTCAATTTAAATCGGAAATAATTCACAGGCTGTTAAGATTAATTGTACACTTTCCAGTCGTAAAAGCATTTGCACTACTATTAATGTCGTAATATCTGTCATTATTGCCTAAGGAGAGAACAAAAGTAACCTGTAATTACACAAGTCAACAAAAAACACTGAAATCAAATTGAAAGCTAAACATTGTCCGCATATGAAAAAGAAAACTTGAAAGTCTTTAACAGTTTTAAAATATAGGAAAGTATGTACATAAAATTTTATTGCACTTTCCAAAAGTTTTAGTTAATATTGCTTGTTAAATTTTACAACAATTTTTAAATCCCACTACATTTTTTATTAATATTATAAAAAAACAGATTCACGCATATTTTTGTAGTCCAGTGTTTTAAATACGAGAAAATGCATTTGACTTAATATTGGTATATGCTTATATTAGATCTTTCTACAACATATAATTAAATTGAAATAATTGAATTCACGCACGTAACTGGTTCTCGAGTATATTGAAATGAAACGGCTATTTAATAACTACTAAATTAGTTAAATAAATTGCTTTTGGAAGCAGAAATTCAAACCGACATACAATTTAAAATAATTAAGAAATTATTGAGTAACGATTCTTATTCCTTTTTTTTAGGTTTCCTAAGCCTTACGGATCGCGACCTGGATGTGCCGGGCAATGCTGGCCTCAAGGATCAGGTGATGGCTCTACGCTGGGTCAGCCAGAACATTGCTCAATTCAACGGGGATCCCCAGAATGTGACCCTGATGGGTGAGAGTGCTGGAGCTGCATCCGTCAACGCAATGATGACCACAGAACAGACGCGGGGTCTTTTCCACAAGGCCATCGTGCAATCGGGCTCAATGTTTTGCGAGTGGGCCAATGAGCCAAGGGGGAGATGGGCCTATCGACTGGCCTGCCTGCTTGGCTACTCCGGAAGTGAAAATGAAAAAGAGGTGTTCCGATTCCTTCAGAAAGCACCTGCCTCTGAAATAGCCGCCCAGGGAATTAATTTGATTTCGAAGGAGGAGCAACGGGAATACGTACTATTTCCCTTTACGCCCGTTGTGGAACCCTATATAACCAGGGACTGTGTCCTGCCTCGTTCTCATAGGGAAATGGTGCCAGCAGCCTGGGGTAACGACCTGCCTCTGATTGTGGGTGGCAACTCCTTTGAGGGCCTCTTCTCCTACCAAAGCACCCTGTACGATGAAGAACATATGTTGAGCGCCTTTGAGGCCCTCATTCCGCGTGAAATAAGAGAGAAACGATCTCCGGCCCAGCTTAAGGATCTGCTGCGTCAGTTCAAGATGGATAATTTCGAGGATGCCACCAGAGGCCGAATGGAGTTCTATGAGTGTCTGCAGATACTATCCATCAAGCACTTTTGGCATGGAATTCATAGAACGATTTTAGCCCGCCAGCAGTACGCTTCCACAACGCCCACATTCCTTTACCGATTCGATGTGGACTCCCCTCACCACAATCACTTCCGTCAGGTGATGTGCGGAAGGCATGTCCGTGGAGTTAGCCATGCGGACGATGTCTCCTACTTCTTTTATAACATACTGTCCACCAAACTGGAGAAGTCCACCCTGGAATACCAAACCATCGAACGGATGGTGGGAATGTGGGTGGCATTCGCCCGGAATGATAATCCGAACTGCCCACAGATCGCTCCGGCCTCGTGGGATGCTCTGGACGACACAGGACCTCATATGTGCCTAAATATTGGAAAGCAGCTGGAGTTAATGGAGCTGCCAGAATCCAAGCAGAATCGATTTTGGGATAAACTTTACGAAAAGCACGATTTATACTAGGGAAAATGTGCATATTTAATGTATAAATTGTAAGTGGATTTCGTTATTGCTGTTATAAGAAAATATTTGTTTAAAATAATTCATTGTAAAAACTATTTTACTTTAAATTGAAATTGTCTGGGGAAGCATATTTGGTGATGAGAGAATTTATTGTAATTATATGTTTAAATCTCGGTGAAAATATGGTGTTAAATGCCTTAATTTGTCCAAGTAGAAGTGAAAAAAAATGTATATCTAAAATTATTCTTTTTCTTTTTCGAGTCGGTTGGAGTAAATGAGGATACTTTGATGCAGAAACGGAACCGACTTTTCTTTTCATTCAAACAATTATTTAATGATTTCAATGTTCAGAAATGTATATATTGTTTCTCAAATATATCGGTTTGAATTAAAAAGCTAAAAAAGAGCCTCTTTGGGATACAAAGAGTCCCACAATGCCATCGTATCGGCTTCCGGCAGTTCCCTCATATCCAAATCCTTGCTGATACTGAAACACTTCTCCACACCACTTCCAATAGGCTGGAGAGGCTCCCACTTGGCATTTCCTAATTCGGGACAATTGGGATTTCCAGTCGCAGCAAATGATGTCCACATTCCCACCATTCGCTCTATGGTCTGGTACTCTTCTGAAGATTTATCTAGCTGCGTAGCCAGTACCGTATAAAAGAGGTAAGAGAGCTCGTCGGCATGACACACTCCACGAATATTTTCCCCGCACATTAGCCAGCGGAATTGATGAAAGTGCGGTGAATCGACGCTGAATCGATATAGATATGTGGGCGTTTTCGGGGCGTAGGTCCTTCGAGCCATAACCAGGCGATGCATATCATGCCATATCTGGCGATGGGAGCAGATATTTAGTCCCTCAAACAAACTAATTTCTTTCTGCTCCTCATTGCCAAAGTAGTGCTTTTTAATGCGACGCACGAGTATATCTCGTTCTTCCTGGGTGCATGCTTCAGTTACTTCACGCGGCAGGATGTTATGGAAGTTCCGGAGAAACCAGGGATCATCCCTCGTCATCCGGTAGCAAAAAAGCCCTTCAAATGAGTTGCCTCCCATTAATACGGGAATATCGTTACCCCATGCTTTTGGTAGCTGATCTATATGTCTCCTGAGTATCACACTTTGTTCTGTCTCATAAGGCTCCACCACTGGACCGAAGGCATATAGAAGAAAACTTCGTACCTCATCCTGAGTAACCAGGTTCTGGTCACAGGAAGCTATTTCAAAGGATGAAAATTGGTTAAGAAAGCTGAAAACATCAGCATCCTCCTCGCCGCCCCTGTAGCCCATGTTCTGAGCCAATCGGTGGCCCCAGTTGGACTCAGGGTTAGTCACCCATTCACTTAAAGCACATCCCGATTGCAGGATTGCCTTATGGAATAGACCCCGCGTCTGTTCCGAGGTCATCAGCAAGTCGACGCAGGATGCTCCAGCGCTTCCGCCCGCAATGGTGATGTTGTTAGGATCTCCATTGAAGTGGGCAATGTTCTGACTGATCCATTGGAGAGCTTGCACTTGATCCTTAAGTCCTGCATTTCCGGGAATACCCAACTCAGGATCCTTAAAACTAAGGAAGCCTGACATAGAATATATATAGAATACGATGGAATAAGTCTTTATATACAACTCACCTAAAGCTCCTAGTCTGTAGTTGAAAGTTACGAATACGACTGGCTTTTTCATTAAGTAATCTGGACTGTAGAGGTCACGGGAGGCCTCTCCCTTCTGGAATCCCCCGCCATATATCCACACGATCACAGGAAGCTTCTTTTCCGAAACCAAAGTTTTTACGTATATATTTAGGTGTAGACAATCCTCACTGCCCTCCACAAAACCCAGAGTCATGTTCCTTTGAAGAGGCTTGGGTTTGTAGTAGGTACACTTGAGGACCCCCTGCCAAGGTTCCGGTGGCTGTGGAGCCTTGAATCGGAGCTCACCCACCGGGGGTTTAGCATAGGGAATACCCTCAAAGGCGAAGTAGAGCTCTTTATCGTACACCGTCTTTCTTTGGAGACCACATACCTTTCCGTAGTTGGTATCCAACACCACAGTGTGACCTGTGGACAGGCGGTACTGCCGGATCTTGTGGTTACCCCACCTGGACATGAGATTATCAATTGAAGAAGTTTATTTTGGCCATGTACTTTTGGACTCCTAGTCATCGTTTTTTACTCACATTGCGACAATTTTGAGAAACTTGGGCCATTCCATTATTAAGTCCATAATTAAAAATTAGTTTTTACAACCTGTTTCTGTAGGTTTCCAATTAAAAGTAAGAGCTTGCTCTTCCCAGGTGCGACAGTAAGCTTTGTTGCCGTAGAACTGATCTCAGATGTGTGTCTACAGCAATTTAAATTGAGAAAACTCGAAGCTTATATAAAGTTACATATTTTGGAGTTTGTCGGAACACCATAATATATTCGTCAACAAAAATAAGTTTAGTCCGTTAATAAACCGCAGACACTTTAGGTCACTGCCCTTCACACTCCCAAGAATCTTGGATGTTAACGGAATGCTAACATCTGGTCCAAAAACTCTTTTTGAAAATTTCAATATTTATAAACTCTTTTAAAATATAGAATAACAGACGATAGTACAGTGTACTGGTATTAGTAATGATGTGATTCGATTTTTTGGCATGTTTTTAGCCAAGTCACCTTTAAGTTAATCTTCTCGGTGACCTGACATTTTATTTACCTATGAAAAGAGGTATATTTAAGTGGCATTTAACCACATACATATGATATATATACACAGCTCTTATGAAAACATACTAATATTACCTTTTAGTTCAAGCATTAACTTGAACTTTGTCTTTTAAATATATAATGACAATCTTCAACTTATTCACTATGATGAAATAGTTTAGAATAACATCAAGGAATTATTAGAAAAGATCATCTTTGGAATACAAAGAGTCCCACAATGCCATCGTATTGGCCTCCGGCAGTTCCCTCATTTCCAGTTCTTTGCTGATATTGAAGCACTTCTCCACACCGCTTTCCATTGGCTGAAGAGGCTCCCACTTGGCATTTCCTAATTCGCGACAATTGGGATTTCCAGTCGCGGCAAACGATGTCCACATTCCAATCATTCGCTCTATGGTCTTGTACTCATCCGAAGATTTATTCAGGTGTGTAGACAATGCCGTATAAAAGAGGTAAGAAAGCTCGTCGGCATGACACACACCACGAGTATCATTCCCGCAGACTAACCACCGAAATTGATTATAGTGCGGGGAGTCAAAATCGAAGCGATAAAGATATGTGGGAGTTTCCGTGGCATAGGTTCTTCGAGCCATAACCAGGCGATGCATACCATGATATATATGACGATGGGAGCAGATATTCAGGGCCTCAAAAAATGTCATTGTTTGCTGCTCCTCATTGTCGAAGTAGTGCTTTTTGATGCGACGCAAAAGTAGATCTCGTTCTTCCGGAGTACAGGCTTCACTCAGTTCACACGGTAGGATGGTATGCAAGTTCCTTAGAAACCAGGGATCGTCTCTAACTTTCTGGTAGAATACCAATCCTTCCAAGGAGGTGACACCCATAATTACAGGTATGTTGTTGCTCCAGGTATCCGGTAACTGATCCTTATATCTCCTAGACACAACACAGTCCTCGGTCTCATAAGGCTCGACCACAGGTCCGAATGAATACGATACCAATTTCCGGGCTTCTTCTAGGGTAATAAGATCTTGGTCGTTGGAAGCTATCTGATGCGAGGAAATTCCGCTAAGAAAATCGAAAATCTCTGCTTCCTTCTCGCCGCCTTTGTAACCCAATTTTTTGGCTAGACGAAAGGCCCACTTGGCATCCGGGTAATTAACCCATTCGTGTAGTGCACATCCCGATTGAAGGATTGCCTTATGGAACAGACCGCGTGTCTGTTCCGAGGTCATCAACATGTGGACGCAGGATGCTCCAGCGCTTACTCCCGCAATTGTGATGTTGTTAGGATCTCCATTGAAGTGGGCAATGTTCTGCCTGATCCATCGGAGAGCCAGCACTTGATCCTTAAGTCCTGCATTTCCTGGAATACCCAACTCAGGATCCTTAAAGCTAAGGAAGCCTTAAATAGAAATCATCAATAAATCATCAGTAATCTCAACGAAACTTGGAACCACACTACTATACAAATACGGAAACTGACCCAATGCTCCCACTCTGTGGTTGAAGGTAATGAACACCACTGGCTTCTTCATAAAATAATCAGGAGCGTAAACATCGCGAGAGGCCTCTCCCTTCTGGAATCCCCCGCCATATATCCACACGATAACGGGTAGCTTCTCATCCGATATCAATGTTTTCACATATATATTTAGGTTCAGGCAATCCTCATTCCCCTCCAAATAGCCTAGCATCATGTTCCTTTGCAAGGACTTGGATCCGTAAGTGGTGCAATTGAGGACTCCCTGCCAAGGCTCCGGAGGCTGTGGAGCCTTGAACCGGAGCTCACCCACCGGGGGTTTAGCATAGGGTATTCCCTCAAATGCAAAGTACAGCTCCTCATCGTATGTCGTCTTTCTTTGGAGTCCACATACTTGTCCGTAGTTGGTATCCAACACCACAGTGTGTGATGTGGAGAGGCAGTACTGCCGAAATTTATGGTACATCAACCTGTGAAGCGTATATTTCGGGAAAATGTACTTGCTGATCCCGGAAGTTCGATTTTTTTTATTTTTTACTCGCCTTGCAACAATTTTAAGAAACTTGGGCCATGGCATTCGATACTCCATATTAAAAATGTTATTTTAACTTTAATGGAGGGAATTTAATTGAGATGATAAATCCTTTTGTTCAATGGTGTTGAAGTGAGCGCTATCGACGTGAAACTGATGGTAGATTTTGATCTACAGCTTTTTTAATAAAGAACACGCGATGCTAATATCTTTTAATGACTATTATCACATAATCGTTAACAAGAATAACTACCGTCATGTTAATAAACTTTACCAAGTTGAAATATTAAAAATATGTTGTTTATTATGTATATGTAAATATCAAAGGTGAATGCAAAATAAAACTTTTACAGTCTTTTCTATAATCTCACCACTCCCCTCAATGTATCTGCTATAAGTAGTTAGAAGAATCGTACCCAGTTAAAACAGTAAATATATATATTATCAACATAAATTTATATTTGTAAAAAAAAAGGGAAATTACACTGAGATCCGCAATAAAATTAAATCTTAGTAAAGATCTTCCTTTGAGTAGAAGGAGTCCCACACTGCCAGAGCTTTGGCCTCTGGAAGTTCTCTCATATCCAGCTCTTTGCTGATGTTAAAACACTGCTCCACGCCACTTTCCATTGGCTGAAGAGGCTCCCATTTGGCATTTCCCATTTCCCGACAATTGGGATTTCCAGTCGCGGCAAACGATGTCCACATTCCCACCATTCTTTCTATGGTCTGATATTCTTTCGAAGATTTATCCAGTTTGGAAGCGATTATATTGTAGAAGAGGTAAGACAACTCATCGGCATGGGAGACTCCACGAACACTATCACCGCAGACTAACCACCGGAATTGGTTAAAGTGCGGAGAATCAAAATCAAATCTATATAAATATGTTGGGGTATGAGAAGCGTAGGTTCTTCGAGCGAGGGCCAGGCGATGCATATCGTGCCAAATCTGGCGATGGGAGAATATATTTAGAGCCTCAAACAAATCCATCGATTCATGGAGCTCGTTGTTAAAATAATGCTTTTTAAGGCGTCGAACCAAATTATCCAGCTCCTTGTGATTAGCGGTTTCCTTAATTTCCCTGGGCAATATATAGTGAAAATTGTTCAGGCACCAAGGATCGCTCTTTGCTACTTGATAGGAGAACAGACCCTCAAAGGAGTTGCCACCCATGATTACGGGTATCTGGTTGCCCCAGGCCTCGGATAGTAGATCCTTTTGCCTCCTTGGCACTACACAATGATCAGTCTCGTAAGGTTCCACCACAGGTGCGAAAGAAAAGAGTAAGAAACTGCGCATCTCTTCAAGTGTAACTAAGTCCTGGTCAGCAGACGCCATTTTGCGAGCGGAAGCACTGCGTAGAAAACGGAGTACATCCGCTTCCTTCTCGCCACCCTTATAGCCCAAGCTCTGGGCCAACCGGAAGGCCCAATTGCGATCCGGACATTCAGCCCATTCATTAAGAGCACATCCCGATTGCAGGATGGCCTTGTGAAAGAGTCCACGAGTTTGTTCTGTGGTCATCATTACATGAACAGATGCCGCTCCTGCACTTTCACCCATCAGTGTGATGTTGTTGGGATCTCCATTGAAATGGGCAATATTCTGGCTGATCCAACGGAGAGCCAACACTTGATCCTTGAGCCCGGCATTTCCAGGAACATCTAGGCTGGAATCCTTGAGGCTCAAAAAGCCTTAAAATAAGGAAAATTATTCAGAAATTAATAGATGCTAAAGCAAACAAAGCGATGTCGTCTTTTAAGCCGCGATAAGGTTACGTAAGTAATGTATATAAATAGCTACATTTATTACGTCTTAATTTTTTTTATTATCTACTACCTATTGTTTACATTTCCCAAGTTTAGCATGTGAAATTAAGAATAAAAAAAAAAAATTTCTAAAAATATTACTGTGATATTTTTAGAAATTTTTTTTAAATTTTTTTATAAATATACATACATATATTATAAATACTACTTTAATACCATTAAAACAACATTTTAACTATGTTGTCGGATGTAAAAAAAACGATGTAAAAAGTTTTACAAAAACCATTGAATAAAATAAATAAATTAATACAATAGATTTGGTTATTGGCTTAAATTTTCATACAAATAAATTAACTAACTAAATGGCCGGTAATATTTAGAAACTTACCCAATGCTCCCAGTCTGTAGTTTATGGTCACAAACACCACAGACTGTTTCATGAAATAGTCCGGACTGTAGATGTCCCTCGAGGCTTCTCCCTTCTGGAATCCTCCGCCATATATCCACACAATCACTGGCAGTGGCTTCTCCGATTTGAGAGTCTTGGCATACACATTCAGGTGCAGGCAATCCTCACTTCCCTCCACAATGCCCAGGACCATGTTCCTTTGGAGGGGCTTGGATCGATACGTGATGCAATTGAGGACTCCCTGCCAGGGTTCTGGGGGCTGTGGAGCCTTGAATCGGAGCTCACCCACCGGTGGCTTTGCATAGGGAATTCCCTCAAAAGCAAAGTACAGCTCCTCATCGTACAGCGTCTTTCTTTGAAGTCCCTGTACAAGTCCATATTTGGTATCCAGAACCACTTTTTCACCTGTGGCAAGGCGGTATTGCTGGAACTTGTGGCCCACCATTCTGTGGATGAGTTCGGAGATTAGGTGAGCTTGGGTGGGGATGGGGGCTGCCGCGACAGACAGCCAGTGATAAGGACTGATAACCACCCAAAGGCAGTGGGTCGCGACAGGTTCGAAGTCGGCGATGATCGAAGTCCGACCTTGGCCCTGTACTTTTGGACCCCCATCGAGTTTGTTATTGTGCACTCACTTGGCGCCCATCTTGAGCAGCTTTGGCCATTCCACATTTACTTCCATAGTTTATTTAAATTTCAACTGGGACTATGTTTTTATTATTATTTTCTAATTAAAATTAGTTTTAATTTCCTTCTAGGCGTTGAGGCGATCGATGTTTAATGAGCGACTGATTGCTGATCGGTGACTGTTCTACCTTAAATAAGGCAGCTCACGTGAATATACACAAATGCACCTGTTTATGACTTTTCCGGAGCACACACACAAATTCCTTATCATGTATAGCAATGGTTAGCCACATAAGGCTTTGTTTAAAATATGCGTTTTGTAAATAATTTAAATGTTTACTAAATAGGTCCCAATATTAATTTTATTTATCTTTTTTAAAGTTAACCTGTAATATATCAAGGTACTCTTGATTTTACACGAAGTCGTAAATGTTTAATAGCTATAACTATTTTTTATTACTTTTTAAGCAACATAAATATATTAATAAATACATAACTTAAATCTAAAAATTACTCAAGTTTACACTTCTTAAAACTGTAGTTTTAATGAAAGCAAACTGCTTACATTGACCGCAATTGTAATTTTTGGTCAATGAATTAATCTTTATTAAAGAATTTATTCTCGATAAACAGAGGCATACCTTCATAAAAGCATAAAATACTTTTATATCTTTATCGATTTACAAACCAAGCAGCGTTATTTTAATAAAATTTCACAAATAAAAATAAATGTCAAATGTCAACCAGAGATATGGTTTTCTTCACAGCCGTTTTGTGTTTACAAATTATAGAAGGTGTATAAAAGTGAACAATAAGCATGACATATTTTGAAATAAAAAAATGGAAAATAAGCATGATAAGCATATTTTGTACTAAAAAAAAGCTTTATAGGCTATCGAAATTTATTTACACTTGTGTTCTTATAAATAAACTTATCCGTAAACTTAAGTACTAGAACAGAGCTTCCTTTGGATAGAAGGTGTCCCAGAGAGCCAGGGAATCGGCCTCAGGCAGTTCCAGCATCTCCAAGTCGTGGCTTATATTGAAGCACTGCTCCACACCGCTTTCCATTGGCTGGAGAGGCTCCCACTTTGCATCTCCTATTTCTTCACAGTTTGGATCTCCTTTCGCGGCAAATGATGTCCACATACCCACCATTCGCTCAATGGTCTGATACTCCTTGGAGGATTTCTCCAGCTTCGACGAAATGACATTGTAAAAGAGGTAAGACAGGTCATCGCCATGGGAAACTCCCCGAACTCGATTTCCGCAGACTAACCATCGAAATTGATTAAAGTGCGGAGAGTCAAAGTCAAAGCGATATAAATAGGTGGATTTGCTGGGCGCATAGGTCCTTCGAGCGAGAGCCAGGCGATGCATATCGTGCCATATCTGACGATGAGAGAATATATTCAACGCCTCAAACATATCCATTGTCTGCTGATCCCCATTGTTGAAGTAAACTTCTTTGAGGCGTCGAACAAGCAGATCCCGCTCCTCCTGGCTGCTGGCCTCACTCACTTCCCGTGGCAGGATGTTGTGAAAGTTTTTCATTACCCAAGGATCGCCTCTTAGAATTTGGTAGGAGAACAAGCCCTCGAAGGAATTTCCGCCCATGATTATGGGTATATCGTTTCCCCAGGCGCCGGCTAGGAGCTCCTTGTGTCTCCTAGGTACCACGCAGTGTTCACTTTCGTAGGGCTCCACGACTGGACCAAAGGCGAAGAGCAGAAAGCTGCGAACCTCATCCTGCGTAATGATATCCTGATCACACGTCGCTATTTTCTGAGGGAGAAACTCGGCTCAGAAAACCCAGTACATCCGCATCCTTTTCATCTCCCTTGTAGCCTAGTTTTTTAGCCAACCGGAAGGCCCACTGCCTATCAGGACTCTCAGCCCATTCACTTAGAGCACATCCCGATTGCAGGATGGCCTTGTGAAAGAGTCCACGAGTTTGTTCTGTGGTCATCATCACATGAACAGATGCCGCTCCTGCACTTTCACCCATCAGGGTTATGTTGTTGGCATCTCCATTGAAATGGGCAATATTCTGGCTGATCCAGCGAAGGGCCATCACTTGATCCTTGAGCCCGGCATTTCCAGGAACATCGAGTTTTGGATCTCGTAGACTAAGGAATCCTGTAATTATGATATTATTAGACTGGCAAGCGAATGTCCTGACGTTTCACTTGATGTTTTCCTTGTCAATTAATACTTTTTAACATAACGCTGAATGTTTAGTATCCCTTTAAAACTTTTTTCTTATGTATAAATAACAGTTGTAATCTTTTTTTTTTGTTAATTAATAGATTGCTCTTTACTGTCAATGCTGCGCACATATTCATATTTTCATTTATATATTTATCTGCGTTGTATATTTAGAAATACTTCCTTGTGATTCCTGATTATATGTACTAACTATACTAAAATTATAGTTGCACTTCTCTAATCGAACCTTATCTAGGCAAACCTCACTTTAGTATTTACTTATCACCTTAATCGTGTGTGCTTGTGGCAGGTAATGGTTGATAATAATTATTCTAATATGCATGTGTGATCCCGGAACCTTACCCAATGCTCCCAGTCTGTAGTTGATGGTCACAAACACCACAGACTGCTTCATGAAATAGTCCGGACTGTAGATGTCCCTCGAGGCTTCTCCCTTCTGGAATCCTCCGCCATATATCCACACAATCACGGGTAGTGGTTTCTCCGATTTCAGAGTCTTGGCATACACATTTAGGTGCAGGCAATCCTCACTTCCCTCCACAATTCCCAGGACCATGTTCCTTTGGAGAGGCTTAGATCGGTATGTGGTGCAATTGAGGACTCCCTGCCAGGGTTCTGGGAGCTGTGGAGCCTTGAATCGGAGCTCACCCACTGGGGGCTTTGCATAGGGAATTCCCTCAAAGGCAAAGTACAGCTCCTCATCGTACAACGTCTTCCTTTGGAGTCCCCGTACCTGTCCGTAGTTGGTATCCAGCACCACCGTGTGACCTGTGGCGAGGCGGTATTGCTGGAACTTGTGGCCCACCATCCTGTGGGTGAGGTTGTAAGATTGGTTGGGATTATCACATAGCGATAGGGAATGATTAGGAATGATAACCAGCGGTGGGTCGCACCACCCTGGCCGTGTACTTTTGGACCCCAGTGGGGTTTTTGGTTTTGGTGCACTCACTTGGCTCCCATCTTGAGCAGCTTCGGCCATCCCACTTGTACTTCCATAATTTTGTAGAATTTCTCTGTGCCGGTCTGTGTGCCTGACGATATTCGAACTTGATGTGGTGAAATTGAAAGGTATTTCTTTCCGGGATTATCGGACCGATCAAAGTTTGCCGAGCAACTGATCGAAATTGTTTGCGGAGTCCGTTTAAATCAGGAGCGACGCCGCCGACAGCGCACGTGAATACTCACGAATACTCATCCATATTTACGCGATTCTCAAACACTTTTACAGCAGAGAACACAAATGCGGTCAACACTTTAAGTCTTGTAATTTTAAAAGATTCAATATTTTTGAATCAGTTTTTCTACATAACAAACACTGTCAAACTTCACTTTAATGTCACATTCGAATTGCACTCGTATCTCAATTGCTATTGAATTGCCCACGACTGTGATTTTGAGTGCGTGCATCTGAATTTGCGAATTCAAAGTGTAGGGCTGTCTTCACCCGAAGACCCCAATATTTTATTTTTGTTTTTTAAACCAAATGCGCATTAAAAATAGATCTGCTTCCAAATGAGCTTTTACATCACAACACTGAAAAGCTTTGGTTTAATTATAAATTATGTACATATTTTGAATGTTTGTATGTAATAATATAAACAAACGAAAAGTATAGAAGCTAATAGATCAATTGGAGAACCTTATGGGCTCTTGAAGTTTTCATTCCATGCAAGCAAAGCCTTATATTTATTAGAAATTCTAAGGAAATATTAATACGAAAAAACCAGAAAAAAAACAAATAAGCTATTTAATACACATTTGAAATTCTTGGCCTTTTTTTTAGTCTTTTAACGAATAATATTCATTATTTTAAAAACACTTCTAAATTGTATTATAAATGGTATATTTTATTTGTTATCATTTTAATATTTAATAGAAATTTATATAAAAATAATAACGTAATACTATTTTTCTAACGAAATAAACATAAAACTTTAATAACAAGCTCATAAATAATTTGAGGTCCAAGAAGTATACCAAAAACACGGGTATGTAAATAAGAATAATAATTGAAAAATTCAAAGCAAATTTTACCAATCTACCAATAATTTTCTAATAAAATTTTTCTAAACCTTCTAATGCAATATTATAAATTTGTTTACTGTTAAAACAGTATTAATTACTGTAGCCCTGGTATTTGAATGTTAACAGAACAGCGCAGTCGCAGCCTCTGTTAACCACGGCAGAGCTTCTGACATTGATCGCTTCTTCTTAACCGCACAGCTGATGATAACAGCAAAAGCTTAATAACACCAACAAAAACCACACAAAAGCACAGCAACAAGTATGGCAGACACACACACAAACACACACAGGCTGTAAAAAGCTACTAAAGCAAACTGAAAATCAGCTGTCTCTGAACAAATTTTGTTTTTATTTTGTTTTTTCTTTTCGACCTCTCGAATTGCGTGATAAAAAGCAACGTAAATGGTTTTCCATTGTTAGATAAAAAAGCGCAGCGTACCAGCGAGCAGTTAGCCCTTGGAAATGGAGAGGTGAGGTCGTCTTTGGATCACAACTACGATTGCAGTGAATTAATTTTCTCTCTTGGGGGGAAAATTTCCAGCTTGCAGGTAAACACGAGCAGCGGCCCGGTGCGCGGAAAACTCTGCACAGCCGTGTACGGCGAACAGTATGTCAGCTTCGAGCGCATTCCGTATGCGCAGCCGCCGGTAGGTCGCCTCCGGTTCGTGGCCCCCGTGCCCGTGGAGCCCTGGTCCCAGCCGCTGGACTGCACCCAAAAGGGTGAGAAGCCGCTGCAGTTTAATCACTACACCAAGCAGCTGGAGGGAGTCGAGGATTGCCTGTACCTCAATGTGTACGCCAAGGAGGTATTTACTGTCGTCCATCAATCAGTCCCGATTTTGTGTTCATATTGTAGTGTTTACATTCTTATAAAAGCCCTGCAGTACCACTCAGGAGTAATTCATCAACAGTCAAGGCGTTCTTGTTGATGAATCATTGATGAATGTCCAAACAAATTACTGTTGAACTTAACATGGACATGTTATAAACTGTCAACAACAATTCATCAACCATTCATCAACCATTCATCAAAAAATCATCAACAATTAATCAATTATTCATCAATGATTCATCAACAACGATCCGCATGCCAGTAGAGGCACCTTTATGTAAAATAATATGATATAATAAATGCTCAGTGCAAACATAATAATAAAATATAAGCATTATCCTCTGCAAGTTAAACTTCTTTTCGATGCTCCAATTAAGATTTATGTTCATATTAAAATTAGTAATATCCTCCTCATATGTCATATATGATATTTAGTTATGATCACTAGAAATATTACTAATACATATATTACTGCCAAGACAGTAAATCTGAACTGGTTCTTATAAGTATTTATTTATAATTTCTCAGCATGTAAACTTCAAGTAAAAGTTTAGTCACGTAAGAGAAAAAAAATTATAAATAATCTTATATTAACCAGTTCAGTCTCGTAAGAGAAACTAAACTTCTACAAGAAATTCATCTATAAATATCTCCATAAAAATATAGTTTTTACGTTGAGTCACATAAGTCTGCATGTCTAAGTACAAAGCTATAACCCTGAAAATATATACATATTCAGATAAGAATTAACTTTGCAGCTGACTTTTGTTGTTAAAAGATAACGCGGAAAACGTATTTCAATACCGTGGATAGAGTTTATCAAACAAATAACAAATATAAAGTAAAGAGAAGAAAAAAAAAAACAAATATATAACTAAATAAATATATAAACCATTACAATATAAGTTAAGTTTATATGCACACTTCATATTTTTATTCAATATTTATTTTTATTCGCAGCTCAATTCAGCGATTCCGCTTCCACTGATTGTCTTCTTTTTCGGCGGTGGCTTTGAGAAAGGTGATCCCACCAAGGATCTGCACAGTCCGGACTATTTTATGATGCGTAATGTGGTGGTGGTAACTATTTCCTATCGCGTTGGCCCACTGGGCTTCCTAAGCCTAAATGATCCTGCTGTTGGTGTGCCCGGTAATGCTGGACTCAAGGATCAACTTCTGGCCCTAAAATGGATCAAGGAGAATGCTCTTAACTTCAATGCGGATCCCAATAACATCACCGCTTTCGGTGAGAGTGCTGGAGCTGCCTCCGTGGATTATCTGATGCTAAATCCCAATGCTGAGGGACTGTTCCACAAGGCCATCATGCAATCGGGCAATGTGCTCTGCTCCTGGTCCCTCTGCCCCATCCAGAAGTTACCCCATCGACTGGCCGCTCATTTGGGAATGGAGGGTGCAGACTATGTCTCCGATGCCATGGTTCTCGACTTCCTACAAAGCCTGCCGGGGGAGAAACTGGTGCAGCCGTATCTGCTCAACCAGAGGGAGCATATGGATGACTGTGTCTTTCAGTTTGGACCCATGGTAGAGCCCTATAAGACCGAGCATTGTGTGCTGCCTGCACATCCCAAGGATTTGCTAAGCCATGCCTGGGGCAATCGGATTCCAGTCCTGATGAGTGGCACCTCCTTCGAGGGACTTTTAATGTATGCCCGGGTGCACATGGCACCGTATCTGCTGACGAGCTTAAAGATGGAGCCAGAGCACATGCTACCACTGGATGTAAAGCGAAATTTGCCTCAGGCTTTGGCTAGACACCTGGGCGAGCGGCTGCAGGAGACGCACTTTGCGAACAGCGACCTATCGTCCATGTCGCCGGAGTCATTACGTGCCTATTGCGAGGTGACTTTTCTTGATTTTCTGTATCATTTAGAGCAAGAGAGTATAGTTTTTGTATATATCTTTCAGTACGCCAGCTACAAGGTCTTCTGGCATCCCATCCTGAGGTCTCTAAGGTCCCGACTGCGCCACTCCAACGCTCCCACATACCTGTATCGCTTTGACTTTGATTCGCCGACATTTAATCATCAGCGTATTAAGTACTGCGGGGATAAATTGAGGGGTGTGGCCCACGTAGATGATCATTCGTATCTTTGGTATGGAACCTTCTCCTGGAAGCTGGACAAGCACACCCCCGAATTCCTCACCATCGAACGGATGATCGACATTGTGACCAGTTTTGCCATTACATCGAATCCGAACTGCAAGCTAATCACGGAGCAGCTGCCACGAACCAAGGAGTGGAAGCCCTTGGATAGTAACTCGTCCTTGGAGTGTCTGAATATCTCGGATAGCATTAAGCTAATAGAGCTGCCAGAACTCCAGAAACTCAGGGTTTGGGAGAGTGTGTGTCAGTCATCGGCCTAGTCGACCATATAAAATGCCATTATAGTTCAAATTTAAGTGTATCAAAATTTTATCAATAGAATATAATAGTTATGTTTGCAATGATTTTGTATTTGTATTTTGTATTTGTGGAAATGTAGAGTATTAGTTCAAGTTATATAAGCTGGACATTATATTTTTTTTTAATTATTTGCAATGTCTTACTTGATTTTATATGCATTTAAAAACTCTTTTATGTGATTTTTATAAATAAACATTACTTTTGAGCACAGGGAAAAAACCTCTGTGAGGAGGAAAGACTGTAATATATTTTACAAAATTTTTACTGCCCATCAAACAATCTTAACCCCTACAGACGATGGTTAAGTTTTCGTTTTTGTGTTTATGCCCCGTGTTTATGTGAAGTAAATTTAATCGAGATAGCTGAACGAACAGCTTATTTTAAAGACGATAAGACGCGGTTATCTTACGAATTCATTGATTGGGATTTCACTGTATCAATGAAAGGAACGCACAGTACAATCTAGGCAGCTCTGGCGCTCGGAGATGACGGACGACTAGTAACTGAATTTTCTTTTCTATAATTATTTTAATACCCTAATAATGGTTTTAGCAGTAACAGTTCGCCGGTGGTTCAGACGACACACGGCAAGGTACGGGGAACTTTGCTCAAGGGAATCTACGATGAGCAGTTCTATGCCTTCGATGGCATCCCGTATGCTGTTCCTCCGCTGGGAACCCTGCGATTCAAGGAACCGCACGCTCTTAAGCCTTGGTATGGCATTCGAGACGGATCCAAGCCCCTGGACAAGTGCCTTCAAGTGGGCAGCTACACCAAGTTGGTAGAGGGTTCTGAAGACTGCCTGTTCCTAAATATCTCTGTCAAGACTGTAAGTCATTTCAATTGAACATAAATAAGCTGATTAATTCATCATCTTTTTGGCAGTTTAAGAGCGAGAAACCTTTGCCGCTGATGGTCTATATTCACGGGGGTGGTTACAAGAGTGGCGATTCCTCTAGACGAGCCTGGGGTCCGGACTATTTTATGAAAGAAGATGTAATTTTCGTAAGCATCGGTCACCGGCTTGGTCCTCTAGGTAAGTTGGTATGAAAAGAGAATAGATTAGATAGAAAACGTTTTTAAATTGCAGGCTTTCTCAGTTTCAAGGATCCTTCGCTGGATATTCCTGGCAATGCTGGCCTAAAGGATATAATCTTAGCCCTTCAATGGATCAAGGCAAATGCTGTCAACTTTAATGGCGATCCGGATAACATTACCATCTTTGGTCACAGCTCCGGCAGCACGACAGTTCAGCTCTTGTTGGCCAGTCCGCAAACAGAGGGACTTTTCCATAAGGCCATCCTCATGGCGGGTTTTTCCATGGAGTTGAACCGCTTGCCTGATATGGAGTATCGCCTGGCTAAACACTTGGGCTACGAGGGCGAGAATGTGGACAAACAGGTCTTGGACTTTCTCTTAAAGGCAGATCCTCATCTGCTAGTCTCCTCGGACTTTTTTACAGAGGCGGAGAAGAGCCGCGGGTTTAATTTAGCTTTTGTGCCAAGTGTGGAAGGTTATGTGACCCCCAAGGCTGTACTCCTAGCAGAGCCCATTGAACTTCAACGCAAGACCTGGAGCAATCGGATCCCTATTATATTGGGCTGCAACAGCGGCGAGGGCATATTCCCCATTGGTTTTGCTAAAAAGAACCCGAAATGGCTTTCAAAATTTCAACATAGTCCGGAATGTGTATTGCCGTCTACGTTGAGGCTTCGCTGCGATACCGGCCAGCGTCGCCAGTTGGGACAATCGCTGGTCCAAGGCTTCTGCCAGGCACATGGTGCATATCTGTCCCTAAATCATTCGGATGCACTTGTGGAACTCTACACACACAGCATGGTTCATGCGCAGGATCGATTAGTCCAGGCCAGATTGGCCTACGGTCAGGCTCCAACGTACTTGTACCGCTTCGATTTCGATTCGCCGGACTTTAACTTCTACCGCATCCGATTTTTCGGAAAGGAACAGCGAGGAGTTGGTCATGTGGATGAGTTGGGATATATTTTCGTGATACCCGCCACCTTTAAACTGGACGAGTCTCGACCGGAATTCATAACCATTCGCCGCATGATTAACATGCTTGTCCATTTCGCAGCCACTTCGGACCCAAATGCTCCGCTTACCAAGTCCCTGGTGGAGTGGAAGCCAGTCGCTCGATTTGGCACCCGAATGGTGCTCAACATCAGTGAGGAATTGAAGTTTATTCCACAACCAGAAATGCCAAAGCTAAAGTTCTTCGATCGACTGTACGAGCAGGCTGGAGTGCCTTTGATTTAGAATCAAAATACTCTTTTTTAGACCTAATTCTCGAGGGACTTTCATACAATGATCATAAAAGTTTAAAAATTGAAAGTATAATGCCATCTTCTTATATTAATATACAATGTCTGATGACGTCAAAATTACAATAAAAGTGTTTATAAAATTCAATTGTGAAGGATTCTTAATTATAATCAGAAATTTGTCTAGCTATATAGCTTTATTGCCTGTATTTTCTTTACATATTCCCAAGCCTATACGTTTAATAACTCTTGCGATAAACAGCCTCTTGACTTTGTTCTCTAGAAACCTTTTTTTTTTGTTAACGAAATTTATCGTTGTTACGGTTTTGGTGATTGTTGATAAGCAGCGGCTATCAGCGTTCCCTGTAGAGATTTGTTTCTTTCAAAAGTCCATGCACAGTCAACGCTGAATGGTGCTGGAGAGTGGATGTGATGTCGGATTAGTAAGAGAAATATATTCCAGTCAAGGAATTCGACCCTTTAAATTTTCGGTACTACTTTCAGCACAGAGAAGTCTCCTGTCGTTCAGACAACACACGGAAAAGTTCAAGGAATTTTGCTCAAGGGTCTGTATGATGATCAGTTTTATGCCTTCGATGGCATCCCTTATGCTGAACCTCCGCTTGGAGCATTGCGCTTCAAGGAGCCGCAGGATGTGAAGCCCTGGCATGGAATTCGGGACTGTTCCATGCCTCTGGACAAGAGCATCCAAGTGAGCACCTATACCAAATTAGTAGAGGGTTCCGAAGACTGCTTGTACCTGAATATATCCATGAAAACTGTGAGTCTTCCTAATTCGATTTAACCCTTTTTCTCAATAATAGTTTTTGTAGTTGAAAAGCAATAAACCCTTGCCATTGATGGTCTATATCCATGGTGGTGGTTTCAAAAGCGGAGATCCCTCAAGACGAGCCTGGGGACCGGACTATTTTATGAGAGAAATTGTCATTCACATCAGTATCGGTCATCGTTTGGGACCACTTGGTGAGTTATTCTAAAGCAACATTATATTCCATCTTCCTTTGATTATTTATCCTTTCTAAACTGTGAAATTTAGGGTTTCTTGCCTTCAAGGATCCCTCTTTGGGTATTCCTGGTAATGCTGGTCTCAAGGATATGGTTCTTGCCCTCCGTTGGATCAAGGCAAATGCTGTCAACTTCAATGGTGATCCGGATAACATTACCCTCTTTGGTCACAGCTCCGGCAGCATGGCAGTTCAGCTTCTCTTGGCCATTCCCCAGACAGAGGGACTTTTCCATAAGGCCATTCTCATGGCGGGTTATTCCATGGAGGTGAATCGCTTGCCTGATGTGGAATATCGCCTGGCGAAGCACTTGGGCTACGAGGGCGAGAAAGTGGACAGGAAGGTCCTTGAGTTCCTCTTAAAGGAAGATTCCAATCGTCTTGTCTCTGCGGACTTTTTGACTGATTCAGAGAAGGGTAAGGGACTTTCTATGCCTTTCAGACCCAACGTGGAGAGCTACACCACTCCTGGAGCCGTTCTACTGGCGGAACCTATTGTCCTAATGCGCAGTACCTGGAGCAACAGCATTCCCCTTATATTGGGAGCAAACACTGATGACGGACTGATGTACTTAAGCCAATTCCTAACCGATCCCACGGTCTTGCAGCAGTTGCAGACGTATCCGGAGCGTGTACTTCCGAGTACCCTAATGAATGGCACTAATACCGCCCAACAACGGGCAATGGGAGTGGAGCTGTGTGAATACTTCTGCCAGGCTCATGGGGAGGATCTCACATTGGGACATTTAAGGGAACTGACGGAACTCTTCACCATCAATACACTGCATTCGCAGGAGCGAGTAATCCGCTCCAGATTGGCTTACAGCCAGGCACCAACCTATCTATACCGCTTCGGTTTCGATTCGCCGGACTTTAACTTCTACCGAATTCGTTATTGGGGTCATAGTATTCGAGGTGTGACCCACGTTGATGAGTTGGGATATATCTACGTGCTGCCGGCCACCTTTAAATTGGACAAATCGCGACCAGAGTTTACCACCATTTGCCGTATGGTGGCCATGTGGACACAATTTGCTGCCACCTCGAATCCTAATGCTCCTCTAACCCAACCCTTTGTGGACTGGAAGCCTTTAACTTCAACTGGAGACCGGATGCTGCTCGACATTAATGAGGATCTTAAGTTCATATCGCAGCCCGAGCAGTCGAGAATGGAATGCCACGATCGTCTATACAAAGAGGCTGGGATAAAGATGTTTTAGTGCATTCTGTCATTTAGTTCTAAAGATAAAGGTATCTAGATACCGAATGTCATGATTTTGGAACGGAGATAAACACAACTATAAACATGTACCCGTTTTAATATATAATATACTATCTAAGGCAAAGTAACCCCCCACGAATAAAAACCAATAGTTTTATAACTCAGAGAGGCTTAGTGATTTCTACTAAACTGTAAAAAATTCTGCATAATTATATGTTCACGTTAAAAGATGTCTGTTTAGTTTAAATAAACAACTTCAAGCCAATCCTCAAATATTTAATCATTTAAAAAAAGCTTAACCTAAATAATAATAATAAACCCTTTATCATGATTGTTTGTACTATGTTTTTGAGCTAAAAGTACTATTTACTGATTAGTTCTATTGCCTGATAAGGTTTTTTCACCACAATAAGCCCCTTAAAAAAAAGCTCGATCACTGGACACGTTTTTTCCAACACCTCTGTGGCAGCTGGAACTTTTTCCATTGCTTTTTGGCTTTGGAAGTACAAATTAAATCGTTTTGATTTAGTTGACAGAAGACACGCGCTGCGAACGGACAACTGCCAAACGATGTCGGAGAGGTGAGGTTGACGTCACATAGGAAACTAGAGATTCTCAGTTAATTTGCCTTTTTAATGCAGTCTCGAAAGCTGTGAACTAACCCTGCCCCTGGGTCAAATTAGAGGTGTTAAACGTCAGAGCCTCTACGATGATACCTACTTCAGTTTCGAGAAGATTCCCTTTGCCAAGCCGCCGCTTGGTGAACTTCGTTTTAAGGCCCCCGTGCCGGCGGATCCATGGAACGGAGTCTTGGATTGCACCCACTTTGCGGAGAAGCCCACCCAGAGGAGTTTGATGACGAAAGTAATCGAAGGAGGAGAGGATTGTTTGTATTTGAATGTCTACTCCAAGCAGGTAAATTATAACAATGAAATATTAGATAATTAGAAATTGCCAAGAAAAGAAATGAGTTAAATTCCTCATTAATTTCTATATGTTTTTCTTTTTGATTATTATTTGTGATGGATGATTTGTTTTTTATTGCAGTTAAAGAGTGACAAGCCTTTGCCGGTCATGGTCTACATCTATGGCGGGGCCTTCACCGTGGGCGAGGCCACACGCGAGCTCTACGGCCCGGACTACTTCATGACCAAGGACGTGGTCCTGGTAAATTTCAACTATCGTGTGGATTGTTTGGGTGAGTTAGCAAAAAAAGGGGTTGGTTATACCTTATCTTCAGTCGCCAAGAGTTTGGACTCTTTCCGTATCTTATCAATTGGTTCAAAATATCAAATTTGTAATCGTATGTTAATTTCTAATGAAGTTGTAGATTTGGAATCCAGTTGTATGTTTTTGTTATTGTGTTATGATGAAATATAATTAACAAAATATTTGTAAATATAATAAATGAATTCCCTTGCAGGTTTTCTCTCCCTGAAGGATCCCAGTCTCCAGGTGCCCGGAAATGCTGGCCTTAAGGATCAGGTACTGGCTCTCAAGTGGGTCAAGCAATACATTTCGAACTTCAATGGCGATCCTGACAATATCACGATCTTTGGCGAGAGTGCTGGCGGTTGTTCCACCCATTTTATGATGTGTACGGAGCAGACCCGGGGGCTTTTCCACAAGGCCATCCCTATGTCGGGAACTCTGCACAACTATTGGTCCAGTACCCCCACCGAGGACTTTGCCTTCCGTCTGGCCCAGCAGTTGGGATACAATGGAGAAAACAATGATGCCAAGGTGTTAGAGTATCTACGTGGAGTTCCTGCCAGAGATTTGGTGAATCATAATCTGATAACTCCCGAGCTTCGAAGGAATGGTATGCTGTTTCCCTTTGGACCCACCGTGGAGTCCTATGTGGGTGAGGATTGTGTGGTGCCCAAGCACCCGGTGGAAATGGCTCGGGATGCGTGGAGCAACAACCTGCCTGCTATGCTGGGAGGCACCTCCTTCGAGGGTCTCTTCATGTATCCCGGAGTGGCTGCTAATCTAAAATCATTGGACAGCCTTAGCCAGGATCCACAGAGAATGGTGCCGCACGAGGTGCGAGTGGTGAGCAGCGACGAGGAGAATACGGAGTACGGGCAGCTCTTGATTAAAACCTACTTTGGAGATCAGCCGCCCAGTGCAGAGCGCTTTATGACCATCCTCGATGTGAGTATAAGGATATAAGTATTCTATACTTCTGAGAATTAATTTACTCTTATATTCCTTCCAGTTCTATTCCTATAAAGTCTTTTGGCATGGATTTCATCGAACTTTGAACGCTCGCCTTGCCTATGCCACAGCACCAACATACTATTACAGATTTGACGTTGACTCCCCCAACTTTAATTTCTATCGAACGAAATTCTGTGGAGATAATATTAAGACTGGAGTGGCCCATGCTGATGATCTTGGCTATTTGTTTAGGAACGCTGCATCTTGGAAGCTGGAGAAGACCTCGCCGGAATATCGTGCCATTCAAAATATGATTGGTATTTGGACTGCTTTTGCAGCTACTTCCAATCCCAACTGCCCGGAAATTGGCCAAGTTAATTGGAAACCTTCAACAAAGGAAAATCTAAGGGCTGTTCTCAATATCAGCAACGAGGTGAAAGTTATTGATCTGCCCGAGTACGACAATCTGTTAGTGTGGGATTCCATCTACAAGCCGGATCAATTGATCTAAACTTAAAGTTTGTACACTTTTAACAGGCTTTTAGAAGGCTAGAATAATGTTTAAACAAATACGTTTTTGTAAATAAATAAAACAAAGGTAGACTTGATCAAAAATTGTAAGTTAAACATCGCAACCAAAAGGTAACATCTTCATACTCTTAATGGTGGTGATAACCTTAAATTTATTAAAAAAAAAAACCCCACTCTAGAGTTGTTGCAATACATTTTTAACCAAAGTCGGCTTTTCATTCATTCATTTTGAATATGTTTTCTCAATCATTTTTAGTACGAAACCTTGCTGCTATTGTCAAAGTGTTAAAATGTTTTTTGAGTCCTGCATAATATTGTGGACAGGCTTATCATTTCTGCTAAGGTCTAAGGATACGTAAGTAACAAAGCAAACAATTTATGACACACTGACATTGTATTTAATGGGTTTTTTATATTTTAAAGTCCATTGTTTTGGTAATCTTCAACTGGCGAATCTCTCTCGCTTCTTAACCTTAGTAAAGTTTTATAATATTTTGTAATTTGTATAATATATAATATACAAATATACATAAAAATATAAAAGGTGATCCATATTTCGGTCCTCAAAGTTGGCTTCTTTTCTAGTCTCATATATTTGGTCTTGACTTTTTCAAAAAGCATTCACATTCGAAAACTCATAGCTATATTTACTCCCAGCTCGTCGTCCCCTGTGTCTGTAACTGAAAATATAGAGCTAGAAACTATGGATTCCAAAAATTTGAAGCCGGCTGAGGCCCCGAACAAGCTTTTGTCGGCTGTTAAGGACCTTATGCTGTGGCGAAGCTTCCGCCTAACCCTGGTGGTATTCACGACCATCGTGATCCTGCTCCTGGACATCATGGCTCACTCGGTGATTAGTGTGATCAGCATGGCAGGCATCACTGTACTTCTGGCAGCTGTCGCATATCGTTGTTTCTGTCAGTTTACAAAGTGGAGGAAGGGCGGTGGAGTCCAGGATGAGGTTGCAACGTGTATGTATCCGAAAGTTAGGATTGATATACCTCGAGAGGAGACAATGCGACTGGCTGGTGTTGCCGTTGATTATCTGAACATTTGCTTAAATCGTTTAATTGGATTGATTTTGGTGGAGAGCTGGGAGGACTCTCTTAAGTGCCTCGCGATACTTTGCGGCCTCAATTTGCTGGGCGATTGTTTCAACGGAATAACATTGATTTTATTTGGTGAGTTTTATTAGAAGTGGGGGTTAATCTAAGGACACCTTATCTAAAACTAACAATAATTTATCCTATCTCTCACAGTACACGTCCTACTTTTTACCTTACCAAAACTTTACGAATGGTACCAACCATTTATTGATGCTCAGTTGCTAAAATTAAGTAAATTCAAGAAACAGAATAAGAAGATACCCGAAACTAAGACTGAAAACCCAGAGAACCCACCAGAGGATAATTTTGCCAAGGGTCAGTATAAGGAAGAGGAGTCCAGTGAGAGCAACTTGCTCTATAAGATCTCCGATAATGAACAGCTACTCGATCTTCTGGAGGCAGAGCATCGCAAGGGCTGCCGATGTCGCGATTGCGAGCACCAGGATCTACCCATCGAGGAGATTTAAATTGCATTCAATTTTACGAAATCACTTTTGAAGTTTATGTTCAAAATTTGCGTTGTGCCAATACAGTTGTTTATTATTCAATCAGATGTGTTTTATTTCTCGTTTCAAAATTTTGGGACTCACTGTACAGCGGATCAAGTTCCCTGCCCGTCTCCGTTCAAGCATCGGAATCGATAATGACATGTGGAAACTCTGCCGGGCCAGTAGTCGTAGTCTGAGTCAATGCAAATGTCTGCGCATTTACAAGCCGCAACGCGGCCTTTGCACCACCACAAGTCCGAATGAAGGTGTCCCGGACTCCAAAGTCGTGGAGCTCTCTGTGGGAAGTGTAAGGGGTCGCTGGCAGTGTGGCCTCTATGGCGAAGCATTCTACAGCTTTGAGGGAATCCCCTTTGCCAAGCCGCCGCTGGGTGAGCTTCGGTTTGTGGCCTCCGCAAACGGCGGATATGTGGGGCAACCAGGAGCTGGAAACCCTTCAAGAGAAGCCTATACCACTACAGGTGGATCGGCAAACAGGCAAGGTCATTGGCAGCGAGGATTGCCTGTACTTGAATGTGTACACAAAGCATGTGAGTGACTCAAATACCTATTCTGTCTGCTTTCTAAATATTTTATTTCCTCTAGTTTGATGAATCGAAGCCTCCCCTGCCCGTCATGGTCTATATTTACGGAGGAGGTTTTCGCACAGGTGGTGCCTTAAGATCCAAGTACGGTCCGGATTACCTGATGAGCAAGGATATTGTCTACGTGATTTTTAACTATCGTCTCTGCTCACTGGGTTTTCTCAGTTTACCGAGTCCGGAGTCAAATGTTCCTGGCAACGCGGGTCTCCACGACCAAATAATGGCTCTCCAGTGGGTAAATCAACACATTCAGAACTTCAACGGCGATCCAAAGAATATAACGATTTTTGGTGAAAGTGCCGGAGCTGCATCGGTTCACTTTATGATGTGCCTGCCGGAGGCAAAGTGTCTGTTTCATAAGGCCATCATGATGTCCGGTTCGATACTGAGTCCCTGGGTGTATTCTCCGGAAAAGCAAAATTTGTTCTCCCGTCTTGCCATAGCAGCAGGATATCAGGGACCGGAAACTGAAGCCTCCATGCTGGAGTTCCTGCGCAATGTGGCGGCTGAGAAGTTGCTGGGACACGAGTTCTTTACACCTCGAGATCGTTGCTTCGGCTTCCTATACCCTTTTGTGCCGGGTTTGGCCAGCACTAAGGAGGGACTGATCCAAGCCTCTTACCCGCAGCTAATGAAAGAGTCCTGGTCTGGCAGTATACCTCTGCTGCTGGGTGGCACATCCTTTGAGGGTTTGGTGTTTTATCCATTCTGCAAGCTGGACAATGGCTATATGCTGGACCTTTTGAAGCATGAACCCGAGATGGTGCTTCCCCACGAGCTGTACTGCTCGATGAGCAACGAGGAGCGCCTTAAAGCCTCCGATGAACTGGTCAAGTATCACTATGGACCCCGTGGAATAACCAAGAGCAATGTTACGCAGATTCTGGATGTGAGTTCGGATAAATTCTTTCCTCAACTAGCTTAAGACCTTTCCCTTCCAGCTCTTTAGCTACAAGCTCTTTTGGCATGGCATGCATCGTGTGGTCCTGTCACGACTGTCCCAGGCTCAGGCGAATACTTATCTGTATCGCTTTGACTTTGACTCTCCCAAATGGAACTTGATGCGGAACAACCTGTGCGGTGATGATATCAAGCGAGGAGTGTGCCATGCCGATGACCTGGGCTATATCTTTCGCAAAAAGGATCATAAGAAGCTACCACTAGACTCTGCCGAATATCTCACAATTCAGCGGATGGTCAGCATATTGACCACCTTTGCCAGGACGGGAGATCCCAATTGTTCAGAGACAGGACCCGATCAATGGACACCGGTCACCGTCAAGTATCCTTTCAGGGTTCTAAACATTGGACAGAACGTTGAGTGCTTGACGCAAATCGAAAAGGATGGTCTGGAGGTATGGAATCGTCTTTATAACTCTCACAAGATGGCCGCTTAGCTTAGCTTTCAAAATTTAATAAGAAAATTCATACAAATTTGTATAGGAATTATTTTTTGTATTAAATAATTTAATGTTATTTTACAACGCTTTTCATTTTAAAAGCGCTACGAGGGAAGTGATGCAATTTTCCTTTATTTTAATGTTTCATATCGATTTTCTCAGTTTATTCTTAAATATTAAATGTAAATATATATTAATAAATATTTTTTGTTGCAAAATTAAAGTCTAACTCCCACTGTAAAGCTTCTCAGTGGCTTTACTAGATCGAAAGCTTTTGCGCCAACGCCCCACACCAGCCATAAGCTTTATGACCGTGTAAACAAAAACAAAACAACATAAATTTTGTTTATTTACCGTAGTTTTGCCGGCGCGATCAAAATGTTGTTGACCCACTCAGTGGGCGCCTCTCCCCGCTTTCCCCTTGACTAACTGTCAAAGTAGCTGACAAATAGCGGAGCTAATAGTTCTAGATACTTGGTTAAAATGAAGATACAGTGAAGATACCTAAGCTCAAAACAATCTTTGAAATAGATAAAAACCCATTAAATAATTGAGTTAAATTATATTTTTTGTTAAAGAAATATATATTCTTTAATAAATATAATTTTAAAACAATTTCTGAAGCTAGAAATGCTCTTCTTGGGCTGAATTTATCAAGTGCTTTCCTATCTAAATATAACATAGAAAGATACAAAAAAACATAGCCTAGAACTTGAAAGTACATTCAGAAGTTACCTAGACCTTAATCTCTTTGATATTTCTATTTTCTTTTATTTTATTTAACAAATACTTATAGCTTAGTTAAAAGGTGCGGCTTATAGCTACTGATACTTGTTCAAGTTGAAGCGTACTTTGGCTAAGCTATCTTATAGATTCACATACTTGAACACCGTTTTGCACTGCGCAAATGAATATTTTTAATTTTTCACAGTGTTTGATTAATTATGCATTCGCCTGAGGCACTTCGGGAGGTGTTTCTGGCCCCCTGAAACCCCCCTCCAGAACCCCCTTTGCTGAGTGACAGCCCACGCTCGATGATCGCTTGTTGCTATATCAGTAACTTTTGTTGCTGTTTTGTTGTAGTTTATCTCCGCTCTGCACTTGAAATAACATTTTTTTTCGTTTTCTTCTTGTTAAGTTTATTCTCTTTTTCTCTCTTTGGCTCTCTTCGTTCTTCTTTATTTTCGGTTTAATTTGTATTCCGATATTTGTGTTAATGTATTATATATTTTTTCTATAATTTTTTGTTGTTGTTCACTTCTTTTTTTTTTTTTTTGCCTATTTGGCGCTCTGCCGCTGGAAAAAGTCTGTTTTTAATTTCAGTTTCAGTTCGTCGCTGGCCCGCAACAGTACGCAGCTCGTGAACCTATTCTGTGTATATAGAAAATCGATCGTGTCGTTTATGGTGAACTGAACTATTCCGATATGAACAAGAACCTCGGCTTTGTGGAGCGCCTGCGATGGCGCCTCAAGTAAGTTTTGGAGGCGACCTTAATGCCGGGGGAATTATTAATTCAATTATCGTTTATATTAATGACTGAGGAGAGTGTGCCTTTTCCCCTCTATACTTTCGATTGCACAGTCTTCTCTTATTATTTATTTTATTTTGTGGGTGCTATTGTTGTGGTCGTCTCTGTCGATTGTAGCGGTTCGTGTTTCAGGTTCTTTGTTTGCTAAGTATATTTTATTTTTGCGGTTTTTCTGTTTTCTTTTTTAATTTATTGGTAATTTTTTTTTGTAGTTATTGACAGTCCGGCATGACTAATACTGTTGGTGGTTGGAATTATTAATTATTTAGTGTTCTAATTGAGTCAGTTTTTGCTGTAGACAGATTAGATTTTGTGAAATTACGCAAGACCCGGGAATATAGGTAGGTAGGTCATCAGGGAACATTGTTGAGTGCTGATAAAATTGAAATAAATTAATTTAGATTGTGAAACTTTCCAATCAAGTTCGCAGCAATTCAGAAATTGCAGGGAATATTTTTTAAATTAAATACTGGCACTTGAAAACTAAGAGTCTTAGTAAATTTTTGTAGTTTCAAAGACAGGCTCTGATAATTACAAACAAAAATTTCTTATTTGTACAAGTTTATCTGAATATTATGAATTTTTTATACATTACTTAGCACATAAATTAGATAAAACAAAAATACTTGATAAATTTCATAAAAGTTTCTCCATCTTCCATCGCTTTATTTGACAAAGTTTTTTATATTGGTAATAAAAATGTCACTTGTAACCATTAATCGACTTTGGATAAATTCATAAAACTGTATTTATTGCTTAATCAGTATAACGTGCATTAATATTTTATATTTATTACTCCATGTAGACGGTAATGTCATGGCTATGGCCATTTAATCGATACGCAAATTCAATTTGTTTAAGCAAATGGGGTTTGAGCTACTTTGTTGTGCAACGTAAACACTTTGGTAACTGAATATGTGCTCTCCAGTGTAAACAACGCGATTGTAGACTCTGTAAGGGTTCCAAACCCCATAAATGATAACATTAAACATTGATTTGTGTTCCAACTATAATTATTTAATTTCCCCAAGTCATTCTGTGTCTGCTCTTATCAAATGTGATAACCTTGATATTGAAGAATCGATTGATTGCTGAAAAGTTTCGATTTCAACACGTTTCCCCAGTATTCCTATAATAATTGGCATATTAAAATTGTATTACGCTGACAGCTAAATTGGTGTGGTTTTTTATTTTTTTCTGCTTTAATTTAATGCAATTAAAAACTCTGAAGAGGGCTCTGAATAATTATAGGCAATTTTTCACATTACTCGTGTTAAAAATAAATACATAACGCAATTTATGCCAAGCTAATAATATGCAATTAATTTTTTAATGCTCAAAATGGGTGATATTCGTGACCCTTCTGATAATTGGTGTTTTATTATTAAATCGAATATACAAATATAATGCCTACTCCTCTCTGACATTGATAAGCAACTGGCAGCTGATGATAAGACAGAACAATGGCCTAGGACTATAATATATTCACAAGATTATGAGCATTATGAGCATACTTTGGTGTTCATTAACTGCCAGCCAAAAAGGGTAGTCCGAAACCCGAAATGATTTAAGGCCTGTCCGTCCAGTGCCTTAAATTTGGAGCACTCCGGATTGCTGCTTCACTGGCCACCGGGCAGCAGTGCCAGGACTGTGTTAATTTATCACTGACAGACGTGCCTGGTTAGCAGGTGGACCACACAGTCGACTGAACCACCTAAGCCCGATGACCAGACTCAGTCTGCAAATGCAGCAATACACTTGAAAAAGTATTTTAAGATTCAAGATTTAGAAAATATTTTAAAACTAGAAGCATTAAGGCAGGGCTCTTTGTGTTTAGCTTGAATAAATATTGAAAAAAATAGCTTGGAAAATATAACATACAATTTTAAATACTTCTCTGTAACTTACAAATATATGTTTATTGAAATGAGAAAAGAGAATTTATCTATTAGATATTTTCTTCAGTCCATTTCATAGAGCTGAGAAATGGATTGTGTTGGGGTTTGGCTATGGGTTGGGCTGTCGGTGGATTCGATGTTATGAACAGCAGCAAAACAATTTAAATTTAATGCAATGCATGCATTTCTGCCCAGTGGCATGTGGCTTTGAGACTGAATTAAAATAATTGACTTTGTGACAAAAATATCAAATTATCCGGGTGCGATTCGGTTTCGATATTGTTATGCTAATTATGCTTCCTCTCGTCACTCAAATGCAGAACCATCGAGCATAAGGTCCAGCAGTATCGCCAAACGACCAACGAGACCGTGGTGGCCGAAACCGAATATGGCAAAGTACAGGGTATCAAACGATTATCCCTCTACGATGTGCCCTACTTCAGTTTCGAGGGTATTCCCTATGCCCAGCCACCGATCGGTGAGTTGAGATTTAAGGCTCCGCAACGACCGATACCCTGGGAAGGAGTTCGCGATTGCAGCCAGCCCAAAGACAAGGCCGTCCAAGTGCAATTCATCTTTGACAAGGTCGAGGGTTCCGAGGATTGCCTCTACTTAAATGTTTACACCAATAATGTGAGTATTATTTAGGTGAAATATATTTTAGTAAATAAATTATACAAGCTGTCAACAAATATCTTAAGAATTCATTCATACAAGTATGAAGGAATGGACCTTAACGGATGACTTCATCTTATTCATTAATTACAAATGCCCATTTCATATATTTTGACCTTTTAGATGATATCACTTTGAGCTTATGTTTTGCCAAAGCCAACTTTTAAGGGGTATTTTTCTCAGTGATGCCATCATTAATGCCTTAAAATATATAAGCCAGAAGCAAATATTGGCCATAAAGCCCAAAAAATAACATTTCTCTGAGCAGATTCAAAATAAGATAAGACAATGAAGGCTGGAGAAATGTGTACTTTGTATTAAGATTTTTTGTTTACGAACAATTTTAGTATAAAAGACTTAACAAAGGCATATGTGAGGGAGGTAGATTAAAAGATTTATTTAAACCTATAAAAGAAAAGGGTTGTTTATTTAAAGACACGTGTAAAATACAAATGGAACTTAGATAGTTTAAACCATAATCTGTAATCATAGTTTAACCCATAATCTGTAATCATTACCTAGTTTTTATTTTAATTTACTTTATTCTTTCTATATTTTTAAATACTTTTACTAATATTCTTCTTATAGACTCTATTTTAATACCAAATATATTATTTAACTAGCTGTACCCTGCCACGTTTCTCTGTGGCATATTGTGGTTAAGAGGGCACTTCTGAATACATTAATGTTCCGGCAAAATCATCTTCCTGGCATAAGGTGAAGAAGGCAGTCAGAGTTGTCGCTGGCGGATTCAGGACTCTTTCTTGCACATTTCTTTCTGTGAAATAGATACGTTGACCATTCTCCAAATGGACTGCCAAGTGAACTAAAGCTGGATAGCGTTCATGAATGGGGAACGAACAAATTCTCCATGCAACCTCGTTGCTGCTTTTGTATCTTCCAGCCTGGTATTGAGATATTTCATCGACAACTCGTACTGCATTGCTGTCCCCATTTTCTGCCTGAACACCAAAAACTGCCATATCGCTGCCTTTATTCACGTACTTGCAGATATATTTAATCGATTTCACGGAATTGCAATATTCTACGTTGATGTGCGCTTTGTATGATTTTGACAATAGTGTTGAGTATGGAACCACCCAACGATTGTCTACCTCAATATCACCAATTCTCATGTTTAAAGTTGCCGAAGTCCCTCCATCTTCAGTTGACCGTCTCCTATACAGAGGATATCCATCGTCCCCTGTTACGGTGTTGGCTGTAAATGCTCGAGGATATCGCTTGGAACACTTCCCGTCTACCATGCATGGTGAACTTCGGTTGAGGGTACCACATGGGCCATTGATCATGTTCTTGATGACAACTGCATGCAAATCTGTATCAACCTCTGCCCGTGGAATCTCAGCGCATATCACATTGTCAATTTCGTCTGGAGTAATTTTATCATACAGCCAAATCAGTATGTGCGCATGCGGCAATCCTCTCTTCTGCCATTCTACTGAATACATCCAGCACCGCACAGATCCAAAAACTCCATGTTTCACAATGAAATCCATCAGTGACTTGAGCTTTTGTCTGAAAACACGGGCTGTGATGTCATGCCTATCCCTATACGATTGTCCAGGAAATAACAGCTGTACTATCTCGTCCCAAGCTGGATTGCATGTGAAGGTGATAAATAAGTCTGGACGGCCGTAGCAACGAACATATGCCTGGGCATCTTGAGCATATTCATGCATGTGGCTCGGACTACCTATGTATGAGGATGGCAAAATCCTGAGCTTTCCAACGTTGGTTGTATTACGGTCATTCATCACAGCATCCCTCAAATGGATATATTCCTCGGACCGAAGTTTGTTCTGATTCAATCGGAGGAACAGCAAACGTTGTTTCAATTTTTGCATACATATCGACAATGTACTGATGAAACATCTGACGACATTTCAATATATGATTGCAATCGGTCCTCCGAATCATTAACCTGTATGAGTAAAAGTTCATCGCGCAGCCGCGTCTCTCGGATGGAGGCCCGTTCTTCGTCAGTCATATTCGTAATCTTACGTCTTTTTGCTTCTGTATTGCGAATACGACGACCCAATCTCGACTTCTTTGGTGGCATGACTTCGTTTCTTACTGAACCTGAACAAAAAATAAAATTTGTATCTCCAATTTCTTCTTTCAATATGTTTTGAATGTTTGACAGGAAATGCTTTGATTTGCTTGTAGAGGGCGCAGTAGTAGGGGCACGGGGAAACGCTAAAAAATAGATATATTCGCAACCGCAGATAAGCTATCAACATCAAAAGTAGTCAATAACCGAGCTGGAACCTCAACGCATCTTCTCTAAAAATTTGGGCATAAACGGTTGAGAACTTTTCAAGTTTCTTCTTTCAATATGTTTTGAATGTTTGACAGGAAATGCTTTGATTCAGCTGGCTGCCTGTAGATGGCGCAGCAGTAGGGGCACTTGGAAACGCTAAAAAAATAGATATATTCGCCACCGCAGATAAGCTATCAACATCAAAAGTAGTCAATAACCGAGCTGGAACCTCAACGCATGTTGTGTAAAAATTTGGGCTTAAACGGTTCAGAACTTTTCGAGTCTATGAAGGATGTAGACACGAACAGAGCATTTTTATATATATAGATATATAAAATAATTGTTCATTTCAGGTTAAACCCGACAAGCCTCGACCCGTTCTAGTCTGGATTCATGGTGGAGGCTTCATCATTGGTGAAGCCAGTCGGGAGTGGTATGGACCGGATTACTTCATGAAGGAAGATGTGGTTCTCGTTACCATCCAATACCGTCTTGGTGCTTTGGGTAAGTCTATAATTATTTCTAAATCCCTGTCTTATTCCATATTATAACCCCTTAGGTTTCATGAGTCTGAAATCGTCAGAGCTAAACGTGCCTGGCAACGCTGGACTTAAGGATCAAGTGCTGGCCCTCAAGTGGATCAAGAATAATTGTGCCAGTTTCGGTGGAGATCCCAACTGCATCACTGTCTTTGGAGAAAGTGCTGGCGCAGCCTCAACCCATTACATGATGATAACTGAGCAGACCCAAGGACTCTTTCATCGGGGTATCCTGCAGTCGGGCAGTGCAATTGCTCCCTGGGCCTACAATGGAGACATCACCCACAATGCCTACAGGATAGCCAAGCTGGTTGGCTACAAGGGGGAGAATAATGACAAGGATGTACTGGAATTCCTGCAAACTGTTAAGGCTAAGGACCTTATTCGGGTCGAGGAGAATGTCCTAACGATTGAGGATCGCATGAATAAGATCATGTTTGCTTTCGGTCCTTCCCTGGAGCTCTTCCATACGCCCGATTGCGTGATACCCAAGCCACCCAAGGAGATGATGAAGACCGCCTGGAGCAATTCTATACCCATGATGATTGGAAATACATCGTACGAGGGTCTACTTTGGATGCCAGGTGAGTTGAACTATTAAGTGATTTGTTAGTATATGATTTTTAATAATTAAATGCTAATTTTTTAGAAATCAAACTGATGCCTCAGGTGGCCCAACAGGTGGATGCTGGTACTCCCTTTATACCCAAAGAATTGAAAGCTACGGAACCCAGTAAGGAAAAGCAGGAGGCTTGGGGTGCCAGGCTACGTGATGCTGTACGCACTGGAACCGAGGCCACCGCTGATAATTACATGGATGTAAGGATTTTCATAGAGTACATCCTAATGATAATGAAAGTATTGTTTAATTTCCAGCTCTGTTCGATTCATTATTTTGTTTTCCCGGCTATCCGGGTGATTCGCTCTCGGCATGCTTATGCAGCCGGGGCTCCAGTTTACCTCTATCGCTTCGATTTTGACTCCGAGGAGCTCATCTTCCCGTATCGCCTCATGCGTTTTGGACGTGGAGTCAAGGGAGTGAGCCATGCCGATGACTTGACCTACCAATTCACCAGCTTGTTGGCCCGCCGATTGCCCAAGGAGAGCCGCGAGTACCGGAATATCGAGCGAACTATCGGCATCTGGACACAGTTTGCAGCCACCGGAAATCCCTATAGCGAGAAGATCAACGGCATGGACACTCTGACCTTGGATCCAGTTCGAAAATCTGATGATGTCTTCAAGTGCCTGAACATTAGCGATGACCTGAAGTTCATAAACATGCCCGAGTGGCCTAAGATTAAGGCCTGGGAGAGCCTTTACGATGACAACAAGGATCTACTCTTTTAAGGAGCTATTGATTAACAATATAAATAACTAGAAATTGTATATAGAAAAGAATGCTTTACTAAATATATATTGCATAATTTTGCTTAACTCAAAGTGGTAAGAGGTTGTTGACGGATTAATTCTAATAATTTTTGATATATAGAGCAATATTTACATTATTAAACCAAGTAAGCTTGTTAAAATAAATCATTGCTTTACTAATAAGGTGTTTACATTAATTTTCTTCAAGAATAAGAAGTGGGTAATATGCGATTATAATATTTATATTAAATGATGTCAGAAAAAGTGAAAACTAATCAAGTTTATAAATATTCTATTAAATAAATTAACTTTATACCGCTGCTGATAAGTATAGTAATTAAAAACAATATGCAAAATAGGCAAATAAAAATCAGTTTAATTAGGTTTTTAGCTAAATGAATAATATGCATTAGTAGGATTAGGTTTTGAGTAGTCTATTAAATATAAAAATCATTACGAAAAATTCTTGAATTTTAAATCATATTAACTTTGAAAAATGACATTAAATACTTTAAAGTAAGAAGTTAAATTATAGTTAGAATATTATATTTGGAAATTATGTTTTTATTCCGTTCAAATATATTTTTAACTTATTTTTTCTTAGTATTATTATTCGTAGCCAAAAAGAATGCTTTATATTTTCTGTATATGTTTCGTTGCTTCAAAGATATACTTGTTCATACAAAGAAGTCTTGTACTTCATTGTCATTCACTGTGACGTATAAAATATATTTCAGTTTCAGGGGGTTCGTCGAACCCTTTTGAACAAGGCTGTCAGTTTCAAATAAAAGCTATAGCAACCCTGCTTTTTAGACAAAAATAAATTATAAAAAGTTTTCTTTTAGATACGCAAGGAACTAGAAGGTAAAGGATCCTAACCTACTGTTTAGAATGGCTGCCACACGTCGCCTGACCCGCGAGCTCTCGGACTTGAATGAGGCCAAGATGAGCACTTTGAGGAACCTGGAGAGCAGCGACGAGACCCTCCTCCTGTGGACGGGACTCCTTGTGCCGGAGAAGGCGCCCTACAACAAGGGTGCCTTCCGCATCGAGATCACCTTCCCACCGCAGTATCCATTCATGCCGCCGAAGATCCTATTCAAGACAAAGATCTATCATCCCAATGTTGATGAGAAGGGTGAGGTGTGCCTGCCGATTATCAATTCTGACAACTGGAAGCCAACCACGCGAACGGAGGACATAATACAGGCACTGGTGGCCATCATTCACAATCCAGAGCCAGAGCATCCGCTGCGCTCCGATTTGGCCGAGGAGTTTGTCAAGGAGCACAAGAAGTTCATGAAGACAGCCGAGGAGTTCACCAAGAAGAACGCGGAAAAGCGACCAGAGTGAAGTCAACAAACTGGCAGTGCACAGATCCCATTCAATGTACATCAAAATTTAATACAGTTTAGACCTTGAATTCAAATCGTGTCTTGTTAATTGATGATTTTATCTGAATAGATATTTGGTTTAGAAGTGGTAAAAGGAGTAATTATTATGTAAAACCTTATAAAAGGTTATTAGTTTAAGGTTTAGGGCGGATAATGTCCTCTTGTTGATTTTAAAAAGCTAAATATAAATTATTGTATAACCATTATCTGTTCTTGATTTACTTTAACTAGATTTAGCCAAATAATACAAATTATGAAATAGATAGCTATTTGGTTGTTAAAAAACCTCATTGATAATAGCAATCTGATGTAATTATATATATTTCCCTGTGCTTATCGGAACAGAACCAAAACCTGTATTGGTGTCCACGCACTTGATCACAAGTGCTTCATTGCTGTCTAGTTATTTATGGGTTGAGTGCATTGCCTTGCTCAGCCCAACTAGCTTATTGCATAATTTATGGCTCAAACTGGGCAAAGGTATAGGTAAATTCAGCACACAATGTATCCTAGGACCTATCATTTAACTTTAATGTCTGTCACTAAAGTGTCCTTTCCCTTTGGCAGAACCATATCTAATTGAAAATTCATTAAAATCTGTTGATGAGAGAGTCAGAGACTCAATAAATTAGCCAGGAAACAAGCTCAAAACGGGTATAGAACTCTCTCATTCACTTTAATTGACCAATTTAGTTGTGTATAATGAAATATAATGAAAAATTCATTGGTTAAGTTATCAAACTAAAGTAAGTGCATGTCAGCTTTACGTGACTATATAATATTCTATAATTACGCGAGAACTACTATATATTTTACTGGTATTTCTCCTCTGGAGGTTAGTTCAGCCAATTAGTAGGGAGTATTTTTTCTGATGGCCAGCACTCTTCCTATATCGATTTCGTATAATGCCTTTGTTTTTAGGCACTGATGGTATCACAAGTTACTTTTGTTAAGTGCATAAAATAGATTTATCATGGTCAGGCCTTATAATGAAGGACACTTAAGGGAATTGCTGCAATCGGGTAATGCAAGGAAATTGAATTAGTTTTGTAGTAAAAGCCAAAAGACCAAATGAGTAGGACAATTAAGGCATTATTTTATATACTTCATATATTTCCCAAAATATATTTACTAATATTTCTATAGACAACCTTTAGTTGACAATAATTTTAGTTACGAAATTTCCGAAATTAGGGCAAGCCCTTTAAAATGAGTCTGACCTTTCCCAACACCATCTATACGTCCTGCAATCTCCACCTTCAAAATCCCCTCAAACATTAATAATAACAAAGGCGGGGAGGCTGATTGCCGGTGAGACCGGCGCATTCTATAAACAATAAGCAAATGCTGGCAGCAACAAAAACGATAACGCTTAAACAAAACAACGGCGCCCAGCACGGCCAGCAGGCGGATTCGCTTGAGCAGACAAAATGCCCAAAGGCATTTGAGTGCGAAGAGCGTACACTCACGGCGTCTAGAATATCACTCATACGACCCTGTGGCCAGTGTGGAATGAGCAAACGAGTGGAAAAATCATCACCACCGCCGACGAGAGTGAGTGTGAGTGTGAGTGCGATTCGAACGGCGAACGGCGAACTGCGAACACTAAACTTAGCCGGCGCTTACTTTAAACGCTCAGTTGCCGAGCGGCCCCAGAGTAAAGCGCAACGTCAGCCTTAGATTCCCAGGCTGGAAATTCTTATTCGGCGCGTTCCGTTGACGTTTTTTTCCAATTAAACCGCATCTGTAAAATTGGAGCAGCAACAAGTGATGTGACATTCCCTGTGCGCCAGTGTACACAAATAAGCAAATCAAATAATTCCGCCTTAGAAGCGAGAAATACAATTAAAGGAATTAAAGCAAGTGCCGCCCGTTACGCATTCGCCACGTTGTCCAGCCGTGAATTAATAGATTTATTTTGTTGTAAAACGTTTGCTGCCTGGGATTTTGAACAGATTACGGATTGTGTTTTGTGTACTTTTTAGTTTCGCCTTTATAGAAACATTAATACGGAAGGGAATTGATTCCGTGAAGCGGCGTGAGACCACAACAAGATGTCATTCGATATAGCCGTGGCCGATCAAATGCGCATAGCTCTAAAGTAAGTTCAATTACATATTAGTTGTAAATTAAGGAAATGTTATTGTTAGAATTTAATTCTTATCAAAAACAAACAAAACAAAAATGAGAACAAACTAGACCTCCATTTTAAAAAACTTGAAATGCTTTAGGCCTCTGTTTGATTCCTTAAAATATTCTTGCTAAGCAAAAAGCATAAATAATGTTAAAAACTCGGTAACAAACAATGAAAATTGTATAAATAGAAATAAACATTTTATAAATAGAAAGTTATAAATAAATTAAAAGCAATATAAACACATAAAGTTCCTAAAACATTTCATAAAACCCTTGAGATTGCAAAATTTCTACCAACTTGATAACAAATTCATATTTCTTCATTAACTTGCTTATTCATTCTTATTATTATTATTATTAATTTTGTAAATATCAAATACCATTACTGATATCAAAACATTAACCATCTTCCAAGCTATTTTTAATGGTCCATCTGCTTGAGAAGCATTCATTGAGCCGGCTCCTTTTCAATCAATCATAAAGGTCAATTGAATCTATATACTAGAGCACACACCACTTGCCATGGCCATACGTGTCTCAAGTTAAATTGACGCTCTGTCTGATAAGAGAAGTCCGGCCCCGCCAAGCCCAACTTCTTATCAGGCGATTACAGGCTGGCTGTGTTGAAATCCGGTTCACCGCTTGGGTCTTATAAATAGTCATAATATCAATGATAAGGTCTCGTTTCCAACAGGCCGCCGGCTTTGCATCCGCATCATTGGCATTGCTGATTACCGACATTAAATCCAAACGTCATCGATACAATGTCTCGCCGATTTTTGGCTATAAAAATCTGACTACAAAATGATCACCAGACATCTCGTCTGAACCTTGTACTGTCTCAGCATTACACATCAAATTTAATGTGCAAAAAATTTAAAGCTAGCCACCAAGTTGATAACAAGGCAAAAGACTTCTTGTTGTTCCTACTGTTTGAGGTAATTATCAATTATTGATAAGGGTTTGAACTTAAAAGCAAATGGTCGTGTGCTGGCAGGACGGTCACTATTGGTGCGTCAGAACGTAGATTATTTTAGTGTTTTACTGCTTACCGATATAAATCATATGATCAGGCTTTAACTGACGGTTCTATCAGCTAAATTATGTGCGAAATCAAATACGCTTCGGCTGGTGACAAATGTTTAGTCACATAATTATCTCTCTTTAAAAGGTTATTTAACAAAGAATCACGTTTTGGCAAATGTCAAGGCAATTACAACAAGTTGCAGACTCAGCACAAAAGTTTTGGCTTCAACAATAATAAAAAAGACTTGACAAAAGGCTGAAAAAGAAGTCAAGCGAAGAAGTCAAGCAAGGTTAACAAGAAGCTAAAAAGTTCGTTTGGATCTATGCAGATTATTTAGCATTTCGATCGACAAACTTAAACTTTAGCTTATTTGCTACAATTTTTCATTTTGTAAAATGACTGTTAAATTGGCAATTGACAATGGGAAACAATTTCAATTTAATTATTCTTCATATACATATTTGCTGCCTAATTCTTTAATTCCCTTAGCTAGAAATTGTGGTAAATAAATTTCTAAGCCTTTTGTCAATAGCTTAAATTGTTTTCGGGAAAAAAATATTAAATGAAAAATAAATACAAGTGCTTATGCTGTTGATTTCCAGCATCTCTTTTCACATGAATGCTTGAATTTGATAGATTGAAAAATATGCAATATTATACTTTACTTATTTCTCTTTCTTTCTCTTTTTTTGTTGTGTTGGGCGGGAAAATAATATTGAATATTGAATGCACTCAAGCAAAATGCCATTGACCTGCATGCAGCGCTTTGATGCATGGCAATATTGATTGATTTTGCCGAAATTTTCCATTTTCATTTCCATTTCACAGCCCAAACGTATTTTAATCTGTAAATATTTTGAACTGCCCAGTGAACAGTTTATTTTCTTTAAAAAATATATAAATACAAACAGAGGCACGGGCAATTATGTTTTGAAATGGACTGGGGGAAAGTATTGACTTTGAATTTCCTGAATTCGTTTAATTTGATGCAGAGACCAATTCTTCCCTCACCATTTACCGTATGAATTCAGATCGTTCTAGACTATTATTGTTAATGCTATATAAATTATTTAATTAACTTTCCATAGCCTAGAAGAAACAGGTTCTCCTTCTAGAACTGTGTGTAGGTTAAAAACTGGATCTTAGGGCCTGACCTCGGAAAAGTGGAAACCTGTAATTAGCACTTGATATCTAATAGATCACACCAATGCATCTCTCCAAAAAAAAAGATTTCTACTGGAATCCCCAACCCCTCAAGGCCGTTGAAACGCCACAAAAGTAGACACTGGGCACCTGTTAATTGATCGTTGCCTCTGTTTACTGCCCGTAGACTCGTTTGCTCTCATGATTTGTGGTCATCATACTCGACTCGAGCGTGCCCGAGCATTCCGTCTTCTTTATTCGATTCCATTTCAGTTTTTACTATGTATGCCGGACTACGGGTCCGGGGCATTTATGAGTTCTTCTACGCGGCGGGTCTGTTGTGGATCGGCTCACGCGTCGTTTGGAGCGCACGTTCCCACATGGAAACGCACTTGAAATCTAAATGGGCCACGCCTCCTTGGGTATATGGTATTTCCGATAATCCACGGTGCACCCAGTAAAATCTAAATGGAGTCTAGGCTGTCAAGGTTCCCTCGCGAGGGGATAGATTGCGGTTTAAGCAAGTGAAATTACTATTTATAGTTACATTTTTTGATGCTTCATAATTTATGTTAAAGAAAAAATAGAATATTAACGATCCATATCATTTTTAAGGAAATTTCTCACAGAAATTAAGATAACTAACAGTTTAGGATATATTTCACTTAGCTTATCGCTTATTATTCGAATACTATTATCTAAGCTTTCTATAATATATATATAATATATATGAAATATAATCTTGTAATATCTGAGCCCATAAATTGTTCCCAATTTCACAGAAAAAGATATAATATCCACAAAGCAAACCCGGAATTCCCTTGAAATAACATATAACTTACATCTTATTTCTTAGCTCCCATATATCAGTTTCAATTATAAGTTTCTCAAGGGTTTCTACAGGGCATCAAAAGACTCTCCACATCGCATTCCCATTCTATTTCCACTATTGGCTATTTATACCCTCGTTTTGTTTACGCGCTAATTGAAAATTCGCAAAAAAAAAAAAAGAAATACTAGAAAACCTGCCGTAAAACGGCGAGTATTTGTTTACAAACATCGACAGCAAAACTGCCAAACACTCGGAGGGGTGCTCCTCCCAGTAAAAATGAAGTGCTTCTGACCCTGCCACATCCCAAATCTTATTGCAGCTATGTGAAGTTCAAGACTAACCAGCAGCGCCTGCGCAGCAATGACAAGGTCATCGCCGACACGATCTACGGGAAGATCAAGGGGGTGAAATGGCAATCGATTTATGGCAACAACTACTACAGCTTCGAGGGAATCCCCTTTGCCAAGCCCCCGCTGGGCGAACTCCGTTTCAAGGCACCCGTGGAGCCCGATCACTGGTCCGAGGTGAGGCGTTGCACCCGGGTCCGCTCCAAGCCCTGTCAGGTGAACATTGTGCTCAAACAGGTGCAGGGCAGTGAGGATTGCCTGTATCTCAATGTGTATACCAGAGAGGTGAGTCGCATAAATATTAGTCACTTTTTTTAAGATCATATTCAATCCTATTTAAGTTCAAACTAGCAGCAAATTACTTTTCCAAATTTTCTAGTTATTTAAATTTAACGATAAGATCAAAAGCACAATATGTTGTTCAAACCAATTGGTCAATTAGCTGACTCGTTGACAGGTGTTAACAAACAACTTTTTTTATTGGCCCTTTGAGTCGAGTTCCTATTACTCACAGTAAAAAAAGGTTAATAAATTCGAGATAAAAAAATCGTTAAAATTAATTTAACTTCAAGTCGAAAATTGCTTCTGAAGTTTATTTTAAAGTGTAGTAACTTTTAAGTACTATTACTTCCTTGATATTCATCACAATTTTAAGTACTGATTTATTTAAAAAAAAATTTCTTTATATTTTAATGTTCTAAACTGGCTTTTATATCATTCAGTTACATCCTCATAGACCTTTACCGGTTTTGGTCTGGATTTATGGCGGTGGCTTCCAAATGGGCGAAGCCTCAAGGGATCTGTACAGTCCCGATTATATAATGATGGAGCATGTGGTCCTGGTGGTCATATCCTACCGGCTTGGAGCCCTGGGTTTCCTTAGCCTTGAGGACGAAGAGCTGGATGTTCCGGGAAATGCAGGCTTAAAGGATCAGGTGATGGCCTTGCGCTGGGTAAAGAAAAATTGTCACTTCTTTGGCGGCGATCCGGAAAATATAACCATCTTTGGAGAGAGTGCAGGTGGGGCCTCCACACACTACATGATGCTGACGGATCAGGCCAGGGGACTCTTCCACAAGACCGTGATCATGTCGGGTTCGGCTCTGGCGCCCTGGGCCCAGACCCCTACTCACATTAACTGGGCCTATCGCCTGGCCCAGGCCACTGGATACACGGGTGAGCCAAACGATAGAGAGATATTTGCACATCTCAAGAAATGCAAGGCAAGCACCATGTTAAAAGTGGCCGAGGACATCATTACCATGGAGGAGCGCCATCAGCGCTTGACCATGTTTTGCTTTGGACCCACCATCGAACCCTATCAAACACCACACTGTGTCATTCCAAAGTCACCACTCGAGATGATGCGCGATTGTTGGGGCAATAACATTCCCATGGTCATTGGTGGCAACTCCTTCGAGGGTTTATTGATGTTCCCCGAGGTTAACAAGTGGCCCGAACTACTCTGTGAGTTGGGTGAGTGCGAGAACCTGGCTCCTGCGGATGCTCACCCAGATGACGAGCAGAGAATATCCTTTGGCAAACGAGTGCGTGAGGCATATTTTGGTGATAGAATGCCCAGTAGAAAGACCATTTTGGAGTACAGTGATGTGAGTTTGTATTATTTTTATAGCTTCCTTTGAACTTGCATAAAATTTTACTTAATTACTCAACTCTTAATAAGATTTATTGCGTGAGCTTTCATTGACCCTAGGCTGCATGCAGTAATTGTTGCACTTAATAAAGTAATTAATAAATTTAATGCCTTTTGATCTAAAGCCATATAGATTGAACTTTTCTTAACCTGATTTTATTCCCCCATTTCAGCTCTTCTCATACAAATACTTTTGGCACGGCATCCATCGAACCCTGCTCTCCCGTGTCCACCATGCTCCGCGGGCTCCAACTTTCCTGTACCGCTTTGACTTTGACTCCAAGCACTTTAACATTATGCGAATTATCACCTGTGGTCGCAAGGTGCGCGGCACCTGTCACGCCGATGACCTCTCCTACTTGTTCTACAATGCCGCAGCCAAGAAACTCAAACGTCGCACGGCCGAGTTTAAAACAATACGACGTTTGGTCTCAATGATTGTCCAGTTTGCCATCTGCGGGGATCCCAATATACCGATGGTCACCCACGATGAGAAGTTGGCCCATCAGGGAGCATGGCTTCCCATCTCGCGGGAGGATGCGGTATTCAAGTGTCTGAATATATCACACGATGTGCAGGTTATGGATTTGCCAGAGGCCGAGAAGCTCCGACTGTGGGACAGCATCTACGAGAAAAGACTCCTCTATTGAAGGGCACTTCAGTACCATCTCCGTGTGTATCCTTGGTAGCAATTCCCCCATTTAGCCTTAGCAATGCAGCAATATTTAGCCATAGATTTAGACCCTAAGCTGGCCCTGAGGTGGCCTTAAAAGCACATCAAATGTTCACATGTAAATAGCGATTTTTTAAAGCTTAGCCGTAAGAGTAAATACAGAAAAAAAAAATATAAATACAAATATGAGGGGTTGTTGCCGATTTTTTTTACATAAAAACTGGCTAACCAAAAGCCAAAGGCGGAATTATTTTTATATGCGTGAATTTAAAGCGTGGGACTTTCTTTTATATTAAAGCAAAAACGGCTTTAAAATGATATTTATCTGATTTTAATAAAGGAGTTGGAATATTATACATCAACTACATTTGAATAAAAATACATTCTGATATTTAAATGTATAAAGGTTTTTCTGCTTTATTGATGTAAATGGACGATACAATGTTTGTTAAACTTTTTTACAAGCATTTAAAAGCTAATAAATGTGTAATATAATATCTTGAAATTTATTGTTTCAAAAGTGGCTGAATAAAACAAAGCATACCGATTCCCCTACAAATCCATTGATCGGATAACGAATGGTATGTATATATATTTTTTCTAAAATCAGGCTTAGGACATTAATCCTCGCTAAAGCCTACCACCCATAAAGTATGCAGCATATTGTGTTATTAAAAATACTTAAACACTCAAACATGACAATATTAACACCTGTACACACGCACACAGACGATACCTGCTGTCATGTGACAAAACCAAAACCTCCGCGCACAGCTGTCCCCAAATATATATAGATATATATATATCTGTATATGAAAATATATATATACACGTGTATGTACCGCCCTTCAGGCCCTGTTGTCCTTGTGTGTTTGTGTCTGTGGCAACTTCAAAAGACCGCTAAAACACACAATGCACATACATAGGGGAAACCCCTGTTGTTAACCTGCGGAACCTCTAACATTTTCCACCCACACAGCCCACAGCCATTAATTGTAATTAAAAACTTACACGTGCTTCCAAATTTACTGAGCTTGGTTGCTTTGACTTTCATTGACCTTTGCCCGACAGCGGGATTTTCTTTTTTTTGTGGTAATTTTTTTTTTCTTTTTGTTTATGTGGTTATTTTGTAATTATTATTTACAGATGCTTAGCAAATTTGGTGTAAATTTTCGGGGAGTTTTTTTGGGGCTCTCTGAATATCAGATGAATATTTTTCGCGGGGGCCACAAAATATGCAATGTTTTTTGGTTGGGTAATGTTTGTAGTCCAACGATATAAAGGATTATTTCTTTGTTTATAGGTGTACATGTGTAGATAGATATGAATTTCACCAGTCTTGCGATCGTTTACTATATTAATGATGAAATTTGTCAATTTATAGGATCAAATTTGGGTATTTTGCGCAGTCATTGCTGATTAGATATTAATTGGTGTTGCTATGAGGTTAGTTTTTCACAAAATTTATGGTTAACCAAGTGTATTATTTTATTTGAAATTAATCTGTTTACTAAAATTTACTTAGTTTCTGAAAATTCCTTTTTTTTGGTTCAGCAAGAACTTCTTATTTATTTGAGAACAATTCATATTTCGCAGAGTTTCGACGTAATTATGTTGACCCACAAAAATATTATTATTAATATATTAAAATATTTATTAAGCATTTAAGAAATAACTTTTCCTTTTCAAAGTCACCAAAGAATCTTTTAGTTCGCTTCAGTTGCCATTTGAAGATACTATCTTCCTTTAATAACCTCCCCAAATACAACCATGTGAATTTTTCATCCTTAAAAGTGTTAAATGTTTGTTTTGTTTTTTTGCTGGAATTTTTAAAATCACAGACAGAGACCCAAGGAATGGAATTGGGACTTTAATGGTCTGGGGAAATACCCAACACCGGGTTCTCCCCCAATTATCCTTACTGGTGGAAAAACACAAACAAGGACGCATGTTAACCGTGCATTGTAATCAAGTCACGAAATGGCATGGAAAAGTCACGCGAGCAGTCGGAAAATTATGACTTCTTCAGGAAAAGGAACCCCAATGGAAAAGGGGGGTGTGTGGAAATGAGGTTCGCTTTGATTTGATTCGTCTTTGAAAAATTCATGAGGCAATTGTTGCGCGGTGCGAAATGCTCATGATTATCATGTGCGAGTTGAACCGCTGAACTGGCACGTTGTTTCGATTCCAACTCCTGGACATTTGATATTCCATTTACATTTCCATAGCCAAGTTTTGTGGCGGGAAAAGCGCGGGAACTTAAGTAAGCAGATTTGCCAGAAATGAATTTTTGATTCATTGGAACTTTCACTTTCGGGAAAAGCATTTACTCACTGACCCAAATTCTTGGTTATAAAGATGAGATAAACATTTTTGTTGCACAGGAAAAAATTATATAGTTGGAAATTAGAAAGAAAGGAAGGAAAATGTTGAATTTATCAGGTTATATTAATATTAATTAACATATTTACTAATATTTATCACCTTGAATTAATTTGTATCTTTAATATTCAATTGAATTATAGTTCTTTCTTTTACTAATTATAATTTCCAGTTTTCTTCGGTGTGTATTTAACGTACCCAAGGTAAACATCAGGAAATTCGGAAAACAACAGATGTACAAAGTAAAGACCCCCTGAAGCATATTCCAAAATGGCAAACTTTTTGCTATTATTAATACATTTTCCGTTTCTGCTGATTGGTTTAGTTGGGTTTAATCAAAACCATTTAAAATCTAACAATGTGCGACAATGTGGACGGCCTGACAATGCCAGAAATAGTCGTTGCTGACTGTGTGTGTTTGCGCAAAAAAAAAGTAAGCGACAACTTACTTAAATTGATTTAAATGAATTAGAGAAGCACTCGTACATATAGCGGAAAAACGTGCCAGTACCAGAGCACGCGATCGCTCTCAGAGATACGTTCAAAGAGAGCACTCCATCCACAGATGGAGCATAATACTATAATAATACTATATAGAATGAGATCGGATTCAAAAGCTCTATCTGCGGAGAGCGCATGGCAACATAAGCGCCAAAAGTCACGAGAGTTTATATTACCCCTCAGCCAAGGTTATTTATTTAGCATATCATAAATATAAACAAATCTGTAGACTGTAGCATACACTGAGCAAGATAAAGATTTTAAAATTAAGTTGAGTTAAGTCCAAGTACCTAGAAATATTTTTTATAGCTATTTTTAAGTACCTAATAGTTCTTAAAATATTTTAAGGAATTTTTTGGCTGTCTGAGACTTGAAGAAAATAATGGAAACTTCAAAATATAATATCTTTTATAAGGTTAATTCATAAATATAACAGAAAATATAAAGTTAGATACTTTATGGATATTTATTAGACTAAAACAAAGTGCTACTACGAATAATATATCAATTTGTATGGATTATTTTCCCCTCAATTAGTAAGCATCCTTTTCTTTATGTGTACCCATTTATTTGCTTAATCCAACCCATAATTTGATTAGATGTAATCTTCGCTGATTCCAGCTGGAGTCGGTTGCGTGTCAAGCTACAACTGAAAACTGGAACTGACCATAACTAGAGCCAATTTGCTTGGGGCAGACCAAATCGAATAAAAAGCAACTATAGAAATCAAAATAAGTTTAGCTGTTAAAAGCTGACGAACTGAAAAGCTCTCTGGCAGTGCTTATTTTTGGCTTTTTGGTTGTAAATAGTGCTTTTCAGCAGCAACAGGAGGCAGGTCTCCAAGTCCTTCAGTCAGCTGAGTTGGTCCTGCCCCCATTTATTTAGCTTTCTCAGCCTTCCTTTTGTTTACTTTGCCACGTGTGGTTTTCGGGCCCCAGCAACAAGAATGTGAAAAGTGCCTGAGACACGATTCTAATGAATGACTTTATCCGTGGTAATGTGAATTTCCTGGTATACACAATAATTTCAAGGAGGGAGATTTATAAAGGTGGTGCAGGAACTGCCAGGAGAGGTCATAATATAATATACATACATAAATATATATAATAATGTTTAACTAAAGTAAGAAAAACCTTTGAAGAAAACCTTAGTAACCGGAAAATGTATCTAATAAGATTTTATTATTTATTAAAAGAATTTTTATTATGATTTTTATATATTTTTAATGATATTTTCAAAGGTCAATAAGAAATTAAACACTCACAATCTTTTAGTATTGATTAAAAAATAGCTCCAGTAATATTGATCGTTACTTTAAGAAATTGTCTTTATTACAATTCCTTTTAATATTTTTTTTCCGCTGAAATCCACTCGGCGTCTTAGCGAGTTAATATTTTCCGACTTTATCTGAAAAGGAAGGAAGTATACCTCTTTAAAAATAATATGACTTGAAATTAATTTATTTTAATTTACGTAAGAACATTAATTGAATTTGTAATATTTCTTGTTTATTATTTAGAACTTATTTATTTAGTCTTAATAACATTTTGATAAAACATTATATGCAGAAACTGAAAAACCTATAATTTATGATTTTCTAGCTGATAATACTTTTGCAAATTTTCTGCGTAATGTTTACATAATCTTTCTTATTAAACTTTATAGTTGTTTTCTTTTTTTTGGGAAATCCCATATAATGTGTCCCGATTACACAGCTTCCTAGAAGAGGGCCTAGCGATAAGAATGTGACTCACTCCCAAAATCGATTCCACGCGATTCCTTATCAAACCATGAGTGTGCCCATAAAGATTATAATGCCGCATGACACCTCCATCAAACAAAAAAGAACCAACCGAAAAATTATTGTCGAATCAGTGAAATCACAACTTGTTACTCCCCTCCCTCCAAACCCCCTACTTTTTGCAGTGCAAATCAATACGATTATTGTTATCGTGGGGGACAGTGATAAAGTGGATATGTGGCGGCAGGACAAAGTCGAGTAATGTGCCTCGTAATGGGACGCGTGAGTCAGTTTGCTGGAAAATGCCTCCTCCGGCCACATAATTGTGACACTTCAGAGTTATAGATAAGGTTGTTCCCCTACAACCTCTTCTCTGCTCATAAGGGGTAAGTATCTTCCATATTGGCGGCAGAAACGAAACGCTTTCGATGCTACGAAAGCTTTTTTGCCACGCTTAGAACTTTTTTCGTGCTTTGGCGGGCAGTTGACGAGCTGCCTTCACGCCAAGCGGACGCGTAACGGGGCAAAAAACAAAATATATAAAAAATACCCATAGTTTGTTGATAATCCAGTGCTATATATACCACACCGGCAGTCATAGTGATTTAAACAATTTCTACAAAAAAAACTAATTTTAAAATTTCGCTTTGCGAGCAAAGTATGTGATAATTGGACGTTTTTTTCGCTTCCTGCGTTTTGATTTTCCATCGTGGTGCTTTTCACGCGTGTGCTTAGTGCGTGTTTTAATGTGCTTGTGTTGGTGCGCAGGACATAAAAGCTTCGTTTTGTTGATACACGCACTCCTGGCAAGGCCATCGAACAGCTGGCAGTTCCTCAACTCGATTAAACATACAAAGCAAAACCAAAACTAATCAAAATCCAAACCAAAATCACAATCAAAACAAGTTTTATAGTTGGAATTAAAAAAAAAATATATATACTTATAAAAATCCCACCGCTGCCACTCCTGCCCTTCTTTATAGACAAAATAATTTAAAAATAATAAATTGTCGGCTACTTTGCTGATTGAATTCAAGCCGTTGTTGGGACAGTGAGAACGAGAGGAAAACAACCACAAAATGTCTTCCATGGCTGCCTTTGATCAGTTCAAAATTGGACTCAAGTAAGTTGATGACCATAATCGTTTTATGAGAGATATTTACGGGGGAAAATTAGTATATGTCAGTTAAGCCTTTCCCTTTTCGAGTTAGCGGACAATTTTTGCATTGCAATTACTTTAAAAACGTTTAATTTGCTTTTGAAAATCATTCCAATTGTCCCCAGGCACATGACATCAGCGCATTGTGTCATCCCAACTTAGGCTCACTCTTTATAATTAAACAGCACACCTCTCGGTCTATATAGTGTTCTTTTTAAATTGTAACTGACAAAATATATGCACTGTGATTTATGCCCGGAACTTGAGAATTATATTTCTTTTAATTCCGAGTAACTCCTCCTATCAATCGATAAGCATTTCCTTGGAGCAACAAGAAACCATTTACGTCAACAATTCCCCAAAGACAATATTTATGCTTGGCAAATACCATTTTTTATATGCTTTTTTTATGCACAGCTGGGGAGCCCTGAAATTGCTTTAGTATTTCCAAGCAGATGTTTACAATGTCCTACCCTTAGGGATAGATAGCCTGTCCTTGTGGGAAACACGCATACATATTTACTTATGTACAAGTCAACGTCAACAACAAAGAAGCAAACGGACAGGTGGGCGGGTGTTGTGGAGCGTAGGAAAAAAATTTCCCAGAAAATGACGTAGGAATAGTGCAAACAAACATACCTTAAAATAATATTACACATTTATTTCTCTGTACTCCGAAGAAGAGGGGGAAAACCTTTATGAATATGGAAATATGTATATTATATGAATATCATTTAATTTTAATGGTAATTTAAAGGTATTTCTTAAAAATCTGAATGAATCAACTGAATAAAATACATTGTTACTTTATAAAGTGTTAGTAAAGTACAGTAAATTTCATTTACAATCAGAATTTAGTGACTTTCTTCTTGTCTCCCTTCACCACAGGTGGGTTATTGCTCCTTTCAGGGGATTTTCTTCTTTTGATCTTAGTTCGTCTTCCCAATGAGCAAACATAGATACACATAGACATAAAGCAGCTGTCATTATGGATCCGCTTGGGGTCTTTGCCTCATTTGTTCACTCACTCACTCTCTCTTTGTTGTTTGAGGCCTTTTTTGCCGACACTTAAACTGCGCAAATAATTAGGTAGCAAAACTAGAATAGAACCCCGCCTCACTCCGCAGATGGCTGCGGGATATATGTAAATTATGGTTATTGTGTAAACCATAGTAAGTCCCACAAGGGCTGACTCACATTTTGGCCTGGTGTGTGCAAAAAAAATAAACGAGTGTTTGGCAAAAGAGAGGGGAAGAATGTTGTATGAGATCAGCTTGGTTATGGTTTCGGCAACCAACTGGTTCCGTTTCGAATCTATTCATTTGATGATTTCATTAGGTTTCTTCAATACCCAAAGAGATGAATTGTGCCGTACAGAATGTCAGGGCAGAAATACTTTTCGATTTTCACTTTTGCGGCCTCTGTAATTATTTGATATTTCGTGTAAGCGATAAACTTTGGTGACAACTTTTATGATTTTATTTCATACTAGCTGTACCCTGCCACGTTTCTCTGTGGCATATTGTGGTTAAGAGGGCACTTCTGAATACATCAATGTTCCGGCAAATTCATCTTCCTGGCATAAGGTGAAGAAGGCAGTCAGAGTTGTCGCTGGCGGATTCAGGACTCTTTCTTGCACATTTCTTTCTGTGAAATAGATACGTTGACCATTCTCCAAATGGACTGCCAAGTGAACTAAAGCTGGATAGCGTTCATGAATGGGGAACGAACAAATTCTCCATGCAACCTCGTTGCTGCTTTTGTATCTTCCAGCCTGGTATTGAGATATTTCATCGACAACTCGTACTGCATTGCTGTCCCCATTTTCTGCCTGAACACCAAAAACTGCCATATCGCTGCCTTTATTCACGTACTTGCAGATATATTTAATCGATTTCACGGAATTGCAATATTCTACGTTGATGTGCGCTTTGTATGATTTTGACAATAGTGGTGAGTATGGAACCATCCAACGATTGTCTACCTCAATATCACCAATTCTCATGTTTAAAGTTGCCGAAGTCCCTCCATCTTCAGTTGACCGTCTCCTATACAGAGGATATCCATCGTCCCCTGTAACGGTGTTGGCTGTAAATGCTCGAGGATATCGCTTGGAACACTTCCCGTCTACCATGCATGGTGAACTTCGGTTGGGGGTACCACATGGGCCATGGATCATGTTCTTGATGACAACTGCATGCAAATCTGTATCAACCTCTGCCCGTGGAATCTCAGCGCATATCACATTGTCAATTTCGTCTGGAGTAATTTTATCATACAGCCAAATCATTATGTGCGCATGCGGCAATCCTCTCTTCTGCCATTCTACTGAATACATCCAGCACCGCTCAGATCCCAAAACTCCATGTTTCACAATGAAATCCATCAGTGACTTGAGCTTTTGTCTAAAAACACGGGCTGTGATGTCATGCCTATCCCTATATGATTGTCCAGGAAATAACAGCTGAACTATCTCGTCCCAAGCTGGATTGCATGTGAAGGTGATAAATAAGTCTGGACGGCCGTAGCAACGAACATATGCCTGGGCATCTTGAGCATATTCATGCATGTGGCTCGGACTACCTATGTATGAGGATGGCAAAATCGTGAGCTTTCCAACGTTGGTTGTATTACGGTCATTCATCACAGCATCCCGCAAATGGATATATTCCTCGGACCGAAGTTTCTTCTGATTCAATCGGAGGAACAGCTAACGTTGTTTCAATTTTTGCATACATATCGACAATGTACTGATGAAACAACTGACGACATTTCAATATATGATTGCAATCGGTCCTCCGAACCATTAACCTGTATGAGTAAAAGTTCATCGCGCAGCCGCGTCTCTCGGATGGAGGCCCGTTCTTCGTCAGTCATATTCGCAATCTTACGTCTTTTTGCTTCTGTATTGCGAATACGACGACCCAATCTCGACTTCTTTGGTGGCATGACTTCGTTTCTTACTGAACCTGAACAAAAAATAAAATTTGTATCTCCAATTTCTTCTTTCAATATGTTTTTAATGTTTGACAGGAAATGCTTTGATTTGCTTGTAGAGGGCGCAGTAGTAGGGGCACGGGGAAACGCTAAAAAATATATATATTCGCAACCGCAGATAAGCTATCAACATCAAAAGTAGTCAATAACCGAGCTGGAACCTCAACGCATCTTCTCTAAAAATTTGGGCATAAACGGTTCAGAACTTTTCAAGTTTCTTCTTTCAATATGTTTTGAATGTTTGACAGGAAATGCTTTGATTCAGCTGGCTGCCTGTAGATGGCGCAGCAGTAGGGGCACTTGGAAACGCTAAAAAAATAGATATATTCGCCACCGCAGATAAGCTATCAACATCAAAAGTAGTCAATAACCGAGCTGGAACCTCAACGCATGTTGTGTAAAAATTTGGGCTTAAACGGTTCAGAACTTTTCGAGTCTATGAAGGATGTAGACACGAACAGAGCATTTTTATATATATAGATATATATAGCAATTTTAATACAAAATATATTTCATGTTTATATAAAATAAAAAGTATTTCCATTGATATGCCTGTCTATTTGTGCACTTTAATGACGCAATATCATGAACAATTTTTTATATAAAACATTTCAATTTTGCATTCATTTGCATATTTCAATGGGTATTTTTTCTGATTTATGCCAACGAAACGGTTTGAAATGAATGAATTCACACAGCCCACGTTCAATCATTTTTTATTTTTTATTTTTACATATATGAATTGTCAATTTCACGTACATTGTATGTATATTCGATTTGTATTCAATAAATTGGTTGCTGTTAAAGCCTAAACTTAAATTTGGCAATTCTCAAATTGTAATTTATTGACTGAAATCAATTTAAGTCATTGGTTTTGATCAATTGACAGAGCAAATTCATCGCTGGGCATTCAATTAACCTTCAATTTCCATACAATCTCTGCTGGGAATTCTTGGAGCTACGGGGCACGTGCAAATATTTCTTTATGTCGTATACAAATATATCTTGGAAATTCTTTGTCCACCGATCTGGTATTCACCAGATAAATCTCGTTTGAAGTGGTTTTGATTCAGATGTTCTTGATTTTACTACCTATTTTTTAAAACAAAATGTATAAATAACGAACAATGGGTTATTAAATTTTTCAAAAAATTAAAATCCCTCAAAACCCAGTCTTCCTTTCTCTATAAATCTACAGTACCTTTGCATTTCATGTCTCGGTCTTGGCTCCAAATTTTCAATACTACTTTTTGGGTGTCCTTTGTGTATAAAAACCACAGCTCTTTACACTTTAATCCTCAATTTCTCGCTGAACTTATACATACATGACATCCAATTAGAGTGGAAAACAGTTGAAAACTCACAGAAAAACAGTCAAGAAACCAAATCAAAAGTACTAAGAACAATTCAATATGCTATTAGCCCGCTTAGCTCATGTGCTGCCAGGACGATCACTGCGCCTTCTGGGCCAGACTGGAGGTCCTCGCCTCTGGAGCTCCGCCCAGAACTCAATCAAATCTAAGCTCTCGACAATGCCATCTTTGGGTAGTGGAAAGTCTCTGCTGCCAAAGAGAGACCTGCAGGCACTGAAGATGAGGAAATATTCACGAGAGCCAGGGGATCGTGATCGTTCTCAACTGGAGAGCCGAACCAGAGGACCCTCGCTCAAGGATCGCATGATGGGTCCGCCCAGCGAGAATGCCTACTCCATGGGCAAGGGAGCAGCGGCTGGAGCAGCTCTCATGGGTCTGGTGGGTCTATGCTACTACGGACTGGGTCTGGCCAAGCAGCCTAGCATCTACGATCACTCGGTGGTGTGGCCCCAGTATGTGAGGGATCGCATCCATGCCACTTATGCCTACTTTGGGGCATCCTGCGCCCTGACAGCAGCCTCTTCGGCGGCCATTTTCCAATCGGACGCCATGATGGCCATGTTGACGCGCTCCGGTTGGATCGCCAGCCTGGTCACCTTGGGCGTGGTGATGCTGAGCGGTGCCCTGGCCCAGAGTATTGAGTATCAACCCGGTTTTGGGCCCAAACAACTGGCCTGGGCTGTCCACTGTGCCGTCCTTGGAGCAGTCCTGGCGCCCATGTGCCTACTGGGTGGTCCCATCCTAATCAAGGCCTTGATGTACACCGGAGGCGTTGTGGGCGCATTGTCCACGGTGGCCTATTGCGCTCCCAGCGAGAAATTCCTGCACATGGGTGGACCCTTGGCCATTGGCCTTGGAATTGTCTTTGCCTCTTCGCTGGCCTCCATGTGGCTGCCGCCCACGACAGCTGTGGGTGCAGGACTGGCCAGCATGTCCCTGTATGGCGGATTGATCCTGTTTAGCGGCTTCCTTTTGTACGATACCCAAAGGATCGTGAAGTCGGCGGAGCACCATCCACAAAATAGCAGCACTCTCTTCGATCCCATTAATCATGCCATGGCTATTTATATGGATGCGCTGAATATCTTTATACGCATCGCCATTATTTTGGCAGGACAAGATCAGAAGAGAAAGTAGGAGGAAACAGGACTTAAGGGTTAACTTAACGTCTCTTTATAAGCAAAGTGTTTGAAAATTATTTGAGGAAGGATAAGACAAGGCAGCGAGATGTGGCAAGTGTAAAGGGAAATTCATAATTGAACTGAGTGGAATTCATTCGTAAATTTATTCAATAATTACAAGTATAAGACTATTGAATTACAGAAAGATAATAATACTAAATAGTACAGAAGATTTAACATTGTTTTTCTGAGAGAAAGTTCTTGAAAAATGTTTTTAAATTGAAGAGATAAACTTACAGAGATCTATATTATCGCTAATTTCCACATATATTTTACCCCAAATTACATTGATTTAGACCTAGAGACCTAATTTCTACCTAATCTTTAGGCAGCTGCTGTTGTCTCTTCAAAAACTATTTATTGTTTTAAGATTTCTTTAAAATTCAGCATTCTCTTTTATTTCGAATGCTTTATTTCTGACATTGCGCATACGACGGGTATGACCGCGGCATAGAAAATTTCATTTTGTGAAATTTTTGTCGCTAGCATTTTGTGGTCGCCTTCTATCTGCCGCCCACACACACACACACACACACACACACACACACACACACTCGCAGACACACACACACCAGCTTGTCAATTTCATTTAATTTTGCCGCATTTTCTTTCTCTATTATTTTGTTCTTTTTTCCCTCCGAAAGCTTTTGTGTGGCGAAAATAATTTTTTTAAATGAATAAAGAATGAAAGAATTGCCGCGAGAAGTGCAAACATTCTGATAAATGTATATATATACCTAATATATAATGTAGGGGACTTTTTTCAATGAATGAGTTTAAATTTTAGCGCATTAAATCAGCTGCGAGTTGTTCGTTAAATACATTTACCCTATTAGGGTTAATAAAGTCCAAAATGTGTGATTCGATTATAATCAAATATAATTTGAATGAGTGATTTAAACATTAGATGATAATGTCTAAGAGATCTTAATGTCATATTGATATATATTCTTCATTAATGATATTTTTTTGTTATCATATAAATTCTCCCTAAATATATACCAAACATTTCTTTATTCCTTATTCTTTTTATTAGTTACATTTATGGTTTTAAAATTGTTGCAAGTTTTGTTTACATTTAATTGTCCTTCAGCTAACTCCTTGACCTGCTCCCAGCTAGACTATCCCTTTCCCCATCATAATATCCTTGTCCCAATTGTAAGCTTTTGGCCTCCTAACCGACTCTGTTTCATTCATGGCGCCCAAGCTTTCATTCTGGGAAGCTTTTGCAGCCTTGCCAAGGTCGACAAGAGCTCCCTAGATGGCCATGTAAAGTGTCCACAAATAGATGCCAAGTTTTTATGGCCAAGATTTCGAGACGGAAATAAAATTATCGCTGGTTTTATGCGACCGGTAATCATAATTCCCCCTGAGTGTGTGTTGTGTCATCTTTTTTGAGAAACTAACTTGACCATGACTCGATGGCTGCGTGTGTGAGTCTTTTCAGACAATATTTGATGTTTGTCCAGATTATACGTTCTATATTTTCTTCTATCGCGTGCCGGACCTGTACTGCGTCTGACTGATAACATTGTCGCCTTGTGTGCGGAAAATTTATTGATTAAACTGTGACATAAGCCAGACTTATCTCCGACTCTCGGGTGCATGAAAACCTAAGTCAGCGTTCTTAAAGCTAGTCTCAAGGAATTGCTCTATCAGGAGATAGGTATCATAGGCTTTTGTTTTTTTTTGTCTAGGTAATCTTAATTATTTATTTTGCCTATTGCTAAGCCAGAAATTATGTTTAATAGTTCGAAATAAAAATATATATATACCTAGAATTCACTTTTAAAGAGCAATTTTAATAGTATTTATTATATTTTAGGAAAATACGTGAGGTTACTTAGTTCTTATACAAAAACCACCAATTAATATTATTTATGAATGGTACATTTTCACATATTTTTAAGGCGGATAAAAACCATCCTTTTTGGGAAAATTTGCTTATATATTTTTTTACAATTATCTGAAATCTTTTGTTTTTTATTTAATATATACTCCGAAGTTTATTTGCCTTTAAGTCTGTGGTATTTGTTCGTTGCTCTTTTTGGTACTGCTGTCGTCACTTGTTGCTAATAAGCAGCCGAATATTTTCCTTCTTAGTGTAAGCAAAAAATCTCTTTGTTTATTTTGCTTTAAATTTATCGCCATAGCAGCCAAAAATAACACATAAATCAGTTGGGACACACAAGATCATTTAGCAGATACATTCTCTCGCTCAACTGAGGAAATAGAAACGGAACATCAAAATGTTTAGCAGCAGCAAATTCAAGGCTGTAATATTCCAATTCGTTTGTTTATTTTTTGTTTAATAAAAATAAAAATTAACCATGGCTCCCGTGAGCTTTTCATGTTTCCAAAAATTGTTCACTGGTGGTCAGTGGGTGCGTTCCAGGACCTCCAATTGAGAAATAGGCTTGCCGCACGCAAGCCCCATATTAGGACACAATCTTTTAATGGCCAAGGCAGACCCGTCATAAACATTATTTATACTGACTTTCCTTCTTTTTTTTATAGGTGCCAAGCATTAGCTTAAGCGCTCCTTTCCCATTTAAGTTTACCAAGGCAAAGTTCAAGGCCAAGGCTTTATAGTATACAATTCCGCTCAAATTGCTCCGGATGTATTATTCACATCATGCGTTTGGGGGGCTTTGGCTACCATCTTGGCCGAAAAATGGGCAAACAGCTCATTTTGGCTATTAATACACATAAATTTTGATATATTTCGGTGCCCTTGGGCTGGCCCCAGCTGCTGATGACATTTGCAAACAACGGCAAACTGGCTAAAACAAAAAGAGAGATATAGCCGGGTTTTATTCTTTATCTCCGCTACCTCCGACAAATTGGAACTTTTGTACGAATTAATTAAAAGTTATAACACGTTCTCGTTGGCGGAGTGAGCTCACAAAATCCATCGAAACTATTCTGCTTTGCTTCATTCAATCGAAAAATGGAAATAATGACAGGAACGATTTTATTTTGTGTACATGACTTGGCCATTATGGCAAGGCGATAAACAAAGGCCTCCATCTGTACATTTTGGAAGGAAGTGCGAGTGTTTTTGATTCGCACTCTTGTGAAATTCGAAAAAAAAAGCATTTTTAGACACCTTATCACCCCACGAGAATTTTATTTATACAATTAAAAATATCACCTTAGTTTATGTAGGTTAAAAATCTCACCTCTGTTTATATATGTTAAGAAACATGGTACCTTAATCTATTTTTAAAATAATTAATCTGTAAACATTCGGTGTAGTTTTGATTGCTTTGCCAAAACTCAAAAGCTAGGTGAATATTTTTAGGCAATTTAGAGTATATAGCCCTATAAAAACAGATATTATTCACCAATGGAATATCTGTTAACAAAAGTGTACATTTTATAATAATCTTTTTGTAAGCATTTTGCTTTCGACTTTGCTCTTGAACTTGCGCTGCTTGGCAGTTGAAGGACTCTTTGCTTAGCTATTTATATATTTATATATAAATGAAAATAAAACCACTCTGAGCATTTCACCCAGTTACGATTGCCTTGCCACAGGTTTAATACACTTTTCAATGGCCTTCGCCCTTGATTTTCTACACTTGAAGTTGAACGACTTACACAACTCAAGAAATTACCCGAATTTTGTTTAGTTTGCGGTTTGTTTATCTTTTGATACCACAGCGCGTTGGATTTTTTGTTCTTTTTTTTCTGTTTGAACGCTACTCAGAATAAATAAGCCGAAAACAAAAAATCATAGACAGAAAATAACTGAAAAAAAAATATTGCGAATCGCAGGGAATCAAGAGTGAAAAGTGAAGAGTGGAATGGGCTGCGATAAATGGCGCACACCTGGCCCACGGGCCGGGAGCTGATAAAAAATTAACGTTATCAGCAAAACGTTAAGCGGAAAAGACACTCCCATCAATATCAGTGAAGCTGACGTCGTTTATTGTCTCTGATTAATGGCGGCAAATACTTTTTTTTTCACTGATTGGGCTTAGATCCTGGGGTAGGGGTATCAATTCATAATACCTAAAGACTTCTAAATCCTTTATCTATTTTGCTTTTTCTCCCTTAGAATGGTTGACTTCAAGGTCCAGCAACGGCGATATAGGACCAGCGAAAAGACTGTCGTCAGCACCACCTATGGTCCCATTAAAGGCGTAAAGCGAAAGTCCATCTATGGCCAGTCCTACTTCAGTTTCGAGCGTATTCCCTTTGCCAAGCCACCTATCGGAGAGTTGCGCTACAAGGCCCCACAGCCTCCAGAGGTCTGGACGGAGGTAAAGAGTTGCACCTCCCAGGGACCGAAGCCCCTGCAAAAGCACTTTGTCTTCGAGATGACCGATGGCTCCGAGGACTGCCTCTACCTCAATGTCTACACAAAGAATGTGAGTTTAATATTTAATGATTTTGAGATTGTTTCTTTATATATCTTATAATTTTAATCTTAGTTATATCCCACCAAACCAATGCCTGTGATGGTCTGGATCTATGGCGGTGGCTTTCAGTTTGGCGAAGCCTCAAGGGAATGCTATAGTCCTGATTACCTGCTGCGCGAAGATGTAATAGTTATCTCTATAAACTATAGACTAGGACCTTTAGGTGAGTCTTAACTTTATTCAAAACAACTTAGTACTAATTTAATCAAACTCTTAATTAATTCATTTAATTAGGATTCCTCTGCATGGACGATCCCGAGTTGGATGTTCCCGGTAATGCTGGACTCAAGGATCAAGTCTTGGCCCTGCGTTGGGTCAAAGCCAATTGCTCTCGTTTTGGAGGAGATTCGGCTAACATAACTATTTTTGGGGATAGTGCAGGAAGTGCCTCGGTACACTACATGATGATCACCGAACAGACACGGGGATTGTTCCACAAGGCTATTTGCATGTCGGGAAATACACTCTCACCCTGGGCAGTGACACCGCAAAGAAACTGGCCCTATCGCCTGGCGGTTCAAGCTGGTTACACGGGAGAGAATAACACAAAGGATGTGTGGGAGTTTCTGAAGAATGCCAAGGGATCCGATATCATTAAGGCCAATGGAGAACTCTGCATAGATGAGGAGAAGAAAGAGCGCATTGGTTTCTCCTTTGGGCCAGTGATTGAACCCTATGTGACTAGCCACTGTGTGGTGCCCACGAAACCCATTGAAATGATGCGCACAGCCTGGAGCAACAGCATACCCTTGATCCTGGGTGGAGTATCTAATGAAGGTCTTCTACTGTACTCTGAGACCAAGACGAATCCCAAGTGTCTCAATGAGTTGGACGACTGTCGCTTTGTAGTACCTATCGAGCTGAACATGGACCGAGATAGTGCCCTGTGCCGGGAGTACGGTGATCAGTTGAAGCAGTGTTACTATGGCGATAAGACGCCGAGTCTAGACACACTGCACGAGTACCTTCAGGTGGGTCTTAGTTTAATCTTTTCTAAGCACAGGTGGGATGGGGTTTAAGTGGTTTATATAAATAGTATATATAACATTAGTTGCTTTATAAAACACTTTAATTAACTTTTATTAACTTTCCCTTCCCTCAGATGGTGTCACATGAGTACTTCTGGTTCCCCATTTACCGCACAGTATTATCCCGCCTGCTGTACGCCCCCGGGGCACCGACGTACCTGTACCGCTTTGACTTCGACTCGAAGCACTTCAATCACCTGCGTATCCTGAGCTGTGGCAAGAAGGTGCGTGGCACGTGTCATGGAGATGACCTGTCCTACCTGTTCTACAATTCGCTGGCGCGCAAGTTGAAGAACCACACGAGGGAATACAAGTGCATCGAGCGGTTAGTTGGTCTGTGGACACACTTTGCCGCCTGCGGGAACCCCAACTTTGATCCTGAGCAACCTGATCTATGGCTTCCTGTGGAACCGGCGGCGGTCGAGAAACATCAGCTAAAGTGCCTTAACATATCCGATGAGCTGAAGGTGATCGATGTGCCCGATATGCGGAAGTTAATGGTCTGGGAGAGCTTCTTTAGGCGCGATGAGCTGCTTTAAGGATCAATATAGGGGGAAATCGATCTAGATTAAATCAGTAGCTTTACCTGTGCAGGGTTGGTTCGTACTTTTAAGGCCAAAATTATGGGAGGAGAGTGTAATCTATGGTTACTTTTGAGGCAAAATACATAATGGAATTGTTGGGAATATTACAAATATTTCCTGAACATTTGTTTACAGAGGAAACACTACAAGTGTTTTATAACTTATTCTAATAGAATGTACAAGTTTAAGGAACGTAAATCCTAAACTTCATACGAATTTAAACCAACTGCATTCGTAGAGTACAAGATTATTAAACATGGAAACCTAAAATAACAGCATTTAAAAGCTAAGGTTTCCAGAATACAAATTCTCAAATTTATTGATAGATTACCAAAAATTCTCTTTGGATTTATATAAGACGAACCACCCTGAAACTTCACGATTCTGACAGCTTTATGTTGAAGCCTCTGTTTAAAATAAGGCAAAGCCTAGCTTTGGTCCTGAAATCAAGAGAGTTTAACTGTTGTTAAGTTTGCCAATGTGAAGGAGAATCCTAGTTAAGAGTGTTAAAGTTCATCCGCCCCTCGGAACGGATCTATAGTCTAAGCAGGCTGTTTATAAGTGTAGTTATGAGTGTGAAACAAGTCGCAACTGAAGTACCTTCTATGAGAAACTACCAAAACCAACTAAACCAAACTAAACTAAAACAGACAGCCAAGGATTCTGAGCTAAGAACTTATATATTTAACGTTCCTTTATGTCTCGCTGATATCTATAACAAGCCAATACACACCACAAACATATATCAATCGTATTTTGTACGAGATCACTGTAAGTCCTCGACACAAATTTGCTTTAAGGTTCCATTCTTTTTCTTCCATTGCTTGACGAACGCACACGTTTACAAAGGGGAAGGTTTTTCCCATTTGTGTTTCAAATGAAAAACAATTTATATATATATTTAAATGAGAAAACGAGTTAACCGTAACCAATTTATTTATATTCGTAGCCTAAGTCTTTTTAAATATTAAGCCTTTTGTATGCATAAGTTGTTTTTGGTAAAATGTTGTTTTTGAACAAAACAGAGAAACCTGTCCAAGTTTTACATCATTTATATTATACATAACAAGCGAATAAAAACTAAATAACTAAACGGAAAAACTGATAAAGACGTTTTTTGAGTGTACACTATGAGATTAGAAGTAAGTCGGCTAGTTGAAACTAGTTTGTCTAAGAATTCTCTATGTATCCGAGTCTGTTTATTGTCAAAAAAAAAAGCTTCAAAGTCTTGTGATGAAACTATGAAATTTGAAAATGTATAAATCCATATTTTATTAAAAACAAAAAAGAATAAAAATAAAAAGAAAACTTAAGATTACAACAGGCTTTGAATTATTTTTCAAGCATTTAATATGGTAAAATATTGGGCTGTTTTTAAGAAAGTAAGGTATTTTAGCCTCAAACCAAGTCAAGATGTTGCTCCACCGGTCTTTACCCTTGGGGATTTTGTGAATCAGTGAGTATAATTTATATAGAAATCCGCAAACTCAACATGTGGCTGCAATTCTATTATCACATCCATAAAACTTCCTATAACATATTGGAACATAGGCCTGCGTCACAACACTTTTTCGTCTGGTTCTCATGTGAGTTATCAGACAAATAAAATGGGCACAAATTATCGCATATGCGTTGATGCGAAAACTGAACACAAATTGCAAGATCAAATAAAGCGTGACTAATTTGTTGCTAATTTGAACCTTTATTATTTTTCCCCCCCGTTGGTTTTGTTACGCTGATTAACTTTAATAATTGTATAATATCAGATATATATGTGTATATATTATTGCGAGTGATTGTCGACATTCGTTTGATCTATTCCACATAATGCAGGGCATTGTATCATTAGCTGTGAATCAGCTGCCAAGTGCTAATAGTTAGTGCAATGTATATCGATGTACTGCCATAGTTTTACTATTTCTGATCAGTTATATTTGGGACACCGAACACTGCAAGTCGTCATGAATACTGTATTAAATATATTACTATTAATCAGGTAGGTTTGCTGAATGATTATAGAAATATGTACATCATCTTCTTCTGCATAGTTTCTATTTCTTGGCTGTAACTTTGCACCTGGTTTGGTGCGATGATGTACCCTCAGCTGAGGCAGAGATGGTTATAACCCAGAGTGAACCACGGCACTCCACCCCCGATGACTTTGATTTTTGACCCCAGTTATCGATACCATAAAAAACCCTAAAATGGTTTAATAAATAAATTATCTATCAGCAGCGCAGACAAGGCTTTTCTTTATTGACACATGTCAATGGCATTATTTAGTGCCCAAAGTCAAGTTCATTGTCACATGAATGCTTCAAGTTGAGCTTTATTTCTGTAAACACTGAGAAAAAACTGGGTTTGCTTATGTAAAAAGCTTAGGGGGAAAGCTCAAGCATAGATTGCATTACTCGAAAAGTTATTCAATTATATTCATTCTGTTTGTTGAGTGTTACCCAGAGGGGGCTATGCACTCATAAAGCTTTGGCAAACAGTTAGAAATCGCTAATTAGCCAAGTCCAAGCTCAATTTCAAGGTAAACTGGTTGGTTCTTATGGCTTAAACACTCAAATTCAAAGCTTGAATAACTGTGATCTTAACTTTAAAGAGCTTGTGAGTGTCCAAACATTCAGCTTTATGCCTTGGCTACTATAGCTTTTTGCGATTCGAGTTTGATTAGAGTCAAAAAACCTGATGTTTAGAGAGTACAACCGGTATTTGGGAGAGCGGAGAGCTATAAAAAATACAATCAGCTGTTGCAGGTGAGTAACATTTCCGTTGTTCAAAGAGAGCTACTAATCTCTCTCCCTCTCTCATAGAAAAGATATAGTAATCGCAAGTCCCAACGATCGCGGGTCAGTTGGTGCGGCATGCTCGCTTAGAGCGGTTTATTTTCTCGACGATATTCTCAAACGATTTCCCAGCCGGTGGTATTAACTTGATTAACTGGGACTTTATTGTGACACTTTCTCCGAATCGGCGATCGTAATCGAAGCGTGCATAGATATAGATAGGCAGTGTGTGTTGAGTTTTGTGTTGTGTTTTGTGTGTTGGGAAATTCCGGACCCACGAAATGGCCACGCGATTTATGGATATAGTAAAGCTGACCTTTAAGTAAGTTTTCTCCGTTTTCCACATGCTTTGAGTGTCTCTCTCTCTCTTTTCTTTTTCTCTTGTGAAGCATTAAACGGTTTTCTGTGTTTTGAGGTCTTGCGTCTTGGGTTTTGCAACAACTTCTGCCTCGAAATGCATACAAATGCATATGAGTGCACTGAGAGAAATTCCACTATATTATATGAGACATAATTGGAGACATCAAATGGGTTTTGAGCCAACTTTTTATATCTTTTAAAATTCCAAGAATATTATTTTTTTAGATATTCGAGGGAGAATTATTCAGTAAATTTTCTATTTTTATGCCATGGTTGAAATAAACAACATAATTGGAAACATTGAATTATAAATTAGTTTTTAAATTAATTACACATTTTAACGTTGTGATTCAAGTAGTTGTAAATGTAAAGTGTCTCCAACTTAATTATATAGAATTATAAAATGATTTATATATGCAAAACTTAAAATTAAAAATTGAATATAATTACTAAAATCAGGTACTGCCACTAAATATTAATTGAACAAAAGTCTTGGTTCTTGTTACACATAATGATTGATTAATTAGTTATAATTATATATTATTAAAATGGCTTTGCGTGTGGAGTTTATTTGTTATTATTTTTTTCGGTGCTCTCTACACACACGCATAAACAAATGTGCCATGTGTTGGTGAAATTGTTGCGAAACTTTATTGTTTGTTTTTTTCTTTTACGAATATGTTGCTTGTTTTTTGCATAAACTTAATGATGCTGTTTCTTCTTCTTTTGCTCATTTCTGTCCGTTTTGTTTCCATCGGCTTTTGTTTTTTGTCCATGATTCAGCGATGTTTCCTCTGTTGCGGCATTCGTTAAAGTTTTTTGTTGTTTGCTCAGATTTGTGTTTGTATTTTTTGCACGTTTTCGCAGGTTTATTAGCAGTTTTTCGGGTAGTTAGTATTTTTAACATAAATTATTGCAAAGCCACACACAATTGTGTTAATTGCGTGTATCTATATTTACTTTTTTATTTTATTTGCTCATATTTGCCAGCGAATTGAGCGGCTTTAAGAGTGGGTTAGGTCAGTTTGGCATGATTTTATTAAGTTATATCAACAAGTGGTTATTTTAATTAAGAAATAAATGAAGTATAAACATAGAAGGATAATAAGTGGGCACTTTGGGGTATTTGGAATATTGTTTGTCATGTCCGTCATCATAAATTGTATATACATTTAATTTAATCATATATTCCCGCTTCTCGCTAACCGCTTTAATAAATTCTGATAATTATCTTAATAAATGGATAATATCGTTACACGTTTCCTATACTATAATCATCGCAACAAGTTAATTGTGTCTTTTTTTATACACGGAATTAAACTGATAAGCTCATAGGGTACAGGGTTCATTTCACTTTCAGGTGATTTATAATTTCTGCTCGCTGATCATGACTCGACAGTTTTAGGCATTATAGTTGATCTAGTCGGGGTTTTCTATATTCGATAAATAATACATACGCATTTGAATGATCAATTCTTTGATTATTATACAAGACATTCCATTTGTGCAAATCGCTTGACTGAACAAATAAAAATGAACCCTTTTTTACAATATTTTTGAATATTTAAAACTTGTTTTTTAATGATTATGATGGGTTTTTTTAACTGTCATTAAGAACATATATATTTTAAGCTTCGGCTGAGAAGTGTTTAAAATCAAACTTTTTATTTTCACTTCACAAATTTATATGGTGAAAGCAAAGGTTTATACTTATGAAATAATAATAAAGTCAACGACTGTTTATTTAAGTAAATATTCAATCAATAAATATTCACTTAATATTTAATTATATATTGTATATATATATAAATAATATTAAAAGTGTGACAAAATTGTAATCAATTTGTGGCAGGCATTTGTGCACTTGTAGGCATTTCTTTATCTTTCTGCTTGACGATTGCCGGATTTAGGTTCTTGCTGATAAGAAACCACTTGAATGTTAGTCACTTCATGAGAACAGGTGCTAAAGTTTAACTTTGCATTATTTTTTCCCCCATTAAACAGTCTAAGCTTTGGGTTAAATATGCCAATTAGCACTGCTGCTAATTTATTACCTTCATTTGTTGCGCTTGGCTAAACCTAGCTACTGAATGCCATAATACTCAACATTAAAGGCAACACAAGTAAAGTAAAAATTTCAATAACAAAAAGCAATAAATAAATTATATTAAAGCTGGCTTTCACAGACTCTCAACCAGTCACGTATTGACCAATCTGCGGAGCCTGATCTCGCCTTTCTCTCGATTCAAATAATAATTACCGATTTGTATGCATTCGTGTGCAATGATGTTGAATCAAACTGTGTCAGTGCATTTGCAGAATGCCAGCTAAATATCAAATTCGAAGGTGCGCACTGTGATAGCGAATAAAAATAGGCCATTAAATGCATTTAACCACGCCCACCCACAAATTACCCATAAAAATCACCGACAATAGGTCTCAGACATATAAACAACGGGGGAGTTATAGGAAAAAAATACAAAACAGAAAACTGGCCGTGCATAATAAACGCGTTTCTCGTTGAGGTTGGTCAAAAGCCGATGACAGTTCGTAAGACTTTCAAAACAACAAAAGACCTCCAACGACATTGAAAGCAATTTGCCGGCAATTCCCCGTCCCTAATGCGTGACAGCCGTCGATTGGTTGAGATTCACATTGTTTTATAAAAGTATTTTGAGGAGGTGCTAAATTATTAATAGCCGGCAAAAGGTCTTATGGCTTTTTTAAAAAGTAAGCTTACCACCTAAGTGTTTCCTTAATGATCTAATATGAACCTAGGAGCTTGACCCTTAACGTTTGAATATTTATACAAGAGTTTTGCATCTTAATGTCAGTTGAAAGTATATTTAATAGACAGTAGGAGAAACTTTGAACCTCATTTCATTCATTAATATAGTTAGCAACATTTTTATAGGTTTAAAATTGTTCTTAAAACCCATAAATATTGCTAATATGCTTGTTAACTCACTTTTTTACTTTACAGGGTCCTTAAATTTAAATATGAGCAGCGGAAATTGGCCACAGCTATATATTCTGTGATTAAGACAAAACTAGGACCAGTTCGCGGAGAGAAAAGAAACACAATATGGGGAGGAAGTTACTACAGTTTCGAGAAGATTCCCTTTGCCAAGCCACCGCTGGGAGAGCTGCGATTCAAAGCTCCAGAAGCAGTAGATCCTTGGGATAAAGAACTGGACTGCACCTCGGCGGCTGAGAAGCCTTTGCAGACACACATGTTCTTCAGAAAGTTTGCAGGCTCAGAGGATTGCCTCTACCTAAATGTCTATGCAAAAGATGTAAGTTTTAATCTCCCTTGAAGTCTCTCAGTAATTAAAAAGTAACTAATTCTTTCAGTTGCAACCCAACAAACTGCGTCCTGTGATGGTTTGGATCTATGGTGGTGGATTCCAAGTGGGCGAAGCTTCTCGGGACATGTACAGTCCGGATTTCTTCATGTCCAAGGATGTGGTCCTTGTTACCGTGGCCTATCGACTCGGAGCTCTGGGTTTCCTCAGCCTGGATGATCCCCAACTGGATGTACCGGGCAATGCGGGTCTCAAGGATCAAATCATGGGCCTTCGTTGGGTGCAACAGAATATAGAGGCTTTCGGTGGGGATCCCAAGAATGTCACACTCTTTGGCGAGAGTGCAGGTGGAGCTTCAACCCACTTTCTTGCCTTAAGTCATCAGACTGAAGGACTTATCCACAAGGCAATTGTGATGTCGGGCAGTGTGTTGTGCCCTTGGACACAACCACCACGCAATAATTGGGCCTATCGTCTCGCCCAGAAACTGGGATACACTGGCGATGACAAGGACAAGCCAATCTTTGAGTTTTTAAAGTCAGTAGATGGCGGAGAAATTGTCAAGGCATCTGCCACCATACTCAGCAATGATGAGAAGCATCATCGAGTGCTCTTTGCCTTTGGACCTGTTATGGAGTCATATAGAACAGAACACACAGTAATAGACAAGCCAGCCTATGAGTTAATGCAGAATCCTTGGAGTAATCGAGTACCTATGATGTTTGGAGGGACTAGCTTTGAGGGATTGCTTTTCTATCCAGGTGAGTTTACTGACTCTCAATTATAAATTTATTACATAACTTAATTTGTTCCCTTCTCTATCAGAGGTCTCAAGACGTCCTGCCACCCTGGACGAGGTGGGCAACTGCAAGAACCTGTTACCCAAAGACCTAAGTCCAAATTTGGATAAAAAGCTGCGTGAGAACTACGGCCTGCAGCTGAAGAAGGCCTACTTTGGCGAAGAGTCCTGTAATCAGGCCAATATAATGAAGTTCCTTGAACTTTGCTCCTACCGGGAGTTCTGGCATCCCATTTATCGGGCTGCTCTGGCCCGAGTGCGGCAATCAAGTGCTCCCACATATCTCTACCGCTTCGATCATGACTCCAAACTGTGTAACCCTATCAGGATTGTGCTCTGTGGTAACCAAATGCGAGGAGTGTGTCATGGAGACGACCTGGGTTACCTCTACCACAGCATGTTGTCCCATCAATCTGCCCCAGATTCACCAGAATACAAAGTAATCAAAGGCATGGTTGATGTATGGACGAGTTTTGCCGCCAATGGAGATCCCAATTGTGAGAGTATTAAGGATATAAAGTTTGCTCCCCTTGAGGATGAAAACGATTTCAAGTGCCTGAATATAACTGAGCCTTTTAAGTATATCACGTTACCGGAATTGAAGAAAATCGAAACTGTGTGGAATGGCTTCTATGCCCCCAATCAGCTGTAGTTGCAATGCATCTTAGTGATTTGTATGTCTCAATTCCATGAACTTGGGATGGATGATCTTAAATTGTGTAAATAAGCTGTACAAATGTTGTGGTTATTTTAAGTTTGAGATGATAATTGTTTAATTTAATATATTGTGTATTTAGCTTGTAACCGTGACCCAAAAAAAAAACAAATGTGGTTTAAGTTCGATTTTACAAAAGGTAATAAAATTATGCTTTAATTTGTTGTATACATGAAATACATATATAATGGATTTATTGTTGAAGTTTTAGGAAACTAAAGAGGTGGTATTTTTTAGAAATTTAAACTTATATTAGTTAGTCATATAAATCTTCAGACATAATTCCATTTAAAACTTTGAAGACTAACATTAAGTTAATTCCTATTAATATCAAACCTATTACAAAGAGCTTCTGCTTGGTTTAAAGTTTCAACAATAAGCTAAATTTGTCAATAGAAACCCTGCTCTTTCCGAGATCCGCTTAAAGCTTTAGTTGAATGTGGGTAAAGATAGCGTTTTTACTAAACCTGTCGCTCTTTTTGCACGTATATAAATATTTTTTTTTTTCTGCGGACATATATACGGCTAACACCCGGCTAAACCATCATTCTACCAACCCACCACCCACATATACCCCTTTTGGCTATATGCTGATGTGACATTTATGTGTGTAAGCCGTCGCTTGACAATCAAAGGGGACAACAATTTCCGCAATGCCACCGCCAGCAATGGCAGCCAGGATGACACCAGGGACCAAAAGCGTGAGCGTGTAGAAATACAACAAAAAAAAAGAGAAAAAATTCCATTAAAATTTTTGCAAGTTTTTAATTCTTTTTTTTTGGGGGTGGAACGTGGGCTTTGCTGGAACACGACCAAAATGTTTGTGTGGTAAATCGAAAAAGGGGTTCGCCGGGTGCCGTGTGCTCTCATCAGCAACGTGAAAATTTCATTTCGTCGGCGAGTTGGGCAATTTTTCGTTAAATTTTTCCTATATATAACAATTTTTTTTTTCTTTTTGTGTTGCAGAATTAGACTGTGTTATGGTCATGGCTGTGGCAGGCGGTGGGGCGGCCAGGCGTGACCAAGAGTAGGGAAATTCTCGTAGGGGGATTTTCCAAAAGGGGGAAATCCTGTTCATGTGCACGGGGTGTAAAAATGGGCGTTAACTCAATAAATTAGAATTTTTTCCCGTTGCACAAAATTGTTAGAGAATGCGATTTCTCGCTTTACACATTCCTCTTTCTATTTCTCTGGGTCTCCACGGGGAGTTTGATTAAATATTTTTTTTCAATTTGTTGTTAATAGAAAACGTGATGAAAAGTAAGGGTTTAAGTGAAAAGCCTACCAGTATTTGATTAAAGTTGCTTGTGGGGTAAGGCTTAAACTATTTAATTGTTTGCATTGCAACTTGAAGATTGTGGGGTTAGGTTTAAATAATTACATTTTTGCTTTTGCTTTAATTTTTAATTTACTTAATTTAATTTTTAAAGGCACTTTTCAAAGCTTTTAATTTTAAGGAACTTTGGTTTTACTAGGAAATGTTTTATAAGGTCTGTTAGGTCAATCATCTTTGACTTTAAAGCTTGTAAAACGCTATCCTATTTCAAAAACAACAACAACAATAAATATTAAATTCTTTGGAAAATTTTTGATGAAATATTTATTTTTTAATATTTCTTTGTCTAATGAAATTATTTAAGTAATGTTTCACTCCAGGTATTTTCCACTTATCTATTGGAAATGATGAACTTATGATATTTTTGATATTTTTTATGGCATTCACTTAATAGCAACATTGGTTATCAAATATAATTACTCAAAACATTTTTCTCATATTTTTTAACAGTCATAACTATTTAATTGCATTTTTTTTAAATGCAAATGAAATAAGCTGCATAGTAATTGTATTTGACGTTTGTATTTTGTTCCCAGTTTATGATGAGGAATTTTTTCCTGACACCGCACAAAAGTATGCAGCTTTTGAATATTAATGTTTTGTTTTTTTTATATATATTTTTCTTTTTTATATTATTATTATTTTAATATTTGCATGTGTCAATGTGGGCGTGTTTGCTTGCATAAGGCACATTCATTCGCCGTGTTGCCACTTTCCATGTGGATTTTTTTTTTTTTAATTTTTTATTTTCTTTTTTTAATGTTTATTTTGTTTTATTTTTTGTTGCTTGTTGCTTATCGCAGTCACTCGTCGGATGTCTGATCATATTTGTTTGTGGTCCGCACTGCGGTGGCCGCTTAACACACACACACACACACAACACAACACAAGGACCACAAATATAATGGCCGATGACCATGGCAACTTTGGCGCTTATTGAAGTTCAACTTTTATCAAATTAAATTTGCCGGATTACAGGTATTTAGAGCTGAACAGTCTGTGGTCGAAGCTACTGGCAATACAAGTGGCATTAGCGGTTGTAATTGAATTTCAGCAATGTGCATTTTTTTTGTGTTTAAACTACGGCCTAATTGAATTTACTGCACATTTAAAAAATAAAATAAGAACATAATAAGAGATGTCGGCTTTTGAAGGGATCTCTTCCACACTCGTTTTATTATTTTATTTTTAAATCTGCCAATTCGATTGACTTTGACGGGTCGGAGGGGAAAAAAATTGTACTCCTAATTTCCAAAATTGAATAAGCCATGATGATGCAGAAATATATGGTAAATTTCAATTGGAAATTGAGTTCAAAATAAAAGAAAATAAATAACTTTCAATTGTTTGCAAATATTTATTAACTTGGCTTGTTTCCGGTTGATTGACAGATTTATTTTTCACAAAATGAAGTATAAAGCTTCGTCAAAAATGGAATTTTTTGCTATATTTCAAATAAATAAATATTTTACCTTTGTTTTGCTTGAATTAAAATCATCAGCACAAGCAGAAAAGTAGCTTTCAAAGGAATCTGGCCACTTGAATGGCTAATAATTTTGCGTAAATACTTAGTAAACCAATTTAATTTAAACAATTCTAAAAATTTCGTTAGATATTCAGTGCTGTTTTGCAGACATTCCTGCCCTCGTCTGACCCCAAAGTGTAAGATTGAGACAGAATGTAGTGGCAGCTGCAACTCAATTATGTTTGCAACTTGCAAGCATAAATTATTCACTTAAGTGTCGCAAATTACGTGAAAAAGCTTTGCCACGCCGGCAAAACGTTGCGTCGGTTGCGTTTTACCTGCAAAAACACTTCAACGCACACGGACGCAACTCAATTTGAGCATAAATTTCATTTGGTCCGAGTGAAAAACAACAGCAGGAGAGCAGGAGCAGGAGAGCAGGAGAAGGATTCAGAAGCAGGTGCGGCAACCAGGACAAGATGTTGTAGGGTTCCGCCACCTCATCGGCTTTAATAACAAACACAATTTAAGTGCACATAAAACGACTTGCAAGGGCAACTGAAAAGCTCTGCTTCCAGCTCCCTTCGATTTATGCACTCCAAGGATATGACCCGCATTTTATGCACTCCCAAGTAAAGTTATTGAGTAATCAGCTTTAAAATTTCTCAAGCCACCCCCCCGTCCACCCCATTTGGCCATTTGTACGCTCCATTTTTGGCCAAAGTAGCCCGCAAGCGGCAGCTGCAGGAGGCCAACCTGCATCCTGCATCCTGCCCCATAAAATGCCCGAAATGTATGCCGGGGCACGTGGCAGCTGAAAATGATTGCGCGACATGCTTGGTTTATGCATTTTGGGTGCCACAATTTATGGAGAGCTGGCAAAATGGAGGTGGATGCACCCCGGAGACTCCAAGGTGCTTAGAATCGCACTTAGACACAGGCAGCGTGACGTATCAGTGTTAATAGGTTCGCCTTGCCCCATCAGGATGTCGCTAATCAGCGGGGGAGGACGGGCATAGGGAAACCTCAAGAGGTGGGACTCAACACCTGCAGGATTTTAATAGAAAGTGAAGAAAGGAAAGGGTATGTTACATATGAAAGTGCTTATATTTTCATGAAAATAACTTCGATTTAATGTTCAAAAGTAACCCCAAAATATTCCTATTAAACATCTTTTCTGGGGCACCGATTTCTAATAGGTTTCCTAGCACTAAGACTACCTTTCTTCTCCCAAAACTTGGCACTGATAGACCCACAAACACCCTCACTGAGACAGTTGACCCTGGTAGAAACTATTATTTATTAGCGTTGGCTGACCAACAGCTACATAAATTAGACGCAGACAATGAACAATGTTGCTTGCGCCTGTTTGCATGCCACACATTTTTTACTATCCTGTTATCTTCCGCTCCTTTTGCTTGGGCGTGTGTGTATGTGTGTCCCTGCACATCCTTTGGCCTTTTTATGCCAGCAGTGTGTGTATATATCTGTCTGGGTGTGTGTCTGTTTTTTTTTCTGCAGTTGGCCGACTCATTAAGCCCCGTAATGACACTTTAACGCTGCGAGCACGTTCTAAGCTTGCCGGCAATAATTCATGCCACACTGAATGATTTGTGGAGCCCTGGGAAAGGACGAGCCAGGACTCAGACTCTGCCGATATGGGCAGCCGTCGAAGTTCGGCTCCTTGTTGAAGTGTGAACATAATTTGCTGGCATATTTCAGGGAAAACCTGCTGCTTCTGCAGGTAAACTTTTCCGCAGCAGCTGCTACGGCAGACAATGGCAAATTATTGGTCGATTTCCCTTAATATTTTGCCACCATCTTGTACCTGGCCAGTGTGTTAATATATGGAGTATAAGGATATATAGTCTTTGAGGTGACAAGTGATCGAATAGGGGACTCTTTTTCGTAAAAGGATGTATAGGAATTAATACTAGAAATATTTTACACTATATATATTAGTATATTATATTATATGCAGTATATGAATTGGTTTGCTACCTATATATTTAATTTATATTCATAAATATTTTTCGTGCACTTAATTATATAAACAATATTTATCTAATGGACAAAAATATTTAAATAAATATTCAAGTTTCATCAACAATTCAATAAACATTTTATTTGTGATAAAATATGTTTGTCATTGACATTTCTACTCAACCGCAATATACAAATTAATTTGAATGATTATTCTCTAGAAAAAATTAACATTTCAAATAATAAGCCGATTAAATAATCTGCACAAAAATAATCAAAGTAAGGAAATCTAAAAAATAACTATGCCGTGACTAAAGGGGTCTCCCTCTGGGTCACGGAAAGTGTGCCAAAAATCCCACCAGACAAAAATTTCAAGTGAAAACTTTAAAAATTCAGAGTACAGAGCAAAGTGTTATGGCCATGGTGTAAATATTTACATGTTTACATGCACATATACACGATGTGGTCAGCAAGACAGAAAGCGGCCACATTCAAAAAAACCGCAGCAAACTAATAATAACCAGCAAAGCCACATGGTCAGTGAAAAAAAAGTGTTAAGAGGGGGTGGTGCAGGATGCGGGAACGGAGGGGGAGTGGGGGAACAGGACACAGGACACAGGACATAGAGACAGCGGGAGAGATATGTGTTAAGTGCGCCCCAAAGTGGACACGAGGTGGAAAGGAGATGGCAGCAGCAGAACACAGCAAACATAATTGCAGCCGCGAAATTTACAAATAGCTTTTAGTGTCGCCGCAAAATACAAAAGCACTCCCACAGACACACTCACACTCACTGAAAGTGAACTCTTTATCATACACTGAGAGGAAAATATTTACTAATGTACGAAAAGTCTTAAAGGATTTTCTGCAACGCTTTGCTAGTAAGTTTCCTGGACAATTGTTACTTTCTTTGCACTTAAATTCCTAGAAAACTAAGTCAATGACCTAATAAGGTTTTAAAATAATGTATAAATTATACATTAAATTACTAAATTACTTAAAAAACTGTATTTTGTTAAAGAAAATTTTATAAAAATCTAAACTTTAGACTTTGATTTACAATAGTTTTTCAATTCTCGGGCAAGGACTTCACAAACCTTTGAAATTTTAAGTAAAATAGGTGTTTATACCTACTTTTAAAATCTCCTAAAAATCTCCCTTTAATTACAATGTTTATAGAATTATAATATATTATTTCAATATATATTTAATACAATTTTAATACAAGTTCACCCAATTTTTCGTCAGTGATCCTTATATGCAACTAATGCACTCAATGCATATCAGCCGCAGGACTTTGCCGGCTTGGCAATAACGCTAAACAAATGCACCAAGTTTGCTGGCGCGAGGAGCTGAAAGCGGGGACTCCAGGACGACTGGAGTACAGTAATAACTTCGCCACTTTGGACACTCGGGAGAGCACGTCCAATTTGTCACAAGCCAGCAGCAGCAGCGCTAAAAAATTGTTAATGTAAAATGCGAGAACTGAGAGCGCAAAGCCGAGCCCGCAGCCAGGATTTCGTCCTGCCAGAGCCCGTGTCCGTGTCCTTGGCCACTAATTAATGCGGCTTGTTCGGCTCGCTGGCCATGGCTGTTTTGGCAAGTCGCAGGCAGCACTTGTAACTGTCGGCAGAACCGACATTACTACCCAAAACCCCTATCCCCTGCCTCGGAAAAACCCCCAAGGAAACTTCACGCTCAAACATTAGGCGTTGCCCGGTTTCTGTCGATTTTTTTTTTTCGTTTGGCCGTTGGCTGGAAATTAATTTTTCCACTGCCGCAGTGAGCTCTTTCCCCGGCCACTCGAATTTTTCGCATTTTACTTAACTCTAGGCCCTCAATTGCTGCCGCCCACAGTGCGTATGCGTAATGACATATTTTTGGGTTTGTACGAGAGTTGGGCCCTTGGGATTGCTACAAGAGTTTTATGGCCATGCCCAGTATGTTCATGTTGGCATAGCATTCAGTTTTGACAAAGAAAAAGTACAAATAGTTTGCAGGCACAATTTTTGATTGTCTTTGAGGGTTAGCTTACATATGTGAGATGCAATAAAAAGATTATTTTGTTAAATAAATACATAATTGAGTGGGAAAAACATATTACAATAGTTATATTACTTGACCACACAAAACTGGAAAGCAAGTTAGAATATTATAAGAGCCAAGTGATTCCCCAAATGAAAGTTAGTCTAGGCTCTTCACATATGCAAAAGTCCTTGGTTTTTTACCAAAACAAAACAACAAAAAATATACATATATAACCCGCATACCATAAAATTGCAAAAAAAAAAAAAAAAAACCGGGCAGACAGAGGGATTTTCACAATGCCAGAAACTTTTCTCATTACGAAATCGTTGCAACCAAAAAAGTAAACACAGCTAAAATGCATTTCCCCCTCCCGTTTTCCTCTGAATGCAACAAGCAAACATTTTTTTTTCTCCGAAGCAAAAGTAAAACAATGCTCAATAGTTTGTCTACCCCATTCATTTGTACTTTGGCCAACTTTGGCAAACAATAAAAGTGCAAGCAAAATATTTGCCGTATGATAAAAGTTAAGGCTTCGTCCTTGGATGGGGATAAAGGATCCCCTACACCCGACACACCCCACAAGAAAAAACGAACTGACAAATACCTAGCATCAAATTAGCTAAATTATAAATCGGTTTCCCTGCCGCTGCAGCAAACTTTCCCGGGGAAAGGGGGGATGGAAATAGAAAGACAGCAATTTCCGCTTCTCAGTTACGAGAAAATGGAGGCAAGACATATGCAAAATGCTGGCTTGTCAGCAGGTGCTGCAGGTGTATCCTTCCAGGTGTCCTCAGACAGTTGGCTGTAACTTTATTCCTGTTCGGCTGTAACTTTTTGCTAATTATCTGCTGGCAAATGCCGAAAGTGTTGCACGTAACTGTGTTTTGTTGCGGGCACAAATTGCCTGAATTATTTGCATTTCCGTTACGTAATTAATAGTTGAACCGAACTCGGGTACCGGCAAGTTTATCGCCTCAGAGCGACTGCTTAAACTAGGTGCGTGTGTAAAATTGTAAAAGTTTTCGGCTCTTTGTCTTCAATCTCCGGGCAACGAGCAGGAAAATTAATTAAAGGCAACTCCATCGCTTGACGAGCTAAAATGAACTTTACTAATAATAATTCTGCGCAACTTTCATGCAACGTCTTAATGTGGAAAAATGAAGCAAACTCAGGAGTGCAAGGAGCGCAAGGAAAAACTAAAGGAAAGTATTTTCCCCTTTGCTAAACCTCTAGACCCTCTGAAACTTTAATTCAAATAGAGGAAATTCCTTGGCATCCCATGTGTCTGCGATTGCAATGTGTTAATGCAACAAATACAACCAACAAAATGCCACGATTTCGATTATCTAGTAAACACATTAAATGGTGTGGCAGACAATGGTAGCAGGACACGAAGGACGAGTCCCAAAACCCCGACACAGAAACCGAAATAGAAACATCTTGGGGCACTGGAAATAAAAGAAAACATAAAACTTGCAGAATAATTATGGTAAAGACATAAGGATACTCTGTTAAGCAATTCAACAATTTGATAGTTACTTTCCAGTCTTATTTGAAGCTAAAGAAAAGGTAAAAAAAGTTAAGTTAAGCTTCTTTATTTTGAAAATTACTTTAACTAAATATTAATATATCATATTATATTCCATATACCTCTATCTGCTGGAGTAACGGGTATGAAAAAAAGGGAAAAAGAAAAACCTAAAGGAAAGTCGCGTGCGCCAAAAAAATATTTATTGGCCTCGAGCGTAGCGTTGGCAGCGCTAAAATAGAAATCGCAGCGTTTCAGTTGAAGATACGGCCATGGCTTTGGCTCCTGCTCCTGCTCCTGGAGAAAGGACCAAAGAAATGGCGGAAATACAAAGTTGAGGTATCAGACCAGGAAGTGCATATCGCGTCAGGGAAATGCTCGAACAACAGCAACAACCAGGACAGCGCGAAATCGTAAATAAAATGCAATACAAATGCGAGAGTGCAAACAAACCGAAGCCGAAATGCTACCAAATCACATGACAGCCACACACAGTATAAATTGGCTAAAATGGCAACTTTTTAAAATAGAACACAGCTTAAATAAATATTTTTAAGTACGAAACTAAATTGGTAATGAGAACAATAGTAACGAAATGAAAACTAAACTTATGTCTTTCAGAGAAAAATTACCTAAGTCACTCTTAATTTATTAGGAATCAAATATGGAAATTGAATTTGATACATTAATATAATAATAATATTAATAAGATTTCTAATCTAATCTAATTTTTCGTTTGTCATTTAAATATGTTACATTTTGCAATGGTTATATATAACATGTGTTTTTAATAATTCAATATCCAAAGAGTTTAAGAAATTTGATCTGCATTTGTGGACAAATTAATTCCCGGATGTGGAAAATTCCTTCAACCAATTTACAATTTGTAAAACGGAAATGTGATATTTTTTTGTTAGCATTCTGAAGCGAGTTTAGACCAATTCCCTTAGCGTTATCCCTCAGCGAATTGGCTCTGTAGTCATGTATAAAATACGCATAGCGACTGGCAAATAAAATTGCTGAGGAAAAATCAAATGGCAGCCGACATTTGCCGTGTGGACAACCGCGAGTGTGTGTGTTTTGCTCCGATATGCCACAAAAGTGAAACAGAGTCCGGGGTGCAACTTTATTTTTCGGCTCTTGGGAAATTGGAAAATTGCAAATCACGTAGTGCAAAGATAGAATAGAAATTCGCGTTCCTGCGTTACGTACCCTCCATCCCTTGGTTTTTTTCCAGCAGAATAAATCTCCGAGTTGAATAAAAAATGCATTTTTATTGCCCATCGTCTCATGGCTGGCATATGAAAAGTTACAATTGGCAAACTTAACACGGGAATGTTTACCATATACTCCCCCCCTCCACCCCCTTTTGCTCATTTGGTAGGCAATAAAAAACTTGTTGCGAGCCAAACATTGTTTGTCTTTCACCTTTTCTTTTGGCAAAAGCAAAACAACCTTTTTCATGGCTTCCCCTAACTTTGTTGTTTCTGCATAAGTCAGTGGCATTTTCCGGCCAAAGGCGGAGTCTAAATTTAAATTTTCTAAATCAAAATACTTTCCGACACGGCATTATTGCACGCCCTTTGCATGTGCCGTCGGTTTGGAGTCCCAAAAGTATGCAGTGTTTGTTTAGGCGTCCTGGTAAACACTTTGCACACTTTAACCCCCCACGCGATACCCTTTCAAAGGGAACTATCGAAGTTATTTTGGTTTATATCCTGAGTATCCTGAGGCAAGACTTAGGCAAGGATTTTTGGTCTAAAAATGGAATGGTATTCGTGGTTAAGAGGAAGCCTTAAGTCTTCTTAACAAAAATTGAATGAAACTTTAAATTCCCATTACAAATATTAGGTCAGAGCAAGTGCTATTAAAATTTGGCAATAAATAGAGTTTAATTATAAACTTCTTTTGATAAAAATTGTTACCAATTTTCCTTATTTCTTAAAAAGAGTTCAAGTATAATATCATTTAAAATCAGTCTCTAAATAGGGCATACCGAAATTCGTGTTCAGAAAAAGGACTTTATTTTTTGCTCCTCCTTTTTTGGCCTCTTTTTAAATAAAGTTTACAAGTAAAGCCAACTGTGTGTGAGATTTCTTTCTGGTTGAGCAAGGGCGTGTTAAAGGTTTCCCACTAAAAGTAGTTGCTTAACCAAGTACAAGCAATAAAGGATTCGTTTAATGAATTTTTAGTTGCTAAACAAAGAATACAACAACCATAAACTATTTGTATCCGATTTTGCCTAAATAGAAACACAACTCCACTATTTCAGTTCAGCAAACACACTCCGAAAATTTCAGTTATTTCCAAATAATAAACACAGTGGGTAATGTCACCATTTAACGCCACTAAATTCACAATCAAATTAATTAATGTGACGATGGAAAAAGTCAGCAAAGCTTTTTGTTCTATTTCATTAAATTAGCACCAGTTCAGTGCGCAATGAAATTAATTATCTGCATTCGGTTAAAAGCCATCGTGTACTAAAAATTAAAACAAAAAATAAATAAACGTCAATAATAGAGGGGGAAATGGTGCCAGATTAGCTATGGCTTCTGCTAAATGGGAAATGACACTTTGTAGCTTTTAATTCGTATTTGTTCATTGGACATTTAAAATCAAATTAGTTGCAAATTATTTCGTATATTATCGGTTGGTAAGTTTTGACATATACATAATATATACTCTTTAGGCCCCAAAGGAAACATGTGATGGTTATATACAAAAAACAGGGTCAGCAATAAAAGGCGATAATGACAGGTGCGTAATTAAATACAATTTGATGTGGCTGCCAACCACAAACGAATTTCAAATAGTTTGTGTATATAAAAAACCCAAAAAGGGATTACTATTAAGTACGGTAATAAAATTAATTAAATGATTTCCAAAGTTTCTTTGTAAACTAACAGAAAATCAACAGAAAAATCTGAGTTTTTAACTTGTTATATATTAATTGTAAAGTATTCATATACTTAAAAAATTTTTCATTGCTTAGATTTAATTATTAGAATTTATAACTAATATATTCCGCAATCTCCTGGAGTGCTTAAGATACTTAGCACCGCAATTTCTATAACAAAGAAGCTAAATAATAGTAAACATGAATTAACATAATCGTAATAAACTAAAAACTAAACTGAATATTAAAACTTTCTACTATATTTCTCAACTCTTCCTAATTATTCAAGTTCTTGTAAATGCTTTTCGGTGCATTTTATATTTGCTCAAGAGTTCTTGTTTAAGAACTCCTTTTATGTCGCATAGCTTCCCAAAAAAATTCCTCCTTCACTATTTTGCATATTTCGGGCACGTTGTGCACTGTGTTTGTGCAATGCCAAGTCATAATTTCTTTATATTACTGTCCTTGGCCCCTTTTCCCATATATATTTTTTTGTTGCCTTTCTGCTTTGGATGGCAGTGCAACATTTGCTTTGTGCAACATTTTAATTACGCATTCAGTTGGCGCAGACTCTCAAGAATTATGGCACAGAGGGGGTTAAATGGGCGGCGGCAAAGGAGGGCGTGGCCCTACGTTTTGCTGCCGGCAGGAGTCAGCTGTTGAACACAGAAAGAAAAACTAAGAAAGTGAAGTTTTGCGCTAAAGAAAGTTGGGATATCTATGAGGAGACCTGTCAGAAAAATAAATAAAATTAATATACCATATATCTTTTTTAAAATGTATTAAATTTTATAATAATCATGAAGTTGTGGACGTTGAAGTCTGTTGAAATTACAAACACACTTGTTTTAAAGTTACATTTCCTAAAAACCCAGCTTATAACTGAAATGTAATCATTAAATTAATTTTTTTATATACATTTTCTATGTTTGTTTAAGGATATATTTTTCATTTTAATAACCACTAAGGAAAAAGAAAGTATGAAAACATTTTCCCAAATTATTGTTACTTAAAACCAACTACAAACATATATGTTTTCATGGTGTATACCCAAAGTTTTGGTTTATTTTTCGCCGCAACATTTTTTTATTGTGTCGCTTTTGGCCACCTCCACCATGTTTAACATTTCGCGCTATTTATGCATAATTTAACCATTTTATTTTATTATTTGCGACCCGGTTCTTGTTCTTGCTCTTGTTGCAAATAAATGGCAGCAAATATGCAAAAATAATGTACAACACAGAGAGTTGCTATGGGGAAAAAAGGGTTTTTTTCTTTTGGCCAACAGCTTGAGTAAATGTTTGATCGGGCTCTCGACTAGCCAAAAGTTTTATGGCACCCGAACTGCGCATAAAATCTTAACAATTCCCAAATTTATCATAAAACGTAGTTAGGCCCGGGTTGGGGTTGCTTTCCCGTAAAACATTTTAAGTTTAATGGCAATTAACCTCGACGCTGCAAAATTAAAATCATGAGACCGGCATAACCCGCGTATGTGGCTCTACATAAATCTTCTCTTTGGAGTCGGAGTTGGAGAAGGGTTGCCATGTGAGTCCCGGAGTCCTCCAGCAGACATGACACGTATTTATAGCGCGCCAACGACCTCGACTCGAGCCACATTGCTAATACGCCATGTTGCCTGCTGCTCAGTTTTCTGCCCCAGCTTTTGTTTTATATGTGAGCACACACACGAGTGCAAACTCCTGCTCAGGATAAGACCCTTATACGACCCACACATACACACACACAGACATAGACACACATGCAGCAGACAGGCAACTTACACATTTCGAGTGCAAGTCAAGTTGAAGCTGGCCTTGCATCGTTCAGAATGCAGAGAGAGAAATGTTACAGTGAGTTTGAAGGAGAATTTTGAGTAGAAAATTGAGCAAAATAATATTATTTCCTTGGTATTGGGAAACATTCCTATAAATAACTGTACTAAATCTCTAAAGATGCAGCATTCCACAACAAATATCCTATTAAAACACAATACAAATTACATTACAGTTGATGATTAATAAATATTAAATAAGGTTTTAATGCATACTTTATATACTAACGTATAAGTATATAATTAAAGTATTGTTTTCTTATTTATTTCTGTTCAGAATTTCCTATTCCTTAACCATTTTTAAAATTTAATTTAAGTTTTGTTGAGATTTTCCCCCAGTGCTGAGCTACATGCATCTGCATTTGTATTAGCTGATTGTGTGGGGCAATGCAGCTGAAACAGAGGCAATTGCCGCGTACAAGCTCGTAAATTGAATAAAAGTTCAAATGTTGGCAATTAATAAACCGAAAAAGTTAATGCTTAGTTTGCACTCTCCGGCACTCTGTGCAAGTTGCAACCACAATCAATTCAGGCAAGAAATTGCTTTGGGTTTGCCTCATCAACCAAAAATATTTGAATCTCAAACAAAAAGGAAAGGGTTAGTAAATTAAGATTTTGGATTAAGAGAATAAAATATCTAAAACTAAAGGGAAGTTCTTAGTAAAGTAAAATTTTATAGGGGAATTGTTATTATTTAATTTGGTTTTATTTGAGGCATATTATAATGTGATTTAATACCTGCCATCGAGAGTGCTTTTTTTTAAAACACAAATATGGCTACAAATATATTTCCCCTTAAGCTATGTTTCCTTTACTTTTCATACCTTGTATAGCAACCAATTCCTGGCAACCTAAAAGGGCACATCATTCTGTTTAAAATTCCCTGTATCTAGCTAGCAGTTGGCTCTTCCTTTTAGCCCTCAGTCGAGATTGTGGCAGACGCTAATTGCTCGAAAAGCCTGAAACCTCTTACCATTAAAGCCCCCTTTGGTGCCTCCCCCTTCTAAAATAGAGTCTTCCCTTGCCCCTGTTTCAACATCAATTTCTGCCCTAATGCGTTGCCATTGTAATGAAGTCGTGCAGCATTTTGAAATCGGTGCACCAGGAGGGGTTTTAAAAACAATGCCAGGCTCGCTTTTCTCTTGCATTTTTTTTTTTGCAAAAAAATCTCTACATACTACACATTTGCTGCAGTTAACACTTGTTGTGCGGTGGTTTTCCCAACCAATTTTCAGTTTCAACTGCTGTTGTTGTAATTTAATTGTTGTTCAGTCTTCCACAGCCTGCGACCCTTTCCGGTAATGTTTTAATTGTTGTTTTTGCAGTTCAAATTCGGATTAATTTTGCCAAGTACGTACACGGAAAAGAAATAATAGAAGGGATTTGCAGGGATAAAATTTGACTCTGATTAAGAATAGGGCAATGCTTAAATCTTTGGAGAGCATATTGAGCTTAATTAATTCTTTATAATGTTAAAATTTATATAAAACACTGATTTCCTTGCCGTTTTTTGTGTATATCAAACTCTAGGAAAATATTTATAAATTCGTGAATATTTTGGTTGCAAAACAGGCTGTGCGCTTGCACCTGTTTCATCATAATCTTGATTGCCACGCAAATTGTTTTGCAGCCAACTTTAAATTGTTTTCGTTGTGCACTGATGATTTGTGTGGGCCAAAAGCAAATAGATATACATCCCGTAACGTTAATGGCCAACACAGACTGGGTCCTGTTAATGCCTTTTTACGATGACTCTTAATGTGCAGCCGTGCCTTTTAATTATTTAAAGCCTCAAATGCTGCGTATGCGTTTTATTTAATAAATGACAGCTATTTGCTGAAAGTTGAGAAATGATTACGCCCCTGGAGAGACAGTTTTCCATAGCCTTCCTTTTTTTGTTATCCTTAAGCGTTTTTAATTCCCCTGACAGGAGCCCAGACTCCTGTTGAAATTTGTTTGTCTTTTCAGCTAGGAGCACAAGCAAGGCAAAAGGAAAAACGGCTGAGATGGAGGCTGTGGCAAATCTAATTTCTAACGCAGAAGAGCAGAGAGAGATTACGCAACAAAAAACGGCCTGGAACTGGTTGAGGGAAAAGAATTCTGTGTTATTTGTGCGAGGTGGAAGGAAAATCAAGAGACAGTCTGACATGTCGAGGCCCCCCTTTCGGAAAAGCGTATGCAATGCATGTGTATGGCATAAATCAAAGCTAGACAATTTTGGCTTGGGAAAACATGAGCGGCGAAAAATAAGAAAAACGACAAAGGGGGGGAGGAAATCAAAAGTAAGTGACAAGCAGACAGGCAGACGCACAGAAAACACATGTGCACCGCAAACAAACAGGATGTTACGGTGGAGGGGATCGAGGATTCTGGCAAAAGGATCCCTGCCACATGACAAGTTGCTCTTTGAATATTTTTCAAATGCTCCTCCCTACCTATCGACCATTTAAGTACTTTAATTGTTTCATGCCAAGATGTTAACAACAGGAAATTGACAAAAGACGATGAGGCGTTGCTAAGCCAACAGGTGCAAAAAGTTTACTTTTGGGGTTTCAAAGGGTTTTTTTTTTCAATGAATTTCTTATAGAATATTTAAGATGAACTTGTTAGTAATTTGGTTTGTTATAAAAGCTACTTATTTAGTCAAGTTCTTGGTTTAGTTTTGGGATCTTAGAAACTATATTTGGAACTCAATTAAGTTCTTATATTTTGACTAAGAAAGATTTTGTTTTCCTCTAATTATTGTTATATTTAAACTATAACTTTGCTTTTTGTAGAAAATAAATAGATATCAAATTACGTTGAATGTATTGATGTTTATTTGTTTATTTTAAAATAAACCTCTTCTCTTGTTTATTCAAAATATCAAATGAATCGTTTTCCTTCATCTAAATCACTTTATCTTATCCCAGTTATTTTTTATCAAAGACTAACAATTGTAGCATGCTCCTCACTCTATGTTTAAACTGTTTCCAATTATTTTTCCCTCATCCCGGTTGTGCAACACGCACACACAGCTCTTATCAGGGGACTCAATAAATTGCTGTCTCGTCGCGAAATGCACACCTGTGCCGGGTGCCAGAGGTAGATCAAAGGTAGCTGTCAGCCCAGCTGCGAGTTGCTTAACCTCCTCTCGCCCAGCTTCAGTTTTATTATTTTGTGCCGCCCCATAGCTTGGCTGTTTTTTTAATCACTGCCCTGGAACCGAAGCCAGACAGTTGGGTATACAAAATATGTCAACAGAGGCGACATGGAAACTCTGTGCTTAGACCTTTAGACACTGGCCAGACAATGGTCGGGTCGTGTCAGCGGCATTTCCGTTCGCCTGTCACAGGATAACACTCTGATTCGCTCTGATTTGTCGGAGTCTTTTAGGTATGAATAAATGGATAAACCGCACACTGACATCCCATCCCGCCAGGGCATTCGATGAACTTCAATGAATCGAATGCCAATTATTTACGGATCTCTGAATTTGTCGACAATTGCATTACGCAGTGGTTAACTTTCAATGCAAACGATTTTATGCAGATTAAAAGACGATGCGGAGAGATTACACTTTCATTGGTAAAAAAAAAAATATATGTGTATATGAAACTATGTATACTTTAAGGTTCCAAGAAGTTTTGAGAGATATTTTGTATAATGCTTAAAGAATTCTTATTTAAATATCTCTTTCTGAATACACATTCTTTTTCTGAGTGTTCAACAACATTGATCGAACCCCATTGACTCTTTTGTACCCTTTGTGATGAAGTTTTGTGGATAGAAAACCGCACAAACCTCAAGGGATTACTACATCAGAGGCAACCGCATGATGGGGTTAATGCACTCCTTCGCACACGGGACACAACAAGTCAATTGGGTTTTACTAGTAGTTGTAGCATTCAAAAGGCTGCCAAGGTCCTGTCATATGTTTGCCATTTAATATTTATTAATGGTCGAGCGCAAAAACAAAAATTGGAGAGAGGAAAACCGAACTCAAATTGAATGCATCAGCGAGCCAGTTAATATTAAATTGCCGCATCAATAGTCACAACAACAACAAAATGGGGATAAATTTGATTGAACAAAAATATATAAGAAAAAAAAGCACTATGCAGAGTTTGAGCTTGAGGTTTTTCCTCCAAACATCAAACGCTTCATAAACGCGGTGCCATAACCCAAAAAAGAAAAGCAAGAAACTGTTGGAAAAACTTATGGCTCCCAGGGGAGACACTTGAGTGACTGCTACTCCCCCCTTCGAGGATGCTCCCTCCCTGGGAAAGGCAACCGAAACTATTTCTTTGCGCAGCGTTGTGGAAAATTAAAAACGCCCAGGCCTAAGACATGAACGACCTCCTGCCGATCCTGCTGCCAGCATCTTTTTGCTTATTAATAACTGCGGCGGCAGCAGCGAAACAGTTATTAGACTCAACATACTCGAAATCTGGGTTATCCTGGCCGGGATTTACCCCAGTTTGGGTACATTGAACCACTCGTCAGCGGTATTTGTGGATTCCCCCCCATCTCACTCCACATTAGTCAGTTCTAAAGTCCTAATCAGCACTCACATTACGCATACGCAATGTTGTCATAATTTCACATTATTGATTTATTAGGTCGCAATGTTTGCATAGCCAAATGCCAGTGACAGGGCGATAAGCGTCACTGTTTTCTGGCCTAATTTCGTTTTGCTTTTTTTTGCATTAACATAAATTATGGGGAAGGATTGACAAGTGTGATGGAGGAACTGAAATTTCAAAAGGGAAAACATATTTGTATTTGGATATTTTAATTGAAAGAGTGATTTGAAAATTATTAAACACTATTCTAATTTTAATTGAAAGTGTGGTTTGAAATAATAATAAATATAATATTACAAATTTACAAGGGATAAATACAGTCTGATTTTAGAAGGACTTTGAAAAACAACATTTATTAAGCTAGGCTTAATTAGCAGCAGGTGAAATGAAAGACCACTTTAAAGGCAGATTAAACCATGTTTTAGTTAACAAGAGGTTGATCCTAGGTTTTTTTTAATTTTCGCTGTTAACTAAAGAAACAATTTATTCTTAATGGTGAAAGCAAATCCCAGAAATTTCTGTTTCAAAATAATAACAAACTTTTTCTTCGTTTATTACTGAGATAATTTTTATCGCGCTTCTTTAATTGAGATTTAAATTAAGAAGTATTATTATTAGAGGTTATAAATTTATATGTAGTTAAACAAAGCATATAAAGTGTATCCTTTTTAATATTAGATTATACATAAAACTCCTCAAAACAAAGTGTTTTCTTTTTATCCAATCCTTATGCTGACTTTGAACTATAGGACTTTTCCAAATCCTTAAATTTATACTTGAAAAATAAATGCTCGTTTTTAATATATTACACCAACAGTGGGACTTTCACAAGTCCTTAAATTTATATTTCAAAGAAAATTGCTAGTTAATATGTATATTTCCCCATCATTATACTCAGTAATTTCTGTTACATTTGTACTTTCCTAACATCCAACTAAGCACAAATTTATAAATAATAATTTATTAGTTATTTGAACCTAAATTAACGCTTATAACTCTTAAATTCTTTAGTTTAATCCAGCAAATAGTAACCCCAAGTAACGATTTCCCTTCTTGATCTTATCCTCTCGATTGGGGGATAAGTTATTATTACAAGTTATTCCCCAATTAGAGTCAGAAATGCTAATTATGACGAGTGGCCAAAGCTGTTGGTAGCCTTGCAAGCCTTGATTAAAGTCGAAACCAAGGTAAAGTGGCCTCAGAATGCAATTGTACTTAAAAGCGCAACGCAGTGCAATGAGTGAAAATGCCGGATAATAAAGAAAGGGGTGCGCAACGGAAAAGCGGGAAACTGGGGCGGCGTGGGGACGTTGGGAAAGTCGGAAAAGCCGCTGCGAACATCATTTATAAAAATGGCTCGGCCGGGTGGCGAAAACACACAGAGCAAAAACCGAAACGCATTCAGGCAAACAATTGCAATTGTAATTGAGCCGAGACTCCTCGAATCACTGTCTGTGTGTGGGTGGGTGTGGGTGTGGGTGGGTGTGTGGGTGTGGGTGTGGGCGTGGCCGGGTAAAGGGAGTCTGTTTGCATTGTTATTTCCACGCCGGTGAGTCGGTTCCTCGGTCGGGCTGACGGTCGTTTGTTCGGTCGCTTAGTGGCAATAAAAAGAATGCGCGTTCCACGGGGAAATTATGAAAGCGGATTCCTTTTGTTTAGAATCGTTTCTAGATTGCATGCAGCCAAGCGGTACGAGTGGGTGGGAGTAATGGTAGGGGGGTAGGGGGTACCTACAGCGTACTTGCACCATTCCCTGCTTACATATTTGCCAAGTTGCCCCAACGCCACGCCCCATTTGAGCCTGTTATGTCTAATGCTGATTGCAGCATCGCATATTTATTAATTTCAACGCAGAATCGAGTGGATTTATGGGTTAAAACGAACGAAATACAAAGTTGTTTAGTTTTATAAGTTGGTATTTCAGTTTAAAATTAGATTTTATATATGTATTTAAAAAAAAAAAACAAACTTAAAGCAAACAAGAATTTAAACTTATTCCGGCATGACAAAGCTGTTATACTCTTGCAGTTTGCAATTGTATCACTAAAAATTGAAACAATTTGTTCAAACGAAAATAAACAATATCAGTAAATATATAAAACATTTCAAAAAATGATAATAATTCCACTTAGATAAAATTTCAAACATTATGTTTAGTTTGTATTAAATACCTACATATTTTAATAAATAATGGTATTATTTATACTTTATACATGAAGTAAAGTGGTACCTGAAGGCCGTAGGGCTTCTTCCACCATATTGCAATAAGAAATTGTATTGGTTATTTAAATATACATATAAATAAATAAAATATATTTTTAAATAAGGATCGAAGTATATTATATTATAAAAGTTTCATGTTTCGCTTGCACTTCTTTTTTTTTAATTCACAAATTTACAAATAGCAAATAGAGAAAAAAGGTAAACAAACGAGCTTTTCAAACTCTTCAAATGTCAATATTAAAACCACAAGAGAAAGTGGATCGTCACTCTTAAGAGTCTCTCTCTCTCCCTCTTTTTCGTTGTCTCTCAGGTTCCACTTTTCAACGAGCGCGCAAACCCAGAGAAGAAAAAAATTCGGGCGTGCGAATGCAGTGAAAGTCAAGGATATAAGAAAACTGAAAATATTGTTGTCTCACTCACCCACATAGATTTGTTATTGATGGAGATCTCAACTGCGAAATGTTCAAAGTTATTGCACACATTTTATACACACATTTCCTTTACATTTATTGCACTTGCACATCCAAAAAAACAACAAAAATAACAAGCCAACAACTCACTGATCTTGGCTGGCACAAAAAACAAACACACGACAGCGGCCAGGCTGCCCCCACTTCACTTGCACTTTTCACTGTGGGGGGGGGATCGCTGTTTTTGCGCACTTCTGGCACCTGCCACAGGTTGTCCCGCGTTAGCTTTCCATTGTGGTTCACTTTTTACAGCCGCAGCATTCTTCTTTTTGGAGATACTTTAATTTTTCTGTAAGTTTTATCCGTCCATCCTAATGGCCGCTGGCGAGGAGGTAAAGCTGTGAATGCGTCGATACTTATATTCGATATAACGATGTTTGTATATTTAGCTATCCTATCGACTTAATATGATGAGTATCGATATATCGTTGGCTGCACTTGGTACCAATAAGAGCAACAAGTAGATGGCGTTGGTGGCCTAACTTCAAATTTGAGCAGCTAGCTGAGAACATGTAAATAAGGCATATTTTAAGACGTTAAATTAATTACTTATTTATTTATAGAAGGAAAATAACGATATATCGTTATATAAAAGTGTTTGTTAATATCAATATTAATAATATACTTAATATTGATTCTCTTGCAACTTTAGTTGGAGGAACTGAGTTTCAACGATCACCGGGAGAGGTCGCTCTGCGAGAATGGAAATCTGCGATGTTTTCCGAAGTTTTGCCGTAAGAGGAGTTCCGGCGCTGTTGTCAATAACAGCTGGCGACTTCCAAATAACTCTCATTTTCGAACTTGAATCTTGGAAACAGGATACAATTTGTATCTGAAGGATAGTCGCTAGTGTATATATTATAATTAAATGAAATAAAAATCTAATTAATAAAAAAATTATACACAAAATAATAATATATAAGATATGATTATATAAAATTATTTTCTCTTAATTTCCGATCGTTTCTATGACAGTTGTATGACATAGTAGTCTGATTTTTATATAAATAAAACCAAAATTCAAAATAACTACAAAAATGTATATTTAAAATTAAAAAATATGGAAATATTTTGAAAAGTTTTAATATTTTTTCTACAAATTTTCCGATCGTTTCTATGGCAGGTATATGATATAGTAGTCTGATCCTGCAAAGTTTTATTTAGAAAAAAAGGAAAAACAGACTGACTTGGCTATATTGGCTCGCCAGTTGATGCTAATCTAAAACTTTTATTTTTTTAATAAAACTCATTTACTGCTTTGCAAACATCTGACTAAAATTACAATATCCTGCAAGGGCATATAATTGCAATGACTTTTAAATTGAATTCTTCAGTATCTTTCATATATGTTTCTCAACTATTTCATTCCCTCAGCGAATCCTTTTCAAAGCCTTGCAAATTAAATTAGAGAATATATTGCAATAATTCCATGCATATATTTGCAATAACTATAATTAAGGCGATGGCTCTGAGTAGTTAAAATTCCTTTCAAACCATTTGCTTTCACTCGACTCCAGCTCGAGGCTTAACTCCGGGGCTCCTCCTTCGAATGACTTTCGAGTTGTGGAAAGAAAGGACGACGAAGATGCTCCTCCTTCTCCCCCATATGTACGAAAGGAAAATCAAATTTTTTATGATTGAACAAGGAGCCAAGGAGCATGAAAATGCCATTTTCCCCCATTTCTCCCCCCATCATTTGAATGGCTTGCTATTTTGTATCATCATGCAATATGACCAGAGAACGCACTCTCCCCGACTTTATGCCAATTTTCAGGGAACTGCTGCTGATTTCATTTCCTCCTTAAGCGCGAATATTATTTGCATGCATCTGCATTTGCAGGATAAGAAAAAAAGGAAAAGGATCCAAGGGGGTCCTGGAGGGAAATCGAAGTTTTATCAAGTGTATCAATTCGCAACGGACAATGAACTGTGATGACTGATTGATCAGTGTGATTTATAAGCGATAATGGAGCTGTCACCCTCTGCTGACATTTAAATAAATTTTTGAATCTGAATCCAAGTTATTTGACATTCGAAATGTGTTTAAATTGATTTTTTTCATGACCCTAATTTGTTTCTTTATAATTTTCCAACTTGAAACTTGTGAATTTTGTTTCATTTACTGCAACCTTTTGTCAAACTTAAATTAAATTCCTATTTTCGATTGATTTTCCAGCCAGCGCTACAAGGATAACAATGCAACTCAGCTTCAGTTTGCTGCACAAAAACAAAAGGACTTGAGATAAATATTTTCACACGCGACATTTTCACTGCTAATGAAATTTTGCTTTCAACTAAATTAGTATCTGTCTGCGAAGCAACAAACGACGGGCAACAATGACAAGAAAATAAAATTAAATAATGCAAGCACTTTTAGGTTAATTAAACTTGAATAGCAATGGAAACGGAGCGCCAAACTAATCTAAAGGAATAAAGTGAGAACGAGGCTAATACCGAGCTCCAAGGATCTCCTCCAGGCCTGTCCTTGTAATTGTTATTACAATACTTGTCCTGTTTTTTTGGTTGTATTGTCTGGCTGTCTCGCACTGCACTTTCTATATAATTGTGTGGCACTCACACAGCCTTTTGTTGCCAGCAGAACAGGATTCTGGGGTGTATATGGTTGCTCCTTTCTTGGCTCAGCAAAAATCTGTGGCCAAAAACCAGAGGGAAAGCATTTCGGTGAACAGGAACAGCCTTTCCTGCAAATCTGCAAATGTAAACAAAAGTGTTGCCAACTTGCCAGAGACAAATACAGGCAGGACTACAAGGAGCATGGCAAGGATACGTCGGTCAACTCTATATCTTTCTATGCACTGAAAGAAATTAAAAAGAAATTCAAGAATTTAAATAAATTTTAAGAAAACTTAACAGTTTTATAAGTACTTATTGATAGTTTTAAGTAAAAGCTCTTTAAATTTTCTAATTAATTTTCGGAAATAACTCCTTTCTCCTAATTGACTTTCAGAATTTTCTTCCAATTTCTGTTCTGAGACAAAATACATAATTAATATCATTGAAATGTTTATGTTTATATTATTTCCTGTGAGTGTAACAACAAGTTCCTGTTATGGCTGTCTGATGCTTATTATAATTGCCAGCATTTTCCACCTTTTCCCCTGGGGAAAAGTTCTTGTCCTGCGACAAATGTAAGCAATGACATTGATGCAGCCTGGAATTTTCCTCTTTTTTAGAATTATTTTTTCGACTAAGAGAGAGTGTCTCTCCCTGCTTTTGTTTTCCTTCCAAGTTGCACATATTTATTTTGTATGCTCAAGTTTGTCGATTTCCGCAATTGTTATTATTTGTATTGTGATTGTTGGCATCATGTTTATGCCAAAAAAAAGTATCTGAAGCGAGACCAAAACCAGTCAGCATTGCGGTCAACAAAATGGTAATGGAATGGATTTTACACTATTTCAAATTAGATTAAAAGTTTGATCTGGTTTGCAGGTTTTTCAGTGCACAGGGAGAAAAGTGTGGATGGAAATGTAGTTGTCAGGATATATGTTATTAAATAATTTAGTAGAGTATATGTTATTAACTTGACTTACTTGAATTTAAAATAGATTTAAATTAGAGAACATTTTATAAATTAGTTAAAGTTTAAAAGAAGTTTAAGGAATAATTTCGACATTAGTTCATGGAAAACTTTAATTCATATTCTTTTTTAGAAGTTCATGTAATAATTAAGGAATTTGTTCATTGAAAACTTTAACTTATTTTCTTGTAATACATAAATTTACTAATTTCTACAACCACTACTTTCAGAACTATTTTTCTTTAAATCTTTATGGAATCCTTCACAATATTTCCTGTATTCCTTAGAAAGATTTCTCATCTTTCGAATTTGATCCAAAACTGCCCGCAGTTGTTGGCACTTGTCTTTTGGCATCTTTTCCCCCTTTGTCTTTTGGGGGGTTTGTGTCATCATAATGGCATTTTGTAGTGCACACAATTGCTAATTGCTTTAAATGCATTTTTAGCCGGAAGTGGCTTTGCCCAAGCCCTTGGCAAATGCACAGAAAGCCGGAGTATCTCTTGGTACTCTTTTTTGCTATTTGTCCTTCGCATTATGTACTGCATATTGGCCAGCATTATCTGGGACTTGGTTGCTCCTCCAGCTTCTGTTTTATATTATTGTATTGTGTTTTTCATTTTATTTATTTAAAGCTATTAGCCTGGCTTAGTCTTTGCTTTGGCTTTGGCTCTGGAGTGCTACGGGGCGTATGCGTAATGTGATTCTTCACCAATAAGCCAGTTACAACTCGGAATGATAAACAACAGAGAAGCCAGCATAAAAGTAGTAAAGCTTATGCAAATATTTATTTTTACTATTCAGAGAGAGGAGGCACTGTGTGTTATTTAATTGAAATCTACAAGTTTATGATTGTTTTGTATGCAATTTCAATAAGCAATTAAATATGCATGCCGCTTGCATTGCATTGCATTGTTTGCCTATATTGTCAATGTCCTTGTCCCTTATCCTTGCTCCTTTTCCCCCATACTCCCCCCGAACCTCAACCTCAATCATCGGTTGCTGTTTGTTATGGCCAGGACCCTTTGTACTGTGGCTTAATGAATTTTGTGACCGGCATAAATAAGAAACAGACAGCAGCCATTATTTGTTTGGTACTTGCATTTGTCAATATTTATTATGGAGAGTGCAAACCCTTTCGATTTGAGAATATTGCTTTGCAAATATTATCAGAATTTAAATTAAATGAATTTTTTAAATTTTAAAATGTGATATGGAATTTATAATGTTATTAAATCTTTTATACAATCTGAAATAAGAAGTCAAGTTAAAAACTATCTGAATCATTGTAAAGATCTGTTTCTTAATTGAATGTTTTACCTTTACTTAAATTTATTTCAAGAAAGTCACTATAAATAATGCTTAAAAAATATTTTCACAATTTAAATTTTTTATTGAAGAAAAAAGTCAAGCTTTGAACCATCTAAATTAATTTTTAAGCCCTTTTTCTCAATTATTTAAATTACAATCTTTTCGTTTAACTAATATTTAATCAAAGCAATCCACTTTGAATATTGTTTTACAAATATTTTGTATACTTTGAATTGCATAAATTTTTAAAGTTTTTCGGAATGTGATATGAATTTATATGTATTTTATTAAATATTTTAAAGAAGAATAAGAAAGAATTTAAGCTAAAAATTAACTAAATAGTTCTTTAAACCCTTTTTATTAATTATTAAAATTGCAATCTCTTCCTTTAACTATAGGAAGTCATTTTGAAAATTGCTTTTAAATACTTCCCCTCCCCCAAATTGAAATGAAATGAAACTTGTGTGAAGGATACGATATCTCGTCGTTATCCTGAACCCCACCAGCTGAGTATCGAATTTATTTTTGCTAATAAAATTGATTGTGTTTTAAAATCTCCAAAGTGCCAAAAGGAAAGACACAGCGCTTCCATAAAAGAATGTTACACTTTAAAAGTGTGGCTTAAGTCTGGAGATTGGGTCTGTTTCGGGTTTATTTTTTCTTTTTTGGCCCGGCTGCTTATGCGTTGACATTTTTATGGGTATTTTATGTGAAGCAAGTGAATATGGCAAAGACAAAGGCTAAGCTCCTTTCGGAATCGATAAAAATGCAAATTAAACAGCGGCAGTGTGAGCCACACAAGAGCCACATAAAGTTGCATATGTGCTACGGATATAGAGATATAAACACAGAGATATGGCGGGGAGTGGCAGCTCGTTAAGAGGAAAGCCGGGAGAAATTCAAGTGCCGGAAAATGGCTTTTGTTTAGAAGGAAAACTCTCTCTCTCCCTCCCTCTGTACCCTTTTCACATATAAATATGAAAAATATTCCGAAAATGTCAAACGGAAACAAGTTTCCAAGTCAGCTTGCATTATGGAGCACACATGTCCTGGCGGCCACAGGACGACTCTTTCGAAATGGAGTAGACAGCACTCCTTCGCCCAGTCGAGCGACAAATGAAAATTGCAAAAATGATCGGAAATGACCAATTTAGAAATAGAAAAAATGTAACCAACTAAGGGAAAAGTCAGATTTGAGTGCATAAGTACATAAGTCGTCAAAATATTAGTTACATGTACTTAATAATTAATTAATTAAAGTTTTGGGTATGACTAACCATTGGGAATTTGTTCTAAATGCTTAAAAACTATATATATATTGTTTAATATATTTATTGCAAGTAAAGTTGAGGCTTAAACTTGATGAAACATCTTAGGGAGAATCCTTAAATAACCTGCTTAATAATATTTTAAACTTCTTTCAAGTTTCTCTACTTTATTCACTATTATTTTGTCACTGAACACAAGGACATTTATAGTATATGTTTGACAGGAAGTCGAGTCCTTGATGTGCAACACCACCAACAAGTGGAAAATGGGCGCAGGAAGCAGACAAAATTTTCCAAGGGAAAACTGCATTTCTCTCTTGATTTCTGGAATGCCAAATACAGAGCCACACAGAGATCTGATCAGATATGACAACTTGACAAATTGGAAAATTTGTCAAAGAAGTTATCGCGATCTTGCAGGACTTGAAGGATTTTGCTTCCAGTGAGTTTATTGACCCCAGGCTCAAGTCGAAGCCCAGGCTCATATTTCACACATGTCGTATTATGCATGAATTTAAAAACAATAACTGGGAAACGCACACACAGGATCTGCTCCTTCCTCTCCAAAAAGGAGAAGTAATAAATCAAGACGGGCGGGGGGAAGGAAAAACCCTTTTCAACGATTTCTATGCAAAAGTGCTGGCGCACAGGCAAAAGTAATTCATCAAAAATAATATAACAAGACAGCAAATGAGAAGCAAAGAAAAAAACGAGCATAAGAAATATATGAAATGGTTAAAATTGCACAAGGAAGCAACAAATTGGTGCCTTTTTACATTGCAAAATATGTTTTTGTGCGTCTTTGCAATCATTTTCTGCGAACTTGTAAGCCATCTGGGAAAATCACGCTCCAAGGCATCCTTCGTATAGGAGTTTGTAGGATTCCGAAATTAATATATAAGTAAGTAATACCCTGTTTTTGTTTCAGTTTTGAGTATGTGGATTTAAGTACTTGAAGGTCTTTAAATCATAAGGCTAATTGTTGAAGAAATCATTAAAAAAATGCTTTTAGTTTGTAAGAGGTTTTGAAGTCAGGAGATTAATTGCTGAAATAATCAAATAAAAATGCTAAATGGATCTAAAAGGTTAACAAATCATGATCTTAATTGTTGAAATAGTCATAGAATAAATATTATAAGATCTTAGCTGTTTTATTTATAGTTAATATTAGACTCTATGCTCTGTTATATTTTCCACAGTTTCTTTTCCTTCAAATTTAAATTTCAAAAGTATTAGTATTTATAAAATTCCCAGCAAACTTTTGCTTTAAATTAAATGATGTTCAAGTGTGACTACATTTGGTTATACTCACATCCCTTTTGACTTAAACTTGTGTCACTCTTTTTTTAGTTTTTCCTTTCGGAATGTGGCAAAAAAAAAACAAGAAGAAAAACCCCTACTGTAAGCAAATTTTCATTTTTTGGTATCCTTTGGCAGCTGGGTCAGCACTCGATTCGCAGTTCCTGCTGACATTCTCCTTGTTTACACCCCGGTCAAAATGTGTCAACAACATTGCTCTGCAATTAGGAAGGTTTCTGCTTCTCTGCTTTTTTTAAAGGGGTTTAACTTTAAGCGAAAAATAAAAGCAATTAATAGAGCTACACATGTTGAACATTCATCTACATAGGAGGATACCTACAACTGTTTTAGTTCGCTTTTTTTTGCTGCTGTATGTGTTTTATTAAGTTTTTAATTAATGTATGAGCAGTTTAAACTTGTAAAAGTCCTGTCATGATAAACTAAAACAATATTTCTCACTTGGGGGTTCCCCCCAACCGAGGACAGCTTCCATGTCCAACATTTTTTGGGGTCCTGCGGGGAGCCCCGGTAGTCGAATTTTCCCAAAAGGAAAGCATTTCAGAATAAATGAAGTTACGGCCAAAGGATGCTCGTATGTGTGTGTAAAGGGTTATCCCAAGTGTGTGTGTGCCATTAAAATATTTGCATCTCATTATTTTAGTTTTTTGTGGGCATATATACATACTACTTCGGCTTGAGCCACTTTAAAGCGTTTACTATTTTCTGTACATATTCCAAATATAATTCAAGATACTCTTTTCTTTTTTTTTTTGTGCAGATATTATGGTAATTGACCTTTGCCAATTTCTTACGCATGTGTTCCTAGCCTTTACACTGTCTTTTTTTGGGGGCTTTGGCTTTGGCTTTGGCTCCTTTTTGTGGCCAAAAAAATATAGAACTTTTGTTTCGTTTCATTTTTGTGTGCTCTGGCTCCTCTAGTATCTTATCAGGCAAATTGAATTTGTGGTCAGAACCCAATGAGTGTGCTAAACCATTTGGCAAACAGACATCAAGCAAACTCACACACTCCCGAATCTCTATGAATGCACTGGAAATAAATGAGTAACTAAATGTAATATCATTATAAATAGTAAGAAATATCATCAAAAATAAGGTTAAAATATTGCTATTAAAGCAATTTCTTTTATAAACTTAAGTGCAGATATGACCTTTAACATAAATAAATACTAAATATGTAATTTTATGTATAATATCACTGTTTTCTAAGGCAAATATTTATATTTAAGGAATTTTCGTTAATAAATTTAAAGTGCTGACATTCTCCTTTTTAGAAATAAATCCTAAATATATAATTTTATGTTAAATATCACTATTATCAAGCATAATGTTTATATATAAAGGAAGTTTCTTTTATAAATTTAAAGTGAATCATGCTTAGTTACATAAATATATTCTAAATATAGCATTTTATGTAAAATATAACGGATTTCTTAAGGATATATTTATTTTTAAAGGAAGTTTCTTTTGTAAATGTAAAGTGCAGACATTTTCTTTACATGTTTCTGTACATTTTCATTGCATATTTCCTAAATATATAATTTTATGTGAATTGTCACTTCTTTCTCAAGCAAATATTCATATTTAAAGGAAGTTTCTTTACTTAAATTTAAAGTGCAGACATTTTTCTAAATTTATAATTTTATACAGAATATCACTTCCTTTTTAAGCAAATATTCATATTTAAAGAAAGTTTTTATTATGAATTTTAAAATCAGAAATTTTCCTTTGCATAAATATATCATTATTATATAATTTTATAAAGAATATCACTTTTATTATATAACTTATTTCCCTCTGTATTCTGCTGTCTGTCGTTTTTCAAAAAGTCCTGCAATCTGCTTCGTTGGAGCTTGCCATATGTGTGTGTGTGTGTCTAATCCTTTATGCATTTGGTATCCCAGACGTAGACTGACCCCATTTGCAAAATTCTCAACGCCATCTATCAACACATACGCACACACACAGAGAGACAGGACACACACGCAGGACGACACAATGCACAGGACATTCACACGACATGGTCAAAAACTTTGCACAATTAAAGTTTAAGTGTTGCACAAACTTGTGTCATGCTTGTAGAGCCTTGAGGGGGGGAAGTGGTGTGAAAGTCGCAACGATGGATGCATAAATTTCATTTTGTTATTATAGACTTTTGCCAACGAATCCCAAAGATGTTCTGTAAGGGAGAGAAACTATATATATGGGATATCTTGGAACTCTCTATTTGTGGTATTTAATTGTACTTGGGAACAGGTAATGTTTCAGAAAATTGGGATATATCGGTATGAGATACTAAAAAAATGTAAAATTGTTTATATTTTTAAGAGCTGGATATATCATTTTAGTCAAAAGTTTGCAAATCGGTAAAAAAAAAGTCATTTCCCAACCCATAAATAAATATTTTATAAATATTTTTGATCAGCAACAAAACCCGCTTCGATCTAGCAAAGTTTGTCTTTTTATCTTTAATTAAGTTTTAAATCTGAGTATCTGAATGAAACTTTGCAGTAAGTTTTCTATATATTCTTCATAAAAACGATCAGAAATTAATAGAAAAAGTTATTTGGAAATGGTCATCTCCTCTATCGGCAAAACATCGCCGCCTTCCATTCTCGCAAAGCGACCTCTCCCGGTGATCGTTGGAATTCAGTTCCGTAAACTAAAGTTGTAAGAGTTAAAATGCATCGATCATTTCAATATTGATATTTAAAAACATTGCTATTACGCAATATATAGCCATTTTCATTCTAAAAACAAATAAGAAAACAATTTAAATATACCTTATATCCTTTCTTTTAATCTATCTGTTCATATTAAAAGTAAGACCACCAACGCCATCTACCTGTTGTTCTTATTGGTATTCAGTGGTGCCAACGATATATCGATACTCAACATATTAAGTCGATAGGCTAGCCAAATATACAAACATCGTTATATCGAATACTAATATCGATGCATTCACAGCTCTACCTCCTCGCCAGCGGCCATTAAGATGGACGGGGAAAACTTACAGAAAAATTAAAATATCTCCAAACAGGAGATTGCTGCGGCTGTAAAAAGTGAACCACAATGGAAAGCTAACGCGGGACAACCTGTGGCAGGTGCCAGAAGTGCGCGTAAACAGCGATCCTCCCCCACAGTGAAAAGTGCAAGTGAAGTGGTGGCAGCCTGGCCGCCGTCGTGTGTGTGTTCTTTTTTGTGCCAGCCAAGATCAGTGAGTTGTTGGCTAGTTATTTTTGTTGTTTTTTTGTATGTGCAAGTGCAATAAATGTAAAGGAAATGTGTGTATTAAATGTGTGCAATAACTTTGAACATGTAGATGTGGGTGTATTGTTTTCCAATCCGCAGCTGAGATCTCCAGCAATAACAAATCTATATGGGTGAGTGAGACAACAATATTTTCAGTTTTCTTTTATCCTTGACTTTCACTGCATTCGGGCGCGCGAATTTTTTTCTTCTCTGGGTTTGCGCGCTCGTTGAAAAGTGGAACCTGAGAGAGAGCGAGAAAGAGGGAGAGAGAGTGACTTTTAAGAGCGACGATCCACTCTCTCTTGTGGTTCTTAATATTGGCATTTGAAGAGTTGGAAAAGCTCGTTTGTTTACCTTTTTTCTCTCTTTGCTATTTGTAAAATCATGAAACTCTTATAAAATCATATACTTTAATACTAATTGTACTATATATATATTTATTTGTTTACATATTTAAATAACAAATAGAATTTCTTATTGCAATAAGGTGAGAAAGAGGGACTAAGGCCTTCAGAAACTTTTTTTTTTTAATATATTATTAATATATTATGATATTATTATATTAAAATTTAACATAAATGTAGGTATTTAATACAAATTTAAATAATGTTTTGAATTTGATCAAAATCTATTTTTTATACCATATATTCAAATGTTTTATATATCTCCTGAAACTGTTTATTTACTTTCTAATAAATTGGATTAATTCTTAAAGATCCAATTGCAAACTGCAAGAGTAGACAAATTTTGGTGTGCCGAAGTTAGCTTCTTTTCTTGATTTATTTTTTGAGCATTGCAAATATTCTCAGTATATTTTTCGGTCTCGGTTTTTAGGACTTATACTCTATATATCACAGTGTACATATCTTAAACTAAATCTAAAGCTTTCAAAGGACTTTATTTCTCCCATCACTGAACCTGTCCAAAAGTGTTTGCTCTCGGTGAGGGTGTGATGTAGATTTGAGGGACTAGAAATAACACCTTTTGGAAAGTTGCAAATGCAGTAACAAAGTGTAATTAAAAAGTTTGACTACGCTTGCAAAAATAATGGAATCGATTATGAGCCAGTTTTCCAGTTCCTGGCTACTCCGCTCCTTATTCCTGTGTCCTGTCTGGGCTGGGCTTTTTCCCTCCGTTTTTCCCCCACTTAATGGAATTAAAAAGGATATTTTTCGCCTTTCTGCTGCCAATTGCATTTCTGCAACGTTTCTCCACCCCAAAGTGCTCCGTGCTCCATTGTTTTCGTCTGTCAAATGCAGACACTTGGCTTTCGGTATTCATTGCTCGGGCAGGACTCGAGAGGACCGGGAAAAACTGTCGCAGAAACTGCCAATAAGGGCATTTTTATGCATCCATTTCATTCGCATTTCTCCAATCAGTTGAAAAAATTGCACAAGCTACTGAAAAAGCGAATGAAAACTTTGGGAAATGTTAATGCAATTACTTTTTCCTCCAAGAAAAAAAAGGAGTGCTTACTCATTAAATTCTGGTTTAACGACATTTCGGGTATAATTAGCTGAAAGTTCGTTTAATTACCGAGGATCATCCGATATTACTTAACCACTTTATGCAGACGATTAATTTGAATGCAAAGCACAGCGGGCCATTCATCTGTCGCTGTTAATTAAGCCCAACAAATGCCACATTTTTTTTAATACTAAAAGGTGCTTCTCCCCTTTATTGATTTAAGGTTAAACATATATATACATATATATTTAAATTTGCATAAACTGTTATTAATAAGGCAGATTAAGCCGCCAATGAATATGTAGCAAGGGATAGAGTTAAATGAGAAAATTTGTGCAGTTCGTCGTACTTCTTATACGAGTGTGTACCTGATATGCACCTTTTGCTGATGTTTTTATTTCCCACGCATTTTGTATGCCTTTTAATGTATTTTTAATCCGATATAATTAATACCATCCTCCCCGATGGGTTTTGTGCCTGTCGCTTATTAATTATATTATTGCGTGAAAAAATATTAACAAGTACCGCAAAGTCATAAATAAATCTACGAGAACATTGAATGTAAAATAATCTCCCCAAGCTCATAAATAATATATAACGAGGCGCTTCTTAAAATAAGAATGAATATAAATGTCACAATGCAGCATTAAACTGACCACAAATGGCTTTAAGTCGCTGCCACGGATAAACAAATGATGTGTGAAAAATTAATGATTAAGTTGGATGCAGTAAGTAAATTTTAGCATTTTCTCTGGCATATTAACCGAGAGAGGTATTTAAGATCAACCTATAAACTCAATTAAAATGGTAACTGCACCCGGTTATATATGATTAATTAACGGGTAAAAAACACCAATATTTATTGTAAATGAAAAAGAAAAAGATAAGCTTAATGGTTACAAAAATAAAATGAGCAGAAATCTGGCACCGTGTTGTTCACACATGGCTTTGGCTTTCATCGTCAATTTAAAAACAATTTCCCCTGTTTGTTTCATAGTTTTGTGAGCGTTTTAAATGTGTGATTGTCTGTGGATGAGCGTTCAGCCTCAACCAGACCTCACACCCATCCCACCTGTCTGTCCGTCTTTCTGTTGGTGTGTGCTGAGTGTGTGTGTAGGCTGTTTGTTGTGGTCAGCTGTGCTGAAAAGCTGGAAAATGAATCCTGAGGTTTCCTCGGTCATTTGAATGTTGTTCTTGTTGCCAGAGAGAAGTTGCTCATACGACCTGGTAAAGTCCATCTCTCTTCGTGCGAGTTTTCTTTTTTCCACCACCCTGTGTTTTTCCTGCCTGCCCTAATCCAAAGCAAACACCTGCGTCATAAACTTTAAGCCCGACAAAGTTTTTGGGGCAACAACCGAATTGGATTCATTGGAGCGTACTTACGGTTTTGCTGTGTGCGAAAAACGAAAACTTTTCGATTTGTCAAATGGTATTTAGGGATATCCATGGTTAGGTCTTAGCAAAATGTCCAAAAGTTTAAAGAGTTTATAAGTAGAGCAAGCTGTGTAATTTGATATATTTCTAATTAAAATTAAACAAATAATTCTTAAATTAAGCCAGGAAATACTATATATTATTCCCATATCCCATTTATTTAGTTTACAGGCTTCTCGGTTTATTTTCCTAATAAAATCATCAGTAATTACCTTGGAAAACCTATATTTTTTTATGAATTTACACTAAAACCAAGTCATATTTTTAGCTTAGTCCCCAAATTCCCTGTAGACTCTTAAAAATAATGACCAAAAAGTTTAAAGAACTTGTATAAACACACTGCACCATAAACGAAATATTTGGCATCATCATCTTTATCAAGTCGTTATTAGAGTTATTAACATTAATTTATTAAATCCCCCGTACATGGCCTGACATGACAGTCACAATTCAAATAGATATATATTTCGCCTCGGATAAACCGAATTTAATGTTCATTTCAGGAGGGGAATCTCGGTTACTCCGGAAAATCTCTCCGAGAGCAGGACATTTCTGTTGACACTCATTTTCGGTGGGGATGTCTCCATCTTTGCAGCTTAGTGACGGACAAATTCCGAGTCTTTTGGTCACGCTCTCCCCTCGTTTGGCAACATTTAGCTGGTTATTGTTTTAACATTTTGCCCCCGTTCCCTCCCTCCGTCTTATCTTATCGTTATTAACGTTCATTTTATTGTCATGCTGCTCGGTACTTTGGTTCTTTCACTCTCTCTCTCTGACAGTGGCCCAGCTTCTGTCTGCTAGTTGTGCTTCGCAGTCGGTTGTATATTTTAAGAGTCCCTTTTTATTGTGTCATTATTGTCATTTACTCTTGGGTCTCCCCTCGCTGATCCCCCCAGCCGGCATTATTTTGATTATTTGTGAGTTTACCACTAAATGTCTCGCTTTCAGTACATTATGTTTGAGTTCTGCTTTGATTTTCTGATGCCTGATGATGGCAAGCAGCGAGAAAAATGTTCTTATAGAATTAAAAAACACTATTTTATACTATATTTAAATATTTCCATCAATGGAATAGATTCTAGGGTTGTAAGAGATATATACAAGTTCTTAGGAAAAAATCTGTTGAAAAGTTGTGTATCAGATAATTATTTATGAAATTTTCTTCTCCTAGTGTAGCTGTTTCTTATTGTCTAATATCTTTGGTTTATTAATGTGATTAACATTACAGTCTCTTTTGATTTGAGTCCTCAACAGTCCGTTTATATTCCTGATTTTCTTGTCATTCATAAAATCCACTTTATATTTTCCTTTTTCCTTTACATATTTATTGACCCATAAATTTGGTTACTGGCTCATTCAGCAGCTAAGGGATGAATAAAACAGACCGCTCATAAATTGATTACAATATCAATTGCTGAACTTTTGACTTTTAATTAAAGGCTGGCTGGTGTTGTGTAAGCTGAGAAAAAATAAAAATATATGTATGAACGCTCTTACTTCTGCATATATGGGCAGCAAGTTGTTTCAGTTACCAATTTGGCGTAAAAATTCATACAAACACGAAGGGGGCCTTGGGAAAATGCATACATTTGCGCTATAAAGAATGTTTTTGGGTGGCGTTGGGGAAAAACTCTGCGAATTAAAAAATGCCAAAAAAATGAACGGGGTGAAATTATAAATCAATTTAACGTTGCCAAACGAGAAGCCGGACAAAAGTCCACAGTTTCGTGCCGCATAGTAAGTAAATGTGCGGTGGCGGTGGCAAAGTTTTCCATTTTCACATTTTTCCCATTCCGCTCTTGCTGTTCTTTACAAGCAGCGCCAGCGAAAATTGTATAAATTGCCAACTCAAACGGAAACGCAATGACACCGGACGCCATTGACCAACGCCGTCGACCCTTGGCCCGTGATCCTGTTTCCCGAATCTCTGGCCGGGAATACGGGATACGGGATACGGGCTGGGCTCTTTTGGGATTCCGGGGACGCATGCGCACGGGGCACGTCATCCGGCTTTTCAACGCTGCCACGGATGTACGCGCTTTAATCTGTAAACCGCAAGCGACGGCATCAGATACAGATACACGTCCTGGTCCTCGTACCCAGGGACTTTTGAAGCTACTGGTAGATACACAGAGAGAAATATCATGAAATAGGGATCGAAAAACAATCTTATAAGCAGAATAGAGGTAGTTTTCAAGGGTTCACCCATAAATACTCGCTAAATAAAGGGGTTACTTGATACATTTTTCTAATATTTCTATTAAAACAAAAGTCTACCCTCTATGTTCTCAGTGCATTGCATTTTAAGTCAAGCAGTTGAACAACTGTTTGTAATTGCAGCATCCCTGGCATTGTGGTAATGGCTCTTTGGGGTTGACTTGGGGTTGCCTGTCCGGCGGAATCTCTCACAGTTGAATGCTGCAAAAAAGCCCTTGTTACCGGATGTTGTGCAATAAAAATGCAAAGTGCGCAAAAGTTTTCTGTTCAGTCCAATAGCAGCCAGCTGATACAGTAAATAAATGTGAATTACTGTTTTATTTTTGGGGTGCACCGCGGTGGCATTACACACACAAGTGCCAACAGGGGACGGAGGGGGAGATGCTCAGAGAGCGGTTAAGAAAGCGAAATTACGCGGTATTCAAGTGGGGGGAGGTGGAGAGGAATTCGGTGGATTATGCAATCGCAATTGCAGTGATAAGAGCAGGGATTTAAATGTATAAATCTTCAGTAATCCTGACTTACTTTAATTCGTTATGCCTAAAAGTATGCTTTTAATTTTATTGAATTAAGTGCACTGCTTGTCAATTGCAAATGAACTGCTTTAAATTTGGAATTATTATTGGTCTGATAAATGTATATTTATTTATTTTAATTTGTGTAAAGCTTATTAAGTAAATTAGAATTTTATTCAAAGTAAAAAAAAAATCTAATTTAAATAAATGTATAAAAAAATGGATATGCTTGTTCCCGCCCGGGTTCGAACCGGGGACCTTGTGCGTGTGAAGCACACGTGATAACCGCTACACTACGGAAACACTTGAAATAAGTTCGTCCAATGTTTCTGGCCATTAGGGAAACAGTTTAAGGAATTCGAAGGATTAATTTTTAAATATAAACAGTCCATATAGCCCTATTATTTTCCATAAAAATAAAAAACTATTTTCCTAATGGATTGATATCAAATAATATAACATAATATTGTATAGAACGGATATTATTAATAACATTAATAATATAATAGTACTCCTATATGATTAACAATTTGGAAATCACAAGTATGCCAAGTACTTAATATAAACAAAACAGTATAAAGCTTAATAAAATCGTAAAAAAGAATATATATTATATTTTATATTATAAAAATATAAAATCTATCTTAGGAGCAATTTAAAACAGTGAGTAAATATTGTAAAAATATATCACTGATGATATTGATCAATATTTATTTTCGGGAACTCTTCAATCGAATCTAACGGATTCCCAGACTTGTTGTCACTTCTAAAGCCACTTTTAAATCTATAGCCGAGCGCAAATCTTAATTTTTCTACATTAAACTTGCACAAATAATAAACATAGTCAATAAATGATTATTGTTATCTCACTCCCACAATATGATAATGATTAACCTGATTCAAAACAATAAACATAATAAATGAATAAATACAAGAGAATGAAAACAATAATGAAGACATGTGAAGCATACTAATGTGTTTATTTAAGAATAATTGTGCATAAAGTTCACTATTTAATCTAATGACACACTTGCAATGAGAATAATTAAAAAAGAAGGATACTGTCGAATAAAAGGTGTAATGTTCAAGAGAAAGATAATTTCTAGATCAATTTCTTCTTTATATTTATACTTTCGAATTTGTTTAATTATCTGCAATTGCCTGTTAATGGCGATTAATTCTTCTTTTATATATTTCTTCTTAAATCTTAATGAAATAAATTAAAAATTGCAAAATAATTGTAGACTTGTTCCCGCCCGGGTTCGAACCGGGGACCTTGTGCGTGTGAAGCACACGTGATAACCGCTACACTACGGAAACAGTTGAAAAACTGCAACCAAATGTGTCAGCTCGATAAGCGGCAAAGGTTTTAGAAAGTAATCACGACAAACACTCAGATTAAAGCAACTCTTTGTGCTGCTCACAGTTCAATCGATTTTGCCAAAGTTATTTTTAAACCAGTTTCGATTGCGTATGAATAGAAATAGTTTGTCTGGTGGGTGTATCTGCCATTTCTGGTTATTTGAATGCTTTTTTTCCCCTTATATACTTTTCTCCCCTTGCGTTTAATGAGTTCACAAAGACCCCGCTCAGTTACACTTAAATATGGCATTTAATGACAAGCTATAATTAGGAGGGAAGCAGTGAATCCCTCCACGCGTATCGCTCTCATTATGAAGCTTAAGAACTTAACGATATGTGAAAATCACAAATTAAATTACTTATTTAAATGTGATTATGCGCATTATTTATGGGTAAAGTGTTGCCACTGCTGTGAAGGGGGGGTGGTTGCACGATAAATGCAGTGCCACAAAAACGTGTGTTGCATTTTAAAGGGACAATGCTTTGGAGCCATTTTGGAATGGAGATGGGAATGGGATTGGATGCTGGGGCCCATTACGTATACGCAGCGTATGACATTGAGCTAACGCTCTCGCTTATCGCTTGCACGTCGCAGCTGCTCGGGCGCATGGAATGGAGCCACGTTTGGCATAATGAGAGCCACCACCACCACCAACCAGCACCACCGCCACCAACCAGCACCACCACCACCACCACTTTTCCTGCTCTGCTGCAGCACTCCTCCACATCTCCACATCTTTCCCCATCCTTGGCTATCGCTGTTTCCGCCGTCCATTTCATCGCCCACTTCAACCCAATAAGCCAATGCCCAAGCAGGGCATTAGTGATGCTAGAAGGACGAAAAGGATCTTCAAGGATAGAGATGAGAATGATACTACTTGTATTACCTAAGTTCTGATTCTTGTCTTACAATATATCTATATTGGATATCTTTTAAAGCAATACCTTGTAAGGAAGGTTTATATATATCCTCATTTTTTTATATTTCTAAGCAAGGGTTTATATATTCTTTTTAGTATAAAGACAAGTACCTTGCTAATGCTTTAAGGTACAGGTACATTTACAGCTGTTCCAGGTATATATATTTTATCCATCACTGTGTAAGCTTAGTAAGCTGAAATCCGATGTACGATGGCGCGCAAAACGTCAAACGGCAAATAGCACCTTGCACCTGAAATGCATTAAATAAACATCATTATCGCTAAGACTAGAACAAGGCACACCTTCATCTACACCCACCCTACACACACACACACACACACACACACATTCTACTCCTACGGTGAACAATGCAAAACACACACTAACACACGCTGCACAGAACGCTGAGCATATTTGGCAAACAAAAGCATTTTGCGGTTGAGTTGTGCAAACACAGAGGGAAAACGTACGCATTTTGGCTTTTCACTTGTCGGATTCGGCGGAATCTCTGAGCTCTTGAGCATCGAGAACTGCCTGAAAATTCGCATGAAACCCTGAAAACCAGTCAAAGAACTTGGAACATTTTCATTTGGTTTTCCAAGAGATTTATAATAGGAAAGAAAAGAGAGCTTAGAAATTACAGAACTTGAATGTTTGATTGTTTTAAGTATGGCTTAAAATAATTTCAACAATTATTTGTTATATTTTTTTTTAGCAAGTGTGAAATGCAGGTGGCAAGTGTATGCGGTATTATTTGATCATTTCTATTTTCTGGCATTATTTTCGCCACTCTTTGCCCCCTGTTACAGACATCCCCCTCAGACCCTGTTTGGGCCCGAAAAAAAAGAAAATATCCACATCATGGCCATTTATCATTTTCGCCCTATTGAAGTTTTAGTCTCGCGACGGCGGCCACATAAAGCAGCGACAGGCAGCGGGAGGCTGGATCCTAGAGTCGCGTTGGTGGGCGTGCCACAGCCCTAAGCATGAAGATGAAGATGCCCGGCCAAGCCGGCGCAGAAACGGCCAAGACACAAAACAGCAGGGTTGCCAAAGGCAACACAAAAAAAAAAAAGAAGCAGGAACCAAAATGACAAAAAAAAAGAAGGAATACCAAAATCGTCGCACAAAAAGAGACGTGCAAGTAGTTCAAAAACTTTGGCCTAAAAGCAAACCGAAGGCAAGAAATATATATAGATATATATATATAAGGAATGGGATCCTTTTTGGGGGAGGAGGCGAGGCCAACATTGGCTGGCATTTTGGGGCGAGCGTATGACATTATTTATGGTTTGTTATTTGTGCAAAAAGTATGCAAGAAAATATGCTGCGACTCTTTCATAATTTTCCTTTTTTTTCTGGTCCTCCTCCTCGGGGCGAAACAAAAGTTTTTCGGCGGCCGACAAAGCTTTAAGTGTGAAATTAAAGCTGTTGGGGGACAGGGATATAGATGGCAGGACTCAAGCCTCTGGCAGGCATTAATTAAAATCATAAACGCAAATCGACAGGCGGGAAAATTTTTCATAATTTACTTCTCGCACCCGAATCACACGATACAAAAATGTGCATAAATTATAGGGACTCATTAAATATTTTTCGCATTAAATAGGAGAGGAGCTGATGGCCGATAGTCGATGCCTCGCCTCGCCTCGGCTTAATGACCATAAATCGAAATTAATGACAATGCCGAACGGTGGACAGAATTGGGTGGAGTGCCGCTGGACAGGATCCTGCGGCAATCATATCGTTTTATGCTCGACCACAAATGAAAGCACCTGCTGCTCCTGCTCCTCTATCAAAGATTCGGGCCGTAAAGTGCTGCCCACGTTAATGACACCTGCGAGACAATTTCAATAACCGATATGTGCCATTTTGGGTTTTGTGGATCGTCTGCTATCCTTGGCCACTGACGGATGTCCTTTGGCGTTACAGAGCTATCAATTACGTACTCTATATAGCTAGACCAACGGTATTTCTTACGTATTTATCCTTGATTTTGTGGGGAAAAACAAAAACCAAGAAAATTATTTAGTTTTAGACAAATTTTGAGCCATTAAATGTGCATTAAATTAGAGAAACATGTAAATATTGAACAAAAACTAGGGAAAGTAAATCAGGATCTTAGAAAATTTCACCTTTATAATAGATAAACATTTCTTTCTTAAATAAAATAAATTATTATTGTGACTTAAACAATATCAACTGATTTCAGATATCATGAAGTGAAAGTTCAAGTTATCTCAATAATTTTATATACATTTTACATTTTAAATCTGCTTTAAATTAATGGATAATGGGAAATATTTTAGAAAAACTAAAGAAAATAAATCACCAGCTAAAGCAAATGCCACTTTTAATATAAGAAAACATTTCGTTCTTAAGTACAAAATATTATTATTGTGACTTAAACAATATCCTCTGATTTCGTGCACTCATCCTCTCAGTGGGAGTCCAAGTTATGTTTGTGCTTAATCAAATCTGGGCCAAAAAAAACCAAATCTAGGTCATCATACGCAATTACGTGTCAAGATGAGATAAGTAGCGACTTCAAGTGCTCCCATATACCATATACCTTTGGCTTTTGCTGACCCAAAAAAGTGAACTTAACAAAAAAAATATAATTTCCATTAAAGTGTCTGCTGGTGGGGTGCTAAATTTTATAGCCGCTTATTTAAAAGTGCCTGAAATTATGCTAATATGTACACACAATGTTCTGCAGTCGATGTTATCGGCACAAACCACATCGGCGGACGGAAAAAGAAGTTTTCCTCCCCCTCAGAAATGAGGTGTCAAAACAAAGAAAATTCTTTAATTTTTCCCTCCATTTCTGTGCTGACTCGGCTGAATTTTGGTCCTTCTTGAACGACGATTTCACAGACTGTGGAGGCTCTTCTGCAGCTGTTTACTTTGTTAATGGTCTTTTTCAGCTAAGCTCCTCCAGGACACAAGGACCTCTGCTCACTCCCTCCATTGATTTCTGCTCATTTTTTGACCTCCAAGCACGTGGCATTGAAAAGCTTTGGTGTTTTGATTTAAGACAGCTCTGAGGCAGTTATTCTTTTTCGCTTTTGTATTTCACAGTCTGCGGAAAATAATTTATACAAAAGGTCCTGCTGGATTCCATTTGGCCTTATTTCGCTGAGTGGTCAAGGTGCGGTGGAAGTTGCTTTTTGTTGATTCTGTTAAATACTTTTTATTTTACTTTGGAATTGTAGTTAAGGTTTGCTTTGAAGTTCCAGCGTACTTTAATGGTGCGCAGTCAAGGTAAATGCAATTGAAAACGTACTTTTCATTCAATTGAGAGTTATATGCTTTCAAGAATTTAATTATATTATGATTCAGAAATTTCTTTGATATTTTAAGGGTTTATCACTATACCTTAATATATTATTTTAGTGAAACTAAGCTTTGAGATCAAAGTCCTTTCAGATATATTAGATATTTTATTATTACTAAGAAAATAATGCAAATATTGAATATAAAAATATATTTACATATTATATTTTATACTTTATATTCAAAATATTTGACTTTTCACTTACTTAACTTCATTTTCCCTGGACTTTAATAATCCTGTTTACCAAATTGTCCCGGAAACCATTTAATTTAATTGGCTCTCTGCAAAAGTTACCAAGTTTTAAACGAAAACTGAATTGGAATCAAAAGTAAAGGTCCTGGCATCAAATAAATTTCCATTTCCCTTCGGAACTTAACCAGGCGCAAGCTCCGTAAAGAAATTAATTTCCCACCCCGTGATGAAAAGTGGGGAGCCTGGAGGAGTTTTGCGTTTGCAAATCTCTTTAGGAAAATGCCCTAAGGCATTCGTGTGTAATTTTTTGTCATTGATTTGGTCCCGGCAACAGTTTGTCAGGCACTCACATTTGACCCAGGCACCCCCAGCCGACCTTCACCTCCACCGCACAGATGTCGACCCTTGACACAAAACAAGCAAACAGACACGGCAAGAGAGGAAAACTCGGCCCCAGCTTCTTTGGAAATTTATTACGTTTTCAAGTATTTTTCCGGTTTTGTTGCCCGGAAATTGCCGAAACGTGTGGCCGGCGTGCAAAATCCTTGAAATGTGCTAAAATAAATTATTAATAATTTCTATGAGATCCTCGGCAGACGGCAGACTTTGGGAATTTACACGGTTTGTCGTCGAATAAATGAATTATTTATTTTAATGTCAGTTCTTCCTGCTTGCTACCCAGCTCCGCCCTCGGGTCAATTGCCATATTCGTATCTCTATCTGTATTTTCGGTCCAGACTCAACTCATTTCTTTGGCCAGAGGACGTGCTGTGTTGCCTTTTGCCATTTTCATTTTCCTGTTTTTCCAGTGATAATCTATTTTGTCATTCGCCCTCAATTTGTTTGTCGACTGTGGCCTAACAAATTGTAATCAAAGTTTATGATTGACGGATGTTCAGTATTCATTATTCAAGCTCAACTTCATCTGGGTAAAAAGTCTTCAAGGAATAAAAAATTACTTGGTATTTTACCCTTGGAACTGGAAATAAAAATGGCAATTTTTTGAGAGAAAATCTTTTCCAAGTTGAGGTTGGAAATAAGAAAATTAGTAGAACCTTTCGTAAACGAGTTTCAAGAAGTATTTAGATTTATAAAATGCATTACCCAAGCTTATAGTCGACATTTTTAAATGTTTTTTAATATTGTAAATAATAATCTGGGGGTTAAACTGTTCCATAAATACTCATAAACAAACCTGTAGCATTTTTTTATTTTTATTTTGTGTAAAAAAGCAGACTTCTAAATCGGAAAGCCAAACTGAAGGACTCCTTTTAGCAGCAATAAATAAAAATAAATGAAATAAGAAAAACCTTGAAAGAGAAAAATGTAATTCAATGGACTTGCGGATTTTACTTTTCAATTAATGCCAGGAAAATTATGATTCAAAGGAAATGCCGGGCCATCGACGGGATGTGAGTCAAGGTTTTGCATTTCCATTTCAATCAATTTAGCGGCAAACTGAAGCCGGAATGAAGAGGGAAAGTACGAACCCGGGGCTGAATCAGTGGCACACCGGCAACTTGAACTGTCTGCCATTCATCACAGATCAAATATGAAATGAAATTTAATGATATTATATCAATATTCTCGCATTGTCTGTTTGCTTATATCCTGTTGCTGTTGTCAACGTCAATGACATGCAATTATTTTCACATTAAAACTCATTTCCGTTACTGTAACTGAAGCGAAACATTAACGGTTGAATGGAGCATCTATGGTTCTGTATACTAACATCAGGTTTGGTTGTTCTAAAGAGAATTTAAAAGAGAAAGCTATGCCAAAGGATATTTCAAGTTGGGATAAACCAAGTCAAAAAGTTGGTATTAATAAAAAAGGATAAATAAATAAATAATAATAAATAATAAATTGTTCGTCATGTTTGTTTTAGGTTCTTTTAAATTTAATTGTTTTGAAGAGGTATAACATATATCTAGAAATTTTAAAGTTTAATAGTTTTGTCTGGAAAATGGTTGAAACGTCAGTTCTGGCCCTGTAAGCCGACTAATGGCCTACAATGTTGGCCATGGTGACTCGACCATCAATACTCCAATCGCTCAGTTGTTTGGCACTGACCATTCGCCACTCTTATGTAAATTCGAGATACAGAATCCTCTCAGCTTACTCCTTCGTCCTCATTCCTCTGTTGGCACAGCATAATTAAGGGGATATATGTGGGCGGTCGTCTGGATGATAGCCCCATCATCCGCCATATCATACCGACAGGCTGTGGCCCCAGCTACACGGTCATATTAAAATTATTATTGTAGGCAGTGGGCAAATGAGAAAAGTTGGCGCAAAAATTACATTTAAAGCCGGATGGACGACTTTTGCAAAGGGGGCGAAGAGCTTTAATATTTACTATCAATTTAAAATTCGTGCAAACATTTACATCAGTATTGTGGCGGGAAGTTATTGTCCTTTCGGCCATCCACTTAAGGTCATTAATTCATTCGGCGACAGCTGCGAAAAGTGAAAATCGTCTTTCTGGGCTATGGGGAAATGAAATTAACATACTGCGCAGCAAGTAGGAAAATTTAATTAAAGTGGCATAAAAAATGAGTGTTAAAAGCGAGCTTCTGTAAGGGGGGTAAGAGGGGTCGCATTTCCATCAAGTGATATATAATATAAATATATGTTGCCATTTCATTTCAATCTTATTGACCATCCACTTACCAGAATAATGAGCAAAATATAAAATAATAATGTATACAAAATATATCTTTTAAAGTTAAATAAAAAATGTACAACTTAGAGAGAAAATGTTGCATAATATTGAGGCAAATTTTCTTCTTTGTGTGCAAAAGATCATTAGACTCGGACAACATTTTCATTTAGTCTCACTCTTTTTTATTACTATTGTTTTGTATGGTTTATTGTTTTGTCTAATGTGGCATAGTCTAGACACTTTTAATATATCTAAAAACTCGTCCAGGGGTTTTCGGGTAGGCCACTTCAGGCTGCGTGTTAAAGTTGAAAATACTTTTACAACGCTCATACGCAGCGTTGGCCACATAAATCTTTCACCCTTATGCCATACCCCTTATGTGTGAGTGTGCCTGTGTGTGTTTGTCTGTGCACATTAAAAGTTTGCCTAAGAGCTTATGGCACCATTTGTTAAAAGCGATTTTTAATGCACACACAGTGGGGGGTGAGAAGGCTCCAATGCCATGGCCAACATCTAATGGCTTTCCACGCATCCTCAAACTCTAAACTTTTTTAATGAGAACGGAGTAAACCAATACTCTATGCAGAGAAATATAAACTTTACATTTTTTCATGGGATTCGTAAGGTAAATATAACAAGTAAATGATAACTTTAAACAAAACTAAGTTGTAAGAATAAATGCAAAGATATGGAAAAGATATACGATTTTAAACGAATTTAAAAGAGGCTTTTCCATGCTTTTAAACCCTTTAAACTAATATAAGAAAAAACCCCTAATTTGTTTTATTGATGATAATATTAATTATAAATAGATTACCAAATCGAAGCCAATTAGAGTACTAAAACTTCGCTGGAAATACAATTTGAATCGCCTTTTGAGCATCGCTTAGTGTCATTTAAATTGTTGCTTTGCCTGGCAGCTCATGGCTTTTCCTCAGGGAGGAGCTCAGGGGGTTTTAGTAATTAGTTGAAGCGCATTAAACCGCTATGATTTTGTCACGGTCTGACATTGAAGGGGCTTCGGCTTAAGCTTCAGTTACGGCAGCATCAGTAGCATTATTATGCGAATCGGCTTACAAGTTTCCATGGCAAATGGAAACGTTTTATCAATTTTACACCAAATTGAGTAGAAAATATGTTTGCTGCTCTCTTATGATTATGAATATATTTTAATTGGAAACGTTTGCATCAGAATGCAAACATATCTGAAATGAAATCAAAACCCTGCATATATTTACTTTTAAATAATGTATAAATTCTTCACGTAATGCTGGAAAATGTAAGGATTTATTGTTACATTTTATTTGATTAAAGTACTGTTTGATGCTGTTTTTAAATTATTTTAGTTACTTGCAAAAAACGATTCAAGGAATGTATATAATTTGTGTGTCATTTGTGAAAAAGTTTCTGTGGCCATTTGCTTATCGGCAATCATTCAACATGGAAATCGTTTTGGACAAACCGAAAAAAAGATTTATCAATGGGCGATTGTAAACAATGGAATGGCGCTTGGCATTCCTACCGAAGTATGCATAAAGCATTTATCTGCATCATTTATAATAGCTTATTAAATTTATGTTAATGCCATTAATCAATGGAAATGTTTGCTTCACTTGTGCCAGAGGCCAGATAGCCATTTAAATCAGCTGTTGCATCAAGATCGCCAACGGAGTTTGCCGGCTGTATTCCCGCCGGCCAATGGCAGCGCATTAATGTCAATCAGCCGTGTAATTAACGCGGCCAAAACGGCCAGAAGCCGGTAGTAACAACAATGCCCGGTGCCGAGTGACAAACGGGAGACATAAATATGGCTAATCGGTGGGGCAATGATATGATTAGATCGAACGGGGAATGCACTTAGAGCTTGGTTATGTGGAATATGTTTATATTAAACTATAGATTACTGTAGAGTTTGACATCTTAAATCAAGCTAAATCAGACGCAGAATTCTTGGAAATTACAAAAAAGTCCAATGTGAAACAGAGCTTGTGATGAAAACCATGTATTTCTTTCTTATTTTTATACATTTAGTATCGCAAAAACCTCAATTGCTTTCTAAAAAACATATATTTGTTTACAAAGAGATATTTATATAATATTCATCTTTCTCTTCTATTATTCTTCCAGTGTAAGTTCTCGGTTGCAATGCGAATGCTACGAATTTCTGACAGGCCGAATGTCAGCGACATCATCATGGCCAAGTAATTAGCATTTAGCAGGTTGAGCAAATGTCAGGCGATGGGTTTCGAGCCTGATTCTGGTTCTAGTTTGAAATTGGCATTGAAATTGGCTTTGAAATTGGTGTCCGATTCGGGCTCGGTCGGGATTTTGGGTGCCATAATATGTATATTAGCCGGGGGGCTAAAATCAGCTGACAGGGCCTTTCAGTGTCAGCTTCTGCTGTTTCAGTTTCAGTTTCAGTTTCGGTGGCGCCAAGCTATTTGCTCCGCGTCGGCAATTAATTAAATGCTGTTAATGAATCTGAATTCCGCGTTTTGCGGCGAACACGAAGAAAATGGGTTTTGGTGCAGGTGAAGGGAAAGGTGGTTTATGGGGGTTTGCTAACTAAATTTCGCGGATTTGTGTGGGTAGGGGAGTCACCTGGGGTAACATTTTCCTGTTTGTGAATTAACTGTCAACTTGATAAGTTTACCTTGTCGAAGGTATTCTGGGAATATCTAAGCCCTAAGATAATTCTACATAAATGATGGATAAAAAGATAAACTTTTTGATATTAATAATTAGATATTCAAATAGTTTACAGATAATCCATGGAAACAACAATAAGCTTAACAAGTCCTTTACAATGGAAACTAACTAAGATTCTATTAGTTTTAGTTAATTTTACTACAATTCTAAATGCTATCCAAGTGTAGTTGTTCAAAGCATAAACTCCCTTGATTATGATGCTATCATAATCACCGTTTTTGTATTACTTCAAAATTTAATAATATTAATTTAACAATTACATATGTAAATGCTTCCTTCCATAATGCGAATTAGGAGAACCGTTTCCATAATACCAAAATATGATTAGTTTCTTACGTTCCTTGTTAAGTTATTTTGTTGTTTATCATTACCATATAGGAATTAAATCAAGAAACATATCTTTAAAATTATTTTTGCATATACACCAATGGTCATAAAAATGCTGATTTAAAGCAGATGGCCTGTTCTGTCCGAAGATGATCTGAAATGTTTACGCCTCTTTGATCCAAAATGCTCACTTTTGTGCATTCATAAATTATTTAAGATCCATCAACTCTGTTTTCTATAAAACTTTGTGTATATTTTTTTTGCTGTGATGCTTTAACAGTCGCTTATACATATACATAATACCGAATATTTTCCACTCATTATCTCAGTGTTATTGTCTTATTTATTTTATGTTTTGACTTGGCATTTGAATGCTTATCTTATCTAATTAAATGGATTCCTATAGTCGGATGTGATGCGGAAAGGGTGTGATCGTGGGCAGAGGACCGCGTCTTGGACGTGGGGTGCTAGTGAGGAAGTAGTTGGAGAAACGGGACTGGAAGCCGCTTCCGAGGACGGAGGCCTGGGTGGGCAGTACCGCTGGTGGTGCAGGATGTACCGAGTATGCCGGTTGAATGACTTTGACCGCTGGCCGGGAAGCAGCAGGCGAAGGGACCCTTATCACAGGCTTGGGAACAGTAGGCTGACTGATCCTGATCACGGGTTTGGGAGTGGGTGCTGGAGTGACCTTGACTACGGAACTTGGTTCGGTCTTTACCACCTGCTGGGTCTGCTCTTCCGCTGGCTTAGCATCATCCTCAAAGGGTGGGAGCAGATCCAGTGATAACAGTTGAATATCCTGTTTAGCAGCACTCGGTTTCACCTTATCCTCCTTGGCCGCCTGTGTGGGTTTTGTGTAATAAGGTTTCTTGGTGGGCTTCGTGGCCAGCGTTGTTGTGGTCGTTGATCTTGTTGTCCTTAAGGTTGTGGTAGTTGTTGAAGTAGTGCTCGTGGTACTGGATACATCCTCCAGTGGTGGCAACAAGTCATTGAACGGCAAATCAATATTTCCTGGCTTTATTTCCGAGACATCAGCTCCACAGAGAGCTATCAGCAATGCAGATGCAATAAGAAGCTGCAAGATTAAAGAATTAGAATATTTTAAAATCAATTTTAAGATGGGTTTATTTTAAAACAAAAGCATAACATATTCGATGGGACCTACAATAAGTACAGATACATTTTTAGAATCTCGCAAAAGGTGACTCTTTTAAACTATAATTAAACAAAAAATTAAGCTATTTAATCTACTTTGTAAACATTTGTGTGAAATTGACTCTATTTGTCTTGGTAAATGCCTTAAGCAACAATATATTTCTAACTAATTTCGACTCGGTTTTTCAATGTTATGACCCTATTGTTCCAATTTGGCCACAGCCACTTCAAATGTGTTTCAACTCGAAAATTTGGTTTAGTTTTGGCTCTGGAAGTGTGGGCGCTTGAAAGTTATTCCCATTCGATTTGAATTGGCCTTCGCAATGGCGAAAACCTTGCATTGTTTGGCACATGCTGGAACTGGATTGTTTTATGGCCGCCTCATCTCACATATTTTGTTCTAACGGACATGTTCCTTTCGCTCGTGGGAAAGGTCATTAGACCTTCTTTGGCCCTGATTAACATAGCGACTATAATGAAACTAATCGAGCTTAAAATTTATGCAAATTCCTCGCCTGAATGGAAAGAAATTATCCATCATCTTATGGTCATGGTTCGCAGATTCACACCTTCGATAATAAAGCAATTTATTTCACCAAAAATAAATATATGTAAAGCAGCTCAAGTCACAATACCCGTCTGGTTTTTGCATCTTTTTTTTTGTTTCGATTGTTTAATCAAATATTTAATTGGCAATATATTAAACATTTTTGTTCATCATCTAACGAATGATTCTATTATGCTAATTTCCGCTCAGAACCAATTGCATAATGTAATTTATGCATCAAACTGGAACTAAACTAATGATGCTTACGCAAATTGCTAATTAGAACAAATTTGCTGCATTCCTAACGTTTCGATTTCAGGAAAGACCAGCTCCAAAGCACAATTTCCATATCGATATGGAGCAATCAAATAAAACTCCCGATACACTTACGTATCGCAGTGACATTTCGGCAAGGAATCCTTTTATATTCTATATATTTCGATGAGATAATAGTGATGTCCCGAACCGAACACTTTGAAATTTTCGAACGAACTAAAAGCGTCGCTGAGCATGCGCAGCATTTTTATAGTCAATCGATGAAAAGCCATAGCGAGAAGTTGACTAACTTACACGAACTTTTGCTGCATAGTGTAAAGTTTAATAACCGGATTAGGACGGTTGGTTTTATATTTCAGTTTATTTTGGTTTCGTTTCGGCCGAAAGATGAGCACGAGAGTGGATTTTGCTCTCTGGCCAATTAAAGTGGCTTCTTCGGCATTTATTTTGAGTCTCAGACGAATGCAGTGAACAGCTGATCACCTGTCGGTGAACTCTAGGGTTCATGGTCACATCTCTTGACTAAAAAGATCTCGTTTCTGATTACCGGGAGTTTGTCACACACACCTACAAGTAGTTAATTTTATTTTCGGTAAAAAAAATCGACTGTAATGCTTAGCATTTTGTCAGCGGTTTGCATAAATTTTGATAAAGGACAAACCTGATTTTTTGGCACTTCCTCATGCTCGTAGGAGGGTGTATGCCAGTGCCCGTGTTCGGAGATTGATTTTATTTCCATTTCTTAATTGATTTTAATGGCATTCGCACAGCGTCAAACCAACCAACCTGTTTGTGTCTATCCGGTGGAACGCCCTCATTTGCATATAAATCGTGGGGGGATTCTCAAATGGAGTGAAAGCAAATTAGTGCCAATTACAAGTGCTTGATAGCAGATAGCAGCAGCAGATCGGCATCTTCGTCATCGAGGCCCAGAATTTGATAGGGGCCCTTCGTTGTCTGTTGGCTTTATTACCTCAATTTCGTCTGATACATCTTCAATTTATGCAAATTATGTGAGCGTTGATTCCTCACGCCGAGACTTTATATTTTATTTTGGTGTTCGTGCGAAGGCTCATAAATTATGAGCCGCATTAGTAGTGGCAACCGGATTTCACGAGCTTTGTTTTGTTTCTTGGTTTAACTTGGTGCCACGAGATTAATTGCTCAGCAGCCCATTGTTAAGATTCGTGTGGTATTTCTTGATAAGCGCTGGCAAATAGTTTAGAGACTCTGCAGCTCTGTTTGTCCGAGGCATTTGGCCTAAGTGGATACATTTTAAAGAGATGTTGATGAGATGTCATTAAACTGCCGCAGTGCGCTCGAGCGAGCGTTATTAAGATCGCAGGGTATTTAAATAGCAATCAATCAGATTTAGGTTAATTAGCTTCATTATTTAACAAGACTGGCAATAATGTAACATAATCAATCAAGCATTTAAGGAGTTTCTGCCAAGCTTAAATGGTTCTTATATTACGATATACACTTATCTTAATCTTAAGTGTTCATTTATAATGTAATAAAATGTTGGAATTAAATTATGTTCCAAGAATTAGCTAATTGGTAGTTGGTAAAAACCTATTTTGTATGTTTTTTAAGCTTAAACTAGTTTGTTAAAAAATCTGTTTTCCATAGGAAATTCAGTTTCCAGAACCAAGTGTAATTCCACACATTTTCCCAATAAGCTTTAAGGCTACTGAGATATAACAAAAGAAATTGTTCTCCCGTTTACCTTAATTATTGTATTGGTATTTTATTGAAAATTCACGTGCCTCAAATTCATCAAAAGCGAATTATTTATACCTTTTCCCTCCATCGACATCGACTGGGATTGTTTAAGTGTTTTCACTTAACCGCTCCATGGCCATGGCATATCCCTTCCAAATTCCTTTATTTTGCGGCACTGTTATTGTTTCGATTGTGCTCCATGACCGACTCCATTTCCCGGCTCCCATTCCTCCAACTCGGTTATTTATTCGTATGTATTTATTTATATTTATGTGGGAGTGGGCCTGCGATAAGGGAAATGCCGATTCCCGAACATGGAACTTCGTTTGCAGGACCTGCGTATTCAATTGTCTTTGTACTGCCTCATATATATATATATGTATATATACATATATGTACATATAAATCGAAAAATTCTGTTGTTTTTTCTGAGAGGAACGACGCGTGTCAATGCGTGACATAAACAATGTTTATGGTCAAAGGGACGACAGCAAGTAATACAATTTTAAAGCGAAAATAACATATGTGTCAATATATTTGCTTATAAAATTGATTTAAGTATATAGTATTAAATTCTGTTATGCCCTCCGAAGTGTAATAAACAAATCACAAGGCAAATGATGGGCGGCCCAAATCCAGTCGAGCCTTATTTTGTGGCTGGCATAATTAATGAACCAGTAAAGTTCTGTGTGACTTTCGGTAACTTTCAGTTAGATAAAGTTACTCTGTCAACAGTGGCCGGAGGCTTAGAACTGTCAGTACTTACTTGAGGGAAAGCAAGTTCAAGTTCAGTTAAAGTAGGGATCTTTAAACGTACTTAAAGTTTGATGTACAAAAGAATGGATGCTTTCAAGATTAATTTAAATATAAAACAATAAAATATTTGCTTTAAAAAGAGCTTTATAGATGTAATTTTTACTTGCTTAAATCCGACGTATACTGGAGTTCGTTTCACCCAAGGAGCTGGTCTTGGAGCACCTTTTTAGCCGTAGTCTCTACCTGTTTTTGGGTAGAACATGTACTGGCACTCCTGGCCCTGCTCGAGGTCCTTTCGCTTGCCAATCTGTTTGCTCTTACCGTTGGCATTGTTTTGCCTTCGAGCCCTCTCGGGCCTTCTGGACCGGCTTTGAGTTTGAGCTGGAACTTGATCTGAAGCTGGGGAACTTGAACTGAACTGGACGCCTTCTGTCCCAATGCCGTTTCGCCGTTTACAACTTCCTGGTCAGGCTTCTGGCCTTGCCTTTTTGTTTGTTTCCCTTTTTTTCGCTCTCGCTTTCGCTCCCTGTGCAGTGCATCCATTAATAGTGCACAACAGGGTATGATGTATTTCCGAAAGGAATGTAACATTCATTTCTAGTTAAGGGTTTGGGGAGAAACGAACTAAAACCATAACAGATCATCAGCTATAGATTTAAGTCTTCATTATTCATTGTACTTATATTATCCTGGGTACCTTTTAATTCTAATCCCAGAATTCTTTCCTTATTTTTCATTTTTCTCCTGCTAAGGCCTGGCCTTTATGGTTATCGTCCTTTCCTGGTTCCCAGCTTGTTGTTCTTCTTGGCCGTCAGTTTGTTTTCGGTTGTTGCCAAGCGGAGAGGAGCGTCTGAGGCCCCTGTAATTAGCACAAAAATGAAGAGGGATCGGGGAGGGGACAGAGAACAGAGAACAGAGAACAGAGAACTAAGGAAGGCCTAAGAGGCAGGATGCACCCAAAATGTTTGCAACTTGAAGTTCCCGCTGTGAGAATTCCGCAGTTGCTGTTGCAGTTGCATGATTTGCGGGCCCAAAAGTCAAACTCAAGGCACTCGCACAGTGCGCGCACTCGAAAGTCATAAAGTGCAAAAATTGTTACACTCAGGCAGAAATGAATTATGAAAGTTGTTGCCAACCTCCTCAGATTCTTTGCCTTATTTTGCTTACCCCTCTCCACTAGCATTTCCACTTCCACATCCATTTCCACTTCCACTTCCCTGTCGGGCTCAGCGAAAGTTAAGTTTTTGGAGAAAGTTCTGTTTATTTAATTCAATTTGAATGGAGGAACTTAAAAATATTGCTTGCCTGGGGGTAAACCAGCGGGAAGTCGTTGTCTTCTATTTTCATTTACAATTGCGCTGGCCAGCTTTTATTTTTATTCGATTTTAGTTCAGGCCAGTACCAAACTCTTTCCAAGTTGTGGAATCAGTTTAAAGAGATGTAAGGCTTCAAAGAGAATAGTTTTAGTCTTTTGTATGGAAAACTTTCAAGCCTAAGTAGGTAAATAAAAGTAATTTAAATGAAAGGAAATACGATTATTTCAATGCTATTATTATTATAATATTAATTTAATTAATTTAAAAACATTTCAAATGACTTTAAACCCAATTTCCGTTTCGTAATTAAAAATTCTTGACACTAATATGAATTTTAATTGATTTGATCCATTTTTTTGTATTTAAATTTCATTTTAAGAAGCTACTTTCAATGCTGCTTAAAATAACTTGATTTCCTTATTTTCGCAAGTTTTTTGTTTTAACGTCTAGGGCTTGGCTAATTGCCCGGAGAGCTAATTAAAATCAGACAGAAATTTTTGGCATAATCGAGACCGCAGCAGAGTAGCAACAACAACAACAACAACAACAACAACAATATCAACAACGTCAACCGAAGTAAAATATATTACGCAGTGCGCCTAAAAGCCGACACCGAAAACTTTGCCCTCGCCTGTGCAAATACAAACACACGTGAGAACTTGACAACTTTTCAGTTGCGGGGTTGCAGGAACTTTAATTAGAAAGTTTTGTCACACATGCACACAACACCTGCGGTCAAAATATTAGAAGCAATAATAACTACATGAAATTGCCTGACTAAACATGTAGATTTTCAATAAGTTCACCAACAATCAGTATTCGTAATAATCTAAATTCAACACCAAGCTAAATTTTATTCTTCTTAGACTGCTACTTAAATGACTAAGTATTCTCTGCTTTTTTTATGAAGAAACCAACATAATTTAGATAATTTAGAAACAGATACACTATTTTATTAACCTCATTTGTTTGCCAGGATGGCCTCAATGATCTGTTGCCAAAATTCGTCCTATACGACCAACCGGAGACTGCGTCGGAATCTAAGTCGCTACTCCGACTCTGAAACATTGTGAATTTTGAAAGAGACTTTGCGGCCACAGAGACAATCTAAACTTTTCAAATCAATTTTAATTACCATAAATATGTTTGCACTTTTCGCTCAGTGCAGACGGCAATGGTTTCAACCTGTTCTCGTTCGTCTGTCAGTCAAAAGGTGAAGAGGGCATGTGCGACATTTCCTCAGTGATGCTCCTGGGAGCCGAAGTTCTGGAACTTTGTATATGTATCATTTTGTATTTGAGAGTGGGTTCTGGTGTGGAAATTGCCTACATGGATTCGGTTTATTATGCGTTGGCAATTTGTTTCCACTGTCATAGCAACATGCAGGCAATTGGGACACAAATATTCCAAAATTAGCTTAAGGGAATACAAAAAAATAAGGGAAATGCGGTACGTTGTTTAACGATTAAAGTATTTTCGTGTGAACAATAATATCAAAGTAGTCCATGACTTTTCTGTACCCTGCTGTCAGTATTCCATATGAATGCTCCAAAACATTTCATTCCCAGTTCGAAATCTCTAAAGTAAACAAGTAGCTTTACAAAAATTACAACCCCAAAATGGTAAGTTGGAAATTATTTTTCCAATAACATTTTTACATACTTTTTACTCTTAGACATCATCCAACCCTTTGTTGGGGATAAGTAATGAAAACAAACGTTGTATGTCCTACGGTAATCCAACCTTTAAGATATACTATGGAGTAATGCGAAAAGCTGCAATCATTGCTTTTATCCAGCAAAAAAGATTGTTGAAAACAAAGATGATGGCTGAAAATGGAAAGAATAAAGAGTTACTTTACTTGAACGATGTGATCGAAAAAGAAAATTCTCAATATAAGGAAGATTTTTCTGATACCAATAAGGATAGTGCAGAAATTAAGACTATAGAATCTACAGAAGACAATTCAACTTTGACCCTACTTCAGGAAAATGTTCAACAGAACCAGGAGAGTAAAGCATTATCTAATGAGGTTGAGCAGCATGTACAGAAATCTAATCTACTTAGGGCTATACATACCTACGAACCTCCGGTGCTTCCCCGTATGGCTATTGTCCTTCCAAGACCCCGCAAATTTCCAATCATTGCCTTTACCACGAACAAAACAGGCTTTGAAAAAAGGATTATTGCTGAAAAAGTAAAAAAATATGAGTTGGACAATACAAATTCTCAATGTGGAAAAGAAATTTCTGATAGCTCTATGGATATTGGAGAAATTAAGGATATAGAGTTAACAGAAGAGAACTCAACTTCAAAGGACTTGTCCCCAGATCAAGAACCCAATTTGCAAAGGGCCATACATATCGATGAACCTCAGGTGCTTCCCCGCATGGCTATTGTCCTTCCAAAACCCCATCGAGGTCGCACCGTGTGGATCAATCCAATTGGCAACCAGTTTCCATCTCGTCAATTTGTGGCCTCGCTTCATATGCGCATGACAGCTCCCCCAAAGGATGTGATTTGGGGCCCAGAGCTCAATAAACAAATTCGGGCTCAGATAAAAAAGATAATTATTATAATGAAGGCTCTTCAAGATTTTAAAGACCTTTATGGTCCCCGTTACCTAGAACCTAAACGCACTAAAAAGCCCAAGTACAAGGCCTTTGATATACTTCTAATTTTCCTACTTATAATGATCATAATAGCCTTTTCCTATTACATTTGGACTTTATCATTGCCTGAGGAGATCCTTCTGACGCTATCAGGAATGTTTACTGCAGTACTTTCTTATATATATTTCTTGGTCATGAAATAAATCGAATATAAATACTAGTTACAAACTAAATGTTTTTCTCAAATAAAGGGTGTCCCTGTAAATAATTATTCATCTGATTAATTACTAAAAGATTGCGTTCCATCAAATTACAAACCTAGTTAGGGAGTGTATGGAACACCCACTTTACCCCATTGCCATGTGTGAGTTTTCCAGAGTTTTCATCCGCTGCACCTGCTGCAAAATTTGACCCCGTCGTATCACGTAGCTTTTCCGATTCCCAATACTCCGATGAGTTTATAGTTCTCTTTTCGTTTTCATTATTTAAGCCAGCTCCGAAAGGAGCCCAATTCGAGGCCAACTGGCCGCACCAAATCCCATCGACAATGTTGCGAAATTTCATTAGGATGAGCGCTCTGGGTTCGGAGCCCACTTAGTGGAAGAGTGTAGAGAGGGGGAAAAAGGTGGAAAATTGGTAGGGAAAACTACAAGGAGACCTACCGACCGGTGGCTGGGCTCGCAATTAATAGGCAAAATGTGTTACAATATTTTTGATGGCTTCTGTGCGGTCGTTCGTCGGGCTGTTTTATGGCTTGGCTTATGACTCTCAACTTAGCCTGAGTCAACGACTCCCGGCTGGGCCAGTGAGAACGTGCTGAATTTTAATTAGCCGCGCTTTAATGGCCTGCTATAATTTACTTGGGCAGCGGATGGTGGGGGGGGGGGGGGAGAGTACAGGAAACAGGGTCCCAAATAGTTAGAACTTTACAATAAACTTGAGAAAATCATCTACCGCAAGTTCTAAGGGTAATGGTCGAGTGTTATTATCTTCAAACCTCAGAAGGCAATCACTCACTACGGTTTCCTTTGCATTTCCGATTCAAATACATTTTACTTTCGAAGGGTATTCCCATGAGAAATTGTCCGGAAAACCGCAGAGGGCAGTCGAAAAATCATGACCCATGTGAGTTTCTTATAAATGTCACAACATAATGTCTCTCTTTCTGAAAGGAAAAGGGAGAGTTGGAAAAACCCCAAGCTGTATTACACGCATGAATCATCAGAATTATCAATCATACTCGAGTGGCAAACACGGATTGGGTGGCTTGGGAGTTTTGCTGCGGAAAATCCCCTTCCAATACTTGGCTTCGAGACCCGATCCGGGACACAGAAGTCGTGTTCGCATTAAGTGCTCCTCCATAAGTGGAAATCAACAAATATAATCTAAATAAGTGCTTGTTAAACAAATTTTTTTTTTGTGTCTCTTGGAAACAAAAGGGGGAAAAACGAAAAGAAAACTGCTTCAATGTTGACACTGTATGAATTTGTCTTTGCTCGGCTGTCAACTATAATGGATTCTTGGGTGCTTGTGGAGCATCATATTGAAAGTGAGACCAAAACTCAGGGAAACATCAGGAACAAATTGAATCAGAAATGTTAATGTCCGTATCACGTGGAGCAATCAGCGCAACTGACGAGTAATCAGCGCGCTGGGAAGTGAAATCGAAACCTGAAAATAAAGTGCTGAAAACGCTGAAACGTGCCAGCTGAGCACTTAGGCTTTAAACTTAATGCCCAACCGTACAGGCGGCCATGATGATGAGTTGGCAAAATAAAACAGGAAATGACCGACGACAGACGGATGGACACGCAGCGGCATGAATGAACGAATGAGTGGACCGGACGCAGGCAAGTGGCAAAAACTTTCATTGCTTTTTATTCGCTTATTTAACACAAATTTTTCGGTTCTTTTGCAAAGCGTTTTACGTGTCGGTATTCCTCTGTTTCTGTCTGGTGTGTGTATGTGTGTGTTTAGGAGGGGCGTCGGGAGAATTTGTACAAAATTTGCATTGTCATTTTGGAACAATTAGCAGAGAAGCCGGCAAAGCAGCCGCACAGGCAGCCAATTCACGTCATCCGTGGCGTATGAGCAATGTCGATGATATTCATTCATACTGCACCGCAAAATATAATGAAGCTGCTGTTCATTCTCGCCCTCAGTTGATGGAGAAGGGGAGGGTTTTGGGGGTCATGTTCATTCATTAGCTAGATAAACCGCTTTAATTACTGCTTTGGGACATTAGAAAAATATTATAGCAAAAGTGGAACACTAAAATATAGCATACTTATTTGGGAAATTAAAGAAAACTTATGCAGTTGGAAATTATATAGAGTTCTTGCTAAGTTTAACACTTGACAAGAAAGGATTTCTATAAAATCTCTTTAAAATTTACTATATTAACATTAAGTGATGAATTTAATATAATTTAATGCAAGACCACATTATTAATTCAATAGAAATACTCAAGGTGCTTAAGGACAGGCCTCAAACCTTAATCGATTTATCAAAATTTGCTTTAACTTAATAATTAAACAGATTAATGCTTCGCTAATGGAAGGGTTTAAATGAGAAGGGATGACTCGCACGATGCCGTGATTTATCTACTCGGAATAATGGATATTTACGGTCATCAAATGAAATACTTTTGATGATTTTTTTTTTGTAGCCACTATCATAAATTATTTCATTGTGGGACCTCATTTTGTCTGACCGTCGGTCGCAAAAAATAATGCGGAAAGGAGAGGAAAATGGTGAAAAGCTTACTGCCGGGGTAAAGTGTTGGCCAAACGGTTGCAATTTATACCAGAAATTCGACAATTTATTTCGCCAAAATTGATTTTCCCGCCTCGTCGGGTCATAGGGGGCGGGGGGTCGAGGGTCAAAGGGGGGCCGCAGTTCAATCGCGAATTTGCGATGCCGCACACGTAAAGCGTTCTAACAATTCAATCAGTTAGCGTTGGCAAGAAAAATCGTTAGCTGCAGAAATTGATAATATTTGAATGCAGCACATTGGAAAAAATTCGAACGAAAATCGGTAAAAATTTCCACTGCAATGGGAATGGAATGGCCGGCGACGAGTCTGATGGTCAGACAGAAATATATATATATATATATCGGACATAGCTCTCCGCCTTTTCCGACAAATCAACCAAAATCGGAGCCATGAGAGGAGCGGGTGCGGTGCAGGGAAAAGTGCAATGGCACGACTTCGACACAAGTCGAGCTGAAAATTTTTGTTGAAAAAAACTCTGGCTCCTTTTTATCGGTTACCTGGTCGAGGAAAAGTTTTTCCCCAACGGTTGGCAAAGTTTTAAATTTGAATTTGAACATGAATTTCTCATGTAATCAACGCCGAAGCGAAAGAAAATGTAACAACTTGCCCACACGAGCACTTCATTAATGTGAAAATGGTAACGGCAACGGGAAATGGCAAACACGAATGCCGGGGAAATGTGAATGGGAAATGGAAAACGGGAGACGGAACGGGGAGAAGGCAAATGGCAGGTCTCTGCAGGTGGAATCTCTCCAAGGATTGTTAATAAGCGAAGGTGCACTGGACACTGGACGCTGGACTTTCGACTTTGTAGACTTCAGTCTCTGGACTTTTGGCACGTGTTGGCCGTGATTTGTGACGATGCTGCGGACGTTTTATGGTTCGTTAGGAAGGGCTACGTCCTGCTCCTGCAAAGATCAATATGCCACCAAGCGAACTTGGTGTTGTTGACTTAAAAAATACTAGCATATGGCACAGAGCGAAGGGTACGCTTAATTGGTCATGACATGAAAGGTAATCATAAAAATAGGACAACAAATAATATACTTTTGAATAATTTTTTGATTTATATGTACATATATTCCGATATACAACTCACATCCTTCTAGGACAGTTAGTCAGTCATCGTTTCAAGTGTTAAATGGAAGTAGGATTCATTTCAATCTCTAGGCCTTTTGCTAAAATACAGGACAAAAGGCGTCAATTGCCTGGGACACGGGAGAATCCCTTCAAACACACATCTCCAATTGCATCACAAGGCTCAAAAAACTATGCAATTGCAGGCATTTTTATTCAAATTAAACACACAAAACAATCCAAAAACAAAAACAGTTTTAAGCTTTTTCATCGCTTTGTGTCAGGCCATTTGAAAACGGAAACCTTTGTCATTATGTACCTACAGCAGAAATGTCAAAAGCAAAAGACAACAAAAAACGTAAAAAGAATGCCGAAAAGGATGGTTTGCAGGGCGGTGGTGTGAGGAGGGGGGGAAATGTTTTATATTTTTGCAACAAAACTCACTAATTTTCTTTTATGTGGAGACAGCAACAGAAACAGAAATACGAGAGAGAGAGAGCGTTGCAAAAAAAGGCAGGAAAAATGCTAAAAGCGAAAAGGCAAAAATACAGTGTATGGGTGTGTATGGGTGTGGGTGTGCTAGTGTTTGTGGGTGTGTATCTGTGTGTGTGTGTGTGTAGTCTAGTGGAAAAGAAAAAGATGGCTGCACTGACACAAAATCAGTGAAAACAGAGGCAGCGCAGCAAGAACGGCAAACGGGAAACACAAACAAATGTCACTCAACAATTTTTATGAGTCTGACAAAAGTGAATTATACGAATGGACCCAGGACACCGCCGCCTCTTTTTCTAACGCAATTTATCTATGTTAAGCGACAACGGCGACCGGAGTCGGACTTGGGCCAGGAGTCGGAGAACCGTACCCGTAACCCTACTCCCAGTCCCGGAACCGTATTTGCAACCGGAGTCCAGTGCCAGTGATGCCACCAAACAGAAAGGGTCAAGTCGGTAAAAGTTATAAAGGTAATTTGAAAATAGGTGAAACAAATAGAAGATGCATAGAATAGTTCTATTTTTAAATGCATATTCTTAGTCAAAAGACATTTTAAACAATTTATTAATAACATAATATAGAAACATAAAAACATTTATTGTTCAAAACAATAAAATGTTCTGAAGCTTTATTAATTTCATAATAAAATGGGAAATAAAACTTGGCATTAATTATTTAATACACTAAAAGTGGAGTTAAATGGGATTAATCTTTGTCGCAGAACCTTTTTTATGTATTTGTAATTTGTTAATTTGTAAAAAAATTTAATCAAGAATTTTTTATTTAACAAAAGAAAGTACTCCTTTTAAGTCTTTTTTAATGAACAATAAGCATGGGGTATAAATTAGCTATTATCTTAGGTGAAAAAAACATGATACCTATTAAATTCAGCTAAAATTGTAGTAGTTTTTGAGTAAAAACTATGAATTGGCATAGCTAAGTTCATCTAATAAATAAACATATTAAATATTTTACTATTTAAATGCCGTTTCTCCCAGTTAAACCCCAAAATTCAAAGTAATATATACAATTTTCCCATCATTAGCTTGAAAAACTCTAAAAAGACAGCCCTATCATAGAGAATCCTTTCGAAAAGTGTTGAATTTCTGGTGCATTTTCTCGGCTTGTTTGTTGGCATTTAATTGCGATCTTTTTTCTGTTTTTTTTTTTTTTTTGTTCGGAGGCATCTGGGCAAATGAATTACAATACACAACTCCTTGGCCACAGATCCGAAGGCCTTGGCTCATAATTCTCACTTGTTGTTGCCGCCAAGAAAGGGGTTAACTCGTCCTGACCCATTGCGTGTGTGTGTGTGGGGTTGGCTTTTTATTTATGTTTTTAATTTCCTTTTGTTTCGATTGTGTTTCAGTTGGCTTGTCATATTTCTCAACTCCTTTGGCTTTGGCCAATTTCTTGCCAAGCTTTGTCAATGTCGAAATTTTTGGGTATGTCATTTTTTGTTTTATGGTTTAGTTTCCTTAAAGGCAATCCATGTTGGAGATTTTATTTTATTTGCTTACCATTTCATATCAACTGTAGACTGTAAATATATGTTATTGATTACCCGCTCTTAATTGCATGGATTTTATTTTTTATGCCACACATAAGACCATTGAGGCGGATTAATTTGAGAAATTGAAACCAATTTGTGTGACTATATTGGTATTTGTTTACAGACATTAAGGCTGCTACTATAATATATTCGTGTGTTTTTTGCCTGCTTTGATGTGTGCTGGTCTCGACGGTTATTAAATATAAATAAGCTTTTATTCGTTAGGGCTTTCCTACAGCTAAATGGCTTTTATTTTGGCCTGACACATGAGCAACGATAAATGCAAAAAAATCCTTAAATTTCGTTGGCAAATTAAACTTGCTAACAATGTAAGCACTCACAGTGAAACTGCATTGAAATAGTTGACAATTGTAGATGCACTGAATTGGAATATATGCGAAACACTAGTTCAGTCATTACGTCAACATGCGTAACATAATTCCCATTGGAAAGTTACCATTTCCGTTTGTTTTTTTACAAACAACACATAAAATATTAATAAAAGCGAACCCTGACATATGGCAGCCACGTGCTTCCCATATATCTTGATGTACACAATTTTTTAGTATCCCTTAGACTTGGCGTACACTAATGTGCCACGGCCATATTCGGAGACTGGAAACCTTTTAAGAGGCTCCCATTAAACTTGTCTTGGCTATGAAACAAAATGGCGCTAAGGACACCAGCCCAAACGTACACAAACACATACGTATATATATATATATATTTATATATGTACATATATATATATATTCAGGAATCCCGGAGCCGTCGGGTTATTGCTAATCAACTCACGTTTTCGCTGCTCGTTTCAAAATGTATTTTGTGACGCCATTTTGAACTGAACTCGAGTCGAACGTCTGGCCTTGCCGCCTTATCACCCGGGGCTTATCAAATCCATCGCGATACCAATGTCCCAGTGTCCCAGTATCCTTCCAGTCGAAGGTGGTGGAGGACACTATTACATTTCCGCCTAATAGTTGCTCGCTGTCAGGCGCTGATTAAAACGAAGTTGGCTCAAGTACATCCGTCAGTTGTTCTCAGTCAAGTCACGCATTTGGATTCAGCTCTTTTCGGGGGTTCCCCCCTTTTTCCATTCCAGGGTTTTTTTTTATTTTATTTTTACATTTAGTTGTGAGCCTTTGTCTCTGCAGTGCATTCAATGCTATCTGTCAGCGGCATGCGAATCCATTTGATTTACTTTTTCCTCTTAAAGAAATCAAACTTGAGAATGTCGACCGTAGGTCGTCACTTGGATATTTTCTGGGTGTGGGGGGTGGAGACCGGAGTGAGCTTTATTACTGCTGCACTGCCTGCGAAGGTTTTACGCTTTTGTTTCACGTCACAAAGGAGCGCCGCAGGATATAGACAGAGCACAGTGGGACACACTGAAAGGACTTTGAATAATAATGCTTTAAAAAATAATATGAGTAATATTATGGGACTTATAAATATAAATTAAAAACATGATCTCTACATTACATTTCTGAATTATTATAGTCTAGTAATATTATTTTTACTTTGGACTTTTGAAACATTTCGTCTAAAAGATATGTGCATTTGATTTCAATTCTATTCAGAGATTATATTTCTCATTTGGCCTGAGTACTGGCTCTTGATTTTTTCTTTTGCCGTCTGAGACTGTCTCCAAAGAAAATTCCGAAATACGAATATGACATCTTTGCTGTCAGGCGACTTTATTATCTAGACTCTGGCGAGTCGAGGCAAAACGGATCTGAAGTGAACTGAACTGGGCTGTCAGTTGCAGGCGATTCCCTCCGCTGACTCTGCCACAATCGAAGGCCTGACTTTGCATATACACAGTACTATATATAGTATATATATTTGGCTTAATCCTTGGAGAGCTGTCCACCTTTTTCGTGTCGAAAGTATGTGCAGGAGGGGGGGGCCAACTGAAATGCCACAATTACGATTTAAGATTGCCCGGCACAAATAATTCCATTTGGTCACGTGTCATAAATACAGTTGGCAGTGGTTTTTCCAGCACGTTTTCCCGGCAACTTTCCTTGCACATATGCCATGCCATTTTCGGGGGCGGCGAATCTAATTTTCCGCAGATTTCACCATGGACTTTTGTGCCCAGACAATGACCTCGTCCTGACCGCAGATACTGCAGACCGAAGACCAGAGAGCGGAGTGCATCGGGCGGTTGGCTTACTTATCCTTGTCGCTCGGCTGGACACGGGATTGGCCCCATTGCTACCTCGCCCGAATCTAATTTGCATGTCCCTCCACCTCGGCTCAAGGACTCCCCGATGACTTGGCCAGAATCGAATGGCCTGTCGGTGCCGGGACTCGTTTTGTGCCAGCCTCCCTAACCCAAATGACGTCCCTGTCTTCGATGCATTAACCCACAAAGTGTAGATACAGATGCAGCTGCAGCTTTAGCCATAAAATTGGCCCAGCCAGGCGGATTTAAGTGCCCGTCGGTTGACAGATTGAGCCAGTTTCGGTCAAATCGAGAGGCTGTCGAAATTGGAGTCGATTGCCAGGGCGAGAGTTTCCACCGCAATCTTGTAAATTGGCCGCAGTGAGGTGCTTGGCAAGGTTTAAAGTTAAATATCCCAAAATACTTGATATCTTCTATGTAAATTTTTGGTTAATTGATTGCTTGCAATTTGCCAATCGAAAGAAGATACGTAAAACATTTAATCCACTTATTACATGCTAAATATTATTGCTTCATTTTAAACGTTTTCGTGGTGGCATTTATCATTGCCAGCAGATCCTCTCTCACGCTTTTAGCCAGCCATAAATCTTACCGACGGCATTGTCCTGCTGCTACTGCCTTTTGCTTTTGCGTTGCAGCCTTTGAAATGCCAGTTCAAGTTGCCCCATAAGTGGCTTAAATGTTGAATTTCAAATACAATGCGAAAGGGTTTAAGGGGGGATGAGGGCGGACAGGGGGAAAAAAAGGAGAAAACTAAAACAGGACACATGGCCATGCCGGATGAGGGCAGGACGAGCTGTTCGCATTGTGCCGAGTGCCAAGTTATGGGCCTGGCCTCCTCGCATCGCCATCGCCATCGCCGTGTGCCATGAATGTCCTTATAAATTGTCTGCAATGTTAAATGTTGCATGTGTCTACCCCCTAGACAGCCCTACTACCACACAGGAAAAAAATCATAGGATATATGAATTAAATCAAAGTTTTAACTTATCGATATTACAGCCTTACTATGTCTTCGAGATCTTGAAAGTTAAGATATGATTTTGTACTGTCTCTCAAGACTTATTTAAGTCTCTTCGATGACTGATTTGTTAGCTTTTACCGATTATAAAATCATATATTTAACATTTAAATTGTTAATATTTTTGTGGTAAAGTATTATGTACTAAAGTTATTTCAGTGCTTCTACCAATTTCTAGTTCTTGCTCGTGTGGGTTGGTTGCCTTTGACTTTGGCTGCAGTTTTGCCTGCAGCTCAGGAATTTATGGCCCTGCCTCTGGCACACCACTATGTGTGTGTGTGGGTGTGTGTGCTGGTGTGTTGTTGTGCCTGGCTGTAAGCTGGTGTGCCGGTGTGTGGGCCACTAATCAGCACACGTTTTAGTTCTGCCGTTGCAGGAAGTGGAAGTTGAAATTGTTAAAAGCAATAAAGCTAATAAGTGATGTGGCAAATGTGCGGCCTCGCTTTGGTTTCTCTGCCTTTTGCAAGTGAGACTGTGCCTAGGTGTGTGTGTGTGTGAGAAAAGCAGGGCATTTCCCAGTTCCCATTTTCTATTTTCCATTCCCATTTCCCACCCTCACTTCCCCTTCGTGAATGAGTGGAGCTGGCACTCGCCATTCTGTTCACGTGTCCATCGCTAGTTTTCGAGTCCGTTTCCACTGCCAGCACGGGAAATCAGCAATTAGTGGCAGACCCAACGCCCCAAGCACAAGGACCCGGTTAAGAGCGATTACCGGGGTGTAATAGTGGTCACAATAATAGGTCTTTTACACCATTAAAGATTTTATAGAATCAACAGGGCGTATACGTAATTTTATAACAATTTATTTATTTCTAGTAAGTTAAATAAGTTTTTTAATGCTTTTATTCAATTCTTAACCAATCATATTTTATAGAAAATTAATAGAAAAGCCTGCTATTACTTTGTCCTCCTTTGTGCATGTGTGTTTGGGTGGCTGTACGCTTCAGTATGTGTGTGTGTTCGTAGCGGGCACGCATTTCCGTCAGCGCCAACTACTTCCGGCCGCTCAGTGCACTTTGACTTGGCTCCTGCCAGGACACTTGGATACTTGGAAGTCAGGACCAGGAGCCAGACCAGAGGCAATGCCTGTGCCAGGACCAGAGCCAGACGCCTTCCCTCGATGTTTGCCCAGCTTTTGAGCCACCCCGCCCGCCCGTTCTGGGCTGTGTAATTTTATGACTAATTAGTCAGCTAGTACGTCAAGTTGGTAACTACATAAACAGCGAAACGACGACTCCGTTTAGCCAAAGTCTATGGCCGATCGTTGGGCGTGGCCATTTATTTGCCTTGCTGCGCTTTTAATTGCTTGCAAGCAATTTCTTTAGCCTTTTTATGGCATGTCTCGGCTGGCATTACAGCAACAGCAGGAGCAGCATCTCTACGGAAGCAACATCTAGGAGCATGGAGTTGCAACTCCAACACAGCCCCCGGTGTGTCTACAAAGTTGAGTTGCAGTTTTAGTTGGCTCTGGCTGTGTTTTGTTTTATTTTCCCTTGCTTTTCATTGTTGCCCGCTTTTTTGCATTCTTTGTTCTTGTTTGGCTTTGTGTAATTTTGCATCATAAAACACACAGAGGGAGAGAGAGAGCACAATGCACAGACCACGGAAGACATGAAGCCGTCTTTCAGCAGCCTCTTTGTGGTCGCTTAAAGATGACTTTAAATCGGGTAATGAAGCTCTGGGCACCAATATCCAACTTACTAGTTTTATAGTTAGGAACATCAAAGAGAGTGACTTGAACCTCATGTTGTAAAATAATATTTAGCAGCTAAGATGAGATATAAGTAAGAGTAATCCTCACTGGAAGTTATTAATCCAAGAAACAGGAAAGTACAAGTACGCAAGGCACTGTGAAATATTGTCAAATTAACAACTGACCAAAGGACGACAAATTATTTCCGCTTTCCAAATGAGGCACTTCCGTGGCAGGACCACACCCATAACTTCCCCAAAAGTCAGAGGAAAGTTGTGCCAGGACATTGGCGTGTTGAATTTAAAAATTCGCGCCACATACACGAAAAAACTTGAGTACGGGGCCAAAAAAGAAAAATAAAAAATTTAAATGACAAGCAACTAATGGGAATTGCCAACAATTTTGCAGGGGAAGAAGAGAAGGATGACGGCAGGTGGCGCAGAAGTTTGCCACCTCTGGCCAACCTTTGCATCGAAAATCAGCTAACAACACAACAAATGGCTTCATTTATTTGCGTCTTTTGTGCGATGTTGCACGGAACTTCCGGCTACCAGGTGGAAGGTGGAAAGACAAGGACGCGGAAAAGTAAAAGCAGCTAAAGAAATTCTACCAAGTGGCGGGGTAGAGGGCCAGATCCTTCCTTCCCAGCTTAGATCCCGGCTTCTTGCCCCCCTCCAAATCTGTAAGTGTGCAAAGTTTACACTGAAAAGGTTGCCGCCTCCGCGAGCAACAACGAGGAGCGTAAAGAAACATAAACTATTTATATATATATATAGAAGCAAGTTGCAGCTGCACTTTGCAGTGATTGAATGGCCAACACCGACAGCCGTTAATGTGCTTGGGGTTTTTCATTGAGATAAACTTTTTGGTTGGCCGGAAAGACCGCAGGAAAGTCGCACTTTAAAGTTTTCGCTTTCGGCAAACGGAACTTTAGCCACCAGAGAAACCAAGGGGATTCCTTGGACTCTGAAAAGCATAAATAAATAAGGAAATACAATTAGAAGATTTGGAATAATTGCAGCCCGCTTAAAATTAATTATATGCTGCTTCATAAACATAACTTTATGCTGAATTGGTTTTGATAAAATGTTTATTGTTTTCAAGAACACTTTTTCCATTGCATACCCTCGCAATTTGGTTGCGATCTGTATTCAGCTAAGCTATACTAGGTTTGTGTCTCTTCGAACTCCAGTCATTGTTTATTAACCTTTTTAGATCCATCTCCTCCAAATTGACTCTCATGCAAACGTCTATGAATAGGCACAGGTCCAGATTCTTCATTTTCTTGGCCAACTTAAAGGCTTCGGTTAGGGTATTTTTTTCGCGTTCGATCTTGCCCAGAATTGCATGTGATTTACAGATGATCATCAGACTCAGGAAGCTCCACACATCACTATTACACTTTGTAGCCTCTGTGGGGGAGTTTTTTAAGGGTTTCAATTGTATTTTTTCGGAACTTTAACTCACCCTCCAGAGCCCTGCGTGCCATGGAGCAGGCTGCATCGAACGAATGGTAATCGAGGTGCGCCTGAGCCAGTTCATGCAACAAATAAGCGCGTTCAAGGGGATACTCAGCGAATCGCATTCGATTCTCCATACGAGCTACTTGTTTCCTATAGCAAAAATGAAGTTTATTAAATATTAATATATTTTTCTACACTTTTTTACTCACATAAATTTCTCTGCTTTGGGATCTGCTGTATTGGTTCGCGGTAGATTAATCCTATTCGGTCGCTTCGTATCCTTATTATTCTTATTTGGCAACCCGAAAAGGGTTAAAAGACGTTGTCTTCCCTGCAGAACCGTCACATTGCTGGGAATTTTGTATTCATTAATGCGGGCTAAACCCAGGTAGTTATAGACCTCATTAGTGAATTCAAATCTCCATGGCATTATGCGGTGTGTTTTGGTAGTGACATAGTCACCCATGACTCCTTCAATGAACGATGTCAGTTTCTAAAAAGGAAATTTATTTTATAATCGATTCCAAAGAAGTCTCTCTATAAAGATTTATTACTTAAATCAATCTAAAATACATTGTCATAGTCGTATTATTGGGCATTTCTTTAAATTTCAGGACTTTATGAATTATATAATAACTTCAAGGGGTGTTTAACTTATTCTTTTTACATTTCTTAAAGTTGTAGAATAACAAAAACTTACATTAAGTTCACCAGCTCGTATGAGCAGTCGAATGGTGCGCAGGATCTTGTAAACATTTCTTCTCGTTTGGTTCTGTATTCGGTATAAATTATCATCCTTTTGCTTGTTGTAGAGTGTCTCACTAGTAAACTTTTGCTGATGTTGAGCGTACATAGGACACCGAGTGTGCAGCATTTTCTGGTAATAAAATAATAACAAGAATTATACACAAGCAACCGGATATTAGCAGCTCAAACCGTCAAAGTTCGCGCTGACTTGTAGTTGAATTCCAACAATTTCTTCAAATGCATGGATGATTCTTTGCAGTGTTTTGGATGCACATTGGAATCACTTCGTAGATTCCTCAGAAATTCCACATCCACCCAGGCTCTGTTCAGATATGTTGCGTTATAAATCTTGAAATACCGGTCGCGTCGGGCTTTCTCCAGTGGAGATAGGTATTTTTCCTAGGATTCAAAATTAAATGTGATATAGTTTTGGTATCTAACTCAATGTATAATAACCTCTTTCTCCATTACGCTGACCACATCGCAGGGATCCTTGAGATCCTTGGGCTGATTGGCCAGTTTATCCATCATGCTATTGACCAGCCGCTGAACTGGTATTGCAGTCTCGTCAGATAAAACGTCATGGAAGTTCTCATCTACCTGGAAATGAAGGATATAATTATATAGAAGGTTTTTAGTAAGTTAGTAATTTTTTAAGCCTTTTTGGACTCATTTAACTTACCACATTTAGACGATTGACAACGGGCACTGCATTAATTGAGCTAAAGCGCCTCAGATGGCCATGCAGATTTATTTTGGTGTCTTCCAAACGACTCGACTCGTAAAGGGCATCACTGACCTCCAAACTGGTGTGGAGACTGACAACCGGTGGCTGTTGCTTCATCAGCAGAGCTGTAAGTGGAAAGAAGACTTGGATGATCTCCGACGAGTCCTACCAACACCCGATCTCACTTTCTGCCTTGGTGCAATCCTTTACGGCCTCTGGAGCCAGACCCATTGTCCGCTTCAGTTGGCTTCGGCGCATCAAAGCCCTCGCATCGAAGGGATTAAGATCCAAGGAGTTGTCCACATAGCCGAGCGCGCTTGCGAACCTACGCTGGCGGGATAGATACAGACCCCAGTCGGAATGGATGCTGGCCTGGTGAACTGCAGACCAAGGATTTATCTCCCAAGGTCGCAGATGCGGCTTCACTGCCGGCCCTGGTGCCTGGAGGCTTTCGGATACGCTTAAACGATTGGACATGGCTTGTTTTTCTAAGATATCAGAGATCGCAATCAAACAACAAACAAAGTAGAAACAGTGGGTATAAAAAAACAGGTTGTGTTGTGTAACGAAGTTAGTTTTTTATTTTATAAGTGACGTTTAAGGTACAAACTTGAAACACATAAACCTAAGGATCGAGAGATTTTATTTCCGCTGAAACCTGTAATCTAAGAACTAAATGTTGTGCAAACAAAGACTACCTCAAAGATATTATTCATCGAGCAAATTCCTAGATTCTAAAAATTCCCAACTCTGGCTTATGGCTTTTGGTGCTCGGTGAAACATAATCAGCGTCTTACGAGATACATTACCACAAGCCGAGCCTCACAGCGAGCTGAGAAAAATGTTTTCCCAACTTTTAGCCCAACTTTGTGGCACTAGTGGGGTTTCCCCGGGATGGACGGTAGTAGCAAAGTTGCCCTAGCCAGGGCTCTTATCCAATTAAGTCATAACTCAATATGTGCTGAGAGATATGCACTTGGCCATTACTTAGGCAAAAGGCAAAAATTTGCTCTAATAACTTTTGAGTTTGCGCTTTCTTCCGTCTTCTTTTGCCGACGCTTGCCAGGAAGATAATTTTCACACCAGCGCCATGTAATTTGTCCTTCTGGGGCAAAGTTTGGTTTTTTTTTTTTGGCCAGCAATTTTTAGTTTATGCAGAGCAACAGCTTCCCATCTCCGCACCTTCAGTCTCTGAGCTGCTGCTCCATTTTTCCAGCTTCCCTTTTATGGCACCAGCGAGACGCTGCCACAACTCATTTGGCATTGACCAGGATTGGACGTTGCCGCAGTCCTCCGTGACTGTGTCTACGGGCAGGGCTACTGGGATGCATCCAGCAGAATCCAGTATCCAGTATCCAGTCTCCGAGTCCAGCCACCCGGCTGTGCTCCATCCACATCCGTAGCCCACATCCATCTGCCGTTGAGAGCGAGCGCGCATAAATTATTCATTTGTAATGTGCAGCATCTCTAGTCCTTAGTCCTGTACAGAGAGAAAAGTCTGGATAAACATTCTACATTTCCATTGATTTTTGAGAAGAACAATCTAGTCTCTTCATACCTAATTTAGAATTAATTAGAGGCAAAGAACTTTTCTTAAACTACTCTATTCAATACTTTGATTTTATTTACAAAATATGCTTATGATATCCAGTTCCTTAAAGTCTTTTCCCTCTGTGCAGTCTCAGTGCCAGGATCTGGAGTCTGAGAGTCTTGGGCCAAAGTTCTGTGTGCACTTTTGGCACAGGATATGACACTGACACTCAGCGCCGGCGCTCGTCCTGCGTCAACAACTTCCTTGGCTGCTGCTGGCGTTTACTTTGGTTTGTAATTTCCTACTGGAGCTAGGGCCGTGGGTAAAAGAAAAACAGCAAGAAATGGCATGAAAACCCCAAGAAGTGCACGGGAACATGACGATTGCAGCTGGACCTCCCTTCCTACCCAGCTCGTCCTTTTCTGGTTTACCGCTCTCCACCGGGGAAACTGCTCCTGCTGCTCCTGCAGCTTCTGCGGCAATTGCAAACTTTAAAGTTTGCTCTCCTTTTTGTGTGTTTGCGTCAAAAGTTTCATTTGTGAATTGAAAAATTATTTCTAGTTGCATACATGCAGAGTGTGTCATTTGCAGGAGGGTCGCCCAGGACCTCTGAACTCTGGCAGCGAGGCGAGCAGCAGCCAAGCTCATTGACAAAATAGAAAGTTGTTGACTCGGTTTCCTTTCCAGTTTTCCGAGCATAAGTTTTTTTTATTTTTTTTTTTAGCCGGCAACGCTTTTAATTACACGCACACATCCCGGGCCCGCTTAAATTTTAATACAAGGTCTGGTGGCCTGATCTCCTCCTCAAACCGTAAACAGTGGTGAAGCCCCACACGGAGTGACATTAATTAATTAAAAAACTTAATGGGGTGAGGTCTAAGGCTCTAGCTAAAGCTAAAAGAAATGAATAGGTGGCTCCGGCATGCAATGTGCTAACACCTGGCTTAAGTCGTGTCACCCTGGCAAAAGTTAATTGCCCCAGAAAAAAATCTAGAGTAACGTAATCTAATAATAAGGAATTATGCAAGTTTTTAAATAACATTATTCTGAATGCAATTACGGCTTTAAATTGAAGCTAACTGGGCACGTAGTTTAGCAACTTTAGGAAGCTAAAATTGTGCACACTTTTGGTTGAAATTAAGTAAATTAAGACGAGTATGGCACACAACGAGCAGGAAATGTATAATAAATATACGTAAAAATTCTTCTAACTCAAACTTATTTTAATAGAAATATGTAACATAATGCTTCTGTTAAAGGTACAGCTAATATATAATAATTAAGATTAATGTTTGTTCAGCTAATTAATCTTTACTTTATTTCTATAATATATTTTTCATCCTTGTATTTAATGTCTGGGATTTTATGTTTATTCAGGTTTGTTTTTATAAAAACAAAATAAGGTGTTCGTTCCAATATATATTTTCAACAAACATACTTCATACATACTTCATTTCAAGTTTACTGAAATATTTTTTGTTATTTTGCTCTAATATTTCTTTTATTAGCTACATGTTAATATTAACTAAGCTCCCTGCCCTTCTCAATCTTCGCTTTATTAAAGTAAACCGCTCAAAATTAGCACCGATTCTGAACATATTTTTAATTCAGGCAGTAGTTTGATTTGAAACGACTTTGTTGACTCCGCTTGACCACAAATTTGTCAACAGGCATGGCAACCGCACACACATACACCGAAATCATGGCCGAAAGCCGCAGACACGCACGTGCCACGCTAAACCGGAAACGGAAACACGCCATGTGAGTGCCAGCGAGAGCGAGTGTGTGTTTGTGTGGCGTTGTTTATTGACATTTGCACAGTCTTTGGCAATTATTTAGTTACAGCTTGTTTATTTGTGTCGACGTAAAACGGATGCAAAACTTTACTGCTTTTGAATGTTTTTAGGAAACAAAACAGCAAAAAAAAATCAGAAACTGTGGGCTACGAATTAGTTTGTGACCCCAAAGCATACAGCGTTCCAACGGATGCACAAGCGAATCAAATAGATAGAAACGGATGCTTGGTGACAGCTAATAAAATTCTTAAATTAGCTTAATTAAAATATATATATATGTTATAGTAATTATCTGTTGCGCACACCAGTGGTGTCATCTGATTGTGGGAAGCCCAATTAGGAGGGAAAGCTACTTATTTTTCACTCACTTTGGATGGACAAACATTAGCACTGACAAGTTTTAATAATATTATAAATTATTCCACAAAATATATGTATTATACACATAATAAAATATAAAATGTGCAGTGCTTAAAGTCCTTGTTCCATAATGAACACTTCAAATATTTAAACAATCTAATTGTACTTAATTTTTTCAAGTGGGCTGTCAAATCAGAGAATCTCTCTCTCTTAACTCATAACCATGGCAGTGCTCGCCTGCATGTGACAGGACACTGCCTAATTAAAATGGCAAATCGTCGGCCACAAACAAGGACTTTGGCAACACTCGTTGGATGTTGGCAACAAAAACAAAAGCAATAGAAGCAGGAGCAGCGGTACAAGCAAATTGAGATGCAAATTTATGCACCGTCTGGTTAAAAAAAAAAAAAGAAAACAACCGGAAAATGACCGAAAAACCCAAACCCTCTCATCGAACCCCAAAAACGAACCATTCAAATTATGCGAATCTGCACACTCAAACTCGTACCACATTTAGTGGCAGATACATTCGCACATCTGCGTTACTTTACACTGGCATCCATGATGAATTTGACTGCATTGCCTGCTGGCCAGTTTCGAAAATAAATTTAAATTTGATTAACGATTTCTGGGGCCAACTTTGGGCTGCGGACTTGTCGCCCCAGACGAAAATTGATTGGTGGTTGGCTTGATTCTCACCAAAAAACAACTTTTACGGTGGCAAAACTTTATGCGGTAATTAATTTTCATATGCTTTAGCGGGTCAATACTGCAGTTGGATAGCCATTCATTAAATTGGCAGTAATTTTGCATTCAAATGACCTTTAGAAAACCATCATTAAATTTGTCTTTCTTCTTGTTAAATACAGTAACAGTTTTTGCGGACTCCCATGTCCATGTGTGTCTCTGTAGTGCAATGTAATAGCACTGTGTGTGGTCTCTGACAGGATCCGCGAGAACATCCCACTCAAAGGGACTTGTATGCCCACTGGCCAAAGGACCATTGAAGTCCTGTCGGTCTGTCGGTCTGGCGGCGATGGCCGTGTACTCGTCGAGGGTCCTGCATGATGGCGCGCATCTCTCCTTCCTGTTTATGGCTGACCGACACTTGTCATACTCCGTGGCATGTAAAAATGGATGACCCTGGATGGCTCCACAGCGACTCGCAGTGGAGCATTGCATTTTTAAAGAGAGAAAGAGAGAGCTCGTCGCCAGGCGGTACATAAATTCGGCTGCAAAGTGTCATGTACCCGCACATAGATCAGTGTCCTGTGTCCCCTGTCCGGCATGTGGGTTCAAGATACCAATGCGGTGGACTAGGCTTCTGGCTTCTAAAAGAGTCATTTTGCGGTTTGGCAATTAAGTCAATGTTAACGATGCCGACACCGAGACTCCCACGCAGACACGAGCACAGATTCAGGTCCAGATAGACTCACAGATACAGATACAAAACAGTCGGACGAGACACATTCGTTTTCGGTGGCGCAAAAATACGTAGGCAGCAATAATTAATAAAATACACAATAAATTACTCATACGCCAGCGGCAGCCCGCAAGTAAAAAGAGAGAGGAAAAGCGAATCTATTTGTGTGTGAGTTTTTCTTTTTATTTTGCCAAAGGCTGGCAATGATGGAGCATGTGGGAGCCGCAGGACTTGCCAACAATTTATGTTGAATTTTCAACCTCTGGGTATTTGTTAGCATACCAGGTTATTCATGGCCAGACACTAACATGAGTAATCAAGCAGGGGAAAGTATGTGAAACCAGATTGCTATGTCTCAGCTAAGTTAAAAAAAAGGGAAAAATTTAATTAAAGAGGTGTATTTTGTAGTAATATGTTAGTTATTTCATCAATCATTTTGTGTATACACGAGGAAATTATAACGGCTTCACTTTACATATCAAGACTTTACCTACAAATGAAGCACTTTAATTTTCCTCAGTGCATTAAAGAGAGATGCTTGTGGAAAAAAACATTAAGGAAGCATCTCAGAAATCACAGGACAAAGTGAAGCCGGCGGAGACTGGAATAAAAACGGCACAGATTGCATGAGAGACGAGGAAATACGACAACAGAGAGCACGGGCAAAGGCAACAAGAACTATAATTTCCTAAAGGACTTAATTATTTTATAATAAGCACATGGCGCCGGGATGCTGCGGGAACGGAGAGGGGGGGCTTTAGCCCGACTAAAGTCGGCAAAGGACGAAAGGATGCCGCGCAAATGCAGCGCAAAAGTTGCAAAAGTTTTTCTCCACTCGACAATCGGTCAAAACCAGTGGAACGAGGTGAATCGCCAGAGGGGCAACGTAAAATCTCGACCATAAATAGTGAAAATATTACAAATTCTTGTTTTCTTTCTTCGAGCTACGCCAGAAACCCCCAAGCTTTGGTTTTATTTACTTTTTTTTGTTGTTTGTAATAATGAATTTATGGTTGGATGAATTTAAGCAATTAATATTGATTTGCAAGAGTTGTTGCGGTTCTTTGGCCAGCATTCGGTTACGGTTCTTAGCCAGGTTCAAGATGTGGCCAAGCAAGCGTAAATCGAAAGAATAAATATGTACTAAGAGGAGCTCTGGAGTAAACAGAAAACGCAGAAGGGAAAACCCCAAGGAATAGAGAGTTTCCCCTCAGGCATAATCTTCCATTTAAATACTTTCCTCGCCTTCCTATTAGCTGCACATTAATGTTGACTTTGTCTTATTTAATTAGCACTTGAGTCGAATCTCGATTAAAGCCTCATTTGCATAAACTTCAATCTCTCGCCGCTGAGGCGACGAAATTTCCATTTCAGGGCACTCTTGCCATAACATTAAGCCTGCATAAATTCGAATTACGCATACGCCTAGTGTGCCGGCGCCCTGGGCCTGCGGCAAACACGGACAAACATTTAAACACTTCAAAAACAATATAAATTCATTCAGAGCACGGCCAACCATATCCCCACTATAACCATAAGCAATAAAACACACAGACCACCACGCAGACATCGGATAGGCCAGGCCAACAACAATGCCGCCAACAATGCATAAATAAAGACCAATGCCAAACAATTGATACTTTGGACAAGGGAACAGAGAGAGAGCGAAATGCTACCATTGAACAATTTGTACGAATTTATATGTAACCAAAAGAGCAGCGCACAACTAAACATTGAAACAAACATGCCCAAATGTCCTGGGAGTTAGCCAGGATAGTCCCCTGGCCAGTGCAGACACCTAAAAAGAGGCAGGCAATTTGGCTCAAAAAAAGTCTCAATTAAATGAAAATAATTAGCTAGTTTCTTGTATTTAATTTAAATGAATTCACTTGTTAAATATACCAATGATTAAGTATTATTTAGATAGAGATTCTTTGAGCGTATATGAATTTAATTAATTATGTCGTATGCTCTAAATATTTATGTTAAATTAAGTTAGTTTTCGTTATGTTGTACAATTTTTTAAGAGATTATTAACACCAATTACTGTAACATAAATAGAAATAGTTGGAAATATATGTATATTTTTGATTATATAAACAAATTCAATGTATATTTCTCTCGTAAAGGACAAAACTTGTCAACACTACTCTGACATTATTCGCAGCTATATCTCCAGTTTCCTTTCCTGTTCCTTTTCCCCAGCCAAACCCCAACAAATTCATTTGAATTGCAAAACAAACACGAGAACAGACCGAACATTGACGACATTGGGGCTACTATATAGCAGTTGGTCGGGAGTCCGGCTAAAAGGAGCTTAATCATGTTGTAAATTTGCATAATTTGACGTGAGTGTGTGTGTGAGTGTAGACTCAGGAGGGACATCCAATGGCCCAGAGAATATAGCCAAATATATAATGCACCTTACTCGTAATGGCTCCAAATTCTTGCCGACACGCAAATAGTTATTTCATAATAAAAAATAGCCTAGAAATTACGTTATTTGTCTAGGCTTAAATTTGAATTTAATTTAGGTGGCTCTGGTGGGAATGGTAGACTTGTGTTTTCGCCTATTAAAGCTGAAATATTAAACTTTATTATAGATATAATTTACAAATAAAGTAAATAGTGAAATAATTTACATTTAAGTGTTTGCTGAGAGCAATTTGTGTTGTTAGGAAAGATAGATGAATTAAAATATTAATAAATACCAACGACCAATCAATATTTTAAGAGTTTTCTTATAAAATTTTTGTGGTTAAAATCACAAACATTTACCACAAAAACGTATCAATTTATTTCAATCAAAGTTTATTTATACCTTTTAATCGTCTTATTATTCGTATAAATATCAAAATTAAACTTAAATTTTGTGTCAGAAAATAATCCATAAATCATGACGCTTTCATACGCTTAAATGTGAATTTAATTGCGGTAATTAGCACTGCTCGTGGCAGCTTTGGCTCTCCCCGAATGTCACTTCTTATAAACAAGAGTTTTAAACGCAGTTGGATTTGCAACTTTTTCCGCACTCGTGCGGAATGCCATCGTGCCGTCTCATTGCACAATTCCATTCTAAACTGTCATATAAATGTGATTATATTGACCCCCTCGAGAGAACCCACCACACTTTGTGACAGCTTAATTGAAGGATATGCGTGACCACAGTCCGAGTTTAGAATAAACGTGGCCTTTTTCTATAGAGTTTTGTTCAGGACACGGATCACGCTCCAATTGCCTTAAATGTGATTACACAATTGGTTAGGTTATTAAGAGTAATTTCTTATTTAAAGAACAAAGAGGTAAATGATTATCTCAATGCAACTTCTTTGATATTTGTTCTCCTTTCATTCTTAACAACTTTGATTTTAAACTCCCCCAAAAACCCTTAAAGTTGTCACTACGCATCGCCTAAAAACGTTGACCAAAGTTCTTTCCTTTTGCTAACTGAATTGTTCTCCGCGAAACTAACAGCTTCTTGCCCCTTAAAAGCTTGTCAGTTAATAGAAAACAAGTGACACCGCCTCCAGCCAGCTTCATAATTAAGTCCAAATGAACAGGACACCCAATGCAGGCAGCTTGGTCTGACCCCGGCCAAAGAGGGTACGAGTCCAGGACCAGGGCAAGGACCAGGACTAGGACCCGGAGCAGAACCAGTTGAGTACATGCAAGTGTTTGCAGTTTAATGGAATTTTTAATTTCGGCCCCGCGACGATGCTTCTGAGCTGGGGAATAGCTGACATTATTACAAATTTTTTACTATTATTAAAAATGCAGAAAACATTAAAAGCGACACAAAATTTGTAGCCAAAAGTCGTGGCAGGGGCAGCTGAGCTGGGGCAGGATGATTACTTAAGTGGACATGGCTCGCAACCTCCTTCGGAGGTCCGGCATATAGTGCACAAGAAGTTCCAGCAGAAAGACCATGGCACTGGCCATTATGGCTAGAACCAGGGTGAAAAGTGCCGGGGCAAAGTGCTCCAGATCCACATCTGCCTTGGAAGCCTTATATAGGCTGCAGCCTGGCCGTCGCACTATCCACTTCTTGTCATTGTAACCCATAAGTCCGGTGGCCTGAAGATGGAGCAATGCATGGGCAATGTGCTCCCTCCATGGCGAACCCTTGGGCATCACTGATCCCGTGGTGTATTTCGGATTAAACTTAATCTCCTGAAGCTCACAGAACTCTCCCTCGTCCATGTGGAGGTCCATTAGCAGCCTGTATATGCGATCGATGGCGGTGTGAAAGGCAAATCGTCCTTGGATAATCCTATCAGCGCCCTGCTGAAGCGTCAGGATGTTGTGCTCGCAAATTCTCTCGGCAAAAACCGTTTTTACGAGCTGGTTACTAGTATTCGTGAATATAGCAAAGTTGTAGGAAATGTTCTCCATGCCAATGACCAAATTGCTATCGTACAGATCCTGCAGACTGAGTATACTCCTTGGACTCTCCGAGAGCAAAGAGCCCACAATAAAGGCTCCGTAAAACTGCATCAACATGAAGCTGAAAATTCCAGTAAAACTGATCAGTATTCTAGTGGAAAATAGTTTAAAAAGCTCAGTAGTAGGTCCCTGCTGAAGGTACGTCTCAAGCATGCTAAACCAGACAAAGGACAGGCGGCTTTCCACCTGGGACCTCTGCAGCCTCCTCTCCAGCCGCACATGTAGCAAGAGGAGTAGAGTACTGCCTGTGACCAGGGCAAGGACACACCACCACACCTGGTTGCTTAGGGGCTCGAAGAATATATTCCGGATGTGGCTGTGTCGCGGATGCCGGAAAATGAAGTGAAGGCTGTGGGTTGAAAATCAGTCAGCGACTCGATTCTAGTGGGATTAGCTTACTCCTGGGTGTGCAACACAGCCGAGTACTGGATGTACGGTTGCCTGTCCAGCACAAAGCGCATGGGGGACACGGCAAAGTCAGCGGTGCCACTCAACACCTCACCCATCACTCCGCTCCAGCTGCCATTCTCCTGCAGTTCGCCCCACTTGTCCGTGAAACTGATGGCCAGGCTGCACAGAGAAAAAAAATGGGTGACTTAAAATGTACTTCAAATAGATTCAGGTAAAAATGGGGGTTAAGGAACTACTCATTTTCTTGATGAATTTATCAAAAGTATTTTATTTTGAATTGTGTAAAGTGGATGGTTAATACGTTTAATACTTTTTTGTAAGTGCAAAAACAGCCTCATTAACGGCTACCTTGTTGCTTTTATCACAGACCCACCTGAGATTGTACATGCTCTCCACAAGCCTGAACAACTGATAGTTCTTACGCTGCATTGGGTCCCGTTCCTGTAGGTGAAATTCGTCAGCCAGGTAGGCCATGTCATCGAATCCAGGAGGCTTCTCTGTCAACTGGAACACATGAGGTGACTGTTGAGTGAAAGTTGAGAGTTCCCTTTTCATGTTTACTTACCACCGTGCTGCCGTGCAAGGTGATTTGTCCATAGTTTCGTCGACGAATCACCCAGGTTTTCTTATAATTATCCAAAAGCTGGTAGCCTTCTGAGACAGTCCATTGACCCTTTTTTTCAATTATCAGGGGGGTCGGTACTCGGGAGCTGATGCGGTAAACATCGTAAAGCAACCAGGAAGTGCTGACACTACAATATGCATTTTAATTTTTGAAAATATTCCGCAATATTGCATATACAACTCACTTATCCTGAGGCCGCAGGACCACCGTGATGTCCGCATCAATTCCCATGCTGTAGCCACTGAAGTGCTCCTCAATCAGCCGCTCGTCTGGCTGGGATTCGGTGTTGGAGCCAAGAAGAAACCACGCCAGCGAATTGTTAAAGAACCCTGCCTCAGAGGCAGCCCGAAGGACATGTTGCCTCACAAGGATGTGCCTGAAATTCAACACCAGGACCGCTGTGCGCGGCGACCCATAGAACATGAGGTCCTCGAAATTCTCTGAAATTCCTGGCCGGTAAAATTGCACGCGATAGTTGGACAACAATTTCTGGTGGCATTCAACTTGCCAGTCGCCATCGGCATCGCCGTTGCGGACGACCAGGACCTGGCTCAAGTGCTGCGAGCGCAAAAAGTCCTCGAAGGCGGCCAGCTCAAGGAAATTGGTATTTATGCTTTCAATTTGCGGCACGCATAAAAATGCTGTTAAAATTATAAAAAGCCAAGAAATAACTTTCACTTGCAACTTAATCATTTTATATGGCCACTTTCACACCGTCTCTCTCAGCGCTTCGGCTTGTGTTTGCTTTTGTGCTGAGCTCTTGGGGTTTTTATAGGGTTCCATTCCTACCATCACCCCACTGTGTGTGCATAATTTATACACATTTATCATATCGGTATATCCTGGACTCACGCAAATTGTTCGCTTGACAAGAAAATTATCGCCAGGATGCATAAATATGTGTGTTTACGTTGAATGAAGGGAATGTCACTATTGTGCAGCTGTGACTCCAATTAAATGTAAATTATTTTCAGGAAACGCACTGTATGCAGGAAACGAAAACTGAAAGGGTATTGTGTAGTATGAAATTGCATTAACCAACCAATTTATTGTCATTTAATTAAATCGTTCTTTTAACTATTTATATATGTACATAATATCGCTATGACGATATATGTCCGCAAACTGTTCACCGCATCGATCAAAAATTGTTTAACGTCTTCTCCTTCGACTTCTTTTGGTATACCTAGGATAAAGTAAGCTATCCTTTTGCCGGCATATACCAGGAAATCCAATAACTAGACGCAACATTAAGCAGGACAAAGCTGGTGGCATTAGCGTGACATTATCCAACTGCAGCCAAGAAGCTGCGAGAAACGGCAGGAACGTGTGTTAGTATCCACGAAAAACGGAGCCAAGGTCCTTGGCGTGTGTCCCCCCTGTGAGTGTGTGTGTGTGTGAGCGCCCCGGAAAATGTTGCGAAACTCGAAAGCAAATCCTGCAGCTTGCAACTTAATTTCATGGCACGCGGCATGCAACTCGCTGGCAACTTCATTCGGGCAATTTGCCCCACGACAGCTTGCCACGTGCCAGAGGAGGAGGAGGAGGAGGCTGGAGATGATGGGATGGTCGGGTCGAATCGGTGGCCAGATAGAGTCCTGCAAGGACTTTAAGACTGCACCGAAATTAAAAGGAATTACATTCAATTTGTTGACTCTTTTTTTTTGTTGCGGATGCGCAGCTTTCCCCCTTTTTGTTTTGTCTCATCTCCTTAGCTGACTTTCGCCGGTAATGACACAAAACATTTTGTGCAAGGCCACATGCAAATGAGCAGCAGAAAACTGAAACAGCAGCGACAGGAGCAAGGCCATTTAAATGTATTCATTGTGTGAGCAGGGGAAATTCGCTGGAATTTTATCGCAAGATTTTCCATCGAAAACGCGAGTTGCCTGCTAAAAGATTCTTGAGAACCAAGGCACATCACACATGTGGGAAAGCACCGAGAAAGGTGATAAAAATAAAAATGCGCATACGCCGTGTTGGCATTCAAAGAAAAGGTCGCTAACAACCATTTACAGACGTTTAAAAATCGGGTTTTTTTCAGTTTTAAACTAATATGTAGATTTTACATTTATTTCCACTTATTTTGATATATATTTTGCATTTAAAGATATTATTTTATCATATTTAAATGAAGTTTTAAGCTTTGCTGAAGCCTTAGCTTAATATTTCTTCTACTTAATTTATTGTTTATAATGCTTCTCTTTAAATTCTAAGCATGTACTCTGGGCTCTTTCACTAATTGCATGCCCGGACACAGCACAAAATAAGAAACGAAACATTTTAATTAATTTCGCTGCCAAAACAGAGGATATTATTATTATTATTATTATTAAATAAGATTCTCGTCAAAAAAATTACAATTTTTGTTCGCTCTCCGCTTTATTTTCTTGATAATTATTTTTACGTTTTTAACTGCGGGGGATTTTAATTGTAGGTAAGTACGCTGGCAACCGACAAAACTTGTCCATGGGCCAAAATAAAGGCAGGCAACGAAAAAGGAAACGGAAAATCCCTTGGAGCCATGGAACAAGTCTTGGAATAAATCCCTCGAAATGACGACAACAATATGCGACTTTTACTTTTCAGTCCAGGACTCGGTAAGAATATTGAATTTAATTTACTTTAATTATACGCATTCTTCAACTTTTATATTGTATATATATACTATGTAAATTTTGAAACTAGTTTTTGAACAGTAAGTTCCTTTGAAACAAGTCAATGTAGAAAATGCAGCTTCTCATTAGAGTTGTATTAAACTCACAAGTAGATATAATTATTTCATTAACTGTAATACTTTCAATGCCGACAATTCCTACTCCAATTATTGCTGGCTAAAACTTTGGTCCATTCCTAGTTTCCACTCTTAATGCTGGCGCAAACCTTTATTTGCCAAAGGCATTGGGGCGAAAATTCTCCGTACAGCTGGGACTGGGCCGCATAAAGTCAACTCATTATGAAATTACTGCTAAAAACTAAGCTCCCCGAATGGGAAAGAAAAGCGACGATGGAAATGACTGGCAAGTGGAGAAGAAAGCCGGCGAGGAAAACAAATTAAATTTAATCGATTTGTGAAAAGCTGCCAGACAACAACAAAGGCAAGAGGAGTGGCGACTCCAGATGGGTTGCATGGTAAATTAAGTGTGGGCGTGTCCATACTGCAGACTCCAGACTCCGGAGATGAAGCTCTTGGGCCACTTGTCGACTCTAAGCGCATTCTAAACAAATTAAAATTCAATTAAAAAGATGAAATGCCATTTCAAAGCTTAGAATGGGGCTGTCTGCCAACAGCCATTGCGATGCAAAAATTTCCTGCCTGAGTGAATTGGCCGAGTTTCTGTACTCTAACCCTTGGCCAAAAGAAAACTCGTCACATTCAATTCATTTAGCGGCAACACGTTATCGCAGTCGGCCATCATTACTGTCGCTCACAGCCATCCTCCATGGTAACACGGTGAAAAAAACAAGTTAAGTTCTGACACTAATGCTTTGAGTTGTGGTAATAGTCCAATCTAAACTAGGTTGTTTATTAAAACTTATAGTCTATCTTATACCAACTTCTTTCTTTTTTATCTGGTAAATACTTTTGTTTTCTGTGTATAATAATACCCGCTGCAGTTGAGGCTGGTGTGGAGGAGAATCATTAACGACTCGCCGCTCGTCACTCGAGTGGGACTTGAGCATCATTTCCAATTACTGGGCCCCCAATGCAGACGGCTTAGCGGCTGTCTTTTGGGCGATGGCAAAGAATTTCCGTTGATGATTTTTGGTTGTACCAGCATCTGTCCTCTGCCGGTCACGGTCATCCTTGTGGCAGCTCTCATTATGGCCAGTGCCGTGCCCTTTGGCGGTTTTAGCCGCCAACTTCCATTTGGCCGCCTGTCCTCTGTTGGCTGCATTAAAATCGGCGTCCTCTCCAGTTTGCGCCATTACAGATTCCCCTTGTCGGCTCGCCCTTTTGCAAAAGTCCTTTTTGTGGGGTCCTAGGATTCGGTTCGATTTGGCTTAATGGCCGGCAGCATGTTGTCACTGGTGGTGCCGTAATGAATTGGCTGTGCTCAAATCATTTGGCTTAAAAATCCCGCAATTATTCTGTGAATTTACATTTGATTTTCTTTAAAAAATATGAATTAAATCCAGCAAACATCGTCTTCTTTACGCACTGTATTCATCCATCGTTTCGGAGCCAATTCCTTTTCCAAATTGATTGGCAATCAAGAGGAGAAATACACCACTCAATGGTCCTCTCGAGGCATCGATCTGGAAATCATCTTTGCTCCAATTAAAGCCAGGTCTCCGGGTCACTTGACGCAATTAAAGGGCTTGACAATCGCCGCAAGTAAAGAAGTCCTGCCACGCCCTTCTTCATCCAAACCTGGCAATAAAAGGAGCTTAATTTAAAATTTAAACCCTTTTTGCTGGAGGCAGCGACCGCAACGTTTCCTGTCCCAGTCCCGAGTCCCCGGTCTCGGGTTCCCCAATCCCCGCATTGCTGGATTTCTGGGTGCAGTGATGAAAAAAATATATTTTTTTTGTGCCCTTCCGGCGGCGGACGTCGAGCGGAGAACGATCAAGGACCAAGCAGGACGACAGCAGGGCAAATAATTTTTACAAATTATACGCTCACATGCCAACTGCGAAAGGAAAGACAAACAGAAGACCGGCAGGCGAAAAAAGAATTATATAGAATGCGAGTTGGGGGTTGGGTTTGGGGGTAGAAATCGGACGATATCCTCTGAGGAAAGGCAATAACAAGTCGGTCCGATGATTGGGTCCGCTGCCGGCCTCCGACTCGATTGACTGCACCAATAATAACTTCAAACAATGGTTGGCCGTCCAAGTAGTTGGCCCATTCCTCTCCGATTTTCCACCATTTTTTTATCCGGCTCCACGGTCGACCATGTTTGTTTAATTTTTGCCACCGCCACTGCGTCTTGATTTGCTTTATTTTTATACACTCTTCAAAGGGTAATATGATTGTGTAAGGCGTCTTGCAGAGAAGTTAAGAGAAAGATATATCTAATGAGTTACTAAATTTACTTAAATATAGATAGAGAATACTCATTAATTTGGTTTTAACACAAAACTAACTAAATAATGTTTTTTGGGTAGTATAAGATGACTTTTTGGGGTTTTCTAAACTAGTTAATCAACCTACAACTTTATCTTAAAAGGGTAAAGAGTATTTAAATCTTCGATCCTTACGCGTGACTATTTATTCTCTTCCCGCTTTCATTCCTCCTTGCCTTGATGCCTCCGATGCCTCCATTGCAATTGTTCCAATCGTCCGCCAACTGCTCGTTTCCGCTTTTGTTTTTCGCTCGGGCTTTTCTTCTACTTGGGCAGCAAACAGGCTTCAAATTGAACGGAAGCTGGCCACGAGTTATGCCCCGCTAGTTGGCCCCATCGTACCAATACCCGGCAAGGCTCACTTCCTCCCACCACCCACCACCCAGCACCCAACGCTCATCTCCTGTCCAAGGCCGAGTCGGAGGCATTGTTCCATATCGTGACTCCTTCGGCTATCCCAGCATCTTTTGTTGTTTTCCCTGGCGGGGAGAAGGGGAGTGGTACGTGGGAGGTGGCTGAGCTCCGGTGCCGCCCTTTTGTCGCTGCGCTTCCGCTAACCTTTTTTTTCCTCGATTTTTTTTCTTTTCGTATTTTGCTCTCTTTTTTTCCGGCCCAATTTTCCTGCTGCGCTGCTCCTTTGGTTTGATTTGCGCCGATTTCTTTTCATCCGAGTGTGTCCTTTAAAGCCCGATCCGTGCTCTGCCTTTTCCATCAATTTGATTTTGTTAGTTTCCATTTCATTGAATTCTCACATATCCGCATCCGCATTCGCATCCAGCTAGTTGGCAAAATTGTGCCATTAGTTGTCGTTGTCCTTGCTTTCCCTTTTCTTGTTAATATTTTACACGCTAAATAAAAAAAGGAATTTTAAGAACCTAGATCATAGAACCTAGAGAACCTAGACAACCTAGAGAACTTAGAGAACCTAGAGAACTTAGAGAACTTAGAGAACTTAAAGAACTTAGAGAACTTAGAGAACCTAGAGAACTTGGAGAACTTAAAGAACCTAGAGAACTTAGAGAACTTAGAAAACCTAGAGAACCTAGAGAACTTAGAGAACCTAGAGAACGTAGAAAACCTTGAGAACCTAGAGATCTTAGAGAACCTAGAGAACTTAGAGAACTTAGAGAACCTAGAGAACCTAGAGAACCTAGAAAACCTAGAAAACCTAGAGAACCTAGAGGAGAACCTAGAGAACCTAGAGAACCTAGAGAACATTACCTAGAACCCACAACTTAGAACTTATAAAGCAAATAATAATGATCCTTAAACTCCCATTACATTCTCTTTCCAATTTTAAATAAAACAAACTCTCAAAGGATATTAACTTTATCCTTATTCTTTCAAGTTATTGTTTCTTCCCTTTTCCATTATATATTTTCCTCAGTGTATTCTATTCTAATCTATTGCTTTTGCGGCCTTTTTTGTTGCTGCATTGTCTGCCGCGTTGTCGTGTTATCCTGCTGCCAACAACAAAAGGGTTTCGGCCATAAAATAACCAATTTGCATAGTTTAGTTAGTTGGACGCTTCCGCCTGTGACACTTTTCCCAGCGACATAGCCGTTGGAGCCAGGGGGCGTGGCACGTAACCCTAAGGGAGGATCGGCCTATCCCCGGCATATCCTTTTTGCCGGGCCATAATTGATGACTGTTGGTAACGAACAACAACAGGAAGCGGCAAAGCACTGACGAATTTTAAATTGGCTCTTTTTTTTCTCGTGTATGGATAGATTCCGAATGGAAGTTAATGGAAAAGTTGGCGATAAAAATTGATTGCATATTTCTGTTCTAGAGTTTTTCGTCAGCATGAGTATTTGTATTTTAACCGGCTTAAATTAAGTACTTGATTAAGTTAACTAAAGGTTCAAAATCAATTTGGACTTAATTATATATTTATAGATGTATTAATATTTTCTGTCAATGTACAGTAAAGACTTTAAATAAATAAGCTAGCAGAAAGTGTTGTTTAATTTATAAAAAGAATTATGTAGAAATATAGTCAAATATTATTAAGTTTTGTTTTCAGTAGGAGAAATTAACCCAATAAAAGGAATTTCCTTTCAGTTTCGTTTTAAAGAGGCAAAAGTTACACCCAATAAATGGAATTTCCTTTCAATTTCCCTTTAAATAGGCAACACTGCTTCCAAAAAAAATACCTTTAAAGTGCTCTCTTATTCAAATCAATTTCATTTTAATGCACTTAATTTTATACAATTGTGAACTCGATTTAGTGAATGACGAAGTACAAAAAACTGACACTTAATCATAATTTTTTTTTTTTTACCAAAATGAATTTTGATGAGTTACCATATCAATAAATAATTAAATCATTTATTTATTTTCAGATTAATTGTAGTGTAGCCAGGCGGGTGAGCGAATTCCAATGTCCAACTATAGTTGAATGATGCAGCAGGAATGCCGCTGTTTTTCATTGCATTTTTTTTTCGTAAAGGGAACCTCCCGGGCAATTCTGGAATTCACTCGCAAAGGAAAACACTTGAAAACTGTTTGGGCGTGACCTGCGGCAGCTGCCAAAGCCGCCCCGCTTGCAGACCATTCAATTTCCCCGCCCCCCTGAGGTCACCGCCTGCCAACAATTTTCATAATCATTTAACGGTTTCGCGGCTGGAAAATGGGGGCATTTGCCGGGGGGCCGAGAGCTTCATGGCCACTCTCGATGGCCATTAAGTTTATCGAAGAACGCTTGAAGCGGGTGCACTTGAAATAGCCCGATAGCCCCAACCCCAACGCACACTGGCCAATAAAATCAATGGGAAATTGGCATTTAAAATTGGGAAATCTGTGCTTTTTATATATTTTTATATAACATTTCCTTTTGGAATTTTTGGTTAGAAATAAAATGAGCTAATCTGTGAATATAAGCTTGAATCAATTTAGGGTTTTGAGATCTTTAAGATTTTTCCAAGTGTACACCACTTCACCCGCACTGCCGCCACCTTTGCCCTTTTTTCCTTTTTTTGGGGGAAGCTCAAAAACCGCACACTCGACTCAACAAGGTGGCAACTTCCACCTGCTCCTGGCCTAATGCCGCTTGGAGACAGGGCTACTTGGCCACTTGGGATTCAGTCGACCAGGAAACGCGGAAATGGCACAGAGCACGGAGAACGAAGAACGTTGAACGGAGCACGGAGCACCATGGAGCATCATCTTACCGTCTTGGCCCGGCCAGAAGTTTGAAGAAGTTTAAGGCACTCGAGACACTTTGGCAACTTTCTGGCCGGGTGCAAAAGCAGGCGGCCCCGAGGGTTTATCAAACTAACGACCTTTGTTGATGAGTGGCCGCCGTTGCGACCCCCATTGATTTTTCCGATAGGACAGGTCGCTGACAGGCGACGGGAAAATGCATCTGCATAATTGGCAATGAGTTATGCGGAATCAATGGATCGCCCTGCGGTCTGACACATTAGACACTGAAGCTGTTCGGGCTGCTAAGCCGGGCAAATAAATGGAATGAAACTGCACTTAGCGTCAGTAGATTTGACAGCTTCGAAGGTCGCGGGAGCGGGTAAGCTGTTTAAAACGCTTAAAATGCTTTTCCCGCCGCGTTACACAACGAAATCAGCAGCTCCCGGTCTCCTGGTTTTTCTCGTGCTCTCGTGCTCTCAGCTTTCCCGTTCTCTCTTCAGCTCTCTCTTGCTTTTTATAACAAATTGGATTTGGGAAAAATCGCTCACCTTTCATTTCACCTGGATTAATGGCATCGAGGCGAGCGATGAGTTTTCGGCGCACAGAATTCCAGAGAGATGCGACGACGACTAAGTGTTGGGTTCGAGCTTGTTACACCTGCCAAAAATATAACAAATTGAAAGCTCACTTTAGTGTTTTAAAATATATCTTGTATTTGTATTGATTTAAGCAACATTTCTCGCAGTGTTGCGTTACCTTTTAAATTTTTTGTTAGCCAAATGGACTCTCTGGGATTTTGCACGCTGATTGGGCGAGCTGCCAGCTTGGACACCTGTAATACGATGAATAAATTAAGTGGTTAAGTTAAAGTAATTGAAAAGCGATTAAGTTGGAAACACTCATTCCGTGTTGATGGGTGCCACGCGAGATTGGATTTCACTGTCTGAGCTGCAGGTATTTTTAGAGCCCCCTCAAAGTCCAGAGACACAAACCGCACTAAGCTCTTGTCTATCTTTAGACAGCTGAGTGGAGACAGGCAGGCATTCAAAAGACGTTTATAATAGAACGCTTCCTTCCTCGAATTCAATAACATAATTGCTGCCATTTTCGTGGGCTGCATTATGGTCCATCATTTCCATCACATCTTCAGCACATATCTGATTACTCTCAGCACAATGGCCAATATTCTCGCTGAATATCTTCCGCATTTGGTATATCAGTGCAGTCCTTGCTAATGGTCTATATATATACATATATATAAACCAGACCCTCAGCTTCGTCATTGTTGTCGCCATTATTTGCATATTCTGAGCAAAGTTTACTCTTCTTCGTACAGACAAGCCCACTGCAAGTGAGTGTCTCGTCTAGAACAAGGATAAAGAAAAGGACAACTGGAAGAAAAAAGGAAACACACTGAAATCTTTAAAATGCAATGCATTAAAATATCTCCAGATAACCTTAAATATATTCTTTAAACCTTAACAATATTCGTTCCATCAAATGGTAATATAATAATAATAAATCTAACCATAACCATTATTTTCTCTCCGTGAAAAAAAATCACAGAAAAGAGAAAAAATGGGCTAACAAATTTGCGGCCTATTTTGGGGGGGGGGGCAGCACTTGCCACATCACACTCCCCTTTTCCCTATGAGTTTCCTTCGAGTTTTCATTTCAAAAGGAGGCAACAATAAACTTTGGTTAACTCTTTATACCTTCTTTCTTTCTTTTCGTTTTGGCCACCCCGAAGTGAAGTGAAATAGAAAAACGCATAAATAAGCAACACAGAAACCGAAATTTGCCAATAAAGCGAGAGAAAAAGTTTTATAACGAAATCGCTTGAGTTGCCATTTAATTTTTACATATTTCTGCTCAATTGTTGCATAATCAAGGCATTAAAAGAAACGCTTACACCAATTTGAGCCACCCTTCTTCAATCGGCTTCCTGCCCACTTTCCCCACGAATGCCTCCCCGAATTGGCAACATCAAAGTCTGGCATAAATATCAACCCTTTCGCCCCGGTTTTGTTTGTGTATTCAGTTTTGCGTTACAGGTGATTGCATTTGCCTTTTCCGTTTGTTTCCTCCGCACTGTTTGTTTAGGTAACAATATATTGGCCAAGAAAGAGGGGGAAAAGTTAGTGGTTTTCTTGGAAATCGTCGTGGTTGGGGGTAAGAAAAGTCAGTGCGGAGTTTTCAGCGGATTTCAATGACAAATATTTGTTGAAAATATGAAAATTTAATGGTTTACGTGATGAATTTTTATAGGAAATTCCGATCTGATTAAAGTCTAAATGGAATTAGTTGTTAGACAACAGAAATATAATATTGTGTTCTATTAAATCCTGAGCTATTACAAATAATTTATGAAATAATACTACAATTATATATTACAGTTTATAGATACTGCTTTCCCTAATATAATTTCATTGTTTAGCTATTATTAATGTACTTAAAATAATCAATCTCCCCTTTGTGTGAGTCCTTTACCTAAGCTCTTGCTGAGGTAGCTGCAATGTAAACCATACATCACCCTGGCTTACTCCATTTTCCGTGCAGATTGCTTGGACCAGAGAAGCAATCGAAATTAAACCCACAACGTAAAGTAAATAAATTTAACAAAATGGAATGCTGAAATTATTTCCCCAGGTCGTTCAGGCACTCACACACACTCACACACACACACACACACATGCTCACAGAACGATAAATTGCTAGTGCAATGTTAGCAATTGCTGTTAGCCATTACGTATCCGCCGTGTTGCACCAAAAAACAAGTAGTAGCAGAAGCAGCATCAGGAGCATCGGAAAAAGTACACTTGATTGATGAAAAACCTTTGCGAAATGTCAATCCAACATAATTGAGTCATGTGCTACCGCTGCCTCTCTCTCTCTCTCTCTTGGAAAATAAAACAGAAACTGAAACTGAAGTCCATTGGCAAAGGGAAAATTGTGAAAAGTGGCAGCTGCAAATAAAAAGTGGCAGACTGAAATGCGTATGCGGGATCGGGTGATGTGGCAGTAGCAATAGTATCAATGCACTCCGAGTGCTCACTGTACCTGGCCAAAAGCATCATTACCAGCTCCATACGTCGCGACCGCCGCAGCTTAAAGTCACTCAGGTGCGGTGGCCAAGGCGAAATGCACATTACCCATTACACATCGCACATGGCAGGACCAGCAACAAATAGTGCCATCAGTGATGCGCCAGTGACTCACGACCTTGTCTTCAGCTGAGTTCAGGATGCAACATAAACTCAAAGCATCCTTGTAGCCTTAACAATATAATATATTCCAATAAATGGAGAGTCGAAGCGAAACAGAACGAGTCAAAGTACTAAGATAAACTCTTGAATACTTTATTCCACATAGATCCAAGTACATTTTCCCTTCCTAAATCGTGCCTAGTCACGCTGTCAGATCCAACCTGTAATGGCAAGAAAATTAATGCCGGGAAGTAAATGCTGCTGACTACGGTCCCTCGATGGCGACCAGGACGATATAGTTGACGATGATGATGGCAGGGCGATGGAACCAATGAAGGAAATCCAGGTGAGCACAGCCCCATCGAAGCACCTGCAATAGACCGCAGAACAAGTGGCAGCCAAAGTCGTTTCGAGTAAGTGTGACAAAATATAAATCTTTCCCTTTCAGGGTGAGGTGTATATATATATAGATATATAAATATATATATATGTTAGAGTAACCCGAACACATAAGCTGCAGTTGGTCAGGCACGCTCGTTAAACTGGACAGCCCCAGTGCTGTTGCTGTTGCTGATGTTGCTGCTGGAGTTCCTAGTGCTGCTGCTCCTGTAGCCGAAGGACCAAACATCCTTTCCACCGCATCAGCTGCAGCTGTTTACGACCTACGCCAAGAGAGTTCAACCGGAGGGCTCTCATTTGTGGCTGATGGTGGGGATGTTTTTGGGGCATGGCACTTGTTACGATTCAACAAAAAATTCACCAGTTTTATGGGATACAAATGGTAGAAAAGAAATGTAGGTAGAGGGGAAATATTACTCCAGTTTTCGAAAACAAAGGCGCGGATATTATAAACATACTATCAAAAGAATCTTTATAAAGTTTTAATAAATTATGTTTAATTAAATAAAAGAATAATTCTTGGGAAAAATAAAAGTATAATAAGTTGTAGCATTTATTTTCTACTGTAAGACTTATATTTGGAACTCTACCTGTGACTATATTTTGCTGTTTTATCTTTGCTTTTTAATCTGCCTTTTCCATATTTTCTTCCTAAAAAGAATATATATTCCTATAAACCCCAATCAATAACATTCATAGAACGATTAAAATTTGATGCCAAAAAGTATAAATATATACAAAAATCAAATAACCACTATTTCTCCTTCCAAGTCAATAGAACTCGAAGCCCATCCCGACAGAGAAAATCCCATTATTCTCCAATGTTCTCGTTTTTTTCTCACCTTTATGCGCATGCTCCACTTCTCTCTCGTGAATGCCAAAACCGAACCACCTGAAGTAATTGGAGAAAATGTCGCTTTAGCTCTAAAAATTTTCAAGTCTCTCTAGATATTTGCCAGAGAAGTCGCCTCCCATGAAAGTAAAAACAAACCTGGCAAACAAAATCAGGCAAAAGGACTTTGATGCTGCGTAAAATTCACTGGCACACACATGTGCTGCTGACTTGGCTAAGACTCCACACATAGTGCATATAGAGTTGGCCCACAAATACTCGGCAGGCGACAGGCGGGCCGGGAAATGGAAAAACGCAGAGCAATCCCTCTAAGGATTTGGCCGCACTGTTTGCTCCGCGCACTCTCGAAAACTTAGGTGCACCTTAAGAGGGGATCCCCCGAACTTTGACAATCTAAGCAGTTTACTGTGTCAATATGTTACATTCGCTGCTCGTCCCGCAGCCGAACTCCGCATAACTTATGCATGCAAATTTCCCCAAAACCCCACACAGAACCCAAAAAAGGTGCAGGACAAAGGCAACATAGAATCGCAGCAAATGCGGTTATTGCAGCGATTATTTTAATGGCTCTTCTTGGGTTTGTTTGATGCCACAGAGAACTTAACGTACTTGCCGCCATTCATGAGATTCTCTTGTTTCTCGGGCGGATGCCAATGCAGATGTATTTAACACCTGCAAAGTTTCACCTCCCCCTGCCCCACCTCGAAAGTCATTCGCAGTGCCTCAGAGTCTACAAAAAGAGTCATTTGTTAGCCTGTTCCGGGAGTGCAAGTCGGCTTCATTGGGCATAACGATTTGAAATTCAAATTTTTAAGCTGCCGCAAAATCGAAAAGTTTGCCAAGTCCCCATCTAAGTGCTCGATGCGATGCGAAAGTTTTTGAGCTAAAGTTTCGATGGCAAAATACTTTACGCCATGCAATTGATATATTATCAGTGCTGAAGATGAAACAAGGCAAAAACAAAGATTGACATTGTTGCATTATTTGCTGCAGTTCAAAAGTGAATATATAAAAAAAATTGAGTAGGATTAAATTTATTAAAAATCTGTATGAAGTTTAAGCAAACAAATCAGCAACATTAATAATTTACTGCTTTTAGAAAGAGTTCTTCAAATAGGAAATAATTATACTTTTCCACAAAATTAAGCATTGCCGAACTTGGAAATCTTTGGGACATAATTCACACACAAACTTTGCCGCAATTGCTTTTCTTTTTATAATTTCCTTTCTTTTTATATATTTTTTAATATACACTAAATATGGCAACAATGTGGGAGGCGATAGGAGCACCTCCTGCTCCACCTCTGCCTGCGGTTCCACCTCACCCACAAGTCTGAGTCTGAGTTTTGCTTATATTTTATTTGTGGCTAAAAATTGCATTCATGAATAATTCAGTGAAGTGAAAAATTTGGGGTTTTCTTCGTTGCTCCCTTCTCCCAATGCTTTTCGAAAAATGAATGCTGCCAGCAAAAGAATTTGTTTTTTATTTCGTGTGCAGCCACTTCCGGTGGAAAGGAGCGACTTTCCACTACTCCTCCTTCCCGGCGCGTTTCGTAATGTGTGCGGGTTATCAACATTTTGGTTTAATATTTAATGTAAATGACAGACGGACCACACAATGAAGCCTTGGACTGGGACTCGGGTCCTGGGAAAACCTCATCTCCCCTTTAAAGTTACACTTAGTTTGCATAACATCCGAAATGGAGTTCCCAATACCTCGCCATGTAAATGAGTCGCCGCGAAAAGGAGACATTTTATGCAGATCGAAAGTCCCAGGGGGTACGGGTTCTCGGAATATTTCTACGTCGCGATTTATGTTTCTGTTTTTGGCTCCTGCTCCTCGACTGTGGCAAATAAACTACCAACTATTCTATAAATTAAAATTGTAAAAATATTTTTTTTTTTTTTTTTTTTTTTTTGGACGTTGATGCACTAAGTTCAGTACATTCAAGTGGCCCGTATGACACCAGGCACGTGCCTGTTAGGGTTAGGTGTTAGTAGGCGCGATGGAAAATATAGGACAGAATACGAGGAAAATTGAACTACCGGCGTGCTGCCAGATTGTTAGCTTGCATGCTTACTAAGTGTGTTAGTATTAAAGATTTTAATTTAGGAAGGGTATCTACGTTAGAGATTAGTGTGTACAAAATTCATTATAATTTGCACATAGCACTCTAAAAGGTTCATGCAGTTCAAAGGAGGTTTCTACAGTGGCGCAACACTAATGGGATATAGGATCTAGTAGTTCTACATGGTACATGGAAATTAAGCTGACTCAACAAGTCAGTTATTTTTCAACAAGTCAGCACTTTCCACATCACCATGTATAAGGTTAAAAATAAAGGTTATCCCTAGCATCGTTCTACGATTGGCTAAGGACGGCAAGTTTATTAATAGGAGTCTACTAGAGTAGGAAGGTAATCTTTGGTTTGCATCCCAATTTAAACCGCGTAGAGCGAAAAGTAAAAAGTTCTTTTGAACCGACTCAATGCGTTTACTATGGACGCCGTACTGAGGGCTCCAAACGCAGCATCCATATTCTAGGATAGGACGAACTAAGGAAGTATATAAGGATTTAGTAACATAGGGGTCATTGAATTCCTTCGACCACCGTTTAATAAATCCAAGCACACCCCTGGCTCTATTCACCATAGACGAAATATGATCAATAAAGTCAAGTTTAGGGTCCAAGCGGACGCCCAAATCGTCAACAGAATTAATTCTTTCCAAAGAGCAGCAGTTCAGCGTGTAAGTAGCAAGCTTAGGAACGACACGTGAGAATGTTCATTAGCTTGCATTTCGAGTCATTTAAGTTTAATAAGTTTACACGGCACCAAGTTTGAAAATTATTAAGATCTGTTTGTAAATCCGACTGGCAGGCAACGTCATTGTATTGCACGCAAAGCTTGACGTCATCCGCGTACATAAGTACTCTGGAGTTAGTCAAGACTTTGGGCAGGTCATTTATAAATAATGTAAACAATAAGGGTCCCAAATGGCTTCCTTGCGGGACGCCAGATGTAACCCTTAGAACATTGGATAAATTATTCTTAAAGAGGACCTTTTGCGTCCTGCCATTCAAATAACTTGAGATCCAATTAAGAAGATCACTTGGAAAACCCATTGAATCGAGTTTTCTAACGAGGAGAGAATGGTTAACAGAGTCAAAAGCTTTACTGAAATCAGTATAGATTACATCTGTCTGACAATTATTATGGAAGCCCTTTATAATATAGGAAGAGAGCTCCAAAAGATTTGTTGTTGTTGATCTTCGCTTAATAAAACCATGTTGACATGGAGAAATAACCGATCTACAAAGGTGCTGTAAATGAGGGGTGATAATATTTTCAAATAATTTTGGGATGGCCGACAACTTAGAGATTCCTCTATAATTGCTGGCATCCAATTTGCTACCTTTTTTGTGGAGAGGAATAATAAACGATTCCTTCCAAATAATGGGAAAGTGGGAGGTTTATAAGGACAAGGTAAACAATTTCAGAAGGGGATAGCACAGGGCGTCGGCGCAATACCTGAGCACACAGCCTGGAATTCCGTCGGGACCTGCACCTAATCTCATTAAATATACCACTGTACTTGTACTTGGAAAAAATAACAACAGAGATATGAACAGCGAGAGCGAGAGAGCGGGAGAGCGGGAGAGCGGGAGAGCGAATGAGATTAGATTAGATAAGAAGTGCAGCGGCACAGCTAAAGCGAGAGAGTGAGAGAGCGTGGGAGATAGATAGATAAAACGTTTAGCTGTTGCGACGGCGCAAACAAAAGCTAGACGAAGAAGGCACAAAAAGGAATGCAAAATATGCAAAAGCTAACACTAGCAGCACAACTAAATTGGAAAATAAAGCCAATTATGTACACAAAATAGTATAGCTGCATGCACACGCGAAGTGAACGGGAAGTTATAAACACAAATTAGAAAATTTAAGTTAACCCCGGTGGTTAGAATCAATCTTTAATACAAAACGAGAGCGCAAGAAAAAAACACGTCCGTTCACTTGGAAAGATGAAAGTTTAGTTTTTTCAAGCGAACTTTGTGACATTTTGCATTGCAATAACTATCTCAGGTCTGTGAAGTTTGTTATATATTTTTATTTATTTTAGAGAGTGCATAAATATTTGGGCAATCCATTAGTTTTACCGAAGGTAAAGGCTGTGCACTAAAAAATGTATATTTTTATATTGTTGGAAATCTATTTAGAATCAAGCTATCTAAGATATATGAAGAGAATTTTCTTCCTGGTTATCAATCTTCAAACCTATATTATTACCATTTATTAATCTTGATGATTGCCTAAAAATTGGTTTAATTTTAATGAAATTATCATATTTTAACAATTAATCTTAAACTTCGGGGACCGCATAAATATCAAATTTTATTGAAATATCCATCAAATCTTTATCATATTCTTCTATAACATGATTTGGTCTTGGAGTAAAATTAATTTCAACCCAAAACTATTGAGCTGTGATATCAAGCTCCAGCTACCTCACAAGCGTAGAGCATCTAAATAATTAATTGTATATGAAAGCAAATACCCATCTTCAATATATATGGAGCCTATGTAAATTTCATGAAATACAAAATCAATAAACTAAAGTGAACCATAATGAAATTATCAACTATTGGGGACATAGCCGCGTTGCCATTTACTCGCGGTTCAGCCCACACCCCTGGGCAGCCAGTAACCACCCATTTCGCCACCTACTTTGCCAGCCTGTCAACGGGGACTCCTTTCAGCCTGTAGGCTCAACATTGAGCATACTTTGTGCCTTAAAAATATGTAAAATATTTTAACCGAAAACCTTTTCAAAAGATTGCAGAGCGGGCGGGCGGCGGCGGTGTTGGTGTGCGCATACTTGGCGTATGCGTAATGATATTAAGCTTTCCAAACTCGCATGTATGTGTGTGTGAGAGAGAGTCAGAGTGAAAGCATTGATTTTATCCCGGGGAAAACTCGAAGAAAATCCACAAAGGAAGCCCTGAAAGTTTCCCGCTTGAAGGAGCAAGACGCTATTTAAGGTTAATTTATATGACGCCTATATAAAATGCAAGGACTAGACATCTAATAAGCTCAGGGGATAATATCACTTACCACCTTATTTTTAACCTTTTACAATAAAAAATACTTTTTTATTAAAATGTGAAGGTATATTCAATATTCCAATATCAATATTGCAAGTACAACCAATTATCCTGCTTTACTTTAATTAATTGCTTTAGTAGCTGTGGCAAATTATAATTTAATTCCCCTCCTGTTTAAATTTCTATCGCTATATGTTCCTGTTTTTGCCGTCACAGATTCTATGACCCTTTCCCCTTCCCTCAATCCGAATTTATGGCTTTAATCTTTGGGCTGCGAATTATATTCGCACTTTTTTCGCCCCTCTATTTATACGGAGTAGGCTTTATGGCTCAAGGACGTGGCGCTTCAAGGACTGAATTTGGATTTGTGTTTTCATTATGAGACCGAAGGAGGTCTGCTACCGAAAGTGGGCGGCAAACTAGGCTACATTCCTTTTAGCCGAAAACGGAATGGGTCAATACACACAGGCAGCAACCGAAACAGAATAAAAACACAGCAAATAAATCAAATTAAATGAAATGAAATAGTTGAGGATTTGGGGGGCGCTGACAATGGAATTCAGTTGCCAAGTTCTCTTAATTTTCCTTTCTTTCGTTTTTACTCAATGTTCTTCTATTGAAGAAAACGTGAGTATGAAATATGTCCTTGGGTTTTTGGTCACAATGTTCATTAATTTTCAGGAGGGCCTTTTGTTATATCATAGAACCATTATATTTAATTCTTACTGAGGGACCTTTTAGATATATTATTAATTTGAGAAAAATATTCTATTTACTAATATTATATTCCCATTGTAATCTCAAGGATCTTTGAATTTATTGTCAAAATTTGGTAGCTTATATTGAACATTTTAGCCAGAAAACTCGGTGTAGCTGGGGTGGCCTGAGATGTACAGGTGCTGTTCTGAATTTCAGGGTCGAGATACTTTCGTGTGTTCGAGATCCTGTCATATAGTCCTTGTTTGCATTATTTCCTTGTTCTTTCCGTTCTTCTTTCCTCTCCCTCTTGACGCCGAAAGACACCCTCCCTGGGATTTGGCAGTTTCTGTACGGCGCTCCAGCATTTTGCTGACGGGGTTTTTAAAATTTTTTTTTGTAAATTTATTTCAATATTACATATCTGTCGATATTGCATGGCATCCATCACCGTCGCTTAATAGACCTCATTAGGTCTAAATGTGATTGATATATTATAGTTTTTCAGAACAACACCTGTGCTAATGCAGCACAATCATGATGGTGTATTTAACACGATGTCGTGCAGCGTCCTTCACCGACAGTTAAGCCCTAAATTGTGTCATGAGGTTGCAGGGAATGCACCGCCAGACCAAACATGGCCACGTGGCCCACTTCGAGTGCAATTCTCCGGCAATCGCCCCGGCAATTCATATCCTGGTCCTACACAAACATAAAACACAAACCGAATGGCAATCGGGACTACCACACATATCCTGCCTGCCTGCCATCACAGTCGCATTTCCCCGCCGGGCAGAAGACACAGCGCAAAACACACACGAGAATATTAAGCAAAATGTCAATTTGGAGGGTACATTTTTTTTGTGGGCCTCAAGGACCTGTCAAAAAATGGGGGAAAATCAAATCAAATTGCACACTTAAGCTGCAATTGCAGCGACATCGAGAGAAATCACAGTCCGCTGCCAGGCCCTGTCCAATCGAAATGGAAATAGTTTTGGCTCTCGCCAGCCTAAGGACTCCGGTCCTAGGTGACCTCTTAGCCTGTTACCTTCCACGGTGCCGGAAAAGGTGACTCCGGCGAAGGCCGAGGCAAGACGAAAAAGGAAATGAAATCAAGCAAATTGAATGCGATGAGTTGGACGTGGGAATACGTGCCAACCGTTGTCATAACAGCCGTGACGATAAAAAACACTCGAGATCATCAGTAATTGCTGCCGACAAACTCGCATCAACCCAGAGTTCTCTCATTCCCTGTCCCATTTCCTCTCTAGCCGTGGAACATGCTCCTCCGCCGGCGAATCCTTGTACGAATCCAAATCCATAACAAGCCGCCAACAATGCGTGCCAAAGCCAAAGCGAAGATTTCAAGACATCATCCGACAGACATCCGCCTCCCGGGCACACAAGAAGAAATAATGTTTCTCCCAAAAAAATTGGTAATTAATAGGAAATGTTTTTACATTCAAAACACGATTACATTTACTTTATTTCGTACTTTAAATTGTGTATTTCCTGGAAACTAGAAATATATATTTTAAGTAGAAGAAAAGTCTGAGCCAAGGAGTCTCTTTAGCTTTCTTCTTTCTTTTTTTTTTTGCTGTGGACTCTTCAAGGCAAAGTTGCTGCGACATGTCACCGCGAGGCCTCCTGGACAAATGGTCTCCCATTCCCCGCTTCGATCCATTCCCACTCGCAGACCCATTCCCGGCGGACGCAGCAGCGGCTCTGCCCCCGACAATTGACATTTGGCCACCCAGAGCTGTCCCCGTCTATTTGTGTGGGTGGATTGGAAATGGTTGGGTGTTGAGTGTTGGATGTTGGGGTGTTGGGTGTGTAGAGGGGGGTGTGTTGGAGCCTGACTGGATGCTTTGGTGGTAGGTTGGTTGGCTTGTTGTCGCGTTTCGGCCGCTTCCGATGCCGTTGCCACCTGCTCTTGTCCATCGCCATTCATCAACATCAGCGCTGAAATTAGAAATGTTTTGCGTTTGGCTTCCGGCGGGTCTCGGCCGCAATTCCACGGTCGCCTCCGCTGCCTGGGGGACTCGGGACTCGGAGCTTTGGAGCAACCAGGCTGGGCATCATCGACGACGACATAGTTTCATGCCATTTTGGGCAGCTTTTGGCGATTGGACTGGCGCTAATGTCGCGTTGTTGCCGCTTTCTGATTTGTTTACCTTTTCAATTGAATTTGTGTCCCGAACGTCGTCCCATTTCAATTACACTTGACAGCAAAATGGAAACTTGCAAGGTAACGTGAGGGAAATGTGTTAGAGAAAGTTATTTTAAAATTAAAATAATATTTCCTTGTGAGCTAGGTGTTTTTATAATCATTAAAATTGCTTAGAACTATAATAAAAATCAATTTCAAATTCGAATTTTAAACTAAACCTCTATAGAATCACTTCTGAAGTAGCACTTTATGTCCATTTCCCACTCTGGTTGTCTGGTGTACACTGTGTATCCTGCGAGAGGTATTGCCACGACCTGAGAACGTGCGAAAAATTCAGCAATAGATAACAACAAGCCATTAGCTGGAGTGGGCACACTCCCCCTCGGGCTACCCCTTTATGGCTCTCGCAAATGAGAAAGGCGTTCCCGGGCTATTTATGGTTTAAAGAGTTTAATGCCAAACTCAAACTCTAACCAAAATCAGAGCAGAGACGTGATTTTCTCGCTGGCCACACAACAAAATATATATCAATGGCAATACAAACGTGCCATCTGCAGAATGAGTGGCAACAGAATTTACTGCGATTTCTCTATTAGGCCAAGTGAGTGGTATTTTCTTGGCTACTTGGCCAATCGACTGACTGGCTCGATGCTGACGATTACGGCTGATTTTTACGACAATTTGTCTGGATGTGGCTGCATCGTAATGGGGACATTCCACTGCCGCCGGGGTCAAGGACTCGGCTTCCCTTGGGAAAACGCAAAGAAAGGAAAATCGAGTAAGATCACACTCTCAAGGACACAATTGAAATGGCTTTAAACTTTACCCAGAAGCTACGCGAAATAAAGCAACGAATATTTCAATAAATAAGTCGCTTTTTCTTTGTGAGCTATATCGAAAGGTGGGCGGAACCTTGTGCTATCGGCGATCGGGTGCCAGCATATGGCAATAAATAGCGGAAGTAACGTTGTGTGAGCTATGCCCCAATTTATGGCCATGCCCATAAAAGCCTTGAGATTTTTATGTGCAGCCAGCAAGGTGATTGGGTTGGAGCAAAAGCCCCAAAGGATCAGACTCCTTCGAATGTCTGCGGGTCTAGTAAAGTTTCGTATTTTCCATCTCAACGAGTGTTGTATAGTCAGCATTTTGGCGAAATTCGCAACTGGTGCTTTAACCATTATGTGAGAGTATTACATTAAATAAATTAAAAATATTTGTACAGATTTTTCTATGACACATTTATAATAAACAATCCCTTTTCTTATAATCCTTGTAATATACTTGAAATATGAATTGTTTAAATCTGAATTAGGCAAAGCAAACAGCTGCAAAATGTTTCAAAATCTCCAATCCATCCATCGTTTAACTAACATAAAGGTTAAGTTCGGGCATTAACATAAGCTCTGACTTCCTCATCAATCAATGGGGGATCCATTTAAGGACCAAGTACTCTGGTGTAGAAAGTGTGCCAGGCACATACTGTATAAATATACTGCAACGAATCAAAGCGGCTAAATTGAGGCCCATTTAAGCCGAACAATTCCGCAGGCTGGCAAACATACACAAAAGCCTGCTCAATGACTGACCAGGTCGGCAACAGAAAAGGGCCAAGCGGCAAAATCAGGTGAATGAGCACTTTAAGTCTTTGTTTCGCCAAATCGAAATCAGCAAACAAAAGCCGGCTGACAGGCCTGAAAGCGTACCTGAAAAGCGGCGGCTATGGTAGCGGTACCAAACAAAACCAAAAACAATAACCTTTAGCTGGCTGCCGTTTTAATAGGATTACAACAACACCAACTATTCCGAGGCAGCAATTGGCCAGGACAACAACAACAACAAAACAAAAAGCGCATTGCGAAAAGTTAGTGAAACGGAAGCTAACCGCCGCTGCGGTGACTTCATCCCTTTTACCAACAATTGTTGTTGTTGTTGTTGTTGTTGCAGTCCTGTTACCTGTTAGCCAATTGTCCTGCCAACTGCTCCGGCAGTCGCTCCACTGACTGTCAGTCCAGTTTAGCCGCTTGTTTTGGGTTTTGTCATTTCCATAGTCAACTGTCGATGGGGGACACAAAACTGTCACCGAATTGGCCCTTCTTTTTTTAGGGGAAGGAGATTCGAAAGAATTTCGAGAGGATCGATAATAAGTTAGTATAAAAATCAGTATTACTTTGTATTGTTATACGTTCTTAAAATTCTTGTAAAAAAGATCAAATTAATCGGAGTTTCTTATGAAAATTCAAACAGGGTAGAGTTGTTTTTTACTTGACTCTATACATTTTGGTCCTTCGATCCGGATTGAGCGTAAAATTGTTTGGTTGCAACAATTCTGTATAAAACCATTTTAAACAATTTTTTTCTTAATATAAACTTGTTCTTAGAAAAGCTTTTACTTGAGTTCTTTACCGTTAGGACACAAACTCTCTAATCCACCCTCGTCTAAGTGAAATTTTCAATCTAAATGGAGGCAATTGGTCAACAACTTGGCCCAGTTGTACTCCATCCAGCTGGCCTTCCTCTTGCTGCTTCGCTTTTGTTCGCCTGCGAATTTGAATGCTCCACGGAAACGGATGTGTTGATTGTTAGCTTTCGGGAGGAGTTAGCCAGCAGGATGACGTCCTTGCTTTGTTGACACAACAGCGCTACTGTTAACTGGGAAGCTGGGAAACCTAGGAGATGCACCGCAAAAATTAGGGTAACAGAGTTATTACTAATAATTAATAATAATCTTAAAACATAACATTTATTGCTCAACACTTTTTAAATGAATAGGATGTTAATAATACTCTTGAACTTAAAATATATATGTTACTACTCTACTTTTGTTTTCTGTGTGAAAACCACCAGTCACAGAGCACTGAACACTGGACACTGGGCAATTGACTGGTCAAGTTGTCATCCACAGCTGATGACGACGATAATGAGCTGAAGCCTGATCATGGTTTACTGACACGTAATGACAGCTAAACTTTCAACACTCGACAGTTACGATTGCCTGAACAAAGATGGGTCCACGAGACAGGAGACGGGCCATCGTCGAGTCCTTAATCGGCCGGGATGGTATCCATTAAAATCGTTGTTTTGACCAAGAGGAGATTGTAGCAGTGATGATCACGCTAGGAGCACTACATTTCTTTCAGGAAAATAATGTTTTTAAGATTTGGGGACTTGAAATACTTTCTTTTAATCTTACGTACTTTAAAGATCATTTTCTTCGAGTTGTTTACCAATACCTGAAACTTAAAACTTGAATTAATCTGTGTTAGCCTTTAAGACGTGTTCGATTTTTGCCAGAATCTAGCCGAGTGAACAGAACTTGTTGAATATTGGAGGCTGGTTGGCCAGTAGGAGCAGTAAATGGCTCGTGCAGGTCGGCTTTTGTCAGTCGTAACTGTAAATGCGTGACTTTTGGCCATTTAATGATGTTTCAACGTCATTGTGCACAAATAAACAATCATCATCATCCGCACCGCGACGGGCACAAGGATGAGGAGGGGGAGCTAAGGGCGAGGCTTCGTCCTGGCTCATTTGATGACATGGCCTTTCAATGGCGCTGGTTATTAATGCGCCTGCTTACTCCCCTCGGCCAACAATAACGCATTTAAAACAACAATAACACAATGAGCCAGTAATAGCCATCAACCATCCTCAAATCCCGGCAACATTCAAGGACTAACGAGGCCGATTAGGCGGCGGAATTTTCGCCAAATGTACGAGGGTGGGATTGTCAGTTCAGGCTAATCATCTTTATGGCTTTATAAGTACAGTCCTATGGATGGAAAGATAAGCTAAAATGAGTAGTTATATACTCAAAAGTTTTTATTATAATTAGGTAATATTTAATCATTAATACTTGGGCTCTATCATTATATTCCCACTATATATCTTTCATTTTTCAAGTTTTTTAAGCTTCCTTGAATTCTTAAGAGCTTGAAAATGCTTGGCTGGCTTAAAAAATTATATGAAATAATTCGCTTTATTAAAGATTTCACTTGTTTTTTAATTAAAATAAAATAAGGACAAAAAAATGTCCTGCTGACATGTTCATGGCACAAAGGTTTTCCTTTTCCGTGTGCACGTTGCGTGATTTATGCTTTATTTTTGCTAGTAATTCATATTAATAAATAAAATATGCAGCTTCCGGCAAAAGGTTTATAAATCCAGCGACACGGATATCCACGGGACAAGTTTATTGCATTGACAGCACCGCCTGACCGGACTTCTGCAATCGACTTTCTGATCGGCAGCTCTCGGCCCGGATTCCGCACTTAATAAATACCCGTACTCTGGCCCAAACCTAAAGGTGCACGCTTCACTAAGCGCTCGAAAATAGACCCGAAAGGGTGGGGTCGTGGATTCGGCCAAGTCCATTGACTTGGCCCTGGCAAGTCCCAGGACCAGGCTTACGGCAGCTGGGATTCTTATTTAAAGTTTTGCTGGCCAGTCATGTGTACGGAGGCGAATTGAAGGAGCAGCCGCGAGCAGTCAGTACAGCAAAGTGGTAATGGTAATGGCAATGGAGGTCCTGCAGGAAAAGGAAGTGTAGGTGGATGTGGTGATGCCAGTGGGGACTGGAGCTGCTTTTCGCTGCATTTCGTGTCAGGGCAAAGCGAGAGCATTTTATTTCTTAATTTTGTTTTCGTCTAATACTAATTCGATTTCGTTGTAAGCAGAAAAAGCAGCATCTACACTGCACAGCAAAATAAAACTATGCCAAAAATGAGGCTCCAACAGATCTTCTTTGTATGGCAAAAACTTTAAGGGAGGACGTTTCTTCTAAAGAAATTTCTGGGGAGTTCTCCCTGAGTGCTCTGATTTCTATTCAATGTAATGAGCAAAGAAAAACGATTACTTGAAATGCGAATTTTTAAATAAATTTAATTAAAGATACGTAACAAGACAAACACTCTTACAAATTCAATTCTTATAGAAGCCATTTCTACTTTATATTTATACAATACAACTAGTAACTATTGTTATATTTATGAGTGCATTTAGTGTATAGTATGATCCGAATTTCTTGCCATGTATCACCTCGCTTATTGACCCGCAACCCAATTGGCTCTCATTCTTTGTATTTTTTGTTATTTTATGTTGTTACTTTCGTTCCGTCTGCTTTTTAGTTTCGTGTATTGCCAATTTGCATTGGCTTGACCATTAGGACGGGGTTTTCATCGGCAGCCGTAAGTTGGTGTTCTTTATTGTTGGTCCTTTGGTCACTCAGTCAGTCAGTCCCTCACTTGGTCCGTCAGGGAGTCATCTAGTCAGCTAGTCAACTAGTCATTTCCCCAACCGATTGCTGTGTGTGCATCGTGGTCGTTATTAGCCCGCCCGTGTCAGCCAGTTTGTCGTACATAATGAAAGACATGGTTTTCGTGTACTGTTCCCAAACCCCCCTTTTGGTCCATCACCACCCATTCGTCCTTGTGCTGCTGGGGAGGAGCTCTGTGCTTTTGCTTGTGTTTGTGTCCGTGTCCCCATGTCATTTGAATTTGTGCTCTTTGTTGTGGATGGCTGGCATCGCATACAAATACGTAATTGAAAAATGCACATATCTCCGAGATGCTTATTGACTTTTATTGGACAGTCACGAGGAGGGGTGTGTGTTGGAATGCTTAGCATAAGTCACTTTTCGCATGGTCGATGGAGTCAATTGCATGGAAATTAAATGCATGACTCTACCCGGAAGCCAACTGTGATGTGAAAGAGAGTGCCACAATTTAAGAAATCACTTAAAGGGGACTCTCTGCAAAAATTCGACATTTCGACAAATGCTTGATGTGACTCTCGGATTCGGTATTTTCAGCTGCTGCTGAAAGGAAATCCGTAAATTCAATTCCTGCACCACAGGACATGTGCGTGTCTCGAGCGAAGCTGTTTGAAAATGTGAATTATTATTGCCATTGCGTAAATAACAATCATTCCTATCCGGCTGACTGGACTGGAGGGTCAGTCTCTAGGTATTTTTTAATAAAAATTCTATACCCCCACAGGGCAAAATGCAGCAGAGCCGGCAAAACGATTATTACCACGACAAATGCTCTCTACAAATGCGGACAAAGTCTCGCCCCGAAGCTGATGTGAACTGGATGGCAAAAAACTTTTGGCCTCCAACTTTTAATTATAAATAATTTTCAACATTTTAAATATGTCGCTGGCACGCAAATCTGTGCGGCAAATGTTAGAAATGTCCATCCAGTGGGGCAAAAAATATGAAAATGCAGAATGGATGAAAATGTGGAGAGCAGAAATCGAGAAATCGGTCTATGCACTCATGTGCAACATAATAGGAGTAACTTTATAAGGAAAGTTTCAAAAAAACGATTAACCTAGTTATAAATAATGTGAGGAAGTGCATTTTAAATTAATTTAAAAAAATATACATGATATAATATTTTAAAATATTAGAAATATAAAAGTTGTGATGATTTGTTCTTCATTTTCATAGAAGTAGTTATTCGATGATTGCTGTAGTTATTAAATAAGGAGATTGTCTTGGTATATCACTCCCCTTTCCTAATATTTCTTACACAGCTGTATAAACTCATATATATATTTATACATATATATAAAAATATATATATTCCTTTTTGGCAACGTCTGCCAAATGCAGTTTTTTATGGCTTCGAAACTGCTTGAAATAATTCTTTTTCCATTTTTCCCCTTTTTTTATGCCCGGGTCACAGTCATGTGAGAGCTGCGACTCCGACTCTGAATCCGACTCCAAGGCCCGATCCAAACCCAAATCCAACTGCGGTTAAAAGTGCGGAAATACATTGAAATGACAATAAAACCAAAAGTTGCCTGTGCGCTCTTACTTCGTTTTTTGTGCTGGCTCAATTTTAAAGTTTATGGCCTGACGGCAAGCATGTGCAGCAACAACGACGGCCGAATGTTGGCCAAATGTTTATTTTATTTCATATTTATTTGCACTATTTTTTTTTCTTTTGCTTTTAAACGTGCTGCTAATAGCAGTTTGTACTGATTCTGGCTCTGAGGATTCTTTTTTTTGGCAGTCGCCATTCAAAGGGTAAAAGTTTAACTGAGCAAAACTAGCTGTTGAAATTTCAGTGATATGTTAACAAAACAAACAAAAGCATGCTATTTTATTGGAAATATTTTAATTGTTTTGACAATATTTAATTTGCCACTTAAAGAATGTATTAATTGCGTCAGATAATTAAAGACTGCGTTAATTGATATATAATTTCTTTTGAGTTGACTAGCATTTGTGAAAATTTGTGTTTGTCTTTTGTTTATCCCTTTATTATCCAGTTACATTGTAAACCAGAAATGAATAGAACTTATGTATGCGTGAGATGTTAAATTATGAATCGATAAAGTATGTGTTGCATAGCTCCCTTAAGGGATTTAATAATAACCAATATTTGTGACATATTCTGTCAATTTGCAGCATTAAGTTTTGTGTAGTGAAGCTGGCAGTCAGCTATTGATCAGAGTTAATCATACGAATTTTCATCAACTGTCACACGAATCCAGTTCAAATCATAAATCTTAAGCCCCTCTCTGGAGGAAGGGTTTGGGCTCCCATCCTTTGACCCGGATCTGACAATGTTCTGTTTACCGGAGTGTCCTGTGTTAACCACAACGAGTTACCCCTTAACAACAACTGAATCAGGTAGTATTTCAGTATCCTGCCTGGTTGGCCACAATGCAAACATGACTTTGCAATTAAGTTATTGTCGGACAGAAGGAGCCGCCTGGCCTGGGAGTCCTTAGAGCTCTGGAGCTCGTCTCCTTTCCTTTTGAGGCTGGCCGGAAAAGTGTTGCAACCCAGTAAAAAAAAAGAGAAGAAGCTCTCGTTTGATTTATGACCACTTGCATTGGCTGCAGCAGGACTTTAAATCATAGACCAGCTCCTTGGCCAGTTATTTAACCTCAAATTGTTACTTACGCATTTAGTAACAGGCACTGCCCCCTGGAGTTTATGGGGCAAGAAAGTGAAATTCAAATTGAATTGAATTGCTATGCAAATTTTTGGCCTCTAGTTATTCTGCATTCTGGCCTAATTTAAGTTGGAATACATACCTTCTGTATATCTGGATATGACTTTTAATTAAGGCAACCAGCTGGTGATTGACACTCCCCAAAAATATGCGTTTGTTGATACGATTTAATTGGCGAGCGGCTTTTATATTTCTCCCTCTCCCTCCGCCGTGGATCAATTTGGAAAATGTTTCATCTCCGTGGGTGGGCTGACCACAAAAAACTGAATTCTAGATTGGCCATTGCAATGACAGCGCAAAATTCAAAATGCAAATTGTTGGTGCCGTCAAAAGCGCATCTCCAGTGCATCTGATTTATTTTCGCCATTCAACCAATTTAAAATATCCAGTTACTATCCAGTAATATTACACAACAAAAGGCAAATAAATCGTTTTATATTTCATTAAAATTTAATACAATTTTATTTTCATTTTAGTTTATCGCGCGTCGTCTCTCGTCGCGTAGTTTTCAATATTGGAGCCTAGTTTAATTTATTTGACATTTTGTATATATTTTTTTGTGTATGTTGGCGCTCTGGCAGCTCCAATAGAACACACGGCGAGCAAACAAAGCAAAGGAAAAACATTTGCAATAAAAAAAAGGAAAAATAATAAAAGAACACAATACCGTAACTAGCTCTCGTAGTTCCGCATTTCATATCGAACGGGAGACAAACATTTGCATTACGTATACGCGACGTTGCACAGACATCTGAATGCTCCGCCGTGTGCCATAGCCCTCTGCATTTGATATATTAAACTTTTGAACTATAACTCAGCATTTATTGTGAATATTTGATTGTTTTTATTGCCAACGAAATCAAAAATTGAGCAAACTTGTTAGCGAGAAAATGGAATAAAGCAATTTTCATCTGGAATTGCAACGCTTTTGTTTCGAAAAAAAGGATACTGAATATTGAGAAAGAAAAATCTCACGACTGATTCCATTGTCGGATTCATTGGTATGGGTCCAATTACACATTTATTTACACCTGCGAAAAGTAAATGTGGGTTAAACACTACGCACATGTCGACCCCCTCGACACCAATGAAGTGTTGGAGAAAAAATATATGAAAATACCGAGTGGAAATTATAGCGGGGAAAACATGGGGTGGAAAATGTTGCTTCAATAGGATTGTATTAGTTAGGGATGTTAGTTATATTTATAGTTTTAACTGAATATTTAACAAGTTTATAGTCGAAACAAATAGGAATATAATGAACACAAGTGTTCAAATTTATTGTATATGTATATATTTAGCCAAGAAACATGTTGAATAAACAACAAATAAATCTCTCATTCTTATTCTCTTTCTCATCGATAGTTTATCGATCTTTCTTTTCGATTAATAACCATTCCTGGCATCAGGTGTACAAATTTATTGTAAGCTTATTTTATAAAAAACATTAACATCTAACTAGGAGAATAAATAACCCTTTTTGATTAAAAAGAAATAATAAAATTAATAATATATATTATAAAATTAAAATATATTTATTTCTTATTACAAGAAACTATTTCTTTCTTACCGATAGTTCCCCATCGCATGTTTCTGTTTCGATTAATAACCTTCCCTGGCATCAGGTGGATCAGACACAGGGGAGAACCTGGGCCACCAATTGGAAATACATTTGTCAATAACCACACACGCAAAGTACTACAGGAATGGGGGAGTGATGTAGGTGGAAAGGAGTAAAGGATATCTCAAACCCCTTAGCTTAACCCTGGGCAGATGCGTGGTTATGCGGTGGAAATGGGCGTGTTAAGTTATCGGACGCCTGTTTTGCGGACTCCGACAACTTGTAAGTGCGGTTGGCAAATGGAATGGAGAGGCTGTAGTGTAGTGTGAGGACCCATTGTCACACCTGCGGCAGGAATCTATTATATTTCAATAATGCCGCTATACTATCGCATAAATAAACAACCGCAGCCGACCAAACACACACATGGCAGCAACATAAATCTGTTTGTTCATTTCCATTACCAGGGAACATCATCTCCAACTGTATCGGTTTTTCCTCTTTTCTCTTTTTTTTATTCAACTAAAAATATGGCAATGCCGATAATGGTTATATAAAGCCAATAAACTCCACTGAATTCTCGTGTGAAATGCATAGAAAAATTCTATGCTATTGCAATTGAAATTCATTCATCGCTGTCGGCGGGATTTTTTTTGGCAAAATTTAATTGATTTATTTATTCATATTGATCCAACTTTAAAAATTTACCAAAGCAATTTAAATGGACATATCTGAAATTCGATTGACAGTTTTTGCTGTTTTGGTTGTTTGCCCAACTGAGATAAATTGTACGCCTGAGCAGGCAATGCCTGTCATCATCATCATCATCATCATTATTATGGCTGCCTTGGCCCTCGGTGCGTATACAATATTTTGTTTACTTACGTGCCAGTCTGCGTCCAAAAAGTCATGGTTGACTTCCAATTTGCCAAAGTTTTATTCCATAAGAAAAACTTAAAGGCGTCTTCGTATTGAGTTACCATTTGTCATTCGATTTGCTGGCTAAGGAGTTGTCGAAAATATTCAAAGTCGCTACTGAGTCTAAGCCAAAAACGAATAGACCGTAAAGAAATGATTGGCATTGGGGAAAAATTAACAGCAACATAAATATCATTCTGGAAAACAAATAGTCGTTAAATTGTATATCGTTTTATATTTGGCAACATCATATTTGGGGAGTTGAGGGATTACATGAAAATAGAAAGGAGTATTTTTATGGACTTAATACTCTACATTTGAATATAAAGTTTATAAAGAAGTACTGGGCTTAATTTTAAGATTATATCTGATAAAGAAATAGACTTAACAAAATATTTTCTCATATTTAAAAATTGTTTTTCATATATTTCTTTAATCTAGTAGGGCATCTCATTTGCCAACCCTTTTTGTATGAGAAAACCCTTTGTTTTTATAGCCAAACTCTCCACCATGTCACGTAGGCCGCTCAGGAACTATGGATCTGTGTCCTTTGCATCTGGAGTGCCCTCGTGCATCAATTGGCCAAGTCGAGAAGTCCTTATATGTCCCGCTGGTGGGCCTTGCATGTGGCACGCCCCGGGTTGAGTTATTACTTAGGAGTCCTTTCCGGCACTGTCTGCGTTTAGCGCGAAATACTTGTTATTGTTTATCGCGAAAGTAACAGAACATTATAGCTTTTTATATCATTTACGTTTTACGTCATGCTTGGCGAGTGGGTGGGTGATGGTGTGGACTTCTTCTTTCGGCTTCTGGGTAGTTTATGACTGATGGGCCTGACATACGATACTTTCCGCCACTGACCAAGTTCTCCTTGGGCCGCTTGCCTGCCATGCCACTTTTTTTGCATCATTACTGCCACACGCACCCGAGAATTTGTCGTCGTGTTTCTGGCCTTTGCTTTATGCCTTATGTCATATTTTTTGGCATGGCTTTTTAATTCATGCGACTGGCGTTGATGTCGTGGCACGTAAATGTTTTTAATGTCGAATAAAATTATCGTTTCAGATAAAGCTTTTCGGCAAAAACAAAGCACCCGCCATACTGGATACTTTGGTTCCGGAAATGGGGCAACTTTATGACAAGTGTTGATTGCATATGCTCCCACGTATACCCCAAAGCTCTCACATAACATTTCCTGTGAAATAAGTCTATAGGTTTTACGAAATCATAGATAACGTAAGGATGTTTCAGGACCTCATAAATTTCCAGACTTTAAATTTGTTTTAAAAACAGGCTTAAAGGACATACACTACTTAACGATGATAAATAAATCCCTCCGAATCGCAATTGAACAGGATCTCACCGCTCGACAGAAGATCAGACGGACAAGAGTAAGCCATAGCTGTCCCAAATCCCAGGTGGAAACCCAATCAAAGCGACTTTAATGCAAATTCCCTGCCATTTTCCCCGTTCCATTCGATTCCGTTGACACACGAAAATAAAGAAACAGAAACACAGGCGAAAAATACAACCCGATAGGATATAAAGAAACAAGGATATAGAAACAGGGACGAGCCGGCAGTGCGATTTGTGCTCATTTGTCAATGCATCCTGCCACTCGCTCCACGTCAGTCCACATAACGTATACGCCCCTTTGGCCATGCCGAATGCATTTCATTGCAACAGCCACGAATGCTGTTGTTTTTTCTTCTTTTGCGAAGGGAAACCCCGCAAAACACAAAACACAGAACAATCGTATTGTCATCTCTCTTCAGTCCCCCCATCCATTTGTGCATCAAACACTTTTGCTCTGAGCCCACTTTTGCTGTTGGGATTTTAATTTATAATTCAGCACTCGAATGTCATCAAAGAGTTTCATCAATATGCACTCCAAATCAACTCGACGACGACATAAACCGATTAAGCTATTCGCCAATTGAGGTATTCCTTGTATGGAAAACATTTAGGTTTTAGTAGGGTTTCAGTGGAGAAACTATGTTTTGGTTAAATAAACCTTGCTTTTGGTTGAATATTGAATTAGAAGTTGTACGTAAGAAGATTAATTGATTGATTATAAAGGGAAAGAATAGTCAATGGTTATCAATGTTTACCCTAGACTCTTACACAAATATAATAAAATGATTTTAATAGAATTTAAACATTTTAAATTCCAGCTTAACTTCCGTAATAATCACATTAATAATCAGTCACATAATGCTTATAGTGTCACTGGAGCAACAAAAAAAATACATTGTATTTTATTATTTACCTCATTAATTTCCCTTTGAATCCATTAAGCTAAACGCAAAGTAAAAAAACAAAATTGAACTGGGAAAGCGTGCATTTGGCAAATTGTCTGAGATTTTGACAAAGGACTGGCAAATTTCCGTGGCACACATTTATTTAATTCTCGTTGTTTTTTTGTTTTTTTTTTTGTTGTGTGCGGGAAAAGTTGAAACTCGAACTCGCAAACTTTTTGCTGGCATCCTTATTTTTTTATTTTTTTCGTATATTTTCACTCCTCCGCTCCTGCGATGACCAACACACACGCATTACGCATACGCCGCGTCAGCCTAATTGACAAGGGTTGAATATGCGGCGGCAGCACAACTTTTTTGCTGAAATATGTCAAATGTCATGCTTAAAACGGGACAAAAGTTTTTCCTAGTTTTCGGTTTAACCCTTTCCGTGACCCCCCCCCCCCCCCTCCCTTCCCCTTCAAGTGTCCTGTACGTTGACTTGAAACTTATTCGGATGCGGTCGTTCTCCCTGCCGCATTAAAATAAGTCTGTGGCACAGATCTTGACCCCGCAGTTCACCTGTCTGCGCGGCATTAAGGGTCTCTTCCGGTCTGGCTAACCGTGTTTTTCCCGCACTAATGACAAATATGCCACCATGAGTTACGGTCGTGCAATGAAAATTTATCAAAATCCAACTCAAGGAAAAAGAAAAAATGCTGCGAGTCGTACACGCAATTTGAGCAACTTGCAGGAAACCAGAGGTAAACAATATTTTTCAGTTCATTGAACGGAATAAGCTTGTTTCCGATAAGGAAGGGCACAAAAAAAAAGGAACATGGCTAACACATAAACACGACTCCCCGTGCCAGAGTGCTTTTCTGTGTGTATATGTGTGTGTGTGACTGCGTGAGTGTCCTGGCCCACACAGACATTGTTGTTCTTGTCTGGCTGTCTATTGGCCTGTCTTACATTGCGTTCTGTGTTTGCCTCGACCATCGTGAACATGCCACAACAACTGGCAAAGGCAGCACAGCAGAGCGAGCACACAGTGTACACTATTCGCCGAGCTAAGGATTTCTTCTTCAAGCCAATAAGTAGCCAACAGGCCAGGCCAGGATGTGGATAGTAGAAATGGGAAATGTGGGGGAAATTAAAGCTTTTTGATATCGAATTCTAGTTTGCAGTCTCGCAGAACAAAGTGAAAAGCATTTGTAGTTTGTACTATGTATTTTGATCCGGTCTTTGTAATTTTATCTGGCTTCCAGTTTAAGTTTAACTGGCAGTTGTCAGGAAACAAAGATTCGGAGGCCTCTTTAACTTAAAGTTTCTAAGTAAATGATGCAAATTTTAAAATGTTCCATATAATATTAAATATAATGTATAAAACTAGCTCTCTGTATCGATATATTACCTGTTTAAATTCAAAGAAAACCAATTTCTTAGGAATCCAACGTGCTAAAACCATAATTTCCCGCAGCTGATATTAAATCTCAGCGCGTTATGCAATCTGCGAACTAACGCTTTAGTAACCGAGGAAACAAATCAGGTTTGCGCACACCTGTGTTTTTCTTTCCTTTCCCCCGTTTTCCCTTCCGTTTTTCCTTTTTCGTCTCTATTTCCAACTTGAGCTCCTCAAATAAGCAAATCACGTGCTTTTTGTCAGCTCAACTAAAGCAAAAACCCCCAAAAAACACGCACACTCGACAACTGAAATTAATGTGTGTTTGTAAATTGTGCAAATTATAGAGCAAAATAAAGGCACAGTGTAAAACATTATATTTAAAAGTGGGAGAATCCTTTTCTTAAAAATAAAATCATTAAAATAACGTTTAAAGATGTGTTGTCCCTTAGCTAATTACAATTTAAGTAATTTTCCGTTCTTGTTTACACTTAAATTTCTAATATTTTTAAACCACTGTTTTATATAGATTTATTTTTGGGAAAATGTCATGGTTTAAGCTAGCAATCCGTATGGCATTTGAACGCTCTCATGTAATAACTGAGTGCGACAACCGCTGCGGATACTTAACGTGAACAGATGATGCTACATGTGTTAGATTCGCGACACCCTCTTCCGCAGGGGTGTTGAAAATAACTGATACGACACACACGTTGTGGGACTTGCAAATTTATCTGTTTAATAATAGTCAAGCAGGAGCAGCAGTTTGCCATTTTAAGTTCCTTTTTTCCTATTTTCTTTTTTTTTTTTTGAGGTTCCGGGAGGACTCGTCCAACTTCCAAATGTCCAGCAGAGTAAGCAACATTTGAAATTCGACGAGAAGCCTACAAAAAAGACAGAGAGGGGAAGGAGATGATGGCTCAAAGTTGAGCCGGGGGAACGGAAATGTTGCGTTGCACATGTGACAAGTTTTTCTGAGGGTGGTGATGTTGTCGTCGTCGAAAAGCGGCAAAAACAGTTTGCAGTTCGCCTGGTTTGAGTTTAGTTCAGTTGAGTTTCCAGTTAAGGTGAACTGCCATTTTACAGTTTGTATATCAAACTGGCACACAAGAGGGGCTTTGCAGGGGGGGACAAGGGACCCCAGGACTCGGTACCCGGACATCTAACAAAAAATTGCATTGCATACAACGCGGGGTCACGGCTTCAAATCGTCGCCGTCACACAAAACCAGGCAAAACTTTTTTTTGTGACCACATACACAGGACAATTTATTGTAATATGAGTGAAGAATAAATCCTTTAAGTCTTGTGTGAACGGGTTTTATATAATGTAATATAAAAGGCTTTCTTTGAATGCTTAACCATGACTTTTTTAAGGATATCCTTTAGCTTAAGATTGCTCTGATATGAGTTACTTTTTTCCAGTGTATGCGTATGCGTTTCTTTCCCATTTTTTTTTCGGTCAGCGTCAAGGCAACTTCCAAAATGCATTTCACTGCGGCTTTCATTTTCGTGCTTGTTGGACACGCCCACAATGCCGCACTGGGCCCAGCCCCTCACCCCAAGGAATTCCCACCAACGCCTTTTTCTGCCACAGCATCGCGCTCTGGTTATAAATTTAAGCCCTGTGTGGTTTTAATTTTTCTTTTTTTTCGGCTGGCCTCTCTGTTTGTTCTTACAACGCCCCCAATGGAATCTTGAGCTGCTGCTGCAGCTGCCCGTTCAATTCCCACATGTACTCACTTGTGTCGCTCCTGGGTCAAACGTGTGCCCTCGGTTCAGTTGGGGTTTAGACGGTTAAGTGCTGGCTAAATTGTTTCATTCTTTTCTTGCTTACCTTTGGCCGAGTTCTCCTCGTTTCCCCTTGTTTCGAAAACCCAATGGCATTCCCTTTTGTATCTTTTGTTCAGAGCCATCCGTCCTACGTGCGTGTCTAAGGTTAAATTGCACATGTTGCCATGCGTTTTTGCTGCTGCCACTGATGGTTTTGTACTTTTCGGTTTAACCTCAATGTGTTAAGCTATCGGTTTTTCTTTTTTTAGCAGGCTTCTCTCGTCTTGTCCAGTCTATTGATTCCAAAAGGTGGCAAGACAGTGGGTGTAATTGGCAAATGATGTAGTTGCACTAGCACAAAAAAACTCAGGTTTTACTGAATGAATAAGGGAATAGATCAAAGAGAAGTTCAAACTTAAAGGCTTTAAATTCACTAGGAAAATATATTAGAACATATAACTATTTATTTTTTAACTTGTGAGTTTGATTTGTCTTCCTCGTTCTCCCAAAATTGAGTTTTTAAAGTTTGCTACTGAAAACCAATGGAAAACTGAAAGTCAATTAAACCTATGTAGAACAAAGAAAGCATCGTTTCGATGTGTGGTACAAACACAATAACCTCATACGCATAACGTATACGCAGCGTTGACAATAGATCGCCGCTTTTGCCCGCGGACTCATTTGAACAATACACGGCGGAAAATCTCCAACTGCGACGCGATATTGCTGCACCTAAATATAAAGGGGAAGGCTGGATGTTGATGAAGCAGCCAAGGGCTGTGCAAACGCAACTCATAACCGAAGCATTGTGGATTTAAGCTCAACGGAATAATACCCCCTCACGCACCGCGAGTGCGAGTCTTTGAGTGCGTTTCTAGTTCTGCAATTGCAATTGGAATCGCAGCTGCCAGTCGATGTGTCCATAGATAACAGGTAGTCTGCTGGCGGGGATTTTGCCAACGGACTGGCAGTTTTTCAGAAAAATTATTTCCATTTTTCATCGTTCGCATACGTTGCGTATACGCAGCGGGGCACCAAGCTATAGAGAGAGCGGATGTCGCCACACCTTTCAAAAGCCCTTCGCCAGAGATATCGAATATGAAAGAGGTTATCGAAAGGACCTGCAAAGGATGTAAATCTGGAAATGGTCCCCTCATTCCAGATACATTTTCATATCCTTGCAGGGTATTACAATTTTAACAAGAAGTTTGCAACGCAGTAAAGGAATCATAAACGTTCGGAAAATTAGCTTAGAAAATAGCTTCGTCCTTCTTCACCTTTCTCTGCCTCTCTTTATATCTCTATCTCTACATATCTCACTCTCTTTTTATTTATCTCTCTCTCACTCTCTCTCTCTCTCTCTGGCTGTCTTTTACTCTGTCTCTCTTAGTGTATCTCAGGAGATATCTCCTTTTCTCTATCTCTGAATTTGTCAACTTTAGAGGTATCTCTTTCTCTTCTGCTCTCACTTTCTCTGTTCTCTTTACTCGGAAATTATAAATAAAGGACTTCCTTCGCTCTGACCTCATTCTGTTCGCGGCCTCTCCAGTGTTTACATCTATAATTAAAGTGAAAGTGACATTGTCCAATTCGACCCCAAAAATATCACATAGTTATGATCGCTTTTACATTCATAATCATGATCCTGCAAGTGTATACAAACTTCGGTTTCTCGACGTTAGCTTCCCTTCTGGTTTAAGTTCCCTTTCCTTTCCCTTTGAACCTGTCAATAATTTTAATTAGCTTTTCCACTTTCCAAAGCAGACACACACCCTGGCAACATTTACGTTTTGACAAATTAATTTCCGCTTCTTTCTAATTATTTTTTCAGTTGGTTGATTTGCTTTTTATTGTAATTGTACGTGAATCGGAAAGTGATCCACATTTAAGTTGTATTAAAAAGCAAAGAGGTCACTTGGCAATAAGGGTCTGATTGGACTGACTTCAAGCGTAAGGAATAGGAAACGGGAAGTTGTTCGTTAAAGTCATTCCTGTGTCTGTGACATCCTAGGAAGAAAGATATGAGGAGCAAAGTAATCCAATATTTTTTTCGTTAAAGAAATGAAAGTATTTATGATCTGTGTTAAGAGACAATCGTGGATTCACATACAGATTTTATACTTCCTTCTCAGACGAGGCTTTAATGGATAAGTGAGGCAAGTTACACCGTCAAGGTTTTAAAAACCATCACTGTCATCGTCATTATATCGCCCTGTTCATCAGGCAGAAAGTAACAAGTAAATCTGTGAAATTAAAACGAGATGTCAACCAAAATGCGAACAACCAGACGATCGGACTGAAAGAGGCTCGTTTTGCGTTTGTTTTTCAGTGGTTGGTTTTTAGGGGTTGCCGCAGCCACCGCAAGCCTCGTCCCCATCCGTCGGCTCTTCATTTGTGTGCATGAAATATAAATACGTAACACATCATGTGGATGCTACCGACTCCTGTGAAATGTCTGAGATTCATCCCCAGCGAGTGTGTGTGTGCTTGAGTGTGGCAGGTGTGTACATTGTATTGACGCCGGGAAAACCCCAAAACATATGGCTGATGATGATGATGGGAAAGGGTTAATTATTTTATGTGGTTGTGTTAATTTGATTAATGCAATTCGGGAATACTTTTGTTAATGTATACATCAACAAAAAGCCACTGTACATCATATGTCATCGTACATCCGCCAGTATGTACTCTCATTAACATTGACAGCCTAAATACATACGTGCTTCCAAGGCATTTTTCCTCGATTTTTCACGGCACGTTGCCAGATCTACTGCGGCAATTTTGAGCTCATTAAAAATTTTCAACTGAAATATTCCGCCGGAAGCCATGTGTGTGTGTGTGTGTTTCGTTCACCCCCAACGAAGCACGGCTGTCCTTATTTGTTGGCACACACATTGTCTTTCGGAAGTTGAGCACCATTTGGTTTTGTTTGATAAAAAAAAATACAGACACATATACCCAGCATAGGCTAAAAGTCGCTACATTTAAAACCCTCCCTTCGTTTTAGATTAATTTACAGGAATAAATACTTTTAGCAGGCACTGTGTGCCACCGCATTTGCCGGCATGTTTCGTATTTTAGTTTTCCACATTTACTGAAATTAAACTACAGAATCGCACACGGATATATTTAATTAGATGACATACCCCTATTATGTTTTATTCAGGGCTGTGTGGGGGTGCACAGACCGCCGTAGATTTTGTTGCAACGTGATTTGTGTTCGAGTCACATCCGTGCAGGTGAAAATTAAGCTGCCGCATTTAAATGTGCATGCTAGGCAAACCCAAGGGTTCATTGACTAAGTCGGGATGAACGTGGGTTATATACTGTATCTCTTTGAATATTAGGTATTTTTCCTTTCAATTATTACTACTTTCGGGAAAAGTCTTTAAGTTGGGATTAGCTTATGCTTGTTATAACTCACAGAACCTGGTAAACCTGAAGCATTAACTTCTCAATTATAGTAGATAATACTTACATCACTTGCTAATAGAAAGGTGAAGTAATATTGTCATTAGAGCAGTTAAATCCCACCTCAAACTAAAGTTAGTCGCTGTTGTTATAATAACCTAAAAAAAACCTATTCTTAGAACAAGATTTTTTTCTCAACTGGCCTGCTGCTTAATCCTTAAAAACTCCCAGAAAACCAATCAGTTTAGAAAGTGCCAACTTTTGCTGGTACTGCAATTTAAATAATGCATCAAATGAATTAAGTTGCCTGCCAAATGAAGACGACAGCACTTTCCGGGTCCCTGGCATTGAAGGTAAATGGAGCAAATCCTTCAGCAGCTGCAATAAAAATAGAATCAAGTTAACAAAGGAGTGAAATGAAGCGCAGACAAAAGCCAACCCACTAAGATGGCGACTGATTGTGAGTTTTATGTCACAAAAAAAGTGAACAAAGACCGGGGAATGGCAATAGTTCTTAGAAATATTTTTATAGAAAAGTAAGCGGACCGAACTGTTGAGCGGCACGTTAGTTCGTTTCCCCAAAATGAAATCAAACCGGGGACATGGTTATGGGGGAGGTGATTGTGTCTGTGTATATGTCATTGATATATGGTTCGATCCGTCGATACAGGAAACACGCAGACACACAGGATGGCAATAAAAGCGGTAATGATGCGGCACGCTGGCGCACAGTCACATGAGCCGCCGGATATGAGTCTGTGCTTAAGAGTTGGTAGCCTTTAAAAAGTTGTTGACCATTCTTAATCGAAATTTTTAAATTTATAAACATGCCAGAAAAGTATAAAACTTTAAGAAACAAAAATAAATATTAATTTTATGCTATTGAAAGTAAAATGAAATCATTAATTCTAGGTATATTTATAAAAAAAAACTATATAATAATAATTATGTATTATTTTGCTTCATCTTATAGCGTTTAAGTGGTCTTATTTTTATACCTCTGGGAGCCATTTACATTATTTGTTACCCCCTGAAGAATTTGAAATTTTTTCATTGCCAGTTAGTGCTGATGGTTTGTCTTTAAAATTAGCAGATTTGGCATTTTTTTTTACATTAATAACAAATGTCAATTTTAAAGAATGGACTCATAATTCCAAATATTAATTAAGTAAAATGATATAAAATACATTTACATCTGAAATAATTATCAGAATAAATGTTTTTTTTTAAGAGAGAAAATAAATTCTTAATGTGTTCTTTGTATTAAATCGACAGCACTGACTTGAAAAACATATCTGAAGGGAACAATTTTTATATACTCATGATTTTTAGGACGTTTATATGGTATCCAAAAACAAAGTTGGGGAAGTTTTACACTAACCCCTTTTTTTAATAAATTTGGTTTGAAAACAGAAGTATACTTTGTAAGCGGAAATATTAAGCTGCTTCTAAAAGTCAGTATTAATAGGAATTGCTCAATAAAATTTTTTTGTCTAATATTACTTTTCTTTATACATATATATTTTGTTTTATCATTTAAGTTTCACTTGACATTTCTATGTGAGAAGTGTAAAAGTGTTGAAATTAATAATTTCTTTAGTATAAATTGAAGTTCAGGGACTCATTAAATTCTTAATTGCTTTTAAAAACCTAAGCCTTGAGTTAATTTGACCAGATTTTAGCAAACAAATGTGTTCAGTTTCAATCAAAAAGTCGGCAAGATTGCATGTTGAGATGGAATCTATTTGGCTTAAATTTTATATAATTTTGGTTTCAATTAATTCAAGTTTGAGTGCAAAACTATTGGAAAACATTGCAGAGAACTATTGTGAAGCATATTGTGGCGGCACTTGTAATGATGAAAAATCAAATAAAACCTGCGATGATGAGGATAGAAATTTTATAGTTACCAACGAATATCAATTGAAATTTATTGATGGCGAATTGGAAATTCAATGGAATTATCCACATGTTAAAGGTTGCAATATTACCCCAATTACGCAGGAGAAAAACAAAAAATTGAAAGTATTAATAGTAACTGAACGTATTCGTGACTGCCGAGGAGCTGACTATCTTCGTCAACTTGGGGTGGAAACAGTGAATCGCTTCGAATTACACGAGGATGTATTCAGAGCATTCGAAAGAAGAGTCCATTATATGGACTGGACCACAATCCTTGACTTTTAATTTCCTAGGCCCTGTGCTGTTTCATAAAATACGGAATTATATGGAAGTATCCATGAACAATCTACGGGAAATTATTATAAATGGTGATAACTTGACTGGGAGCAAAGCCGATGAGATTGATGAGGAAATTTTTAGGGAGAAACCCCAATTGAAAAGTATTGCATTTGGTGGATTTAATGTTTATAATTTAAAAGAGGAAGTTTTTTTCCCGCTCGTCAGTCTAGAAAAGTTGGAATTATCCAACGTTATAATTGAAAATTTTTCATTGATAAGGTTGGTATGAATCTTATATAAATTTCAACTTCTATAAGAATTTCTTTTTTAGTTTAAACCCACTTCAAAAAAGTCTTCAACAATTGGTTTTGAACATTCCCCAAGAGGTGGACTTGAAGCACTTTAAGACTTTTTCCCAACTTAAATTGATAAAAGTCAGAAACTATATTCCTTACGATAACTTGACAGCCTTGCTGTGCACTCCAACTGAATGTAAATTTGATAGAGGGATTAATGGCATAGCGTGTCCTGATGTATGCGATTGTCGATATAATTACGGATTTATGGAGTTGGAAATGAATTGCTCTAGCAGAGGTCTTACACAGATTCCTCCTCTACCGATTCCCATTATCGGAGACTCAAAACTAATATTTGAAAACAATAGTCTGTCAAAGTTGCCCGATAGCTCTTTGATGGGATATAGTAATTTGAGAGGACTGAACGTGGCCGGAAACCTATTAAGCAATTTGAGTATAAGGCACCTACCAAATAAATTAAATTATCTAGATATTAGGTTTAACAATGTGAAGCAAATGAAGTCAGATGTCATCGAATATATTCGAAATGTTAGCATCTTCAAACAGACTGGCAATCAATGGCTGGTTTATTGCAACGATGATCCCTTGTTAAATCTTTTTCGAAATCTTAAGAAATCAATGCGAATGAAAGCCAATAAACTGCGGCCGATACTAATACATTTATCACCACAATCCCCTGAGGGATTCCTCAAGTATCTGGGCCAGCATTTCCTAAGACTGGGATCAACCAGGCGAGGATATTTTATGATAAACGAGGATAAGCTAGTGCGGAGTATGCTTCAAAAGGTAGAGGATTTGGACAAACAAATGTATATCCGTGAGTCTATGGAGTGGTTGCATCGGAGTTTACCTTCTGTTAATGAGGAATACGAATCATTTTACCACTATCATATGGGTGGTGTCTGTCCCTACAAATGTGAATGCTGCCAGTACCACAATGAAACAAATATCAAAGTGGACTGCAAAAATAGATTCATGATTAATTTTCCAGACATAAATCCTCATCAGAAATTAAAGAACATTACTGCGTACCTTGAACTGCATTTAGCAAACAATAATATATCAAAAATTACCATTGAAATGCTTCCCAAAAAAATCAGTTACTTGGATTTGAGTAACAATAATTTACAGACTCTTGATGATAGGGTAATGGAATTCCTCCGAAAGTTCAAGGACTCTGCCCAAATTAAACTCTCAGGAAATCCTTGGAAATGTCAATGTAACTACCGCTCCCTTCTCTCCTTTCTGAGGGATCAAGATCCAAAGGAATACACTCTTATACTGAATCGTTGCAATATTTCCCAAAGCGATTGCCCAGATTCCTGCGTCTGCTGCTTAGATGAGTCCACATGGCCCTCGTTCATAGTCCATTGCGCTGGCGAAGGACTTATAAATGTTCCAAAGATATCCCGTAAAGTAGGCTATCTGGACTTAAGGAACAACAATATAAGCGAACTCAATCCAACGGAGGATATTTTGCTTGCAAACAGATCGCAGGCTTCTCCACTGAAACTTTTTATGAGTGGAAACCCCTGGTCCTGCACTTGTCGGGATGTGGAGTATCTCAATGCGTTGAAATCCATCTCGTCCCGAATTGCAGACTTCACCGAGATGACCTGTTCGAGTGGCGAAAAACTGCTTTCGATTGAGCAGGAGGACATCTGTCCCTCTGGACTTCCCTACTACCTAGCTCTGGCCGCCACCTTGACCTCCTTGCTGGTGATTACCAATTTTTTGGTATGTTTTCGGCAGCCGCTGCTAATCTGGCTCTATGAGCATGACCTCTTCCTGAGTCTGGCCGCCCGCATGGAGCTCGACCAAGACAAGAGGTACGACGCCTTTCTGGCCTTCACCCACAAGGATGAGGATCTGGTAGGGGAATTTGTGGAGCATTTGGAGAAGGGCAGGCCGTCCTTTCGGCTCTGTTTCTATCTACGCGATTGGCTGGCCGGCGAATGCATTCCCGACTGCATCAGCACGCTCCGTTCGCGACTCGCGTCGCATCATCATCCTGATGACGGCCAACTTCCTCAAGTCCACCTGGGGTCGTCTAGAGTTCCGGCTCGCCCTACACGCCACCTCCCAGGACCGTTGCAAGCGTTTAATTGTCGTCGTCTATCCGGATGTTGAGAGCTTCGATGACTTGGACAGTGAGCTGCGATCCTACATGGTGTTCAACACCTACTTGGAGCGAAGCCAGCCAAACTTCTGGAACAAGTTGATCTACTCGATGCCCCACGTGAAGATCCATTAGTCTGAGGGTGTAGATTTTTGTTAACCTTTTATTTTTCATCCTGAAGACTACAAATTGGTGAAACTTTTGGATTGAATTTATTAAAATATAAACATGTAACATTAACTTTCTCAAAGAAAGTAATATTCAGGTCACCTTCCTGTAAAATGTGGTTGCTATTTTTATAATCAAAATGAAATAGATAACTCTAGACGCGAAAGCGTAGGAAAATATCTATTCAGAAAACTTTTCAACACATTTTCGTATTTGAAATATGCATTTTTAAGAAAAAACTTGTCGAAGTGCTATGTCTTCTGATCTCACACACCTAACAAAAGAATAAATAGGAATTTAAAGCAAATATTTGTGGGCATTCACAAGCTATTTATGCATTTTTTGTTTTAAAAAAAAATGAAATATTCGCTAGATAACATCAATGGTGGCACCATCAAAAATCGATGTTTTTACAAATTTAAAAATCATCGAAGCTTTGATGCTTCCTTCCATCACTACCATTATCGATATTCCTTGACAGCTTGTTACTGCCACTCCTAACAATTGTCATTGAAAGTCATTGAAAGTAAACAAAAAAAGTAAAAAAAATGTCTCAAGAACCATCAGATGCGTATTTCTCTGAACCTGAGGCCGTTTTAAACAAACAACCCAATGAGGAAGGATCCTCTGATGGCGTCAAGATGGGCAAATCCACCAAGCGCAAAAGAAGCTCAGATCCGAAAAGTTATTCCAAAAGTAAGAACGGAACCGGACACTGGCGTAAGCGACGTGTTGACGATATGGAGCAGTGTGCCAAGCGAATGAAGTGCTTATCCCTGCAGACCGAGAGCAGCCCAAAGAAGAGGGAATTCAATCCCTTCGATATCGATGACGGCTATGAAGGAGACTGCGAGATCTGACTAAGCATCTTCAATAAATGAGTTCAACGCTGCAATAAATATTGTTTTTATTGGACCTAACGTCCTGGGGTACTAGGTACTCTAGGTCATCAAGAATCAAGAATAGATCAATAGCGATAAGGTGACACTGTAGACTCGGGAAAGATCCTACAATTTTACCAACAAAATTCAAAAGAAAAAAACCTCTTTTCAAATATTGCGTTATTTGATGTTTTTAATTTTTATTGTTCCGATTCTTCTGGCATGAAATATATAATATATATATAGATATATATATTAAAAATAATTTTAATGAACCCATCGATATTCTTCAACACCACAAACATTTGATGTTCCAGTTTGACATGGTGGTTTCAAGAGTCCAAATGCTTTCCAATTCAGCAGCAAGAATAGCCGCAATAGCAGCCTCTGCAGGGTCCGCAGGGTCCACACGGTCCACAAGGTCCACACGGTCCACAGCCGCCGCAAGGACCACAGCCACCACATGGGCCGCAGCCTCCGCAGCAGTCCTGGGGAAAAGGAGTCAACAATTAGTAGACCCCCCCCCCAGATATTTTAATCTTTGCACTTACATTCACCAAGACGTAATTAGCATTCACGTACATATACATGATTTTTTTGTTTTTTTTTTTTGCGTTTGCTTGCCGACCGAAAACTAAAGGAAACTTGAAACCACCGGAAATTTTTTTTAGGTGAGAACTGAGGAAAGGTGAGAACGAAATGACGAAAGCCCAACGAATCGTTCGAAACTACAGCTGACAGCTGCTGTTCGGATTTTCAATGCTGACTTGATGGAAAAAAACTCAGATCAATAGAGCTTTACCAAAAGGGAAAACGGAACTGGACAAAGGCGTAAGCAATGTGCTTATGGTGTTGATGGAATGAAAATGTGTTCCAAGCCTATAAAGTGCATGTCCTTTCATATCCCTGTATCTCCCTTAAACGCCCAAAGAGGAAGAATGGATTCCGTATTACTATTAGAATGCACACCGTATGCAAAATCTGAGGGTCTTCGGAAGATTCCTAATCACTCTGCCTATAAATATATATAAAGAAAACATTTAAAAAAATATATTGTAGTATTCTTCCAACGCAGGTGTACCAGTATCCGATTAAATAAATAGTCACATCCGTTTAGGAATAGTATAGGTGATGTTTATTCTTAGTAATACATAAGAACAAAAAAAATTCGTCTCGACCTATATAGGGGAATACTAGCAAATTAGTGTGGCCAAAATCAGTGTTCTTAGATGCCTAAAACGGAGCTCCCAGATTGGAACTTTGGGCAGAGGTCCCTGATTTGAACCAATAAATATTTCAAATGTGGTTTTTATATTTTTATTATTCCAATAATTGTGAAATATATTTTACATATATGTATTTGATTAAAGTGAAGTAAATGGAACTTCTTCAACACCACACACATTTAGATCTTCCAATTTCATATGGTGGTTTCAAGAGTCCAAAAGCATTCCAATTCGGCAGCAGGATCTGCAGGATCAACAACCCTCCTCAGTAACCACAAGGACCACTTACACCCTGGGGTATATTTCCACCTTGCTGTCCATTTCCACCTTGCTGTCCATATCCACCTTGCTGTCCATTTCCACCTTGCTGTCCATATCCACCTTGCTGACCATTTCCACCTTGCTGTCCATATCCACTTTGCTGACCATTTCCACCTTGCTGACCATTTCCACCTTGCTGTCCATATCCACTTTGAGGCCCATTTCCACCTTGGCGTGCATTCCCAGCTTGCTGTCCATTTCCGCCTTGCGGTCCATTTCCGCTTTGCGCTCCGTTTCCACCTTGCGATCCATTTCCACCTTGCGGTGCAGGACCGCCACCGCTAGATGGACCACCACAGATCGAGCAGCAAGGGTCCTGGTAAAAAGGAAGTGTTCACATTTAGTAGCCCGCCCCCCAGATTAGTAAGATCCTTGCACTTACGTTTGTTAAGATGTAATCTGGATTTGTGTACAAATACATGATAAAATTCTTGAACGCTGCGTGCCGATCGAAAACTAAAGAAAACTTGAAACCACCGGAAAATTTAGTTGCGAAATTTAGGGGACAAAAGTTGAGAAGTGACGAAAGGTGAGAACGAACTGATGAAAGCCTAATGAAAAGTTAACCTATTAATGACAATCGTTATTCCGAATTTACTCAGCCAACTAGATTTCTGAAAAAGAAATAAGTTTTTCGTTTAAGAAACTCAAAATCTTTTAATCAAGTTAGCTGTGGCCAATGGGGTAGCTTGTCATAAGCATACCCATGTGGAAGCCTGGGCTTTTCATCATTCCTGTGTAACATCTCGGCCTGAAAACATCTAAATTTCTTTGTCCTCTTGTATTATTTCCTTGTTCGGTTCAAAGTATGTAAATGCTGATATTAAGTGAAAATTTTAAAAGTTTATACATAATTTTGGTATTTTTAGAAGCTATAGAATCATGTGTTGTGGACCTCTTGGATTCTGTGGACCTTGCAGTCCCTGTGGCGGACCTTGTGGTCCTTGTGGACCATGTGGGCCCTGTGGACCCTGCTGCGGCGGCTGTGTGCCATGTGGGCCTTGTGGGCCTTGTGGTCCTTGTGGCCCTTGTGGGCCTTGTTGCGGACCTTGTGGACCCTGTGGACCTTGCTGCGGCGGCTGCTGGTGTTAGTTAACAACAGTTTCAGGACACGGACCATGATTCATTTAACACCTGTTACGGCATAACCGGAAATAATAATCTTGGGACTTAAAAAAAAATATATTTGTTTTCTTTTGGGAATTCGAGTTGATCTAGATATGTCCGTTTGTCCGTCCGCGTATGTCTGCGAAACGGATGATAATACCAAATAGGTACCATAGAAACGGAGATACAGATTAAATTTAAAACTGTTAATTTAATAGGTGTTAAGAATTTTATCGAATTTATTCATTTTGAAAATATGAAAGGATATATAATATTCGGCTTTTCGAACCCAACTTTATTGCTTGGAACGCAAGTGAAGGTGTAATATCCGACCCTATAAATCATTATTATTGATCAGCCGAATCGATCTAGCCATGTTCAAAGTTTTCAAATTTTATAAGAGGTTACATTGTTAAAATTGTCAAAAATTCATAGGCAATTTTTAGTTACATTACTTTTGTAAATTGCAAGGGCTTCCCGAAGCTAGCACCTATTACCCTTCTTGTAATTGTTATGCTTTACAAATATTATAAACTTTATTATTCTTTTTATTTTTATTATAATGATCAATAAAACTTGAGTGTATTTACCCAGTTATAAGGCCGCTCTCTTTTAGATTAGTGGAATTTCTTCTGCTGACTCTTATCAAGCTCTTATAAAGCTCTTTGCATTATCTACCCTTATCTAAGGTTTCAAAAATCGTATAAGAAGGGAAACTTTCCGTCTTAATGAGTCAGTTTTCTCCAGACTTGTATTATTACCATGCAAATCGCTGCTCTAGTTTTCACAGCCTTTGTGCTGGCCCTAATTGGAGGCGTTAATTCCGAATGCTGTAGAACCAAGGTGGATCTTTTGTACAAAATCTCAAATGGTGGATGCGGTGACGTTGGAGGACATAGATCCGGAGAGTTTTGCAAAGTCAAAATCTGCGCAAACGGCGATGCCTTGGTGGGCACTTGGTGCGGAAAGGGAACCTGCAACTGGTTCGGATGCGCCTGCAAAAATGGATGTGTGAGTGGCAACTGGACTCAGGATTTCTTGGCCAAAAATAGACGATACAATATCCAGATTTTGGATGCCAAATGGCGGTAGATTAAAGTTAATCTAAATCGATGCTTTTAAAACCGCCAACCATTGTAAAAATGCATATAATTTGTGTTTCTTCAACGATAAACAAACATTATTGTTTATAAATATTAAAACCTTGGTTCTAAATTGTCCAAATCTCTTATTTTTCATTAAAATAATTGGTAATCAGCATGTGTTTTTTTTGTGTTTAAAAAGGAATTCACCGAAACTGATCTAAAGACGGAAAGTTTCCCCTTGCGTTTTAAAGTGTATTTACCTAATAAATATGGGTTTCTTGGAATGTCTTCTTCGTCATCTTTATTACTCTTTATCTAATGTTTTATCTTAAAAACAATTAACATAAAATGAAGCTTATATTCGTGGGCTGAGTCAGCTTTCTCCAGACAATAAACTATGCGAATCGCTAGTAAACGCTATCGTTTATGACGATCTTAGCACCTTCAAACCTAAAGATTATATAGAAACATATAACTATATTTAAAATGTACAATTTTAAGGTCTAAATCCCAATCAAGTCTGCCTTGAAAATATTTCTTCCCATGTCAAACTCAATGTACTACAAAGGCCTCTGAATATTTTCATTCTCTTTCGGAGATCTGTCCAGTAAACATCTAAATTTGTTGTTTTGTCTCGATTTGTTATTTGTCCGGTTCAAGTAAGTAAAAAAATAAAAATGTGACGAATTTTTTTCTTAACAAAATACAAATACAAAAAAATAATTGATTTTTTTTTAGTCATCTACAAATTCGTCATGTGCTGTGGACCTTGTGGAGTGTGCTGCGGACCCTGCGGTCGTTGCTGTGGTCCTTGCACACCATGCTGCGTACCCTACTGTGCCCCCTGCTGCACTCCATGCTGCTCGCCCTGCTGTACACCTTTCTGCAGTCCTTGCTGCAGTCCCTGCTGTGGCGGCTGCTGGTGCTAAAGGGAGCCGTAACTTGCAACCAAGCCTCCCCCTCCCATAACCATGTCCATTCCACTCAAGCCATGACTGTTCCAACACCTGGATAGACTTGACCGCAAATAATGATTCAAGATAGTGCAACAATAAAAAAAATTAAACCATAGGTAGCTTATATTTCTTTAGGGGGAAGATATTAATGGGGAGAAATTGTTGGATCTAGTTACAGGACGAGACAGATGGTGTGCTTCAATTTTGTGGAAGCATACTTGAAGATCGTTCCTTTTTTATAGTGCGGATTTGGTATGGAAGAATACCACTCGACTGACATTTCTAAGATATGATTTGAATATATTGCGGCCCACAAAGTCCGGTGAAATCTTTTTGAACATTCAATGCAAATTGTATTTTAGAAATTTGCCAACGTTCCGACTGTATAAAAATGTCTAAAAATATCTCAAAATATTCCTAATAGCTGGTTGAAAATTTAAAGTGCTAAGTCTTAAGCGTTTTTAAATACTTTTCAGTGATATGGTTTATAATAACATTTATAATATTTATACCTAGAAGGCTGAGAACTTGAATTCGTATCTTCTCAGGCCCATTCGTAATGAAAAAAATCATTACTCAACCTTTTTCCGGCCCGATAACATCTAAATTTATACTCTAGTCATAGGCTTAATTTAAACGTAAGACAATTTAATTAATAGCCATGGGGAATTAGAAATATGGGATTATTTATAGATCAATCATGTGCTATGTAAAGGGTGGACCTTGTTGTGGACCTTATTGTGGACCTTGCTGTAGTCCTTGCTGTCATCCTAGCTGTGGACCCTGCGATCCTTGCTACGGATCTTGCTGTGGACCCTGCTATGGACCGTGCTGCGTACCTTGTTGTGCTCCATGTGGGCCATGCTCTGAACCTATGGAAAAACGCAATGGTCTTCAGCAAAACAGTGATCTCTCTAAGTGTTCTGAGCCACGCTCTGATTCCTCTAAATCTGCTGGGTCATCTTCTAAGCCAGCCTCAGGAAAATCTTCTGGAGGGTCCGGTGGAGGTAGTGAAAAACGCAATGGCCTCCAGGATTGCCCTTATTAACCAGCCTTTCGATCAACACAGCCTAAAACTAGAGTAACAAAAACTAATAAATAAAAGGGCCGGGAATTGAGTAAAAAAATATTGATCTTCGTTTTATTTTTAGTGCAATCTAAACTGCATAAGAATACTCAGAAGATCGGCAAAGAGTAATTACATATTTTATAGCATTAAGATGCATTATTTTTCAATAAAGAAAATATCTACTAAGTTTTACACGGCTTAGATTCAACTCTCCAGCTGATAAATAATATATATAATTTATAATATTATAGTATATCATATTATATTGGCTGTGAAAATGTATCAAGCTAGCTTTGCATCAAATGTAACTGCTCATAGTTCTCTTTTAACGAAAACAAGTCACTTTTCATCTGCATTCCGTACTGAACACATCAAAATTCTCTACTAGTCTAGAGCCTTTTCTTTTCTTCCTTTTTGGTTCAGTGTAGGTATAAAAAAATACTATAAATTAAATATTTTATTAAAAGATTTCTTTAGAACTTTACGGATATGGGCTGTACACCTGGCTGCGGATCTTGTGGACCCTGCTGCGGTCCTTGCGGTCCCTGCTGTGGACCCTGTGGGCCTTGTGGTCCTTGTGGGCCTTGTGGTCCTTGTGGCCCTTGTGGTCCTTGTGGTCCGTGTGGGCCTTGCGGACCCTCTTGTGGACCATGTGGAGGATGTGGACCCACTCGACCCAGCTGTGGACCCACGGAAAAACGCAACGGCCTTCAAAAATGCACTCCTTATGGCCCCGCTTCTGGAGGCTTTTGTTGTTAATTTCCATTTCAAAGACTTAATGTGTAGATAACATCCATCACCCATTGAACCATACAATTCCACCGAAGGAAGATTTGCTAAAGGATTACTAGATTTGAGATTTGGTCAATAATAAAATGAGCGGATCGTAAAGAAAGTTTAATTTTTATTTATTAACTAATTAAACTATAGAAAGGTGAAAAGTCTTATAGAAAGCAAAACACCAGGTATATCATTTTATTAGTTTCACAATAATTACCTCGACAGCTTCTGTGCAGGTATTTTTAATATAATGAATAAAGTTTGATAATTAAATCTCCGCAATACAAAAGTAGTTCATCAAAGTGCTTATTTAATTGCATAATTTTATGGAAAATATAGCTTTGTTTTAGTAAACTATGTTTGTCCTTCGGATGACAATATACGTTGTATCATACACTGAAAATTACAATACATTATAGTTTTTGACAACCAGTAGAGAAACGCATAAGGAAAGTCATTGTTTTCTACCGTGCACACTTATGTTGTTATTCACTTGCCGGGCTAATGGGCAAATGGCAAAGGATTCCAGAAAAACAGAAAAGTCCAGGGGAAATGCCAAGCCAACAAGGACAATGGACCAGGTTAAGTCCGCAGCTTGTGGCTAGCAATAAGCTTACTCACACACATGGCTGGGCCAAAGGGCCATTGCCATGGGGATACACTACAGGCAATACGTAGTTGGAGACGTAGCATTTAATTTATGCCAACATGCTCGAGGTAATTGAGGCAATGGCAATGGCAATGCAACTACACAATAAAAGTAGTCCTGGCTGCGCAGCATTTAAATTAGCCAACTAGGGGATTTTAATTAGTGTCAAGTGCTTCGAAATAAATGATGGTGCAGAACCAACCAGAGGAGGAGGAGTGGGCCCCTCTGGCTGTGGCCAATCAAAGCTGATTGCTAGAAACGTTACTCATACGCCCCGTGTGGCAGAGGAAAGTCAATTATTAATGGCAGCCCGGCTCGAGTGCAGACTGCTGACATCTCAATTCAAGCTGGAAATCAGGCAGGCAAATTGTTTATTGTGCGCAAGCAATAGAATGCCGGCGAGAATGTCTGGGGAACTGATTTTCATCATTCATTTTGCCAGTCGACTTTTCCGCTTTCCACGCTGAATTATGAGGGCGCCGCCTGCACGTGTGTGTTTGTGTGTGAGAGCTCTCGATGACGCAGTTCGGGGAATTCTAGGAACGAAGGGGTAAAAAGAGCGGCAGAAGCATTCGAGTCGGATGGCATGCAAATGGATACACATCCTTCCTGCAATTCGAGTACCGACAAACGGAATGAATGCAGGCTATATTAACTCATAAGAATCTCAATAAAACCAAGTAATTCAAGAATGCGCATATGCTGCAAGTGTTAATTTAAGTATCTTGGGAGTTTTAAGTTATATAAACTTCTCAAAAATCCCCATTTCCGAAATGTGTGTCAGTCCCAGTCGGCTTTTGGTGGGAAGTCGCATCTGGACCTTTCCAAAATTACTCGTTTTTTTGGCGTTTCAAGGACCACCCAACCCTATCTCGACCGCCAGCCATGTCTGTGGCCAACGGCGGCAGAGATGGATCCCGGGCAAGGACTTGGAGCAGCCGCAGTTCCTCCTCGGTGGCAGAGACCATGCAGATCGGTGATGGACCGCAAGTACGGCGCCAGCGTCCGAGTCGCCCGAATCCACCCTACCGGGTCAGTAACCGGTTAATAGCGGCCGTGGAGCAGCGTCTCCGGACCAGTTCACTCCGCCGTGCCGCCCTGTTGCGCAAGCTGAGGCTCCAGCGGAGCCTGGAATTCTACAGCGGGCTGAGAAGCAGTCAGACAGGTCCTGCGGCTGTGTTCGGTTACCATCATGCCATCGCCGTTGACCAGCCGGTCTTTGGCAACTGGTATGGCATGGGATTGCTGCCCAGTCATGATGCCGATGAGGAGGATCCTGGTAGCCACCACTGGGAGGCAGCTCAGCTGCATTTCCAGCAGTATCTGGGACAGAGGCCACCCATCCACCAGCCAAACAGGTCCTTCTTGCTCAGTCTGGATCGAAGTCACCTAAAGCTGGTCGCCGACCTGCTTTACGAATGGGGTCTTAAGGAGGTCCTGCGACTGGGCCTTAACGAGGTATTCTGTTTGTTCCACCCTTAACCCTTTGCGGATCGAAAAATAAAATTATAAGTCGTTTCCATGGATTCCATCTTGATGAAAGTCAGCTCCCCAACGAGAACTTCATGCATATGCAGGGCGTTGCTATCATCTGACCCAGTGGGGAAAAGCTCTTCCAAAGAGGCACTGGCACTGCCGCGGGTTACTTTCCTTGTCCAAGATCTTCTGTGGCACTATTCGCCGTTGTTGTGCATTTATGGAAATCGCATGCCGTTGTGTATGCACCAGCACAATGTGTTTGGGCGTAAGTGCTTCGGTGGGGAAGCTGCGTGGCCACAACAATGAGGAACTTGTAACCGAAAACCGAATTTAAGATGCACTTTTATTTTTAGGACTTAAAGGAATTTATGTACAAATAGAAAATATGTTTTATTGGACATGCATCAAGACGAGACCGTATAGCAGAAGAAAAGTTCAGCAGTTTGCTTCAAACAGTCTGTTGTGCTTCCTGCTTCCTTCGTTTATCCGGCTCGAAGGACCTATCTATATTTGAAAGGATACTTACTAAAAGGGTTACTAAGGTGGTAGAATACATATCCCACAAAGAACCCAGTTAAAAGAATATGATTTTTATCATTTTACATAATAGTTTATGTAGTTCTTTAAAAATATGAAGCAGGTTTTATGTCTGGACTATCATAGAGAGGAAAATTTTCATAATGAAGAGCATTCCAAATTCGTGGTTCGCCTGTCCTCTGAGACTCGCATATGCCGCAAGTTTTACACAACGCTGCCGAAATAACAAGCGATGAACAGGGCGCCCAACACGCGTGCATCTGGATTCCGTACATACACACACCACCCACCCGCACACACACACACACCACCCAAAACACGCATACACCACACACACCCACACACAAAAACACATGCACAGAAGACGCGCTGCTACGTTCATTTTGCGCCTTATCTGCGGTCGCAAGTGTTGCGCCATCGCAGCCCGAGTGCCTGAAATTATGCTAATTTCTGGGTTTTTATGCAGCCAACATGGAGCAGCAGGAGCAGAAGCAGAAATCTGCATCCCCATGGCCGAATCTCCGCCTGCTCCGCGGTCTCCTCCAGCTGCTGCATGTGTTGGTTGTCGGTCGGGCGTTGGTTGTTCCTTGTTGGCTCTTGCTGCTCCGGCTGTGCATTTTGTGGCATAAGCACTGAGAGAAATAATATAACCAAGAAAATGTGGAAGGTGTTTCTAAAGTACAATATCAAGAAAATTGTATAGATCACACTTATCTTAAAAATAGGTAAATTCTTATTTCCAAGCAAAGAAATAATTTTGCTTTCAAATTAATCAGAGATTCTTAACATTTTTATTCAGAGTGCCAAAGCCTTGGCGATGAATTCTAGGTTGAAAAAGGGGGGTTGGGTTGCCCTGCTGATAACGCAGCATTAATAACACCCTCATGGCCGCCTCGCTTTTACTTGATGATTGAAAATCCAGCAAACTGCTCCCGCGCCCCAAAGTATGCACCACTCATTTACTTATCAGGCCCGGGAGCTGCTAGCTATAGCCCCAGCGAAGCAAAGTCCACACGAGAATTTGTGGCACATTTGGGAGCTAAGCAGCGGGCAAAAAGCATTACAGAAAAAAGGAGTCAAGCAGCAGCTGCTGCTGCTTCTTCCATTTCCATTGCCATTGCCATTGCCTCTGGTCTCTAGTCTCCGGTCTCTTGTTGTGGCCAGTGTTAACATAAAACTTGTCCAGCGATAAACCCTGAGTCCGCCCAGGACATTGTCCAGCCGAACATTTGTTAGCCAGCCCTTGGCTCCTGCTCATGGGATGGCTTTCTGGACACTGTTCCGACTGCATATTCAGCCTATTTTCTGGTTCCATTTCGTCCTGGTCGAAGGGGTTTTGAACATTTGAAAATTTTAGATTGGCTTTGGCTCTCTGCACGAATCTGGCACTTAGTACTGCCCGTATTTCCAGCATTTTGTAAGAGTATTTGGTGGGTGAATAGGCGCCATATACTTAAGAAAAGAGCATCAAAAGGGTAAGAATTTTCCCGAGGATATCCTAGATGCCTCCTATAATTTTCTTAAGAGCTGAAGTTACTAAAAAGTTTATAATATTCTGATGTAAATATCTTTCTGGTGACTGTGTAATAAGTATTTCATTGTGCCCTGTTTTCTATTCATTGTCTTAGGTAGTTTAATATTAGAATGTTTCGCTCTTTCGACACCAACAAACAAAAAATATAGAGTTGAAGCTAAACACGTATCTGCTCTTCAATCCCTCACTCAAAGCTCACGAAAATATAATGAATTACTTATCCAATGTCAGGTAATATATTCATTATTATATGCTCTTCAGTCTCAGCACAAAACTTGGCTTTCCACGAAATCAAAATAATTCTTCAGAGAACAAAAAAAAAGGACTTTATCAGCCTTATCACCACCCACCAGGGCAACGGGTTAATGAATTCCAGTCGTAATTATCCGGCCAAGGGGAGTGATTACCCCAAAGAGACCCGGCTCCGAGCGAAATGTTATAACCACCAGCCAAGGGACCCTTTTAATTATTGTTTATAACAGGCGGATGCAACTTTATCTTGTTTATTTTATGCATATTTTTTCCGGCTTTCTCGCCCAACATTTAAATATTCGAACTGCGGTAAAGTTTCGATTGTGTTTGCAGTTTTTCCGCTGAATATTTATCCAATTGATATTGCCCGGCAATTGGTCTTTGTTTTTCTCTTCTTTTTTCATGAATTTTTTTTTAAGGTCCATTTCGATTGTATATTTAATTGAATGATTCCTTTTTGCCCCTTGAACCCAATTAAGTCAATTGTTAAGTTAAAACTTAGAAGAAGAACTTGACTCTAAAGACAATCTTAACATTCCGAAATTATTGCAAAGTCAAGGCTTTATTTATAGAGTGATTTGTTTGTATAAACTCTTTGGTAAATCACCCGTAGAGACACAAGTATATCGAATCGTTAAATTTCAGTTGGATTTTGTTTCAACAGCATCGTTTCAATGCCTAAAGTTGGTAACCTTTGAGGGTTAGCCGACTGCCTTTGGCCGATTTCAATGCGTCAACGTCTGTGTCTGCTTCGCTTGTCATGCATTTTACGCATGAGAAAGTATTTTCAGTTAACAAGTGCGAGGGTGGCAAAAAAAATGTATCCCCAATGCAGGAGTGCACGAGGAGATTCCCATAAAAATAAATCGAAATGGAACGAAGGGAGACGGAGCTGGAGCCCGGTGCCCGGAGAGGGAGTGTCGGGATAACAAACGGCGATGCTCCTTGCCAACGGAACGGGTTTGTTTATGGCGCGATATGAATGACACGTGACTGGGAGACACCAGACAAGCGGCAGGAGCAGGAGCAGGAGCAGGAGCAGCAGCAGCCTCGCCAGACGCTCACAAAAATTATGAAATTTAGCGCAAGCCACAGGAGCTGGAGGTTGCTGGAGGGAGAAAAAAAAGGCTCACACTGGTCTCACGCACACTGCGGCATATCCAGCTATGTGACAGCTCTGCCATATCGCACCTGCTGCACCCATACTCATACACACACTCACACACACTCAAACCCGACAGGTGTAGAAGCTGGTAAGCAAAAACCGACGGCCAATGCGCTTAGCACTTTCATTTCGTTTGCTGCAAATTGCTTAACCACAATGCATATGTATGCATAACGCTGACTCTCACATGGCCAAATACACAGGGAGAAATAAAGGTCAACTTGACTTGAGTGTAATGGGAAATAATTGTTAATTTTTGGTTGGAAAGTATTCCTTTTCTTATGGTATATAAAAACCATTTAATATGGAATCTGCAAGAGCTTCTTTGAAAACAACTAAAGCTTGTTTATAAATTTATAAAAACTTATGATAACTATTATAAGTATGTATTAATTATGTTGTCTTAAGTATATCTTAAATATGTATACATAAAATAAGTTGAAAGTATTTATATTTCCATATTTATTAAATTAAAATAACAACTAACCTTTACCTTTACTTAAAAGTTATAAGTTCTTAAAATCTTAGTAAACTTCAAAACCAAAGATCAAGATCAAGACCAAAATCATTTCCATTTCTTACAAGAAAATTACATATAAACTATCCTTAGAACTTAAGAAATCTTAGAAGATATTCTCTACAATTTTAAATACCTATTAAATTAATCAATTAATATAAAAACCATTCAAAAATCTTCGGAAATTCTTTCGGTGTAAGGACATATATGATGGCATTAGTAACGTGAGCCCAATGTGGTTTTTTCCTTGGGCGACTGTTGCAAGGTGTCGCTGGCAGCTGCTCGGCTCAATCTAGCTGCTAACGGTTTAACGCTTTGCTGCCCTTTTTCCAAGGATTTCCCCCAACTCGCAACGAGGTGTAGCTTTAGGCACTCATTTGCGGTTGCCAGGCAGACAGACAGACAGAGAGATGGGAATCGTTTTTGCACAAGAATAACAACAACCAAACAATGTTTTGGCAAAAAAAAATTAAAATTAAATTCCGTGTAATTAATTAAAGCTTCTTCTCCTGGTTGAGAGCTTCAAAGGCCGCTCCCACTTCCATCAAATAATTGGTTTTGATTTATTCACAGACCCATTTCTATTTTAAACATAAAATGTTATTTATTTCCTTTTCGTCCTTCCTGAAAAGTAGGCAACAATTCGTGATGAAATCCCCGTTATAAGCTCAGATGTGTGTGTGTGTGTGTGTGTGCATGTGTGGGTGTTCTTAATACGCATTACCGTAGGTGTCTATAGGCTGATTATGACAGTGTTTGCATTTTCCCATCCCGGATCCTTTATGCTGAAAATGTGTAAAGGAAATGAAAACACACACTCGATTTTCTTACCGAGAGCTTAAAGCTGAACGAATCGACGAGTCCTAAGCCCAATAGATATTTGAATTGAATAGTCCTTGCAAAGAAAAGAGAATTCTCTACGAATAAATTCCCAATCAATTTTTTTGTATAAGAACCCTCAGCCTATCTCCTTGAAGTGAAAACTTGAAATTTTTTGGTATTTAAAGATGCTGCATTTTATTTATTTCACTTTATTTTCCACTTTACCTAACAGCCATAATAAGTGCACAACAAATTCTTGGCAATCAATTACAAAAGTTGCTACCGAGTTTAGTTCCTTGAAACTTCTTGCTTCTTGTTTGTCGACTTTTGCACCGTTTAATAGCCACGCTTGACTAATCGTTATAATCGCTCTTGATTATTATTTGGCCAGTTGGTGACTAATCTCGTCATTAGTTTTATGGCTCTATGATTTGAGGTCAAAACTAATCTCTTGTGTGTGCAAAAATAAAGATTTTGGTTTAGATAAAAATTTAAATTTAACTTTTGATGCACATTCCTGCATTTATTTTAATGGTTTTTTGAGGAAAATAAATGTTTGGGAAGATTTTTTAATTACTATTATAAATTATTTTTCTGGAATATGCAATATATTGTATATGAAGAAGTCTCTAGTTTGCAGTTAGTCTTCTATATACTCTCACTAGTATATAAGTCGAAACGGGCCGGATTGAAGGTCTATGTACATACATATATACAAAGCTTTCATAGGAAACATTAGAAACATTTTTTGAATAAAAATTGAAAAAGGTTTTTAACATATTTTCATCTAATTTGTGATGTATTTAGTATTTAATAGTTTTGGTTTTATTTTTATTAAAATCGAACAACTATATCATATAACTGCTATAGAAACAATCGTTAAATGTACATACATATGTATATCTCTTTGTGCATCTCTACAGACCTCTTTCTCTCTCTCTCTCTCTCTCTCTCTCTCTCTCTCTGTCTCTCTCTTTTGTACACCTCTAGAGACCTCTTTTTGTCTATCTCTTTCTGCCTACCTCTAGAGAAATCTCTTTCTCTTCCGTACTCTCGCTCTCACTTTCTCTCTTCTTCTCTTTACTCGCAGACTATAAATAGAGACGCTGCAGTTGCACCGACCTCATTCTGTTCGCGGCCTGCCAAGTGTTCACATCTATAGTGATGGTCCTAGTGATAAAGATTGCCCTTCGACCTCAGATATAACACCTGAGCTATGCATTTATTTAAATCTAAAGTAATATTGCATTTTGTAATAATATCTGAATTTAAATTATTGCAACTTTGTCTTAGTTATGATTGATTTCAATTTGAACCCATGTTCCCATACCTTAGCTTCTTAAAGTTAACTTCCTTTATTATTTAAATATAAAATTACTAATTTATTTGTATATAAAGTATTTACTATCAATTTCACATCCGTCTGTTAGTTACACATAAGGTAATTGTTAGATGAGATAGTCCTCCTTTGGTTAACGGAAGCGAACCTGTCAAATGCAATGCGACTTGAACTCCACGCAACCACAGGCACTCCCACAATGGATACACTCAGCATCCTAAAGCATTTCACCACCCACCACCCACCTCCCATCAACCACAATGCCACACGCACGCAGGCCACTCGCACTTCCTGTTTTTTGTTTCCGTGGGCCACAAAGTCAAACGTCGAATATTAAACAACATTTGGCTGTCAGAGTGGCGGTGGATCGAAGCCGCAGTGCCGAAGTCCTGGCCAATAGATGGGTTTTTGCCCCACCCAGTTTACATGTTACGTGGCCAACCTCCTGGCGATTTCTCATTCATTGGGAAAGTGGGGAAAACACAGGGAAAATATGTCAAATGCCAAATGCCATTCTTTAGCCTGAAATATTAAGATGGCCACGATCTGTCCGTGGAGCAAGTGTCAATTTGATTAATTGAGCAACATGCTGCTCCCGCTGGTTTTCGCCTAAGATACTGTTATCCCTGGGAAGAAAGGAAAACTTTTTACGTAGTGTCCTTGGCGAGGAATTCAATAAAAGCATTGCATAATTTAGCCCCGCGCGCTCTCTCTCTCTCTTTGGGACAACTTTGTTTCACCCTTTTTTTCGGGGTTGGCTAAGGCGGAAATGAATTTTTCCGCTTGACCCAAATGCGCTAACATGTATAAATCCAATGTTTGTTTAAGCTTTAAGTTTGGGATTACTATTTTTTTGCATGTATCTCAATTGAACTTGAGAGGCAAAGTGATGAGATAATTTATGCTGAAAGTGTTAAGTGGTCGATGAAATGTGAAGTGGGCCAAAGTACACAAAGTCGGAAAAGGGTGTGAGTGACTGTGGAAAGTTTATCCATGGAATGAGTTTTACAAAATAGCATTTCACGAGTCCTGTGTTTGTGCCATCTTTAAATCATACGTTTTTCCCTCCCCTTGGTTGCCGCTCATCTGGCTTGTTCCACAACTGATATATTGTCATTCATATGTTGTGTCAGCAATTTGTTAGCTTTATGGCTACTGCCACGCCCCCAGCTGTCGGCCCCAAAAAGAACACAGGGCGGGGAGGGGCGGTGTGATCGGGAAAAAAGTAATAGGAGCGGAAAAGGGAAAACCCAAAACTTGCGTACATAATTTGTATTTATGCACTCGACCCTCTGCATTCTGTCATTTCCTGATTTCATCGTTTTTATGTGGCATTGTTTCGCAAAAAAATGAAGGAAATTGTATAATGAATACATGCACAGATTCAGAAAAAATACATATTTAAAGAGAGTTTACTATAGTTTTAATTCAATTAATTTATGAATAGTTAAAGCTCCTACTTCTTTATTGATTATTTTATTTTATAAAGCTAAAAGTTCTTATAATTATTTAATATATGCAGTTTTGTAGGTAACCTCCTTTCACATTTTTCCTTTTATATTTATTATCAATCGATTGATTACAAATTTGAATATCCAAGTCACTCCATCAGCTTTAAACTTTGAAAGTTTTTATCGTTTATGTAAACGCATGTTTGTGTCATTTTGCAGTTTATTACCTTGATTACAGTTCAACTTGTGTAACTTGTAAAGCGAAGCAGCAAAGGTTACTAAAAAAGTTATTTTTTCTGCAGTCCCTCCCCGTAAAGTTTTTTACAACTCAGGCAAACTATAAATTTGATCATAAGTTGTCAGATTAGTCAGATGTTGCAGCAACCAAAGCAAACGAAATCAAACATTTCAGAGATAGCTCTCTAGTCAACTTTGAATCTAGCTTTATATTTGTAAATTCAAAATGGGAGATCCTCGTAATCGTATCTTAAAGGATCTAATAAACTCGTTCCACTATCATGAACAATTCAAAAAGTTTCATTTGCAATGCCTTGATTCTGAGAAAAGAGGATTGCGGCAAAGTATGGAAAACTGGGAAACGACCCACAGAACTTTCGAACGCCTGGGAAATGTGCAAGACTTACATGTAAGCATATTCAAGGTAAGTTAAAAAATATTACATTACTAAATCCTTTTATTTCTAGGCCTTATGGAACGAACATCAGCGAAAGCAAAAGAAAATTCAGTCAACAATTCAGACATTTTTGGATTTAAACCAGGACCTCAAAGGCAGTAGATACTATTTGGAGGCAACTAAAATTATTGAAGAGCAGAAGGACTTAAAGTGCTCAAATACTGAGGAAATGAAGGATCAACCTGAAGCTAACCCGAACGTAGAAGGTTCCGAAAAGGAAGTACAGGAGATAGATCCTGTGAATGCTGATCAGAACATCACCAAAACTGAGTAGAATTCTTTATATACGGACTACGAAGTATTATTAGCAGATCATTAATATATATAAAATTAATGCTAAAACTATAGTACTTGAACTCCATATATTCTTCAATAAGACTGAAACTTGCCCTCTTGGTAATATCCAACGGGGTTGACCTGAAAAAGGTAAGCGGCCAAACCGCAGGGTAAAGTAATTTCTACTTAGCCCCAAACTAACTACGACCAGCATGGAAAAGTGTTGGAAAAAAAGGAGGGGCGAGGAAAACTTTGGTACGCCTTAGAAATTAAAATAAAGTGCCAAGAAAGTGAAAAGCGAGTGGCTCATGCCCTAGAAGCAGCAGCATCTTGAAGTTCTGGCCAAAGCCAAAGCCCGGCCAACTTCCGTTTTGGGCCAACATCGTACCGCAGCAACCACTTCTTGTTGCCATTACATTTTCCATTCTTATTTTTTTGCCTTTACCCTTGCACGGTTAAAAATGGATTTATTTAAAATCGATCTAAGTTTATTACATCTTAGTAGCTTTCAAGTCAGCAACAAAGAGTATTTTTTTAGAATTTAGAAAATGGGATTAAAGCAATATTAATCGGTAAAGATTATGCTTCAAGGCGAAGTGATCAAACACTGAGAATCTTTACCAATTAAAGAAAATCCATATATATTTCTTAAGTTCGATTTGGATTATAAATATGTAACAATATAACAATATTTCTATTATTTTCTCTGTACGCCTACCAACTGCAGCGAGTGCGTAGGCGTTGAGTCCACGTCTCTTTTAATAATTTGTAACTCATTTTCCACTCGGAAAACAAAATAACGACAACAACCAACTGTAGTAGGTAGCGGCGACAGTGGCGAGCATTTCACCTTTTGAGCTCTTATGCTTCGGCCATGGGCAAAGCCTAGCACAAAGTGAAAAGTGAAAAGTTAAGAGTAAAAAGTAAAAAGTTCCATGCCAAAAAGTCGCTCAAAAAAATGAAGAGGAAACTTTTCTTGGTTTTAAGTAAGGACATTACATTTGGGTTAACAGGCAAACTACGCAATTGAAGTGGTCCAAGAAACAGTAGCTCAAGAAGTGTGTAAGGACCAAAATCTTCGGACAGGACCAAACACTCCCTTCAAAGCTGATAGAGAAACTCTTTCAAAAAGAAGCAAACAATTTTATTTTCATGTAATATCTTTTAAGGACTGATAACTAGTCTCCAAAAATTATAATTTTAACTGTTAGTTGCAGAACAAAAACAATACAAAAAAATGTAAAAAAAACTAGTTCCTTACAAATGCTTCAGGGAAAATGAATCCCAGGCCAAGCATTTCCAGAAAGTTGTCAAGGCTCTGGGCGTAGTTACAACCATTAACCGCAAGCAACTTCCAGCTCCAGGCCCATTTCAGTCCAGTCAATTGGCACATATTTTTTATCAAAACGGGATCACAATGATTTCGCAAATCTATGCCAGGTGGCACCGAAACTCCGTTGATCTTCCGCAGGCTCCGCCACATATACAGGACATCGATTTCATAGCCAGGCGGCAGAAAATTCTGCTTCAAATTCAATTCGACAAGCGGAAGGAGCTGCAAAGATTGCAGCAAAGACAGGCTATTCAGATCATTGTACTCCAGAGAGATTGAACGCAATCGTGGCAGACGGCTCTCCACCTGACAGAATGGCTGAAGAGAGGTCAGGTGATTTCGGTCTAAACATAAGTGCTCCAGTTCCGGCATCTCCTTCTCCACGATCTGGAGCACCGAGGTCATGCAGTGGGAATTGGCCAGGGCAAAGAACATTTCCTCCAAGATTCCGTCATTGTGAAATGATGTCAGGTCCAAGCTTTGCCGCTTGTCATCATATCTGGCCAGAATAGCCTCCTTTAGTGCCTTCTTATGAGCCTCATCGTACTGGAAAACGGGCATCCGATGGTTGACACCCAGCCAAAGGCGATTATTAATTCTATCGAGCTTAAAAAGAGCGCTCGCCACGGCATATGAATTGACGTAGAAAGTGAAGAGAGCTCCGGCGTCTTCTGCGGCATCGAATTCCCCGCCAGAGTGCAGGTAATGGGGCTCCAGCTTCAGTGGTTTTATCCTTTGACGGATGCGTCGCAGGACACGGTTAACACCCACATGATCCTTGCTAAAGACCAAGACGCGATACCATCCATGTATACTCACTGGCAGACTGGTGACACGTCCCACAGGACCAGATTCCACCAGATCCACGACCCTCGGCGTGGAGTGACATAAAGGACCTTGAATGCCTTTGCCACGCGGTGTACTCAGCGCAGTCATTTAAACTAATTATTACGAAACTTGAAAAGAATTACGGTGGTAGTTACTAGAGAAAGTTGGTTAAAAAAATGTAAAAAATTTTCCTGACTATACAATAACCTAACTGTTAGCTGGGCTAAAGTAATACTAATGGCCAAATAAAAATACTGATACAAAAACAAAAGTTTAATCACGGGTAAACTGATCACACTGTAAATTTATTCATATAATAGTATTTGTTTCTCAATTTTCGTATGCAAATTCGAACATTTCTTGTTTATTATTGAAGTTCAGCATAAAATCCAAACCAGACAATCCAACCCAATAACAAAGACTACAATAATAAATTATATATTTAAAAAACTTTACAAATAACAAGATGAACTACATATTTATAAATGTTTGAAGTTCTATTCTAGCTTTCAATTAGGTAATTAGAAGAATTAGAATTAATCGAACGACTAAAAAGTTTAAATAGGTAAAATACACCACGTGGTGATAACAATTTTATTATATAGGGGGCGCTTTAGGCAATTGTCTTTTTGCATCGTTTCAACATTGCAACCAAGGAGGTGCGTTTGGTTTATACATGTGTAACAAACTGTTATTCGTATGTATTTGACACAAGTTGTTTTAGCGACACCTATATGTAGCTGGGAGTAAGCAGGTAACTGCTTCTTTACCCGGTAGAGGTCACTTAAATTACAAAAACAAAACGTACACACAGCAAAATTTTAGTTTTATTTTAAATTCATATATTGTATTCATTAATTCGAAAATGAAAAAAGAATGGTAGCTTCTGGAAAATGCTAGAAAACAAATTTTTGCGGGCTTAGCTAGATCTATTTGGCAATTAATGCTGGTTAATAAAATATATGGTTTTTGGGGGCGAAAATCACTCATTAATTTCTTTTCCTCCTGACCAAAAATTTAATACCCTGTAAGGAAAAATAAATTTATTTTAAAAGAATACTTTTATTAGAGGCTCATAGGTAAAAGTTATTTAAAAATAAACTAATCTTTGAATCTTTAAGAGTTATTTGTAAATGAAAGTCTGACTTAGAAAATGAAATATTTCATGCTGTATAAGACCACAAGCATACCCAGCACACCCTGAGAAATAGAGAGTGTTGGAGCGGATGATCGCTTTCCGTGATACTTTTTAACAGTGTGCGTTGATTGCACAATGACATGGTGCGGCTGTGCTGGAGCAGGATGTGGAATGGGATTGGTTTGGACTGCAGGCACGACCGGAGCAGGAGCGGGCACAGGAACTGCCGGTGGAGTAACAGGCGTGTGAAGAGGAGCTGTTGGCACTATAAATCCTGGAGCAGGGGCAGGAACAGGTACAACTGGGGTAGCTGCAGGAGCAGGAACAGGAGCAGGAGCGGGAGCAGGAGCGGGAGCAGCAGCAGGAAGAGGAACAGGAGCAGGAACAGGCGCTGGAGGACCTGCTGCTGGAACTTGAATCACTGGATAAGGCTGTGGCATCACAGGCACGTGACCAGAGCTAGGGGAAAGTTGAGGAGCTGGCTGGTTGGTCTGCTGCAAAGTGGGACAAATCAGGTTCTCGGTCTCCGTATAGGTCTTGGGATTATCCGGATTGGGTTGACGTATAATTTGCTTATAGCAACCATTGGCATCGGGTGGACCTGTTTCAACGACAGTCGCCCGTTTGGGATCTGGCTGCACGGGCACAGCCAAGGCAATGGGAGCTGGTGCCGGAGGAGCTGGAGGAACTACGGGAACGCCTCCAGCATAATAGTGGTGAACATGGGATACGGGAGCAACAGGAGCAGCAGCGGGAGCTGGAGCGGGAGCCTGATTAGACTTGGCCGCCATATGACCCAAGACACCTCCAGCTACCACTCCGCCCAAGAGGCCAACACCTACAGAGGAATACAGAGAGAAAAGCAAGAGTTTGGGATTTTAATTAAAGAAAATTGAAACTTTAACATATTTTCATATAGAATATAATTAAGTTTATATAATTTTTAATTATTTCACATACCAAAAGCCCTTTTCCGACCTCGTCCAGGACGAGCTTGACTAAATGGCACTAGACTTAACCCGAGCAGAGCCACCAGGACTAAAACCTTTACCAGATTTCGCTTCGACATAATAATGTTATTAGATCACAGTCTCTTCACTCAACTCGAAATATATATTTGGTTAAATCGGCGTTCAGAATCGAAATGATCGAGCTCCTGACTCACTTGTTCGCAACGACCAGAATGTTTTGTCGACTTTTCAAATATTTACACAGTTGCGTTGAGAAATTTAACGAAATTCGTAGTTCACCGCATGTTTATGGTTCGCTTTAATTTCAATTTTAGCGGCACATGAAACGCTCATTAACACGCTAAGGTCTTATACCATGACGCGAGGTTTTGTTATGTATTTAGAAACACGGATCAATTTTATAAGAGAATCTATATTGTGGATGAAAACATTATATACCAAATTGTTATAAGTCTAAGAACCATTTTACTCTAGATTTTTCTAGCTAGCAGACGTATCTGAAAGGTGTTTCGGTTTTTAATTATTGTAAAATAATTAAATATAACTCGATTTCGGTATGGTTAAATATTCTATATACAGAAATGTATTTTAAAAAGTGTTATATACTCTTGATATGCGTGTTCCACTGACCACTTTGTTGCAAATTTCACCTCAAAAGAATGGCTGTCTTCTCGAAGCTATAAACAAAGCCGATGTGAAAGGAACAGACATAATGGCAGATTCAAAAGTGTTGTTATTAGTTCGGCTTAAGGTTGTGTGATTTAAGCCCCGACAACAACAACAAAAAAAAAAATACAAAATGGGTTCGATAAAAAAGAGTAAACGTTAATTGTTTAATGAGTGCCAGTCGTCCCTCTGCCGCCCTTTTGAATTCCATTTCGTCAAACTGATGGCCGAAATTTTTGGTAGTTTCGGGCGACAGGACCGGGGAGCAGCAGCTGGCTGAAACATGGTGGTTAAGTCCTGCACATGGCACGTGAGGCTCTATTTAATTTTCATCATTTTCAGACCTGGAGGACACGCAAGCCGGTTCGTGTTAACACTGAAGCTGCAAAGGTCTCGATATTCAGCCCGGCAATTCCAGCAGCTTCCGTAGCTATTGATTAAATCGGCTTAAAGCCTTGACTAATGATGACAGAAGATTTGGCCGGAGAGAGAACATGAAGCGTTAGAGCGCATAATTCGCTGGTGGAAGCCGTCGAGTCATGGCGGACACACTGGCAACTGGGTGTCGAAATGACCTGCATCAAATGTTTCGTCCTGAGAAATATCCAGTCATTTGTATTCGAAGGATTTGCCGGCAATTTGTGAGACGCGACTTTAATTCGCTTAATAAATATTTGCTTAGTTTTCTGGGTCTCCTTCGGTTTGGTTACAAGAGGTGGAGCATCTTCTCTTTAAGGACAATGGACAATTGTCAATTGCAGGAGATTCTTGTCCTTTTTTGGGGGTGCGACACTCGAGTTCCACTTCCCAGTTAGCCATAAATCATTTGATGGGCGAAACACTGAAGAAAAACAAAGAAATTATAAGAATAAATATAATGGTTTTTGGAAACAGTAAAAGATTGTCTATTATTAATATTGCCCAGGGTTCTACAGAATTTTTAAAGGTTTAAATAAACTGATACTAACTACCAACTGATATTTAATATTTCAAATAAATATTTTATTCAAGAATTTAGAAACCCAAATTTATTCTAGACATTTAGAACTGATTTAGTGTAGAATTTATACTTTTTAGTTCACTTTTCTTCCTGTGCAGCCTGAAGATGATGATGAGGCAACCGTCAGAGGCAGGAAGTGCCAGGACATGCGGCCAGGAGCTGCACTGCCTCATCTTTCTGGCCACTGATGGACATCTTTTTGGGGGCCAGGGACCTCTGTCGAAAGTCTCCTTCTCCCCCTTGTTTTTCCCAAGGATAATGATGCGCAAATCGCTGGCAGTCATCGCAGCCTCCGCTGCCAAAAATCCTTGCAAGTCCTGCGAATGTGCTGCTGCTGCTGCTTTGTTTCATGTTTGTGGTGGCTGGCTTTTAGTTGCCTCTATTATCCTTAATGCGAGTCACTTTGTTAGCAGAACGTCAGTTGTCGGCCTGCAAGCGCCATTATCGTCATCGTTGCTGGATGGCCAAGGGAAAAAATATGAATCGGAAAATGTGCAGACACGCCGCCAGCGGCCCGAAAAATGCACGAGGATAAAGATAAAACATGACAGGCGGTTCACATCCAGTCATTTATAATGGGGCCAAACATGACCGCGACCGCATGTGGCCGCGCCCCTTGTCTTCCTGCCACAGTTTATCATCCAGAAGTTGGAGTTTGAGTTGAAGCCGGAAGACTAGAACTTGGACAAAGGAGTCTCACCGAAAGAGAGCTCCTCCTTGAGGCCGAGCAGGGCTAATGAAATAATTGTTGCCAGCTATTTACAAGCATCTAATTCCAATTCCGATTCCCGATTCGATGGGCTGGCAATAAAAATATGCCATAATTATCTAGAGCCAAGGCTCTGGCAAGATAAACCAGTCCTGGTCTCGGCACAGGCTGCAATGTTAATGACATAATTTAAAAAGCATTTCATTAATAGCCGTTGGTAGACGATGGGCCAAGGAGTCTGGAGGAAGGCAATTAAAATGCGAACAAAGAAAGCTTGTTCGAGGATGGATTGGAAATTCAGATGTTGGTCGGGCTAGAATGTTAATGGTAATTACAATTGATTCGCATCGAAAATGGGTGAATAAGTTGCTTGCTCTTTTAAAATAAATCAAGGGAAGGAAAGCATAAGTCAAGCATTAAATCAACATGGTTTTTTAAATCTAAACTTATTATTATAATTTTAAACACTGCCTTAAAACAAACAAACTGGAAAAGAATTTAAAGCAAAGTCTCTTTAGCCTTCGCGAATTTTTTCGCCTCTCTACTTGAAGTTATCTTGAACTTTGGCATCGTCTCCGCGGCCACTGAAAATATGTTTTGGCCTCGCAAACCTCCCCCCCAAAATGTCCTGGCCATGTCAAATCATTTGTATATAATTCACATCCTTTTTGGTATTCTGTATTCGGTATTTGGTCTTTGTGCCTGGTCTTGGTGATTTATGGGCTGCTCTTCTTTCTGCCATGTTTGGAAATGTTTCTGTATAAATATGCCAGCAGCGGGACACATTCCAAATTGGTCCGTGCAAATTGTTTGCCTCAGCACTATTATCCTTTTCGCAGGATGTCGCCGTTGCTCGCTTTTTAGGTAATTGCTGACTCCTGCCATTCCGGCTGGCAAAGTTATTCGATTCCGATACGAAAATTTGATATTCCGACCACATGCTGTGATTAAATTGTTGATGCCAGCAGTTGTGTGTTTTGTTTGTAATTGAAAATGTATAGTTTTTGGCACTGATGAGAGAGCAGAACTTTGTCCAAAGAGGCGTGACTGAGATTTGCAGCATTTGATTAGAATTTAGAAGTGAAATAGCATTGTCTTAGGAATTTTGTGGAGAGGAAGTTTTTAATATTGATTAGTTTTTAGTTGTTTTTGTCAAACTAATGCACTTGAATAGATTCTGGCGTTGAATATAGGTTTAAAGTTACAAAATACATAAAAGAAAAATAAAACAAAGTTAAGATATATGAAAGATCTATTAAAGATACTTTATTCAGTTTAATAACAGCAAGAGAAGCTGCAGGAAACCTTGCTTGATAATCTATAACATTTTAAAGCTACTTGATTGGTTTTCCTTTATGTTTTAATTGTTATTTTTACCTAAAACCCACTTTAAATATTCACAATTTCACACTGCAATACTTAGCAATGACTTGTTTAATTTTCACAAATTCAATTACCAACTTTTGAGCCTCTGCCCCCTGCCTTATTTTTCGGGGGGCACCGCCAGCTGTGCCATTTATCAAAACTAATGCTCGGAAATTTCACAAAACTATGGCTTCGGATGCTTTACGCAACACTTGAGAGCATGGAAATTTAGTAAATTGGAAATCGGTTGCCGCATTCCGAGACCGCAGAGACCATCGCCCGATAGGTTGGCGATACACAACTGGACGGCGGTGGGTGTGGCCTGGGTCTGGGTCCGGGTCTGGCTCTGGGTCCGGTCCCTCCGACCTCCGATGAGTTCCTGGTCAGGCCAAAAACTTCAAGACGGGCCAGGGCATGTGCATTTGTCATAAATTAGAAACTGTAACTCCGAGTGTGTGCTCGGTTTTTTGTGACCTGCCCAGCAAGCACTTAGATTTATTGCAAATAACTCTTCCTCCCCATAAGTTTTTTTTTTTTCGGTGCACATTTTATGCTCCGCACTCGTGCGCCGGTTTTGGTTTTGATTTTTGTTACCCAGCAAACTAATCAACGCCCACAATTCACATTCCTCGTGGGATGAGGCAATAGCCAGGGGGGGCTGGCTAAATGAAGTGTGTAAAACGGCGACCCCTTTCAATTATATCTCGGACTGTGGTGCTCAGTCAAAAGTAAACAGAAACTTGGCCACAATGGCACCCGAGTCCGGCCAAACGCATATAAATCTTGGCCTAAGTGTTGTGGTCATTTAGCAAATGTCCGGCAATGTCCGGCATGCAAATTTTGTATATCTTTCTGGCCGGGAGTGAGTTGCACACTTAGTTGGCTTCCTTATCGCTGTTGAAGATGGGTGTCCTGGCTGGTGTGATTTATAAAATGTATTAATTAAGCTGTCCCAAGTATCTAACAATAGCCGGAAGAAATTAAAGGACCAAGGCTGGGAGAGGTAAAGTTAAATGATCTATGAAAGCAAGAGGAAAATCTTTAAGAAACACAGCAAATGATTACAAGTTCACAACATACTCAACACTAAAGATTCTTAAAAAATCCACACATTTTCAAACATATTAATAAGAATTTAATGGCTTAAAGACTCCAAAAAGTATATTTCAATGCCAGGGGATATTTTGGCAGACATTTCCAGGGCCCCTTTCCTTTTTTATTCTCAGTTTCTCCCTCTTATTTCCTTTCGCATGTCCTTCTCACCCCCTTTTCCCAGTTTCCAGCTCCTTCTCAGCGCTAACATAAACACATAAGTGGTAGTCCTGTCAAAGTCAAAAATAAACGCAGCGACAATAATGATTTATGTTCGCCGAGGCGAAAAGGAAAGGTCCTGATTCTGTGAAAGGAATCCAAGGATCCGGGGGTGATAACTAAGAGACGTATGAGAATCTAGAGATATGCTAGAAACGCGCGACAAATGCGTATATAATTTGTGAGACAGCACAGGACTAAGCACACCAGATTTTTCCTAGGACAGAATCATATTTATTTAATTATTTAACATCGGCAAAGCGATAAATCTTGGTGCAAAAATATTTATTTAATTAATAGGAAATCTAATTAAATAGATGATTATTTTGACTCCTTATAAGGAAAGGTATCTTTAAGTGTATAAAAGATTTCGAAATTGTTTTTAAATTTTTTATAAAGGATGGTTTTAAATGCTAATATGTTTTGACTTTAATATCCTAATAAGGTGATACCTTAACTTCCAAAATCCTTTCTAAAAATGTTATAATATTAAAATTTCAAAGTAGTCAAATATTTTTAAATCATGAAAATCAAACCATTTAAAGCCATTAATTGATTTTACAGACTTGGCAAAAAAGCTGAGTGCTGAGAGCGTAGCCAATCGTCCTGCCACTCCTTGGCGCTCCTTTTCGGCCAGATGCCGTGCCAGTTCATAGGCCACAGAAATGCAAAACCGCCGTAATAAAGGATAATGTCGGCGCATATTAAATAAATGACTTCCGTTCGTCTAGGTCTTGGTGAGCCCAACTACCCCCCATAACGTTTACTCAGTGAAAACAAGCGAAAGGATATTGAAATGGGCGCTGTGGTGCTGTGGAGCTCCCTGGAAAATGCAAATTCATGCCGAGCGGGAAATGACGTGTGCAAAATTTCACAGGATGATGACGATACGATGATGATGATGATGATGATGATGATGATGAGGCGAATAACCCTCCACTTGAAGTGCTTAATTAAAAACTTTACCACTTTTAAAAGCAAATTAAAGGAGGACAGGAAGTGCCAATGGCACTTTTTTTTCTTTTTTATTTTGACCAAATCTCCGCTGTGACCTGTTGCCCCACAAAGGCATCGGAGTTCTCACAGTATTTCCCAAACGATCGCCTTCGATCGCCCCTCTTAGCGGGTTAATTACGCGACGAGAAGAGATTCTGACCAGGCCTAATCGCTGTTTAAGTACACGGTAGTGGTTGCGGCTTAAACGCGAATTACGCCCAATGCGCCTTGCTTCTGCTCGGAGCTTCGGACTCATGACCATTTAATGTAAACAATAATTAAAAGTCCGCTTCAAGACGAGACTCTGCAGCCAGTGCCGCCTGCAGAGACACTGGGATTCCCCCTCCATACAGCTCCCCTCAGATTTTATGGCTTAATAGCTGCAAAATGCAAGGCAAGCGGTCAGTCTGCGGAGCTTGATTACAGTGGAGAGCCAGTAGGAGTACTAACCACGATCTCCGGACATACAAAAGCCATTGCCAACGGTCGGTGCCATATCAGTCACAGCAGCGGAACGGCCATCGGTGTCTAGGTGGGCTGCTCCTCCACTCAGGGAGCAGAGGATTAGTTGGCCAGAGTTAGTGGAGGCGGAACAAGTGCTTTGTATACCCTACACAACACCTTTGTTTAAACATAGTTTTTATGGGATTACCATAAAATAGTTATACTACTTCCCCATGCAAAATTTCTTAAGAAAATAATATGCTATTAAAGGGTTTACCATTTATAATTACAACATAAATTGAAAGTAAAGATATTTACTTTCATAAGTATACCCTACATAAGTTAATTATTCATATCTTAAATTAAAATTAACCTCTAAGGCTATAAAAAGTATGCTTATAATCAAAGCACTTCATCTATATAGATAGAATCTATTTTTGGTAAGGCTAAGCTTGATTCTCTATAAAAATGATCGAGTCAGGTGTGCATTCCTTTGACACTCTTTAGAATGTGACTTAAAAAGGAAAAGCAAAGCAGAAAGCACAAGCAGAAAGCAGGAACCAGAAAGCACCAAACAGAAAGCACAAGCACAAAAACATAAAATAAAAGGTGATTACAAAGTATCTATGCAATCATTAAATTAAACTACTTTCCCATTTCCCACCATATTTTCCTTATTTTTTGCTGGCATTTTCCACCATTTTCTGCGATATCAATGTCAACTTTGTTGTCTGCTATTTACATTGCACATTTTCCGAGTTTGTCCCTTGGTTTTTTCTCTCCCACAAGCAAGCAAAATCCTGAGTTCGTTTATTAAATCACCCCGTTCAACTTGAACTTGCCTCTTTTTGTTGCATTTGTGCCACACTGGGGGCGTGGCATGGCTCTCCCTTTACGGGACTTGCGCAGCCGAAGTGTTCTCCTCCTGTCTTGGGGGGTTAGGGGGTTTTCTCCACTCCTATGTCTATGCAGATTTTGCAGACGCTGCAAGGACGCTCGTCACCGAAATTCCTGCTCTGGGCAACGCCCACCGGGACACAAATCGTTCGTGTTTGGGGGTTGAATTTGCAATTTATTTAGGAAAATGCATTTCTAACGTTGCACCCGAGGCTCCCTTTGGGGGTTTCTTTACTTCATATATGAAATGGAAATTTTCTTTTGTCTTTTTGAGTGTGTCTTGATTGGGTAACTTGGGTCTATTCTGAAGTCTAAACTTAATTTAATTTAATTAGGCTTAGTATTTAAATTTGGTAAAATTATGTACATTGGAAGATTTCGTACAGGTTTTTAGGGATTGTTAAATTTAATTTAGATATTATATAATTTTTCTTATAAAATATAAAGAAAAAGTTTCATTGCAAGAATTTAGAAAGTTTTTAATTCACTAATTAAGTTTAGGGGTTTCTATAAGTGCAAAATATCTCTAATTGGTATTCAATTTACCTTAAAAACTATGAAAAATTACTCAACAAAATACCTTTACATAAAATATGTTCTTGGTACAAATCGTAAGCATTTTAAAACCATTTCTCTTTAAATTCAAGTATATATTTAATATTAAATTTAAAATAATTTTAAAACCATTTAATATCCCACTCCCTGGGGACCTAAATGTGCTGCCACAAACAGACCTCCAATACCCGAAAAGACAAGACCTGGATACGTGTATTTTATTATCTGGCAGCACCCTTACCTCCGCCTTTTGGCCAAGTTAACCATTTGTCAAAAACTACTCCGGCTACGTGCTTCGCTCTCTCTGCAGATACGGATGTGGATAAGGCGGTCGCATCTCTGACTTGGGAAAGCCAAAGAAGGAGCCAAGTCCACCATAGAAATACGAGTACCAGTACGAGTACGAGTATTTTTCAGACGAAAATATTTTTGCATAAATTACAATAACAGTGGCGGAGAACAAGAGAAACAACAATGAACAAGATGTCTACCAGAAACGGCGGCCAGCGAACACATTCATGGCATATAATTTAGTGTCGCTTATGAAGTAAAGTTATCTAAGCGGAAATAAAAAGGCTAACAGTGTATTCTTGGATGCACTGCAAAAAAAATACATTATTGAGGGATATAGTTAAAAAATAGATTTATTATTGTTAAAAGCGGTTTAAATCATAGATACTCAGTATAGTGAGAGACTTGAAGGCACTTTGAATAGTTAAACGTAATTAAAAATACCCAAGACAGTATTCAATGCTTGAATATACAACTGTTTCTGTAATTACTAAAGTTATTATCAGTATATACCACATATTCTGTTAATAAGTAGTTTGTAGATAGAACCCTTTGGGAATTATAGTGCAAGGAAAGCGTTAAAAACGACGTTGGTTGAAAACTTGTATAATTTAGGCTTCGTTTCTCCCAATAATACTACTATAAAAGGATAATAATTAATATAAGTTCAGTGTACAAATTACATTAAAATTATATTGTTAAGTTCCCAATAGTTTTCTCTCAGTGCACCCTCTGTACCGAGTGGGTGAGGTGTTCAGAACAGGTTGTTGTGAACCCAACTCAAACACACATGCAGCGCATAAATTTTCGCGTTGTGGTTAAAAAAGTATCTCAAGTATTTGAGCACCAAAAAGGGACGCCACCAAGAACAGACAGAGACAGAGACACACCGGCAAGAAAGAGATAGATAGATAGAGACGGAGTGGGCAATGGCGTTGAAATTTAAATTCCTAAGAAAGTCGTAAATTATTTTTAGTGGTTTATCAAGTCAAGGTACATTGTGCATGTGAAAGCGTTTTATCCGAAAAACTTATGTGGGAGTGTGTGTAGAATTTCCACAACCAAAGGGGGAGACCCTGGGGGATGGGTTTTTGTCAGTTAATTGCCTCGAATAACTCATTACAGCTTCCGCTGCGACCTCAGGGCGCTCACATTCTATGCAACTCCTTGACAAATGATCTAGCTACCAATCAAGGGGGCACCCAGAGTCCCCTTGCTAGAGTTCCAGTCTCTCTAAGTCACGGGCATCTTTCATTCATCAAGAATCACAGTTTGCAAGCTGCAATTTTTACACTGCACAGAGAAAATAAAAACTAACAAGTCTTATAAATAAATATTAAATATAAACTTAAATTAGATGTGAAATGTAATTTGTTAGCTTTTTAAAACCATATAAGTTTTAATAGATTTTAGTAAGTCAAAAACCTATACAATTAACTATTCTTCTCTGTGTATTGTTTGTACAAATATTGTAAGGAGCTGGGCAGTAATTAAGGCGACAAAACAGTCAAAAGAAGGCGTGGTTCTGCCATCTGGCATGTGCGATGATGTATGGCCTGCATTTAGGCGCATCGCCGGTGATTGCTACCAACCGAAGATGGCCAAGAGAGGCATCCGAACTGGCCAAGTTACCAACTGAAAAGTGTGCAAACTGCAGGCGCCGAGATGAAAGACATATTTCTGTGATTTATTTCACTGGAGGCGCTACTGTCGTCGGTCCAATGGGCCAGGGACGAAGTGGTCTTAATGTGAATGGATTGTCTTGTCTACGATGCCATCCTTTGGATGATGATCTCCGCAGTGGAATATTCGTACCATCTGGCTTTGTAATCGCATGGGGCGTATGTGTGATCTTGGTTAAACAAGATGTCTTAAGCGTACTTTGATTGAGGAGGAGGATTGTGGAGTTAGTCTGGAAATATTGATCAATTTGAGTCTATTGAGTGATATTTATTGAGGAAAATATTATGACTTAAACTGTGCTTTCTTATAAACTTACTAAATTCTTCCGAACCTATGAAGCACTTTATAAGTTCCCTCTTAGGGGTTTAACTGAAGATCGATCTAAAACACATATTTCTTAACCACACATATTTCATTTATTTATATCAACTACAAAAAATTTCATTCATTCCCCTCAAAAAATGGGTTAATCATAAATCGCCCAATTGATTTAAATTCAATAACACATTAAGTGGCGCTCCATAAAGGCGCTCATTTAAATCACTTGCCTCACTCAGCCTCCTTGGCACACAAAGAGCCCTCAAAAAGATTGGAGTCGCGGGTGCCGACAGACAGACTGGCATTCAGACTGGCTTTCTTGGGGATCTGGCTGACTGTTTAACATAATCCTGGCCCCCGTAAGGTCTGACAAAATGCGTCGGCAATTTGTTTATTGGCGCTGGGACGTCTTTTGTCGGCAGCGAACATGCCACAAACTACGCGCTGCAAATAAATCACCAAAAATATTTCAACTACATTCGGTCCTTAGAAAGTGCACAGAGAGAAATGTATGCTTATCCTAATTGTGAATAGAAAAATTATTAAATTTTTAGTCTAACTTCAATCTAAATTAAGAGAAGATACATTTAAATGAGTTTAATTTGAACAGATCGATGAAAAGGCATCAATATAACTTAAATTTAAATTGTACATTACAAATAAACTCTTCTAAAGTATAGATATAATTCTCCGATTAATTCCCAGTGTAATTCTGGTTGGAATTGTGGATTTGCTGGATATTTTGTCCCTTTGGTGGAGTGGTTGCCCATACTGCCGGCATATGTTTCCACGTTCCTTGGCCCTGTCGGAAGTTTGCAATGTTTCAACAGGAAGCCCTTGATTGTTTGTGTGACTTGTTTGCTTGTCGGCCAACTCCGACTCCTATACTTATATTTGCGGCTCTGTCTACTGTTATTTTGACTTTGGCCTGACACTTTGACTTGGCCATTGAAAGACATGCATTGTATCGCATTGTGAGTGAATTGAGCTAATTCATTTGTCAAGTGCCTCGTGAATCATCGGCCTGGAATGTCAATGAACTCGACTATGAGGGGTTGAACCTTTAATGTAACGCTGGCTAAAACTTTAACCTAAAATCTCTTTTTAATAGCAACTTTTTCTATTGCCATTCTTGCCTATGAAAGCGAATAAATCAGCGTGAAATTCTTTTGGCTCACAAAAAGGTAGCAAAGGAATTTCAACATTTACACGGCATTGTTTGGCTTTCCCCGTCGCTTTTTTTTATGCAGATTATACTCGGTCTCACCTCCGTGTGTCATAGAAACATATGTCTCATAAATTATATGAAACACAGGATGGGGACATTTTGTGAACTGAGCTCAACAAAAAAGTTAAAATTAATTGAGAACGAATGTTATTTACTTTTTAATTAGTAGAAATGAGCTTAAGGATCTGCCAGAGGCTTAATTTAAAGAATATCTTACCTCTTTAAATGTGACCTACATAAAATGAGATTAATGCTCCTGCCATTTTTCTAGCTCACAAAATCTGATCAAATTAAAGGTAGCAATTCCGGGTGGCCATCCGTCATAAAGGACCTGGAGTACGGTTGTCTATCCGGGGATTGCCTGGGATTAAGATGCGTGTAGTGAGCATGGGGCCTAATGACCATAATGACCAACAAGATGGCCATCATGAGGGCCCAGGACATTGCAGGACTCTCATCCCGGTCTGCTGCTGATGATGATGATGATGATGCGCAGATTGCCCCAAGTGAGAGGATGGGGCAACACATGATGTGGCTGAAAAATTGTACAAATTACTTTAACCACAACTACGGAGAAATGTTTTCCCTTTCCTGGAACTTTCCCCCGAAAGTATGAGGGGTTGCAACCCCCGTTTAATATTAATGATTCACAATTTTATGTTGCACGTATTTATCACATTTGAGTAGGTTGCAGACACACACAACCAGCGGCGACAGGTATTTTGTAAGCTGAAAACTTGACAGACTTGTTTCTGATCCTTTTTTGTTTTTTTTTTTTTTTTTCGTTGGCTTTGTTATGACAAGGACAATGGACAAGGGAGCTGGCGGCTCGGGCGACATGTTTTGCAGTTTTCCGGTTGACCGCAACAAAAGACAGCCTGTCACGCCGTCACCCCGCTTACTCTCCTCATCCTGTAACCCTTTCTACATATATATATATATACATATATATATACATATATATATTCCTATACGGATGTCTTGTAAAAGCAGCAACAATGGCAGCACCCTGGGGTCCAAATACCACTTTTGTCAACACACAAACACCATGTGTGTGTTCTGGGTGTCAATTGTAACGTAGTCAAAAGGTCGGACTTAAGTGACTTTATTAAGCGGTTTAAAAAGGGGCAGGTTACGCACACAAAACCCAAAACACACACACACAAGGACATCCTTGACATCAGTCGGCCGGGAAGTCCTGTAAGGCAAATAAATATATGAATATCTTTTGTTGGGCGTAACTTTGACGACTGGATTAGAAGGGAATTAAATGGTATATTTCGTGCAACATTAAGCAAATTTGTTTAAAATGTAGCTTAGTGGGTATCCTTGGGGATAAAGGATTAAAAGGAATTTTAGATGTATATTTTATGGGGATACTAAGAAAATTAAATTAGGAGTTCTATTGTGAAGGATGTATTTAAAAGAACAATATTGAAAGGTATTGTTAATCATATTTACCAGTTGTAATTAAATGGTTAAAAATATTTATGTTAGTCTAAAAATGGATGTTTATGGATTAAAAGGACTTTGAAAAATGTAATTCAATAAGTTTAAATAATTTCTTAACGTTTTTTTCACTTAATTTTTATGAAATAATTGTTACAAATATTCTGCAGATAGAAGTTTTATAAGTTCCGCAATTATTAGCTAAAAATTAGTAAGGAATATATCAATTGTATTTCACTTACAGTTATTTTTAAATATTTATTAGTTTTCAATCTTAATTCCTATTAGCATACGGAATGTTCTGACATTTTATATTACCAAATGATAGTAGTTTGTCAAATATCCTTAAAATCTGTATTTTTAAAGTTCAGAAATAGGGTTTTTATTGTTTATTAATGTATTTAAATTATTATAATATTATATACTTTAAAAGCTTACAAAAAAACATCTAAACCCCTAATTGTTTTTACCAATCTTGTCCCTGTACTTAGCTTAAACGAGGGGACTGCAATAATTACTAACTGTTTCGGCATTTTTGGCTAAATGCCTCTTTGGCGGGTTACCCTTCAAGGCCAACGCATGGGTCTAAAGACTAAACAATGACATTAAGAGTGTCGTGCGTGGCGGTAGAGATCAAAGTCGAAGCTCGACTTCTGCCCTGGGCCTCGGTCTCGGGGACAGTGTGTTCCCATTGCGTTTGCGGTATCAAGTGTTTGATCATAATCGTGGCCACCATCATCATCATCATCTCATCTCGGTCGCAAAACGCTTTCAAAACCGCCGCCACCGCTGCTGCCAGCAGCTGCTCCCTGGGTCCAAGCTAATACCAACCATACCCAAGATGGAGGAACTCTATCCAGATCCAGATCGGCGGTTAGCCCAGTTTGGTCTACGCATAATTAGCGATCTGCGAGCGAGTCTCGGATGCTCATGATTAATTCGGCTTAATTAGAAATGCAGACAATGACGAGTTAAATTAATTCAATAAAAATGCCAAAGGAGCCTGGGACAAGCTCCTCTATTTTTGCGGCTGGCACATTTTTGTGCCGGGGCCAAAGATCGCAATCTAATAAATTATCATTTGCACTGCAATCGTCAGTGTGTCCCTCAGCCTTCAATCAAGGTTTTGGGGGCCTTTGATCAGCTGCCGTTTGCCATCGATCCAGCATACTTGATCCTTGGATCTACACCGAAGGAATAGTGTGGAAGTCCTTTAGGAACTGCAATATATTTGGATTTTAAGGGTTAAAAAACAAGTGTTTTCTTAAGGCAATGCATGTGTATAGGTTATGTAAATTAACCAGGAATATAATAATATTATTTATGATGTATATCTTAAAGTAAAATACTCATTTTTCTCTCTGTACATCTTCCTTGATCTCCTTCTTTTTCGGCTGATCAAAATTCTGGCCAGGTCGACTGAGTGACAGACGTTTACTTAGTTGTTATCATTCTGGTCGTGTTGATGTTTTATTGGCCTTTTTCCAACCTTCTTCATCTCTCCAGCCTCCTTCGCTTAGTTGGGCATTATTTTTCGAGGCTTTGGGTCCGCACATTCCACAGCTTTGGACTCTGGGCCTCTGAAAACGCAATACGTCACTTCGAATTTGATGATCCTTTGATGGATTTCTTTGGCTGTTTGGCCCAAAACGCCGTTAGCAACGGCATACCTTGGGCTAATCTAAGGGGCACAAATATTTGCCCAAAAATATGTGTGGCATCCGATCCCTAACGACAGCCTTGGATCTGCCCTATTTGCTTCTAATTGGCCGGGTACCCATTTTAGTTCAGCCTAAACGCATTATGTTTTATTATTAATGCTCCCATATATTGTTAGCACATTGCTGCTTGGCTAACTCTGCCCCTCGATGTAATTGCAACACTTTCCACTTCCGTTTCGGAAAACACTGTTGTTTTTTTTCCCCAACGCGAATGTGTCAGGTAATTGAAAGTGGTCAGTCTAGCGGATAGACAGCCCGATATTCAAATGAGCGACACTTTCGATTTCATTTTCATCTGATTCCGGACGAGATACTCACTCACTCACTCACTCACATACTCGATCATGGGAATTTGCCTGTTAATTGGATCCGCCAACGACTGGCCCTGAAGCGGTATCATCTCAATTAAATTGCTCGAACAATCAATCAGCTTTTTATTGTTCGGAGCTGAGCAAAAAGTCAGATCATAACTCAACACTTCGCACAGTCCTTTTATAAGCATTTTCCCATGTCAATCTGCCACAATCGGCGAATGTATAAGTAAAAGTTTTTGTCAGGCAACTGCAACCTGTGTCCGTGTGTGACTTTGCCTCATATTAAGCTATGAATTTTCATGTTATTGCAACTAATTTTCATTTAATGCGTTTTGTCGTGCTCTCTGAATCCAGGGGCTTAGTGGAAAGGGGAGTCTAACTTATATAGAGGGGTTATTGTTGTCTTAAGATATATGCTTAAAGTTATAATTGTATCCCTACTAATTTACTTTGATTTGTGAGATGAAAGATCCTTCGATCCTTTGATTCCTTGAGCTTACAAATTTTGTAATATAAACTTCTTAAAATAAAATATATCCCCTCCTTGGCCCCTTCTCTGTCTCCTCACTCAAATCGCACAATTTTAATTGTGGCCCATAAACTACGGTATCGCATATGCGTATCGTATCTAATGCTCCGCTGGAACGGGTTTCCAGAGGAAACCGCTCAGACATGGACATTAGATTTGCCCGACTCCAGTTCCAGGCCAACTTGGCCAGGTATAGTGCCTGGTCTATACCTCTATAACTCCACAGATTCACACAGTCGCTGAGATCGACAATGTCCGCTGGCCAACGAAAGTGGTTGCACCCGATTTGAGCAGCACTTGTCCGCCGTCTGTCACTTAAGGCAGCATCAACGGTCTCAGTGGTATTACACTAGGAAAAAAGTCGGGTATTGATTAATATAGTGGAATTAAACTATATGCTACATGCTATATTCAATAAAAGAATGTGTTTTAAATACCCTTTAAGGGTTTCTTTTAATAATGTTATAAATTAACAAAGTTTTTGAGACTAGCTTTAAAGATGATGTTAATTTAAGACATTACTAAAAGTCATCTTAAACTCTATTAAGTTTTTGTACTGTTGCTGTGAAAATTTATTTAAAAAAATAGTAATTTTCGGTACTTTTCTTTTTGGGTTGTAGATTGAAGATGTCTTGTAATATATTATATAAATTTTATTTTACTATATTTTTTTATTATATGAATATTCTTTTATTGTAAAAATGTATTTTGAGGTTAATCGTTTAATTATTTTTTGTTCTTTTAGGAAAACTGCCTGTGGCCAGGGTATGCAAATTAAGCGAAACATATTATTTCTTAGAGGTAACTTATGAACCATTTTGAAGCCCTTTTTCTAGAAGGTAAGTGTAAATAAATATTTATATTTCTCATCATTTTTATAAATAAATCATTGATTATACTACATTTCATAGTTAATTCTCAATACTTTGGGATATTATTTTTCTACACTATGAACTCTAGAAATAATGTACATATGATATATAAAGTTTCTGAAATTGATTATATTCCCCTATACGTGAATCATATTTTGTTTTCAGAGGTTAACAATGTTTAAAGGTAAAATATTATCATTTTACAATATCTATTATTTATCTATTAACTAATTAATTGGATACCTGATGATTTCTTAGTGTGCAGCAACATTTGTAGCAGCAGCAGCAGTACCAAAAGCAGCAACAGCAGTAGCAGCAGCAGCAACAGCAGCAGCAGCAACAGCAGCAGCAGCAACAGCAGCAGCAAAAGTAACAGCAGCAGCAACAGCAACAGCAGCAGCAACAGCAACAGCAGCAGCAGCAGCAGCAGCAGCAGCAACAACCATTCAGTCAAACGCTCATTCATGCATGTCCAGATCGAAGTCTGGAGTCCAACGGGGCATAATTCAATTTCCGCTGGACTTCCTCCCCTCCACCTCCTCCTCATCGGCAGTGCGCCAGTGTATCAGTTACCGAATTGACACTTTGATTTAGTGCTTACATGCAGCGTTTGCCATTTGCTCGCTTATTGATTTATATTTAAAGCCACTGATATATCTATTTGGGGCCCAACTTAGTTGCCGCTCGATGGAGCTGCCTTCTTGGCTGGAAATAAGTTTGTCAACTTATGTCAGCCAGAATGAAAGCCTTCAATCGAAGGGGGGATAAGATTATTAGATGATGATGGAACATCTGCTCTTGGGTAATTCCATCAAATTAATCCGATTTTTATTGGCTTCAGTTTGGCTTTCACAGATATTTCCCATAGTTTCGCATAGTTTCTTGTTATTGAACGCAAATTGAATTCCTGCTCGTAATGGTTTCATCAGTGCCACTTTAATTACCCAGAATTACTTGGTGCAAAAGATCGATGTTTGTGGCATGCTGCCCACTGATTATGCCACACTTTACAGAGCAACACCTCTATGTGCCACTATGATTGCCTATGCCTATGATTATTTTACCTGCGTGTCTAACAGCGCCACAGCCAGTGCCTCATCTCGCACCATCGCGTGCTTGGGTGTCAGCTCGTGCTCCGGATAATGATGATGATGGCTTTCTGATGCTAATGATAGACACTCTAGACCCAGGGCACTATACCCTAGTTCTAGGCATTCGCTTCTCCTCTAATCCAACTCGGAAGTTGCCCAATTGCTATGGCTGAAAGTGAAATTCGTGAGGGGAAATGGCGATAATCGGACAATCAATTAAGGTTAATTGCTATTTAATGCAAAACGCTCTGCATGGGAAACACAATTCTGAAATATGCTTGGCAAAAACAGAAAAAAAACTCTACAAAATTATGCAAAATCCGAAAACAGTTAGTTTTCCAAAGCCGCGACGATCGAACCTCTTGTGGTAATTTTGGGGCCTTCGTGTCCCGAGCCAATTTTCGATTATCGCTAACCAAATTGCAGTAGCCGCCGATCGTTGGACAACAAAAAATTTTGATATTCTAATTTCTCCTTTGCCGCCGCATTATGATTTATAATTTGAAATTATTGGAGCTACTGGCCTTTTTGCCTCCGGCTGTATCACATGCAAATTTTTATCCTTTTTTATGTGTTTTTGTTTTTGTGGCCGGCAATTTGGCGCTTCTAACGGTAATGGGCCAAATTCACTGAGTCGTTGGCTCATTGGTAGCTGCCAATGTGTGTTTATCTGTCTGGCCAATTTGCATATATGCGATATGGCAAATATAAAACACAAATTGGCCAGGCGGGACACGGAATCGCGGGCAGTATTCAAGGTTAATCGTTAACCAAAGGAAGTCTGGAAAAAGTATATATTATAATTGGATTTTAAGTAAAAGTTTTCAACAGAGTCTATGTGGCTTAAAGTTGACTTGAATAAATCTGAGGCTTTTTGTTTAAAGTCATCGACAGGTAAAAGCAAAGGGAATTAAATATTGCTTACAAATATAATTGAAAGAATAAACTTAATAAAATATTTTAGTATTGTACTTATAATTATCAAACATTTTAGCTTAAATACAAATTAAACTAAGTAAATATTGTTCCCCTTTTAATGACATGCCTCATCCATTTTAACCCTTAATGTGAACCCCTTTTGCAAACCCAATGACAATGACTTTCGGAAAAAGGCAGCCCTTTTAAAGTGGCCATAATTTGATGAGTAATTAATGTCAGAATTTGCAGAGTGCGACCTTATCGAGACACATCCCCCTTATCAACTCGCTCCAGATCTCAGATGATGATACTCGTGCCGCCGCCGTCGTCTAAGTGAAAGCAGCTGTCAGGATGGCAATTAAACTGTCATCAGTTGTACCAAAATTTGGAGCATTTGTGTATTTTGAAAATTTTGAAATTTGATTTTAATTGGCCTAAAGGCGGCAGGGAGGGGGCAGCTGTCACTGAAACCCTCTTAACTCGCATCTCTAAACCCAAACCGCTAAAACCAATTTCCTCATTGGCGGTTGCGCCATTTTGCCAGTTTGCATTTTGCCACTTAACGCATCATCACTTTGGCTAATTTGTTGCCATTCGTCGTCGTTGGCCCTCCGCTGCGAACTGCAAAACTGATTGCCGCATCGATCTGCAGTGACCTTGGCGGCTAATGACGTGGCAGCCTCAGTCCCCCGTCCCGCTGCAGCTGTAAATTTGCAACACAAATGCAGGGCCAGCGGTAAACGCTCGACGATTGCAATCAGCGGCGCCGCATCTGCATCTGCATCTGAATCTGAATCTCCATCTGCAGCTTGCATCATTACCGATGACTCGCATCGGAGTTCGAGTTGCAGCATCCTGCACTTGCCGCGTTTTACGCGCTTCAATGGGTCTCGGGGATCTGGTTCTGTGGTCTTGCGGATTAAACGTATGCAACTCCTCAACCTTCGTTTAAGTCTGCTCTGATTGACAACATCAATCGCTGCAACGATCCAGCAAATCGTTGCTAGATCAATGCTCGCAGGCAGTTACAGATACAGATACATTTAGGATTGGCAACAGATGAAGATACAGATACAGACACACAACTGTTTCTGGTTGTAGCGGCTGTCATGGTTGTAACTAAATTTGTTTTGCGGTTCAACAAGTGTTTATATGTTTGTTTATTTATCTTGTTTTGCGTTTATGATGCACGCAGAGAAATAATGGGAAATAATTTACTAATCCTTTCAGATTAGTAAATATTAGTCACTTAATTACTTACTTCATTAAGAACTTAGCAGTTTTATATAATTAATAAATGTGGTGTACCTAATATTTATTATCAAAAACCCACATTAATATATTTAAGATGCTTATAGACTTGTCGGAATGAAACAAAACTTATTGTTTCTTGATATAAGTTACAACTATTTTAAAAATAATGTTTAATGGGTATTTCAATTAATTCACATATAAATATAGATAGATTCCTTGTATATATTATTTAAATATATATAGTGCATATATTCCTTTAAAATCCATAAACTACGACCCATATTTATTCCGTCCACCGTGTGAATCCTTCTTTAAACCATAATTCTGAGCAGATTGGAGGCCTTCCATTAGCATCTTTGCCATGGCAATCAACATGCAATTTTAGCACGTTAAGCACACTTAATTACCAGAACCACCCAGAAGTGGCTACTGTGGGTGCCTAACACAAATCAGCGACTTTAATGCGACAGCCCATATTGTGTATAATGGTATTCTTTGTACTCCAGCTAGACTCCAGCTTCGAAATTGACATGACAACGGCAATACTTCAATGGGGAAGCTTCCTGCACAATGCCAGGCCATTGGGTCTCGATACCCAGAAGCCAGACATACTCGTATTTTTTGGTGTTAAAATGGATATAGCTGCATTTTATTATGATTATTATGATTTTCGTCAGGCGGCTGGCTGGGTAAACGCGAACACAAAAAAGTACAAATCATTGACGACGAGTGAGCGGCACTAAACTCATCAGCAGAGGAAGCGATGGAAGGGGCACCTGTCGGAGTTGGCCAAGACCGGCCAACCGGTAGCAACGGTAGCCGATCGCCCCGATGCCAAAGCCAAAGTGCTGCCCAGCCGCGTTAATGGCCAGGCTAACAGCGATGAGTGAGAGCGGGGAGTAAGATGGCCAATGGATGGGGCTCAATGAGAATTCCGTGCATTTGCAATCGCACTTGGCCTGCGACTACGTCCGGTCGCCGATGGGTCAGAAGCTACAGAAGACACCAAATGAGAGCTACAGTGGAAGCTTAGAGCAAGGAAATAAATCTTCTTTCTTAGGTTTAATGTTTTTTTAAAGATAAAATAGGGTTTGTTAATATCAAAGCTATATATGAGAAGTTATGATAAATACTTGACTGTATTCAAAGATATTTTAAGTGATTTTAAAGGTACTTTATTTGACATTATACTACCCATTTTCTCCATTCCAGGCACTGGTTTAAGTACTGATTAAGATTGCTATTTAATTCTAAATCCAATCCCTTTTAGCGAGTCCCACCTGTAGCTAGCCACTTCTGTTTCGCTGCTGATGACGACGTTGAAATCTTTAACGCGTTCTGCGCTTGGCATGATCATTATCGCTGGTTTCGTTTTACGCAACTGCTTCTCAACTCATTTGGCTTTGGTCCCACTGCAACTTGCAGCAGCAGCAGCAGCAACTTGCAACTTGCAGCAGCAGCAGTCACTGCAACAATTGCTGCAGTCGGTTTTGGGTGATCCATCAATTGGACTCTCGTACTCGTACTCGTACTCTCGTCCAGTGTCCAAATGCAACTGTTGGCCGTGATGTATGCTCATTGCACTCGGCTCCAGCTCCAGAGCCTGTTGTTGGCCAATTTGATTTGCTACCATTTGGAAGACAAGTTGGCGGCTTCTGATTACCTTGGCTGTGGTGGCATCAAAAACAAATAAAAGCTTAAATTGTTTTCGGATCATAAAGAAAAAAGGGTTTAACCCATTGATTGTCTGTTGATTGCCATTTATTGCCCCCTTTTGGCGATCGGTTATGTCTCTGATGTATCTGTATCTTTATCTGGGTGGTTTCCGCCGGTTTCATTGGTTTTTTTTCATATTTTTTTTTTTTGGTGGTTTTACAACTTCACAGTTATGATTGGACTAATGAGTGTAGAAAGGTAGTATCTTGTATGAAGTCTGAAGTTCGCCCCTCAATTTTTGATCATAATTGTGGGAAACGAAAAGTTTGGGTACACATCACAGAAAGAAATTGAATTTGGGATAGGTAAAAAAACTAAAGATCTTAAGCAAATTATTTTCAAGGCAATAAAATATGTTTTTCAATTTAAAAAATCGATATATTTTCTGAAAACTGAACCCACACATTACGTATACGACACGGTCACACCTGTAATTAAATACAAAATGATGAAAACTGGCTGGCCACGACGTTTACGAGCCATAAACTCGACGGCTTACATTGTAGCCCGACTCAGAGCCACAACTAATTGGGTCAAAACGCATCGCTGCGAGGGCTCGACGGCAAACACCTGTTTGGCAGGTGACCGCATTGACGTTTCACTTAGGGCTTCGGTGCAGTGCAATTCGCAATGCACAAATAAATAAATAAATATATATATTTTTGACAGAAAGATGACGCGCGATGATGACAATAGAAGTGATGACATGGCCGATACTGTAGCCCAAGACATTGGCCATTTGGCCACCTTTTGTTACCTGAGCAAAAAGACCTCTTTGGCTGCACCTAATTGTGCCCTGTCTCCACGTTTTCGAGAGACGAGCGTCTCCGTCTCCGTATCCACCGGCACAAATGGCATAAATTTAAATTTTAATTTACTGCCTCGTCAATTGAAGTCGTGCCCGGGCACTTGGAAACCCGTCCCAGGTACGCGGTTAGCCCGGGCCTGCTATTTTATTTTATTTCATTTATTTATTTTGAGCTACTTGCAAAATAATTGCATAAATAAATATTTTAAAAAAGGTACCGGGTTGTATCCAGGCCGCTCTCACGCACACTCGTCGCGCTCCTCTCTCCTTAATTTGTTGTATTTTGATTACAATCGTTCGTCCAACTGTCCAACTGGATGTGGATGTGGATGTGGATCCGAGTCTGGGTCTGACTCTGAGCAGATGTGCCTTTGGTGGTGGCTCTCAAAGTGGCCCAACGATTGAGACGAAGTGATTGGAGAACCTGAGCGAACCTGATCCTGATTCCGACCCAGATCTCCTCGGGACTGGGACAATTTATCAATGAAACGATATATTGCAGATGCCAGAGTTCCGGCGCTGGTGGTGACATGAATTAAGCGAATGCAAATATTGACTTAGAATCACAGAAGTTGAAAGCAAATTGGATTGAAAGGAGGCGAGGAATAATGGTATTCGGAGTTGGGTTTTGGAATATAAACTTTGAAAACAAAATGTACAGAATGATCATTATACAGTTTGCTTTATTTATAAAAATGTATTCCAAGATCCTTCTGAAAAGCCAAGTACTATTCAAGATAATATAGACTCTAGCAAACAAGTCCAGTAAAAGCAATAACATATCTAGAGAAACTCTGAAGAACTTACCACAATATTATAGCAAAATTAAAGACCTATCTCATCCCTCTGACCACTCATAATATCCCTCAACAACTAAATCCCCTTGGACTCGCAAAAAGAAACCCAAAGTGACCCCCACGAACATATACAAACAAGGCGACAGCAAATTGACATATGCACACACGATTAACAAGTGTTTAAATCACAATAAAACTTTAAATCCCCGCAGATAAAGCTATAAAACCATAAAGAAAAAAACAAAGAAAACAAACTCCAAGAAAAGAAAATCCAAAATAAACGAACTCGACTCCCTGATTGCTTTCTGACTTTCTGAGTTGGAGGCATGCAAAAAGCGTTTGCTGCCACAAGAAGGAATAAGGCAGGAAAAAAAATACAGAACTTACGCATCCAAAAATTGGTCAATAAAATCATCGAGAAAACTTTTGTTTTGTAGCCGAGTACAAAGGACACCCGGTCGCCAAAGGAGATAGAGAAGGACACAGACGGCGGGGGTAAAAAAAAACTTTGCTTCTTTTTTCTCCTTTTGCGGGGCGTGTGCTCCGCGCAGAGTGGACAAAAAACATTCCCAGGGCAATAAAAATGACAACAGTTACAAAGTGGCAGCGGGAGATACGAGTGCCCTCAGAATTGGCCAACTCAGACGGCGGCATCGCACGCACACCGAGACGTGGATTAAGCCAATTTAACAGATGCTTAAAGTCAGAACACTCGTAATCACATATTGGATTAACGCAGCCTAGTGTGAAACTTCCACTTTGGCAAAATGCACGGGGCTCCCACAAGTGACTCATATTTGCACGGGAGAGAAATATATTAAGGATAACGAATACCCTAACAAGGCAATTTAAGGAGGTCTAAAAATATTATATAGAAAACAATTGTAGAGAAAACGATTTTACGATTAAGCCTGATAAGGTTATTTCTTATTAGAAGGCAAGGTATTGGTCTGATTTATGACAGAATTTAGTTTTTAATTAGATTTCCCTCTTTATAAAAGATGAATCTCTTAAACTTAACCCTAAAGATACATTTTAATATGCCCCTAAATATGGATTAATATTTTATAAATATTTTACAAAGGTAAGACAACCATAAAAAGGTACGTTATTAAATCTGTTTAAGCGTTCTTAGAATATATTTAAATATATAAATAAAATTTCTATGATATAGGGACATTATTGATAATCTATGCCTATGATGGACGTAAGGACTAATAATGTACATTAAGGACCTACAATGTATATCATAGAAATTTTATTTATAAACATATTCCAGGTATATTTAAACAAGTTCTATAACTTCTTTTAATATTTCTGTAATTGTAAAAATGTATCCGTCATATTTCCTATGTTCTTGATTATTTTCATGGTTATCGTTTAGATAAATAAATCATATCAATAGTAATACTGCCTCAAATTCTATTTGTGGTTCCGAGACTTCAAAATTTAATAATATAATACTAATTTAAGTCCTGAAACTCTCTTTTCCCAAGGGTATTACTTCGAGAAGAAGCGTATCCCTTATTCGTCTGGGGCGTTACCCAAAAACGAGGTCTTCAAATTTATTTGGTTGACACTTGCGGGCTACCGAATACGCGATTCTCTTCTGACTTCTGCCGCCTCTGAGAGTCCTCATTGCCTTTATTTCACTTTTATTTTTTCCGTTTTTTTTTTTTGCTCTGCACTTTTTCATTTCAAAAATCGCGGCATAAATTCCCAAATATATCCACATCGTGGTCTTGGCTCAGCACATTTTTGGGTCTTTTCAGGGTTTTTTTTTCAGTTCTTTTTTTTTGTAAGGGAACGCAGCTACTTTGTCTTTGCCGTTTGCCTGCCATGGGGCAAATCCTTTAGACGACGTCGCATGTTTGCCCTTTTTTTCGGCACTCCGTGTTCATATGATTTTATTTTTTCTTTGCCCATTTGCGGCGTTTTGATATGTTACCCGGTAGCCGTGGAGCCCTGCCCGATTCCTTTTCTTCTTTTTTTTTCTGGAAGTCGTGGTGTTGGTTCATTGCCTGCGGTTATGGCTGCAAAGGACCCCGGACCAGCCTCCGAATCTTACCGAAATGAGCCACTTAAAGCGATGAGATTTTTGGCGTCTGACGGCAAAACGTCGGCGGCGTTTATCAAATAAATATCTTTGAAATATATAACAAATAATGAAATGCTGTCGCAGTCTGAATCGATGCGCCCGATTTGGTGTTATTAATTGTGGGCAATTGATTTGATTTTGTTCTGCTGGAGAATGGAAATCCCATGCATCATCCCGGGTGATCATTATCTAATGCTGATGCTGTAAGGACCACCCAGTCCCCATCCCTGGGCATCATTAGCCATGGGGGGAGACTGACCAGACAGATGAGGTCCTGGGACCGAATTAATTGAAACATTACCTAAGCAAACGTTGCCCAAAACGGTGAAGCCAACCCGAAAGTTCTCAGGCTAATTGAATTTCCTCGTGTCCTGCCGGTTTCTCCTCCTCCTGACAGTGTCCTTTGCTTTTGTCCTAGAAAAATGAATGTCTCGCATTTTAAGTGCCGCCTGTGGTCGCTGTTTTGTTTATTTTTTCTTTTTTTGTTTCGTGTTTATGGGTCTTTGTTGGTCTGTGTTTTCACGCATAAAAATTAAAGTCCCAAATTTTTGCCAGGGCTTCTCCACGAGCTCTCAGACCCCTCTGTTTGCTCTGGGTTCCTTGTGTTGAACAATTGGCTTTTGTTGCAAATGTTGCTATCATTAGTCGGCCGGCTACTTAACACGACATTGATGTGGCTTAATTATGCCTACGATAATCTAGACCAGCCAGAGAAGGCGTTGGCAAGGGGTCCAGAGACTTGGAATACAGATGAGGCTTAGAAAATGCTTTAAAGTTAGGCTATATTTAAGTTACTAATTCCAATCTTTGGTATATTTTAATTGGGGAAATGAAACAGTGAATATATATATATATATATATATATATATATATATATATATATATATATACACTTTATACTTTTGACTTGCTAAGAAATAATTTTAAGGAAGCAAACCGAAAAGAAATTCTATGGAATTTAAATACTTTAAGAATATATCCCTTTACTAACATTTTAGCTTTATAAAGTACTTTATTTTCTATTAAAATTTTATATATTTATTACAACAACCCCTCTTCTCCTAAGACCCTGCTCTGTCTGAACCACAAAGACCACTTTAATTACATCCAAACGGAGTCGAAACTTTTGCACTCACACGAGGTGGGAGCGCGGTAATTCATTAAACCCAAACTGGCAACAACAGCTTTATAAACATTTTTGGCGCGGCCCAGTTGATGAGCAGTCGTCTCTTTTGAGGGCCAATGCCACATCCCCGCCAGAAAGCCGTTAATGATGTGCCCCATGGCAGACGACGATTGCGATTGCTAATGTCTCTGAAAAGGTTGGATGGATGGATAGATGGATGAAGGGATTTCGGGTTTCTGGGATTCCGGGATGGACAGTGACACTCTCGACGAGTTCAAGTGGCGGCGCTGTGCATCTCAATCTCAATCTCAAGATTGACTAATGGAGGACGAGCAGGACGTGTTGATTGATTGTTTTCCCATGCAAATCGCGGTACGAATTAATCAATGCTAATGACACTTTTCCACCCAAAAACCTGCAGAAACTGCGTCAAACGGAAATGTCTAGCCGAAAAGAAAGAAAGTGAACCTTAAGGATAAGAATAACTGTGGAAAAACAAAAGAATGTCCCAACAAATTGCATTTTAAGCAAACTCTCATGTCCGCAGTGCAATTTTTCACCAAAAGGCTTTTAGAATCGCTTTCTTTTCGAATTGCAGATAACCTTGATTTACGCCAGTCTTGTGTGCGTTAATTACTTACAAGATACTTGGGGCCCATTAGAGCATAGATACGGATACGCACTGCCCGGAGAGTGTTGCCGTATCTTAATCATGATTTTATGCTAATGTGTCGCAGCGTCTTGTAGCTGCCAGATTACAAGATACCAAATTGCGACAATTCAACTCTTGCCAACTGGTACAGGGGTTACCCCCAGATACACTCAGTGTTGCCAATTTGGTTGTAAGATTGCTTGAAGAATAAGATATAGTAATAAATTCAAATATTTAAAGAAAAGGATTTATGTATTTTAGATTGTAGATTAATTTATGTACCTTTAGAAACCTCTTAAAATTTCTGCTTTCTTTTCGGAGAATAAGTAGAACTCTCAATAGTTTATAATATATATTTTAAGGAATAGTCTTCTGCCTGTTTCTTTAAGAATTTCTACAAGGCACATTTCCAATGAAATTTTGCATTGTAATACTCTCTGAAATTGTACATTTCTTAGCTCTTTCTTAGTATAAATTTCATTACTTGGCTATTATTGTTGACAACACACTGCAAAGATACCCATACCCTTGACAATTATGAAGCAACCGCTTGGCGTCTACGTTTACGCCCACTTGGCTTCCCAGTTTTTTTGGCCATGTCAACCCTTTTGCCATTCTGCACTCCTACCTTGACTTTGTTATCCTTTGCCATTTAGCATTTAGCATTTGGAATTTAGAATTTCGCAGCAGAACACCAGCTCCTGTGGCGAGTTGCTTTGTCAGACGTCCGCTGCATACAAAAGGGGTTGCTTTTCGGCCGCGTCCATTGCACTTTGGCTGGAAGGCAGTCGAAGTACATCTATAATTACGTCACCTTGCCGTGGCAGTCATGGCCCAAAACACTTGGGCGGAGTCCCGACCCAATGCAGAGTTTAAAGGCCTCGCCTTAAAGACGGCCAAGTCCTTACTGACCACAACTAAGGACGAACGAGACGAGACGCTTGGCCTGTCAATAAGCTGCTTTTGTGCATGGAGAAGAAAGAGGAATTGTGTAAGAATTGCTGAAAAATTTATAAGCAGCTTGGCAGGGTTTTTCTTAGCCTGATTTATATGAGGAGCATATATGGAGCCGCAAGTTGACACGTCCTGCGGTCAGGCCAAAAGATAATAAGGCAGCACATGTGTGAGCCAGGCCGGGCTTTCCAGTCTCCTCTTGTGGGGCAGCAGTCACGGTTTTCCTCAGGACTTTCCTCTTTTTTTCTTGATTTTTCACACTTGCCCGAGCCCTCAGCAGCAGCAACAGCTGCTCTTTTTTTTCATTAACTTTTCCGTTCCGATTTTGGTCACGTTTGATAAGCTTCAACTAATAATTCATGAATGGGCAAGCTGTTGCTGCTGCTGCTGCCTCTTTTGCGATGATTTTTAAATATGATTTAAATGAGTTTATAAGTTTGTTTATTTATTTAACGTGAGCAGGCCACAGGCTTTGGGGGAGGGGATGAGTTCTCCCAGGAGGGTGGTTTCGCCCTCAGCTCTCAGATTGATTGATGTCCTTGCCTGGCTAACGGTTCACAGACAATCATTAGCTGTGAGTTGTCGAAGTCCTTCGCCCCCTTGAAATCGCCCAGCTGCCACGCCCCCTTTAACTGTGAGTGGCGTTGACAGCTTGCCAAATTGTCTGCTGGAAATTCGTCTCAATGCCCAGACACAGTCCCACAACCATGACGCATCATTAGCATCGAAAAAGTATCTCATCTATAAGAACATGTATTTGGCAATGGAATTTTGGAAACTGTTTATAAATGTTTTTAGTACAAAGGTTTAAAGTGTAACTAAATACTATATTTATAGTTTAAGCAGTATATCTTATACACAATTAAGGTTTCTCACAATGAAACTATCTGATGTAATCGATTATTTAAAGAAATATATCAGAAATATTCTAAGAACTCTTTAAGCACAAAAGTTTATAGTGTTATTGACTTTAAAACCATATATTTAAGCAAGTTCCCTTACCGAAACAAATCCTTTAATTACACCGTGTAAATTGCAATTTCATAACACAAATTTAATAATTTACTTGCAACAAAAACCATCAATGACATTAGTCGCGTTAAGAAAATGAAGGTGATCGGTAGTTGGAATTTCCTCATCCGGCTTGCAATTATATGCTGTCAACTCTTCCCAGTCACTGAAAGCTCTTCGGTGGTGGTTACCCAAGAAAACTATGGAGACATTATCAAATCCAATGACTTGGTGCTGCTCACCTTTTATGTAGATTGGTGCCGTTTCAGCAAATTGCTGGAACCCATTTTCGAAGAGGCGGCGGCCAAGGTACGCGAGAAGTTCCCCGAAGATGGACGTGTGGTCCTAGGCAGGGTCAATTGTGACACTGAAATTGAACTAGCCAATATGTTCAATATTATCAAGTACCCCACACTGAAGGTGACCAGGGGCGGAGTAATCCATAGGGAGGAATACCGGGGACAGAGATCGGTCGAGGCTTTTGTTGAGTTTGTGGAGCGAGAGCTATCGGATCCCATCAAGGAGTTCCACAATATCAGTGAACTGCAGGACGAGGTGGCAGATGGCCTGGTCATTGGCTATTTTATGTCCAAGGATGATGAGGAGTACCTGAGCTACCGCAGGACAGCGAGAGTTTTGCGCGACCACTGCAGGTCAGTTAGGTGTTCTTTTTTTATTCGAAAAATTAACCTTTAAGTAAATGTCACAGGTTCATGGTGGGCTTCGGTGAGGTGAGCAAAGACCTACATCCACCTGGAAAGAATCTGCTCATCTTCCGTGCTGACTCCTCGAGCATTAATCACAAGGAGTACTACAGTGAGTACTCGGGCAACATGACCAGCATCCAAGAATTGCTGTACTGGACGACTGTGAAGTGTATGCCTTTGGTGCGAGAGATAACCTTTGAAAATGCCGAGGAGGTCACGGAGGAGGGGCTGCCCCTCCTCCTGGCCTTTTACGACAAGAACAATATGGATCCTGTCCGAGAGTTCAAGACCGTGATCCAGAGCGAATTCGCGGATGAAAATAGGATTAACTTTCTGACTGCCGATGGAGCTCGCTTTGCTCATCCACTATTTCACATGGGTAAAACGAAGGCCGATCTACCATTGATTGCCATTGATTCCTTCCAGCATATGTATGTCTTTCCGAAATTCGCGGATATTCACAAGCCAGGAGTCCTGAAAAAATTTATCGAGGATCTGTATAGTGGACAACTCCACTTGGATTATCACATGGACGTTGATTTCGACGAAGAAAAGAATAACACAACCGAAGAAGTAGATGTTAGCCCGCCGGTTGTCCACGAGTCCAAGTTCAAGGATCTGATGCCCTCCAAGCATCGCTATACCTTGATCAATCGAACAAGAGACGAGTTGTGAATTAAAATTGAAACAATCATATTTTAGTGCTTTATTCGTTAATTAAAAAGATTTTCTTAGTAGAAGTTCTAAATGAAAGTATGATGTGAATGGCATTCTCAGCTGTGACATTAAATATTTTCACAAGACCCAAGTCCAGCATTGAATGCCCAATTTTGGGATGCTGTGACAAATCGAACACCCATCCAATATGGACATCTCATCAGAGAGATCCAGGAATGACACGTGCCTCCTTGATATAGGGGCTTCCTGGAAATTCGTTGCGATCCAGGACAGAAAAGTAGATTTTCATTTGAATATGTATATAGAACCTCGCTGAGAGCTCTAGAGAGATGACCATATAAATACTAATAAACTCATTAGTCAAGCATCTCACAATCAAATCTCACAGGTGTAAAGTAGGCATACAGTGCGTTTCATACTAATAGAATAAATTATTTTATTTTTAATAGAGTGCGAAAGAATAATGGAATAATGTGTTGTAAATAAGACTTAAAATTCCAATTCTAACTTATAAAAAATAGTATTCTATTCATTTGCTTACCACTGTACAATTCTGCATTGTCTCCAAGTTCTAGTCAGGATATCCTCGAGGGAGTGTCTCAGTACTCCTTTCTGGGACATTGACTTGCAGCAAACACTTTTACTCCAATATTGTCATAATTAATAACATCTTTATGGTCATATGCCAGCGGACAAACGAGCGTGACTCCAGATGAAGTATCTGCAAAGACACACAAAGTGCAGGTGCAAGTGCAAGTGCGTCTAATCAGCGTCAGCATCAGAGCGCGCGTGCCAGTCGCGTTGTCACCTGCACAATTACAGAGTTTTCCATAGTCGGGCAGCGTTGGTCTCCGAAAAGGCCCGGACCCAAAAATGGGAGAGTCTGCGCGAAGTGTCCGCCATAAATAACTGCCAATAAATGTCAACGGTTTTGGCGCATTAACATAACAGCTAAGCCGAATTCGTTGACAGGTGACAGCATCTTCCATCACAGCATCCATCCATCCATCCATCCATCCGTCGGCTGCATCATTATTTCCTTTGGCCACAATTGAAATAATCACCTTTTAATCGCCTACGCCTCAACTTGGCTCCAATTACCGCTGCAATCGTTAACTTTTCAGGCTGTCAGTCGAAGGTGGCCAAGAGAGAGGGAGAGCACCTTGGAGTGGAAACTCTGGACTCATCATCCAATGGCCAGGTCGACAATTGCCGCGGAAGTCACGTGCGGCAATTTTAAGACTTTCTTGGGTTTGAAATGTTGGCCAACAAACATGCGAGTTCTGAATTAGAGTCAGTTTTTTGCTTCCGTTTTTAAATTGGTTACTATCTTGTATTTTTTGGATATTAACCTAGTTTTGCTTAAGGCACATTATTTATGTTCTTATCTTCCGATACTTGGGGAGAAAGGCAATGAGTTTAAATTGTATAAAGAAAAAACTGGGGGTAACTTAAAAATATAGCTTTAAATTGTATAATAATAGAAGGTATATAGAAATCTAGAGCATAAATATTCGGGGAAATATTAGGAGAGTTAGGATTTTAAGGGAATTTTAAAGCATTTAATAGTATTAAATATAGGAACAGGGGTTAAATAAATTCCTATTTAAATTTGATTTAATCCTCATGTACTTAAATGGTTTTAGTTATTATTTAAGCTTTTATATAAACTGAGAGCTTATTTAAGATTTCTATATTAAATCCCAAAGAAAACACCACATAAAGCCCTGCAGTAAGCACTCTGGCAATTACACTTGCCATTGCCGTGGCCCAATGTGTGATATTTCAATTAAAAATTTAACGGGCCAAGTCATTAAACGGCAAATACAACATGTTTGTGGCAGCCACAAAAAACAACAACAACAAAAAAATGTCACAGCAGACGGGCGCAAATATCGAATCGACAACTGCAATTTGAGAGAGCTCAACATATTCAAAGTTGTGCACGAGCGCGATTCCAATTTCATTTTGTGTGCTGGACGACAAGCAAAAAGCATTTGGCCAACAATGGCAAGCGAAAAAAACACAAACAAAACGTTTTTGTTTAATTAAATTAACAAAATACGCGTCGGATGAGCGGCTGGAAAAAAAGGCGAAAAGAAAAACTCGGCTATTTTGCACGCAGGCCAACACGCCAACACGTGTTGCAGAATTGTCCCAGAGAGTATGGTCCAAAGAGAGAGAGAGAGAGAGAGCAGAGTCCAGACTTTGGCTCAAAGCCCGCTCTTAAGGCCTTTGCTATCTCTTTTCCTCTTACTTGCCTGATACTCTCTATCTCTTTCGGGCCACCATTCCGCTCGCTGCAATTATCGCTCATGCGCCCTGTTGTCTCGCTCTGTCGCCCGTTGGCCAACCAGTTCTGGCCAATGGGCAAAAAGCATTTCGACCAAGAGGCGGGGCCTCTTCGGATCCTCGATGCAACGCGGTCGGTCGCCCTTTGGGCCCAGAGACAGGCCATCAGGCCATCGGGCCAAACCCTGCCCCTGCGCCATTGCAGCTGTCCGGGAGAGTCTGTCAACCATTTGGCGTCCATGACCAAGCATGACGGCTATCCAAGCTCCTGGGCTCTGGCTTCTGGCTTCTGGCAAACCAAACCACCTCTGCTCCCGCATTCTGACATCTCGCTCCGTGGCCTCTGGAGTTTGTGGCGCCGCACTGCAGATGCTGCCGGAGCAGGAGCAGGAGCTGCCGCATCAGTTATCTGTCCCGCTGCGGTTTTGTGGCAATCATTTTGCCCCATCATGCAGCTGTGGATGCGGATTTTGCATTGCGGTGCCACTGCCAAACTTTACGTGTCTGTGCATTTTCAATGGTTTTCAAGCTATAAATTTGCTTGAGGAATATATCTAACACCAATTTGTTTAAGATGTTGTGTTAAATTCTAGTTCTTAAACACCTAAAAGAAAAAGAAGAGAAGGAGAATAGATATTTGTTATAAAACAAAGACTTGTCATACAAAGAGAATACATATTAAAACATTTTTTGTTCATCATAGGAAGAAAACAAACCTGTGCTTTCCTTAAAATTATTTTTTAAAGGAATAACTTAATGTTTTTCTATTTAATCATTAAGCATTGGAAATTAGAAATTGATTATCATAATAAAATATAAATATAATGCTACCCAATTTACCCAAAGCCTTAAAAAAATAGATTTAATTAAATTAAATACACGACTTCATTTTAAATATAACAATAAAAATTTGTTTTATTTGATAAGAATGATAGAGAAGACAGTTAAACCAAAAAACCTCTTCTAAGTAATTCAGTTGATTAAAAGTTTCCACTTTTATAGTTTACAAAACAATGTTCCTAACTCTACAAATTGCGTATATGTATAAAAAAAAAAAAAGTATCACTTAATTAAAATACATTTCAAACAAACTTATAAGATTAATGGGATTACCTTTTAATACGCTTTTTTATGAACGCAATCAAATGTTAGTCAGTGCCTTATTGACGTTTATAAATATACGGGAGATAATATAAGTATTTGTTTAAATAAAACAATACACTAAATGTTTATAATGAGAAATTACTACCACCATTAGGCTACGGTTAAGATAAATTATAAAAGTTTTTGCTATTATATATTTTTTTGTCAGTTTAACTTCTTCCAAAAATGTATATAATGCAGAAAGAGAATTGTTATATTTCACAATAAAAAAGGAAGACAACTCCTTTACTGCCTTACACAATTTTGACTTTAATTATAATACCCTCCAAGGAAATAATCACTAATTTCCTATACATCTTCTATAAACAAAAACTAAGTAAACAAGGCAACTATATTATTGAAATATATGTGAGGCTCATCAGAGTCGGGCTTATCTGCATGGAATCGTGGAAAATGGCTGCCTTTTATGCAAATACAAAATGGCTCTGATGACAATGCAAACAAGGGCGGCGACAGTCGAAAGCCGATAACAAATTCGTATTGCACTCAACTAAATGAAAAGCAGCACGAAAAGCCCATAAAAAATGGAACCTCGACAAATGAGGGATCATAAAAAATATGTAATTGCAGCGGGCGGGCAATTAGGTGAAATAATCAAATTAGCTGATAAACTGAAAGGGAAACTGCTGGACATTAAATTTACCGCCGGCCAAAGACTGACCAGTTCTGTTGCTAAATGAAGCAATTTCCTAGTGATTCGAGCATGTAAAAGCCAGCAACATTCTTATAAAAAAGGAAACATATTTGACATACAGCATTTATATGCACTGAAAACATAGTTTTCCAAGAAAAAGAAAAACAGTTTCAATGGCTTGCAATAAGGATTTATTTATCAATTTAATATTTATTTAAAATTTTAAAAAATATTTTAAATACTTTATCATTATAAATCTAGAGCTATTAGCCTAAAATTTGGTTTATTCATCAATGATTCATATAATTATATTATTTAGAACTAATAATTAATATACTTCTAGTAAAGCTTACTATATTAATTTAAGCTGTTTATTTTTATTGTCTTATGATGATAAAAAATGGGATTATTAATTAATTCTTATGAAATTATTATTACGAAATTCCTTTTACATTTATATCAATCAATACTAACAAGATGTAAATAAGAACCTAACTTCGGAAAGCCGAAGTTGGTATACCCTTGCAGTTTAATCATACTAAGCCAAAAATACATTTATTTCAGTTCGAAGAGCGTTTTAAGGTTAACAAAACGGTATACTCAGTTTAAAGTGTACAAAATTTACATTTTTTATGCAATTTTTTTTATTTTAACGATGTAAACCCTTATAAAATTTAAAAAATTTTGAAATTAAAAAAAAAAATAATAAATTCTTAGGCATAGCTAGATCGATTGGGCTGTTAATTCTGAAACTAAAACGAATTCTATACTTTTTTTTCACTTTTATTTAACGTCCAATATCTTACTGAAATTATAATACCCTGGAAGGGTATAACAAAACCAATACACATTAGAATTTTATAATTTTTAGATCTTATTATTATGTTTATTACAATTTAATAATTTATGACAAGTTTGCATTCTTGTTTTTTCTTAAAAAGGTGATGACTTTTTATTGTTTATGACAAGATCTTGTCGGAAAACTAATAGTAGTCTCTGAATATATAACCTTTTCTCTTAACTAATTTAGTAATTTTCTGGTTTTTAATCATCTTAATTTATTTATTTTCTGTTTAATTTTTTTCCAAATCAAGACATTTTTCTTTATTTTTTCCTGTGCCTTTACATTAAGTTCTACGTCCCCCAGGTGGGATGGGCCCAATTGCATTGATTAACTAAATAAACGGCCTTCCCATGCAGCACTTGCATTTTAATTTCATTTATTTCGACCTTTTTCCCCCGAGGAATGGCTGCAGTTGCAGTTGCAGTTGTCAAAGAACCGAACTGAGCCAAAAATCTGCTTTTGCTGCTGTCTTTTTCCCACCCGCCGTCGACTGCGACACATGTCCGAACCCATAAAAAATGCCTTGTCAGAAGTCCAAACTAAAAAAAAGAAAACACAACAAAAAAAATTAAAACAAGAGAGGAGAAAAAAAGGAGAAATACTGGCAAAAAACGATGCCAATCGAGAGGCGAGCAGCGAAAAAAGAAATAAACCAAGTGCTCCAATAAAAATTCCACCGCCTTCGCCTGCATGCCGCCCTGCTCGCACACTCGCGCCCTCTCTGTCCCGCACTCTCTCTCCAGTTTTGCTTCGTTTTTCTTTTTCTAAGAGCGACTCGCCACTTTTTCCCCGATTGCTCTTGAGCTTGGCTCACACTGCGTATGAGTGAAATTTTTTCAGTGCCGCCGCCTGAAATGAATATGTGCGATTATTAGCCACAAAAAGTGTATTTCGCTTTTTGTTAGCCGACTTCGCCGACTTTGGTAGTTTTTTGCGGATTTTTAATTTGAATATTACATGTATTAAAAACTCATTACTACGCGTTGGTGCTGCGGCATCGAAGTTGGTCAATGGGCTAATGTTCGACGGATGCGGCCTTTTTTTTGTGAGTGTTTGTGTGCTTTATCTTTTGCGGAAAATTATGCATTTGGGATCGGAAAGAAGACATTAAACACGAGTTTATTTCACCTTCAAGATTGGTATTAAGAGATGGGAAATTGAAAGAAAATATGGATTCGAAAGCAAAATATGCAATGGCACCATTGATTGTGGCACCTTTAACTATTCTAAAACAATTTAAGGAAACTTTTATTATAACTCAACTACAATTCAATTTTAATTTAACAACAAAACCAAAACAAATGCTAACGCTAGCTCAACAGCGAATTCAATAACATTTCAACAAATCAACAACATAATCACAACAGCTTAACAACATATTGAGAATAACACAACAACATATCAACAATAACTCAACAACTACCAATAATGACTCGAGTGTCTTTTCTTTACATCTCATATATTTTATAATTTATAAATTATATAATTCGGAACTTATTTATAAATATTTTAAAGCTTAAGTAATTTTTTTTTGTATAAAGTTTGTAAAAAAGTATTTAAAATATAAAGAATATTTTTTCATTGTTTTATGTTTATAGATTATTATTATGTTGTAGCATTAAACAATAGTTTTATTATTATATTTCCTTTAAAATTTTAAAAGTCAATTTAAAAATGTCTCGTCTTTTTAAAAATGATTTAATATAATTCTAATAGAAGATATAATTCTTACTTATGTTTAAAAATAGTTCACTACTCTTATTTAAAATCAAATTCCTGAATAGAAAAATTAAAATCAAATTAAACCGTTACTGTTCATTGAGTGATTGCTTATAAATCACCTTCTTATTATTGATTAATTCATTGATCTTGCCTCCATTGACGGATGTAAACTTTCATTTTTACTCATTATAACGCCCCCGTATTTTTTCCATAAAGATTTAGCCATAAAAAACGGACGCAGCACTCGCCGTGCAACACATGCAATATGCTCATTCATGCTCAAAGTCAAGAGAAAAGAAAAACCACTCAAGCAAAAAGCCTGAAATCAAATCAAAGTTGCTCAAGAGACGACGCAGCAGCAGAGCCGGCAAAAAGCAGGAGAAGCAGGAGAAAAACCACAAACAATTTTTTTTGTGGAGCAACAAAAAGAGAGAGAGAGAGAGAGAGCATGAGAGTGAGAGAGAACAGTGGGATTAAGAGAGGGAGCGAGCGAACTAGTTTTTTGTCTCCCCCCTCTCGAAGACAACGGTGGAGCAGAGCAAAAAGAGCAAAAAAGCTACTGCGCAGGCGTCGCCGTCTGCCCCAAAGCCTCTCCCCCACACGAGAGCGAGCGAGAGGGTGTGATGCTTAAGCCAATGTGAGACAGAGAGAGAGACAGCTCTCGCTGCGATTTGGCGCGAGTGGCAAGGCATTTGAATGCTTTTTTTCGTGACCGCTGCCAGCATTCGAGTTCGGAATTCTTGCGAGCTTGGCAGCAACTTTTTTGCCGCTGCTCGCCAAGTCAGTAGTAGCCCGTAGTCAGCACCAGCCAGCACCAGCAGCCGAATTAAGCCTGGCCCAAACCCAACTGGCCGGCCACTGTCCACTTTCGCGCGCGCGTTCCAGCCAAGTGCACTCCGCTGCAGTTCTGGTTTCGGCTTTCAGTTCGCATTCGCGTCTTTTTGCCAGGAATTCCGTGTTCTGTCGCAAGTGCAATGCATTTTCGCCATTCCGCGAGTGCAGCTGTATCACAATTAAAAAATCGAGCCCCGAGTGCAGTTGCAAATTGCGATCACAACAACACAACACACCCCGCCCCCCACCCGTGCGGAAAGGGTTCCGAATTGGCCAAGTGTCAACGCATTCGAGGCAGCAATAAACGTGTTTCGGTGCATTCTTAAATAATTACGTTAATGGTCGCCATCGGGATCACGATCACGATCAGCTGAGCGCGGATCAAGTGAATGCTGGAGTGTGTGTGGAACGAATATCGATAAATATCGAAGTGTAAAAGTGCTAAAAACGACAATTATCGGAATATTGGATTATTCTAAAGCTTTTCTTGAAGTAATGTTATACGTAAATGTCAAATGGTTAACTGGTAACACAAAACTATAACTTAAAATATAAAAAAAATACACAAAACTATATAAAATCTAATGTAAACTATAAAATAATTTATCTTAAAAATGTATAATTAAAATATGGGAGAAAAGGATACAATAATTTCCAATTGAAAAATGTCTTTTCTTCCAAATTTATGCCAAAGAAAGCGATGTTTTAATTGTCGAATTTTCTATTCTATTCATAAATTTTAGTTAGTAACTAAAATAAATAAATTATCGTAGAATATGACAAAGGATCTAAAAATTTGCACATTTACTTAATTGATTTCAACTTGTTATTCTTTGGTCTTACTATGTTTATTGAACTCAAAGTACTTTTAGTTTTAAAATGTTATCAATGCCCGTTAACCATTTAAACAATTTCTTTAGGATTTTGTTAGAGAAAGTGATTTAAATATTTAAAATAAAAACCAAATTAATAAAACTACTTAAATCAAAGGCATTAGCTAAGTGAAAGAAACCTTCTTTGAGTGCCCCAAAAAAGTGAATTCCGGAGATACCGAAGGTGCTTAAATGATTATGCATGGTACCTGGTACAAGGGACCTCAGTTGGCGCATCATCCTCACGGCAGCACCCACAGTCACGGTCACAATCACAGCGACTATCACCAGTTCCGGTCGTACCCCTCCTTTGTTGTGACACCCTATCACGATGGCCATGTCCAGGGTCCGGCCACGCCCAGTCCCTGCCCGGCCCCATCAACGCCCTGCAATGGTCCAGGTCAGATCCCAACTCCAGTCTCGCTCTCCGTCTGTCAAAGTGGAGGCCACGGGTCACCTATAAGTGTCGAAGGATCCTTTGCCGCCGCTGCTGCAGCTGCTGCTGCTGCTGCTGCTACTGCCGCTGCCGTCGGAGGAGCTAGTGCCACGCCCCTGTTGTCCAGTCCGCCCATCAAGATCGAACAGGTATTCAGCGAACCAGCTGCATCCTCACTAGGAGTCGTCGTCGAGGACTACGCGCTGAGCCTGGATTGCTCCGTGGAGCATACATTTCGGGTGAGTACAAAGATAAGATTCCCTTGCCTTATATAATAAATTTAAATATTTAAAAACATAAGTATATGGATATGAAAAGTTCAATTTGTTGATATATATGATATATATAATAATAATATAATAATAATATATATATATAACTGCTCAAAATAGTTGCAACAGCAAACAGAAAAGAAATTGATGGCTATGAATGTATCTTGAGAGTTGTCCCCCATATTTAAATTCAGCTGAAAATAAATATAAAGGTAATTTAAGAAGCATACCAACATTTGATTCTGGTTTACAAAATTTTTGTTTGAACCATTTTATTACCACTACTTCTTGGAGTTCATGTTAGGCCTGTGAGCAGGCCCTAAAAAAAATCTATTAAGAAAATGAATTAATAAAAAACAAATGTTATGTTAAGATTATCTAACCAAGAGTTTAGGGAACAAAATATTATTAGATTAATATCCCTAATCCTGCCGGAAGCTTTTTCGAATTAGCTCGATTTCCTTTTGCGTGACTTGGCCGATTATTTCGGAAGTATTTGTTCCTAGCACAAAACTTTCATTTAGAAAAAATTTGTTTTCTCGACAAAATACAGTTAAAATTAATATTAAATTACAGTTATGAGAAAAAATGTATTGCTAAAAATACTCAAGTGCTGAAATATAAAGTAATATATTTATTCAAATATAATTAATCAAATCTATATAAATGGGAAAATCAACACATACAACAACCTTGATGGTAATTAAATTGTGGGTCAGCTGTTCATCTGAACAAATATAATCATTGCGGAAGTAATTTAAACGTAATTAATTTTTCAATTTACGTTGTTTTGTAATGCTTTTGTAAATATAACATAAATAATATAAAAATAATAAGCAAGAAGGGAAAAGAGACAACCATTGGGAAACCAACTATACCAAAAAATAAATTCATTTTAATTCGGAAGGCTTTTCAATGCTAGTTACAACAAACAAACCTGTGTAATGTATTTAATGATTTAAAAATTAAAATGTTATATGCATTTTTGACAATTCCAATTAATAATATATTTCGTTTATAGGGCGGATATGCTATTCTTTGAAGGCATTTTAAGGTTCAGACAGAAATTATAATTCTCTACAAGGGTATACAAAGGAATGTTTAATTTAGAAAATGTTGTGGTAAGATAGTGAAAAATGAATATACAGCTAAAGTGAAAAGAAAAGCCAGAAACTTCGTTATTATTAGAAGAGTATTATCTTTATAAGATATATTTAATATTAAAATTTAAGCTGATGAAGTAGCAAAGCACCCAAGAATCAGACTTCATCAGCTATCACAGAATTAACTAATAAATTAAGAATGATTCAATTTCCACAAATTAAGTTAAATTTCTTTCCATATTATATATTCTTAATTTAAGTCTCTCATAGCTGATCCCTTTAGATGGCCAAGCTTATGAAACCTTAATTTTATTTCAGTGTATGGATAATGTTATTATGTCAAATTATTGGTTAGCGTTCCCATTGGAGCAGCTGCTGCACTTGTTTTCTCTCCCCTGGCTCCACTCGCTTCACGCAACCCCGGGAAAGTGGGCGTGCTCCAAATCAATTTCCATAAAATCATCCAATAACACTTAAAAGCCAAACGGGGCAAAAAGCGGCACACACAAGTGGCAAGTGAGTGGAAGAAAAAACACGAAAACAAACACGCCCCCAACACGAAGAGAGCGTAAAAGAGCACACTCTCTACCGTTCTCTCTTTTTTTGGGGGGAAAGTAAGAGAGCCCGTGCTTTCGAGTGTTTTTTTGGGGGTAAAAGGCTCAAGCTCTTGCCATGCTTGGCTTTTTATGGGGGCGAAAGGATACTTTTTGCTGGTTTGGTTCGTGAACAGGATATACGCTTTCAAAGCTTTTCGCAGTCTAATGGCAATTGACTTGATGACTCCCCAAGTGACTTCAAGGCAAAGAAAGGGCATTCAACAGGTGCATAAAGGGCTGAAGAAGATTAAGGACTTCATTAGACACTTGTTGATGGTTTATTTAATATTATAAATATCTTATTAATATCAATAAGATTTTAATAATTATTACTATAAAATCGAGAGTAATTTCTGCAAAGTAACTTTTCTATATTAGTAATATAATAATTTACAGCAATATAGTTGAAATAAGGGATTACTTCTGACGTTATTAGATTTTTTAAGTTACACAAAATTATAAATACTTAATGGTTCATTATATTTTTTTTGTTTTTGACACTAACAAATGTTATTCAAATGATAAATTATCTTTATTAAAGAGCATTTAATTAGTTTTCCCTAATATGAAGGATATCCTTCGGACCTTTATCATATACTGCTCCTGCATTTTCCCAATGCAAAATGAACGCACGTTTCTTTTGTGCTTATCAGGAAAACCCATCCCCGCCCTTCCCTTTTTCTTACCCCCCTCCCTGAAGTAAATACACGCTTAAGGACCCCACCAAGTATGTGTGGACTGCCAGCAAAGGGCAACTGGAAAATCCTTGAACATAAAAGGAAAACATGCAGGCAACCCAGCACCACTTGCACATAAAAACATATGCTCCTGGACAGGATTTAGTTTTGGGAACGAGGGTCCTTCTGCCCGCTGTTCGCGCAACGTCAACAGCGACGTCAACTGCACTGCTGGCTGCTTCTGCTGCTGCAACTGCAACTGCTGCACTTTGATTTTGTTGTTGTTGTTGTTGTTGGTGGTGGGTGGCAGTGGTACAAGCACTCAGTTTATTGTTGTCCGTCGTATTTCTTCTTAAGCAAATCGGCTTAGAAGAGCATTGCCAGAAAGTAATCTTAATATAGTTTTGAAATCTCCCAGAAGAAATATATGGAGGAAGGGCAAAGTGTAAGGTCAAGCAAATGGCGTGGGAAAATAAACGCATGGTGGAAAGACAAACAATGATTGTGGTATATAAATAACAAAAGCTGTCACTATAGGAACTATAAAAAAAAGGAATTTAAAAGGCTTATTAAATTAATTAATGTTAAATAATAAAGCTCTTACTACTCTTACTTTTAAACATAACTAATAATTTTGTGTAACATTATTATTAGATAAATTTATTTATAAAGTAATATAACTTTTAAATATATATTTTTATAGAAATTATAATGTTTTTAGATGGTTCTTGTCATTATTGTGGAGTTTATGTTTATATCAAAATTAAAAATATTTTTATACTATTCAAATTTAATTAGTATTGAAAGGCAATACGTTAAGGATCCTCTATTCCCAAGATCAATGATAACTCTTAATTATACAAGAGAACCTAATCAAAGTTCAATCCCCGATACTTCTCCATTGTAGCCTCGATCTTGTTTCGCCTTTGGAATACATAATACTTGAAGGATACTCTCCCTTACAGACGCAGTTTTCATTTAAAGGGAGAAAAATTGCAGCGAATAATAGAAAAACATTCCGAGAAATTGCACGGCAAGCGCAACAACGCGGCTTCAGCTGAGAGGAAGAAAAAAAATGAAGGAAAAAAGGGAAATAATATAAACAAAATGAAGGAAAAGAAATTGGCGCTCGTGAAATGTTAACGGGGCCAGGAGGACGCTCAGCAGGACGCTATAGCTCTGGCTATATCTACGGATATGGCCAAAGCAGCGACGCTGGCCGAGACTGCAACGTCGACTGCGACGCAAACAGCACTGAGTGTTTTCGTCCTTTCTTCGATGTGTCGTCGCCGCGTTTTCCTCTGCTGGCATCGGTACGAGTGTGTGTCTCTATGTGTGTGTGTGTGTGTGCCAGGACATCACACGGTTTCGCTTTTCTTTTACAACTTTTTGTTATTATTTCGTTTTTTGCTCGACGCCTGCAATGTATTTCTTTCAGTTTGCTGGCATTTTTTGCTTCATGTGCAAGAAAAAATACCATTTTACTTGGCTTTTTTTATGTTCGCGTGTGTGTCTGTGTGTGTGTGTTTGTTACTGCTCCTGCTTTTCCGAGCTCTACTTCTTGAGTTTCCTTTTCGCGCGCGCCATTTCGCTGCTCCGGCTCCGGCTTCTGCTGGTCCTGCTGCTACTTACCCGTACAACAAACATGGCCATAAGTCGCCGGAGCTTGCTTCCGTCTCTGTCTGTTTTCCTTTTTCCCAGCAGCTGCTGCCTCTGTTGCTGCCTCAGTCGGCGTCTCAGCGGCGTAGCAGCAGCTGCGACTGTTGCATGTGGCAAGAGTTTGTTGCCTTTGGCGGGACTGCAGCCGTCGTTGTCTTCAGTTCGCTCGGGCTTGGCCAAATCTATTGGTCGCGGTGCCGCGCTCGCGTCCGCATCCGTATCCTTGCCTGTGCCCGTGCCCGTATCCGTCTCGGTGTCCTGTTTCTTTAGCGGCCACTGGAGGACAGATGGCGCCACATACACCATAGACAGGACTGCAGAACTACAATTAGAACTAAAGTTGCTAATAGTCTCAAGGGGAGGGAAGGGAACGCCAGCCTATATGATGTTCATAGTGTTAGCCTTAAAAATATTACGTATACGCCACAGCAGAACTTTCTGTTATCGAATTTTGACTTATCTGCTTAAATCTGTGAAGCAAATAATATAGCTAGGACTTTTACTCCTTGCTTTATGCATCCTAATCAATATAAGGTTTATAATGCTAGGTTTATAAATATCACGTATACGCCACCGTAAAACTATCTTTTGTCGCATCTTTACTCATCTGCCTAAGTCTGTGGGGAAAATAATATAGCTAGTACTCTTACTCTTAACCATTGAGCGTCTCTTTCAATCTCTAGCCAGTATGAAGTCCATGATGTTAGCCTTATAAATATTACGTATACGCCACCGTAAAACTATTTTTTTTTTGCATCTTTAATCATCTGCTCAAGTCTCTAAAGGAAATAATAAAGCTAGGAGATATATTCTTTGCCTTATGCATCCAGTATGAAGTCCATGATGTTAGCCTTATAAATATTACGTATACGCAACCATAGAACTATCTGTTAGCGCATCTTTAGTCATTTGCTGTAGTCTGTAATATAGCTTGGACTTTTACTCTTTGTTTTATGCATCCTTGAGTGCTATCTTCAATCGCTAACCAATATAATAATGTTTGGTTTATAAATATTACGTATACGCCACCGCAGAACTTACTGTTAGCTCATCTTTACTTATCTGCTTAAGTCACTGAAGGAAACAATATAACTAGGATCTCTATTCTTTGCTTTATGCATCCTTGAGTGCCACCTTCTAAACTATGCCCTATTTTTGGGGAAAATAAGTAGCTAAGACAGCTGAATTTATGAGAAAAATAATAAAGAAAATTTAACTAAATATAAATCTTGAAGCTACTCTTTTCCTATAACCCTTATTCCTGTAAGGTTTACATATGCTTTTAATTGAAGTCCAACTATCAAATGAGCTTAGCTCCAGGATATACCTAGGTCCTTCCACAACAGCTCTTCAAATTTCAAGCAAGCTGATATGGCTTTACCTCGTTCTTAAGTCCCTTTCAAATTCTTGTCTACGCCTACGGCTAACTCAGCTTTTTTAAACAAAAAAGAAAAACAGGCACACAGGACCTCTTAAGAAATCTGAAGCACTCTTTCACACAAACATATATTCCTGCAGAAAAAATCAAAATAATAAAAATCACAAACATGAGCAAACTGTAGAAAAAAAAGAAAGAAAATCAATCTGGCACACACACACACAACACACACAGAGCCTCTCGCAAATTCAGCTTTATTTTCTATTTCTATTTTTACCATTTCTTCGGTTTTTCTTGCGAGAAAATGCTGCAGTGCGCGCTGAAACTGCAAATGTATGTCTTTATAACGGGCAGTGTGCATACTGTACACAAAAGGGATCGAGGCCGGGGAAAGCAGGAGGGGAAAAATTATAAAATAAAAAAAGGGGCGGAAATAACAAGAAATGCAAGAGCAGCGGGAAGCAAGAGCAACGGAGCTTGAAGGAAGGTTACGGGAAGCAACAAAACATTCACAACACACAAGAGTGGCACACACAATGTGTTCCTGTGTGTGTGTTTGCCCTTACACATACCTATAAATATATATGTATTATAAATGTATATATGTATATATATATGTATATATATATATAGGATTCGCGCGCGCTCGCCATTTTCTTTCGCCTTTAGCAGTTGCACTTTGAGTTCCAGTTGAAACTTCTCAGTTGTTGCAGGTTATCCCACGCTCGCTGACGGAGACGGAGACGCAGACGAAAACGGAAACGGAAATGGACATCAAAAAGTAGACGGACAAGCGGACAAACACACACACACACACGCCCAAGAGACCAACTAACAAACACCTGAAGCTCACACTCGCACACACACAAATCCTCTCTCTTATCAGTCTTGAATGAAGGTGCAGAAAACATTCAGCTGTGACTTTAAGAGGCGTATACGTGATATTCCGGTCGTTCAACGCGGCGTATACGTGATGTGGCACAATAGCAAATGTCTCAATTTACTATTTTCATTCGCAGTGCATACACAAATGGTTTGATAATACAATAACAAAGAGAAGAACTAATTAAATGATGTAATCTTAAAGTTAAAACCCAGAAGCACTCTACTAAAGTTCCTCAACAAATGTGAAAAATATAAAATATAAAATGTAATCACTTAAATAAATCAACCTAAACTGCAACGGAAAGTTCCTATCACCCAGTGCAAACTACTAATATATAAGTCACATCTACCTACACCCCATAAATAAATAAGTCCTTAAATTAATTAACAACAAATAACAAATATTTAAAATATAAATCAAATCGAATGAAGAATTCAACAATAAATATCAAATATGTAAACATTTTACAAAGCAAAACAAAAATACTGCATTTGACGGATAACTTAACACCACCCACGCCCACCATTTTGGATATATATAAAAAACCTAAGCGGCGGCCACAAAATGAAACAATCAAAAATGAAAAGTAAACAAAAACCGACCATCTGAGCAAATAAATCAAAACGCAGACACAGGGACAGGGACAGGGACAGGGATGTGGAAATGTTTACTAAACAATAAACAAAACATCAAACTGACAACCAAAACAAAACAAAAGGACAAACATATGCAAGTAAAAGCGAATCCCTACACATGTCCATCATGAGGAGTACAATAAAACTCATAAAAAAGAAAATAAAAACGATCGAAAAAAGAAAACTGCCAGCCGGCAAAACTTTTTCAAGGTCGTTGGTGGCAAGTTTCTGGTGGCAAATCATTTATATTTGTTTCAATTTGGTGTGCATCTAAAATGTGAAAAAAAATACCAGAGTAAAAGCGGAAAAAGTTTTGAAGTGCACGCCACCACCTCCGCCCCCCAAAAACCATCTAAAATGAAATAAAAGTTAAGCCAAAATAAAAAGACATCAGATTTGGTTGGAAACTTTTTGTTTCCCTCTCGGTATTTTCAACGTGTGCTTTTTTGGAGGAAAAATCAAACACACTGTGCTTCAGTTAGATAAATTGCTGTAAGCGCCGGGGCTTTTCCCTTCAACGAAAATTCCATGCGAAAGTGAAATCGTCAAGCGGGAAGAACAACAAAAAAGCGTTGCCTACATTCGAGGGCAGCCGAGTTTTGTTGTCATGCACGAACTCATTGGCAAATACGGCCATCCGGACATGGATACGCTAAAGGATCAGCTGAAGCGTGGCAGCTACATGGCCGCCCTTGGAACATCCACACCCGGCGCCACAGTCGCCGCACCCCCGCCCTTCCTCATGCCCGCCGAATTCTACAAAAGCCTCTTCGCCAGCGCCGTGCTCCAGCAACAAAAGCACAACAAATTCTATACCGGAACGCCGTCGCCCAGTCCTGCCCCGGATTCATTGTCATCACCATCCCGTTCCCAGCCGCCTGGCAATTTGTTATTTTCCACGGCGGTCCGTCTCATGGAGAATGGTCAGGTGAAGATGGAGCCGGATACAGAGTTGGAGCAAGAGCAGGACCACGAGACAGAGCCGGACCAGGAAGATTTCGGACAAGAGGACCAAAAGCCTGTCATCCAACTGAACACCGGAGAGGAAAATGTTAGTATGGGCATGTGAGAAGAAGTTAATGAAGGGTCATAAATGGGATTTCAAGGGGTTTACTTTTGATTATTTTGGGATGCACATGAACCCAAATAAAACAGGGCCTTTCCTGTGTCTACTCTCGCTTCATGTGTAATTGAAGTTCACTGTATATGTTGTAACCCTTGGATGACATTATAGGTCCAACAATTGAGAGCTTAATTGTCACAGGAACTTACAACAGTTTATCCTTAAATTGGTATCTCAACTTGATAGGAAGTACATTTATATAGTAATTAAAGTAACCTTTCTGATTTGTAGGTAGAAGAAATAATTGAGCTTGTTGATTAAATGTATTGTTTATATATATTATTATTATTATTATCATCTTTAATTAATAATTTAAATAAAATAAAGTTTTTTGATTAGTTAATGTTATTTTTTGTACTCTTTAAATATTAAATATATTTCAAGTGTTTCTTCAGTTCAACAACTTGCAAAATCTTTAATATTTGTAGAAATCAATATGTTTTACAAGACTTTTAAATTTAAATTTATATTTAAATTTATCATACCAAATTGATGGTTTATATTTACAACAAATAAGTAGCTTTACATATACATAAAAGGCTATAATTGTGATACTATAATATTAATTCGGTTTTTGGGCTAAGAAATAAGTCGAAGTATTTTAAAATAATTTTCTTATTCATTTATATTTAAAATGTTAAAGCACATATAATAGTAATCATTCTTAACTTATTAACGATATATATTATATATTATTTGCACATTTAAAATATGCAATTGCTGAAACCTCATTTTATTCGGGCAATTTACATACATTTGTAAGAATATAAAATACCCCCGAAAAACCCCTTTTGCTACACGGTATGAATGTCATTAAAAAACCATTTCATTTTTTTGTTTTTTTTTTCGTTTCTCAATACATTAACCAACGAAATTTACAAATGTTTGACGAAAACCCCTTATTTTTTCTCTACCAAAAACAATAACAACAAACCATTTTTCATTCCAGAAACCCCACAACAACAACAATAATAATAACAACAACAACAGTGGCTATTCTTGGTCCAGCAGCAGCAATAACAACAACAACAACAACACCAACGAAATCATCAACAACCATCCAACCACACCACCCACACCGCCCCACGAGACAACTCCAGTGTCCGCAATTAATTTGAATCAAACCCAACCCGCATCACAGACGCGTCCAAACTTTGGCAGCTCCATAAAGTCACCACCACCGTCCGAGCCGGACGCGGTCACCGCCACCGCCACGTGCAAAAGTCAGGAGACTCAGGGCTCACCTCCACAGCCCAACAACTCCAGCTCCAATCCGAACTCCAACACTCATCCCAATCACACACTGACTCATACCCAATCCCAGTCGCAAACCCATTCGCAAACCCATTCCCATTCTCATCAAAACCCCAATTCAAATTCAACGGCCGCCGCTGTGGCCGCTGCTGCTGCTGCCGCCGCCGCTGCCAACATGCCGATCGGCAGCGTCCAGGGCCAGAATCCCACCCAGGGTTTGGTCCATTGGATGAGCGCCGTGATGGCCGAGCACATGACCGGCCAGACGCACCACGATCCCAGTGCCGTGGGCATGCACTATATGTGGAATGGCAATGTTGATGTGAGTACTTTAGGAATTGGATACTATAAGATATAGAAGAGGGTAGTGTCACTTTGGCACACTGAGAGAAATTTACCTTATTTTTGTGTAAGATTTTACTTTGATTTCTTAATTTTCCCTAAATATCAACCTTATTTTCTAACAGTGCGCCAACTTTTGACTTGTGTCCAAAGTTTGTCTTGCAGTTTTTTCTTATTTTTCATTGGACTAACTTTCCTTTAGATAAAGCAAGTGCCAAGCAGGGGGGAAAGAGGGAGAAGTTTCAGGAAAATCTGAGGAGAAGAGAAAAACTTTTTCTAGTTGACTCTGCAAATGGCAGTTGCAGTGACCAATAGGGCAGCTTCATAATTAATATGCAAGCAAACTTGCCGAGCTAAGTGAATTAAATGAGTGATAGCTGCCTGTGAAAAAAAAATTAAGCGAAAGCCCTAATTGGATTGCTGTCTAATTTTATATATATTTTACTGCAGTTCTTTCTAGAGTTTTAGATAATATTTTAGCCAAGCAGGGTTTTCTGTTTCTAGACTTCTTGTAACTGCTGGGAAAAACAGTCCAGAAAGTTAACCAAAGTTCAGCTGCCAAAGACAACGACCTTAACCCTAGAATGTCAGGTGAACTCATCGAACCCACTTCCAGTGACTTGGCCAGCAACCCTTTTTCAATTCCAGGGACAATTCGTTACGTCCGCACACCATTTCCCTTGATTTTTCCTGCACTTTCACTGGACAAAACTCGGACCAACTCGCCAGTCTGTTTTCTAAACCCTTGGCCCCCTTTCCATTTACCCAAAGCAGACGCGACGCTGAAAAAATCCTTTTGAGCTTCAGCGACTCCTTCTCCTTTTCCAGTTTTTCCACTTTTTTTCCTTTTTCACCCCGCTCTTTTTTATATATATATATATATGTATATACATTTCTTTTCTGTTGTTTTCTTTCCTTCTGCGAATTTTTAGCAAAACGCTTTGGTCTCTCTGCTCGCGTGCCACAGCGTGTAAAAAAATCTTACATTTTTTCCCTGGCCTTTTTTCCTGCGTTTTTCAAGATGTAAACAAGTTTTTCTTTGAGCGACGCGTTAAACATTGTTTTGTTGGTGTTTTTCACCCTACCCCGTGCTTTTCTTTTTCATTTTCTTTGTTTCTTTTTCTTTCTTTGCCCAACGATTTTGTTGTTTTTTTTTTTTTTTTTTAAGGAGCAGCGAAATTATTGTTTTGAATGGAGAGTGATTGTCTCCAAGAACGACGACGTCGTGTCCAGGCGAAAAGGTTCACCTTGGTTGGCTGGCCAACCTCCTGCTGTGTTTTTGTCACTGAATGGACTCGTTAGCGAGTCCTGGAAAACCCATTTAAAACTTTGCTACACCCGCATGATTCTTAAAGGATATTCGTAGTTAATTAATTTTTAAAGTTTAACAATGGCCTCTCCGCTAACTCCGTCAACAGTCGGTAATATATATATATATGTATTATATAGTCTTTTTTTTTAGTTGTTGTCACTAGCATTAGCGAAATTAGTTGGCCAAGAGACAGACAGGGACAGAGCAAAAGACGCCAAAGAAGCTCATTAATTAATTTCGCACTTAATTTTCCAGCCAGAGCTCAACAAAGCAAAAGTAGATTAGTTAGTCGGGCTGCAAAGTAAATGAATTATATATCCTTTTAAAATATATAGTATATATTTTGTAAGGAAAACCACTGACCGCGGCACGTTGGCGAAACAATGCTTTTCAATTAATACTTACGCTTCAATTAGTGAAAAAACCCGTCATCGACTGAAAAAGTGAAAATTGAAACAACTCCAATTGCAAACTTCAGTCCGATTCTGTATCCAAGGCTATAGCTTTACACTAATGGGGCCAGTCACGGCACATCGAATTGGGAAAGCGGAAAAAATACTGGAAAAGGGCGGAAAACGGAGAACCGCCGCAACCGCAAGCAACTTCAATTTTTTAAAGTAATTGCAACAAAGTTGGACACACAATTTTTGTGCAGCAACAAAATCAACAGGAGCCAGAGACAACCTATTCTAACCTCAGCAGAATGTGGCTACACTTTGGTGTTTGAAAAAATAAAGAAAAGCGAAAGGTAGCTAAGATATTAAGTATATAGAGGGAGGGATACTCTTTCGGGATAAAAATTTAAAAAAAAAAACTGAATGAATATACATATATGTACTGGAGATTATCACAAAAGTTGAGCTTCTTGACAAAGTGACCAAGATAAAGTATAGTTTTTCTTAGAGCCATATTACAGAATCAGTTTTATTTAGACTACATTTAATCACTATATGATCTAATAAACAAAAGATCTTTTATGTTTTTATTAGCTAAATATATGTAATATATATATTCTTTAAAGTATTTTTAAAAAGCAAGTTTCCTCTAACCTTAAAGTAAACTTATCATGTCGTGTTAAAAAATAACAATACCCCAACTGGTATAGAGCTCCAGTGAAGATGAAACACAAGTGCGGATGGTCAAACATTTGAACACGACAAAAAATAAAAGAAATTTAGTTGATTTTTTTCCCCCTTTTTGGCTAAATGGGAAAAAAATCAATAGAAGCAGACAGTGGCAACATGACTAAAAAGATGTGAATCCAAAAGGAGCTAAATAAAAATGAAATGCAGAGTAAGAAAAAAAAATGCGCTAAGCCAAGGTGAAGAAGGAGGGGAGTCTGGCGACCAGGATGTCTTGCGAGGATGGGCAGAGGAGCAGCAGCAAGTCCAGACCAGGACCCAAACCCAAACCCCTTGGCAAAGGTTGCTACATTGTGCAAAACGCGCTTTGGACTAAGGGGCATGGGCATGGAGTTTGAGTGTGGGAATGGGCAGGGATTTCGGGGGGCTTTCGAGTCCTCTCGGCTGGCCAGGACGTGCAATTGCAGAGGACACACAAAAAACAAAAACAAGAAAAAAATGTTTTAACGTTTTCCGCCTAATTTTTTGCACTTTTTACGCTGCATAGAGGCAACGGCGACGGCGGCGGCTAAGCCACCCAATACGCCCAACCCAAAGGACCTCACTCCCTGAACTCCCTCTGCCGACGTCGACGGCGTCGTCCTGTGAAGGGGTTAAAAAATTTGTTTTGATTTTTTTCCTCTAGCATTTTTTTACGTTTTCACTGTTTTGGCGCTAAGGAGCGAGTGTGAGTGAGAGAGAGAAGAATGACAGAGAAAGCTGCTGCTGCGCTGTGCCATTTTTTTGCGTTTCGCAAAATTTTCCTTCCTCCTGCTCCTTGCTGCCGCTTCTTCTTCTTTTTTTTTTAGTCCTGTTCATTTTTGCTGCGTGCTGCAAACCGAACTTGGCGGAAATGGCAAAAAAAAAAATGGGGAGTGGGCCAAGCGACGCCATCCTGTGGCCGTGTTTTTGCTGTTGCTGCTGCATTTGTATTTGCTGCTGGGATGTTGGTTAGAGAGGACTTCCGTCCGCGCCCGTGTCCACAGCCATGTCCATGGCGCTGGTCATCTTCATCAGCAGCAGGAGCAGGAGCAGGAGCAGGAGCAGGAGCGGGAGCAGCTGCGTGTGTGCGTGTGTCTGTCGTTGTGTGCTGCCTTCATTTTCATTTCCATTTTTTTTAGTCCACCTACTAACTAGTCATGAGCGACAGAGAGAGGGACATGCGGCCGAAAGAGATGGAGCCTGCTCGCAAACTAAAACAACAAGGCTAACGCTCGCCGGTTCACACCCACACAGCTGCATGTGTGGGCCTATCACACAGTGGCCAACTCCCCTTGCGCTATGCAATGCTTTTTTTTAGTTGCGTTTTGACCAGCTTTGTTTTGGCCTTTCTTTTTCCTTCTCTCCATTTTTTTTTTGCTGTTGTTGTGTTGCCTTCCTTGCGTTGCGTTTCTGGCATTGCGTTGCGTTGCGTTTTGGGCCAACACCAAAAGCCGCCGCACTTTTGTCGCTCTCGTCGCCATCGCCAACGCCATCTCCATCACGGGAACAGGAAGAGGAATAGGAACAGGAGCAGGACATGGAGTAGGAGCAGGAGCAGGAGCAGTCATAGTGGCCATCGCTTTGACACCTCGCTTGTGTGCAGCGCGGTTTCCTATTTCAATTGACACTCACATTTATTTGTATTAGTATTTCGAGCCTTTGGGCCAACTCTTGTTTTTGTGCAGCCTTCCTTGGCGGTTTCGGGTTCAGGCAGGTCCTTTATTCCCAGAATTGTTTTTGTCAACTTGTTTCCCCTAGATCAATGGGAATAGGCTCTTTTTTATTTATAAACATTTTTCCCAGGGAATGGTATTTTTTTCTGTAGTTGAATTAAAAGCGAATTCAGTTTTGTTGCAAAACAGTTTTAATTCAAGTGGATAACATGAATTGTTTTCTAGATAGGGAAGCCGATTTCATTTATAGAAATAGATAATGTTAATAGGATGCTTTATATGCCCTTTTAGGGTATTCGAATTTTAGTAATTTCTGACCCTATATCTTCTTCTGTACATCAAGGGCAAGAAGCGAATTATGGCTAAAAGTTCGATTCGCCATTAAAATCTTAATTAATTAGAAATATATTTTATATTAGAGTAAATTCCTTCACCTGCTTTTCTACATTTTTAGTGATCTAATTGTAAATAATTTGCAATGGCATTTTAGAACACAATATTATTAATTATAATTATTACTATATCTAACAGAAATTAGTGTGACAAATAGTATGACTATAACTAACTTTAACTTTATCATGACTTATCAATATTTAGTTACTATAAAAAATACGGTTTTGACCAGTTTGCCAGATAAGCTATAGCCATATATATTTATTTGTATCGATTGCAAATGTTATTTATTATTTATTTCGGACCTAAGACTTCATCCATAAGATACTTTTCACAGTTTAAACATTTACATTAGAGAGTTAAAACATTAAATATGTTAGAAATTATAAATTGTTGTAATTATATATAAAAAGTTTTAGTTTACAATATTACCTATGAAGTATAGTATGCATTACCGATCCACGCCGTTATGATTATCTAAAAATTTAATTATTTTAAGGTATTTTCCATCAAAAGGATTTATTTACAATAACCACTTTTTATGTTTACTTTTAACAAGTACTCGGTTTCCTGTACGTTTTTATAAAATAATTTAGGTAGTCAGAAAAAAAAATTGGAGAACAGGGCTTACAATTCTAATGATTTTTTATTTTACTTTTTTTTCCAAGTGAATATATTATTTCCATAAGCCCCTTTTTAATGAATGTATAATTTTTTTTATACATAAAATATAAAAATACCAACTGTTGGGTACAGTTTTCTATTTCCATGAGAATTTGACATTTATTTAAATAGTCTTTAGTGTATTCGAAACCATAATCAAGGCACTATGTTTATTTAAAATTGGATTATACATAATACGCTGAAATAATTACTGTCCATATTTAAAAGATAAGTACATATTCAGAACGAGTTTTTAAGACTCTAAGACTTAAATTACTGTCTTGTCTTCTAATATTCATATTTATAGATAAAGAAAATCGAATTGGAAAAACTGTATCTTTGTAAAGAAAAAATTACGACAAAGATGGGCCTCCGGGAAGTAGAAATACTATTTAAAAAAACCCACAATTATTCTATTCTAAATTGATGTATATTGTCTCTATTTCATGTGCTATTTCACCTCTAATTGACCAACAAAACGCTGGCAATAAACACACACACACAAACACTCTCTCCTCTCCTAAACCAAATCCGTATCCGTATCCGTAACCGACCGGAAAACCAAAAACGACCGCAGCATGCCAAAGACATAAGCGATTACAATCTTTGGCCGCCAACGCCGCGCAGTCATCAGCATGCCAGCGAGCATCATCCGATGTCCCTGAAACAGGAGTACGAGGTAAGTGGTCCGCTAAATGCTCTACTATGTGCTATATGTTTATCTATAGATTCTTATCCTGGCGTTGCTAAACAAACGTTCATAACTTTATGGCACACACAACAAAATAGGGAAGGGGAAAAGCAAAAAGGGAGGAAAAAATAAAACAAATTCTAAGCTCGCGTGCCGCCAACGCTTTGGATTTGTTTTGCTCCACACTTTCACCCACTCCCGGCACCCATTCAACAACTACTACTACGTAGCCACTCCGTAACCACCCTTTTTAACCACCCATTTATTTACTTTTATAGCCCACAGTGTCTGGCCAAAGCCAGACTAGATTTTGCTTTTGTTTTCCGCTGCAATATTTGTATTTATATTTTCTTGTTGCAACCAGGGGGGGTTTCCCCTAAACATATGGAAATTGTTTAGAAAAAAGCCGGCTGTCATTTATTTTTTGACACAGCCAGCGGCGTGCCGGGAGTTTATTTTATTCGATTTCCATTTTGCTGGCATCGATAGCCGTCGTCGTCCTAGGTCATGTCTGGATGAAGGATTTTTAACCCACATTCGGAATTTACGTGCAATCGAAAGCGTTGGTATTTTTTAGACTATTCCAAGGCCCTTTATTTTTGTTTGTTTGTTTGTTTTGCGTTTTATTTTGGTTTTGCGACATATTTGTAAGCACTTTTTCATCTATCACTCTCGCTGGACGGCGGTTAGAATTTTTATTTATTTTATAGCCGGGACTTTGCTGTCGAATCGGATATGTGTGCCTGCAGGTCGTTGGTTTTGTCACGCATTCGATTTGCTTTTCAATTAATTTATCGCTTGTTTAGCTTTGACTCGCCCTGACAGGTGGCAAAAACATTTGTTATTTGTGATTTGCAGCGTGTAAATTGCATTTGATATTTTTTCTCACTAGCCCATTTTAATGCGATTTTGTACGGCTGAGTGTCATTAGAAAATTTGTTTAAATATTTTGACAGTGCTGCAAATTGTTTTATAGCCATTTGATGGGGGGCATACATTCAAAATACACACACATTGGCGAATGAATATTTGATAATAATGTAAAGTTGATGAGGTTAATTAAATGCATGCAGAATAATTATGAATTGACATTAGGCAACTGGCAATTAGCAGGGATTGCCCGGATTAGAGACGGCAATTGCAAATCGAATTAATTGAATTGCCAGTGGAAAAGTCAAAGTCAGAGTCAGAGTATCTGAGTTACGATGAATTAACTTAATGCCAGTTGTGTCTCCTTTCTCTTTCAGGCCAAAATGAACGATCACCACCACAACAATCTGCAGAAAGGTGAGTCAACCGATAATTCGGACCTATCCCAACCAACCGCAGGGCAACCTGGACCAGATCACCACTTGACCTACCCAGAACCTGACTGACAACAATGCGCTTGTTAATTAATTGCTCAGAAAAAACAACCCGGCCTGATAATCACGAATTTCAAAGATTCAGATCGCGGCGCGCGAACCAAAGATCTCTCAGATACCGATCTAGACCCACTCCGCTCGGCGAAGAATGCAAAAGGCTAAATTGGGAAAACGCGTGCGGGCCGGCGAACAAAAGCCGCCAAGACAATGTACTCCGGTCTGATACTCCCACGGCGAGAGGTGCAGATAAAAAATTATTTTGTCGATCAAGTAAAAGATTTTATTAATTTGAAAACAGGTTCATATGGTTTGCTAGAGTATTTAAAATGTTTTCATCTGAATTGCAACCTTTCAGATTTGTTCGATTTTAATTTATTTTGTTTAAAACCTTTTCTGGGACCACTAAAAAATATTTGAGATAAATTATAGGTTTTAGGGGACTCTGATTTTTTAAATATGATGCAGGATGCTTTGAAATCCTTTAAAAAGCAAAAAACTATTAATGACGCAACATTTAGAGTAAACGCTTTACAATCAAAATTTAACATAATAAACAAAAATTTAATGCACTTAGCTACTTGTTCTTAACATCTTTGGTATATTTGTAGAAGTAATATATATTTATATTAATAAAATATTATTCTGAATATATTTTGCAGTATTTAAGAGTTATATTTTAATTAGGAAAATTTCTTTGACCTTCCAAAATTATTAATAGTAAGATGTACAAATAATTTCGAAAAGGAATATGAATAACGATCTTATTGGTTTTTTAGGAGAAGGTTTCAAGCTAGAATTCTCTTTTAAAATATTCTTTTAATAATGGTATGCAGTCCTTTGTATATTACAAGTATTCAACAGTTTCTTTCTGTGTAACAAAGCAGCCGAAAAATTGACCTTTAACAGCAGCAACAGCAACAACGTTCGCCAGATGCTTACAAGATGTTTACATAAATTCCTAAAATGCAAACAACATTTTAGTTGGGCCTTGTTGCAGTAGCATTGTTGCTGCTGCTGTTGTTGCTGTTGTTGCTGCTGCTTATGTTGCAGTTGCTGCTGCTACCAGCAACATTGACAGCAACACGCTCCTGTTTGGAGTTTGGAGCTGGAGTTGGAGCTCTGAGCTGAAGCTGGATCTGGACTTGGACCTGGGACCCCCAGAGCTTGTTGGCGTTGACGTTGGCGGCAATGATCGCCGGCCGATAATGTCAACGCTAGGCAATTGGCCAATAAGGTTGTTGTTGCTGCTGCTGCTGCTGCTGCAATGATAGCGATCGTCCACATTGTTAGCATCGATGTAGATGTACTCGGATGGGGATACGAATACTCTTTGCTTGTACAAATTAACAATAAGGCAACTTTTACCACAGTGTGTCGCCGGCTCATATTGCGGCAGCTCCATTTAAAATGCCGCAGTTACACAGGGAAAAGTTTAATTTCGTTTAATTAATATCACTTAACGTGTAATTTATGTTCTTGTTTAGAATATCTTCCCCTTATCTTGCATGCCTGCTATACATTTAAGTGTTTAGGTATTTAATTATTTTAAATAGCATACAAAATGTTTCATATTTCTTTCCGTGTTCGTGTAAATTTACCACTGTTCATTAGCTAAACTTTCTGGCTGGCGCCATTGACCATCTGAGCAGAGCTCTCTTGTAATTAACACAGAAAATAGCCAAGTAGCGAGGGACGTGGCCCAGCAATTATCTGCAAATGCTTTATTATAGAAATGTTTTTGACATAACTACGGGGCGCCCCAGCAGTCAAGCGGTTCGTTTTGCCGAGGAAAATTACAGGGGCCTTTCGCCGATGCTCATTGTGGGCTTATTGTTTATAATTTGACGATTGCCCGAAATCCTGACCAACACAACCCAAGCCAACCCTTTATGGCAACAGCAGAGAAACTCATTAACGGATTCACACAATTTTTGCACGCAAATGGGGCAGAGAAAAAAATTCTAAAGCCCGGGCAAATGCGAAACTATTTTCACATAACTCCTCGGGCGATTTCCCAGTGGCAATCAGCGGGACCAACTAATGTCTCAGTTTAATTAGAAAAAAGAGCTAGTTGGTAGCTAGTATCTGGTAGCTGGTCGCCAGGAGTTGGTCAGGTGGCGACATGGTCAACGTGAGTGAACGTCAGCGGCGGCAACTTCAACTGAACTGAAACTGCGACTGAACCAGAACATCAACCAGACTTGATGGACAACCGTGGGGCAGCACTAATGCTGCCTCTAAGCCGTGGCGCCACAAACAACCAGGCACAACAACTAAATGCAACAACTCAATTGCCTTTTGCAGGTCACTTTCTGGATGACAATCGTCTGGAGCATCATGCGGTTACGGGACAAGGTGAGTTGATGGGTGTCATAAGTCATGTGTGCACTACGGGAAAAAGTCACTCAATGAGAGGGTTTAGCTTCAAGATAATTTGCTAGAAATTCATGACATGAATACTATATAATATAAAATATCTCATCTTTCAGGTGGCCTGGGTCTTGGTGCATCTAACGGCGGTCCAGGTGGAGGAGGAGCAGGTGGTGCTGGCTCTGGCGGCGGCAACAACTCCAACCTGGGTCCCACCTCGCATCATGCCGCCGCCGCTGCTCATCATCACAATCAGGCAGTGGCCGCTGCCTCCGCCGCTGCCTTGTTAGTGGTGCCACAGCCTATTAATGCCAGCAAAATGGGCGGACCCGGCGGTGTCGCCTCGGTGACCAGCGCACATGCCGGCGGCACTGGCAGCGGACGCAAGTATCAGTGCAAAATGTGCCCCCAGGTGAGTGCATCCGCAATTGTTTCGATTTTATATACATATATGCACCTACTATATACATACCTCTGGCTGCTGCTGGCTGGAACTTAAGGCAAAGGGTGTCAAGCATTAAATTATGCCAGAGCCTCGGGCGTTGCAGAGGCCAGTTGAGCGAGAGATTGGGGATTGGGCTTGGGGATCGAATCGCAATCGGATTCGCAGCCCTGAGAGGACCCGGCAAGGCATCAGCTTTTGTTTACAATTTTCCAATTGATTAAGCTTAACAAAAGTATCGGATTTCATCGGCACTGAGAGGAAAAACATGTCATTTTAAGGTTTATTTACTGAAAGTGCTAGGTTTAGGAAGTTGATCATAACAATTATGATTTTAATAACTTATTGAGGTATCTTAGGGAAAGATTTAAGATCTCTTTTCATTTTACTATGGTCTAGTTATTGCTGTAATATTTCCTTAATTTCCACATATTTCTCTCTGTGTTTGTTAACCCCTTGTGGTGTCATGTTGCCCCGTTTTCTCACATTCGTTCGCGACTCCCCACGCACTTGGCATGACACTCAAGCCGTGGCTGAAAACCAGGCCTAAAAAAAAGAAACAGACTACCAACAGCTGCAGTTGCTCGTAAAATGTCAATTATGCACCAGCCACGGCCTGTGTTGATTGCTGCTAATTGAGCTTATTGTTTTTTAACGGTTATTTGTGGCCAAAAGTGACCCAAAGGCAGGTGCCAGCTGTCATTTGAGAGATCGGCTGACCGAGTAATCCTTGTAGGTCAGCGATATGCGTGAGAGCCCATCTTGGTGGGCTTATAGTGTGATGAGCCATCTTAAAATCTTTTCAATGGAACTTGTTTTAAAGAATTTATAAAGTTCTAAATTAAATTTATAATATATTTGTATAATAAACTATTTTGCAATGCTCAATATGAGATTTGACCTGTATAATTTGGTAAAAAATAATACAAGGAAATCCATAAAAAAACGGTTGAAATAATATGAAAAAAGCTTATTGTTTATACATTTTCGTAACATTGATTGATTATACAAGGGCCATAAATTATAAAAAAGGTACTTAAGTCCTTGAAATAAAAACGAATCCATTTTAAATCACACAAGTGGCCTTTTAAAATAAGCATTAAAATAAATATAAATAACAAGAAGGGAAACTAACTTCAGGAATATAAATATTTGATATATTTATTTGACTATTCGACAAATTAAAGTTTAAAAAACGTATAACTTATCAAAAACAAAACATTAATTTAAGTTTATAAAGCTTTTCTTTGTTGATTGAATAGATTTTTAAATCTGCATACAAATTTTAAAATTTAATAATATTAAAATATGTGTACATTTTGCAATTAAATAAATTTTTCTCTGACATAGCTAGATCGACTTGATTGTTGATTGTGGTCAAGAATATATATGATTTTTAGGGTTGCAAATGACTCATTCACAGCTAGAAGAGCTTCCGACTAAAATTATATCCTGCAAGGATAAATATTTGTATACTTAGAGGCACTTTAAAAATACATTTTGAATCTCAGCTAATGTTCTGTAATAATTTGTGAATTTAACAAAATGAATCGCTTGTTTGTTATGCAACACAGGATAAGCACATTTGGTATATATTTTTTCCGTAACATTTTGTAGAAAAGCAGCATTGACAACGAACCATTCTGGACGAATGATGTGTCCGGCTTATACCGTATGCCACACCCACATTGCCCACAAATTGCGGTGAGGGGGGGGCTAACAACATTTGCAGCGCTGATGAGCGGTGCAAGCACATACACACAGCCACACACACATATACACACCCACAAGAGGGTCTTCTGAAAGGGGGCCGACATGGGCGGAGGTGTTCATTTGTGCGGGACAAAGTGAAATAGCAACATGCCTAAAAGTATGCTACACTCTCCATTTTTTGTGTGTGAGGATGTGCGTGTATGTGTGTGCATGTTGCAACCTAGTGTGAGTATGTCAATTTTTGTATTTCCTCTTTTAGTCCTGGCTTGCATGTTCGTGTGCGTGTGCCTTGTGAGAGTAGGGAGAGTAGCTGCACTGCACTACTGGAAATTAGTGCGTTTCTACGCTCAAAGCGGCTGCTGCTACTTTTTTAATTACCCACACTTTTCACTTTTTCTTGTTTTTTTTTCGGCGATTCTGCTCCTGCAGCTGGACTTTTGCAGTCTGCTCCTGGTGTTGTTGGTGTTGCCCAGTCCAGTTTCAATTGGAATTACTACACTTGGCACTTTCATATGTACGTTGGCAGGCCAAAAAACGAAAGAAGGAAAGTCCTGTTCCCCTATCCAACTTCCCTCTTTTTTGGTTTACCTTTTGAGCTGAAACTGGCCACACATTTTCACTGTGTGTGAGTTTGGATGATTCGGCCAGCCTATCATGTTAGTGTGCTCTGCTCTGCCACTTTCTTTCACATCCTTTTCAGGGGTTTGGGGGTGCCATTTGCAACCAGTTTTCTTTTTTTTTTGCCGCTGACCAAAAATTATGTTCACCATTTTGAGGCGCATGTCAGGGGCTTTATAGAGTTTTTTTTTCATGCTCCATAGGGATATGAAAAATATACATTATATTCAAATTATTTTTAAAATAAATAAACGAGAACTTTGATTGAATACAGAAATGGTTGAAATTTATTCAAAAGTGTTATAAAGTCGTTAGGCACCTCAAAAGGTTAATTAAGTCTTGTCAAATCAGTTCAGAATTAACTTTAAACAGAAGTATAATATTGACTATTGTTTTTCAAACAGAAAATCCTTCGATTAACTTTATTCAAATGTCAATACAAATATTTAACCATTAATTCTCGCAGTCATATTTGAAAATGGCATGAGGAATAATATAATATTAGCCATGGTTTTGATGCATTCCATGCATAGTTCTCGAGAGCTTTTTACAAATAAAATTCCAATCTCAAAATAAATATTTGCTAGTCCAGGATAAGTCCTTATTGTAATTGAAATCCTTTAAAAATAAAATTAATCACGGATATGTATTTTTTTAATCAAATATTTTTCTTAACCGATAAAAAAATACACTATAAAAAAAACAAAGTGAAGCCTCTGTGTTTATGGACCACATGCCGCGCCCACTTGTTTTTTGGGCGAACGACACAAAGCTTACATAAAATTATAAAACACGCCTAGCAAAGGGGCAACAAAAAAATGCTAAAAAAAACATTACTGAAATAAGCATAAAAATGTGCAGAGATTCCCCCCTATGTTATTATTAGCACCACGCTGAGCTAGTATTGGTGAGTTGTCTCTCCTTTTTTTCTGATTCTCCCCACGCATAATATGCTTTTATTATTTTTAAATGCAATTTTTTTAGTTTTATTTGACATTTGCATTTCCCTGTTTTTTTATTCATTCTTTTTCGTGGATGTGCTCACACACACTCCACACCCACACTAACACAATTACGCGAGTGGTCAGCGGGGGGCGTGGCATGGGCCCACACTATCAATTAGTGAATTACACGCGAACAACGAGCGGAAAATGCCCGAGCGGGCGGCAAAAAGCAGCCGGGAAAATAGAAAAATTGCAAAAATTTGTTGCGCACATCAAACACATACACACAGAACACACAGCATGTGTGTGTGTGTGCGTTATTCCCCTCATTTAATTAACAATAAAAATAGGCTAAAAAGTCGTAAAAAAAAGCAAAAACTGCACAGCGTCACGCACACTCACATACATTGCCGTCATGCCATTTGTTAAACAATTTTAACGCGCGCCCCCAAGTAGGCAATGCTTTTCGCACAGACACCAACTCACCAACACACACACACATGCAACGCAGCGGCATTAAAATTTGATCCGATATAATACGTGAATTATGTAAACTATTTTTATTTTTGTTTTGCCTATTTATTTTTCCATTTTTTGTCCCATGCCGCACTTCGTTGCATTTTTCCGTCACGGTATTGGTGCGAAATGAACCCGTTAGTGTGAGGTCGGAGGGCAAAACAGAGTGCAGTGTGCAGTGTGCATTTTCCATGGATGTGAGGCATTAGCATTTGGTTAACATTGCAGCGTTAACGTGTCGCCCTGCAGCTGCAACAATTGCAGCCCACTTGCCACTTTTTAGCGGTTAGCAACAGGAGCGCTCATTGCTGTCCGCTCGCACACTCTGCCGCTGCAGCTATCTCGCTTTGTGTTCATTTTCAATTGCATAGTATTATACATTATTCCCAGTCATATATAAAAAATACATATATATTAATACATATATATATTGAAAGAGGGGTCTATTTATGCACTCGTCCAGTGCATTCGAGAGTTTTGTTTTGTTTTACTCTGTCCTCCTTTGTCCCTGCCCCTGCTCCTGCTCAGTTTTTTGCATTTAATGGCCGCACACACAGTTTTTTGCAAAGCTGCCACTCACCAAATTGTTTTTAAAACGCTAAAACTTTTTTCTTAGCGCTTTAACTTATTTATGTTCGCATACGTGGCAAAATATTTTACTTTGTGCTTTGGTTTACGCTTTAAAGAAATATAAATATGGCAAATGGAAATTATTAATTTTTTACACACCTTTCTACGGTTGGGAATTAATCAACGTTCGTCGGGACAACAAAAAATGGGAAATTCAATTAAAAATATATATATTAATGTTTCAATATTCAAAATATATAGTCATTACGTCGCTTCGGGACATGCTATATTATTTATGCGTTGCGAAAATGGTTTCAAGTCGCTCTCTTTTTCTATATGTTTCACTAGCTCAAATATGTAATATTTAAATTTACGAAAAAATTATTTGACGGCTCATAAAGTGAAAAAAAAAAATAAGAATGACTTCCGGCTGAGACCTTTGTGCAGAAAAGCCATTAAAAATGATTGGGTGACACTTAAGAGATGTTTTTATTTAATTAGGATTAAAACAACGAATTCTAAAATTATTATTTAGTATTATCTGGGTCCTTACTTTTATTAGTAATTATTTCATATTATTTTTAAATGGAATTTATTCTGAGAAATAAATCAAGACTAAATATGATACAATGACAGCAAAAATAAAGATTTTGTATCTCAATATTTTGATTAACATTTGTCAGAAATCTATGACAAATAATTCTAATAAAATTTGGTTTCAAAAATTAACACTAAAAGTTCCTCTAAATTCTTTTTATAAATGTGGGAGAATACTTTTTTTGTATTACTTTAAATAGTAATTTTTGCAAACCTTGATGGTACTAAGGATGGCATATTTGATGTAACTTTTAAAGATCTAAATTAATAAAAATTATTAATGGTGGCTATAGAAATAACTCAAAAGAGATTCTATTTAAACCAAATAACGTATTAGAGACTTATTAGTTATTAAACTTAACTTAAAATTATTTAAACTTATACATAATATAGAAAATTAAATACAAAACATATACTAATAAGTGTGAAACACGTCTGTAATAGTGATTCATTTCTTGGACTAAAGGTCCAATCACCAAACTGGTTACATCACAAGTGGGTGCTGCTGAGGTTTACCTAAAATAAATGGAATTAGTAAGCCCCAACTTAAGAAAAAATCTTTCTGGCTTTCAAACTCAAGAAATACAAATGACAATAAAATCTAGAAAAATTTTAGACAAGTCTTATTCATCAGAATTTTGCATTTCTTTTTCTGATTCATATATGTTTAAGTAGTGAAATTCTTTAATTTTCTTTAGTCAAAGTAAAAACCAGAAAGACCAAAACGACAGACTTAAACATCATATTACCATAGATCTAAAGTAGGTCTTGAAGGAGCTCCAACGCAGGTTGGAAGAGTGATCCCAGGGCCGTTGCCTGTAGCGCTCCTCGTAGTCACAAGTGCTTCCCATCGGAGAGGGTACAGGGTGGACCTCCAGGAATTGAGACCAGAAATCAGGCGGCAGGAGAAGCAACACCTTCAGCACCTGTTGCCAAACAACCACATTGACCAGATTCAAATCCAAATCTCCAAAGAGAGTGGGGGCAAAGATCACGGCCAGATTGTTGACCGTCATCCGGACTGGTGGGCTATCGGCAACTCGCTGCCAATGGAGCATCAGATAGGCCAACGTGTCCCTGTGAGCCTGCTGCAGATCCTGGACGGCCAAATAGACAGCCTCCTCAACTGCCATTGGGTCCTCCAGTTGCGTAGCCTCCTCGAAGTCCCTGCGGTGGTAGATGGGTATCAGGGGATGGATCAGCTGCCGCAGGAACTCCTTGACGCAACAGCACAATGTATGAATGTCCTTGTTGCCCAGATGTGGGGTGGTCTTCCCGCGGATCAGCTTCCGCCGCAGGCGTTTGCACTTTTCCCTCGTCGAGGACACGCGATATAGTCCTTCCTGCTGCAGGCCCCTGGATTCCACCTCCGTCACGCAATGGACTATGAGGGCCGGTACCATGGGTGCCACTCGGGGAGCATAATCGCTGAGATTGCCACGTTTCGTGGTTATCTGTGGCTGTGGAATGCAATTCACCGTCAGCTGGCGGCAGCAGGCAATGTGACAGCGAAGGGGACACGCCCGGCAACGCAAACTGGCCATGGCAAATCGGATCCTGCAAATAATCTATAGAGCTTGAACCCATTGCAAGGATACTGATCTAGGTCCTTGGACTCACCGCTTCCGGCAGTGCACGCAGTGGCCCACGTTGTAGTAGTAAGACTTCACCTTAAAGTTGTGCTCCCTCAGTAATCCAGAGTGAGACTGGGCGCAATTTGGATAGTAGTCAAGATCCTCAGTGGACAAACCATCGCTTCCGCTGGGGTTCATATCCACATGATCCTGCAGCGAGTCCAGGGACTGTGACCCGTACATCCCGAAGGGTGCGCTGAGATCATCGTAGGAGCTATACTCCCGCATTAGCCGCATCTTGTTCTGCATGGCTGAGCGATCCGGAGGCGAGTGAAAAAGCAACTAAAAGCGGACTGGAACGATGTCGCCTCTCGGACCTTCTCGAATCCAGAAGCCGATTTCCGCCGATTGATTCAGCTGTTTTCCAGATCGATTTCCGAAGAGCCACCGCCTCGGATTGAGTCAGATGCACACAAGTTTGTCGCCTCGTTTCTTGGAATTATTGTCGTTAAAGTTTGTTTAAAGCTCAGATTTAATGTGGAATCGAGTGAAACTAATAAATCTAAGATTGCTTGAGCAACACAAAAGGGTCATAAAACTTAGTCAGGGCAGACTGTAGAAACACATATTAAAAACTGACTGAGACTAGAATGGTATGAGAAATTAAATTTAATGTATTTAGAGATATATTATGGTTCCAATAAAGATATACGTATTTACTTCTAGGGAAGAAGTCTTTAAATCATGTAAATTCAATAGTAGTAGGACATTTCTTATTTCTTCTACAGGTTTAAAAATCTTTTACTCCTTTAATTTTTCATAATATATTCATTAGACGTTATTTACTTATACAAGATAAATCTTTATTCTCTTGCTTACAACATAATATCACATATTCATTCAAATGTCATATCTAACACTTTGAAAGACCATTCATCAAGAACTTGAGGATATAGAACATAGAACATAGTCTTAATCAAAATGAATTGGTTGAAGTAAACACTTGTGTATTTTAAAGTTATACAAATCCACAATTATCTACAAATTATACACTTATTAATTCTATTTAATATGTGAACTTAGTTCCTATGAGTTCATATAAAGTTATTTCAACTTTTTACCCTCATAAGATAACATGCTAATGAATCAGCCACCTTAAATTATAAACAAAGTTCCTTTCCTTGTGAATCTAAAACCGAAACAATAGTTTCTAATGACACTTGCATACCTTGAATAAAAAAAATATGAGAATAAACACCAAATAAACAATCAAACTTCTCTAAACTCTGAAGGGTTCCATATCAGACTGAGATTCAATGTCACAATACAAATATAAAAAAATCCCAAAACAAAACCCAGAGATCCTAAAAAATAAAGCTGAAAAAACAATTTGCTAAAGTATCAATGAATTCTAAGCGCTTCGAAAATGGCTCAATGGCGACGCTAAATGGATGAAAAATTCATGGAAAAATCGTTTTGCGGCCACCAGACATAGAATGCAACCAGCAAAAATGTGACGCGAAAAAGCAAAAATGTTGAATCTATATGGTTTTTGAAAAAAAAACATACAAAACCTTCTAACGAAAAAATAAAAGAATTAGAAGCTTAGAGGAGTGAGAAATTTCTGTTTGTGTAAGTTTATTGACCGCCACTGATCTACATGTTGGGATAATGGGCCCATCATGTGTAAATTGCGCTTTAAAATATTTAAAGTATATAATTTTTCGAAAATTGCGGGTCTGCGGAAAATAATCGGGGCGCTTTTCAATTTCCAGCTGTGTGAATTGAAGAGCTGCGGCAGTGGCAGAAAAATTAACAAGCAGAGCGGGGAATTTGATTTTTGTACTTTTTCGTAGTCGTTTTTTAGGCGTCAGCTGCAGTGAAGCCGCCGCGTGTCTCTGTTTGGATGTTTGTGTGTGTATGTGTGTGTTTTTGGGAGTTAAGATGGTATGAATGGGGGGCCTGGTATCCTCGAGGATGGTTGCCACATTGAATTCGTAGTTATTAATGCGTATTGAAATGCACATACATATAGCTGTGAGTGAGAGTGTCTCTCTCTCTCGCAGTGTGTGTATGTGTGTAGTATTCATAATTGCACTTGTATGGGTTTCTATCTGCCAATGCAAGTGTGTGTGTGTGTGGAGAGGATGCCTGTTTTGTTTGTATTCAAAGTCCACAAATGCGAGTCACGCATCGGAATAAGCCCATGGAAACCCACACACCTCCCCTACATCAATTTCCAAAATGCTTTTTTGCACTTTTTATATTGCGCCCGTATATGTATATGTACTCTGTTGCGTGTGTGTGTGTGTGTGTGTGTGTGTGTGTGGGCGACTGTCCGGTGCGCTGCGTATTCAAAAAAAAAAAAAAAAAAACAGAAACACACAACAAAACAGCATAAAAAATGTTTGGACATCCAGCAAAACATGCAACAAAACGCAAAAAAAAAAGTAAAACAAGGGGGAGTAAAGCCGAACGACGAGTCCTGGACAAAAACCGAGTGCGAAAAAATGGCATCAAAGCACGTTGACAGTGTTGCCACGTGGTGATAATTAATTTTTCACACACAAAACTTGATCAAAATGTTTTTGCAGAGGCACACTTTGTTGGTCAGTGTAGCGGAAATTATTGAGAATTTTTTGGGGGAGAAATTTCAAGAAATAACTGATAGATTTAAAAGGGTTTCACTTTCATCAAACTTAAAGACTTTAAAATTGTTTAATTGTTTAATATATATTTTCGTGTCCTGCGCAAAAGCATTGCTTAAAGATAGCTAAGATATTTATTTTTTTTAACAAATTATTTAAAACATTAAAGGGTATCCATTCAAATGATTTTGAAAATTTTTTTTGTTATCCTAACGAAGTAAAAACTTTACAAATTTATATACCAAATGTATTTCTGGGTGTCCTGCCAAAAACCAACGTTAGAGATAGCTTAAGTAATTTTTTTTTTTTTAATAATTCATTAAAATTAATTAAGGATTTCAATTTAAAGGCTTTTAAAAACTGTTTAATCCAACGCTTTCCAAAAGTTTGCACCATGTGACCTGTCAAAAAAATAAATATTGAAATGAAACGGTAAATTATGTATTAAGTTTTGTTTAAAATTAATTAATAATTAATAAATAATTAATAATAGTTAATTGTATTTTATTAATTATTGCTTAATTATCTCAATTAACCAATCAATCTTGTTTTAAATTTCGTTACAACCTGCTAAAGATCTCTCACCGTCAATTGTCTAACCCAATTCTAGTTGCACACTAAAAACAACAATTTATAATAAATTGTATTTTTCAATGGCAACTCTGCTATTTTTTAACGTCTCTTCTCTCTCTCTCTCTCTCTATCACTCCTTATCGCCGTCTCTCTTTATATAAAAAAGGGAACCTAAAAAACAAAATCTAAAAGCGAAAATACAAAGCCAAAAATGCAATAGCAAAAGCAATAGCAGCTGAGGGAAAGTGGGGAAATGCCGGCAAATAAAAAATAAACCAAATAAAAAAAAAACGGGGGTCAAAATGCACAAGGTGCAAGCGAGATAGCGCGAAATGGAAAGGAAAAAATTTATTTCCTGTGGCAGGAAAAAAATCCAGAGGACTACAAAAAAAAAAAAACAAGAAAAAACGTAGAGGGGCGGCCGAGAGAAAAAATGCACAGCGAATGGAAATGGAAAAAATGCTGGGGAAAAAAATGCTGAGCGAAAAAGAGAGTTGAGGCAAGGTTGTAATGCGAAAAAAAAGAACTTAGAAATATCAGAAGGAGCAGCAGGAGGAGGAGCAGAAGCAGGAGCAGGAGTAGCAGCAGACGAGCGTCGACGTTGGCAGCAGAGCAGGCCGGGGGGGAGTGCAGCAAGGGGATGGGTATTGATGGTGGGACTCCCCCTTGTGGGTGGTTGAATGCGAGGTGGTTGCTGCTGGCAGTTAAGCCCGAGCGGTGGCTTAGGTCAGGGCGGAGGCTGTTCCCTCTTTTGCTACTCTTTCCCCTTCAGCCCCGAGGTGTGCTTCCCCTTTCTCGCATTTCCTTTATTTTCTATTTTCTTGTTTTTTGGGATTCCTTTTTGCATTTTTTTCGATTTTGCTTTTGTAGCTTGGCAGCCCCATGTCAGACTGATTGAGTGCTAGAAAGCGCAACCACAGAAATGAGGCGACCACCAAAAACCGTTGCCTACATCTCAGCGCTGGCCATTAATCTCTGTATTTAGTTGTTACATGTTGTTTTTTTAGCATTTCTAGCTAAAATATTGGTTAATTACTAAATTCCCCACCGAAACTCCATTGATTAAGCCTAAAATTGGCGACAGAAATAATTTTTGTTAACTGCTGACCAGAAAAACAAATAAATAAATAGCAAAAACAAAATGCAAAGTCAGCGCTGTGTCTCTCTCCCCCTCTTTTGGACCTCTCGCTTGCGCAATAAAAAATTACAAAAAACAAGTACGTTCGCATCAAAGTCGAACAAAACAAAATGCAGGAAAAAAAGGACACTGGGTGTGGGGCAGACAGGATATTTGGGACGGCAAAGGCTAACAGCGAAAAAAATTTCCTGTTCATCTGTGTGTGTGTGTGTGTGTGTATGTGAGTGTGCTGTACATATATACTGGTGATGGTGTGCGTGGGTTTGTCGCCGGCGCAAAAATTCCCCTTTATTTTTTTACACAATTTTTTTCCGCGTTTTTTAGAGGCACCACCCCTCCTCCACCTCCTCCTTCTATATATTTTTTTTCTTTAAGGACTTTGAGTTTGGGTCAATGTTGGCATTGCTTTTGTTGTTGTTGTTGTTATTGCTGCTGCTGCTGCTGTCAGGTGGCAGCGCTGCCAGCTTCGCAGCATTTGAATAGCGCCAGCAGAGCAGCTGACTGCGACGCCGGCCGACCGCCCGCCGCCTCCGCCTATGCAACCGAAAACTTTCCTTTTTTTTTGTTTTTTTGCTTTTTCCCTTCATTTCCCTGTGTGCGTTTGAATATTTTTTCGGTTTTTGTTGTGTTTGCTGTGAATTTTTTTTTTGTTTTTTTGCTCTGCTGCTGCGAAGTTACCGCCTGTGTGTGTGTCGGTGTGTGTTGGCCGGCGGCGGCGGCCTTTAGTAAGCCAGGCCCACACCCGCACCAACACACACACACACTCGTACAGAGAGCGAGACCCACTCTGCCGCTGCGTTTTGAAATTGCCGCCATGGTGTTAGTGCGCGCTTTGTCTGTCTGCCGCCAGCCTTCCTGCCTTCCTGCCAGCCTGTCGATGCTGCGTCGCCGCCCGTGCATCTGTGTGTGTGTGTGTGTTTTTGTGTGTGCGTGGCTCGCCCCCCAAAAATATATTGTTTCAGATTTTTTCATCATCGCTTTAGTTGAGTTTTTACATTGGTGACGGATCGTGCTCTCGACGGCGGCACGCTGGCCAAGACCGTTCAGTCTGCTTCGTGTTTTTTCACCGTGCGCAACATGTTCCTTGAGATGTCCTCGCACACAACTACCATTGACGTTACAAATACCAGTGGCCAGGCGGCGTTAGCGAAATAACAACACACGAAAAACATCACGAAAAACGTCTTCGGAAAAACGCCTTCGCTGCCGCCAGGGAAAAGAAAAAGTATCTCAGCCGCAAGGAAAGCGTAAAAAATACTCGTAGGCCAAGGCAGCAGCACCAACAAAAAAAAAAAAAGAAAAATAACAGAGAAATCACACACACACACACATACACACAACCGTGGGTTTTTCTTGACTTGGTCTCCGTTTCCGCTTCCGTTTCCGGTGGAACGTGTACGTGTGCGCGCTTTTTAGACGCTTTCCGGCTGCCCCTTTCAGTGTCTGTGCCTGTGTGTGTGTGTTTATTTATTGTTGGCCAAGAAAAAAACGAATAGATGTGTGTGCGTGTCGGTGTACGAGTATCTTAAGGATACGCGGCTTTTCTTGGTCACGTGCGGAAAACTCCAAGAAAGGAAAGCCAAGCACAGCTGGCATTGTTTTGCCCCAGCAAAAGTGTGTGTGTGTTGAAGTGTGTTTGGAAGCTTTACATATAAATAATAAATGTTCTTCGCCGGTCGCCAGACTGAGAGTGTGTGTGTTTTCGCACAGCATATCAGCTGTTTCTTGTGTTCAATATCAAGGTCAAAGCAACGCTCGCTACTTGCGTGTCAACAAAGGATTCCCTCGCAATAAATTTACAACTTAAAAACATGAAAGATTATAGCCAAGAGTAAAAAGACATTATCGTTTAATAATTAACTACTATTTACTACAAATACATGTCTCTAAAGTACAATTTAATTACGCATTCTTAAGGGTTTCCTTTTATTCAAATTGTTAGAGTCAGCCCTTTGCTTAAGTCCACAAAGTCTTCGACTTTAAGGAGAAACAAATTAATCGCCAAGAGCAAAAGGACCCTTTTTTTGTCGTGAATAATTTATTAGCAAACTCTATTTTCCCTTTTCTTTGTTTATTTCCACACCAACATAAATTCTTTACTTTGATATGCATTTTTAAACAAAGTTCTAAAATCTTGTTTAATAAATTATAATTTTATAATACTTTCATCTAATGATTACTAACTAATTTAAATTATTTTTGGGGGAACTTTTTAAAATTTTGTTATTTCTAAACACTTTTTGTGATGAATCAGTAATAACCTTAATATTATTAAGGGAAGATAGTTTTTGTTAACAAACGCATTAATAACAGTTTTTTTTATTGATTAATCGGATTTATAATGAAGTGAAGTATCAAAGAAGGAATACCTGGCCTAAATAATCTTGTATAAACAAGTTTTTAAATAGGATTTTTTGTTGTTAATTTAGATTAACAAAAATGTTAATCATTTCTTAATTTTTTAAACACTTTTATACGTATTTGTAAACTATTGTTCGTTCAATTTCTTGTGTTTTGGATCGTACATTTAATACTGATCGTAATCCCTAAAATACTTATAAAAGTCTCAACAAGTAAGGAAACCAACTTCGGGGAGCTGATGCATATACTCTTGCATTTTACAATTTAGTTATAGGATCGATTTGGAAATCAATTTTATCTAAGCATAAAATATTTGCATTCTTTGAATCGACATCCATATTTTTTTTATATAAAAATTTGTACGACAAATCAAATCAAAAAATCGAATAACTCGGTCAAAAAAAGTGTTAATTTTGATTCGGCAAGATGCCCTATGTTAGTTTTCATTAGAATAATAAATCTGCATACTCAATTTAGTATTTTAGAAATTTTAAAATTTTACCAATTTTGGACAATTTTAACGATGTAACCTCTTATAAAAATTTGAAATTTTGGAAAAATTGAAAAAAAAAAAGTTTGACCAGACATAGCTAGATCGATTGGGCTGTTAATACTGATCAAGAATATATATGATTTATAGGGTCGGAAACGACTCCTTCTCTGTGTTTTAAGTTTCTGACTAATATTAAGACCTTGAAAGAATATACAAATACCTGAAACTTATCTAAAAAATTAGGTTTCTTTAGGATGGCATTTTAAATAAAATTCCTATAAAATTAATAAAAAAAATACCAATAGAAAATTGATAATGATTTGAGTTCCAAACTTAATCAAAACACGCAGGCAAGGTGATCCCCAAGTTCGCTGGTCAGTCATTAGTTTCCTGATGATCCTAATCAAAGTCAGAAAACTCGCTGAGCTGTCGAATCTACTTTCTCAAGGGCTCTCAGAGCCTAACCGCATTTCCAAAAGCTCGATGACCAAAGAGTTTTCCACTTGGCTGGACTGATTCGAGCCTCGAGTGGATCTGCTCCAATCAGGCTGAAGTTAATTGGGCAGCTCGAAACACCTGATTCAGAGCTGGTCCAGCAAGGTGATTTTTAGGGACCTCGTAACTCGATATGCTGAGAAGATTCTAGGGCCACCGCCAGAGTGAGATTTCGGGGTATTATTATTCAGTTTGATCCGATGAGGAACATATGTCCTCCTGCGTTGAGGAGACTCAAAAATCATGGGACCTGCGATCAGTTAATCAAAGACTAGCGCGGCGTTAACATCACAGAACGGAGCCCCGGGCGTAGGCTTCTAATAAGCTGAACTCATAATTTTTAATTACGCCAAACTCACATAATATTAATTGCATATTTTAAGTGATGTGAAATTAATTAATGATTAGTGCAAACAGGCAGACAAAACAAACTCCAATGGCAAAACGTGAAATTAAATATCATTAAAATGCATAAGAAACTGGTCATGTAAAAAAGGCGGACAAAAGGAAAAAAAAATTATGAAAATTATTTCGCATAACATCGGGCAATGCATTTTTCATCAACTGACAAAAAAAAAAAACGGAAATATTTTTGTGATTCTGGACGAGTTAATACAAAAACCTAAAGAGCGGTGTGAAAAATGCATTAATCAGAATTAAACAACAAAAAAAAATTAAACAAAAACACAGAGCAACAACAGCGAATTATTATGAATAATAAAAGAGCGCGCAGAACTTTTTACACAATTTTCAATTAATAACATCCCCCGCAATTTGTGAGGGAATGCGCCTGGAGAGCCGGGTGAAAATATTGCCAAACCGCTAAATGTTAATTAGTTAAAAGCCCAAACTACGCATTAACACAAACGGCAAGCCCCCCGCAGTCCCGAGCTGGCATCAAAAAACCAACCCAAACTCGGCCCGATTGCAAATGCAAACACAGACAGAGCATCACATTTCCCCAGTTTTTATTTTTTTTTTTGCCTTTTGTTTGTATGATTTTGTACACTTTTTCATTTTTATTTTATTTTTCATAAGCCATTTTACATAATGTGCAATCCGGTTATGTACACACCTATGCAGAATGTTTGTTCAGCTTTCTATATAAATTAAATGCTTGTATCAAAAAAACGTCAATATTTAGCTAACCAGTAAAGGGGGAAAAAGAAAACACACCACCTATATATTATCCTTTTGTGTGGAAATGAGCAATGTGTTTTAAAATGACAATAGATCACTTGGCTAGAAGTTCTTGTAACCTTAACACAACCGATGGGAATCCATTTATTAAAAATATATTAAAAGGACTCGCAAGCAGAATTCTCATTTAAATTCAATTCACATTTCATTGGCATTCCGCGGCCGATTGTCATGTCAATTAAATCTCAGAGACCTCTCAACTCTTACATATCAATTTCATAAATAATTCGTTAATCGGGAATTAACACTTGCAGTAACCACAAAATATTCAATCGAACCCAGAGTCAACACACACGTCCAAAGTGTTGACAAATCTATATTTTTTTGTCGTCATTTTTCCCGAATCGGCTAAAATCTAACCCACAAAAATTGCAATTCAAGGCCATTGCAATCACTAAACAAACTAATAGAAAAAACAAGATGAAAAACTGCGACACGGACATGACGTTAGTACAAACACAACGCCCAAACCATGAATGACTAATTTGTCGCGTTTAGAAATAGAAAATCTCAAATTGGAGCATTTCAAATACAATAAAAGCAGCAGCGGGGAAAAATACCATCGAGGACTTTCACCTGGAAAATTCCACAGGATGTCTGCGGCATGTCTGCGCCTGAATGACTGTCTAACCGAAAAAAAAAATACAAAAAATAGCAAAACTGGGGAGGGGAAAGTGCAAAAGCAGCGTCAGGCATTTATACAAATATATAGAAAAAATCTAATCGAAGTCGGACCAAAAAGAGGATTGCATAGAAAATAGAAAACGGGAAAGCGGAGAGCTGAGAGCGCTGAAAATCGTGGGTGAAAGAAAAAAGAAAATATTCCTGTCGCGGAAAAAAAAAACGTTTTCGGGGGATAAGGAAAAAATTGTGAACAGGCATAGCAATTGAAAATGCAAAATAAAAAGTAAACTGTGCGACAAAAAATGGCGTTAGATTTAGAACAACAAAAGCGAAGACAAAAAGTCGCTTTTCCGGCTCGCCGGTGCAGTCAGTCGGGGAACCAAAGGCTTTTTTGCGGTCTCCAGTCTCGCAGGTTTCCATCTGAGCTCCATTTTTGTTATTCCCCTTTATTTAATATTGGCTTTGGCAGTTGTGGCAAAATGTCAACAAACCACCCAAGCGCCAAGCGTTGCTTTAACATTTTTATTCTATTTCGCAAATTGTTGCTTTGGCATTCATTAAACGCTAAACTGTGTGGAATCTTTGGCACGAGAACTGTATTTGAAAAACTTGGTTAACTTGGTTATGGTTAATAAAATTATTTCCACAGAACTAGGAAAACTAGGAGACAATTTTTAGAATAAAATTAACTGAAGACGAATCAGTTTGACCATTAATTCTAAACTAGAACAATAGTCATTATCCCCGAATAAGATGCGAATTTGTTCTTTAAATGTGAGTAGATTTATTTTTAGTCGCTTCTTCTGGCATTTTTCTGCTGTTAAGTTTTATAAATACATTTAAATTGTGATTCGTATTGTCTTTCAATTTTTTATCTTAATAAGTTTTGAAGATAATTGGACAGTTCTGATTATTTTTGTTTTAAGTCGCCTTCCATTTTTTGCCTTTCCGTCTTTTTTTTGGTTTCTGTGTGTTGATACTCAATAATGTCGACAATTCATGGTGAACTCTTTTCTAAAATCTTTCAATAATATATAGACGTTTTCATGTACTCTAAAGCAAAATCTTTAAATATCATACGAGTAAAATTACGAATTACGTATACGATCCCAAATTACGCATACGCCCAGTAGTCTTCCGGAACTATAACTTGAATCAAGTTGGAATACTTTTAGTTACTAAAATTTTGATTATATTTAAATAATAATTTTTTTATAAAAGCTTAGAAATCAAATTAAATGTGACCGAAACCAAAACGGAAAATTACTCACACAATCAAAAATTACGTATACGCAACGTATTCTTTTTGGCTATATCTCGACAATATGAATTTCAAATGCTCTCCAAAATACAAATAATAATAATTAGTAATTCTATATGAAAATGATAGAAATCCTAGTGATTAAAATCCAAATCTTGAACAATTACGTATACGCAGCGCATTCATTTTGAACTATACCTTGACATCAATGTTAATTCTAAATGCTCTCCAAAAAAAAAAAACAAATAATATTATAATTACTAATTCTATATCAAAACTATAGAAGTCACAGTGATTAAAGCCCAAATCTGAACGCCCATATGATCAAATATTACGTATACGCAGCGTATTCTTTATGAACTTTACCTTGACATCAATATAAATTAAAAATTCTCTCCAAAATTAAGTGAATAAAATAGTGTTAATAATAGTTACCTATTTTATGTAATAACTATAGAAATCAAAGTGATAGAAACCTAATCTGAAAAAATTACGCTCAAAAATTACGCATACGCCCGGTATGCTTTTTAAACTATATCTTGAAAACAATAACAATTCGAACTGCTCTAGAAAATTGAGTAAATAAAATATTCTTGATAAATATATATTAAAAAATATATGCTAAAATAATAAATCTGTATGAAAATTATAGAAATCAAAAGTGAAAGTAATAAAATCGAAATCTAAAAGAATACTAATCAAAAATCATAAAGTGAAAGGACAAAAAGGAAACTAAAAAGCCAGCCAAATTGGATTTAATAAGCAGCCAAATGGAGGGCCGCCTGATCGAGTATCGACCGATAGGCGGTGGCCTCGATTACCACCACAATTCGCCGCTGATTGGGGAGATTCCACCTGCCGGCGGGGACTACTCCCACGCGGTGCACCGGTCCATCGACCACCTGCGGAACAGCCTGAACGAACGCGTCGCCCTAGGTCCCCTGAGTGTCTTCTCCAATACGGCGGACCTGCGGAACTCCGTCCTCAGCTACAGCCAGCAGCCACAACAGCAGTCCCACCCAGCGCACCAGCAGCAGCAGCAGCAGCAACAGCAACAGCATCCGCATCCCCATCCGCAGCAGCAGCAGCACCAGTACCATCTGGTCCCAGAGCCCAAGCCCAGCATCACGAACCTGGAAAGTAGTGTCGCCTCCGCGACGGTGGCCAGCGGTCCGGTGAGCAGCAGCCAGAAGCATGTCAACGAGGCGGTGGTCAGCAGCAGCAGCGGCAGCTCCTCCACCGCTGTAGCCGCCACCGGAACAGCACCCACCGGCTCCACCAGGGGCCGCAAGTCACGCATTTATCCCAATCCCAACCAGCACATTGTCGTGACCAGCAACAGCGTAGACAATGGCGGCATCCGGATGCAGAATGCCACTCTCAACGAGCGGAATGCCCAGAATCCGGCCACTGGAGCTGGAACTGGTGCAGGGACTGGGTCTGCCGGTGCTGGGGTCGTGGCAGTGACAGCGGGTTCCGGGAACGGTATCTCCTCCTCCACCAGTTCGCCGCATCACATGTCTCAGCTGGACGTGAAGGATACCAAGGTGAAGCGGAGCATGGTTCAAGGGTTTTTTCTGGGAAATGGGAACTTTAGTAATACATTGCTCGATCTAATTTAATTTAGTTATATAAATAATTTAATTTAAATTTAATTTTGTTTGCAATTAGGGTGAGATTGCCTGTTAATATTTCGAATATTTCTTTGAACCTAAGAATATTTCGTAATAGTATATAAACAATCTGTTTTTAGTATCAGCTGCATATCCACTCCAGCTGCTTACCATTGGCATGATCATTTGATCATTAATTTAAGTTAAAAACCTTCAGGACATTGTGCCTGTGTATAAATGGTACTAAAAATGATTAATTTTGATCTAAATAAAATATTCTAATTGAATTATTTAAACCGTAATAAAGGGTCTAAAGTATATATCTAGAACTCAGTGCTATTCTTTTTTTATTACATTTATTAATTAAAAAAAAAAAAAAATCTCAGCAAGCTTTTTTATAAATGACCATTTTTTATTCAACTTTTTATGTACAAAAAAAATTATTTATAAATACTAACAGAGTCGTCATAGGTGTTTTTTGTATTCGCTTCGATCCTACGGAAAGTTAGCACTATTTTCTTGGGCTCAGAATTTTTTAAAATTTCTAAAGCGTTATTACAAAAAAAAAAATGAAAAAAGTATTGTTTCGATATGTAAGTTCACAGTTTAGAGTTTTTTCTACTAAAACTTTCCTAACCTTATTTTAATTTACCATTTACACACCAAATTGATTCCTGAAGTGTTTGCTGGTCTATCGATATGATCAGCCAGCAGCTAGCCAGCAAGGAACACAGCTTTTATGCTTCTAAACCTAACTTAATGAACCATTCCTGTACTCCACAGATCTTCAGCTCGAAGGCGGACCTGCAGCTGCACACGCAAATCCATATGCGGGAGGCGAAGCCGTACAAGTGCACGCAGTGCTCGAAGGCCTTTGCCAACTCATCGTATCTGTCGCAGCATACGAGGATCCACCTGGGCATTAAGCCGTACCGCTGCGAGATCTGCCAGCGCAAGTTCACGCAGCTCTCGCACCTGCAGCAGCACATCCGGACGCATACGGGTGACAAACCGTACAAGTGCCGGCATCCCGGCTGCCAGAAGGCCTTCTCGCAGCTCTCGAACCTGCAATCGCACTCCCGCTGTCATCAGACGGATAAGCCCTTCAAGTGCAACTCCTGCTACAAGTGCTTCTCGGATGAACCGTCGCTCCTGGAGCACATCCCCAAGCACAAGGAGTCCAAGCACCTGAAGACGCACATCTGTCAGTATTGTGGCAAGTCCTACACGCAGGAGACCTACCTGACCAAACACATGCAGAAGCACGCGGAGCGGACGGACAAGCGACCACCGATTGTACCGGGCAGTGCAGCAGCTTTGGCAGCGGCTGCCGCTGCTGCTAATCCCGCCAATGGACCGCCACAGCCACCGCCTACCAATCCCCAATCCGCCGCCGCCGCTGCTGCCGCCCAGCATCAGCGCAATAATCTGGGCCTGCCCCCCGTTTCCATAGCACCCAGCGATAATGGGTATTGGCCCAAGGTGAGTCCAGACTCTGCCGCTGCAGCCAATGCCATGGAGGTGATGCATCAACAGCAGCAACAGCAACAGCAGCAGCAGCAGCAACAACAGCAGCAACAGCAACAGCAGCAGCAGGCCCATCACCATCATCCACAGCACGGAGTGCCACCACAGCAACATGTCCCGCCACAGCAGCAGCAGCAGCAACAACAGCAACAGCAGCAGCAACAGCAACACCATCATCCGCAGCAGCAACAGCCGCCGCCGCAACACGGCATGGAGGCGCACTATGTCCAACCGACGGCACCGAACAGCGCCCAGAGCAATGGTCATGGAACAGAGCTTCAGTCGCATCATCGCATGCCAGATCCAGTACGAGAGGATATAGGTGAGAGCTACTTATATTCTTTATATTTTTTAAGAGAGATTATATTATTATAAAGGATCAAAAATTTGTCTCAACCTTAACGATCAATTGGCGCCTCTATCAATTCAACTTTAAAGAGCTCTTTCTTTAAAACAAACTCAGGGAGTTTTAATTTTTTTATAAAATGTATGTGATTATTAATTCATTTGTTATTACGTATTATTTGTACGTAAATTTAAAATTACTTGATTTATATCAACATTACATCAAATAAAATGTTTAGGTAAGGATAACTTCAATTTCGGTCTATAAAAACTATCCATCTCTTTTTATACTATTTCAGGGTATTATAAATTCGGTCTGAAGCTTGAAATGCAGTGATGGAGTCATTTCCGACCCTATAAATCATATATATTATTGATCAGCATTAACAGCCGAATCGATCTAGATATAACCAGTCAAAATCTATTTTTAATAAAATTTTTTAATATTTTAAAATTTTATAAGGGGTAACATCATTAAAATTGCCAAAATTTGACAAAAAATTGATTTTTTTTAAATTTGAAAACTGAGTATGCAGCTTTGTTAATCTACTAAAAACTAGCATAGAACAGCTTTCCGAATTAAAATTAATGATTTATTGGCTTAGTTATGAGTTTTTTTAAACAATGATTTTTGGGAAAAATTGTCTGTTTTTATACCTTTTTGCTGGTTTTTATGATTTCAGTCAGAAACTGACAACAGCATTAACAAACGCAGTATGCAGATTTGTTAGCGCTATTAAAACTTGCACAGAACAGCTTTCCGAATCAAAATTAATGCTATTTCGGCTTAATTATGACATTTGGAAAACATGAATTTTTCAAAAAAATTGTCTGTTTTTATACCTTTTTAAAGAATATAAGTTAAATCAGAAGCTTGAAACGTAATGTAGCAGTCATTTCCGACCCTACAAACCACATGTATTCTTGATCAGCATCAAAAGCTGAGTCGTTCTAGCCACGTCCGGTTAAAAAATAAATTTTTGACATTTTTCCGAAAATTGAAAATTTTATATATATCATTAAGACTTCGGCATCCCGAAGGTAGCTTCTTTTTCCGTTTCATGATATATTTTTTCCGGCAGTACGAGAGCTTCAAAATGTTGTTTCCATGTTATTTTGTAACCCCCGTCTTGTTTTCCATTTCCAGTTTCAACTCCCAGCGCCGTAGGTCCCTATGATGCCGCATCCATTGCCAAGAGCGCCAGCAACTCGGCTTTCACGCCGATCAACTCGATGCCGCCGCACTTGAATTCGCTGAGTCACCATCCGATGGCCCAGCGACCTTATCTCTACGATGCCATCAGCTTTCCCAATAAGAACGTGAACCAGAACAATGCCAACGCGTTTCCCAATCAGCTGATCTCGCTGCACCAGATCCGGAACTATGCCCACCAACCGGCGGGTTTGATGGCCGGCGAGCATCTCCTGGGCGTGAGCGTGGGCCCCGGCAAGGAGAAGGGGTAGCTAGGGTCCTACTTCTAAGTTTCCCGTTCAAAGACCACGATTATTTATCCCAGCAAGGAAGAGGCGTGCATTCCTGTACAGTATTAATTTGTAGTTAGTCGTAGAGCGTTAGGGACTGATGGTAGTTTCCGTTTCGGTTTAAGTTAACGGGGAGTTAAGCACACTGTAAATGGCCAACGATACGTATTCTGATTTGACTAACACCGTCCACACCTTAGTTTACACGACATCTCGGAATATGAACTATGCACTCTGTCCGGCAAAAAAAAGGTTATCCTTCCCATCAATCAATAAGTTGTCCAAGACGTCGTCCATGTGGATCAGTATGTATATATATATAATTGATAACGTATTTATTTTCGATGCACAAACGGATCTCGCAGTCCTGAATCAATGGCAGAAGCTGCAAACTACGCCGATATATGTACATAAATATACATCAACCTAAAATGAAACTAACCGGCAAAAGTAATTTACATTAAATCTTCAAATATATTCATATATATATTTGTTTACGTGTATCGTATTAAATTCAGAAATTTCTGAAAGAAGTTTCTCGAGAGACAAAGTAAAATATAACAAAAATAAAATTCAAACTATAGATGGAACTATGCGATAGATGAAAACTATTTTGAAAAAAAATTAAAATAAAAACATTTTCTAAGTACATAAATGTTGGCAAAAGGCAAAAACCGAAGACGGATTCAAATAAAGCCCACACAGAGATGATGTTGTATTACTTTTTGGAAAGACTGAAGTGATCAAAATTAACGAAAATGAAAAAAGAAAAACCGAACAACATACATATAATGATAAAGATAAAGCTAAAGATATCAAAACATTTTAAAGAGCGTTTTTACCGCAGTTACTAAGCAAAAACTGAATGTGTCCTATGAAATTTCGTACTAAATGGCAGAAACTAAACCTAAATACAAGTATGGCAACATCAAATGTAATGTATTATTAACTAAAGTAATTTTAACTTTAATATAAATCTAATTATAAATATTAACTAACCCATAGCTAGTGTTTAACTCCAGAATGCAATCTCAATGTAAAGAAATCAAAAGCGAAACAAAACACAAAACCAGAACAAAATACCTACCTTGTAAGTGAATAGCAAAATGAACTCTGACCCACAACAACTCACTCACACACACACAGAAACACACACACATGCAGACGCATCAAATAGAAACATTTGGGGTATTCAGATAGCCGAGCTAAATGATTATTGTTTTACCGTTTAACGATTACAAAACACGATTACAGTACGAATATTCGAATTCAGAGTATAGTTCCCGTTCCCAATCGGACACCGATCGAACGGATAGCCGAATATGCATACCTAAATAATTGTCAACAGTAGATGTGTGTTCCTCAGTTGATGTACATTGATTTCCGATTAACCACGAACTCAGCCCGTAATAAAGTGAATTAAATGTTTCCCTTTCCCTGTGTTTAGTCCAATATCTCTTTGAATGGCTTTCAGCATCGGACTGATGTCGGTTCATATCGAGCTGTCAGTAATCACCACTCTTTTTGAGTTGCCGTCCACGGGGAACCCCGATAGCCTCTTCTGTGAGACACACTAATCTCACACGAACGCCGATCACCAAAGACTGGAGGAAATGCACAAAGTTCAGGACGTTATCCGATGCCCTGGATAAAGCAAAATAAATAAATCAAACGTAAAGAGCACGGGTTGCTTTGAAGACAAATTGCTGAAACAGTGCTCTGTTGTGACCAGGATATACAGTCACAGGAAGTGAAGTCAATCAGCAATCCAAGTGAAGGACACTTGTGATCTTCTTGCACTCCTTGACTCACCTGCTCAAAGGATGCCTCCAGATGTCACCCTTGCAGACGTTCACCTTGTTGCCGATAAGACAAAGTCCGTTGGTACAACTAAGTATTATAGTACTATCATATTATAGTACTATAGTCAGAAGCTTAAAATGCAGTGAAGAAGTCATTTCCTACCCTATAAACCATATATATTATTGATCAGCATAATAATAATAATAATAAATTCATAAAAACAATAATTTGTTAAACTGTAAACTAACAATGCAATCAATTTTATGTATTTTTGTCTTAGTTATAATAATTTTCGTGATCAAACTGCAAGGATATGAAGACTTCGTTTTCCCCTTTTTTCCCCCTTATTGTTAGATTATTTTATTAGTATTTTATTTTATATGTTTAGAATAAGAATAAGTTTACAATTATCGCTTACCTCTTCATACTTACCTGGAATAATTTATTTAAATTTAAAACCCCTCCTGAACCGATTTTTCAATCCCCCCGCAAAGTGAAAACAATGTCAGCTGCAAGCTGGTATATTTATTTTATATAATATGTTTTATTACGGAAATTAACCTTTTTATGTAGCTTACAATTACTATTACATATAATGTAGAATTATACACATCTCATATAATTTGGGTGCCATTGCAATAGCTCATCGCATATGTACTGGTAATTATTGTTTTCCCATTAGACGAATTGAAGTTTTGATTGGACACAAAGTGAAGTTGTATTTTGCATTCTCTCGGATCTGCCTGTATATAACCTTATGTATGTACGTACGCGTTATTCAGAGGATTCAATGGACTAACATTCATTTTACAAAATATACGAAGAAGCTGTCTGATGTCTATATAAGTTTAGGTCGGTTATAGTTCATAATTGCATTCAGTACACTCGGTGATAATGACGACACGGTGTCTTCTTCCTCAAGCTAAGCTTCCTCCGGGGATCCCCCGTGCCCATTGTCTCCATTACAGCTATAAGTAGTGCCGCCAGATACTCCCTGGGGAGTATACTTATTGCGTTCGGTTTGAGCTATTCGTGAGTGTGGTATACTCTAGAGTTAGTGGTATTCGATTTCTACATGTCCTATATGCTGCTTACATTACGGTGTCATATTGTGTTTGATTTCTCTCCGAATTGATGTTTATTTTCCCTTCTCGATTTGATCTCTGACTTGTTCGTTCGTTCGATTTTGTGTGTGGTTTTGTAGCTTCTTGGTGCTAAGCATTCTGCTGCGTGTTCTCTCTAGATTCAATTTGGTTTACCTTTTACTCGTATGTAGTTTTAGTTATGTTAAGGAGTACGTATAAAGTGATAAGCAGTAAGCTTCTATCTGGAGCCTCGCCATGGTGTTCCTTTCGATTACTTTACAGTTGAACGGAAATCTCAAAGCAAATCGTAAACAAAAATATACACAAACATTATGCCTAAGAGTTGGGTATCATCATAGATATTTTATACATATGCATGCCTGGTTAATAATTTCTTGTAACTATCGAAAACCGAGTTCAGTTTTCCATCCATGGTGGGCACATCAAATGGGACTTTAATTGATTTGATATGAAAATCATACAGAGAGGAGGTGAAAGTTACACGAAGCGTTGAATCAAAGTTCTATACAGCAAACATAAATTGGTGTCCATTATATGTAGGTTGAATTTGCCTTCGCTGATTACATTTTCGCATTTCGCAAACATTTATATAGTACGATGCTTCTGAATTATATCTTACACTTACATGCATTTTTTAGGTCCTAAACATTTTCTAATACATTTAATTTACTTAGTGGTTTTGGTTGGTTTGCTTGCTAAATATTTTTTAACTTTGTCTGTCGTAAATATTGGAAAACAACACAACTAAGGAAGTACTTCTTCCCCGAAAATCAAAAGATGAAGGAAAAAACGTAGGTAATTATTACAAAAGAAATATATAAAAATTATATAAACTAAACACAATTGGAGTTCAGATTGGGATCGAGCTCATACTCAAGAACCGTATGACTCTCGGTTCCGCTTCCGTTTCCGCTATTTCCGGTTCCTGCTTCGGTTCCCTCTCGCTAAGCGGCGCCAGCGCCCAGGTGGTGGTTTCCTTACCCCACTGCCTACTCGTTCAGCTTGTGCCACTCGGCGATCTGGCGACGTGGCGAGTTGCACACCTCGTTCCAGTGGTTCAGGGCGGTGCTGCTCGAGTTGGGTCCGCCCAACTCCAGGCGACCAATGACCTGTGGAGAACGTCAAGCATGCAATTATTAAGCCACCTTCTCTTGCCAACTAGGACTCACCTCATTCTTGGTCACGCGATCCCAGTCGAGCAGCATCAGCTCCAGGGACACTCCCTCAAGACTGGCGCCAGTGCCCTTAGGAAGAGAATTTAATATTGGATTAACATTCAACTAAGTACACATATTAACTTTCAACTCACCTCAGCTGCGGGAATATCAAATGCAAAACTCTCATTGAAAACGGGGCTCAGGGTCCGCTTCTTCACGTGGGTCTTCTTCTTGGCGATACGTTGTCCATTGTAAAGCAAATAGATCTTGACATAGGGATCGGCCAAACCGGTGACATCCATGCGGGGCAAGTTTCTGGCCTTTAGGAGTACCACCGTAAGGCGACCTGCTGCCGGTTGCCAGCAGAGAGAGATGAGTAGTTCGCCACGTCCTTGGGCACGTATCTTGAGGCTACGTGGCTGGATCTCCTTGCTGATTGACAGGGCCTCCTTGGAAATGTCTCCGATCTCAATGGAGGACAATGGGCACACCACCTCGCCGATGACATCGTCCCGCGAGTACCGATCGAAGCTGAGGATTACAAAGTGCAGCGACATATTCTGCAGGTCGTTCATGTTCAAGCCATAGAAGGTGAAGTCCTCGTCGTAGACCGGATTCCTGGTATTCCTCACCACACGGGTCTTAACCTTGTGCTGCTTGTCCGGCAGCAGCTGGAGCTTCACATAGGGATCCGTGGCGGCCTGGGTGCGTCCGTTCATGCCGGTGGGTATGTCGCCAGTGCCACCCGATCCACCCTTGCAGGGCAATCCGCGGCAGCGTATGATGGATACCATCAGGGCATTTCGTTCGGCCAGATAGCGCAGCTTGAAGTAAATGGTGCCCAGCTTGCCATACTGATCGGTCACGGTCAGCTCCTTGCCATTGGTCAGAGCCTGATCGTCCAGAGTGATGGTCACACTCCCATTGGCAATAGTCTCCACCGGCGAGTGATGATGGTTGTTGTGCAGCGACTGCTTCAGCCCATTGCCATCCACAACGGTCAGTTTGTTGCCCGATTGCTGCTCCGAATGGGACACCTCGTCCTCCTCACCATACCGCACATTGGGCTGGGCAATCGGGGAAGTGGACTGGTCCTGCATCGGCGAGAGCAGACCCATCTGCTTGCCTCCGGTCGGAGAGGGTGACTTCTTCAAGTAGTGCGGCGGCTGGCCGCTGGGCGAGCGAACGGCAGTCGGACGCCGGGTCGGCTGGAAGGGGAAGGAGGCATCATGCTGGCCCTGCTTCTTGTTCCGGATGCGCATCTGCTTGGCACAGATGCAGGCCACCGACGAGAGCACGGCAGCAGCGGTCAGACCCAGGATGGCGGGCACAACTGTGGGTAGAGAATGTGGGTGAAGGTATTAGAAATTATGTAAAAAATTCAAGAAATAGGAATTAATGCATATAAAACAAAGTGAAGACATAGAAATTTCATTTGTATCAGAACTTGTATCATCTTAGTTATAGGAATTAAATAAGAGGGACCCAAAAATAACAAAATAAAAAGAAGGAAAAAATAGTTATCTCTGGCAAGCCGAAGTTTGGGGCATATAAATCATAAATAAATCAAATGCAAAGGCAAAATATCCTTACTGTCCTGTTTTATTTCTTTCTGCATATTTTAAGACTAAAGTAATAGTTCATGGTCATAAAATGTAAAAAAGGCAAAAAGGCTTTGGCAATATAGCTTCAGCTTGGTTTTATTTTGTCTAGTAAGCATTTATTAAGTAGATACTATATGTGCATCCTATTTATATGTAATATAATATACAGGCATATTTTCCAGTATAATGATAATATATCATAAAAGCACTAACATATTCCTTCGTCTACCTTTTGTTCTTTACAGCCAATAAAACACAACAAAAGTGAAGTTGTCACCATTGCGATTAGTCACCGCTGTTAAAAGTAAAGGAAAAAGGGAAAACTCTCTCCTGACAGCTGTGTGTTATTGGTAAGTCAACTCCTTTGTTAAGAATAACGTAATAAGTGCCACCAATTCCTTAATTATTCATGACATAAGATCTCACCTAGTAAAGCCTACAAACAAAATATTTAAACCACACAAAACCCTTGAAAAAACACACACACACGAATGTGATTCCCCTTTTGCAAAAACCCAAATTAATTATTCATTGATGGGAAGGGGAGAAACAGAAAACTTTTTTGGAAAAAACTAAGAGGCAACATTTTTTTGGAGTAACTTCCTAATGAGCAAATTGGACAGATCCGCCGCGGGGGTCGCGTTCGTTGCTGCAATATGTTACTTACTCGTGTCCATGACGCTGACATCTGGGATATACTCTTCGGCCATTTTAGTGGATGTGGTGGCTTCGCCGCTCTCCAAGATCTTCCACTCGATGTTCCTCGTAGCTGTGTGTGCGAGTGTGAGTGGAATAATAATTAGTCACAATTTCGAACTTGTGGCAAAGTGTCTTTCGTTTGTTTGCAACTTTTCCGGGGCACGTGAAAATGTGTGTTTGCACAACGATTTTGCGCACAAATGTATGCTAGAGGCTTGATTTTTTTTTTGGACGTGGGCAGAATAGCAGCTGCCTCCAGGTTATGCTGAGGGGTTTGCTTTTGTTGTTATTTGCATTACTGGCTAACACACGCGCACCCATACACACACACACACATATGCGCCCAGGGTGCTTGTCTGCGTCGCATGAATCATCACAACCCCCACACCATACACACACACCTGGAGTTAGCTGGGTTTTCCAACTCTTCACTGGGAAAATGTGTCTCTAAACATTATACCATAGCTCTATCTCAAGTTCTTTGAGTTATCCAAAACTCCTTATCACTTTTAAGCTTTTGTTTTTATACAATTTTCTTATCAACTTTCACAGCATCACTTTTGCCCTTTGGTAAGCCAATTAGTTTTGCAGAATCCATCCGGAAATTGATAGATTTTGTGGCCTAAATAATGGTTATATGCTTTAACGACTCGCTTACTTTGTTGATTGTAGACTGTTTTAAAGAATTTTAATTTTCAAAGACTTTTGCAATGCCCACGCTGTGTGCAAAAAAATATTACTACTACAACGCAGTTCCGCAGCCGTTGTACTTTATTTTGCCAGTGGCTTCTTCGCTGCGACTTGGAAATCGTTAAACCTGCGTCGGCGCACAAAATAAGTTCTAGCTTTTTGTGTGGGCCGCCAGCTAAATGGAGAGCGGTGGTTGAAGAACCTGTGACGTCTTAGCCAAGAATTGGGGTGGGTTTCTGAAGACTTCACAGCACTGGCTTACTCAGGGTTGATATTCATTTTAACACTACATTTGGGGATTTAAAAAAATAAAAGCTCATTGTGAAATATTTTAAACAACTAGATTTCATATCCTTTTGTGATAGAAATATTAATAAAAAATACTATTATAAAATAATACAATACTGATTAATGCGATTATATTTTCTACTGAATTTTCTTATTAAGATGCTGATAAAAAGTGACCCTCTTAAAACATTTTAAAATGACTTAAATAAGAAGTTAATCTTAGAACATGTATACTTTTTTATTTTTTAATTTTAATCTTTTTAAAAATCCCCTCAAAAACATTTGATATTTAAGTAAAAGGAAAAAAACAAACTTCGGGAAACCTGAACTCTTACATTTTGATAACTAATATCATCATAACTAAGCCAAAAATACACTAATTTTAATTCGGAAAGCTTTTCTATGCTAGTTTGTATTAGGTTAACAAATCTGCGTTTTGAGTTTTCACATTTAAAAAATTCAAATTTTTTTTCAAATTTTGACAATTTTAATGATGTAACCCCTTATAAAATTTGCAAAATTTTCAAAAAAAAATAGATTTTGACCAGACGTGGCTAGATCGATTGGACTGTTAATTCTGATCAATAATATATATGATTTATAGGGTCGGAAATGTCTCCTTCACTTCGTTTCTAGCTTCTGACTGAAATTGTAATACGCTGAAAATATGTTTTATTTTATGCTTACATAGTGAAAGATTTTATATTATCCTTTAACACAATTTTACAATTGTACAGCGCCAAGTGTGATAGCCCCTGAAAAACCTAACGAATGTCTTATCTACTTCACTCGATTTCCCAACCATTAGGCCACAAGTTTAGGCCAAGTTATGGAGAGCTTAGCTTTTGGCCAGCTTAAAGCTGTCTTTGGTGGAGTTCGAGCTTTGGGCCGCTTAAAAAGCCTGACGCTTGCCGGCCAGAAGCTGAGTCGGTAACGCTCTGCGTCTGCGCGCAGTTCGAACAAGCTAAGAGACCCAAAAAAAATCAAAATAATAATACAAGAAAAGCCACCTAAATAAAAAGTGCTCAAGAGGGTGACTAAAAACCCTAGAAGGCAGTGACTTAAACCATTGTGAGTGCGTTAGTGTGTTTTTAATAAAAGCTGCTTAAGAAATAAACAAGTAAACTTAATAGCCCGCAAGTTTTTCTATCATCTTCGGGCCGTTGAGCAATTTTTTTCCTCGCGGCATTTTCGATAAGGAATAAACGATTAATTCAATATTTAAAGCATAAAAGGAAACCAGACACTCTGCCGCTGGACCCAACAATCGTAAGTTGATGCAATCGCTTTTATTTCTCTTCGGTTTGCCGATTTTTCACAACCGAAAAATCCGCAAATGTCCGTTTTTGGCATTGAGGAAGCTCAACAGATTTGGCCAGCTTTTTTGGGCTTGGGATTTGAAATTTGCCATTGTCATAAGGCCCGAGAAACGGAACTTTGTTGGCTCTTCTGATGGCTCATGGCGATAAATTGTGTTGCACTTTTTTTCCGTTTCTATTTTTTGCAATAGCTCCGATTCGATTTGTTTTGTTTGTTGTGTGTGTAGATTTTTGCACGAGTATCTCACGATTTGTGGACACGTTTCTAGACTAAGTTACTGGTTTCTATTTCATTTTCCACACACATCAAAACGGTCACCCATTGTCTGCCATTTGACCACTAATCTGTTCGATTTTGTGCTCAATTACACGGTGTATTATTCGAATGAATAAGTACACCACACCGCCTTACATTGAGGTGTTTCACGAATGCGCCTGCCAGTTCATTAAACGTCCATTACAGTAATAGGAAATTAACCCGGTTTCTAGCTCTACTACCACCACTTCTTTTTTTAAACCTCGTCTCGTTTTGACGGAAACTTGTGGTATTGAAAGAGATCAACTACTTATGGCCTAATGTTTATGGTGAGTACATTTCGTCTTTTGGATTCCAAACTGAATGGGAATATCCGTTTCGTGCTTGATTTTCTTTTCCAAATTAACAAGCTAACAAGCTGGCATTATGATATAACAATAAGTGAAATACTGTTTTGACAATTAGTTGGGTATTCACGAAAACAGTCGATATTGTTTGTAATTCGAAATTATTAAACAGGAAATGATGGTCTTCGAATCCAATTTCTCTAAGCTTTTTTAGGCAGTGATTAACTAAATTGAGTATTACTCATAACTCTTGTAGAATTCCCCACAAGATTACTAATATTTAATCAGCAAAAGGATTGGGGATTTCTACGTAAATACCTTTCCCGAAAATATAATTAAGCACATAAAAGATGAGATAATTCTACTTAAACAATTATATTTTATTTAACAAACAAATTTCTTCGGAGAGCTGTTAAAAATACAATATTGAAATGTAAGCCATAAGTCACCAAATAATTGCAATAGAAAGTGGTTCCCATATTCCCGAAAAAAATAATTGTACCAATATACTCACCTCCCGTTTCCAGCTAACAATATTTGTTATTGTTGTCAGCAGCAAAATCAAACAAACAATACAGCAAATCAAAAATAATTCCATATTAAACGTGCTCATATATTTTTTCGGGTGAACTCATTAAAGAAGAGTTCGCTCTTGATTTGCATATTGTCTCTGGTTATGTTCATTTTAAGGCTTTTAATTTAGCTTTTTTTGCTTTCTGCAATTCTTTTTACTGCCGAGAGCACATTAAAGAGGGCGGCGTCGATGATGATCCATCAAATTTTATTGAGGCCAAATAAAAGGTATCATGGTATCGCTGTCTAGGGGGCAATGGAATTAAGTGAACACGGGGACGAGTGCTTTGACCGAATGACACCCACGCTTAGCTTTCTTTTCTTCAGTTGTTTAGTTGGCAAAAAAAATCTTAAAAATATAAAAAATCCACAACAAAAACTGTTTGCACACACGAGTCCCGTGGATTTTTTTTCTTAAAGTCATGTTCAAATGTCAGCGGTAGATAAAAATTTGTGTGTTTCCATGTTTTGGGAGCGTGCTGTCGCTGCTTTATCTGCTGCCAACATTTTGTTGGGCAGCTCAACTGGGGGAAAAAAGTGAGAGAAAATTCGAAAAAACCGTTCAGTGTTGTTTGCAAAGGCAAAAAGCCTTTGGCCTGGCTTTTGTTACTCCTCTTCAGAGACATCGATTGACTTTTGCTGCCTGTTGTCTGTTATATGTTATGTTGTTTGTTTGCCCCGGCGATTGTCTGCTCCCTTTTTTTCTCTGGGCTTTTTGGCATTCGTTCATTCAATCCGCGGCGCATTGAAACGATCTGCAGCACGTAGCCCCCTTCTTTCTGTAGTGAAGTCTCTGCCATTTGCCATTTAAATGGTCTTTGGCTCGGCCTTATTTGTTTACAATTCGTTATGGCACACTGCCAGACCCGGACAGGGCCAAAAGCATTCGTACCATGAGCGTGAGCCGACAAAATCTTCAAATGGGACAAATTTTGAATGGTTTTCGGGGAATTTTCCAAGAAGCTGGATTAGCATATTGTTTTTGAATGAAATAACTGAAAATGCACGGAAAAAAACGGGGTTAATATTTTGTTATAACAGTTCTTTGATTGCTGAAAATATTTGTATCGTCTTTTGTTATACTGAGTTTGTTTATCTTGTTTACTGAATCATAGAGTTTAAATTTATATCTTTTTAACATTCACAGCTCTAACTGCAATATTTTAATTTATATATTTTGGCTTGCAAAAAGTATATGCACTAGATTAATATGTAAACAATGGAATTGCTTACCTTATTACATTCATTAAATTATTATGGTAGTTTCAATTCCAACAAAGTCCAAGTACCCCTCAAATTTAAGTAATGTTTATATTATAGCTGTAAGGAATACCAAACTAATACTTATTTTATCTATTTTATTTAAATAGTTAATTGCTTAATAAATAATTATTTATTATAATAGAGACTCAAATCAAATTAAAACCTTGACAGCTACATTTTTCTTATATGAGCAAGGTTAATATCATAAATAAAAGGTATTTAAAAGCTGAAATGTTTTAATCATTCGAGTATTTAGCCCTGAAAGCATACCTCGTACCGAAAAATTCACTTTTCCTGTATGAATTAAAAATATTCAAATACATAATAATTTATTCAGCAGCTACCAGTGTTTCCTGGCTTATTAACAATCTCCAGATTACCCAACTCTCGAATTGAGCCCACTATCGACATTCGCTTGGCCTCTGGGCGTCCCCGAAAATGTTATCCTAGGAGAGACAAGCGTGAGAAATGCCGGCAAGACATCAATTACGGCACTGGCCTGTTAACAAATTCACTCATTTAGCAATGAAACTAAAAGTGTTGTTACTGTCTAGGGGCCACAAAGCCAAAGACCGTAGACCACAGACCGAAAACCGAATACCGAACTCACGAAATGGCAACCCAGTTGACAGGCAGCTCCTGAACAATGTTGTTCGATGCTGAGCTGCCCACCTTAGTTTTTCACTGCCTTTTTTTGTTCCACAAAATTTTCCCTCTTTTTGTTTTTGCATCCGCCTCCGGGGGCCACCAAGAGATGTGGATGCTGCTGCTTTTTGCCTTATCCAGCAGCAGCACGTAACCAGCGATCAATCAAGGCACTGCGATCATCTGAGCTCTTTGACAATCGCCGGAATGATGCGCCGCGCAATTGCAGAATTTCACCTGGAGCCTAATTGTGTGGCAGACCGAAGTACGGAGTACGGAGTACCTCGTACCGAGTACGAGTGCCACGTAATTGGCAACGCCAAGGGTATTACATGCGGTGCTGCAACATTTTGCCCAGTGAAATGCAACAAAATGTTGTAAATATTCAATCACGTCGCAGTTCGTGCAACAATAGCCCAGGCAACCGAAAAAACCAAAATTTAAATAAATTATGTAAAACAGTTTTTTAGTTTTCCTCGAAAACGAAAATCTATAGGTTTTTCTGTGGTATTTCCGTTTCTGTTTCTGGTAAAAACAAAACACCATTGTTAGTCGTGCCGGTCAATGCCGTCTCAATAAATTATAGTTTGCAATTCTCTGGAAAAATTAACAACACAAAACAAATAAAAGTGCAATTACCAATCAGCGAGATGTACACGAGTTTCGATTTTATTGTTTTCCCCTAAGAGGCTTTACAGATTTTTATCAATATTGACGAGCGATTGTTTGCTAAATCTTCGAAAATCCCTGGAAGCTGTACCTCTAAAAGAATCTGTTAGCAGTTATCCAACTAATACCCAGCTTCTCTTTTATTGCCAATCCGCGTCAATCCGTTAACCTGACCAGCGTCAGCAGAAGTGCATTAACTAAATATTGCCTACTAACATTTAACAATTACGTGATGGAGCATGACAGGAGTGAAGCCCAAAAACATCACCGACTGCAACTTGTTGCCTGCGAATTCTCACACAAAACATTCGCACATTGTTGATGGCGCGTTGACACTGGCTGTGTTGCTGAGGAAGGGGCAAAGAAATCCATCGTGAAGTACGCAAAAATAGCAAGAAACAAGGGGAAAAACAAACTAACCGAAGTGTGTACACCCTCGCAGTTAGCCACCATCATTCAAATGTGCAATCGATCAATTTGGAAATTTTTATTAGGATCTTAGCTCTTTAAAAAAGTTTAGGTAAATTTGTAGGCTATTTTTTCTAGTGTTTAATTTCTTATTTATTAAATTTTGATTCCAAATTAAATTAGTTTTGGCATTGGCTTTTTGGTTTTCATATACCAACAAGACAACCTAAATATTATATTAAATCAATATTTTGATATGCTAATTTCTTGGCTAAGTCTAAGTTTTTCAAATATCATAAATAAGCTAAAAATGCATTAATGTCAGTCCGGGTAGCTTTTTTGTGCTAGTTTTTATATCGCTAACAAATCTGCATACTGAGTTCTTAACTTTAGAAATTTCAATTTTTTTCAATTTTTGACAATTTTAACGATGTAACCCCTTACAAAATTGTGAAATTTTGAAAAATTTTGAAAAACATAAATTTTGACCAGACATAGTTATTTCGACTTGGCTATTAATGCTGATCAATAATATATATGAAATATAGGGTCGAAAATGATTCCTTCACTGCGTTTCAAGCTTCTAAATGAATTTATAATACCCTGCAAGGGTATAATAAAAGATGATATAGACCGAAATTGTAGTTACACTTACCTAAATATTTTGAAGATTGTTTGGTGTAAATGGTGAGTTTAAAATATGAATTTATAGTCACATACATATTGACTTTAATGGTCAAGGTTAATTGCCACTTATACAAAATCCTAATTCTTTATATGGGCAAACATCAATGATCAAATATAACATGCATTTATTAAAACCAAGCAGAAAAACTTTAATTCTAAACGAACAATCATTAAATTTTCTAACAAAGTCCAATTGTTTTAAATCTATTATCACCATTTATTTTAACCACAAATAATTTATTAACAAGGCAAGCAATAGTCACCGGTATTATAGATTCTAACAAAGTATACTTATATGTATATAAGTGGTTTAAACTAGTTAGTTCATTAGTTTAACATGCTCAAACAACAAGAGTGTCTAAGTGTGACTAAACATTTGCTTTAGAATCTCATTCAGCTAATGGAAACTATTCTACTTTGTCTAATTAAGTTTTAAGATACAAAATCTTTTCTCGAACCAAAATCGAATCAAATATGATATGGCCCTTTTGTAGGGTATAGGACCCAAAAGGCTGAGAAAGACCCAAGTGGGCTTTGCAGACTGTGCCCGATGCACGTTGTTGCATTTCTACTTGCCGCCGCCACGCGCATGACGAATGAAAGTGAAAATAGGAAGTCAAGAGGTGGCCAAAGAGCCATGAGACCGGCAACAGTGCCAGAAACTGGCAACAACAACAACGGCATCAACGGGCCACTCAGACTTCGCGTCAGACATTGGCCAAGTTGGCCAGACATTGCGCGGCAGTTTCCTCCAGTTTGGTTGCGAATGCAATTGCCGCCAGTTGCCAGTTGCCAGTTGCAAGTTGCCATTGCTGTTGCAGGTTGCAGGTTGCAGGTTGCTGTTTGCTGTTCGCTGTTTGCAGTTTCCAGGCTGTCCGTTTTAGCCCCAGTTTCCAGTTGCTTTATTTTGCCACACTCGCTGATTTCTTGGCCAATTTCTAATGGCCAGTACCCGCGAGAGATGGCTGCGTAATACCACCAAGATGGTGGATCCGGGGGATGCCGGCTCGTTATCCTCTCCAGGCCATAATGTTGATGGTGTTAATTTATGGCCTCGCTCTTGTCCAAATCCCGAACGCGATCCCGGTCCCGATTCCCCCATGCGTATCCGGCTTTATTTATGAGCATTTTTTCATATTTACACTGGGAAGATGTTTATGTCTTGAATGATACATGTAAATATACAGTAGTATCAGGGGAATCACTACTTTAATGATTAACATATAATGCTCAAACTTCGATCAGCAGAATATCTTCAATTATTAAGTAATGCAAGCTCTAATAAATCTAAAGTTTACGATATATTGAAATCTATCTTAAAACTATATTAAATCAAATTGGTTTATTTTCCCCTGTGCATTTACCTTGCTTTCTGCTTCGTTTAGCATGGATTTTCTTTGAAAATTATTCATACACCTTGCCAGAGCTTGGTGCCGCTTGTCAATTTTACGCCCGAACGTGAAAAACTTTATCGTTGGTTTTTATATTTCGGCATCTTGTATGTTTTGCTTCCCAACTACTTATGTTTGCTCTAACGCATTTACCGTTAGCTCTTGATGTTTGATAAAAAGAGAAATAAAACCGCAAAATCATAGCCAAAACCCGTTGGCGTTCATAGTTGGAGGTCCATTCGGCCAAAATTAATGACTTCAATTTGCCGCAATGTGTTGAGCATTAAATTTGTTATAGTTTTTAGTCGCTTACTTTGTCAGTTTTTAACCAGCTCGGGGGAAGTCGGAAATTGCTGACTCAAATTAACTTAAAATCGATGTGAAATTTCTGGAAATTATCTGTGTTTTTTATTGACTTTTAAGCAGTAAAACGATCGATCAATTATGGCGGCAAATGACATTCTTTGAAAGCATCGTGGAAGTTTTGACATTTTATTAAATTTTTCGTTAATGAGATATCTGGTTTTAAAGCTGTATAAATATGAAAAAGATGTTGTGTATATCTTCTGACAGAGACCCCATCAGATCAGATCCGATCCCACCCCATCCATGGGCTGAAACCTTACACAACTCACTCAAAATCACATGGCTTTGGCTGGCACGCATAAATTGCATTACTTTATGATTATTATTCTAATTAATGCACAGTTCCCACATTAATAAGCACCCGAAAAAACCATGCCTAACCATATGGCAGAAGCGGCAGCAGAAGATAACAAAATAACAAGGCCCAAAACCAAGCCTCTATCTGCGGTATTGTTCACGCCATTGGGCACGGGTTTGTCCAACTGACTAACCGACTATGTATCTGACTGACTGACTGATTGACTGACTGACTGACTGGATGGCTGGTTGGCTGACTGACAGCTCAAAGAAACCTTCAAATGCAACGCAGCAATGAAGACAATGCCAAGCAATATCAATGAAGTTATCGTTGCGAGTACAATGCAAAAACCCACAAGAAGACAACTGCAATCCGAGTTGGTTTTAATCGACACGCTGATCGGATCGCTTCGGTGCACAAGATATTATGCACCGTGCTTCCCAACCGATAATGTTGTTAATACACAAACAAAAACGACAAGTTGTAATTATGACAGCGTCATAGATCAAATTGTTGGATAAGTTACGCAGGAAGTGTGAAAAATCCGATGATAACAGCGAAAATTGTCATTAATTAATTGAATAATTACCATCATATTCTCACCGTATCAAGGCTGGTAATTATGTATAAAATTATGTCATTGGTTTGACAGGTTTTCCATTTATTTATGCAATAAAATAAACTTAGATGTTTGGTAGGAAATATAAAGGGGTTTGTGAATCAGGCTTCTGTATTATTTACTACAAAGTTACGTTATATTATTAAAATTCAATATATAAACTACAGTTTTTCCTCTCGTTCCCTATACTCATATTCCTCGGACTTTCCCACAAATTACCATAAAAGTCTGCACGCAGAATTGAACCAATCTTTGTTGGCCCAACAACAAAAGTTGTCCTGAACAACTTTTAATTTTCTGGTCACTGCACGACTTTTGCACGCGTTTTTCTCGGCAATCTCGACGAAGTTCGCCTGTTGCAATTGTTGTTTATATTTTTTTATTGGAAAACTGGCCGCGAGGTCAACAAGAAACTGCCTCTCTTTTGATTTTCCACGCTCGCGTGTGCTGCGTATGTTCTCCGGCTTGGCTTTGACTCCGCTCCGGTTCACTTTCGTGGCATCCTTCAACTTTAAAAGCGAAAGACACCAAAATGCAATTGAAATGAATGAAAAATCGTGTTCCAAATGTCAGATGCGAGCCCCAAAAACAAAACAGACAAACTGTAGCAATTGCTCGGTCTTCTCGATCTCCGCTTAGGTGATTCTCTTGTTTCACTTTCGGTTTTGGCTTTGGATTCAGTTTCAATTACGCTTTTGTTTTTTGGTTTTTCGGTTTTTTTGGTTTTCGGGTTTCAGTTTCTGTTTTTGGCTGGGATACAAATTGCAATTTGATTGCTTCAAGCTGTTCGAGTTAATTGAGGTCAAAAGCGTTGTCAGCATCTTCCAAAAATGCACTGATTTCGGGGATCGGTTTTGGTTTTATTTTTTTGGACGCTAATTAAACGCCCAGAAAGGAGTGTGAAGAGCAATGTTTAGAGGCAACAATTAAGATTTTTCAGACACTTAAAAGGTGCTAACAATGGATCAACTTTGCTTCGAAATTATAGTAACTTTGCATGACAAAATAATCTACACTGATGGTTGAAATCGAAGGGAAATCAGAGAGCTGAATTCTGATTATTGGCAAAGGTCTCATACCAGGGGGTCGCCTGGAGAAAATTATCCTTGGAAATAAATTTAGTATATTACTTCAGAGATATTTCATTATTTTCGGGAAAGTTCATGATTTTAGGATATAAAAACAAGAGACAAAAGTACATATCATGAATAATAATAGAAATATTAAATCTATCTGTTGATATTCTCTGTGGGATAACTCCACTTATTTATCTGCTAATCCTCTAAAGAGCTTAAAGTCTTTTCAATATTATACAATATTCTTTTGATATTTATATAATTATGTTTCCATTTAGACCTGTGTAACCCTGTGCTCACCCCCAGCGGTCATCAATTGTACACCAAAGAAGCAAATGACATAATTATATTGCATCAACTCAAAAGTCGTGGGCTACTGTAATTCCAGACTTATTGCTTCTGTTTTAGGCGCAAACCAAGAGGGCCATTTCGAAATTTTAAATAGGAAAGAAAAAGAGAAGCCAGTCAGACATTTTTGGCTGCTTGGGGCTAAGGTCATGTGAAACTATGCAGCAGCAGAAGCCGAAGAAGCCGGCCAAACAAAAGCCAAGCTCGGATGATGAGCTATGACTTCTGTCTGGCTGCTTGGCCTTTCGGTAATTGCCAATGCTGGCGGCAGTTGCCGTTTGTTTGCCAAATGGCCAAGATATAAAAAGTATATTTTTTGATTTCAATTTCATTTTGGGCTTTTGCCTTAGCCGCCTTTCGGTGTGCAACGACAACAACGCCGACGCCCATTGTCTCGGTGGGTACTCTTATTAATTGCAGGGCTGTTGCTGGAGCATTACTTTTGATAATTTTTCAGTCTTTGTCTCAGTTGGCAAGGTTAAGCCGAAGTTCAAGATGTGGTTTTTTATTGTATGACTTTGCCCTATAGCATTGTGTTTAATCAACTGGAAATTAAAAAAACAAGAGGGAAAAAGCTAACTAATAGTATACCTTTGCAGTTATCAAATCATCATAACTAAGCGAAAAATTCCTTAAATTTAAATCGGAGAGCATTTAAATGTTAGTTTTTATTAGGGCAACAAATCTGCATACTGAGTTTTAAAATTTAAAAAACTACATTTTTTGTGAAATTTTGACAATTTTAATGATGTAACCCCTTATAAAAATTTGAAAATTTGAACATTTTTGAAAAAATTAAATTTTGACCAAACATAGCTAGATCGATTCGGTTGTTAATTCTGATCAAAAATATATATGAAATATAGGGTCGGAAATGATTCCTTCACTGCGTTTCAAGCTTCGTAACGAAATTATAGTACTCTGCAAAGGTAAATAAAAGCATTATAAAAAGATTGAAAAATTAAGCTGATGAATCATATTTACATGCTTTTAATTGTCTCTTTAATTGTTCTTTAAAATGTTATAGTATTTATAGCTTTTCGAATAAAAAACAGGTTTAATTTAACTCATGACCCAATTCTATTTTTTCGAGTTTGAGTTTTCAAGTTCGTGTTCAAAGTCTTTTGATTGCATAATGCAATTTTGAGTTCTTTTGCCAAATCTTTAATTTTCCTTTCGTTTTTCAGACCATCAACATGTCCGCCAGCTCCTCAGCCTGCGATTGCCTGGTGGGCGTGCCCACTGGACCCACCCTCGCCTCCACCTGCGGCGGCAGCGCCTTCATGCTGTTCATGGGTCTGCTGGAGGTCTTTATACGCTCACAGTGCGACCTGGAGGATCCCTGCGGCCGGGCCAGCACTCGGGTAAGTGTCGATCACCTATGGACACCTGAGGCCATTGGGTTATATCTATATATATATTACAGTTTCGATCGGAGCCGGATTACGAGTACGATTTCATTGTCATTGGCGGCGGCTCAGCGGGATCTGTGGTCGCCTCGCGCCTCTCTGAGGTGCCCCAGTGGAAGGTGTTGCTGATCGAAGCGGGTAAGTGATGGTGGCGCAGCACAGCAACATGTTGCCAGCGATTCACGCCGCTCACGGCAATTAGAGGCACGTCATGTGGCATTTGTTTAGAAGTAATTGAAGCCTAACTGCGGCAACACACAACTGAAGCGCTAATGCCACTTGGGCAACTCTTGTGGCAAAGAAGCAACCGCAACTGCCACGAGCATTATGTAAACTAAACGAGCTGCCACCGCCAGAGGCAATCTCCATCCCATGCAAATGGCTCTTCCCTGCCTAGGATTTGCCTTAGATTCGAGCTGTTACAATGCCTTTGCCCAAGCCGTTCCGCTTGACTTTATTTTTTGCACTCAATAATTGTGTTGTTGATCACCGCCTGTTTTCTTTATGAATGAATTACGAGGCGCAGGCATCACACGTGAATCTCTGAGTTAGTACATTATTATATTCAGCCTTTTTGCTTTTGCAGTACATTCACTTTGGCTTAATTAAGCTCAAATATGCGTCAAAAATCCGCTTAAGAGGCTTTTTAGCACTGCATAATTTTAAATTTTATAGTCTGAACATTTGCAAACATGGGTGTTAAGGTAATGTGTTGCCTTAAAGCTGAGTTCATGAATTAATATATATTTATTATATTAATATTTTAGCAAGAAATATATATATTTGGTTTGTAAATTGTCATTTCACTTAAATTAAGTGCATAAAGTAATAAATAATTAGGAAAGGTAGCACAATGGTTACAGATAAGGAATTTAAAAATTAATAATTATCATATTCAGTTTGTTTTTATGCATTTCAATAGGTTTTTATAAATAATTGATATATATTTTGTCTCATGATTAATTAATAACTAAACCCATGGAAAATTAAAATGTCAAGCTCTTTTTATCAACTCGATATCTCAATATTCCCTATCCAATACTAAAAGAAATCCGTCATTAATCATCATTTGATTTCCATTTTCAACTAATGTCTTACTAAGACACTCGAAGAGTGTGGAAAATCACACCGACTATCTTTCAAGCCTGGGAAAGCATTCTAATGGCTCCATTAAAACTGCCCCATCAGCATTCTTGGATCCGCTTGGCTTACTTTCTGGGTCTCTCTCATCGGTAGTTTTCAATTTTTGCGCAAAGTAATTGCTTATAGCGACAATTTTTACGCCTCGTCACTAATTACACTAATTACACGAGACCAAAGCACACTAGAAGTTGTCAATGCGTTGGCGTTAATTATACAACAATGCCTGCGGCTGGAGTGCCATTAGCCGTGGCCATTATTACCTGGCTTATTATCCATACTGATATACCTGTATGAGCAGATAACTCCCGGCTTAAGTGCCTTTTGTTTCCATCATAATTCGGACTGGCTTGACATTAGACATGCAGCTCGTCAAAATTTAGTCAATGTCAAAAGCATGCCGGAAAAAAATTAAAGAAGCCAACTTGGTGCCTGGTACACTGACCCCCTAGAATGACCCTCGTCTAAGGTTAATGTCTTCTTCATACTCCTTGCACGTGTTCTAAATCTGAGCTCTAAATTTAAATCATATTCTAAATTATGCTTTATAGCCTAACAAATCATGTGTCGCACTTAAATCAAATAAATAATTTGGTCACTTTGGATTTAAGATACATTTATTTTTAGCTTATTTTGTCTTTTTTTAAACGATTACAGAAGTGAATACGGTGCCAGGTACACTGAACTCTTAATTAACTTTTGACTTGGGTTAATGTCTTCAGTTTGCTCCTGGCGCGTGTTCTAAATTCTAGATTTAAGCTGATAATATTAGGATTATTATTTAAAATATCTTCTATATACATCAAACTCAGGAATTACTTATCTTAGGTTCCCTAGTTGAACTTGAGAAATGTAAACTACGTTCTTATTCTAGCAACTTCAATGCCACCTCAGGTTACTCTTGCAGGGTATTATAATTTTAGTCAGAAGCTTGAAACACAGTGAAGAAGCCATTTCCGACCCTATAAATCATATATATTATTGATCAGAATTAACAGACGAATCGATCTAGCTATGTCCGACCAAAATCTATTTTTTTTTCAAAATTTTCGAAAATTTCAAATTTTCATAAGGGGTTACATCATTAAAATTGTCAAAAATTGACCAAAAATTTAGTTTTTTATATTGAAAAACTAAGTATGCAAATTTGTTCGGGCTATAAAAACTAGCACAGAAAAGCTTTCCGAATTGAAATTAATGCGTTTTTTGTTAAGTTATGTTGATTTCCATTTTTAAACTGCAAGGGCATTTAAACTTTTGTCTTGCCGAATTAAGCTTCTTTTTCCCCTCTTCTTTTTAATTAATTTATTATAATTACCATATAATGTGGTCATAAAATTGAGTCAATGCAAATTTCTTCTTGCCATCGAGTTATTTATGAAGTCAATATTCGAGCAAAGACGTCCGACTTGGTTCAGTCTCAGCTTAGCCTTTACTCCAAGCTAATTAGAATGCATTTCAGATTGGTGCTAATTGTTTTCTTTTAATTCTCGGCGTAAACACCAAAACGCATTTGTTTTTATTTGCACGACACATACGTATGTTGGATCTGGCCCCAGAACAAGTTATAAACAATATGGGGAACATATATAACGATTGTACTCAATGAATCAGAGCCGGTATTTTTTTCTCTTTCTAAATTTTTGGCGGTTTAAGTTTAAGTTTCCTTTTGTTGAAATACCAACTTAAATTATTAGTCAGGATTTTAGCGGTGAAATTTTTGGCTCCCACGCTATGGCTAGCAGCAATCAAAGATTACCGCTTGAATTGATTTAATTAACTTGAGTCGTGGTCCCGAGCTGAGCGGAAATTCTAGAACGCTGATTGAGCCAACATATACCTACTAATTACAATAGATTAGCCTGGCTTAAGCGAAAGCGTGCCTCGGATGTCCCAAACTCTAATTGAAGCCAAAGCCCACCCAAGCGCCGAAGGTTGGGCCGAAGTTGGCTTAAATGCCTTCTTAATGGCCAATTTGGGCCTATTTATCATGACTCACGATCAGTTATTGAATGGATCTTGGAGTTAAGTACATTTGTAGAGTAAACAAATTATCTGAGAGTATTATCTTCAATGAGTTTTTTAAATAACGAAGCCAAGCTTTGTGGCTAATTCTATTCTTTTTTATAATATCCATTAGAGTACTCATAAATATCTTGTTCTATGTAACTTTCAGGTGGCGATGAACCTGTGGGTGCCCAGATTCCCTCCATGTTCCTTAACTTCATCGGCAGCGACATCGACTACCGCTACAACACGGAGCCGGAGCGGATGGCCTGCCTGTCCTCGATGGAGCAGCGGTGCTACTGGCCCCGAGGCAAGGTCCTGGGCGGCACTTCGGTGATGAATGGCATGATGTATATCCGTGGCAATCGCGAGGACTATGATGATTGGGCAGCACAGGGTAATCCAGGCTGGGCCTACAATGATGTGCTGCCGTTCTTCAAGAAGTCGGAGGATAACCTGGAACTGGATGCGGTGGGCACGGAATATCACGCCAAGGGTGGTCTGCTGCCGGTGGGCAAGTTCCCCTACAATCCACCACTATCCTATGCCATTCTCAAGGCCGGCGAGGAACTGGGCTTCTCCGTGCAGGATCTCAATGGTCAGAACTCCACAGGATTTATGATTGCCCAGATGACGGCCCGCAATGGCATCAGATATAGCTCGGCCCGAGCTTTCCTGCGTCCAGCACGCATGCGCAACAACCTGCATATCCTGTTGAACACCACTGTGACCAAGATCCTCATCCATCCACACACCAAAAATGTGCTGGGCGTGGAGGTGAGCGACCAATTTGGTAGCATGCGTAAGATCTTGGTCAAGAAGGAGGTGGTGTTGAGTGCTGGTGCCGTAAACTCGCCTCAGATTCTGCTCCTTAGCGGTGTGGGTCCCAAAGATGAGCTGCAGCAGGTGAATGTGCGACCAGTGCACCATCTCCCGGGTGTGGGCAAGAACCTCCATAACCATGTGGCCTACTTCACCAACTTCTTTATCGATGATGCGGACACGGCGCCTCTTAACTGGGCCACGGCCATGGAGTACTTGCTGTTCCGGGATGGCCTAATGTCGGGCACTGGTATTTCGGATGTGACCGGAAAACTGGCCACCCGTTGGGCCGACAGACCGGATCTGCCCGATCTCCAGCTTTACTTCGGTGGCTACCTGGCCAGCTGTGCCCGCACAGGACAGGTGGGCGAACTGCTCTCCAATAACTCCCGGGCCATCCAGATATTCCCAGCAGTTCTTAATCCCCGTTCTCGGGGATACATCGCCCTGCGTTCAGCCGATCCCCTGGATCCGCCTCGCATCTTTGCTAATTACCTTACCGATGAGCGGGATGTAAAGACCCTGGTGGAGGGCATTAAGTTCGCCATTCGCCTGTCCCAAACATCGCCACTGAAGCAGTATGGCATGCGGTTGGACAAGACGGTGGTCAAGGGATGCGAGGCTCCGACCTTCGGTAGCGACGCCTATTGGGAGTGCGCCGTGCGGCAGAACACGGGTCCGGAGAATCATCAGGCGGGCTCCTGCAAAATGGGTCCCAGCCACGATCCCATGGCGGTGGTTAACCACGAGCTAAGGGTCCATGGCATCCGGGGACTGCGCGTCATGGACACCAGCATCATGCCCAAGGTGACGGCGGGCAATACGCACGCTCCCGCTGTAATGATTGCGGAGAAGGGAGCCTACCTCCTGAAGAGGGCCTGGGGCGCCAAGGTTTGACGAGTGGATGCGACGTGGACGTTGCATAGAGTAATTTAATCAAAAACTCCAAGCGAAAATTAAGCGAAATTACACTTAAGGCTCCTCTCAGCTCAGATCCAAAACTATATCTTTCTATATACCTTTGGCCAATCTAATACAATCTAATCCGATCCAATACCAAACGAAGGCATCTCACACTCTAGGCACACCACGTTGCGCAATCTCCAATAATGCTCTCGATAAGTTAATAACCAATAAAGTACTCTTAAACTAACTAACTACAGTGACCCACTAAAGATACAGTCGAACTTTCGTAACTCAAACCACAATAGATCCTAAAATCATGGCATTTAAACCACAAAAACCTACTATACTTAAAGAAAAAATATTAGAAAATATAAAACTAATATATATGGTTTTTAGAAAAGCGAGATTTTCATTATCTTTAGCAAAACAAACCTGAATATAAACATTAACGTTGAACCGACATAGTTTATTACTCGTTTTTACCGTCGAGTGTGTGAAGTTCGACTGTATGCTTAAACTTCGTAATGAACGTTCATTATAATCTACACTTTAAATACGTAATTGTTGTTTAGACCCATTCAGTATACAAATTGTATTTATTGTTTGTGGGCTACCAAACAATTACATACTTTTATTTAAACTACATATATAATTCTTGTGACCCAATATACCAATGTAAATTTCGTTTATCGTTCACTTTGCAATCGCACGGATGAACGGATGGCCTGAACTTCTGTATACGCGTATATTGCATGTATTTATTGTTCGATTAAAGTGCAACTATTTAGTTTAACTGCCTAACAAGCCTCTTAATTTGGTCACGTTTAGCACATGATTATGGATCGATCGACGGTATATATATCAAAGCAGCTAGAATTCCACTCACCAGTCAGAGTCTGCAATGTTTCGTTCTATATTCCTGGTTCCAGTGTTCTGCCTGATCTTAGTGGCCACCCAGGATGAAGTGGTGCCCGACGATCCGGAAGTGCAGAAGCAAATGCACGCAATGTTCTACAAGGCTAGAGTGGCCTGTGCGGATGAGAATTTGATTCCGTATGGTAAGTCACGGTACCTACAATTATTCAAACAAAATGATCTTTAATTGGTGAAACACTAGAGTGATTAGGGTCCCTTTGTGTGAAGCGTATACAAACTTCCGAGTTACGGGATATAATGCAAAAATTATTATTTGCATGGCATGATCAAAGTTATTTGTAATATAAATTTTAGTTTTTCTATAAAAGGGGAGTAACTGATATCCAAAAGACATTCAGTTAGTTTAAAATGTTTTCCACATTGCTCAAGTTCAGCTTTGGTCTGTTCAGCCTGAGTCTGTACTCTGTGCATGCTCTGCAGGATCACGCCAAGGATAATGGCGATGTTTTCATTATAAATTACGATAGCTTCGATGGTGATGTGGATGACATATCCACCACCACACCAGCTCCCAGGGAAGCCGACTATGTAGATTTCGATGAGGTCAATCGCATCTGCAATGCCAGTTTTATAACTCCAATGCGTGAGTTCGGTCGGGGAGATTAATGCTTGAAACGGAAACCTAAATCTAAAATCCTTTCAGCCAACGTCTTACAGTTTAATAGCACAGGTGAGCTGCCGGACGACAAGGATAAAACTAGCATGGTAAGTGGGTTTTGATTCACCCTTTTCTATTACCATTCACACGCGTTTTGGGCAGTGCTATTTCCACTGCTTCTTTGAAAAGTCGGGCTTGATGAAGGACTACAAGTTGAACACAGATCTGGTGCGCAAATATGTTTGGCCGGCCACCGGCGATTCCATCGAGGTTTGCCAGAACGAGGGCAGTAAGTAGCAGAAACAGATAGCTGGACCTACATTATGTAATCCTTAATCTTGCATCTCCAGAGGACGAACCGAATGCTTGCGAACGGGGCTATGCCATCGTCAAGTGTGTCTTCATCAGAGCCCTTACGGATGCCAGGAACAAGCCCACCGTCTAATAACTCCAAGCAAGCACATCTATTAACCTTTTTGCTAGAAAATTACGATTATTATTAAATATTGCTACGGCCAATGCACACATTTTGCACCAACTACTCCTCTCGACTGTTTTCTTGGCCCAACTATCACGTGCCGTCAACTCCACCACACACGGTGTTGCTGTAGTTGAGCAGGCGGCTCAACCGCTTGCCAATGGGCTTGGGGTACTGGTTATTCTTCAGCAGGAACTCCTTGGACTGATGCTCTACGGCCCCGTTGTCCAGTTGGTACTTGCAGAGCGTGTGTAGGGGTCGCACAAGCGATTGCTTCAGCTCTGGCCGGGCCTCGAGCACGGCCAGGCACTGGGCGGCGGTTTCCAGGGTGCTGAGGCAGCCCTCAGTGGGCTGTGTGCGGATAATGTAGTCGCTGATGCCCACGGCGATTAGCTTCACTTGGCGTAAACTGTGCAGGGCAGGGCTACTGGCGTAGATTGCTTTGGCCTGTGGCCAGGTGCCGTCTATGAGGACCAAGGTGTAGGGACCGGCGCTGCGATCGACTTCCTCTAAGGGAACCGAGTCCCGGCTGGGATAAAGCAGCAATGTCGTCGGGGAATCCAAGATTCTCTGCAGTTCCGCGTGGTTTTTGTGATTCGGAAACCGCTTGCCCTTGTAGACCACACACTTTCCGGGCTCCAGACCCAGCTGGAGCATCAGGGCCGTTCGAAGCGATCGCTTCTCCTCAGCGGGATGCTGCAGAATAACAATCTGCGAGGTCACCGCCTCTGGTGGATGCGGTAAAGCTGGACACCAGCAAACAACCACCGGTCGTCTATGAAGATTTGAGCATTTAACTTGGATTTCAGGATGGGATTTCCGGCTTTACCACTCACTTGCACTGCTCACACTTGTCGCGCCTGTCGGGCGGATCGGCGCTGATGCCGACGAGATCCATCCAAGCTTCATTTTCGTTCGTTTCCATTGATTAAATTAAATTAAATGCTGGAATTAAAACTCAGCTGAAGATACTCGCAGAATCAACCGTGAAGGAGTGACAACCCTGGCCGCCACATGGCCAACCCAACCACCCTGTGCTTGCAACAGCTGTTATTAGCAAAAGGGAATCAGCGTACATGCGGTGGAAAGTTACTGAAAAAGTGATTTTTATTTATATTTAAATTTAGGGACCCTTAGTACTAATAACTATCATATCCATCGATTTGAGAAAAAAACAAATATAAAGAGGACAATTACAATTAAGGTATTAATAAAATAAATTAAATAATTAAGCAGTTTCAATTTATCCACTAATTTACGATCACTGCAAATTGTCAACTCTTTCACGCATAAACTATGCAGTCCAGCTTTCTGTTTTCTATTTAGGTTTTATACATGAATTAAACTAGTTGTTAGGCTTAAAGTTTTAAAATTTGTAGTGTAATTTAAGCAAAATGCAGAGTATAGGCTGGACGCTGATTATGAAACGCGGCTGCTTGTGCCGAAAGGAGACCCTGAACATCAACGGATCCCGTTACACGGTCCGCGAAAGGCTAGCTCAAGGGTTTGTATTCCAGTATATGGCACTATCTCATTTAAAATATCTAATCTCTTGCTGACACTGTGCATACAGAGGCTTCAGTCTCATCGACCTTGGAGAAAACGCGGCTACGCGCCGGAGCTATGCGATAAAGCGCATCACCTGCCACAGCATCGACGACCAGAATATAGCCCTGCGGGAAATCGAGAACTGCCGGAAAATTGACTCGGAGAACGTCATCCGTGTGGTGGACTACGAGCTGAAGGGTCAGGCGGACATTGTGATCAACACCACCAGCACCTTGTTCATCGTGCTGCCCTATTACAAGCATGGAGCTCTGGCGGATCATTTGTTGGTAAGGGCGCGGAAACAGGACCACATGCCCGAGGCGCAGATCCTGCAGATTTTCCTGGGCGTCTGCGAGGGACTGAAGGCCATTCATGAGGCAAAGCCGGTGCCGCTGGCCCACCGGGATCTAAAAACTGCCAACATCTGTCTCTCGGACTCGTTCGAACCCATCATCGTGGATCTGGGCTCCATGACCGAGGCACGGCTGCAGATCGTGGGTCAGTCGGATGCCCAGCGGCTGCAGGACGAAGCGGAGGAGAGGAGTTCCATTGTTTACCGGGCCCCTGAACTTTTCACCGTGAAATCATACTGCACCATCGACGAGAGAACGGATATATGGGTAATAGCTTATACATCTATATAGATGCTTAATAATATTCTTATATCAACTGAAATTGTCATTTCAGAGTCTCGGATGTGTGCTGTACGCAATGTGCTACTTTAACTCACCCTTTGATCCCATCTACGAGCGAGGAGACAGCGTGGCCTTGGCCGTGCTAAGCGGCAATGTAAACATTCCAGAAGATTCCATCTACACAGATGTAAGCAAATCTTCTGAAGCCTTACGAATACATTTATTAAATCCCATCTATTTCCACAGGACATGCACGAATTAATCAACTATATGCTACGCACCGATCCAATGGAACGACCGTTCATCTTCAGTGTCATCGAGCGCACCCACGATCTGATACAGAAGCTTGAGGGTCGCTTGTAGCTCCCACTTACTGGATTCCATCTCGTCTAAACGCATTTCATAAGCCAGATACACCGCTAACTGTTTTTTGACTATGTATTATTGTAACATAATTGTAAACCTGCAGAGATTTTTGTGAAATAATGTCTTATTAATCTAGCTTTTTATTTGTTTAGTCTAATACTAGTGTTCGTCGCGGGTCAGTCCTGGACAGTTGGAGTCTAGATCTGCCGAACCCTCGTAATGCGTTCCACACCAGTAGCAGAACGAGTAGGCGGTCCGCAAGTAGCCAGTGAGGAGCTCCAGCTGCTCGACTGGAGTGTATTGTTCCTCTTTGGGCGTCTCCTCTTCTTCGGTCGGATCATCTTCTTCGGCATCGCTATTCCCTTCCTCCTTTGGCTGGGGTGGCCAGAAGAATTCCAAATCTGGCAGAGTAACACCGGCTTTTAGATCCAAGGACTCGCAGGTTTGTTGGCATCTCCTTATGTCGTATTGCAGCTTCCTCTCCTCAGCTTTTTGAGTGGCACGTCTTCTATAGGCTTCCGTGCTGATCTCCTCACCGGATTCAATGCCCGCCCTTTGCAAGAGATGTGCTCTTCTTATTTCCTGTCGCTTGGTAGCCAACTCTGCAACGGCCGCATCCCGTCCTAGGCCTCCACGTCCTGTTTTTATCGTTATTCCCACAGGTTCTTTACGAGCATCGGGTTGTTTTCCCAATCCAGATCCCGCTTTGTAGCCCATTTTTGCCAGGAGTTGAAAACCCTTGTTGTCCGTCGACAGCGGTTTGTTAAGGGATTGCTGGAGACGTGCATTGTCCACGGTACCAGAAGTAGCAGTAGCCTCCCTTTGTCTTTTCCTTTGCTCCTCTTTTTTTGTTTCAACTTCAATCTGTCTTTTCTTGCCCCGATCCTGGACCAGGCTGGGACGCACCTCCTGCAAGCTGTATGGAAAAATACAACTTAGTTAAATTCCTCTACCTAATCTTTTCTAGATTTCACCCAGCCAGGAATTTGTCCGACATATAATCATCTTCTTCGTCAGACATTTGATGCTTCAAAGGTGCAGTAATAACAAATTCGCAAATGACAGCACGGAGAGTCAAGTTAATTTTCAAAATAAAAACAATAATAAGACCGGTGTTTTTATCCTATTGTGTGATAGTGTGACCAAAATCCATTCTTAATCAGCTGGACCCAAGGCCTTTATAAACTGTTATATGTACATAGTTATCGAATTTATCTGTTGGCGCCAAATTTAAATTTAATTGATTTCTAGTCTTATTGAAGTTAAAGATTTGTTAATTTTTCTCACACAAAAAAAAGAAGGATTATGAAAAACCTTAAGTGGTATGTAATTTTATAAACAATTTTATATTAACTTACTGGGCGGTTATTGACACTTTTACATAAAGCAAAGTAAGCTCATCTGTTTAATGTCATTGTGTTTTGAATGTTTTATTGCTAATCCCCACATCTTGTTTCTGCACAAAGTAAGTTGGCGATAATTTAATATCCCACAAATCAAATATACTGCCACTAAACCCACAGGAAAGATGACGTATGAATACCATTCCGCCTTACTGAGTGCTGAGCGCCGAAATGTGCAATTGGAGAACGCCCGTGCAGCTATAGACCTTGGATCAATTTCCGTGGCCATCACAGCGTGCAACGGCGTGGTCATTGCTGCAGATAAAACGCCCCCATCGCCGCTATATGATGTGGACAGTGTTCGCCGCGTGGAAATGATAGCCAAGCACATCGGCATGGTTTACTCGGGAGTAGATCCAGACTACCGCATCCTGGTGATAGCGGCTCGCAAGGTCGCCCAACTCTATTACCTGACCCATATGAATCTGATCCCGGTAAAAGAGTTGGCAAAATGCATGGCTATCATCATGACGGATCACACCAATCTCTATGCGGTTCGGCCATTTGGCGTTTCGCTATTAATCTGTGGCTGGAGCGACGGATGTCCACAGGTCTACAAAGTTGATCCTTCGGGGCTGTACTCCGCCTGGAAGGCATATGCCCAGGGAAAGAATGCGGTTCATAGCAATAACATGCTGGTGGATCGGTATAACGAAGTATTGAACACCGACGACGCTGTTTACACCGCCCTCCAGGTGCTGCGGCAGAGTGGCTGCGAAATGATTTCCGACAACATCGAGATCGCAATTTGCAGTTCGAACGGATATCGTCGTCTGGACCACGGATCAATTCAAAAGTATATATCCCGTTTTTGCTCTTATTAAACGGTTTTTATAGCGTTATACTATGCTTTTAAAAATATATAATCAATAGGTTAATTTTAATTATATTTGAAAATTATTTTAAATTGTTTTAAAATTGTGTTATTAACCAAAAAGAATTTAAATAATAATTTTAATTTAAATACTAAACCAAAAATACCGCCAAGTCGCCTGAAATTTAGTTGGCAGCACGTAAGCAGCTGTTTTGGTTTTTTTTTGGCAAATGGACAGTCCCCTTCATTTCCCATGTGCTTCTTGTCAACATTTCGTGGATTTCGGTAAAAATTAATTAAAATCAGCAATATGGGCACTGTAAGTACTTTAATTTACCATATATTTCTAATAATGATCTATTGAAACCGTTTACCTGCAGAAAAAGGTGAAAATCAGCTCGGTGAAGCGAGCGGCTCACCTTAAGTCGAAGAAAACACCGCTCTCGAAGCAGCAACAACAAAAGAATAAGCAGAAGCGCGACCAACTGCTATCCAAGCGGGAGCAGGGCCAGAATATATTCTCTCAGAAGGCCCGGAAGAAGGATAACCTGGCCCAGCGGAAAAAGCACAATAAACTAGCCTCCCTGGGACTGAATCCTCTCGAGCAAGATGACAATGAAGACGATGACGATCAGATGCTGGACAATGTGGCCGACATGCTCGACGGCGACGACTTGGCTCTACTGCAAGCCAACAAGCGCAAGCGAAAAGCCAAGAATGACGACGAAGACGGGGCTGACCAGCAGGCTTCTATTGGCTTGGAAAGGGCCTACACCTCGGACACGAAGAAGGAGCAAGCGGCGCAGAAGATTAAGCTGGATTTGCTGCCAATTAAATCAAGAGATGGTCAGATCATCACCCGAACCACAGAGGTTGATTATCTGCCAAAGCCCAAGCTCAAGAAGAGGGATGAAGAAGTGGAGGACGTAGAGGATTCCGAAGAAGAGGAGGACGGCGACACCGAGTTCGAGGACAGCGACGACGATGTGGTCAACGATGACGAGGCAGCATCAGCAGCCAAACATGTTCCAAAGCTCATTTCCACAACGGACCTGCTGATTGCTCGCCAGCAGGAGATCGAACGGCAGAAGTATCGCATAGGAATCATTTGCTCTGGGTTGCTCGAAAAGCCCGAGGATAAGATGCGTAATTTCCATGCACTCTACGAGCTTATGGACGAGATAAACCCAGCTACTAAGCTGCCCAACCTGATGCCCGTACGGAAACTGGCCATAATATCCATAACGGAGATCTTTAAGGACATTCTGCCCGAGTATCGTGTTGGCCAGGTGGACACCAAGATGCAGACACTGCGTAAGGCCACTCTAGAGCGTGTAACATTCGAAAACGCTCTGCTACAGCAGTTCAAAAAGTTCTTGCAGAAGCTGGAGCATCTCACGGCGCAGGTGAACAAGAGAGGCGGTCTGAGGACGCCGCAGACTATCAAGTTGGCCACCGTGGCTGTGCAATGCATGTGCGAACTGTTGGTGGCGCATCCCTACTTCAACTACGTGCAAAACATAGCTCAGCTGCTTGTCTACATGTTGAACTGCAATTACCAGGAGATGAGAACGGCGGTCAACGAGTGCTTCCGAACTGTCTTTGCCAACGACAAGAAATATGAAATGGCCCTCTTCATTGTGAGGCGAATTAACAATCTTATCAAGACGAAGCAGAACAATGTCCATGTCGAGTGCATCACCTGCCTGATGGGTCTGAAGATTAAGAGCGTAAATCTGGATGCCGAGAAGGAGAACGAGCTGAAGCAAAAGAAGCTGGAATCGCACCGTCAACGTTTAATTAGTCTGTCGAAAAAGGAGCGGAAGAGGCGAAAGAAGCTCACCGAGGTGAACAGGGAACTGGAGGAGACCCGTGCCGAGGAGAACAAGCAGGCCAAGAACCTGAAGCTCACCGAGATCATCAAGATGGTATTCACCATCTACTTCCGTGTGCTGAAGAACGATCCCACGTCTCGAGTGCTGAGCGCGATTCTGGAGGGTTTGGCAGAGTGAGTTTCTTTTACCATACTGCTCGTAGACTCCGATCCCTAATCATTGATTTTATAACAGATTTGCCCATGTCATCAATCTTGACTTTTTCGCTGACCTCATCGATGTGCTTAACCGCATTTTGGAGGAACAAGAAGAACTGGGCTATCGGGAGCGACTGCACTGCATTCAAACTATATTTGTGATTCTGTCCGGCCAGGGTGAGGTGCTGAATATCGATCCCATCCGATTCTACCAGCACTTCTATCGGAATATGCTGGCCGTGCAGGCTGGCAAGAACCACGACGATTTTGCCATTATACTGCGCACCTTGGATGAGGTACTGGTGAAGCGAAGGCGGAATATGAGCCAGCAGCGTCTTATGGCGTTTGTGAAGCGCCTGCTGACGGGCAGTTTGCACCTCCTTCACAACGGCACCCTTGCGACGTTGGGTACCATCAAACAGACCTTCCAGCTCACCTCAGTGCTCGATGCTTTGCTGGACACGGACACTACCATCGGCTCTGGCCGCTACGACCCCGAACTGGACGATCCAGAGTACTGCAATGCGTCCAGCACGGCATTGTATGAGCTCGCCCTCCTGTCGCGACATTATCATCCCACGGTGCGACGGATGGCTATGCATATAGCCAACGGAGTTCCAGCCTCCGGCGAGGGAGCGCTACCCACCGATATTGGCAAGCTGTGAGTCATTGATACGTTCATATTATTAATATATTATTATATATTCTTCATCATTTTTTAGCTCATCGCACGATCTGTTTGAACAGTACGACAGTACGCAGATGGCCTTTAATCCGACGATACCGCTCCCGAAGGCGGGTCAACCCAAACTGAAAAAGGGCAAGCAGCTATATATACGATCAGATTTCAAGCAGGAATACGGAAAACTGTTGAGAGAGGGCAAAGCTTCACAGAGTAAAGATAAGAACATGCTACAAATTAATTTTCTTAGTGCACTCCAATAAAGTATGTTAAGAGATTTTAAGCTTGAAAGATTAAGACAATTTAAATATAATGTAAACGGAAAGAAATTATTTCTGAATTTCACTTTAACAACGGCATCAGTTGGATTATGATTAAATCATATAAATCATAAAATTTTCCTATTGAAAAGGTTACCATTAAAGATGGCATTGCCTCTTCTTGCTTTTGTAGATAACTTTTCATTAAATGTTTTTTGTCAATGAGGTTTCTTGTAGTATATTTCAATGCTTGGGTTCTAAAACTAACCATAAGGGTCTATGCTCGGAGCTCCTAACAATTTAAAAAGAAGTTAAGCCTAGGATAACTAAATCTAATGCCATAAATCCGGGTACAAGTGCCAGGGGTCGGAGGTGTTGCGTCAACTATGCGGTGGAGCCACCACCGCGCTGCCGTTGCTGTCCAGCGCTGGCCGGTGGCAGATACTCTCGGTTTCCGCTGGCTTGGGGCTGTTGGCCGAAGGTAGCCAATGAGCTCTCGGGGAGTGTTCCAGCGGCGGTGGCCAGCAGACCGGCTGCAGCTGCCGTCGGTGCCAAACGATTTGTTCCACCCCCTGGGACAATGGCGGGCCGGAGGACGGCACCGGCACCGTAGGGACTCTGAGCCTGGACAGTGGGTGTGGGCGTAGCCGAGGGATACGAACCCCTTCCAGCATTGTAGCCAGCCACTTGAGTTGGAATTGCGGTGGCGCGAAGGGTTCCAGCTGTGGCAACAGGTGCTCCGAAGGCAGTTGTGGTAGCGGCACTCGGTCGATATGCGTTGGACTGTGTGGCCAAGTTGGAGCCACTTCGTTCGGAGTAGTCGTAGATGTAGGCGTTGTTGGCATATAAACTAGGTGCCGAGACGCAGTCATATTGATTCCACCACACACAGACCAGCGTCTCCTGGCTAAACACGGTGCCATTGGGACACAGGAAGGAGTACGTTCGGTTGAGGGCGCAGATGTGGAAAACCTGACACTGGGCTTCGATGTCAGCGTAATATCCGGGCAAGGCCTGCTGCAAACAGTCGAAATTCGTGCGTGGCACCTGGGCGTAAATGGGATAGTCCACTCCCGGCACACCCGGAATGGCTGAGTAGTCGCCATCGGCATCGCTGTAGTCTCCATTATCCGCACCCGTTGTCCCACTGGGAACTCGAATGGCAGAGCCGCCAGGTGCGTTGCCATACTGCGGCGTCTGTGGGCCGTAGGGACCACTACGTGAGGATGGCGATGGTATTCCTCCCGACGCAGGTCTCCTGGGCTGGCTAATAGTGTTACTCGGTCCCACTGCGGCAGGTGCACCAAATGCCGTGGTAGCCTGACCGCTGGGCGTAAAACCAACGGCGGGTGAGGGAAAGAGGCCCGCACCTCCATACGCAGTGGTGGCCGGAGCAGGGGTCAGTGGAAGAGCAGCCGCCGTGGGATATGGACCGGGGGTTAAGCGACCCCCAGCGGTGACTCCACCCACACTGGCCACCTCGGGACGGCCATAGTTATAGCCACTTTGAGCCTGTCACAAAAGGGTTTAAATAAATAAGGTATATTAGGGAGAAGCTCCCAAAGGACTCACCTGCACCTGTAACTGGGCCAGACCGCCACTCCAGAGCAGCACCAGAACTGGAAGAAACATACGGGCCAACATTAGCGCTTTCTAATCTTGTTGGTGTGTGTGTGTGTGTGTGTGCGCGTTTGTGTGCGGAATCTGGCGAAGATCTGCTCCGAGCTGTGGAACCGACAACGCACCAAATCGAAATGAACGCCTGGCCAGCCATCGAAGGCGGTGGTACCAAAGAGTTTCGCAGTCCCTATTAAGGCCAAGTACGTCGCGATTCTGGGCGCTGATAGTGCGGCCAAGACGTCTCTGCACTGCGATCTTTATTTATCAGCTTCCTACTCCTACTCCACCAGCACAGTGGTATGAAATCCATTCAATAAAAAAAAAGGAAACAAGCTTTGAGAAGACAAAGTTTATGTACCCAATTATAGGATAGTATCGAAAATCAATCATAACTAAGCTTCAAATGTCGACACATTGAATCGATATTTATTGATATTTTTATATGACAAAATTTTCGCAAATCAATTTTTTAAAAACTCATTACTAAGCAAAGAAATCATTAAATTCCATTCGGAAAGCTTTTCTATGTTAGTTTTTATAAGGTTAATAAATCTGCATACTCAATTTTAAATTTTAGAACATTAAAATTTTGGACAATTTTAATGAATTTTATATATTTATAATTTTATAAAATTTTCATATTTTGAAAAAATTTTTAAAATTTATTTTTCTATCGGACATGGCTTGATTGACTCGGCTATTGATGCTGAGCAAGAATATATATAATTTATAGGGTCGGAAATGACTCCTTCACACTATTACAAGCTTCTGACTAAAATTATAATGCCCTGCAAGGATATAGAAGTGAATCAATTTATGTTTTTTTTATACCAAAGACTATCAACATAAAGATGCAAAACGCTATACCATTTATGTGCACTCGAGAGGAATATACCTTTTAAGCTCAGCTCATTATGTGACAGCTTTATTTCTAGGGATATCAAAGTGAGTTCTGCATTTTCTAGACATTAAGTTACTTGAGGATAAGTTAAGTTTGGTTTCTTTTAAAAACAAGAACTCATCTTACCACTGTGGCAATTGCAACAATAACGCACCGCAACATCAATTGGCTGCCAAGAATTGCGGCAGACGACGGGCCAAAGGCAAGACGCATGCCTCGTAAATATGCAAGGCAGCAAAAACTTAGACAGACAGACGCCCCTCGAAAGGAAGTGGTAATAGTGATGAGGCGGACAGCCGATCGCTCGTCACTCTTGAGTTACGCGCCGTGTTAGATTGGGTTGGGGTTGGGTCTGGGTCAGCTCTAGATGCGGCTTGTTGGCCAACTTACCTGCCAAGACGCACGAGCAGCGCTGCAGCGTTGCCCCCTGCACTTGCATCATTGGAAAATATGATGGTTTCTCAACAAAGATATCCCTAAAATCCTTTTCTGTTAACACGACAATGTGCTGCTGCGAACTGTCCAAACCCTGAGAAACAACTGCAGGTCAACTTAGAACGCCGCTAGAATTTTATACCAGTTCCTCCGGCTGACTTGGATGCATCGCATCTTTTTGGAATATTTATGTGGCAGCTGGCCCGAAGAGCAGCGACAGTTCATCAGTTCGTTTGTGCTTGCGCTTTAGCAGATTTACGACCCTGGATTATCCATTGTTGTAGCGGCGTCCAGTTATCAGAATTCATCTATCAGCGCGACCCTACGTGACGTATACGTAATATAAGTTACGTATACGACGATCAATTCAATATTATGGCCATTTCAAGTGCAATGCAATCGCAATTCGATCCGGACTTGTCCTTGGGGCAGTAAATTCGATTTTCTTGCAAATGCATTCGCTAGCAATGACAAAAATATTTAAATTTCGACTGATTACACGGGTATTTTACGACTCTTGTGGGGCTCGACCTTACCTCAATGATTTATATTGGAGCCGGAAAATGGAGAAGCCATCGTTGCATTTGTGTCAAGGCGATGTCGGAGGCTTTGGGAATAGTTAAGTTGACTTAATGCCAGTATAGTAATGATTTAATCAGTTGACTAAACAATTGCAAGCCATCACCCATATATTTTCCAACTAAAAGAGCATTACGATCAATCTTATTTTGTATTTACGTTTATATGTACTTTATTAAGTTTAAATAAATATTTACAAACAGAGACAGCAAGACGTACACAGATTGTTCAAATAGATCGCTCCTACTGGATACTGAATGGAAAGAGTTCTCGTTCGCTAAGACTAAGCAGTAAGACACTAATTTAATACAACTCTCGATTAAACTTAAACGGAAGCCGCTTGGCTGGGCACCAGGAACAACCAAGTCGAGGAGAAGGAGTATTTCAGGGCTCTCATCGTTGAGTATTTCGTTTACATATTTACAAACTAATTGCGCAAATTGCATTGGCTAAACGAAGACAATTAACAAGTAACTGGTTCAAAGTCAAAATCAAAATCAAAAGGGATTAAATTAAGAGAAATCAAATTGAAATCGGGGAAGGGGGAAACTCAAGGAGGAGCTGGAGAGTGGAGTTGACTAAAGTTAGGCATTAACTCGCAAGGTTTCGTGCACCGCTAGGAACCGCCACCGCCCTCGCTCTACCGCCTGCTGCTGAACTTGGACGCCAGCGAATATAATGACTTGAGCAGCTCCAGGGCCCGCCGATCCGAGCTGACCTCCAGCAGGGGCGCCGTTGTCGTGGTGCCCTCCTCGAGCTCCTCGACGCGGATCTCGAACTTGGTGGTTTCCTCGTAACTGCCTGCCCCCAGCCCTGTTGTCGTGGTGGGCAGATCCGTTGTTGTCGTGTATCCCGGAGTGGTGCTGGTGAAGTACTCGCCACCGGAGGCGGCTCCGCCACGTCGGAAGGTGGTCACTGGGATGCGATTTGTTGTGGTGGTCAGTCGCTGCCTGGAGGTCTTTCCTCCGGCCGCCGTCTTGCTGTCAATGTCGATAAGGGCGTTCAGGAGATGCTTCCTGCTCCGTTCCAGCGCCTTTCCATTGTGGTCGTCACAGGTCTGGATGAGCAGCAGCAGGAGACTGAGTACCTGGCGATCATGCTCCGCCTTGGCCATCACATTCCGCAAGTGCAGTGCCTCCTGCTCGTTGAGTCCTCCAAATAGCTTGTTGGCTATCCTCTGCAGGCCGCTACTGGAGGGCAGGGCGTCCCTGGGAATATCGTAGCTCCGGAAGATGTCCTCCCACTCATAGCGAGATGGCGTAGGTGTGGTCACCCTATAGGCGAACGGTGAGGGTGTTGTCGATGTCGTTGTCGTGGCACTTGTGGTCGAAGTGCGCTGCTCCTTCATCAGACCATCGTTGATGGTCAGGGGATCCAGGAAATCAGTCTGCGATTTGAGAGCCCACGGGTGCTCGGTGGGCTTGTGGGTAGTCACTAGCTTCTGGGGCCTGGCATCCTTCAGCAGATCGTTACGGGACTTGACAAACGACTGAGTTTGCTGCTGCTGCAGGAATTCCTCTCCAGAGTCTTGACTTGGTGGCGCCAGCTCCCCCGAGAACTCCAGTTCCTGGCCTCGATTCGTACTGGCCTCGTAGAGCTCGGTGGTGGTGGAGTACTCTGGAGCTGGTGTGGAGTCGAATTTGTGATTGATCTCGGCGGCAATGCTGTTGGGTGTGGGCGTGGTCTGCTCGGGCAATCCCTTGGTGGGCAGATAGTACTTGGCCGTTCCATCGCTGAACAACGAGGGATCCGTTGTGGTCACCGGCCGGAAGTTGGGTGTGCTTGGGGGCTCCGTAGGTCGAGCTCGGGCAGCCAGTTCTGCACGGAAGGTAGCTGGGTTGTCCAAATAACTCGAGAGAGCGTTGGAGAAGATCTGAGCGATCTTGCGAGACTCTGGCTTCTCTGCCAAAGCACCAATTGTTGAACCTGTGCTACCGATCTGGGGGAACTGCTGGTACTTTGATCCCGACTCGTTCTGGGTTCCATTCGGTGGGTTGGAGAGCAGTCCAGCACTTATGTCTCCATCTCCAGCACCGCGTCCTTGGGCTGCCTTCAGGCCAAAGAGATTGCTGTACTTCTTGACAGTAGTGTCACTCAACAGGCTCTTTTTAATGTCATCGGCATTCTCACTAATGGCTGGAGGATTCTCGGAGGTGGTGAGCAGGGCAGTGGCATCCGATGGCTTGATTGTGGGTAGCGGTGGCTTCGCAGACAGTTTGGTCTTTACACCGGTCTTGTCCGTCTTATCCGACTTCACATTTGGATTACCCAATGCATTGCCGGTCTCATTATGTTCCTGAGCAAAGTACTTTGCCAGGGACACCAGGGCATCGGGACCTGAGGATGGCGGGATCTCCAGGCCAACTCGGGCCGGAGCTGCTGCCGCAGCATTCAATTCCACGTCCTCAAACTGATCCTTCAGCAGGTTCATGGTCTTCAGCATTTCCTGCACATTGCGATAGACGGATTCCTCCTTCACGGGATTGGGTGCGAACAAAAGGACATCTTCTCCGGCAGCGCCTGCCGCATTGCCCCTAGGAGACTTGCCGCTCTTGGGCAGATAGGTGGGTCCGCTGCTGGTCGCCGATGGAGGTGGAGTAGTTGGCAAATAGTCGCGACTCTCACTGGACTTGGCGGGCGGACGGTATTCGCCGGAACTGGCCACATCGTAGTGGTGCCTCATGCCAATAATCACTGGCTTATAGGTGCTGTCCAGTTCGATGCTGGCACTAGCAGTGGGCTTGACTTTAGGCGCCGCCGATGACTCCAGGAAGATACCTGAACTGGCTCCTCCAAAGCGGTTAGGATTAGGTGTCGTTGCCACATGGCCACCCTTGATGTAGTTCAGCTTTCCCTCCGTGCTCTTGGACTTCACCAAGCTGGGCACTGTGGGCGTGTACAATGGCGTGGATTTGCTGGGCTCCAGGCGACGGACAGTGGAGAAGCCTCCGACGTTGTAGTGTGGCGTGGTCTGCGGCACAGATCTAGTGGAGTGAGCCTCAAAAAACTCGGGTTTCTCCTTAAGCTGGATGGGAGTGGGCTTCTCCTTGGGCTGAACGGGAGCTGACTTCTCCTTCTCCTTGCTGTGCTCCTCGCTGCCACTGTAACGATGCTGACCCCTCTGGCCATTCCTGGCTCTCTCGGTGGAGACACCTCTCTCCTGGGAGGCAGCCGGAGTTCTTTGGCGTGAGGGTTTCAATACAGTCAGGTCGTCGTTGCTGTTGCGACTGGGATTACCTTGCTCCTTGTTGGCCCTTCGCTTTCCAGAGCCACTGACAAAGGAGGAACTTTCTGCGGTGATCTGGGTCTCATGGTCATTATTGTTGTTATCGATGCTGGGCAGAACCTTCCGCTTCTCTCCGGAAACATCATCAAAATCCACGCTCTCCACAGAGGCGGGTACATCCTCGGTGGAATCAATGCGTCTGTCGGGATTGGAACGAGGTCCAGATCTCGCCTGACCAGCAACAGGAGTAACCTTGGGCTTAATGTTTAATCCACCGCCCACAATGTTGAAGCCCTGAACAGGAACTGAGGGACGAACACGATGCACCCGCTGTTTGTTCAAGATCTCTGCACTTTCCGCATAGTAACCCGAGGAACCCAGACAGTTCACCTTGAACCACCAGTCGCAGGTGAGCTCGCTCTGCTGGAAGATTGTGCCATTTGGACATAGGAAGGAAATCTTGCGGCCCTCTTCGCAGATGTGGAAGACCTGGAAGACAAGGTTACATTAGGGGTATTTTATTTAACAATTTAAGATTGATATTTTTACCTGACAATCCGTTTCCATGTCGGCAAAGTAACCATTTCCATAGGAGCGACAGCTGAAGGAGGTCTTGGGAATGCGTGGATAGATGGGAAAATCTATGCCAGGCCGTCCCACTACTCCCTGGTATACCTCGTAATCCACATCCTCATCCGAGGCGCGCTTCTTCAGGTGGTGCTTGTGCTCATTGCAGTTCGTGTGCGCCTCATACCGCTCCTCCTCGAATTGAGTGGCCCCCGTTTGTTTGGCCAATATCCGAGCAGGAGTGCGGTACTATATATAGAAAAGATTATAATTAATAAATATAATATTCTGCCAGAGTTTGATTATAATTTACCTTTGATTCTGCGCTGGTTTGGCCCAGGAATGCTAGTACTAGCAGGGCTGTAATGTTACAAATTATTGATAAGTAAACTAATAATAAATTATTAAGAAATAAATGTTGATTTTTAAAGATTATAAAAGTATTTTAAAGAAGTATGACATTAATGAGAGTTTGGGTGTGAATTCCTTTATCCAGAATAGATTCATTTAAGTCTGTGGCCTGTCTAATTCGTTTTCTTTTTATTATTTACTAGTAATTATTTATTGAACTCTTCTCAACTATGCATTACCATTAATAATTACTGTCTTCAAGTTTTTTATAGCTATTTATTTAATGGAACTTCTTGACATCGCTTGTTAACAATTTAAGAGGAATTCGTTTAATGAAACTTTTCTGGCTACACCATAATTAGGTTTTTTTGTGAGAACATCTATTTGATTTTTTTGGCATTCTCTGGACAATCTCAACACAAAGCCAGGTTCCTCAACTTTTCAGGTTTCGATTCTTCGTTTAGAATGTCTTCTCAATGTCGGACAGCGAGGGAGACCTTGACTTTTCCATTCAACTTGGATGTCAGACACTGTCAAATTACGCAAGAAAACTTTGGCTACTGGGACTGTGACTGGGACTGGCTGGAAGTGACTGACCTCAGGCCCCCCCTAACTCCGAATGCAATAATTAAATTTTAAAGCATAAAAACAATTAAAGAAAGAAACAGAAATAAAAAGTCATGATGAACTGCGGCTTAAGTAGCTGCCGGACAGAGGAAGCTGAGGTCGCTGAGGAAGATGTCTCGGCTTTGCGAGGGGCGATTGAATAACCAAAAATAGCCGCTAGATTCAAGGCCCACTTGCAGTATAATCAAAGCGATTAAGTGAATCATCAGAGGAGGAGGAGTAGGAGACCGGGTATGGGCTGCTTTATTCAAATTAAACAATTGCCCATAATTTGTGCCCGCTGATTGGCGGCGAGCGGACTCAAAATCGAACGGTCGCCTCATCAAGTATACGCCATGAGTACTCGCATCAATTTCGAATCTGTCGATCCGCCACGTCTCTGGCCCCCAGTCCTCGATCGGGTTCGTGCCACTCACAGCGGGATGGTCCGCGGACTTAATTGAGAGGCGCTGTCGATGGGCGCGTAATTACTCACATACAGCAACGGCCATTGTGGGTTTTATTCGCCGCTCCGCCGGTCCGCGAGATGAGCTGTCACTTATGCCCGATCTGGCATCTGGGTCTCGGCCAACACGCCCGTCCTAATGAGCCGTTAAAAATGGCATTTCCCAGGCGTTCCACCGGCCAATCCATTAATTCAAATCAAAGTCACATTTAATCTGAATCTGAACTATGTTTTGTTATTTTTCTTTTTCTTTTCTATTTCTTTTTTGTCGCACGCCAAGTCACTCAACTAACAAAAAAAAAATAGAAAGATGGCTCACGCAACTGGCTAAGACAAAGGCGCATTAACGCAATATCGCCCACGCTTAGGGGCACACGCATAGCTTCACCGTTAGTTTGAGACTGATCTATGATGGGAAAATTATGAGCTGACAAGGTCAAGGATGCTGCCAATTCATAGAGTTGGTTTTTAGTTGGTCAAATTGCGTAAAACTTGATAAAGTTAATGAATTAATATTAAATAAATTAAGTTTATTATGTAGGGTATTTAAATTTTATTCAGAAGCTTGTAAACTGTAAAGTAGTCATTTCCGACCCTATAAATCATATATATTATTGATCAGCATTCAAAGCCGAATCGATCTAGCATTGTCCGGTCAAAAAATCGATTTTTCAAAATTTATCAAAATTTGAAAATTTTATAAGGGGCTACATCATTAAAATTGTCAAAAATTGGCAAAAATTTTAATTTTCTAAAACTAAAAATTGAGTATGCAGATTTATTAACCTTATAAAAACTAACATAGGAACGCTTTCCGAGTTGAAATTAATGAATTTTTGGCTTACTTATGAGATTTTTAAACTTTGATTTATCGACAACAATGATCATGTTCAAATATTGATTCAAAGATTTCGAATATATTAAGCTTATTTATAATAGATTTCCAAATCAATCCTACAATTCAATTTCAAACTACAAAGTTATTTTCTTTTCTTGTTTTAAGAATTAATTTCCCACAGAATCTCATTAAAATCGAATCATTATTGAACCTTTCGACTTACCGCATATGAAGCTGAGCTGCGTACACCGCATTTTGTATTTGGAATTGCCTGAAAAGATAAAGAGGGAAGCAGAAAGGCAAATGTTTAGCTAGTTAACAAAATTATGAATATTTATTGCACAAGATCGTGGGAGAAGCCCGAAAAGAAAGAAGCAGCGAAATAATTACTGCCAAAAACACGTACACGCCGCGCAGGCGCCTTATTGGGTAATGGAAATTATACAAAAATAGCGGCTGAAATAATAATAAATGTACTCGGGGGCTTGCACAAATCAACATCAGCATCAGTGCCGAGCAGAAGCACCAAAGAAGAGTTGTCAATGTGCCGAAGAAGACAAAGACTCTCAGCGATTGCATAATTCGGCGACGCCCACAGACGCATGCAGAAATTTACGACAGATCGTTAGATATATCCATATCTGCCCAGCCATACTAGGGGATAGTCAGATATGCAGATTCGGAGATTCGCAAATTTGAAGATTCGGAAATTCGCAGAGTGTGTGTACCACGGGGCGCATGCGCAATAAGTTATTACACTTTAGGCCAAGTTGGCTGCCCAGGAACAGCTGTCAGGCGCCAGGCCAGGAGCCCCTCAGTCACTCAGAGCCAGCCCAGTCGGAGCAGTCAGTAAGGCAGTCAGTCAGTTAGTCAGTCAGTCAATCCCCGGCAGACATTCACTTCGGAAAGAGCGAAAAAAGCCGGCTTCCGTCAGCTCATTTTTGCAGCTGTTGTCGCTGTTGTTGTTCCCGTAGTTTCTGCGTACTTTGCATAATTTCAAATAATTGTTTTAATTTGCACAACAGCAAACAATATCAAAACTTGGGGAGAGATCAGGGAGACCAACCAACCAACCGGCCTGGCCCGGTGACACTCTTTCAATTAAATCATTTTCAATGGGTTTTCGGGCAATTTGGTCGCCGTCAAGACAATAGATCGGTTTGGCTTTACGTAACGCGGCTGGCTATTTTCAATAACAATGCAAAATCGAACAGAATCTCGGGGAACATAAATTTAAATTGAAATTAGCTGCAGTTGATACTGGCTTTAATGCATTGTGTCTGCTGTGGATTCTTCTTCTTTGGTTGCCGAAATTGCTTTTTGTATTTAAATTAAGTTGATTGCCTTGGCAGCAGCGGCGTCACTGTTCTCGTCTTCGCTGTTTGCATAAAATATTCTCACACCTAAATTTAATTTCATCAAAATAACGTAATGTACACAAAGTATAATTGCCGCAGCAACGGTGACTGTGGTAATACTTGGGACAGCTTGGCATTAAAATTTAATAAAAATTGTAAATTAATTCGATTAACAAAGCACTTGGTTAAAGTTCAAGAGGTGCCCCGGTGCCTCGGTGTCTGCTGCACAAATCTTAATTTCAATTCACGATTCTCAATTTGCAATTACACGGCATCGAGAGTTTGTCATTGTCAAGGCTGTGCCAAAACGTCTTCGATTTGGCTTAAATGGCGTTTAGCTGGCCGAAGGTCAAATCGGATTGCATCAGTTGATAGAATTTATATAATGATTGCCTTTATAAATAACTGTTCATAAATTAGCATCGACCGCAAATTACTTCCTATCAGCGCATCCATTGGATGAAAATTAATCAAGCCGTTCACACAATAATTCATAAGAAAGCGAGGCAAGAAACTCAATCATCTCGCGCCTGAAAAATGCTCGACAACAACAATGACAAATAAGGAAGTTTCGCTGCTGAAAAAAAAAGAAATTGTCAACGCAGGTGTTGTGCCGACACCAAGAAAAAAATAATAATAATAAGCTAGCGCCAGTTAACAACCAGAGACTGAGGTTGCATTTTCCGCGCCATGCCGAGGGTCTTCGCCATCAAAAATTTCGGTTCCGCCTTCAACACATGCTCAGCGCTCGAGGGGATCGTATTGCTATGGGGGATTGGGATTGGAGACCGGGATCGGGGACTTGATGGAACTCCGAGACGGGATATGCCAAGGATCGATGCAGCCAGCGATTGCCCAGGTCGGTTTTGCCGCCTCGAGTGTGAGGCGTGAAGTGTGAGGAGTTCGAGGGGCGCACTCTCCGCATTGCAGCCAAATGTCTGTTAAATCGTTTTAACCTTTTTGTCAAGTTGCCGCTTAACCTTTACGGTTGCTGAGCTGACATGAAGGAAGCATTTGTTTTTTTCCGCAGCTTTTCTTGCTGCATTGTGTTGTGGCCAAGTGTTGAAACCCGCACAGACTGCAGAGCACAGAGTACAGAGCATTGTAGAAACTAAAGCAGCGCCAAGTGGCTGCCTTCTTGTGCTCCCTTGGACCACATGTCGTATACGTGTTATTTGAAGATTTGATTTATTTGTTTTGGCTGTTCGTGTTGCTGGATCTCAACTGCTTATCTTTGCCAGTTGCCTTGCACTGGCTCGTGTGTGGCCTTCTCCCACAAAGTCAGCGATGCTAAATCGTTTGTATTTCATTTTATTTGTAACTCGTGTGCACAGGCACCTTCAGCAACAAATAAAAATACAAAAACAGATAAGCTAAAAAGTGCAATAGAGGAAAATTTCACCTTTACCGAAATTCATTATGAAACGACAATCCTGTTGCGAAAAATTGCATAAAGTCAGCGCATCTTCAATCGAAACAGTGGACTGGGTAACATCTGAAACTTGATTGGGACTTTTTGTTTGCTTAGCTTAACTTAGCTTAGCGATTGGGAGTGCCATGCAGGTGCGGATGGATATGCTGGTCATTTAGCTAATGGTGGGAGAGAAATTATTTTGCGAAAAGGCCATTGGCATCCTTGGGAATTGATTATTACTTTGGCGAATCACGAACGGCCTTTGGAGATCTGGAAAGCCCACATGATTTGCACTCACTTATAGAAGGCAAATTAGTTCTGTATACTTATATAAAGACATATAATTGATTTAAGAACTCAAATGTATTCAATTCAATGTTCTGGAAATTCCGAAATTAATCTATATCTTCTTTTTAGATATAATCTCCTCACATTATTCCAGTTTCCTGCCTGAGTCATTTGTTTCTTCATCGCTAATCTTTGACTTAAGCTAATTTTATGCAAATTTCTCATAATTAATCACCGAAACGCTACCAACATTTTGCTATACATCTCAATAGGTTCTACAGCGATGATATTTCAACGAAACCAAAGCCGAAACTAAAACAAAACCAAATTAAAATGATAAACATTTTAAATGGCAACGCATAGTGGTCTCTGCTTGAGCTTTTCGGTTTTATAAACTGTGTGAAAAATGTCATTATAAATGCATAAAACTTAAAGCCAAGCAAATCACTTGGCTCTGGCTATGTTTCCCAGGCAAAAATGTTTTGAAAGTGCCCAGCTCCAGGCTGGCCCATTGTGCATTTTGTTTATTTATTTTTACAGCAGATTTGGCAAGACAAATTTGTTTGCTTTTGTTTATATACTTTTTTCTTTCCTAAAAAGCCTTACGAGGCGGAGCAATTAAAGCCATATTTTATATTGGCACATCCGAGCAGATTAAGATCAGTTTTCGGGATTGCCCCAAATGATTCCCATTGTGGTGCTCATTTTGGGACTTATTTCTCTATTTTCTTGGACTTTCCTAGTCCCATAAATCACTCAAATGATGTGCGTTTTAATATTTGCATAATGTCTCTTCTTGGGGCCAGTACAAATACTCATAATTGGATTACTGAACAAATATTTGGCGCTGTCTCTGCTCAGGTACCTGCATCTCCGCTTCGAATGGCAGATGTTATGCGATGGCATGAGAAATGGGTCGGGACCTGAGTCTGACTTGGAAATAAACATATATCATAAACTGATTTGAGATAGGAAGAGTATATAGTAGAGGGGATGAAATAATAGTGGTAATTATAATAATTATGAAATTATAGTAAATTAGAAGAGCTTGTGGTCTTTATACAAATAAAATATGTTGGCATTATAATTTATGGTTCAAATTGTATCTATACTTTAAGAGTTAATTTATATATTATACTTTTCGAGTAAGTAATGGTTAAGAATCTGTAAAAATTTTCTGTATGATTAATATATTTTTGCAGGTTATTATAATTTTAGTCAGATTCTTTTAACCATCATTAAATGCAGTACGCTTTTGTTAACGCTTTAAAAACTACCACAGAACAGTTTTCTGAATTAAAATTTATACATTTTTCGCTTAATTATTAAGTTTGAAAAACACTGATTATTTTTAAAAAATGCCTATTTGTTATACCTTTTTGCTGGCTATTAGTATTAACCAGAAGTTTATAACACAATGAAGGAATCATTTCCGACCCTACAAACCATATATATTCTTGATCAGAATCAACACCTGAATCGACCTTGCCATGTCCGGTCAAAAAAAAATTTTGAAATTTTTTCGAAAATTTGAAAATTTTATAAGGGGTTACATCATTAAAATTGTCAAAAATTGGCAAAAAATTTAGTTTTTTAAATTTAAAAACTAAGTATGCAGATTTGTTAACCCAATAAAAACTAGCACAGAACATGCTTTCCGAATTGAAATTAATGCATTTTTGGCTTAGTTATGAAAGGTTGAAAATTCTAACTTTTGTTCCTAAACTTGACTTCCCGAATTTAATTTAACTTCCTTTCTTGTTTATAAATACAATACCGTTGTAATTTCTATTCTCATACCCGCTACTGTCCTCATATATATTTCAAACCTAAAGCTTGTGACATTCTACTGAGCAAATAATTCATTAATCATAATTCGCTCGATCGAAAAAATATGATTTTTGTGAAACAAATGACTGTTTTTGTGACATTTTGTATGTCTGACAATTAATCACTAAATTATATGTTCAAGTATCCCCTTGTATCGTGCCTTAAAGCTCAGTCGGGCACGCGGAACAATCACGAAAAATTCCAAGTGTGAATATGCGTCAGCCGAGACAGACAGACAGACAGACAGAGAGAGACATGTAAATTTTGCAATAACGAGACTTTTTGTTAAACACATTTTTTAAGCTACGAAAGACGCCTCGCAGATTCGGCAGATAGCTGGGGAAGTGGAGGCGGCCAGACGACGCCGCATCGTCTGATGGTGCTGCCTTTGGTGCCCCATGCTCCATGATGCACTGACCTACGTGTCGCTGATGCACCCAGACATGAGTGTGGCAGCAATTATTGCCGCCGCTGCCTTTGTTATTCTTGCGGCAACCTCACAGTTTTTGGGGCCCCAAAGTACCCCAAGGGGGCGCGGCATGGCGGTTGCATTTCATAGCCGCCAGAGTTCGACGTGCTAATAGATTTTGAGGTCAAATGCAATCATTTTGGCCAGTGCTGCTGGCCATTTTTTTTTCTCTTTCCACCTCTGATACAATTTTCGGCCGCTTTTTGCCCAAGAATTCTTGTGCATTTCCGTGCCGCACTTTTTGTGCCTGCCGCCACTCATTTGCAATTTGTGTAGCTTTAAACGAAGAAGCGAGGAACGAAATACTTGGGCAAAAAAACCAAAAATACTGGAGGCATGGCAAAGTCACTTTGACGCTTCGTGGCAGCCGCCTGTCAACTGTTTCACACTTGGCCAAGAGGCACTGGCTCTGGCTCTGGCTCCAGCTTCGACCGCCCATCGAGAGCGAACTCGAAGCTGGGAGATGATGATGCCTAGGCTTAAATGGAACTCAATTTGTTCGGACCCAGGCGAATTGCCGGCGATTTGTAAAGCGGCGCACAACATTTAGCGCCAAATGCAAAGATGATGATGATTTCCACTTTTTCCCCGGTCATTTGCAGACCGATGCGCCCCAGCAACTCTTCATGCAAGAGCTGCCCCAGGGCGGGAACTGCCATTGGCATCCCGCCGATGTTTTCGGAACCTGGCTGGCCCATTCCTTTGGGGCAGTGCTACTTAATTATCGGTTAGACATATTTTGGGTTGTTTACACTCAGTGGATAGCCGAAAAAACACTGTTTGCCAGCGCCCTGGATCATAAAGAGCTGTTGTAATAACGAGAGCACCACTCACGCCGCAGTTAACCCGTTGTTATGCCATTAAAATCGCCAAGGTAATTGCAGAGTTTGGGGTTACGGCGGCATAACGAGCAGCTAAGCCGGCGGCCCTTTACCGGAAGCTGCAACTACTTAATCCGAATTCGGGGCTCTGAGAATTCAAATCCGGAATTAGCATATAATTCCAATCCTCTACGCATATCGAATATCTCTCATCACAGAATATGCAAGTTTTCGTGGTGGTTTATGTGGCGCATTTATCAAATGGAACGATAATGGTCAATAAAAATCTTAAATCCAACTGGAAATGATGTTAATGACTATACCCGACTATAAAAATAACAAAATCAAACAAATTTCAGAATAAAAACAAAAGACTCAGGCCACAAACTTGATTTCAAGAAATTCAACAAAACATCTCTGATTCATATACTAGTTGAGGCTTGCCAAGTTAACTGTACAATCAATGCGGGTAATTGACCAGAGTCGTTAAAAATAATGTTCGAGAATCTAAATACAACTCCAAGTCGCACTCTAAATAATATATGTATATATTAAAACAGGTTGCCCCAAGCACATTGTTTATTTTGTGAAAGTAAATATGTGTGTCCCATATATTACCCGTACAATCTTCGGCCTGAAGATGAACTCGACTCAATCCGGTTTGATTCAACCCATAGTGCCAATCGGCCAGTTCCTGTATTGCCTCCTTCAGATCCGCCAATTCGCTGTGTCACCCATCGAATGTACGCGGAAATTAATCCCCCCGCCGATGCTCACATAACAATTGAGTTGTCACCCAGAAGATATATAACTTTCGGCGGGATGTGCAAAGTTTTCTTCGGTAATAGCCAAAAAAAAAGCGTTAAAATATCAAAAGATAACAATTGAAAATGCCGCCCAGCCAGTTTCAATTGATGATATGAGGCAATCCGCTGGCAAGCGCAATTTATGACAGCCGCAGGCGGCATCAGACCCACCGGCAGCAGCAGTTGCAGTTGCAGCAGCTAAACCAGTAGCACCAACCGCCAACAACTGGCAATTAATAAGTAATTGAGGCAGTTGCCACAGCAACAGCAGCAGCAACTGTGTTGCACCCTCGGATTCGTTCTTTTGTTCGCCCAGCATCCAGATACCATATCAGGCATATTTGGGTCAGCAGTGTGTTCGTTATCAGGGCGTTGTGTATTTATGTCACCTGGTTAAATAATCATCTCTCTCGGCTTAATTATTGCCACAGTCAGTCAGTGGGGCTCTGTGGCTTTTCTTTTGCTGCGCTTTTCCTCCTCGTCGTGATGGCCTTTCCGAGATTGCATCCAACAACGCCACATACTCCACTGCTGATGGCTGGTGGGGCCACGAAGATGCGAATTAGTTGCTTATTGTTTGGCGTAATTGTTTCTTGTTTGCCACGTAAATGAAAGTCACTTTTGATTTGGACTTTGTTATTATTCCATTTTCGTATACAGATCTGCGGTGTCAGTGTGGCGGAAAATGAAAAAAGTTCAAGCGGAAATCACTGGGAAAATTAGATTTTTGTTTACTCTTGCAGTCCGCAGAGGTAACGTAATCCGCAGTCGTATTAAGTTAATCATGGCGATAAGTTCATAACTCATAACACGATTCTGGATCCAAACAAAAGACTCAGGTAACGAACTTGACTTTGGCACGACAAGAAAAATGTTTTTTGTGGTCGTTTTTGTTTTTTTCTTTGCCATTTTGTAAGCGACAACAAGTTTCCGAAAATATCAAAGTGTTTTTTGTTTGTGCTTGGTGTTTTTATATTTTTATCGTGGCAAACATGATTATGACTGCTGAAAGCTCTTGTCATTTGGTTGCCTTCGCGCGCTTGATTGTGCTTAAAAATATCAAACAATATCGAAGAATTGAATGCGGAATTTGTTTCTGACTCTTTTTGATTTATTGATTCGATTTTGTGGCACTCTCAGGCCCAATACGATGTGAGGTAGGAGGCGTCTCTAATTGGTTGTCAGCCGTTGGAATTGTATTCTCTGGTGCTTGATATCGATACCAATTTGTGTGAATGTTGCCTACTTAAGTAGTGGCCTAATAGACGATTATTGACACTTTATTCTTGTCGATTTTTATACGTAATGCGAGTTCAGAGGCACCGCCAATGGTATTGGTGGGAACTATGCATTGGCTGTCATAATAATTTTAATAGCTCGCCGGATTCTAGCCTTGGCCGACACCTTCTTAAAAAACCCATTAGTGTCTTCATAATTCATATGGCTTTTAACATATGAATCACGCTGCCACCGGAGAACAACCAGTTTTTACGATCGTGATCGATAAATGCGCATCCTTAGCGCGAGCCACAAAATGATGTCACTCGACCGAATTAGATCCTTGGTTAAGAGGTAAACAAACACTAAAGTGAGGCAAATATGCTGGGAATCAAGTTTTTGACTGTAAAATAGCGAATTAATTATCTTAAGATATCGGTGAGTTGATATGCGTAGAAAGAAAGCCCCTTCCCCATCCCTCCATTTGAGAAACTTGTTCTGAGGCTTCGATCATTCTTCATTGTTTGTTCAAAATTTGAATGGGGGTATATTGTTAATTGAGATTATTAGGTATTAAAAGCAAAATTTTATGTATTTCACCTTGTGTTCGAACTTTAAATTAAACAAGTCGCTTTGATATCGGGGCTTCGTTCAGCTCCCAAAATAAATTCGTTTGCCTTAAAACCCAGTGGCCATCTTGGGTCACTCTTCTCCATGACGTTCACCTTAGACCATGCACATCGAAATGCCAGCCCTAAAACGGCCCAAAACGGACTGCGTCGTGCCATGGAGGTCAGTCAGCATCTTGGCCTGACATTTAGCCTGCCGCCTTTGCTGGCCATATATCAAGTTGGTGGCGGCGCTATATAGCCACGGCTATGACTATATCTTTGTGGATGGATGGAGCGTGGTGTCCATTAAATGCCTGGCAATCGCTACGCAATTCGCAACGCACGTGTGTCTTGATGAACGAGCCGCACAGATTGTGGCGGCAAATGTTTCAGAATGCTGGCATTTAGTTGTTAAGTGGCTATATAATGATAATATTTAGGATTGTGATGTAATTGAGCGTTTTACGCATGCTAGCAAATAACTATGATTAGGAGAAGACTTGATGCGGCATTAGGGTGATAAATTATGGTTAAGCTTGGTGTTTCAACACTTTAGCTCTATCGATAAAGTACCGTTGCAAAATCCACACAATTGGCTCTGAAAGTTCAAGTTCGGTTGGATTTTTTGTTTTGTTCACGAAAAAAAGAGTGACAAATGGGTTATTTATGGCTCAAGTGCACTTGGCTGACATTTGGCCAAATGACAATAACGGTTAGCTGAAAAAGGTGATGTTTTTATTTACGATCTTGGCTGTAAAAGACGTTGCAAGTTCGTTGTCAAAGTCTTTCGTTTTTTACTGCCAAAACAAACCCTCAGATCTGCGGCCAAGCGATGATGATGAATCTTATTATAAACGCGAGGAAAAACCCGAACAAAGTCCGCCTAGAATATGTTGAAATCTCCGTAGAAAAAAACATGGAAAACATGTACATTATTTACACTTCATTAATCACCCAAGATGGGCCACAGAAAAAAAAGCAGCGAACGAACAACAACATCAACAATTGTTGGATTGTTTTTGTTTTGTTTGTTTTGCGTCTATAGGGAATCGCGCCAGATACTTTTACTCGCAGTATCTTTCGGATGCGGCTCATTGGCTTTTCAGCGAAGCGCACGCAGCGCCAGTTAACGCATCAACACTTGAGACGAGACTCCGACTACGAAAATCCCTAACAACTACAGCCACTTTAGTTGCTGGAGGGGAATCCTCCTTTTTTAAGGTATTGTTGCTTGAATGACTTTTTAATTTATTTGCCATTTCTTTTGCTGGCAACGTTAATGAGCAGACCAGACCAGACCCGAACAGGCCAGACAAGACCAGACCCGACCAGGCTATAGACCCGGCTAAGGCTCTCGCATTTTGAACTTTTATCTGTCGGCCAACATCTGCAGACAACAAACGGGCAAAAATTATATTGTACTATAGCATTTTGTTACATTTGAGGCAGCCCTGGGTTTTGTTTTGTATTCATTCGTACTTTATCTGGGCTTTATTTTCGCCTGCCTTCGGCTCGTCTCCCCGGTCAACTTTAACCTCCTGCCACATAAAGCAAAAAAGCGGGTCCCTTTCTCCGCCCCAGCTGCCCGCTTGTGTGTGGGTGTGTGTGTGTGATGTGAAAGACGGTTAAGTCACACATTTGGCCTAAATTTGTCTTTTCTTTTAGCCTGGCTTTTCTTTTGTTCATTTGCGCCACGAGACCTGCCCGTAGAAGAAAACGAAACTGTGGCACCTCTTGACATTTAAGGCACATTTCCTAATTCCTGCACTACTTTCGGGTCCGAGTTGCTTACCCCGTAATCACTGAGCTGAGCACCACCAATTGAAATTATCTAACACAAAAATGTTGCAGCTGCATTTTCTATTTAATTTTTGTTGTTTTGTATTTTTTTTCAAACTTTGGGCCAGCCCCCTCCCAAGGGTTTATTCTGATTTAAGCGGCTACTGCTGCCGTTCATCCTTGAACTGTGTGCTCAGCTCAGATCCAAGATTCGTTAATAACAATGCCAAGAGCCGAGGCAACAACTATTGTGGTTGCAGAATATTTTGCAACACTAAATTTATGCAGTAAAAAATTAGAAAACCAACCAAAAGAAGCTGAAAAAAAACATGAAAATAAATTGAAATGCATGCCGGCAATTTTGAGGCTTTTGCATGGCTTTTAATTGCTGTATCTATTCATCTAAGCCAGCCAACAATTTGCAAATTAATCATCAGGCCTCAGGCCAAATTGAAGATTTATGGAAATTGTTAGTCATTTAATTTGCTTAGAACCAATTAATATTTACGTTGGTCATGAGAAATACAAGAAGCCTCAGCTAAGGCTGTTTTCTTTAATGGTTATTACTTTTGATTCATTTGATTGGCCAACTTGATTAAGTTATTAGTTTAAATGGAGACTGAGTTTAATATTCAAACAGACTTGATGAAGTTTTAAATGTTTTTTTTTTATTAACTATAATATTTTCCTGTAATTATTGTATTATTTTTGTATTTATGTAGGTTCAAATTTTATTTTAAAAATATATTTCCTAGTTCTTCCGCCTCGAAATCAATTCTTTTATAAGGGGTTTTTGGATTTTTCAAGGATTCAGAACTTTATGCTTATATTTTCTCCAAGTGAATTATAATCAAAGAGTTTATTTACTTTTATTTTCATCGATCTTAGTAAAGATGCAAGTGGGTCTTGCATAACTCACTAGAGTTACCATAAAATGGCCTCTCCATTATGAAGCCAACGCATTGACATTTTACCAGCCTCTTGGCCGACTCGCTGACTGGCCAAAAGCAGCAACAAAATTACGTAGGAAATGTATGCAATAAATCTAAGTAAGATGATGCTTTGTGAAAGGCAACACACATCAGTTTTGTTGTATTTTTTTTTTTTCATTTATCCAATCATGCGTGCAAAATGCGTTTGGCATTTTATTAAGTAGAAGCCTCACATGCTGTCGAAATATTCTAAGATTCTTCTTGGCCCGGCCAACTCACCTTTAAGCGGCAACTTCATTATTGGCAGTGCTCTGAATGTCAGATTTGTGGAGCAGTAGCACTCGGCTGAGTCGGTGGTAACTGTGGCAGCAACTCAATCTTCCACAGCTTCCTTTTTTTTTGCTTTCGGTTTCGTGATTGAAGTAATATGGAGGTTTCGCCGCCAACTTATTTATGACAAAGTTTTCCGCTCTCCTTTAGCTTTTTGTTGTTTTCGGTTTTTCTTGTGAATATTACTTAAATTGTTGCATATTTTCGTTATTGTTGTTGTTGATGTTGTCTCACTATGCTCGATTATTTGGTTTATTATTTGTTATGGGCTAGAGAGGAATTGTAATGCACAGATATCACGATTTAGTTGATGTTTTCGGTGGCAGCAAAGAAATCACTTCAAGTTGTTCATTAAGACGAAGCTCAAGTTTGGCAATCCGAAAGCGAATCAAGTGAATTGATATAATTTTATGAGTAATATCAGATTTTGGGCAAGTTCAAAGCAAGAAAAAGAGCATTCAAATTGATTAGATTACAAAATATTTACAAACTCCAACATGAAGTGATATTTTCTAAGCTTTATTTAGTACATTTTTCAGGTTGCTTTAAAGTTTGTCAAAGTTTTTAGCTCCTTGGAAAGTAAATATAAGGTTTTTAATTATATTGAATTTCCAATTTGAAACATTTTAATCCTTGGAACTCCACTATTCACAAATTGTTCCTACAAAAGGGTAGTTAAAACTCCTTTAAAATATCAAAAAATATCTCCTAAAATCAATCACTACAGAGTTTCAAGTATCAAACACTTTATGATCACTTTAGGTTTCTTCAACACTTTAGAGGGTTTTTGAAAATACAATTTGAGCCAGAGCCAGACGAACAGAAGACGTCTTCACCCGTACGATATTCACATTTGAATGTTTCAATTGGCAAATGCGGCGTCCAACTTTAGTAGACTCGAAGCTTTGCCTCGCAAAAACGCTCGCAAAGCCACTGCAAAGACAGCAATCACAGCTTTAACAGCAAAGGCAAAGCCGAGGCGGACCAACTTGCCGCCCCAGCGAAGATCGCTGCTGCTGCCACATCTTCCTCAATTCCCAAAGAAGCCGAAGATGCCAAAGGCAGCCAGCAAACACAAAACAAATGCAGACTGTCTTTGCAACCGGTCCAGCGATCAGCTGATCGCTGTTAGCTTGGAGCTTGGGAGAAGAGCTGGGGATCCGAAGACAAGAGCATAGTCTTCGGCTCCCGAAGCTCGTAACATCCAAACGATCGGTACAGAAAAGCTTAACAGCTCTGTTAAAAGTGTTATTTTGGGAATTTAACCATTTCATCTTGGGGGGAAGTTAAGGGTATTATTTGGAGATTATTAATCTGTAGATTCATAAAGAGTCTTCAGCTTACATGAGCTTATATATTCCCTTTTAGATAAAAGCAAAGCAATAATTTTATCTTAGTTACTTGGAAACAATTAAATATTAAATCAAACTTGTGTCATCGTATAATTTAATAATTTAATCTTAAGGAACTTTATGGGTATTATTTGGAGATGCTTCATCTGTAGATTTATAAAGCTTACCAGAACTTATATATTTTCTTTTATATTTTAACAAAGCATCTCGGTTACTTTGAAACAATTGAATATTTAATCAATATTTGACTGCGTAAGCAATAAGTAAAGTTTGTTTTAAATAATTATAAAGATTCTTTTATTTTTTATTCATAATTTAAAGGTATTTATTCATGCATTTAATTATGTCATAATTAAAATATTAAAAATGTATTACGAAGACAAGGGCGCACTTCAAAGGAACCCTTGTATAAGTCGACATATCCAAATAATATTTTTGCTTAAGTGATTGAATAAATAATAAATTATTATAAATCATTATATACAAAAGTGACCTAAATCTACTTCTTTATAATGAACAAATTTAGTAATCAAAAAATAAAAACTTGGTATATTAAATAACAATTTATATTTACCCCATATAAACAATTCCGAAACCTCTTTCCTTTCCATTACTGACACTAATCACCATAAAAAATCGCAAATGCAATAAGCCCTTAAGGGGGCTATAACCACTCAAAGGATTAACCTCCTTAGCGCCATTTTCCATAAATTGCATTAAATGTTGCACACAATCAGCTAAAGTCGATTTCAATCAATCAGCAAGATGACAATTTGAAAATCCATCACCAGTTAATGAGGAAGGGGAAGCACTTGTAGGGTTTTTCAAGCTGGGAACTAAGACTCTGGGGAGGATTGGAGTGGAGTAGAGTGAGTTGGTGAGTCTTCGGATCGGTGGATCGATCGCTCGTGGAAGGCATAACAAACAAAATCGCAAATTAAAGATTCGAAATGCTCGCAGTGACGACTTTTTGACTCGAGGCGTTTCTGGTTCCTCGTTTCTGGGCTCCAAATTTTGCTTCTATTTTCTTGCCAAGAGAGAGAGACAATGGGCCGAAAAGGGTAGACAGCTGAGCTGAGGAGTTGACAGTGGACAGTTTTTATTATGATTTTGGGGCAGCTCCAACTCCTGTTGTTAGTTGCATAATATTTTGTTTGATTTTGCGCTGCCTCTCTGGCTCTGCACCACACGAAGCCAGAGATGCAGATGGCGATTCATTGGGCCTGCGATTATGGATTCGAATTTGGATTCGCTGCAGCAGCCAACAACAACAACAACAGCTAACAACAAAATATGCCCAAAATAATGGCAGTCGCGAAATTTCCCACGAATCTCCCAGCCAAGGGGCATCATCGCTACCCATCCAGCCGGCATTGGATCATCAACTATTGGAGGCGGTTCATGTAAAAATTAACTTGGGATTCTATTCAAAATCAGAAGTGATGGTCGTAATCACCCGCCGGTTGGCGCTTCTGCCTGCCTTAACGTGATTTTAATGGCCAAATTCTGAGTGCTTCTTGCCACAACTCCTTTCCATTATTATTAGTTATTGACAATGCCATGAAGATGACATTGAGTTTGCGTTTGTTCTCATTAGAAACGGCATGGCGAGTGGCATGCAACAATAATGAATTGCTCAATTGATAATTTACTGGAGATTTATAGGTTTTAGAAGTATTAATCGAGGCATTTAATTAGGCCTTGATTTTAAGCAGAGTGTTTTATCATAAATGCAAGATGCATGAATAGTTTTGAAATTATAAAAACAATGAGTTTATACTTAATTAGTAGTCTAATAAACATATATATAAATGTATAAGAATTTATAGTATAAATACTGGTGATTCCCTGTATAATTTTAATCTACGAACTGGAGATCCTAGAGCATCCACCTGGAATCCCCTAAAGATGCATTTAGTTTCAATCGATTTAAGATAGTTCCAAGTATAAGAACCTTAAAAAAATATTCCCTTTTTTATATGTTTAAAAGGATGATCATTCTCATTTCCAAAACTAATTCTGTCTTGCAAACACAATAAAACACCAATTTAATTGGAATGCACACACAATTCACAAACACTCCCTTGGGTGCAAACTTAGAGCATGTTGGGCAACAACCTTAAAAGGTCGTCTGTTCATTTTGTGGAACACTCGGTCGGTGAGGGGGGCAAAGTGTCAAATCATTGTAGAAGTATCTAAGAAGCCATCTAGCCTATATTTAACCCCAAACTATCCATCACAGAAGCATGGATGGTGGTGGGGATTTGCCTTTGCCTTTTTTGTGGATTGAAAAACCATTTAACTGCCGTTAATTTTAACGCCCGTTTTCTATGCCAGCCCAGTTAGATTGCCACATAGACCCCCATAGCAGCCGGAGCTGAAAACAAAAGCGAGAAGCAGCCGAAATACGTAATGCAAGCGATAATTATTGCCTACAGGCCCAGGCCCAGGCCCAAGTCCGGACCCCCAAAAACGTCTCCAGACACCAAGAGAGAGGTAGAGAAGATGAAGTCGAAGCCAAAGCCGAAAAGCCCGAAAATACAACAGAAGCCGCCGTGGTCTAGTCTTGGCTCTGGGGTCGTGTAGATGATTGAAAAGCGAAGAAGATTTGCATAGAAACGTGCGATTTTCGCCATGGCTAACAGGCCCCTGGGCCCCGATCTTCTCACCGGAGCCAAAGTATCTGCCAGATACTTTGCCACATGCGGCACTCTGTCAACGTGCTCACGGTCTGAGAACCGAGAACTGAGCGTACCCCTTGCCTTCAATTACTCATCCATTCATGCCGTCAAGTCCGTCCGTCATTCATTCAGCTTTCGGCTGCAACAATTTGTTGATTTAATTGTTATGTTTTTTTCCCCCCCATTTTCTTTTGGGAATCTCTGTCTGATATCTAGGCGCGGCATTTTTCTTTGGATAATTTGCTCACATTCTTGGCCCTTATGCGGCAGCATGCGAGTCTTTTTTGCCGAAATTATGTTGTTTTGTCGAGGCTGATTTTGAAATTTTTTCTTTCGACTCGACCCGAATTTGTCAAGATCAATGGTGGAGATAACCCCATGATTAATGCTCGGGAGTTATGCCTTTTGGTAGCTTTGATAAATGCTTTGGTTTTTTGGATTTTGTAGAGCATTTGAATATGTTTACCTTTTGGGTATTTCTTTGCTAATCTTCTCGATCAAAGTCCTTGAAAGGTTCTCAGATTATATACATATATCTGGGGAAAATCTAAAGTGGTATTTGTGTTTAAAACACTTTTAAAATTCTTTACTTAAATATATTTCTATATAATTAAAAACCATGACATTAATATATGGTCTCTCCTTTATCTGGCAAGCCAGAAATAAATTAAGTTGAATCAGCCAATACAATAAGGTTAGTTAGCCAACCTGTTGGCCAGGCCAGAACTCTGTTTATATCTTTTTTATAATACTAAGTGCATCATCGCCCATGGAATGTTAACTAAACCAGATAGGCGAGTGAAAGAAAAGTGATTATATTGCCTAAAATCCAAGCTTGTCTCTGATTTTGGGGCCGCAATTTATCTCCCCCGACAACTGAACAAACGAAAGTGATATCTTTGCCTTCGAACTGGGCAGACAATTGTGTGCTAATGATGAAAGACAACCGGGATGGCCACCGGAGAAGCGAGTGAGCGAGTGCATGGATATTTATGGCCAGGCCTGTGTCAAAGTGCCAGAGCGGGATATAATATGGTCACGGATCGTCGAGGATCGCCGGGGATCACAGATCCCAGATGCAAATGACATAGAAAAAATTTGATATTTTTTATTGAGCATTTTTTACAAACTGCACAACAAACCGCAGGGCATGACCTCCGCTCCTCAGCCACGAAAACCGACGACTAACTCGAGCTCGGGCTCATCCACAAGGAATCACGATGGGGCAAAGCCGTTTTTTATGCATTAAAATGCAGCCAAGAGATTTATGTAAGCCGCGGCCCAGACTGGCCGAGTTGGTAGCACAGGAACCCATCATTATCGATCGATATAGGCAGTCGGATGGCGATGAGAGACGACTGCCTGGGCTGAGCTGCGGATAATAACTTGATCGCAGGAAAATCATTTATTGTGACATGATCGCTGATTGGGCCCCGATAAATCCCCCACTCCGAGGCATTAACTTGTTGTCATGCGGGACGATTATTATTTGGCTCGTTTTCTTTTTACGATGCTTCAAAGATAGATAAAAAATATATAGTTCCGCGAATTTCATGAGTTTATGATGTCTGTTTCCAGCCTGAGCATCATAATCCGCTTAAGTAGAGCATTTCCTCATATAATTTGTTTGTCATTTGTGATGTGAGTAAACAAAGATAAAAGTTGTGATATATCTTTATATTTGCTATTGCGCCTTTATCTTTAGTTACTTTTATAGGAACCATAATTATATCTTTGCTGGAATCTAATAACACTCACAAATAAGAACTACTACACTTTGTTTAAGCTCTCAAAAGAAAAAAGAAATAGGAAATGTTTCCCCATAAAACTTTAACGATGATTTGATGGTATTTAACACGGATGGCTTCCTCTAGCAAGCGTACCCGTTGGCAAATTTTAGCGACTTTGGCAGGTGGATGACAACTAGATGATCCTTTTAGCCAACTTATCATAGTTTTTCCGTAGGCTGTATAATGTCATTAACCCACGGCATTACTTTGGGCTGGTTCTCACCCACGTTGAACCTTCTCCTTTCCGACAAGAATCCTTTTGGTGACCCACTGACCATAAGTCAAGCTACTTTGTAAGTCAACGAATGCAGATGAATTTGTTAACAACTTTGGTTTCGACAGCGCTGGCTCAATCGTGGCTCTTGGCGCTCTTTTGGTCACTTTTATCCTTGGCTGGCCTCTTGATTTTTTTGGCCGAAAGATAGTCATGTACGCTACTGCCGTTCCCAATTTGGTAGGTAAAGCTGGGGATACTTTTAAACTCTGACACAACAATTTTGTCACAGATCTACTGGATACTTGTGTATGTTGGAGGTCATGTAGCCTGTTTATATGTGGCTCGTTTTATGGTGGGAGTTTCCGGTGGCATCTTGTTGGTGGTTCTTCCCATATTTATTGCAGAAATTGCTGATGATAAGTAAGCAGGTTTTAAGATTTTGTCTAATTCTAAATTAAATAATCATAAATTAATTCATACGTGCCGATAAGGCTGCACTTCCATGCTGAAAAACAAGAAAAGGTGCAAGTGCATCCTTACCTTACACGTTAAAAGGCGTTTTGATTTGCTAAAAGAAAAGACAAGGCAACACTTATTGAGTTGACTTTTGCAATACAATTTTTTTATGATCCTAAGATAAACATTTTAAAGTGTCCTCTTAATTGATTTTTAAATATATTTTTCTAAAGTGTCCGTGGAACTCTGTCGTCCCTTTTGATGTTGACTTTGTGCGCCGGCATAGCTCTGGGGCTTATAATGGCCACCTATATATCCTACTATGTGCTGCCCTTTATCGTCAGTTCCATGGCCATAATCTATATGCTGTCAATCATTCCACTGCCAGAGACACCACAGTTCCTCTTGAAACGGGGCCGCGATGAGAAGGCCGAGAAGTCCTTCTATTTTTATAAGAACCTAAAAAGGAAGTCCCCGAGTGACCCAATCAAAGAAGCCGAAGCAAAAGCGGAGTTCAACACATTTCGAGAAAATGTTCTCGGCGGCAATAATACCCAAAAAGCCCATTGCAAGGATTTCTGTAAGTTGGTCTTTGTTATTAGCTACACTCTCTGATTTAATCAATGTTATTAATATCGATTTCCCATTTCCTATGAAGTTAGCAAGGCGGCATTGAAGGCTTTTGGCCTGATCAGTGTGTTGCTTCTGAGCAACACGTTCTCGGGAGCCTTCGCAATCCTGAACTACGCATATAAGATCTTCTCCAATCTGGGCAGCAGGATAGACCCAAATACCAGCGGCAGCATAGTTGGGGTTTTCCAGTTGCTGGGCATCTGCTGTGCGGTGCTCCTGGTCGACCGCTTGGGACGCCGCTGGCTGCTCATCCCCTCGTTGGTGGGCACAGGTCTGGGTGAGCTGGGCGTGGGTCTGCTCAAGACCTTTGCCTCCAAGCAGTTCCTAAGCGACAATGGCTGGCTGGGACTGGCCCTAATATGCTTTGTGGAATATATAGTGTCCCTAGGGGTGATTCCACTCACCTTTACGATCATCGTTGAACTGCTGCCGGCAAAGGTGAGCACTGCAAGCTGAGAAAATTATGGCTAAGGATAGGTTTCTTCACGCAGATCATTTCCATTGGCACCTCTATCAGCGTGGCCAGCTATAGTATCCTCCTATTCGTGGCGCTTTTGTTATATCCGATGTTGATCAAAAACTACGGAGTGGCCTCCGCCATGTTCATGTCAGCCGGTGTTTGCTTTTTTGGAGCCATAGTCCTGGGAATCTTTTTGCCTGAGACTAAGGGAAAGCAAATCTTACAATAAAGCTAAAAAAGAACTAATAGATATATCATATAATGTAGCTATTTCACAAAATCTAGATACGTGAATAAACTTCCAGAATCGACGAAATCTTTACCTTGGTGACAGCTTAATGATGTTTATTTTTGCCCATATCTTAGCACAGCTGTGATAATTTCAAGACTCTAGGAAATTTGCTTCCAACTATATTGATGCCATAACGGCCATAGTTTTGGTAGTAAACAAAAATGAGATAAAACATGGGACTGAACACAAAACAAGAAGTATTTTCGGCAATATAAATCACCTTTTTAAATACTATTATCAAGCTTTCTGCCAAAACTGAGATTCTGAGGTGTAAACTTTTAGAAACAAGTGTTAATGCGATTAGCGTGGTAAAAACCGATTACTTTTTACAAGTCCTCTTGTCTATAATAACTTTAGCTAATCTTTGTTAAATATTGTCACTCAAGTCATGCAAATTTACATTTACTTAGTGCATAAACCGAAAGTTTAACAACAAGATTAACCTTCTTGTCAAGGGCTTTGTTTTCATAGTTTTTTTTTTTGTTTTAGTTTCCACATTTTTTGGCAACAAAATTTACAAACTTCTTTACCTAGACCTCTTCACATCAGACGTAGTGTATTAATCAGCGTCTAAGACTCTACGACTACTTAGTACTTATCTAATCTATAAGTCTTTTATATAGTCGTCATTACTGTTTACGATCCCGCAAAGATAGCGAAGTGATTTGCACTACAAAAGCCTTTGCAGCAGACAGAAAAGCCTCTCAGTAGGCACACGACCGCCCCAGCGGTTAATTCATAATCCCAACCAAAATTGGAGTATATTAAAGAACGAAAGTATCCCGGAATAAGGTCGCCGATATGACTTTCGATTCCAGTCAGCCGCAGAAGTTGAGTGTTTTTAGTGCACGCTACCGATGGCAGATTATAGCCACCATGACGGGTGGGTAAACCTCTGGATTAAATAAGATTAAAATAATGAATGAATTATAAATCACAGTGCACATTATGACGCTGACTCATGGCATTGCCGTGGGATGGCTATCGCCGTCTCTCAGACTACTCGGCTCCGACCATAGTCCTTTGGGAGAACCCCTTACCATCACCCAGGCATCCTGGTTAGTAATTAAAAGCTATCTAACAAAAGACATCGAAACTAATCCTCTGAGACTTACAGGGTCGGATCTATGGTTGGCCTGGGTTCGCTGACTGGCAACATTATATTTGGCCTGCTGCTCGATCGTTTGGGCCGTAAACTTTGCATGTACTTTCTGGCCATACCCAATATGGTAGATAAAGATCCCTGAAAGGGGTTTCCCACCCATCTTGACTCACTTTATATTTTTTTTTAATTTTTTAGATGTATTGGATCCTTATCTACTCCGCCCAAGATGTGACGTATCTTTATGCTGGACGCTTTCTGGCCGGGATGTCAGGCGGTGGCTGCTACGTCGTCTTGCCCATTTTCATTGCGGAAATCGCCGATAACAGGTTAGTCGGGCCTTTACCATGGGAAAAAAAACTGGCACACGGCTTAAAGGGTAATCGAATTGACAGATTATTTCAAGTTGTACGTGCACCCGATAAGGCGAAACGGAGTTCCCAGGTTCACATAACCTCCTCACGTTTGTGTCTGCTTTCCACGATTAGATAGAGGTCGGAGAAATACGCTCTATTTTTGTTTCCTTACGTAGAAATGAACACCAAACTGGGAAGATTATCTTAGTCATTCCTAGAAATCAATCGTTAGAAAGGTTGGAGACTATTTTGGATTTTTTATCAGGGATTTTTTTCTTTTTTTCTTAGCTGGGAAAAATTATGATTAGAGTTTATAATCAGTTTGTGGTTTTTTTTCAGAGGGGTACTCGAAAGATATGGATATTAAAAGCGTTAGAAATTGGTGTGCGGTAGGTCAACCATTTCTGAAAAGAAAAAGGTTTCTATTAAGAATTAAAAAGATAAATTGGTATTAAAACTTAATGGAAAACAACGTTAAATATATGTTGCAGGTCTTTAGCTTATGTAGCTTTATCTTATAAGTTCTAATTATAATACTCCTACTTGTACTTTCATCTTCATTTTTCTTAACTAGTCTGTTATAAAACTTAAAAACTATATTTCTTCCAGCGTTCGCGGTGCCTTATCTTCCATGGCCATGATGTACGTTAGCATGGGAATGATGGTTGGCTTTTCCCTGGCCTCGTACCTTTCCTACTATCTGATGCCGTGCATTATAGTAGCCTTTCCGGTGATTTTTATGGTGGCAGTTTTCGGCCTAGCCGAGACTCCTCAGTTTCTCCTGAGAAGCGGAAAGGATGCACAGGCCGAGAAGTCCTTCTACTTCTATAAGAATCTCAAGCCACCTACAGTCGGCGACAAGGAGGCATCTCACCATGACGCGGCCAAAATGGAGTTTGATACCTTCCGCCTCCAAGTACTCAGTGGCGGCGTCACCGAAAGCATTACCTGGCGTGATTTTAGTGAGTAATCAGCTTCTTTATATACAGATTATGCTGTTGGTTTAGTTAGCCATAAGTCAAACAAGAACAAAGTAGATAAGATGTCAAGCAGATTAACATATCAATTTGTTTGAAGTAAAGTGATTTAAAGTTGGTATAGTTTTTAATAAAAATAATGATAGTGCGTGCAATCAAGAAATAATAAGATTATCTTGGAATAATATAAAGTACATTAAACTTGAGTTTATAGAAGATTATACACATAACCAACATTTAATATAAATATGGTATTTGAAGCTCTCTAAAAGTAACTTGTTTGTAGGTAGATTTTCTTAATAATTAATAACCAATAACCTTTCTATCCTTTTAGTCAATGTACCCACTTTAAAGATATTCGGACTTATCTTTGTGCTGATCATCTGTAATCAGCTCTCGGGCAGCTTTGCCATCTTCAATTACACGTCACACATCTTTGCGGAGCTGGGCAATAAAATGGATCCCAACACTTCCACCATTGTCGTGGGAGCTGCCCAGCTCGTGGGCATCTTTTGTGCTGTAGCCTTGGTGGATCGCCTGGGTCGTCGTGTCCTTCTGCTCACCTCAATGGGTGGCATGGGCCTGGGTGAGCTGACCATTGCTCTGCTAAAGACCTTTGCTTCGGAGGAGTTCCTGGACCAGAATGGTTGGCTGCCACTGCTCATCATGTGCCTGGTGGCCGCTATTGCTTCACTTGGAGTTATAGCACTCATATTTATCATTATCATCGAGCTGCTGCCAGCTAAGGTGGGTAGAGTTTTAGTATTGGTTGTATTCGTATCTAATTTATCTTGTTTCTGCAGATTCGCTCCCTTGGCACCTCCTTGAGCATGGCCACCTTCAGTGGTTTCATTTTCGTGGCCCTGAAGATCTACCCCACAATGATCAACGATCAGGGCCTGGCAGCCACAATGTTCATGTCGGCGGGCATGTGTTTCTTTGGATTTGTGGTGCTGGGACTCTTCCTCCCGGAGACCAAAGGCAGGCTGTTGACGCACTGATCCCTCATCTGACATCGATCCAACTAGGCCCAGCGGCCAAAGTCAAAGAGTTGGCCGCCGCCTTTTGTTGGGAGATGAGTCCATTGAATAAGCTGGATAAGCGGGATCCATATGCGGCTCCATGTCAAGAGAGTATTCCACTCAATAATTTGTGGCACAAAGGCGGCAATCGTCTCATCCTGAACTCTTGAACCCATATAATTCAATTGCGGTTTCGTTTGGATATTTTTTTGTACATAGAAATTTAATTTAATTTGAATGGAGAAAGTCTTGGGGCTGTGATCTTGCTATTGATAAGTGCGAAAATTGTAAATCAATAGGTCTACGTAAATAATAGCTATTATATGGCTTAAATAAGTGTTAGTGTAAGTGTAAAATTGAAACCAAAATTGTGGATGGAATAAACTTGTATATTTATATAATTATCACTAGTTGGGAACTTTTAGCCTGGAGTCTAGTACATTAACTTTGGCTGTTATAAAACAGAGTTATATCTTTGGAAAACAGGAAATGAGAAAGATATACCTTATGTTAATCGATAATTGCAATCCAAACTAACATGAAAATATTTAAATTTTAACTCGAAATAACTCTTACAGTCGCGATTAAACATTTTTATATCATCTGATGGTACTTACGAATTATATAAATCGATTTTAAATACAAATTCATCACCACCATAGACCCTCGACCACCAAACCAATAAGCTAAGCAAAGAGTTTAAAAGAAAACTCTTTTGGCCAAACCGATTTTCCTGCGATTATGTTATGGCGCAGAATTAATGAACTCGCAAAAGTGTAGAAGATAAAGGCACTGCGGTGATGGCAAAAGCCAAGCGGCACAACATCGAAAGAGCCAAACAATGACTCATAAATTCAAACACAATAAAAATTATTTATTTAGCTGCGGCGACTGGTACTTGTGGAGCGCTGCAAATGCAGTTTCAGCGCAAATTAAGCATCCCGCAGATACGAGCGAGGAGAAAAGAAAATTTGATCTCTATGACAGGACACACAAATCTCGCTCAGATCTCCAGAGACGACGACGATGCCAGGCCAAACAAAGCCAAGAGCTGTCAAATGGGCCAGAGACCTGCACAGAGAATAACTTTTACTTAAGTTAAGGTTATAAATTGAGTCTTTAAAATATTTAAAATTGACTAACAATTGATAGAGGTGCAAGAATATTTGTTGGGTTTGAATAGAGATCTTTTAAATAAATATATTTTTTAAATGAAGCATGATTCCTTAGAAAATTAAATTCAAATAAATCCCGAAAGTCCTTTCAATTCAGCATCTTAAGCAGGAACTCCAACTTTTGTCTGGATACAACAATAGATCTTTCCCTTTTCCATTTCCCTTCTCTGAAATATTTTGTATAACAATCATGATCCAATCATGTCCTTTTTATAAAAATATTCAAAATATGTTAAAATTAAATCTTTGTAGTATTTATAAATAGGCATGTTTCGGCAGAGTTGCTATTAGAAACAAGCACTGTATGGTTGATATAAATCATTATTCAATTGTGGCTTCATACAAATGATTGCGATATGTTAGAGTTCAAATTATTGCAAGCTTTTCCCTTTTCTTATATAATTTTTTTTTATATAAAATCTTATTAAATCTTAACAATAAATTTCTTCTGCAAATATGGATAATAACTGTTCTCTCTCTGTACGCAAAATCCACATAGGCACAATCAAATGCTCACATTTTAAGTGAGGGGGAGTTTTCTGACTCGTATTTCGGGAGTCCATTCCGTTCCGTCCACTCACTCCTCCACTCATCACCGGCACAGACAGACGTTGCATCAAAATGCAGTTTCATAATTTTCACACGTTTTTCAGACGCTCTCGGGAAATGGGATCTGCTGACAGGCGGGCGGAAATTTGTAACAACTTTTCCAAACTTAGCTGCACTTACAGCTGAGTGCAAATGCGGCGGCAGACAGCAATTAGCTGCAGCTGATTAAGTTGATAATCACACACATGGGTCAGCCCGGGATGACTTGTCGGAAGTCGATGTGGTCCCCACGGGGAGGCTTCATGGGAGTGGGTGGGTGGCCAAGCCACTGATGCAACCTCTCCCCAAAGCGATCCCAATCCCAAAAAGAGGCCGAAATGTTGGGCAAACAATTGCGGCTAATGCGAGCGATTGCTCATTGTTGCGATTACGAACGAGCATTTGATTTGTGGCCACACGGATGCCAATTGTTCGCTGATCGACCGACAGACCCAAAGAAAGCCCGGGGAGCAATCGCAATCCCATTGTGTGCCCTGCATGACTATTAACACGCAATTTTCTTCCCTCTGGCTGAAATGTCATTGATTTTTTTTACCTTTTGTGGACTGCCAACGGTAGCGATTCCAATTTTTAACTTCCATATTTTACAATTAGCGCCGGGCGCCACTCACCCAGAGTGATCTCCATTGATAACGATACACACATTTCCCATTGGGATGACAGACAGTTGGAAATTGTTTTTCGATTTATTTATTGTGTCGTTGCGAATATTGAATTGCTTTTGAGCTTCTATTGTGTGTAATTTCGTTATAAAAAATTGCCTCAAATGTTTATATGCTCCAATTTCATGAATGGCAAACCGAATTCCGCATTTCTTTTGAGCTTAAATATTGTATTATACAATCGAATGGATGGAAGCCTGAAGGGCATTTAGCACGAGTGAATGAGTTGGTTCTTTTTCGTGGGGTTTACATAAGTCTCCCTCTACCTTTGCTTTGTTTTATGTTTTATATGCTAACTAAAATCAATAAATAGTTTGGTCTAAAGTTGACTGAACTTTGGCCAAAATAAATACCTTAATGTATGCACACAAACTGAGTATTTGCATTTTTAAGCATGGTTCAACGAAATTACCTAAATATTCATGCCGTTTGGCTCACTTCCAAAAAAAAAACCTGACTGGCGGTGTGAAAACCTTTTGGTAAACAAAACGGAGATGAAAAACATGTCTGATTGGCTGGCTGACAGCAGAAGCTACCTAAAAAACACGGCTGGAAAACTCACACTCGTATATTAGCCATGATTAATTGAAAGGTCAAGTGGCGAGTGAAGTGCGTGAAGCGCGCTATGAATTTATTCAAAACATAAAGACATCAATGCTGAAGTGCTGCATTCGAGTTATGTGTGAAAACGTATTCAACTATCTAACTGAAGTGGCCTTGGTGAGCCAAAGTAATGGCCAAAAGGATCCAGACAGGTTGACAAAATTAATTAAGCAAAAATTGGCATGAAAAATGTACCTTTAATAAGCGCTTCCTGTCAGTCTAGCATTTATTAAGCGTCTGCCAATAATATAATTAATAAGAGTACCTGTGTCTGTGCCAGCATCTCAGAAAGGTCATTAAATCAACCTCAACTGGCGGTTGGCAAGACAAAGCCGTATATTTTTGTATCTTACAAAAGTGTTCGTTGGCCTGGCCTTTAAACATGAATTATAAATTTATGTTAGAACATTAATTTAATGCCTCCGCTCGGACAAAATTTCGCCACAGTTGAGATTTATGAAGCCCACGAAATTAGCCACGATCGTCAGCATCTCAAAGAATGGTCAAGTGTGTGGATGTTAGGATGTGAGGGCAAAAACACCATTTGAACACCATTTGGGTCTAACAAAGGCCGCCGAAAACCTTTCTATTTTCTATAATGCTAATTTATGTTAGCCACGACAGCTTTATTTCTATAATTATTATGTAAGAGCGTCTCTGCCCACCAATCACCGGTGCCAAAGAAGAAACCCTATTAATAAGGAATTAACTCTTTTTTTTCTTTCTTACTAAAAATAAAAAGCGGGAACTGACGCAAGTTTGAGGTTTCTAAGAGATTACATAACTGCTGACCCTGAAGTGAAGAGGTAGAAAAGAAAAGGTGTTAAATCATGCCAAATGATTGATGAGAATAATGTTCTTAAAGGTTTTAAGGGGAAAGTAGTGGGAGAAAGTTGTAGGAAAGTGATTTTGTTTCTTGGTTTTATTTTCAGGAAGCAGAAAACTGAAATTTTACTTGTCTGTTGCAGAGAATTTCGAAACTCTAGTGCTAAGTGGCTAACAGATGTTGTTTGTTCAAAGTGTTTAAATTGTTTGTTTTTTCTTTGCTTTAAAGTACCACAGAGAATGTATTGTGTTTATTTTTACTTTTCCGTATTTTATCAGTTTAAAATGTATTATTTTTTAGTATACATTTATAAAAATACATAATATTTTAATGCATAGTAAGGAGTTTTGGATATCCAGGGCCTAAACCCAGGAACAGACAACTTCTGCTGGTATTAAATATAGAGAACGTTGTAGAATATCATATTGAAATGAGATCATTATATAACCAACTCCTCCATGTAATTGTTTTTGATAAAATCCTTCAAAAGAAACTTCTGGCAGTTGACAACAATTGACATCATTGACAGGGGACTGGAGCAATTATGTTGAGGGCCCGTAAGTCGATGTCACCAGTCAGTGGCAAGTTGTTGTAAATTTGGTTATAAAACAAACACAAATGACATTATTCGCACGAAGGCAGGACGGTGACTCTGCCGAGCTGCTGTTACAGCCGTTGCAGCACGACTTTCTTTAGTAGCAGCAACTGCAGCAGCAGCAGCAATATGCAACAGCAACAGCAACAGCAACAATCAATTCGACAGCAGAAAAGACGACGACATTTGCGCAGGCGCAGGCGCCTTGGTTGCGCTTCAACTTCCGGAAATCACGCTGCTTGTTGTAATAATGTTTTTGTTACTGTTAGTTTTTATTTTATTTATTTTTTTCTGTTGTGTTTCGACTAAGGAATGGGTCAGGTCGTCGGCGCAGCAAACGAAATGTGCACGCGAGCGAAATTACAAAATGCGCACAGTTAACGTAAAATTTGCTTGCCAAAAGTTGTTAAATTTTTTCAATTATGCAAAAAATAAAATTTTAACACAATCTTTGCGGTGGCGGTGGCGGTGGCTGTGGGTGAAATGAAGACATGAAGGCACGAAGACGATAGCCAAGAGACTGGTTGCCAAGCGCAGTGCATTTCCGATGGGTTATGAAACTGGCCAGGCACAGGCCCAGGCATTCACCTCCTTGAAAGGGCAACTCTTGTTGAACTGCACGGGTGAATGAGAGCGGGGAAGCCCCAATTAATAAGAGTATTTTAAGTAGGTTTTAAAAACCAATTAACATATTTAAATAGGTATAATTATCGATTGACAGGACGGCCTTGAATTGAGCAATTCATTTTTAAATTAAGCATTTATAATTAAGTGGAAGAGCTTGCTTATAACATTTTAAAGTAGAGACATTTCTAAATAATATAATATATTGTTTTTATGTTATATTTATTATCATTACTTAATTTAAAAGCCCAAAGAAATGTATTTAGGACGAAAATATTACACCTTAGAAAATGAGTTATTAACTTGATAAAATATGAAGAATTGGTTTTATAATATTTACACCTTGATTAAGGATAAACACCTTAAACATTTTGTTATTATGACAAAATCTGAATATAATTCTATTTTTTGTTTTTTAAATTTACTTTGGTTCAGTTATTCTTATCTGAACATGACTTTAAAAGCTATGAATATATAATTATAAAGTCTTCTTAAAGGAAACGCCTCTATTAACACTATTGTAATACCCCAAGAATATCTACTTCTCACAATTTCAGATTGAGATAAGACTCAATGAAATATATTAAGTACATATATTTTCTGCAGATAGAAAAGCATAATCGACTGACTAATGCGAATTTAATTGATCACCGACTACCGAAAATCAGCCCAAAAAATAAGAAGAGACGACTCGCCAAATTGACACCTTGATTCGTCCCCAGAGTGCTCGGGCACTCCCCGGGCAGATGGCTAATGTCAGACAAGAGTTTTGGGGGGCTGGGTCTTCCTTGGCACTTAAACCCGTGGACTGCAATTTTGAAAAAAAAATTCTTTTGATTTATATGTACAAAGGCGCGAGAAAAGCAGCCGGAGTGGCCTTCCCAAGTGGCAATCAGTTCTTTGTGGCACAGCTCCGCAGACATAGAGATTCGCAACCAAGTCGCAGCGCCCAGGGGCATGGAACACTCTGCACGTGTTGACTCCCAGTTGAAGTCGATGATTTAGCTCGCCTCGTTACCTCAACGCCATTTGACCCCGCAGCAATTGAGGTAGCCACGATTCGTTGGCAGTCTATCCCGTCTGGCACTGGGCGGTAGTGATGCTAAAGGTACTTATTGATTGAGAGAAGGTACTGAAATTTGTCAAAAGAAAAGGTTATTGAAAGGTACAAGGTAACTTATAGGTTAATGTATATAATAATTCAAAAGTTGGAAATTTAGATATAGATCCTTCAGACGGAGATATAGTAGAAATCTTAAGAGAGTACTATGCAAAAAATGTCGAAAAGTACAACATAATCTAGGTTACTCCACAAACAGATAGGGGATTATTATCCTTTAAAAATGAGTCTAAAAGTATTCAATGTTACAACAAATGCAGCGTAAGTTATTTTTTACTCAAATGTACAATTTTGTATTCCCTACTTCTGATACATATTTATATGTGTATATATAAATTTAGAATCTTATATCCTAGGGAAATTTGAAACACCAACAAAAATAAACAATTTTAAGATAAAACTTTCTATGGCATTCTTTTGGACACCATTTGAAGTGCTTTTAAAACTCAAGGGATTTTTAAAAGAAGTGTTTTTCATGTACAGCATTTATTTCTTGTTAAAAATAAAATAAACTCCCCTTTTCATTGAGTTAAAATTCATGAAATACTATACATAGGTACTTTTATCCTGAAACTTGCCCCATCACTGTTCGTCTGCCGGCAGTTAACAGTTGGCAGTAGTCGAGGGCCTATTCATTTCTTTGGTTATCAGAAAGGCAGCGATCGCGGCAATATGTTTTCTATATGCCTCATTTCTGCACAAATCGCTTGACCTTAAGCGTTGCTGTAATTTATTTGTCGTTGTCGCAATTTCCCACACACAACTCGACCCGACGATTTTCCCGCTCAGCTTTTTTTGTTTAGAAGCTACAAACTGTATTACGTTGGTTTTTAAGCAGTTTAGTTTTGTATTTGATTTCCCTCCTTTTGGGCCCAGGCCCGGGTTCAGTCGGTTAGTGGAGGGAGTCTGCTGGCTTTTGTAGGTTATTGTGCCTGCCCTGGCATCTGGAGGTTATGTAATGTCTCCGCTGCCATTGTTGAATTTGGTTTTCCTCGGCTCAGCTCAGCTTGGGGGGCGGCTGGCCTTATCAGTTTGCCAAGCCACAACGAGCGTCACACTGTGTGCGGGGCATTTACAATTTACAACTTTGATTGTATAACCGAGCATTTGGTGTTGCCTTTTAATTGATTTTATCCAGCTGATTGAACACAATTTGCGGAAATCGAGCTTAGTTTTTTATTATATGCAGTGTGAAGGGTGAAGTTCTCCGAGTTGAACTCATTATGGAACAAATTTATTACATTACGGAAGCAATTGGGAGTTCTTTTTTGGGGCTCTGAAAGAAATCAAGAGATTTATCGTTTGTAGATTTCCTTAATACAAATTGCTGTATTACTTTAAATTAAAATTAAGTAATGGGCATAATCGAATTAATTGGTAAATAAATGCATAACTAGCTGATTCTAGGCCAAGGCCTAATTCCTCCTATAGCATCTATATAAATAATATAACATAATGATTAAGACTGACCGCAGAAGAGGACACATCAGTGCTTAATTCCATCCATTGTGAAGTTCGATTCTTGGTGGCTTCAATTAGGCTTTTCATGTTTCCATCAAAGTTATCTTCTTTTTGGTTATCCAGATGTATTGCATTGGTCAGGTGGTATTTTTGGGGTCGAAGGGCAATCACTTCCACTATCACAATAGATGTAAACACTGGGGAGGCTGCGAACAGAATGAGGTCAGTGAGATGTCAGTTCCTCTATTTATAGTCTCCAAGTAAAGAGAACAGAGAAAGTGAGAGCGAGAGAAAGAGTGAAGGAGATATCCCTAGAGATAGGCAGAGAGAGAGATATAGAGAGGGAGATATCTCTAGAGCTCCACAGAGAGAGATGGACATACCAAAAAAGTTTGAGACAAAGAGAGAGAGAGAGAGAGAGAGACAGAGAGAGAGAGAGTGACAGAGGTAGAGAAATACAGAGTGACAGAGAAATAGAGATAGATTATGCTGCTCAAGAATAACTCCTTCACTGCATTGCCAACTTCTAACTAAAATTATAATACCCTGCAATGGTGGGTATAAAAAAACTAAGCTAGACAAAATAAAATCACTTTTGCTTAGCAAATTCCTTGGTAATCGCTTACCAAAGCCTTTTTATATAATGAGTCTCCCCCTTTTAGGGTCTATATAATCAAATTAGGGCCTCAATTTCCCTCTAGCATGCATCGTCGCCTTGGCAACTCTTCTCCAAGACCTCGTCTCGTCTCGACTGCCTCATGTATAACACTTCCTGACTAATGAAGTGCCAGAGGTGGCATCGCTGCCACGGATTCGGTACCGACTTTCTGGGGAAGACATCTTCATTAGCGCTGAGTGATATGTTAGGCGAAATCCAGCGGAGAAAGAGACGTCCGTTCAAGGTGTGAAAATGGGCAAATGGGCACCGAAGATTCCCCCACACATTTCACTGAGGGCCGCCCATTTAAGTGTCCAATAATTCAATCACATCAAACGCCATGTTGATGGGCCCCAAAATGCCGTTAAAGCGTTTCAATTACACCAATTTCCATCGAAGACGAGAAAGTTGGGCTTATCATGAGAAATGCAGGGGAAATTAAGGGAATATATTTCCACAGAAACAAAGAAATGGTACAATATACATATTGCAATACTAACATAAAATGATATTTGATTAAATTTAATTAAAATACAGTTAAGTAGGCTAGGTATATCCAGTCCAGAAACCATCATTCGAAGTTAGTCTAAGGCATTTACTTGAGTAATTTGGTAGTCTAAATTTCAGTAATAACAATATACAAAATGGTTCAAAATTCTACGGCTACAAATTCTACGCTCATCGATGTTTCAAAGCTCGAGAGGCAAGCTTTAGGCGAACGGCGACGTCCGGAGGATGCCCATAATCTCAATACCTTGCTGCAGGACATTCTGTGTTTCTTTATCCTGCTCTCCTTGGGACTGCTTATCGTGGCCAGCATTTTCTGTGTGGCTCTTAATATCCATCATACGGCAACACATCAACATGGCCACAGGGAAAAATCAGAAAATATGTCGCGGTTAATGGATGGAGATGGGCACACCAAGCAGGACCGTTTGAGCTTTCAACGTGGATCCATCTGGATCCGGTTCTTCCATTGCCAAAAGCAGCCGCAGCAGCAGCAGCCGGAATTGGAACAGCTGCGTCAACCGGAACCGGATCTGGTACAGAGTGAGAAGCAGCCAATGAAGCTAAAGGAGCAGGACAAACCACAGCCTCATTTTGCTCGCACCTATGAACCCATCGACTATTCCGAAATGGCCGAGGCAGAAGCTACCGCTAAGGAAGCAGACTCAGAACCTCAGCAAATCCTTGTTGGTGCGTATTGGCCTCCCTTTGGTATACTAATTTAACGCATTTGCACCCTAGACAATATCTAAGGAGACTTAAGGGACTGATGACTCGAAAGGTTTCAAATTTGATTCTTAAGACTGTGCGAGTTATAGAAAACTTGATATTCGCTGATTGATTTTTTAATAGATTTTTCTATATATATCAGTGGAAACCGAACTACAAGAATAATTTATTTAAACTTCCCTTCAATGCGATCTGCGATTTCCAAACTCATCGAAAAAGAAGTCAATCCTGCAGAACAACTGGAAAATGCAGAGGTTCTCGAAAAAACTTATTGATTATGTAATAAATGCCTATCAGCTGCCGTTAAAGCTTTTTAAATTATAAGTTTCAATAGAACATTTGGGGGGTCAGTGAAATTAAATGGAATTTTATTAAGGAATTCTATCAAAGGTAGGACAAGTTTTCCGAATATAGTTAAAACACTGTATTCTTGGTAAAGATTTTCTGAATAATATAAAATTAAATATAAATAGACTACAATTAATCTTGTTTCGAAATTTCAGTTGGAACCAGATTGATTTCTCATATTAAAACTAAAATCCACGTTTTAAAACTAAATCATTTGTGGTTTTGGTATGTTAATAGATATTGTGCCTTTAGAAATCTTAAAGATCTTAAGAACCTATATTATATTATATACATAAACCAACAATTCAGCGCTAAAAGGCCATATCGAGACAAAATATAAATTTTATGAAAATATGATAGATTAAGTTCCATTTTGTAAAAACATATAAATCACTGTACACAGTAGGCGTAGATTTCCAGATCAGACTCGACTCAGTTACATCCCTTTATTCTATGTGGTCAGTTGAGCAGTCAACACCGTTCGGTTTTCAAAATTTTAATTTCATTAAAAAAAAATTATAAAATAACATTTAGTGCAAAATTTATCGGCTCAAAATTCTTTAATCATGGATCTTACGAAGGTCGAGAGGCAGGCGCCAGCCGATGATCGAAACACGGTGGCTCCAAACTATTTGAAGATCCTGCTCCAGGATATGATTTGCTTCTTCGTCCTGCTCTCATTGGCTTTACTCATCGTGGCGGGCATCCTGTACGTGGCAGACGATGTCACCCGGCTCCAGTACGGTCCGAGGGAACCCATCAACACATCGCGGATAATGTCAATTGAAGAGAGGCACAGGCACATGCATCGGCTCTTACGACCGGACGCATGGTTCCGGCTCTTTAGTTGCCAAAAGCAGCAGGATGCGAGAATGTTGCAGCTCCATGAACAGAGACAGGAACAGGAAAAGGTACTAGGCGAGGGAGAGGGACTGGAACTGGGCCAACCTATGAAGGAGAAGGAACTTCACGAGCACCAGCCATTCGGACCCAATTTCGTTCCTACATATGGACCCATCGAACATCCCGAGAATAACCGAATGCAGGCTGGCGGAGACCATGTCGTTCCAGATCCTGTTGGCAATCAAGTGGACTCCGAACCAAAGCCATCTTTTGAATTTTTATAATTGTTCTACTTGGGGTTTCCTCTTCCTGCCAGACTTATCACTGACCTATAGGGCAAGTTCCACCTTAGGATCATCACTTATTTGGACTTAGCTCAAATACTTTCATCTGCCTGCCTGTCACCTCTGTCGACCACTAGAAAAATGCAATAAATTACTAATTTAAGCAAGCCTGTTTTAAATTATCAATGATAGTTAGCATATATACATAAATTCTTTATATTTGCAACCCCAACTATTTGATAAAAGTACCCTTCCCTTTCAATATTTTAAATAGTGGAAAAAACTACTTTACATAGCTTTTAATTGAAATACTTGTAAAAAACTATACCATTTTAAGTGGCGATTGTTGTATTTCAAGTATTTCGCACGGCCATTAAGCAGGTACTTCCTTATATACCTTATATATGGTAATGGAGTCATGATACCTTCAAGTATGCACACTCTCTCGGAACCTTTCAAATATTTGCAAGAACCTTTAACTGATTCACGACTCTTCAATGGCACCCCAGATTCTGGCTAACAAGCCACTGCTCGGTGGTTACCCACTGGCGACTATCTTGGCTCTTGGATCTCGGAAATTGTACACAGATCGACGTGTAAGTGTTGTTGGGCTCGATATTCATCTGTGAGATGCCAAAAACAAACGGAAAACAAAGCCGCAGACAGAAGCTGCGCATGCGCATGCCCATGATGGGTTAATTGAGGTATTGAGAGCCGCAGACCCAATGAAATGAAGTGTCTAATGTTTGCATTATCGCGCTCTAACTGAACAATTGCAGTGACTGCAGGCCTGCAGGCCTGAAGGGCAACTGCCAAGTTGCAACGTGGTTAGGGCGTGGATTTGGCTGGAATCCCGGCCCCGAGGTTGCTGGAGGTCGAACCGTGTTCTAGCCGACATGGCTGATAACTGCAGCTGGGCTAGGCCGGGTAATTGCTCATAGGAGGAGGAGATAAGCCGAAAGCTTAGAACATTTGCATAGAACGGCAACGGCAGCTGGCTGGCGGATAAACAATTGCACAATCCACCACAATAACAATTCTCATTTTCGGGTATTTGTTTTGCCATTGGCATGTGGGCGTTGTTGGAAGCTTTTGTCTTTTACTTTATAATAAAAATTTAATTAAAATAATCGGTTGTTAGCTTAAGCTTGAGCCAGGCAGGCTCTCACAGCGACCCCTTGAGAAATCCATATTTATAGAGAGTGATTTCAAAACAGTTTCGGCCGGCCAGAGCCAAGAACCGAAGGCTTATGGCCCAGAGATGAAGCCTTAATGGCGGCACAACACGAAACGGAACGTGCAACTTTGAGGAACTGGCAGCGGTGGTTCTTATCTCCGATTCGCTTGAATATTTATGAAGCGCCCCGTTAATTAGGCAGATGACTGGGCCAAGACAAAATGACACTATTACAATATGCATGCCAGCGGATTTACAGTTTTTGGCCAAAACAGTCTGCCAATGCTGGGAAAGTTCCGCCGAGGGAAGACGCAAAACTCATTTGCCGAAACTTGTTCTAAGCTCAAAGAACGAAGAACGAAAACAAGTTTGCTGCCTAAGTCTTTTGTTCTGCGATTTCTTGGATCTTTCGCTTGCGTGCTTGATATTTTCATTTACTCCTATAAATTGCATAATCTTTATTGATTCGGAAGATGTATCAATTCGGGGTTCTCTTGTATAGTAGTGACACAGATTTATTTATAAACTCTGTTGTTCTGTTGCCACCTAAAGCCGGTCTGTGGGCCAAAGTAATGGGTGTGACATGAAAGCTAAACGATGAATATATGTATGATATAATACCCCCGAAATTGCTCGTGACTTTGATGTCTGCTCTAGACAAGCCAATTTATCCGCTAGATTTATGTAGGGCAACCCCAATTTAATTGTATTTGTACAATTTCTGCAGAAGCATTGACAAATTATAATCTTCATTTAATGATGAGCAGTATCGATTTCCGAGATACTGGACCACATGCTGGGCCTCTTGAAAGGGGGAAACAAGTTAGGAAAGACACACATAAACGCGAACAAAAGATACAACTATCTGCCCTGCAAAAATCACCAATTGCAGGCAGATAGATAGATGGATGGATGGATGAATGGATGGATGGCTAGTTGCCTGGAATCGATGTTAACTGTTACATGTGTACTCGATTTTGTACTCTCTCTTACCTCTTCGTCGTCGTCGTGTTTCTTGGTATGACTCTTTGGCAATTAAATAAAACATGCCGCATCAGTTGGGGCTGAGTTTTGCAATGCTTATATAACCATATGTAAATTATGCCAGCAAATGAAGAAGAAATATGGTTGAGATCATGCGCTTTACACAGGAACACACCTCAAAAAACGAGCTCTCACAACCCAAAAAAAAAGGGAACTACCACCAGCCAGGTCCGGGCTACTGTCCATCTCAGCCAGATGCAGATGCAGAGAGGAGGCTCCGAGGTCCCGAGTCTGGACCCCATAACCCAATACCCAAAACCCAAGACCCAAGCCCAACAATGGCTGGACTGCAATTGAAGTGCAGGCATTGACAAGATAATTTCCTGGGGGTGCTGCATGCAATGCAGTAAATCCTACCATTTATACCCTCTACATACGGGGAGCTATGACTATACAATGATGGATACGGAATAAAGTGTAATTTTTAATCTTTAATAAAGCTCAAAGAAGTGTCAAAAAATATCTTTATAGTTTCTTTGAACATTTTGCTGATTATCTTATAAAACCCACCCTTTAAATGTATCTTAAAGATGCATCTATCTCTAAACTGAAACAAGGGTAATCCTATTTCCATAAACTCATTGTCCCCGGAACTTTTCCTTCCTTCTTGCCTGCAGTTCGTCTTCGTTTTACAAATTGTACAAGCCAAGAAAAAATAAAATCCAAAAAGGCAGAAGAAGGAAAAAGTCTGGCCACGACTCTGGCCGGCTGAAACGAACAGAAATTGGCTAGTTTCGCAGCAAACCGCGTTAAGTTGACTGACTACCAATTGTTGTTGCCACGATGCTGGGGCTACTATGCGAATAATTTCAAACACAAACTGCCGCCAAGAGCCAAGAAGGTTCATAATTATTGAACGAAAGGTTTGACGTCGTTGCTGCCGCTGGCTTGCGGTGGGCTGTGGCTTCTTGAAATGTTGCAACTGCAACTGCAGCAGGAACCACGGTCGTTTTGGGGCAAGAGTGCAAAGTGGCGGGTTAAATAGGTTTTGACTACTTGAAGACAGTTTCAGCGTTGCAGCGGCAATTGCATCGTTACGTTTATGAAGATTTACGATGTCCAAATTAGCCATTTGTTAGCCCCAAATCACGTAGCTGATCCTGACTTGGGTCATGTGAATAGTTAGCCAGTCGGGTGTCTTTCCCTTCAGAGAGTCTCCCATTTGTGATAGTAATTACCCAGCTTCCACTACAGACGTTTAATTGACAGACTTCCATCTGATGAGATCCCCATAAAAAGTCGAACGAACTGATTGATTTCAAGTATAATTATTCTCATTGCCCAATTGGATTAATTGATTTTTGAGCTGCATGTATATTTCCGTGAATTTATGATTTATTATAATGATCATGCATATGGTCTCTGATTGATGTAGTTTTAATCGAATTAGCAAAGGCTTCTATTTGGTGTTAAAATGAACAGTTCTCAGATCTCACGTAATGTCTCAAAATAAATTGAAAATAAAAATAGATTTTTGAAATAAAGTTTTATAATGGAAACACATTGATTGTAAGTAGAAAACCCCAAAACCAGTGACTCAAAAGATTGTCTAATAACAGCCAAAAATTAATAATACAATTTTGTGTCGACAAATTAATGGCAATTTGGGTTAATATACTTAATCAAAACCATCGTTTTATTTAAATTACTTTATTTACACAACAAATTCACCGCAAATCCATACACTCAAAATATTTGTAAAGCAGCCAAGAAAAGCATTTCCATTCAAGTGTCGAAAGTTGACCACAAAATTAACTTTTAAGGGCAGCCACCGTAATGCCATCACCTTCGCTTTGGCCCGGCCACTTCCAGTGCCCAATTTGTCTGGCATTATTTTTTCTTTTTTCTTTTCTTAAGGGGGGAACAATGACAGAAACAGAAACCACACGAATATGTTCGGGTGTTGTGGATATGAATAAACATGGAGGCCCGCGAATAATGTGGGGCTTGCATAACCTCATTTGGCGGCTTATGGGCTCGCGTGCTCCCGTGCCGGGTTTGGGTTTTGGTTTTGGTTTTTTTCCTCCGAAGTCGGCGTGATATCGTGTACGCAGATATAACAACGATGATAGAAGGAAGACAGTGTTCAAGTGTGCCTGCACTGCACTGCAGCAGATCGAAGAGGGATCGAGTGTGCTCCCCAAAAGACAGGAAAAACGACGGGGCCATGGCACAACCCATCATCTTCAGTCAGCTCGATTTTAGAGCGACAGACTGAACGAGTAACATTTGAGCAGTTTATGACAACGACTGACCTTTTTGGGCAGCTTTTCGAGAGGAAGTCGCTGTGGAGTGGCCAGGAAATGATTAATGGCTCTATTGATGCATTCGGTGGCTTACCCAGCGAATGCGGAATAATCGAATAGAAGGCTGTCCGCCGAAGGTTTATCTCCGCCATCAGCCCTCGACCCATTCACACCTTGCACAACCCACAAATCAAACTGGGAAAACTGGGCAACAAAGTAAAACCCCACCAATTATTTGATGGGGCAATGGAACTATAATTCTTCCTGGCCATTATTATTGCGACTGCCACCGAAAAATGCAGGGCGTCAACAAAAGCCAAAAGTTGAGGCAATCCTCAACTCGATCCAAGATCCCAGGCAGCGTTTTCAGCAATTTCGAATCAATTATATGAAGGCGACTACCACCACTTCCATTGTCTGGCTTTGGTCAATGCAAAACTCACGATTTATTCAAGTTTTTTTTTTTTGTGAGCTTTTGAGTTTGCTTTTTTGGTTAACTTGTAGAATTTTGCTCAATTGGAGTACTTAAAATTTACAGCACAACTTTCTAACATCAACAAGAGGCAAAAGAAATATTTATAAATCCTTAAACTATTCATCACGTTTGGCCAGCTCCTCCAAGAGTTTGGCACTTTGGGCCTTGATCTGTTTGCGATTGGGCACATTGGCCATGGTCTTGTTCTCCTGCAGGATATCATCTTCCGGCGCCGTCTGCGGTTGCTCGTCCGTATCCACCGTCTCGTGCATACCCAAGGTGGCCAAGAAATCTGTATGATATTCCTCAACATTTCGCTTGATGGTCGCCGGCTTCAGCTCGATGGTGTAGGCCTTCATCACCTTGTAGATCTTGCGCTTCACCATGTGCATTATGTTGTCAACTGCGGAGAGAATGTTGGATTTATGATCTTATTTTTTCAAATGGCGGCAGCTTAACTATTTTCCTCGAAAATCTCCGGAGCAGCGGCTCTCATGTTTAGCATTTCGAATTTGAGCAAAGGCAATTTGAGGTATGAGTTTGGATACAGGGCACGTAGCATCTTGGGCTGGCGATCCACATGGCGCAGGATCTCCAGGAGATTCCAAATGGAAAGTCTGCAAACATTTTTAATTGAAATTATGAGAACATACTGAAAGATTTTCTCTTACCTTAACATGACATATGAGTCAGCACGATTCTTGAGATGCTGCAAGGTATCCTGCTCGAATTGCATATCTTTTTGCAGCATTTTCTTCAAGTCCTTGATGCGCTCCTGGCGACTATGGAAATTAAAGAACTATCTTAAGGTATTGCTTATTATTTTTCGTAAGAATAACGCACTTGATCTCTTCCTCCGAGAGATTGTTAACCAAAACTCCCTTTAGAACGCTGGCACACTTCATTTTGGTTTCCAGCATCTCGTGGGCCAACATGTCATTGACAATCATGCGATGCAGCTTGTCGTTATTGTCCACCTGGCTCTTCATGCTATAAAAGATGATCGTATATATAATATATAAATAAATTAAAAGGAAGTAAGTACAAACCGAGGATAAATTTCCTTTGCCTGGGAGCAGAGAGTCACAAACTTGACCTCCTTTATGGTCTTCTCCACGGCCTTCAGCTCCAGTTTAAGTATCATCATGCTCTGGGTCTCCCGGACATATCGTTTCAAATTCGTGGTTGGTGGCGCCTCCTTGGCCTTGGTATAGTTTGCAGTGGATACGGCGCCCGGCTTCTTGAGTGTGGCTAACATTTGCAGCTTCATCTGCAGATTCTTGCGGGACTTCTCCTCCAGACTTCGGAACTCATCGTTCAGCTCCTTGAACTTGGCTATGGCCGGCATGCCCAGGTACAGGATGTGCTTGATGAAGTTAGTCTGATCGTCCATGTCGCTGCTGAGGGAGCGCAAGATGGGTTCGTAGAATATCTCGTCATGGACAAGCACCTGTATCATCTTCTTGTACGTATTGTTGATGGTCTTTATGGCCTTCAAACGCACATTCGAGTTCTCAATCTTCTTTAGGAAGACCCGAGATTTGAGCTCCTCGTCAAGAATAAACTCGTTCTGATACTTGATGCGATTCTCCAGCAGGGCACGTCGTAACTAAGGGATACATGATAACACTACATAGTTTTAAAATTGTTTATTACCTAAAGAATACCCACCAGTTGCTCCTTGTATTGCTGCTTCAGCTGTTCTAAGCGAAACTCCAGGCGATCCCGCTCCTTTCGCATCACAAAGGTTCGCTGATTGATGTTGTCCACCACCAGGTGAATGGGCATCTTCTGGTACAGGCGTTGCATGTCTTTGTGATTAATAAGAAAGTTGCGGATCTTATGGGTGTTGTCATTGACCAGGACATTCTGCAATTTGGTGCGTCCATCGCGACACTGTAGCTTCAATCGTTTGTTCTCGCGGAAATACCTCTGACGATTGGCTTTCGACTCATGATTCTTGAACACCAACCTGCGAGCTGGTTTAAATGGCTAGTTACTATATCGTTATATATAACAATGTCCAGTTAACTCACTCAACAAGTCGGACATTCCCTTAAACTGCTCGGTCAGCGAGTTGGGTGTCCATCGGTCATCCACCATCACATGCTGGTGAACATAGGACATGCCGAAGAACCCGTGAAAGCGCAAGGGGCGAGGATGCACGGGCCTTGGAGCCAGGACATCCCTCTCCCGGTTTTTATCCCGACGCGGGATAAAGGCCATACCCCTCTGACGTAGAGCACACGGCGGCATGATGAGTGTGTGTTATGTATCTTTGTATCTTTAATAGCTCTTGTCTACTTGAAAATAAAGTCTGATAGAGAAACTGTATTCAAGCGAATATAGTATCTGAATGTCTGACAATATCTCAACCGCCCACTCGAGAGAGAATAAAAAACTTCAAAAGGTTAATATTTATTTTACACATTTATTTTGCACTAACATTTCTTTTTATTTTGTTTTTGGAGTTGGGCTTGTTTTCAACATAATTTATAATACACAATATACTTTACTCCTAACTTGTAACTGATGATTAATGTGTGCTCTTACATACCCAAAATACGTTGCATAATCATGAGATTGGATCGAATTGAATTTTAAGAATTAATTGTGACAAAAATACATAATTTTCTTGGTGTTCAATGGGGGTTTGTTTTTATTTATTAATAATTTTTCTTTTGTTTTTCTATAGATAAAGCGCGAAACGATAGAAACACAGCAACAGTTTAGTTCAAACGTAAATAGCACTTAATTGTAGATAATCTGTATTGCACGATCGATCTATGGTTATCTACAAGATACATTTCGTTTTGGTAAGCCAACCCTCTAAGCGTATTCCATGGGAAATTTATGACCAAATTTAGCTCACTGTTTTTTTCTGAGTATCTTTAAAATCGCATTCTAAACGTTAAATCGAAACATCAACAAGTGGCGCAGTTTGCAGCGATCTAATAGTACGATTTCGATTTGCTAGTTCCAGACGCACATATGCTTCGTGTAGACAGTATTTGTAATTTATCTTAGTTAGACCTAAGTACGAGTATAGTTTTTAGCTCAAACACCAGCGTATAAATATTGTCATAAAACATGGTTTTTTCTTTTGTCATTTTCATGTATAATTTTGCTAAATGTACATTGATTTTGTGGGGAGAGGAGTTGTGTGTGTTTTCATTAGCTTTAGCTTTGATGAAAATTCCATTTATGATTGTTTGCTTCTAACGCTTTATTGCCTACGAGAGTTGACCCACCTAGCCATCCAAATACTAAATAGGAGATGCGGGGATCGCAGGTCCTGGTCAACCACCATCTTATACATGTATTCGTATTTTCTTGTGGAATTATTGCCTACTTTTGTGAGCAATGGAATTGCATTGTGGCTTGTGCAAAAATATAGCATACTTTGCTGCTTCAGTGATTACGTTCAATGGGGGAAACATCGAGGAAATAACGATCTTACTGATCGTTTGTAGGTGAAGCAAGTTGAACCATCAAAAGAGAAGGAAATACTTTAAAGGAGTGGTGGGTTAGAGTTGATAAAAGAGCTGGAAGTCATTCAATTGCTTTGGCATTCACATTCCAGTGCCGCACGTAAATGAATTAATAAAGAATAAATATAAACAGAAAATACAAAATTATAATATTAATGTATATCATGTAAATTTTATTTAAACATAGTTCAGCGTGCTGAGGCAGTAGGAAGTCCCCTACACGCACCCCTTATGCTGTATGTACACAATTTAGAAATGAACTACGTATCTGATGAAGTCGTCAGCTTCGAAGCAAAGTGCCCAGAATGCTTGGCAATTAAATAAATGTCTAATACAAAGTACGCTCTAGAGTATAACACATTTTAAATAAACGTTGTGGATCTCTACATATTTAAATACATCTTCAACGCGTTTCATACATACAATCAATACAGTTTGAATCGTTCGTTAAATAATACTTAATAATTACCAATGTTTTCCGTTTTGTTTTTCACAAATTAAATTTGGACAAAATTGAAGCTAGTTTGGAATGCATTTACAAATAATTTCCATATTAACAAATCATAATTGGCTTATAACAGTCTAAAACATACGTACAATTATCTGGCCACAAGACCTGGCCAATTAGATAACAAAAAAGAACATAGATTTTTAATAGACGGATTTAAATATTGCAAATTATTACGCAAGCACTTGGACTGAGTTTGAAGGTGTCGTTTCTGAATCAATCCTCTTCGTCGTCCGCTTTGAGACAGTTAACACACATAGTTCCACTAGATATAATTCAACGTGTTTCTTTTTAGTGATTGGCGTAGGACACAACTACAGGTTTCGTAGAGACTTATTAATAGAGTTCATAGGTATATTTCACATAGGCTACTTTCCTTTAGCTATTTATGGAAATTGTTTCGTTTCTGCTTCCTTCTCTCTTCACTCCGTTCGTTTTAGCGTATAGTATATAAATTGGTGTATACATATAAATAGTCAAACTTATTTGTTTTTCATTTAAATAGTAATAATATAAATATATATATTGTGTATATATATGTGTGTATGTATATAGCATTTGTTTTAGTGTTTTTTTCGCTCAATGTTCAACATTATAATATAATTTTCTTATCTGCATCCGTTTGTGTGTGTGCTATTTCCGTGGAATTTCTATTTGTTTCTTCTTTCAAACTTTATAATTTTCCTTTGCAAATATATATATATATATTATATATAATTGGTTTCCTTTTCGATTTAATATTTAATTACGCCTTTGTGTGTGTGTGTAGGGTTTTAATGTTTGCTGTCTATGAGGTTAGAGCCCTTGGTGTGAGTGAGTTAGTGGATGTGTGGGTGTTGTACGTATGAGCTCCTGGCTGCGGGACCGCTTATAACGCACCAAATGGATCGAGTGGGACGCCGACGCCTTTATTGCCTCCATTCTGCGTCGCCTGCATGGGCTGCATAATGCCCGATGTCGCATTACTGTGCGGCGCCGCCATCATCGTCGGCTGCACCCCAGTCAAAGGGGCTGCTCCCTGCTGCCCCATCATAGTTGGCTGCCCCATCACCGGCATTCCCTACAAGAGTCATGGAAATTGGCATTAGTCATCGTTCTCGTTCTTAAATCTTCAATTCATGCACTGGAAGAAGGGCAATACTTTTATTAATTGCTATTGGACAGACTCAAAATGCTACAAAAAATCAGTGGTGGGGTAAGATAGTTGTCGCTTCGGGGCCGCCGTGAGCTTTGGAAAATAGTTTCTACATTCTTTGGAATCATACGAAAGTTAGTAGTAGTGAGAGTGGTCTACGAGTAGTCTAGGGAAAATAATTGAAACATTTAAGAAACTCAAAAACAGTGCAACATAATAATGCAATTTAGTTCAGAGACGAGAATCACAGAGGAGGATTGCTGACTGGGCACCAAAACCAAATTAGGAATCGGTTTTCTTCGAAAGTTTAGGAGGAGAAGTCAACCGAAGTTATATAGTGCTGGAGAGAGATGATAGATTTCGATTGACAATCATAATTTAAACATAGAATAGAATAGAACAAAAAGGATATCACAGAATGGAAACGATAATTTAGGGTTTTTAAGGTTTACAAAAAAAAACGGCAAATGAGGTTAAAACCAAAATGGTATTTATTTGTAGTAACACTTCATTCTGTTCTCTTTTTTTCTTCAATTTTAAAATTTGTATTGGTTTTCGTTTTTTATTGATCTTAATTCGCTGGTTTTTAGCATCTTCTTACCTGCATATAATTTGGCATTACAGGATAACTAGCTTGTATATACGGATGATTGATTGTGATTGGCGCAGGACTTACGGTCATGCCATGTGCCTACGTTATATTGATATTGATATTGGTATATTGATAGAATATATATTGATATATATCACAAACACACACACAGACAGCATTAACACAGGCGCATCGTGAGTGGTCATTGGTGGTATGGTATCGTTTGTCGTTTGTTTGTTTGTTTTTTATCGGTTTCAATATATATTTATATATTTAGTAGTGATTCAATTCAATTCGATTCGGTTACGATTTTGCGGTATGCGTTGGGATAGTTGAGATATAAAGCAAACATAAAATAAAGAAAAGAAAGTAAGTGATAGTTCATATATATATCCATATACTTGGTTGAAATGCAAAATAAAAACGTAAATAATAATGAAATCAAGAAAATATTGTATGGAAGTACATGTGATTTCGTCGCCTGCGTGTGTTGTGTGTCTGCCCGACGAGGTGTGCCACAAAAGTTAGTCCTAGTGCCTGTATATATCCAAGTGCTAGTGTGTTCTGTGGGCATAGTGTGTGACCCAGAAATAAAGGCAAAACTTACAACCCGCCATAATTTGTTTTTACACTTTGATTCTCTGGTCTTTTGCAAATTCACAAATTGTATATAATAAGAAAGGTGAGACAACATTTAGAAATTTAAAAAAGAGGGACTGTCACAAAGTAAGGATATATAAAAAAAAATACGATAAATTTGTTCCAATCCGAGTAAAGAAATATTCTTAAGCAAGCTATAATAAAAATTTGCATACAGATCAAGATTACACTGGAAATCAAGGGAACCAAGTAGCTCAAGTTGTAAATCGATTTGTGCAATTATAAATAAACATTAATTTGGATAAGGAAAATAAGGTAGAACTGTGTGGTATTGTACATGACGACGACGTGTAGCCTAGAGTGTGAGGTGACACAAAATTGGTAAATAAAACTAAATGGAAAAACAATGCATTTACATAAGTACAAGAGTTCAAAATTAGTTTTGATTCCTTTCTGGCATTTGAATTATATTCGCTTTGCTTCGCTGCTTTTTCGCATTCGACATTCTAGTGATTTTTCAGTGTGTTTCGAATTATTTATACATTTGAATCTCTCGGCTAAGATCGAAGGCAACGCGTTAATCGAGTCTTTCAGAGATTGTGACTGGCATTCTTAACGGATTCTTTGCGAGTAGTAGTTGTGGTTTGAGTAGAGTAGTTCGGTAGACAGTAGAGAGTAGAGTTAGAGTAGGCAACACTCACCATTGGACGATAGCCAGCACCAGTTGTAGCCGCCATTGGTTGGGGTGTCCAATTAGCACCTGGTTTCGCTGTATTTTTAGGTGAATTCCATTGCACGGGTCTATGAGATAATGGGGTAAGAGAGTAATGATATATAGACGAAATCAATGAACACGGCATTTGAATTTGGGGGATTTTTGTTCTATCTAAAAACAGATTCTCTGCGTGATTTCGAGCTATTTTCTTTTTGGATGGACTTTATGTACACACACATGGAGCATGAATATGGACACGGATTTATATGGACGGGACCGGGGACTCTTAGATTTTCAAGGATTCAGGGATCGTCAGGGTATACGGAAAATGGCTAATCAAACTGAACTTTGATTGAAGACTCCCATCGATCTATTGAGAGTGTTAAGGATGACATGGGACTGATGTTCCTGACCTCACTTTCGAACACACGCACATACAACTATCGTATCGTTTTCGTTTCGATCTCGATTTACTCACTTTGCACTTGCCGTTTTATTTATATTTAAGTTATCGACTAGGGACATTAGCGAGCTATCCAAATCGCCGGTTATTATCTTCCCAGTGCCCAGTGCTGGGGCCTGCTGCTCCTGCTGCTGGTGCTGGTTCTGGTTCTGGCTCTGGCCCTGGAGCAGGAACTGCGGCTGGTGCTGCTGGTGATGGTTCTGCTGCTGGAGCGCGAGGATCGAACTGCTATTGCCGGCATAACCTGTGGCGACAACGTTCATTTGATTGCTGTTGCTGTTGCTGTTGCTGCTGGCGGAGGCCGGCTTAAGGACATCGCCCAAGGCATCGAAGCCTTATTTGTATACACATTTCAGATTTCACATTTCGATGTGGTGGGAGGACAGCCATAGCCAGAGTGCACCGATTTTAGCAGACATTTATACACAGAGACAAACACATTGGATATATGATGTATACAGAGATATGCATAAACAATGAAGCCGATGAAGCCCAGGGATATTTTGGTATTTGATGGTTTTGTCGAGTTAGCGTTGAGTTTGTTGATTGCCGTCGAAATTTCATATTTTCAGTTTCGAATGGATTTGGTTATTTTTCATTTTCGATTATATCATTTTGCCAGCGTAATTATAAAACACACAAATTGTTTTAGCGTTTTATAGAGATTGTAAATGTTCGAATATATGGATTTGTGCCACCAACATTAACATGAGACAATGTGAGGTTGTTTTTTAGTTTTGATATTTTTTTTACGAACATAAGAGAGAGAAAAAGAGAAAAAATAACATTTACAAAATAAATAACATGAATTTGCATTGTACTTATACATATATCCATATTTTGGAATTGGTTTGTTTTGTTTTCTAATGATTGTATTAATATATTAGGTTGTTAGCTACGAGCACATGATAAGTACATGGTAAGATTATTTACAAAAGCAACTCAACCAGGAATGTATAAATGGTTATGGAATTTTCGCATATTTTTAAGTATAACTGAGGCACAACACTTGGTTAGAACATAGGCTACAGAAATTAACTTGAATTTTATAGTTAAGTAATTTTCCCACACTCATTAGACAAAAAAAAAACAGTAAGAAAAGCTCACAAAATTCATTAAACTAAACAGTTAGTAAGGCTTAAATTTGTGTTTACAGAAATACCACACATACCCACAACTAATTTAATAATTATATCATTTTAAAATACAAAATTCCCATAAAAAAATGAACAAGATCATTTACAAAGCAAAAAACAAGTGGGAAGCAAAGACAGTCTAAACATCAAGATGCATAACGCCATACAATTTCCTTTTAAGCTCTCAACAATTGAAATGTATAGTCGTTATTGATCTTATTATTACAAGGACTTTGTAGAAAAGATATCAACGCAGCTTTCAGCTAATGACAGGACAACTTCAAAATCATTTGGACTGTAAAATATTAACAGGACACGAGCAGACGACAGACGAGTGGGCAAAGCGTGTTCTTTTTTGGTGTGGATGAGGACAAAGCTCGGAGGAGGAAACGCTGTGCCCGCTGCAGCACTACAAGCCAGTGACGGGGCAAGCTTTGTACAGAAACAAAGCACGAGCACAGAGGGAGATACATATGCTTGTTGTGGTCTATGGAGTTTGAGTTCGTTCGCATTGTGGAGCAGCGCCAAAGATTCACCTGGGGGAAACTGAGCTGATGCCGTCGTCGCTGGCTGCTGTTGCTGGTGGCTTTGCTCCCAATACTGATGCTGCTGCTGTTGCTGCTGCAGGTGGAATACTTGCTGGGACTGGTGCTGGTGTTGCTGATCCATGAAATTGATATTTTGGCCAAACGGCGAGGCAGCAGGTGCAGCAGCGACTTGCATTTGGGCTTGGGGCAACGATGCGTCATCGAAAAATGGATTTGGCAACGACATCGACGCTGTGTGAAAGTCAACGCAAACATTTACAGGAAATAATATTTAAAAAACTTAAGTAAAATAAATCGAATCTTGGTGCAAAACTAACATTGTAGGAGATCGAGAATAACAAAAACGAATTCTGATCATCAGAACGCTGGATGTAGGACCCCCAAATCTAGCTTTAAAAATTAAATGAATTACAAAATCAGGCGTAACAATAAACATGCTAAAATACATTAGTCCTTCTTAATCCAAACACACACCAAAATTAGATAGTTCATTTAGCTTAGTTTAAGGTTTAGTTACAACTTAGGAAACCGCTCCGATTTGCACTCAATTTAATAATAATAATAATTATAAGGAGTTAGTGACACTGCGTATAATATATTGTTAATAACTTGCTTGTATTAAAATCATAGCTTGCAGTTAGGAATGAATGAAGACTGAAGGCCGTTGGAGGGACTTACCTGCCGGTTCCGTATTACCAAAAACGGATGAGAAATTACTATCGGAAACGAATGCATTTGTAGCAGCAGCGGAGGAAACTGAAGCGCCATTGAAACCTATGTTTGTTTGTTTATTTCGGATTTATATATTTTTTTGTGGTATTTGGTTTTGTTGGGTGTTGTGTGGGCGGTGGTCGGTGGGCGATGGTTTAGCAGTTTGTTTTGGTATTGATTATCGTTACCGTTGTCGTTGAGGTTCGGTGTCGTTTTTTGTTTCGGGTTGGAAAAAAACAGTGATGAAAAAATAAAGAGTAACAATACATTAGACAAGAATTCAAAAGGAAATAAAAACTTACAAAAATAATCAAGGAATCGAGAATAGAATAGAATAAAAATATAAAGTTATGATTACAGTATAATGGATAATGGTGCGTGAACATTGTGTGCAAAAAGACGGCTAGGCCGGAGTGAGATAGATAAACAGAGATAGAAAGAGAGAGGCAGTGGTGAAGGACGTCTAGAGCGCCCGAAAGGTGTGCTCCTCTTGGCTTCTGGCCCTTACGGATACGTAATATAAACACATAAGATCACTACACTTACACACCGATTCTTATATATGTACAGGACGAAATAAGGAGCAGGTGAAATCATAAACGCTAGTTTTTTGTAAACTCTAACTTAGGGCAAAATAATAAGGAAATTATAACATGCTACCGTTATTATGCATCCATAAATTATTGGCATTGAGTGCAGCACCTGTTGCTCCTGCAGCGCCACCGGCGCTGGCCTCGAACATGTCGGCGAACGGATTACCCAACTGCAGCAGGTCGTCGGAGGCCTTGGTGGTGGCCTGACCCTGGGTCGCTGCTGCAGCAGCAGCGGGCTGCGCCGACGCGGCACCGAACAGATCAACTATCGGCTGGCCAGCCTGTGCGGCTGGCGGCGACGATAGAAATGGATTTGTTAGTGCAGCGCTAGCGCCAGCAGCACCGCTGCTGGTGGGCGACGATACCTTGGACTAGGCGGGGAACAGGCAGAGAAATTGATTAAACACTGGCTTCCAGAAACGCGCCATTGACTCACCTTGTACTGGTTCATGGCAGCCTCCTCCTCCGCCAACACCTGGGCCTTGAGCTGCTCGTCGATGCCATTGGTGGTATCGAATTTGGTGGAAGCAGCCGCTGTTCCGAATGCCGAGCTAGTGGAAGAGAGTGCAGTGACAGCGGATTTTACATTGCGTTGATTGCTACAGATTTGCAAGGCATCGGTATCGGGCACAAGTTACAAAAGAAATCAAGCATGAAATAAAAGAAATTAAAAGAATAAGTACAACAAATTCTAAAAAATAAATCAATAACTAATTAGAGTATTATCAATAATCAGAGTATATAAATAACATTGAATTATTTTTACATTTTGTATTAAAAACTTAAGATACTATTAAAATGACAACGGAAATGATGAATTAATATATAAAGTTCCAAAGACCTTTAAAAAAATGACCTACATTTAATAAAACTTGGAAGTCAAATGATTAAACTCAAATTATGAATACAAAACGGAAGATTAAGGAAATAAAATTATTGGAATCTCACAATAAATATCCTAAATCACACACCTTGATGATTGCGTGGGCGTATTGGCGGCGGACACCTTGCGACCCTCCAGCGTGGCCAAATGCTGCTCTAAAGCATCCAGCAGGGAGCTAGGAGCCTTGGTCAAGTCGGGAATGTCTCCCTTGTCAATGCCCACATTCTAAAATAGATAACAAATATTAAATTACATGAAGTTTTGTTGAATAGGCGACGTGACTTACCTCGGCCACTTTTAAGAACTCTCCAACACGATCCATGCGCACCAGGAACTTCTTGTAGAGATCCAATGCATCGCGTGCTTGTTTCTTGTTCATGTCAAAGTATTTTTCAAGCAAATTGATGATGCCATCGTTGTAGCAAGCGAACAGGCGTATGAGATCGCGAAATAGGAGCATAAAGCTCATGTTGATGACGCCTAAAAATGGATAGTAAAAAAATTTAGTTAATAATTCGATAACAAAGTAATTTTTATTATTTATTGTACCATTGGACAAGTCGTTGGACTGGCAGTCAAACTCCAGAAGTGCATCCAATTGTGCCTGCAAAACTGGCAAAGTCTTCAGAAGTTTGTCCGCGTTCATGCTGCGCAGCGAGCCCTCCTCTTTGCTACAAAAATAAATAGATAACGAAACAAATCAATTAGAACACAACTATATACAATGTGTGAATGATGTGCTATTAGTTACCCTCGCTTGACTTTGCAAAAGTCAAAGGCCATGGCTCGATAGGAGAGCGACTTCTCATTCAAATACTTGGCGTAGCGACGAATAAAGGGCGACATATCGTAACCTGTTGATTGATCAGATATTAGACAAAGTTCTCTTCATAGCATCTACGGAGAACACAGACAATTTAGGCAACGCCAAATGGGAAACTTAAAACGATAATTTCATTGTTAGTCAATTTGGATATATATTTTAAGCTAAAACAAATTTTAGTCACAACCAGAAAGGAATACAACGTCTACAGCCCGATAGAAAAGAAGTTATAGCCAATTGCCAGTAGCAGCTTCTGCATTATACTCACCCATTCTGCCACCCGGAACGCCCATGCCACCATCTGTATAAGGTTTACATTGTTCGATTTGGAATATTAAGATTGGATAATTGCATTTTTCAAGTTGTTTGTTAGCCAGCATGATGTTGTATGAGGGTCAGTAAGCAGCGCATTTCGGTATTAATTAATTTTTGATTAGAAATTATTGTTAATCGAATAAAAGTACAAATGAACAAGCCAAACGTTCGCGGAGCAGCATTCGCCAGATAAAAAAGTAGAGAATGAGAGAGGAATGAATGTAAGCATTAGTTTATAATATTTAAATCTTTAATGCGTTTATGGGAACTTCTTAGGGAAGCTCAACAGGACGATGTTTGTATACCTTGCACAGTTCCTTTGTCCAGAAAGGAGCTGAGATTGAATGTAGAATTGCTTGAAGCCAGATATTGCATGAAACGCTGTAAATAATCAGAAAGGAGGGAAGCAATAGTTATTAAATAAACAACATATAATTTGATTGGGCAGAGATGTTCTTTGTGCAAACCTATAATTATCTTTCTAATAAATATATATACCTAAAAATACCAAGCACTGGAGAGTCCAAGCTTGATAATCTTCCACACATTCAGCTAAATTAATTTCAATTCATTCATGCCTTCGGTCAGAGGAAGCTATGTAAATGCCTTGGCAAATACATATTCCCAAAAGATTGGGCTGAGCAAATAAAAGCAGAGGAAAAAACAAATGACGATAAGCTCTGTAAGAGGCAAAATACTTATGAATAAGGCGTGAGACATAGCAAGTAATCATTAAACATGAAAGAGAGTCAAACAGAAGAAAACAAATAACAAGATTCTCGCCATAAACGTGACCTTTTCTATGGACACTGTCCACATTCCATAAATGAAATGCAATGAAACTAAATAGATTACCTCATTACGATACCCTAAATGAACGCAAAAAGGCGAGCAAAGCTTTGACAAAATCATATATATTTAATACAACGCCCCTAAGCTGCAAAACAAAACACCAGATACAGATAAAGATAAAGACACGCATACGAACCTCATTGCCATATGCCATCAGATGATGTGTGGTTATCAGCGACTTGTAGACGACCACCCAGTTGGCGTTCTGGGAACGCTCGATAAGTAAATTGGCCAGATGGGGTATCGATACATTCGGCTCGTTTGTGCAATGCACCAAATCTGGAGAGAAACAAAGGTTTAAAAATCAATTTCAGTTTATTTAAGATGTATAAATAATAGCAAACTAACATCGTAAGTTTTATTTTGTTTATCTAGTTAATATTTCAACAAAATGTATAGTAAGTTTTGTATAATCGCAGTAAGAAATGTTTACATATTTAATGCAGTATTAATTAAATCTATAATCTCCTAACTTGTAAATACAAAACTCAACCTAATACTTATAAGCTTTTAGCTTTTGCATTCAAATATATTCATATGACTTCTAGTGTGACTACAAAACTCCCATAAATTAAATCATCTTGTTGTTTGTCTCTTATCGGTCGCGACTCGTGCTTATCTTTAACTTTGTATTGAAGCCGCTAAACTCAAACTCGATGCACAAAATCAGCAAAGACGAAACATTTGAGGCGGAATAAAAAAAAACATAAAGCTATGATAAGCGCTGAAGCCCATTGTGGTCTTTATCATGCTGTTTCTGTTCGAAGCAATTTCCATTTCACTTGGCGAGTGTCTGTCGCTGAACGGAATATGTATATACATAATTGCCAACCAAATCGAGGGGCGTTACACAAGCTGGAGCAGATGTTTGTCCGCTTGGAAGAACGGATAGACGCCGGACCAGACCTATCAGTGATTCATGCGGGAAAGTAAATGTGAAAATTGATAGGCCCTTGTAAGCAAGCTGGGGAAATATACACGAACACAATGATCTGTCTCTATTTACAACGCTATTTCTATTCATAAAGAACTCAGTATTCAAAAAGCTAAGGTACTCCATTGATACTTTATTTAATTACTGCTTACATCTTTTGGTTAAACTGAACCCTATTCTTATGGTTTAAATTTATCAGAACTTTGTTGGTTCTGTGAATTCACAACTAGTTTTATTTTAAAGCCGAAAGTCGTTAACAAAAGAAACTAGAGAAAGAGGTAAAACAAACACATTCAAGTTGAAAGATTCTACCTGTTGTGGGTATTTAAATTGTTTATATGTATTCTCGAGATCAGGTTTAATCTGAGGAGTGCTTAGAAACTATTGATTATTGGAAGCTAAAGACAAGTAAAGGGTTATACTTCAAGGTCTTTTTACAACTCATTTAATGCATTTGTTTATATTTATATTTCATCAAGCCCTTAGGAGAACAATATCATAATTCTATGGAATTCAATCAGATGTGTGTGTAAACTTAATTTAGGTTACATATTCCGGCGATTGTCTCTGCTCTGTTGCCCACAATTGAAACTCATTTATTTCCAATCGTTGACACACTCCCAATTCGCTGTCAAGTCTGTTTTTGTGGCAAATGGAATACAATGTTTATGTGGCAAGTAAAGCCCCATAGGGTTTGTTGTTCTTGTTGCCCTCTTTTATTCCCATTGAACTGATGAGTCATCTCAGAAAAGTTTTGCAAAACCAGCGCAAAAACCAGGTCACCACGCGCATAGAACTAGCCAAAAAACCAGATTCCAACAGGAATATCATCAAGATATTGAGTCTCATTAGAAATCTAAAGGCTTAAGCAAAATCCGGCGAATTAATGGGAAAAAGCTTGTGCATAAATTTGGCAAACAATGACACCGCAACAACACAATGTTGGGTGCTTTCGTAGGCGTTTCAAGCCATTTAAATGTCCTACAACCACAACTACATACACGTGCTGCCGTGGGAAAGTGACGTAACATTAGAAAGAGAGCGCTAGACATTGCGAGAGAGGGGAATAGCAATCAATGACGAACGGAGTCCACAAACACCAGCAGCTGAGGCACAGGTGCACTTGGGGTGGCGGGTGGTGTTTTCACGGAGGCTCTGTGGACCGCAATCAGCGGGCTCGTTTCCAGAAAACTTTGTGATTATCACACAAAAACAAAAATATATGTGAAGATGGTTGTGGCTGAAGGAGGGAGACGCAAACTGGTTGTAACTGAATGGGATTTGTTTGACTTTCGCAGCGAGTAACTGTTGTAATCGCGAGGGCACTGAGAGAAAATATTTGTTATCAGTAAAAAACTCTTGAAAGGGACTGTAGATATAGGAATTGTTCATGGGCTTGGTGTACAAGATTTTAATTAGTAAGCCCAGTGTTTTGGTGTAAATTATAAATGACTCTGGGACACGAAATCAGGTTGTACATCTCTTATCATATTAATTAGGGCTCATTATTTCTCCCTGTGTGGTAACTAGGAAATGTAACGGTGATTTTACGCAACGAGAGAGGGCTTTTGAAAGCGAGAGAGGAAAACTCACAGTCCAAGTGCTTCTTCTTCGGGCCAATGCATTCCTCCGTGGTGGCCTTGCAAACGGACTTGGCGAGTCCTTGGCCCGCAAGGCTGTGACGGGCAGCCAGCAGCCTGTCGTTGATCGTTTGCCCTGCCATGGTCATGATGAAGCTGTTGTTGTTGTACCTGCTCCCGCACGCTGGCTTTTATTTACTTGATTAATTTAATTATGCACCCAAGGAGCGGACCACACCGACAGAACACACACACAATCGGAGGGGGACACAAACACCGACACGCAGGCACAGAGAGACACACGGGCAAAGCGAGCAAGCAAGAGGGTATTGATTGATTGAGAATAATTCCAAGGGGAAAATTCTTCTACGCGAGCCCCACGACAAATCAAACGGTTCACGATAGCTGCTACTTATGCCACGAGCACTACACAATTTAACGCCGCGTTTGATGCGCTCTCTAACCGGTGCCTAAAGCTGAAACGCGATTTTTTAATTCTATATTTTTTTCCCTGCCACAAATCGATAATGGCGACCCTGTGTGTGTTGGAGATGTCGCTATCGATTGTATCGGATGGACGTTACGAAAACTATCTAGGTATCGATATTCGGCATCGTATTATCGATGGTTCCAAACATTAGCCGCATTAATATTGATAAACGCCGAATTCGATCCGATTTTTCTGTTCACAAGAATTGTGTGCCCATTGTTAACCCGATCAAAAGGTTAATGTGTACAGAGCGAACTTATGAGCAAGTTGTTATCGATTGACATTTCTAACGTAACGAACGAAAAATATCGATATCACTACGTAATAACGTATAATAACGTATCTTAAGAAAATTACCATCGACAAAAACAAGGTGGTGTCGTTTTCCCAATGTTTTATTTATTATTAATTTGGATTTTTATTGAAAATGTAAATAGATATGGCTTTAAGAAATTATTTTTGTGCTGCGTATACCATAAACATAAAATATACATATACATGTAAATCGATATTTTCACTTTTCTTCAGGTAAGTCCTATGTCATAACATAGCCAAAACGGAAATAATTTTAATTTGAAAAAGCATTTCTATACTAGTTTTTATTATTGATCAATAATATATACATATGGCTATAGGATCGGCTATGATTTCTTCACAGCGTTGGAAGCTTCTGACTGATATTATAAAACGGGGAAAGGCTAAAATAATAATCATGTTTTTTGTTTGGTTAATTATTTAGTAATTTTCTGTTATATTTAAGATCTTATTTTTATTAACTTAGTTTATAAATGGAAAATTTCAAATTAAGTCAGAATTTGGTTAACGCGTCCAGACCTGTATTTGTTGGCAAAAACAAATGGACTTAAGCATAATCTGTTTTCAAAGGGATTAGGAAAATAAACAAGCAGCTGTGGTTTTATGACCTGACCCAAATTTGCTTTTAAATTTTCCGCGCACCTGGAAATTTTAGTGCTCTAAAAGGTATGCGGGCAATTAATATCAGGTAGCAGCCCTGCGCTTCTGAGGATGGCACAAATGGCCAAGGTGCAAAAACATCGATGAAACATCAATGTCTCCATACATCGATGTTCTTCCACCTCTACGCCCTACCTTCTAGTTAATGTGCACAAGCGAGACAGATGAAGCACAATCGATATGCATAATAAACTATCGATGGTAATGGCACTAGTTCGATTCCCCATGAGCTACAATCGATAGTTTTCCTGCTCTAATAAAAACGGCGAGCTAGCGATGAATTTCGTGAGTCATGGTGGAAAATTCGAGGAAAGCGTACCGATGCGCAAAGAATAAGAATAAGCGAAGAAGATAAAGTTATTGATTAAAATTTCTGCTACAAAAATATATATATGTAATTGCATATTGTAAATGTCTTAAGTTAAGTGATATAAACCAGATATTTGTGTAACGTTTACCATTTTAATACGCGTCAGAGTCAGTACAACGAGTGAAGCATTCGCACACAAAGAAACGGAGTACTTGGCCAGCGAGAATACAACAGAACAGAAAACGCTGCGCAATAGACGGTGGTGTACATTAGAGTTTAACAAAATCGAAATCAGAATCAGTTGAAAGTGTGATTTTTTTGAGCCTTTGTCTGTAAGTGAAGAGAAAGCTTTAAGCGGAATTACATCTATATATAAATAAATACGAAGCCAGCCCGTCGCCATTTTGAAAGTGATTTTACAATACATACATATACACACAACCACAAATACGAACACATACACATCCAGCGAGAGCATATACGCATATAACCCCATCTAAAATCCGTGGAAACGCAAACCAAAATCCAATTTCCGCAACATTTTAAAGTGAATCAACAAAATCAAGGCAACTTTTAACCAAACTCAACCCCAATTGTGTATATATAACGCTTGTCGAAACAATCGGAGTCTGTATATCAAAGTGGCTGAGAAAACCCCCGCAGCTGCACCAATCGATAACTGCGACATACACACAAAACACATACACGTTCGTGTGGAAGGTCTACGGCGAAAAAGTAAGTCGCAATTGTATTGGTTATCGCTGCGCTGCTCTGCTGTGTCTGTATGTGTCGATTCATTAATTCAGGTATTCTCGCTGTGCGCCTGAGTGTGTGCGTCCCTCTGACGTCCCCAGACGTGTTTGCGAGAGAATAGCCAAACAAATACAAAAAACAGAATACAAAATACCTTTTGTTGACGTAAATGGCACATACAGACATAGTACATATGCACGATAATGCAGCCGTTACGTTGTTAGCACTACGTTACAGGTTGTTGCTACCTGGAAATCAACTCGTTACAAAGTTACATTTCCCTTAACTGTTTTCCTTATTATGCATAATATGTGTACCTACAGAAGCGGTCAAGATAATAGAGCAGCTAATGGTCTCTTTTTATTCGTTGAGTTTAGGGGATGTTTTTATTCCTGTTTTTTTACATTTCCTTTGAGCGAAAATTCTTTGTTTCGTGTTTTGTATTACAATGAAATATTTATATTCATGTTTCTCTTGAACTGTACTGCATTATGCATATCTCTTGTGCTGCAGTTAAAAATTAGCATATAAATTGATCCTTTCAAGGATTTTCAAATGATTAAAATTTATTGTTTTGAATAATTACAATGGACTTTAACTATAATTTGTATACAGATTTAAGGCAAATGTAATGTTTTCCCCAGTCATATTTTCAGTACATTTAAATCTTTTAGTTTGTAGTACTATGTATCTTCTATTATACCCAATAAAAATAGTCCTATTCCTTTGCTCAATAGTATTCTTCGATTTCTTTTTATTTTTTCATAAAACCAATAATAGGATCAGCACGGCTTGGAATGCAGTATCAGCAGTCAAATCAACAGAGTACCGAGAAGAGTTTGCGAAATTATAGCTAAGGATAGCGCTTAACCCAGAGTAAAAGAGATAAATCAACAGACTGATAAACAATACATAACGTTACAAGTTAAACTATATAAAGTAAAGTAAACAGCAGCTGTAAATAAGAAGAGGAGGAGAAGAAACGACGCCAAGCAGCAGTGGACGCAGCTACGTGCTCAACCGCCCGTCGTCGCCCTTTTGCTCGCCGATTTCATTTACTTTTTGAATTTTTGGAGGAGGAGCATCAGCATCAGCGATTAGAACCAAAGAAAAGCACGGAGAGCGGTGGAAGCTAATCAACAACAACAACAATAGCAGAGCGATCGAGTTTGGTTTCGATTTATAAAGAATTGATTTAAGTGCGTGTGATATTTAACGTTAAGCATTAATTTAGCGAAATAACCAAAAACAAAAAAAAGGCAAAACAGCAGAAATTTTAATAGATAGAAGGAGGAGACGACGAGAGTGATCAGTGATCCAGAAAGAAAGAGAGAGAGATCGGCAAGCGACGAAATTACTATGACATACTCGCACAATAGCGTTAGGAACAACATCAGAATGACAACCGCATCGGCAACCAAGTCCATACGATTGAAAAAGGGAGCCGCAGGAGCAGCGACCTCCGCATCCAATTCATCCACCCCCTCGCCCACATCCCCGACATCCGCATCGGCGTCCGCCGCACCCCTTCCCGTATCCGCATCCGCACCAGCAACACCCTTGGTAACTGCACATTCCAACAGTATTGCCAGCAGTACAAATCTCATCCAGAACAACTCCCCCCACTTCCTGAGCTCCTCGCCGACGAGCCTGGGTCTCTCCAACCTGGCCACGCCGCCCAATCAGAGGCAACGGCCACTGCAGTCGCAGTCCCAGTCGACCGGAGCCCAACGCAGACAGCAGCAGCGTCACTCGCCGCAGCAGCAGGGATCCGCCACCGGAGGAGGGGGTGGCTTCTTTTTCGCCAACAACAATAGGCGGACCGGAGGAGGACGTTCGCCCCAGGGAGCGATGCAAGTGCGCCAGTCACCCGCCACCATTCTGGGTGGAGGCTTCTCGCCAGCTGGAGGATCGGCTCGGAAGCAGAGGAAGAGCCCGCCGCTGGGTGGCAAGATCTCGCCACAGCAGATGCAAATGCAGCAGCACCCACTCATACCCACCGCACTGACGCATTTCGCGGGCAGCAAGTGCTTCGATGCACCAGCTCCAACGGCGCTGCCCAAGCCGCCGCAGCACTGGACGCGGTCGGAGGAGAAGCTGTCGTCGGTGTCGATGTCGATGTCGCTGCCAAAGTTCCAGATGATGCAGACGGGTGGCCGCTCGAAGCGGAATCTCCTCGACGACTTCGACACGCACAACCTGAAGCTGCTGCTCAATGTGCAGTCGTAACCCTGGTGCTGGAGGATCAGAATCTGGAGCAGAGGAGCAGGATCTGGATCTGAAGCTGGATCTGGATCTCGAGGACCGACTTGAATGGCATGAACACCCGGAGGACCCCGAACCCGTCAATGAGTTGCAAAAAATACAAAACGAAATGAATATAAAAAGTAAAAAAAAAATGAACAAAAATTATAAAAGAAAAAATGCAAAATGAAAAACTAAAAAAAAAATCGAAAACGAAAATATTTCAACTGAAAAATTTAACTTTTTTAAACAAAGCAAAACAACAAAAAAAAAAAAAAGAAAAAACAAAAACAAGAGTAATGTTTGTGATCTCAAGTGTGTATCATAAAACAATAAAACCAATTTGAGAAGCTATAAGGAGAAAAGTGAAAAACTGTTTCAAGGAAAGCTGAAAGTAAACAAAAATTGAAATACACAAACAACTGTCCTCACACAACCGATACAACAACAACAACAAAAACACCAACAACAACGACAAAGAGAACAAATAAACACAGCGAAAAAGATGCAAAATTCCCCGCTATATATCAGCAGTTCCCTCCCCCTATATAGAGAGCCCCCTCTCCCCCCACTGTCAACTTCAATATGCAAACTTTATGGAAAAGAAGCTGCCGCCAATCGACAAAGTAAAACCAAATCAACAACAAATGGCTAACAGAGAGAAGATAATAAAAGAGGACGAAGATGATGATGAAGAGAAAGCGGAAGCGGAAGGAAGGAAGAACTTTATATGTCTAACAACGGATACTTCACAACTGAACATTGTTTTAAACGTGATACGCAAATAGACTTGAAAATTAATTAATAAGTAAAATTATAAATATAATAATATTTATGAGTAATTCAACAAAAAAAAAAGGAAAAATGGACGCTAGAAGCGCAACATAAAGTACAGTTATGTTTATCCCCCGAAAAGCGGACAAAATGTGCAACGTACCTTAAATGTTGATAAAGAGAGAACGAAGCAGAGAGCACAGAGTATATTCAAGAGACACGATAATACCTATAACTAAAATACAAATAATAATAATAATAATAATACAACTAATATAAATCGTATACCCACCAAATCACAAAAGACTAATTCAAACAAAAACTCAACGACAACAACTCAACGCGGCCGCAGCAGCAGAGCAGCAGCGCAAAATGCATTCAACTTGCCTAGAAGAATCGTTCATCTATAACTCTACAAAACATCTATTGTACGGCCTCTCCTCTACCTTAAGATATAGATTTCACTATTGTATTGTAATTTTTGACTTACCTTATAGATACTTCCATTACTTTTAGTTAAACGTCGCGCGAGAGAAAAAGCAATTGCCCAAAAAAACAATTAACTGAGCTACATATGCGTACATGTGTAATTATTCTTAATCTGTAATTGCGAAATGGCTTTAAAAAATTCTAATTTAAACATTCTTGAATTGTACATAGAAAGGAACAACGCTAAAATGTTCAAATAAAATTTTTCGAAAATCGATAAATCGATAAACAAATACGAGAATAAGATCGATCAACACAATGTAAATGCAATCAAAATGCGTAGTAGCAAGCGATCGGCCGGCGCAAGCAAGATTTTAATTTATTCCAAAATATGTTTGATCTTGCGCTAAACAACAGCGTAGTAAACAATTGTGAAAACAACTAAAAAAACGAAAACTATATAAGTTGCAATCCCAAAGCGAAGGCTTTACAAGAGAGTAAGAGAGATAGATGTCGCGAGAGAAGAGGATGGGAGAAATGATACTACTTTATGTAAACTATTCGTTGATGCTCAATACTGAAACACTTGAACCCAGTACCTTATTTTCATTATTAGCATTACTTATTAATTGTTAACATTAATATGTATGTAAATTATTTAAGATACCACACACACACACACCCTACCCCCCTTAAGCCTTCCCATTACCCCCTAATACCCAAACGTCCAAATCCAAAGTTATTTGTATTTTGCGTAGAATGAGGCAGCGTGAGTTTTGTTATGTGTTTTTGCCAACTGAATTGGCCCCTAAGTGATAAGCCAAAAACAAAAAGCAACCCCAAAACCTAATTGATAGTGGAAAAGCCCCAGAAAGAAAGAACACTTGAGTTGTGTTTATGCATATTGTTTAACTTCCCGAAACAGCTAAATTACGAGAGAAGAAAAAAGAGAGAAGAGAAGAGACAGAGAGGGAGAGAAAGAATAAGAAAGATAAAGAGGAGGAAACTACAAGAAAACACTCGATGATAGTTTTAAAAAAATGTTGAAAAGCCAAAAAAGTCAAGTACTGTTTAGGTTTACTGAGCAAGTTGTCATATATTGGTAGCTTTAAAGCTTGTATCTTCAAGTTACACTACAAGTACCCCCGCCCCCCCATACACACCTACATACATACATATATGTATCCCCCACAACTACTTAGAGTATTGAACGGAGCGAAGGTCGTTCGAGCAGTGCTCGAGCATGACCCCAGCTCGACCTCATCCTCCCCGCCACCCCCCAAACCCCATAAACACTATATAAAAAAAACTTGTCGCGCAGAATTTTGCATTTTTTTTAAGTGTAAGCCTAACGTTTGTTACTTACTGGACGTCAATTTAAGCGAAGAGGAGCAGAGAACAGCTTAGATTTCTTTGAAGGAGAAACCAACAGTCCCCCCCCCCCAAATATTTGTAAAAGTTAAAGAATATTAAAAAAAAGAAAAAGAGACCAAAACAGGGCCAAAATCCGTCTGCTCTGCCTTGGACTGTGGGCACAATCGTTGCGATTCGCCGGATTTTTTCAACACCAATCAGTACAAATTAATTTCCATTTCAAAGTTATGGAGCTCGCCAACCAACATCATCAGCGAGGGCTCCCCGTGCGAGTCCAAGGCGCTTGTGCCCCCATCCAAGGCAACTGCGGATTTACTGGCCCCCGAAAGAGAATTCAAATTCAATTTTAATTTACATTTAAATTTAAAGCGTAACGACGACGATTCGACCAAGTTCGAATATTAATTTTAACCCTTTTGTTTTAAGCCGATAAATGATTCGTCGTTCTAAAAAGAAGAGGAAAAAAAGGAAAGAAGAAAACCAAGCACTATGTATTTTTTTTTAATTTCTCCATTGATCTAATTTACAATTTAATTTGCAATTTTTTGTGATACTTTGCTATATTTTTAAACCTGGTATATATACAAATTATAAAAAAACAAATACAACTGAAGAGAAAATGATAAATTACTACCCACACAATTACCATAAATGGACCACTAAGATGAATATGAAGAGAAGCAATTTCGCAATTCAATAATGTGTAATTAATAGAAACGAATGTGAATAAAAACTGAAAACAATTTGTAAAGCAATATTGGAATTGTGTTAAGTCCAAGTCAACTTGTAACATTTGAGAAGAATAACTAAAGAAACCCCACAAAACCAACCAACCATCAACAAAACAATAGAAAACTGAATACCGAAAACGAAAAAAAAAAAACAAAATAAACAATTGTACATGGCTTTCGTAAAGTAATTTATTAAAGCTTTGTATAATTAAACAAAAAAAAAGAACCAAAAATTGTGTTTTTATTTGCCTTATCACGTACACTTTTTTGTTGGCGATTTTATTTTCAGAAGCTAATCGGCAAATTCCAGAAAACAAAAACCCCACCACATTCCAGAGGAAGCGAACATGTGCTCCAAAAAATTCCACTCTAGCGAAGTTCTCACATGTTTCAGGCTTTGATTTGCGGCACGAATTGTAAGCGAGAAATTGGAAACACACCAGAATCAAGTCTCAGACTCAGAGATATACACATTTAAAACAAGATCCAAACAAAGGCAGCTGCATTTGTGCAGCAAAAATACAAATTAAGATACAAAAAACGAAAAGAAAATTTTGCAGAGCCGAGGAGCAAAACACCCTTGCGGGTCGTCCAGGCCAGAAACCAAAACAATTCCAATTCCGTTTCAATGTGAATAACTATCCTGATTGTTCCTACGTTAGTTATGCCTAGATGTCTCCTATATATTTGTGTATTCGTAATCGGATCAAGTAACGGCAAGGCAAGGCAATGCAATGCAAGGCTTGGCAAATGCAAAACACCAAACACTCACACAAAACACCTTAAGCAATAAGTGCGAATTGTCATTGTGAGTTTCGCAAAAATTTGTATACAATGCAACAGTTTAGCATTTTATAGATTCTTACACGAAAACAGCATGATAACGATAAATGTTTAAAGGTTTTACTACAACACCACAACACATAATATAAAATATATATACATATGTACAGAGAGAGAGCTCACCAAACATCCAAGTCAAGTTAGATCGTAAGAAAAACCCAACAAATGCCTAAACAACGATCAAACAATCAATGTGTAAATCCCCTTCCCAAAATCACCCTAGCAAATCGAAAAGTCCCCTAAATCCTCATCCCCTATCCACCTTCCCCCAAGTCCCCTAAAACGTGAACAAAGAGATTGAGATATTTTCAATGAAATCGCGCTAAGAATGGATCCAGATGCAGTCGAAACTCTTTAGCTCAAGCTTTTGTATCTTAGATTTATACTTCTTAATTGAATATCCAAGATTGGGGATTTTTACTGTAATGATTTATGTGGAAAATTATTTTTTGTGGTCAAAAGAATTGTTTGATTTATATGGAAAGTTTATTAGTGTGTTCAATATAATTGTGAATACATTTATTCATGTCTCTTGGATATGTATTAATGAAGATATATCGATCACTAAAAATGAAAACCAATATCCATAACTTAATAACGTTGAATTGATCATATTCCGGAACGAGTTCTTCTTACACCCTTTTAAAACAAACTTAAAACTTAAACAGGGCATGCTTAAGATAGAAAAGAATTTTTAATTAACAATCTAAATTTAGTTTTGTGGTTGAAAGAATTTTTAAAATTCAAGGTTGTTATTTTTTTTGTTTACTTGGGGTTTTTATTTGTAAATATAAATATTTTATAAGTTATAAATATGCCAAGGCAAACACTTTGTGTTGGTAGCTCTAAGCCTTTCGAAACTGTGATATTTTTAACGATCAACAACATTCATAATTATTTAATTCGATCCAGACTTTTCTGATTTTTACTCATAGACGTTCGATAAATATAGGTTTAAACTTATTTGATTTAATTTATTGAAACCAGTAAGGTTTTCACTGTTGATTCACAAACCTATGAAGTAAATAGTCATTGTGACTAACAATGAAACCCCAAACTTGCAACAAAGATAGGCTTTAATACATATTTTGTGAAAATAAGTCTTGGCTATTGAGAAACTTTGAATTTGAGATAAAGCTGAGCTAGAGAAGTTTCGATTGTATTTGAAAGGGGATCCCCCCAAAAGATGCTGGATCGAATCCCGCAGAAGAAGGACTTTGCCGAAACACACTGAGAGAGAGCGGTCTGGATCAGTTTAGTTCAGAGGTAAGTGGGCAAAACGCGAATATGACTCACTGGGCAGAGTAAACTAGTATTATCTAGGTGGATTTCTCTAGAGGTTGCTCGAACAACGAAACACAGAAGAGACTCCAAACGACGGGCAAATGGTGAACGTGCCTCGAATCACCTCACCTCGCACCTCCCGTTACACGCAGAGAAAATTGAATTAACAAAGTAATCAAAGTAACAAGTTTGAAATTATAAAGTTTTTCAGAATTTTAATGTTTGATATAAACAAATTATATTGTTCTATTTATTTTCCTTCCAAGAAAAGTTGGAATAATATCTCTTCTAGTTTGAAACAAATCCAATACTTTGATTGATCATACACTGATCAAAACCTTTTGTTTTCTCTGTATTCTCTTTATTTGATGTTGTTTTTTCTGTTTTTACCTCGACTCTTTGGGATTTCTTTATAAACGATGTCGCAAAAGAAAACTGGATTTACCGACAACATACAAAGTTGGCAATGGGCTTCGGTTTTGAATTCGGTGTCGTTGTTTACCGCTTGGCTACCTCTTGAGAGTACATATGAACGTACATATATAAGTACATTACTATATATGTAATGCTATATGCATAAAACCTATCTTCGATCGGTCAGAAACGGAGACAAAAAGAATACAAGAGAATAACTGTATGGGTTGTCCATATTTGTGCATTGAAAGCCTTTTCCCCCCTGCCGTTGATTTCATTTAATGCTGAGGCCCGCAGTCTTTAATTTTTCCACGTTACGTTTTTAACGATTTCTGGCCACCCCCGACAGACAGACAGACAGATACATATATATAAATTCAAATATATATGTACATATATATATGAACGTATTTTCAACACACTCAAACTTGAGGCAAATCAAAAGCGTAAACAATTTTGTTTTTATTTCGCTTTCTGCTGCTACTCTTTTATTTTTATAACGCTCGCAGCTCGAGCTAATTGCAAACGATAAATGGCGACGACGATAGTGGATTTTACGGGGTCCCCGCGGTATGGGGGCTCTATATATCTTGGCCTCTCGCTCTCACGTTCGTTTAGATTTGCGGTTGCGAGTTTCCATTGTTGTTTTTGAAAAAATAAAACAAAACAGAAAGAAAAAAAAACAAGAAAACGTTGAAAAACAAAAATCTAAAGCTTACTAAAAAAAACAACAACTATAAATCATGAGAAACGTGACTTTATAGAAAACTATATATGTACCCTTCATTTAACACTCGCTGGAGTGAATTCATTCAACTATTTCATGTTAAACAAATGATCCAAGGCTCTGATCTCAATTTCATATTTCCACGATATCAATTCAATACCCTACCATGAATACAACACGTTTAGATCTTATTATCGGAGAAGTTTGTGTTTTGTATTTCAAGTAAACAGATTCAGAGGTGTTTTGTTCGGTTCTAGGTATGAATCTGAATGTTGAAAAAATAACAAAGGTTCTGAGAATATATACTAGTTATGCTTAATTTTGCAAGAATTATATTCATTGACTTTACTCTAGTATCAAAAATACTGAGTTTTCTATCTAAAGATCACAATATTTTTTTGGGTAAAACAGACTTCTAAATAAAAATTTAAGTACCCTGCAATGATTTACGGGATTCATAGAAAATAAGTACAATAATCATTTAAAGGTATCCCCTTTTGGAAAAGGTTTTTTATCGGCTTTCTTAGCTTATCTTGTTTCCATCTTCACCCAAAAACCCATCATACTCTCTTCTCTTAGACAGGTTATAAGTAAGGGGTATCAAAAGTGAGACGAGGCAAAAGCAAAAAGTGTGCGTCCACTGGTCTCGAACTGGGCCTGGTAGATGTATCTACGCAATTGGTATCTGTAAGATACACACGCGCTCACTCACACACATCCCGAGTGCGCGGAGTGGCACAGAGATACTCGTTTGAGAGAGACGACGGATGCCGTTCATATTTACAAGTTTTGTGCGTTGGTCTCTGACGACGACGACGACCCCTTGGCCTCCTATCTCCCTCCATTCTCCATTCCCCACTCTTCACTCTCCTCCCCGTTTTATTATTATTTTTTTTTATATTTTTGTACACCCCACTGTGCATATGCGTGCAAAGTACGCAAATGCTAAAAAAAAATACAAAAAATAATATGAAAAATATAAAAATAAGTTGAGTACACATAGAAAAATATGAATCTGAAAAGGTTTGGCTTGTGGGATGTGTAATATTACATTGAATTGGTAAGAAACCTAATGATTAATATAAATTTCTTTACTAAATTCATAATTGATGAAGATTTACTGATCACTAAAAACAAATACAAAGTTGCCTAGCTTATAAGGGTTAAAATTACTTTAAAAATTTCCTGATTAAATATACTCAAACCCAATAGCTCATCCTTAAGATACATATTTTTCTTCCGTGCACGCACATATTTTGGATATGTGTATGGGATAGGCAATCGTCATGTGAGTGTATTTTGTTGTGTTGTGTCAACGGTTATTTTATTTTATTTTCTTCTTCTTTTTTGTTTTCTTGTTATTTTTTTTCAGGCTATGGAATAATTTCATTTTGCTGCGCAATTTCTACTATTGATTCGCATATTTGTTTTATGCTTTTCTTTAGCCTGCCCCTATCGGCGTGGCTTCCATGAACTGCCCCGCTTTGCTTTGATACAATTTTCTAAATTAAGGCATACTTTTGCACAAACAAACATGTGTATATATGTGACTAAATATATAGTACAAGTATATATAGACGGCGATAGCATTCGCACCTTATCGCTATAGTGGCTCTGTGTACATTATAATTATTATTGCACGCGTAAACAGAAAATAGCGATATGAATGGTTGTTGTTACCTCAAAGTACTTGATAAGCGGAGCAATACATAAAAGCAGATGTTAACCCTTGGGCGAGCCCAAAAAATTTCGATGAAATTCGTAACGGAAATGGCTTTGTGAAATAACAAAACAATAAAAAGGTGGATGATTCACGGATTCAAAATAACCATGCGGGTTATGCTGGTTCTCCCCCTCAACCCAGGCGAAACTTTTATATCAAATTTGTTAACTTTACAGTCGCATGCACGTGGGAACCGATGTGGGAATGGGACAATCTAAAGTAATTTAATAAATAATAAACGGGGAGAGTTATTTTTTACCACAAGCTATGCGGAATGTGTATTTTTAAAGGAACATGTATGTTTAGTGTAATTGCTAGCTACACTCTTCCACGTGGAATTTTATTTCGAATATTTTCTTTACATATTGTTCTGGGAAAAATTTTGTATATATTTCTAGCATTTAGTATAAATATGTATCTTTATGGTTCGCTCTTTTGTATTAGGCCCTTCCACGTGTTTACCACCTTTCATTTAATATTATCATTCTAATAGAAAGATTCTATCATACAAAGTAAAGTCGTAGGAAAATTACTATTGTTAGTTTGTTATTAATTAGACACAAGTTAATAAATATAAATAGATTTTACTGAGCTAACAGAAAACAAATACAATATATGAAAGGGCCCACGTGTGAAGATCTGTTTTGTAGTTCAGCATGTTTAATAATATTAATAATTAAAATAAATAATATATATGTTTTTGTTATAAACAGAATTAAAGATGTGAACATATTATTGAATAACTTAAATATCAAAACTCATTCAAATGGCCTTTTAGCTGAAGAAAAAATTAAAATACCAAGAGAAAATAAGAGTATTCTTGAATCTCATAAATACATTTATATATCGTAACCTTCATTTCAGATAATTTGGATCAGCATGCTCAACTCAACTGAATACAGTTTAAAATGTTAAATAATTGCCCCTATTTTCAGGACCTTGAAATAATTTATATTTTACGATTATTCACTGTATACACTTTTCATAATCGCAGCGACCACGTGACTTACGCTTTGTCTGGCTGTGGAAAATTCTTCCCCCCGTCGCCAGATCCCCTGGCCATTGGCTGAAAACTCATTGAATGGATCTGTTATCGGTCAAGTGAGTACACGGTGGTGATAACCCCGCGGTTAGATAAGCCTCGGATCCGATCGTGGATTGGATTCAGTGGTGTGATCACCAGATCTCGGCTTGGAATCAGTCAAACATTTTCCAGTTCCCCGGCAGCATGTCGTTCTCTTTGAGTGTTTGCATTTTTCTAGGAGTCTTTGCTTATGTCCAGGTACGTCGTTCAGGATGAAGTTCTTCCAAATTTCTGGCCAAACTCATCTGTTATCCTTGCAGAGCAATGTGCGCTTCCACTTCTCGCTGGATTTCCATGTAAAGCAGCCGGCCAATTCGACTGAAACCATTGACAAGACCATCATTGTGGAAGATAATAAGGTATCCATGGTGGATAATGAAGTAACTACGAAGTCTCCCATTGGCCAGTGGACGGATCAGGAGCAGTTCAATGCGCTCACCCTGCAGAAGGTGATCGATACCAGGAGTTCGGTGCAGCAGCTTAACGCGGAGCTCTCGCCTCTGGCGGGCAGGAGCAACGATCTGGCCAGGAGAGTTAAGCAGAGTCTGCGCTATGTCAACGATGTGGACGCTAATCTGGAGCATCTGACCAGCTTTGGCCAGCTGGTGGAGCTGCTGAGGAAGTTTGTGACTCTGGTGGATAGCTTAAGTGAACCTAGTGCCGCAGGTGGAATCCGCAGCCTGGAGTATGTCCTGCTAAAGTTAGCCCTAGAGAAGTACCAACTTCTCAGGCAGCGACAGGAGCTTGGGGAGCTCTTGGAGCGGGCGGAGAGTGCCTGGCAACGATACAGAAGCACGCAGGTGGTCCTCATGGATAACTCCACCTGAGTCGGGTGTATATGTACATAGATTTAGAGATACTTTGTTAAGAATATATTTTAAAGGCAGGGAAAGGACAAAGGCCAGAATCATCGGGCGAAGCAATCGCTGCACCATCATCTACCAGGGAAGAACGGCCCTTGAAGGGAATAAAAGGCATCGAAGGGACTTTCTGTCTATTATTCGGTTCCACTGTAATACCCAGGATTGCTACAGGTACCCTAATAGGGAAGGCAGGAGAGCGGGGCATTGAGCTCAGGGGTTGACCTAAATCTCCCTTGAATCCAGAGTTCTCTATGGATGGAAAATACGTTACACACGCTGGGAATGCCTTTTTGCACTTAGAAAAACTTAAGTATTTAATTTTCTGTAATTAATTTAAATTTAAATTCTAAAATTTATATATTTTAAGGAATATTTTATGGATATTCGGATGAACTTTATAAGCATTTTTAGCTTTAAAACAGTTTCAACGTAAAATTAAAACCTACAACTTTCGAAATTCATTCTCTCTTTTTTTTAGAGTGCACTCAGCTAGGCACATCCATTGAGCAGATGCAGGTAGTCAGGATCGAGGATGTAAGGGAGCATTTAATACCAAGTAACATCTGCCAGCGCCGTTGCTAATGGGTGAGCGAGTGAGCACGCATGAAGGAGGGTAGGGTAGGGTCCCGATCGCAGACCCGAAATTCCTGAAACCCGAAACAGCAACACTACCACCAACCGTCCCAGCCATATGCAGTTAAGTGGGAAAGTGGTCGGGGATACAGCCATTAAGGCGATACGAGTACCATTTGTTGTGTGGAGTGGAGTATGGGGGCGGGTTCAGTTTGGAACCCCCTGTTGAGGTTCTCCGGGAACTCCGGACAGCGTGGAGCTCATGTAAGGCGACACCGAATCCAAAATCTGTGAGTTACCCTTACGGCTTCCTTAACGGTCTTCACCGATTTCTTTTTTAGGGGTGCCGTCTGAAGTGGCGACGACTTATAAATACACTCGTACCGACCATAATTTTGCCTTTGTGTTGAGCAAAAACCATGAAGAAATCTGTATACATAATGGAAACTCGATTGGCATAAGAGAGACAAGCAATACGAATACAGGTTTAAGCTCTTTTTTTATCAACCGAAACTGGTCGAGCCGCTTTGAACCGATGTCTTATGTATCTTTTTGACAGTTTATGTTTCCACCAACAAAATATCACTGCAGGCGGTAAATACTATGTATCGAGGCCCGATTCGGGACAGCCAAGGGATTACTCGGTGGTAGGGAAAGGGAAAGTGGAAGAAGTAATATTATGGATTAACTACAATGAATACTTCTGTTGCTAGAAATTATAGTAATATATCACTTTTATATAAAATTATTGTATTTAATTTTAAATAAATTCGAGGCTAAACCTAAGACTTTTTAAATTCTATTCAAATTTTTTATATGTTTACATTTTATATAAATCCTAGTAAATTTCTTATTGGCTTACTATAGGGTAATTTTGTATAATAAAATAATCAAAATAATAATGATGGTAATGAAATCTAGGGCCTCATAATAATTTTAAAGCGTTCATTAATAGGTTTTATAAATACATCAATTGAGAGCCATATTGCTTGTCATGTTGTCATATTTTAATAAAGGCTGGTGCTAAGATTCGCACAAGAAATATTAATTTCCCAATTCAAATTAATTTCTTATTAAAAATATTTCATCAATTATTGAAATTTTGAAGAAATCAACAAACCTGGATAGCTACGGTCTTTCAAATTCCGCGCATAATGATAAAATCCGATAGCTGATAACGATAACTTGCTTTGTTAACAGCTCTTCTTGCACTGTTAAGCCACTGTAAAGGAAAAGCCAAGTAAAAAGAAAAAAAGATTTTAAAACTTACTTTAATTTGGCTTAAAATTACGAAGTATCTTGAGAACCTCGATCTGAAAGTCGAGCTTTCGGTCGGGACACATTCTTTGCATATGCGGCTTAATGCTGTCAAAGAAAGCTTGATCGGGATCGGCGGATAAAGATGAGGAAGAATTTGTTGCATTTGTACAATTTGAATCTCTCGAAATCGGAGGGACGGGAGCCTTTTCCACTGGCGCTGGATCCTCCCTGGTGTAGTTCAGATCTTCCAGAACGAAATGCAGATGATCCTGAATGGATGGTTCACTGTTAGCTGTTTCCAAATCCGATTCGTGGCCTGAACCTCTTCGCTTCCTTGGAGTTCTTTGGACAGCCGGAAGGCGTTTCCGTTTGACTGGATGTTTGGTTTCCCTCTTTAGGGGGGGTTCCTCATCGTCATCCGATTCGGTTTTCACATCCAGCAGGAAACTGAGTTCCTTTTCGTAGATGTAAGAGGCCCTGGCAACCTCCTCGCCAGTTTGACGCAGCCGGTGCACCCGCAAGTAGCTGTCACGCGTGTTTTTCCATCGCTTTAGCAGTGTTTTCACTGAGATTAGGATAGAGATATAGTGAAGAAATTAATATGTATTGAATCACTCACCAATTTCCTGCTTTTCCGGCTCGCTAGATGTCTCAAAATTCTTGCACAATTCCTTGCCAATCTGTTGCCAGGCTTGATCTCTCAGCTCCCTATTGTGGAAGTTCGGGTGGCGCCTTTCCCATATTATTGAGCGATTGTGCACCGCCTCAATGAACTCGTACATGGAGTAACGCAAGTTATTGCCCGCCGATCGAAGAACCTTGTGGTTTCCCATGTTTACTTTTTGTTTTGTTTATTATATTGCGACGGACAACAACTAAGACTAGCGCCTTACAGCACCCAGCGGCCTAACAGCACTCGTCAGAGCGTTGCCACCTGGTATCGATATAAATAACACACTGTTAAATTTAATTTATAAGACAATCGTAATTATTTTTAAATTAATCATCTCGACCAAAAATATCAATATTTTGTTAAATAAACCTTTAAAATACTTAAATATTGACTTTTTAATTTATTTCCCAAGCCGCGTACAAATACCACATTTTTTTTGGTCAAATATTATATATTTAACATTCTTTTTAAAAGCTATTAATTTGTTCGTGCCTCATTTAAACGCATTGGACTGTTATGAAACACATTGGATTTGTTATGAAAATATGAGTTTCCAATTTTGTGTTTATTATTAAACATATACAGATAGGTCAGTGTATTATTTCTGGTGTTGTTGTTCTGAAAAGCGCCACTCGAAAATGCGAGAATATGACCGAGTAATACGTGTACGTGTTAAATTAAGAGAGAAATGTGAGTTTTGATGATTAGTTCTGAAGTGCTTTCTGGATTTCTGGATGAGTTCTATTGTTCTACATGGGCCTGCCCATGCCGCGACCCATGCCCATGCCGCCGCCGGCCATCGGTGCCTCTCCGGCCTTGGGACTCTTTATTGTCTCGTCCACGGACAGAACCATGCAAGCAGCCTCGGCAGCCGCCGTCAACGCGTTGATCTTGATAATGGAGGGCTCCCACACGCACTGCTCGTAATTGTCCGAGATATCCTCCTTGGTGATGTCCACGCCATACCACTGACCTCCTGAAATTTATAAACGGAAAAAAATTAGATTTTGTTTCAATATACGAATACACAGAAATAAGATTTTGAATCCCCCAACGACTTGAGACAGTTAACATTCCAAACTAGGTGGCAACTCTACCTATAGCCCGCGCAACACACAAATCGCTGCTGTGCGAAAGAGCACACACTACAGCTACCGTTCTTGGAGCGAGAGAGAGCGAGAGCATAGGCTGAAAAACACGCGTTGCTGCAAAAATTTCTTTTATTTGTTTAAATTTTCCAAACCAAGCGAGATATACAATGTCTAGCTCCGGGAGGAAGCGCAAGCAGCAGCTAAAGCCACGCCTGGACGAACACCGCTCGCCGGTGAAGCGGGATCGTGCCGACATCAAGACGGGGCCCTTGGATCGCTATCCGGCACTGGCGGATTATGACCTAAGTACGGCAGACATCAAGCCGGACCTTACGGAATTGCAGCTCCAGCTGGCTGCCGAGCAGCGGGTGGTCACCAATTCCACCACCCACACGGAGTTGGACCAGCAGGAGAGCGACTCAGATGAGGATGGCTATTCAGAGACGAATTACCACGCGGCCGATGTCTTCTGTCAGGGTAAGGTGGTTCCCCCACCCATAACTCTTTCCTCGCTTATGTAACTTTCCCCCCAAAATGTAGATGAACCGGATGACTATGACCCGGAGTGGAGCACCCAGCAGGCGGGCAGCAGATTGCTGTTCAAGTTCCACATGCCATCCCCTCAGACGGCACTGAAGGGCGTCCAGTGTCCGCTGCACTTCTTCAACCAACTGCTGGGCTACCGCTCCAAGTTCTTTGCCATGATGGCGAAAGGTTGCAACCTCAAAGGAGGATTTCTATCCACCACTGTCGAGGAGATGGAAACCTTTGTAGGCCTCTCACTCCTCTTAAGCGACGTGAAGCTGGAACACCTAGCAGATTACTGGAGCAGCAACAAGTACTATGGTTTTGCCGGCTTCGGCGAGAAAATGAGCATGGATCGTTATCGCCAATTGTTGCATTCCCTAAACTTTGACGTTCTCCAACCTCAAGCGGGAAGGGCCAAGGACAAGAATGATTTCCCTCTACTGAATTTCATCAACGAGCGCATGGCCGACCAGCACATTTGCGGCCAGCACCTGGTGCTCAATGATCCCATTATTCTTTGGAAGGGAAGATTTAGCTACCACAAAGATCTGCCCGACAAGTTCCGCTGCAACGCCCTGGTTCTACACTTGCTGACCGAGCAGAATGGCCTGGTAGTGAAGCTCCTACCCGAGATTGTGCGACGTGAGGATTCAACCGCCTGGGTACGCAACTCCCGGCAGCTGGTGGAACACCGAACCAAGCTGGGTTTAAAGCTTGTGGAAAATCACCAAGGCGGACGGACTGTGTATGCGTCAAAGTTCTACGGCAGCTACGGCCTGGCCTATGAGCTGACCAAGAGGAGCACATACTGTACTGGCATACTGGACAGGAATAGATATGGAAATAGTAAGGCTTTGGTTCACCAACAGTTGGCTCCCAATAGCATCGCCACCAGCTATGCCTCCAGCCTGATGATGGCCAAGTGGCGTCGGCGGGAAAAGACCTTGTACTTCTTCAGCTCCGACTGCCTGGCCATCTACGCCAAAGAGATGTCCATGCAGAAGACGAATGCCAGACCCAAACTGATCCAGGAGTTGGACTGGCAACTACGACATAGCAGCGAGAGTCGTCAGCACCTGATTCACTATCAACCCGGCTGCCAGGACCTTCCCACAAACCAGAAACTGGCCATCTTCCTCCTCAACATCCTCGTGTACAATGCCTATTTACTATACGTAGCCAATGCACAGAACTCACGCAGTGGACGCGTCAAAAGCTATTCGGAATTCCGTGTGGCCATTATTAAGTCACTGCTTAAAGAAGAGGCCGCCAAGGAACCGCTGCCGGTCAGTCCCCAACTGGTAGAGAAACCCGAAAAGGGCAAGCAGAAACAAGTGGCAGATGAAGCGATAAAGGAGATTGAGCATGAGCCCGCTCAGATCCAGCAGAATGGGAAACCAGCACGAAAGAACTGTCGCTATTGTCATAAGGGCGGTATGCTGCAGTTCAGCAAGTTTATGTGCAAAACCTGCCCGGACAAGCCGGGACTGTGCTGGGAGCCCTGCTTCCGTCTCTGGCATGAGCAGCTCAAAAAATAACCGAATTTTAAAGTAAATTTTAAATAAAATTGATTTTTAAATGTACAGGTGCGTGGTTTTCATTAAAAAGTATGGTAAAAGCATACCCAACTTTATATTATTAAAAATTGCGATTGCTTGAAGGAAAGTTTACTGAACATATAATATATCTAAGAAAAACGTTCATGTCAATCAGGGTCGGCTATCGCATGCCAAGCTCGGAGCCCGACAAAGAAAACTAATAACGAACCACAAGCATAAGGAAATGTAATTGCATCTCCAGGTGTGTTTTGCTTTTGTAAGCCTGACTTGAAAATTCTAAGCTAATAGCTAAAATCTAACGCTACTGCGTATTATATTTATTTAGGTTTCATACACTTACCCTGAGCGTGCTTCTGGCGGAGCTTGTTGAGAATGTTGGTGGCATCGAAGCCGGCATTGTCGCACAGCTGGCGCGGAATGATCTCCAAACCCTTGGCGATGGCAGCAATAAGCAACTGTTCCTTGCCGGCAATGGTGCGCGAGTAATCGCGCAACAGCTTGGACAGCTCCATTTCGATGGCACCGCCTCCGGCAACGACAGAGTCGTGCTTAATGGTGCGACGCACAATCATGATGGCGTCGTGAAGCGAACGCTCTGTCTCCTCCAGGAACTGTTCGGCACCACCGCGCAGGATCAGGGTGCTAGTCTTGGCATTGGGACAGCCTGTGAAAAAAAGTTATAGTAAGTCTGAGATCTGCTTCGATTAAAAAGAACAAAAATAAATTCACCTTGGAACAAGTTGAATCGCTCGCCGCCCACCTGGCGCTCCTCGAAGTGCTTGCACAGGCCCAGAACGCTGGCGTTGATGTCATTGGCCGTGGTCATCACTGCTCCGCCGCAGGCCTTCATTGTGCGCTTGAGATCCTCCTCGGGAACGCGGCCGGCACAGAAAATATCACGGTCGGCGAAATACTGTGTGGCGACATCACCGATGGGCAGCTTAGAGAGCACAACATTGGCGCCGGATTCGTGGATCTTGGCCAGCTTGTTGTAGAGGATCTGCCACTCGACGTCCACCACTTTTTGGTACTCCTTAACATTGTCCACGCGAATCTCGGCATTGTCGCGCTCCGCCTTCAGCTCCAATTCGATGTTCAGCAAGGCAATCTTGCAGTTGTCGTATGACTTGGGTGCCATTTCGAAACCTGCATACGAGAAGGTCTTCTTGAAGGCCACACCCGACACCAGCTGGGACTCTTCCAGGGAACCACCGGTCACCTTCTTGATGCCAATCATGTTCAGGGGCAGGAGCTCGTCCAGAGAAAGGACGGCATCCACGACAATTTTAGAGAAAAAGTCCTTCTGCTGGTGAATCAGCTTGGAGGACATGGCGGTGGCCGCACACTTCTCCAACAGAGCCCGCTGGTCCTCCTTCGATTGCTCGACAATCTGCACAGCCATGTCGTTTATCTTCTCCATGCAAAGCTGCAAGGCCTTGCGGATAGCCTTGATGATCACACGGGGATGGACGCCCTCCTCAACGAAGGGTTTCACCTGCTTGAGGAATTCGCCAGCCAGGAGCACCACACTGGTCGTGCCATCGCCTACCTGGTGGAGGAGAAATAAGCTTGAGCAAAGTCACGTGCTTGGGCGCCGCAACTTACCTCAGCGTCTTGTGACTTGGCAATGTCCACCAGGGTCTTGGCCGCCGGGTGAATGATCTCAAGCAACTTCATGATGGTGGCACCGTCATTGGAGATAGTCGCCTTGCCCTGCGAGTCCACAATCAGCTTGTCCATGCCGCGGGGACCCAGGGTGGTCCGCACCGCGTCCACAATTGACTGGCAGGCATTGATGTTCGACACCAGCTGGGGCTTGCCCTGCGACGTGTCGGTGCCTTCCTTCAGGAGCACGATTTGCGGTTGCTGGATAGGTGGATATATGGTAAACATATAGTAAAAGCCGCCAATTAGTCATCAGATGTAGGCGACTTGCGAGAAGCTTCTTTGCAGGTTATGTTTACATTCGCATGCCGCTCGCAAAGGATTTATTGTTTTTACACCTCAGGTCGCCCCCGGGTTTATTTGCAGCCTCACTTACCATATTTGTGTGATGGAGTTTACCGTTTCCACGTTAATACAGTTTAAAACAATGAAATTACTAGCAGACAGCGGCCAGGTGCTTTTTCGTTCACGTTTTTTTTTTTATAATTCAAAATACCAATGTACCCATATTTTTGTATATATTTACTTTGGTCACTCTAAATTCCGATGCTGTTATTAACATTTTACGTCTGATAATCAATTTTACATGTTTAAGATACAGGGGGTCAAATTCTGTAGTATGAAATATCCGCTCTCTTCTATCTCGGGTGCTGTCGGGGGGCTGGTCGTTTTTTATTTATTTATTTGGTCTTTGTGATATTTTGTGTCTGGTCACTGTGAATCCCGCGGCTGTTATTTAAAATTTTACACGTCTATAAAAACATTTTACAAATTTACAGATACTTCACCTACATATTATTCTGTGTAGGAAGTAGAACTGATTAACAGACCTGATCCTATTAACATAATTCTCACGATTGCCTTTCGGGTATCGATAGGTAGGCGGCCAAAGCGATAAGCCGCCAGGGCTTCAAAAATACATTTTATATACAAATTTTCTTTTCAAATTTAATCATTTAGGACTTCAATTGAATTCAAATTACCAGTTTGTTTAACACTTTTATTATTCTCCCGATTTTCTATCGTTAGACCGCAAATTCGAGCCTTCCGTTAAATTATACTAAAAAAATATACTAAATTATAACGATGCAGTTACATTAGAACAATTTAAAGTTAAAAAAAAATGAACTTGTGTTTTTAAACAAAGAAACAATTTGAAAGCATATTAAAGATACTTAACCATTGTTTACTAAAATCATAATATTTTGTATTGTGATAATCAAATAATATAGAAAAATAATGAGCAAAATTATCACTAATAATTTAATAAGAGACTATTCCCATTCTTGTTGAACATTAAAAAAAACGAATTAAATAAAAAAATCATTAAATTTGTATAAATATATATAAATATTACGCTATAAATGCTCTTTTCAAAAAAAAAACTATTATTTAAAATTTAAACATTGCTTTTATTAAAGGGCACTTATTTATATTTTTTTAATCAAAAATAAGTATTGAATTGTGAATCCAGAATACAGAGTCAATTTAAATAATAACAAACGTGACCGATTAGTACAATCGATGACTTCCATCGATAGCCGTGTGACGTCACAGTTGACCTGTTGAGCGGTTTTTTGAAATCGCTCCCAACTTCAAATATAGAATTGTGATTCTTTCTATTTATATAAATTTGGCGATGCACGCACGCTTATTCCATTTTTGAATGTGCGCCGCATCTTCAGTTTGTTCCGACCGCTCAACTTGAGTGAGTTGTGCACCGAGCAATAAGGCAACAATTGGATTAAGAGAGTCGCCAAAAGGCCAATAAGACAGAACATTCAACAATAATTAGGTTCAAATGGAATCGCACAGTCTAAATCTAATTCGGTCATGTGGAATTGGAATTTTAGTTGCTCAAGACTCCTCCTAACGACGACAACGGACCACAAGTAATGCCAATGGATTCTATTTCGAATATTGCGGAGTGATTACGAAACATTTCAGGATCCTCAACGGAGATCACCGACTATGAATAATGCAAATACTGAGTGAGTAAAGTGTTTTGAAGCTTCTAGTAACTACTAGATGATAAGGCAAAAAAAAATCCCATTGCATAGAATGTTCCCCATTTCTGCGATCGTATTTGGATCTCGTTTAAACGTTGACAGACTGGAATCTGAGTGTGTTCTAATTGTGTCCATCATTCATGGTGTCGTTAAGGCGATTGTCAAATTTATTTGTGATTTGTGGAGTTCCAGCTGTTGGTGGGGTCATTCAGAGGAAGAAACAGACATACGAGGTTAAGAAAATAGCATTTATTATATTTATATTTAATTTTTTATTTTTTTATAGAGATATTAAGATCTTATGTTTTGCATGATATTAATATGTTTGATAATGCTAGTATTCATTCAGGTTCAAAGCAACAAACAAGCCAGTAAATTGCAACAACTTTAATGTCACGTTTTGTAAAATGCACATTATCTTCAAGTCGTATAAATGCTTAATAAGCTTTCCGGTGATAAAACAATATATTAGCACACTTCTTCAACACGGAAGTGTATGAAAACTTAAGGGAAGTTAGATTTAAAGATCTTTAATGACATTATCAGAAGACTTTACTAGGTTGGTCTGATAAATTTATTTTAAATTATTATTAAAACTTTTTTTTGAATGAACCTATATACTTTGAGTTGTTAAACTTTATCTGTATTGAGTATAATTTAAGTTCTTCAATCACAACCCTTGTTTAACCTATTCTTCTGACCGAAATTGTTCCTTAAAGTTCCCATATTTTTGGTTATTAATACGCGAGCGGCATGTTTGTTATTGTTATGAATTTGGGAACTGTGAGGAAAACGCAATAGGCTTCCAATAAATGGCCTCTTCCGGCTCCCGGTCGGGTTGGGCATATTCTTCTGGGCACGCACGCACTGGGGCCAGAGCTTTGCCCGACCGCAACCCCAAGAACTGCATGAATAAATGGCAAAGCTCTCTTTAATTAAATGGAAATGGAGGCGAATGTGAAAGAGCTTGCCAAAGCTCGGGAGGCCGAGTTAGTCAATCGGTGTCCGGCCGAAACGAAAGATCTCTGCAACCGCCGAGCAAAAACGAAACCTTAGCTAGTATAGAACGCTTCTTTTAATTTATAAATTTAAATTGATTGCAACTAATTAACATACGTATATATAAACATATTCCCAACGAACCGAACATAACTACTCACTTGAAAATCGACGAAACTGTGTTATATATTTTTGTATACCAAATTGATACTTCCTGTAACGAACTCTGTGAATAATTCGAAATCAAATAAAGGAAGGAAATTTTGCGAAATAATTGTCGAAGAAGAGAACTGCTCCACATACCGACAATATTTTACTTGGTCTGTGCGCGAAACAAAATAAATGAATTGACGTCATTACACTGCAAGAAACAGTGGCAAACGAGCAGTAAATAAACTGTTTACAATTACACACAGAGTGGAGTGAGTGAGTGAGTGAATATAAATACAGGTTCGTGTTAACAGCAAGGCATGCCAAACTTTGGTCTAACGACGCCCAAGGATTTCACAGCTAATGGTGCGTATACGTGATCTTCAATGAATCAGCCGCGCGAACTGTACACTCGACGGCTGTCCGACTCATCGTTTGGCAATATTTTCTCAAATTGATATATGTCTGAAAATATACATACTTAAAGAGCAAAAAGCTAAAAGAGACTTTCATCTGCCCATGTGGATGATGTTGGATGGAAAGCGAGTGGGTGGGCAGACTGGCTTCGTTTGAGCAAAAACCAATCCCCAAACCAATCCAAGCCGGTCACACCAAAGGCTGTGATGTCACCATGGCGTGTGTCGACCCCAAAACACTTTATTATTGCGTTGACTTTAGCAGCGAATTTTAATTTAATTAAATTGAATGCAACATGAGAGCCTCAAACTTGCCCCCCCCCTCCAACTTTTAATGAAAATTATATCCCTCGAATTACAGCTGTAACTAGGTTAGGGAAACTGTCATCATTAAACCCTTTACTTTATTATAAAGAAGAGTTTATAATGAACTTGTAATAATCATAAAACTAAATATTTCAAGACTTAGTTAAGTGAGTAAATAAATATCAAGAGAGATGTAATAAATTTTCCCTGGAATTAGGAAAGAATTCATTTCATTCAGTATTTCTTCATATTTATTTCTTAACGATTTCGAAAGTAACAGAGCCTTGAGATACAAACCACCACTTTATAGAGGCCCAAGTACTAGGTACTCCTAATCACTCTATAGTAACAACCAAAGACAACAAATCATCTGCCAATTAAGCGCCATAAGGTTGCTAAGTACACACATCTGTCGCTCTATATATACACCTATGTACCTACATATATACACACAGATCGCGGCCTTGATAAAGATGATCGGCCAGAACTCTCGCAGAGCATTATATGAACTGAACTGAGGCCCTCGTGTGTGCACCAGAGCAGACAGTATATATAGATGCTTTGTTATAATCTTTCGGGCGGATGTGGGAGCAATGCAAAGAATTCTGCTCTAGAAAAAAAACTAATGAAAAACGCTTTTATTGCGTGTAAAGAGCCCCCGTGGGGGGAACCTGAAAAAAAACACATGTACCTCCTCCTCCTTCCATTTAGTTCTACATTTTCCAAAAAGGCGCGCCGCATGACGTCAGTAGGAAACGCCATTCGGGACTAGTCTATCCATCGCAATTGGCATCGTAAACTATTTCCCAGTCCCAGGGTGCCAATATGTTTCTTTTCATTCATGTGTGTGGCCCGACCCATTATGGCGAAACGAAAGGAAAAGCTCTGCCATGGAAATCAATAACGGGGGGAAAAACTTGTTGATTAGCCCAGAACAGTGAAGAAAAGCACTGAAAAGTCAACGGCTAAACAGAAGCCATGGAAATGCGACCAGACAAAGGGGGAATCTCTCAGACTGAGAAGAAAGAAACAAACGCCTTGAGGTTGCACGCAGAGATTTAGGGGGTTAAGATGAGAGTCTAGGGAGAACTCTGAATAAATCGATTAATCTTATATAATATGCATTACATAGGGTGGATTTTAGTCTAGAATTGAATCTATATTAACGACGGTAGGAACGTGATTGCATTTCCCAGACAACTAATTATGTATGTATTGCATATACTTTATTATATATTCCGTATATTTGAAAACGAAATAGTGAAGGGTCATGATTGAGGTATTTAAAATAATAAAAAACAGTACTCCTATACAAGTAATGAGTGTTTCAAAATATGGTTTATTCGAGAAAATAAAATAAACATTAGCCATATCTTATGAAAGAAATTATTGCCAATTTACAGGTGGTTATTACAGAACAAAAATTAGATCAATTGTGTATGATTTATAGAGTCGAAAACGACTCTTTCTTTGTGTTGCAAACTTTTGACTGAAATTATAATAGCCTGAAAGGGTAAGGGTATATAATATAATACCCTGAAAATGTATAATAATGTTGTAAAAATTGAAGTCAAAGGCAGATCAAGAATATAAATATCTATTAGATGTATTTTGGGTGTTCGAAAATGACTTCATCACTGCGTTTCAAAATTTTCACTAAAATTATAATATCTTACACTAGTATAATGAATGTCAATATTCATTTTTTTATGGCTAACATAATTCATTTTAATTTTTTTATAGCTAACATAAAAGCAAGTAAAAATTAACTTGGCTACCAAACAAATGGCCAATTATGCAAATACCCCTATTCACTAGTTATTTTTGCTTGGCTTGCCACGAGCCACAATTAAAAGCATAAGCATAAATATATAATAATAATTTAATTGCCCAACTTTCTTGCTTACAGATTGAGGAGAATCCATCGATGACCAGGTGAAGTATAGCAGGGACTTTCGGCAGGGTCGGACCGCACCGCATATGCAGAAGCTTGAGAAATTACAGAAAAAAACCAAAACAAAAAACGACGGCAACATTTTTATATACTAAAGTTACATAAAAATGGCTGAAAACCAAACAAAAACGACCTCTGGCAAGGGATGTAATGAGAGCAGGTCCTCCCATGTCCTGGCGCCCCACAATGGGACTGTGGCGCCCCGGGTGGATCCTGGCTCCAGGCCCAAGGACAGCTTCCGAGCAGAAAGGGCGAGCAGCAAGCACGATATCGAAGACTGGCAAACGATGGCCAAGAATAAATTGAAGCGCAAAAAGAAGTTGAGCGCCTCCCTGACCTCAGTGGGAGACACGGTGAATCAGGAGAAGCGCACCCGCATCGAGGGCATTCAATTGCAATGTCGCGGGAAACTGCGTCCCAAGGACACACAGTCCTTCGAGGCGGCCAAGGCGGTAGCGCCAGCCGCAGGATCAGCCAAGCCCGCTGGCAAAGTGGACAAAGAGCAGCGGGAAAGGGAACGTCCCGTCATAATCGGTGGCGTGACGACCACAACTGTGATGGCAGCTCCGCCACAGCGGATCAAGAGGAAGCTGCAGGAGAATCTGGACACCATCCAGAAGCTGAACGCCCTCACCGAACAGCTCCGGCTGGAGGTCAACGAACTAAAGTCCAGCCTAATTACAGAACGAGGAGCTGTGAGGGCCCTCAGGTGAGTTTCTATGGCAGAAGTCAGTGATTTTCAAAGTGATTTGATTACACAGATTTATGAAATAGTTAAAACGAAGTTGTCAATCATAATTTAATATATAAATATATAAATCATCTCTAAGTATAACTGTTTTGCGACATTTATTGACCTTTTTGTGTGCTGATAATTAGAATCAGATGACGAATCTATAGAACTACAAATGTATTTGAATATATTTTATGATTTATATTACTTATATATATTAGTTTTAGATTTGCGTAATAGAACTCTCTGGTAAATAAAGAAATTAAAACAAAGAAAGCTCGTTATTTTAAAGAAACTAAAAAGGTTCTTCTTGGAGAAATAATATCAGTTAGTCTGTGAAATATAGGGTTTTAGGTCCTAACTATAACTAATCTTTCCTTACCAATTCCAGGGCACAAAACGACGCGGATAGCCGCCGCTGGAAGAGTGAGGTGAAGAAGCTCCAGCACACGCTGGATATTGCCAAGAAGAGCAATGGTGTTAAGAAACCCATCGAATCGGGCCCGGAATCGGGCGGCACACTAGTGACCGCCGATGGCCTAATCAACTATGAAATCCAAAGACTGACTAACGAGATCGCCGTGCTAAAGGAAGCAAATCGAACCAAGGAGGAGAAGACCCAGGTGAGTTCTCAGTTGTGGCTAATCAGCCGTTGCATGTTGCATGAAACTGTGCGTGAGTTAGTGCCGTCGCCTCGTTATAGCCCAGTTGTAGTTGTGGTTCAAATGCTCCCAGATGTGCACCAAACATGCCATCCCGATCCCCACTAGCCACAGAGAGAACACGGCGTGAAAGTGTTGCAGCTTAAGGACCACCGGATCATCCGTGCTACCCCTACGACGTTTCACCATATTCACTCCCGCCTTGATGAAGGCGGAGTTCATGATACGGTCCCAGTAACGCTCGAAGCCAAACTCATGAGAGCTCCGGATCAGTGAGTCCAGGAAGCCCAGATAGGGTGAACCGTAGGGCACAATATAAACGGCATGGAACGGAACCAGGCAGCTGTTCATCAGGTGGAAAACCGGACGTCCCAGCTGCATATGCATCCGGTTGTTTACGTGAAAGCGGGCAATGTGATACTTCTCCAAATAGGCGTATCTGGGGAGCAGGAAAATCATTAGAAAATAACATGTCAATATGGATCAAGTAATTTTCAATATAATTATCGTAAATACCTGCGATCGTTGTTCTTTAGAAGTTTGTACATCTCGGCGTCCGGCATTTGTAGCATTAGCTGTCGTATTCTGGCCTCGTGCTTGTGCCCGAGGGTCAGGAAATGCCGGATGTGCTTCAGGTGTCGCGGACGGATCAGGATGCGATAGTCCGACCTGGCCAGAGCTCCCAATTTATTGATATCCGGCAGATATGGCTGGAACACCATCATGCTAGTCAGGTTGCCCTTAAACGCAGAGCAGATGAGTAATCCAAAGTACAGCCAAAAGATGAGGAATAGTCGAAGGGAGTGGTTCCGTGGAATGCCAGTCATAGGCAGGGTTAAGGCTCCGGCAAAAAGCTGCAAAAAAACACCGCCCACACCTTCCCTTAGCAAATAGCAAAAGATATTGCCAAGTATAACGGAGGCCAGGATGAGGGACCAAACCAATGGACCGAACGACCTGAATATGTTCCAGAAAGTAGGAGCTGTTTTAGCCTTGGGCACAATCACACACAGATCATCCCGCATATGGGACACAGTGCTCTCCGCCATATTCTGAAAGGTATCCGGTGCCAGGAAGCGGATGTTCATGGCCATGTCCACAAACTCCTTGGCCACCTCCAAAAAGCAGATGTCTGAGCTCAGATTGTGGTTATTATAGGCATGCGGACGAGTTATCATCATGGTGGCATTCAGTCTCTCAGCCACATAGCCCGCCATTAGGCCATCGGTGCCTAGGACGATTCCCTGTCGCCAGAAGATGGCCCTCACGTCGTCCCTATAGATGCACATCCTCAACGGCTTCCTTTGCATATTGGGAATGTTTTTGGGAAAGAGCTGCTCCAAGCTGGGCACTCCATCCGGTGCATGATCCACAGGTATCAGATAGTTGTCCGTAAAGGGATTGTAGCGATAGGAATGCAGACGATTGTCTCTCCAGTAAAGGATCACTATGTTCAGGAACCAGAGTTTCCAGAATTGCCGGAAGCTGGCCCTCATCCAGGCATCGGAAACGGTGTCCGCATCTCTCACCAAGAGGAACACATGTGACCGATGTTTAGCAGCGGATTTCTTACGTAACAGCGACAATTCCAAGGGCTGGGAGATGTTCGTGATAATCATCACCATATACATGAGTATTCCATCATCCCTGACCACCTCCAGGGGACCATTTTGGTTTCTTTCAAAAGAAAATCATTACATGTATTACAAATGTAAAATAAGAGAGGATTATTCTCAGATTACCTCAGTGAAATGTAGGATATGTCGCACTTGGTCACTTCCTTAAGGATCTGGCCTGTGTGCTCGTGCGACGTTTGGTTTTCAAAGTACACGAATAGCACCTTGATCTTGGCCCTGCACAGGATCTCGCTCATCTTTACCATTAAGTTCGAGCTCTTCTTGGTGCTCAAAGATATGTGATTCTCACCTGCCCCGCACAATTGGGCCACGGTTAGGATGAGCAGGAGCTGTTTCAGCCACGGCAAGGACATGACGATGCCAACTGTTTGTCCTGTGCGATGGCACCTTTGTTTTTATACCCAATGCCAATTTCGATATGGCAATTTCGTTAATGCCCGCCATATCAGGGGAGGACATTGGGCAAATATTGTGCCATATCTATTCTGCTTTCCCTACCTGTTAACGTACATTTCAATTAGAGTTCGTTAGGTTTTTTTTTTGTTGGTTAATGTAGGGTTGATTTGTTTATAAATGTGTCTAGTATTATTAGCTTTATAATTATTTAGATGCCTTAATAATCTGATAATATATTCAATGCTGCTGACTTAGCTTTTCGTTTTCAAACCTTGACTAATAATTGATCAATATATGTGATTCTGATTTATTCTTATTCTATATTAAACCATGACTAAAAACCTTAAATTTTGTTAAAGTTTGTAACTCTTCATCTTACACAGACACTTCTTAGTGTTCCAGAATATATTATGAATATTTAACACATTGTTTTTATTTACCACTCTAACTTTCTCATAGAGTGAAAGTATATTTAGATATTCTCCATATATATCAAGCTGTTCTAAATTGCTGTGTTCAAATTAATATACCTTTAAAGGGTATCATTTCGTCAACTTTCCTTTCCAGTTATATTATCTATTTTTTCATGTTTTTGTGTATATATTTTTTGTATCTCGTTTGGTTAATGGATGTGCGACCTAATCGCAAAGTGCAAACTAACAGCATGGATTGGCTTTAACCGCCGGCTTTAACCCCTGAGCTCCCCCTTATTCCCTGGACTCCCAAGCCAAAAGTTGTGGTATGACTTGACAATTTCTTGCAGATTATGGGGCAAGCTGATAGACTCAAGGCTGCCGATATGCGGCAATTGAAGAACGCGTATGAAAACCGATTGACTCACATACAGAAATCAGCCAAAATTGAAATAACACGTTTGGTAAGTTGTGCGTAGCGGCAGCGGCTAACGGGTCACCGAAAATAACGGCCAAGAGAGGTAGAGAGGGGGGAACGGAACCCAACGGCTACGGCGGCGGTACTCAGAAGCGGACCGGCAACTTTTCATAGCACTCCGGAGACCATTGAAATTCATACATGCAGTTTTTTTTAAGATGGATTTGCACAGTCTAAAAATCAAAAGTCAAACCATTTTTAACTAGCTCAAGAGGGCTATAAATTTTCTTCACTGATCGTTTTATTCCTTATTTTTATTATTTAAGTAAGCTATTAGTTTTAGTTTTTATAGCATTTAACTTAAAGTTCATTTCATTCATAAATATCTTAGATATTAGTGTACTTCCGTGATTTGTAGCTTTTTTTCTCATGGAATTTGTGCAAGACTTCTTTGAGAAGTAATTTGTTTTAATTTCATTTACTGAAATTGTATGGCAATTTTATTCTAGTGATACAAAGTATATCCTGTATAAATTTAATGAATAATATTTAGAGGTATAAAGAAGAAAAGGTCTAATGTTTTAAGCCTCATTTATGTATACGAAACCAAACCAAAAAACATCATATCATAATTTTATAATTTATCTTATATCTTATATAAGTTTCTCAGAAGATAAATATACTAAGATAAAGCATCGTTCTCTCCTTTCACCCCTCTAATCTTTCACAACTTTAAACTTAACTTGCAGCTAGAGGAAATCAAGACCAAAGAACGTAATATAGGACAACTTAGGAAGGACTTGCTGGCACTACAGAGTCCCAAGAAACAGCAAAGGCAGCAGAATGAAGCCAAGGTGCCACAAGCAACGACAAAACCCAAAACGAATACAAACGAAACGAGCCAAAAGCCAAAGAAGAAACCCACTACGAACCCGGCGAAACCCACAGGAGAAACCAAAGCCGAAAACGAACCAGATACAGATATAAAAGATATACAAAATCCCATACGCCAGGCTCAAGTTACACCTGAGGTGAGTCTTTCTATTTTTCGTGCTTTATTTTCTTTGCTGTTTATTGCTGTGTTTTTTGCTTTTTTTTCGGAGTGGGGCCAGGCACTTGAACTTGTCCAGAGGCTTGGGTTAAATGCTAAGAGCCAGAGTATCGTTAGCTGTATCTGTGCTCTGTATCTGTATCTCAAGCTCAAGTATCTGTATCTGGCATCTGTCTGTTATGCACTATTGGCATGATCTATGATATAATTTTGCGTTAGTTATGAGAATGGCAGAGACAACAATCGCCGCGACGATAAGCGGTGGGCAAAAACCAAACTACAAAAAAAAGTGCAGAAGAAAACCTGCTCAACTGCGGCAATTGTTGCAGTTGCAGCAGCAGCAGCAGTGCAAGTGTTGCAAGTGGATCGCCAGTACCCTGTCTCTCCCTCTCTCTGTCTAGAAAGAGAGGGTCTGAGCGGACCTGAGCCGGTTTTTCGCACTCACTCACTCACTCAGTCAGTCAGTCACTTTCTCTCCCGCCGCTCGAGAGTGTACCGCTCGCATGAATGGTTGTCAGTTCGGGTTTTCAGCTCGCCGAAGTCGCAGGTGTCTTAGCAGCAGCAGCAACAGCAGCTCAGGTGTGCCGTATGCACCCCACAAACAAACAAAAAAGAAGCAAAATAAATGAATAAATAATACAAGAGAATCCCCAAGTGAAGTGCACCAAATCAAATGGGTAAAACAGCGAGTTCAAAGAGTGCATAATTAGGTGAAATTTGTGCTGCTAATTCTGGGCCATTCATTGGCCCAAACAGTGAGTGCATTGTCTTCGACTTAGTTGCCACAAAAATGAAGGAACCAAAAGCCGAATACAATAATAATACACATGCCGCCGGATCGGTGGATACATACCATCATACTTACAAACAATCGTTACTTTTGAATTGAGTTTCGGGCAGCAACAAATCATAATAGGAAAACCCATTTACAGCTTGTCTTTCACTTTTGCATTGTTTAACGCACACACACGAACCCATAATTTCACCGCGTTCGCACTATAGTTTAGTGAAAAAAAAAATATGCCAAAAACGATCAAAATTAATTGCCTTTCACACCGCTCCCCCGATTTGTCCATTTATGTGGCCGTTCGTTCCGTTCCGTTCCAATGATCGAATTCGATTTTACAGTTCATTAATCGCGCCTGCAAGTAATTGTTTTTATCTCGATGCCAAACTAGTCGAGAATTTGTTATGTCCCAGAGATGGGAGATCCCCCGATCCCCAGATCAGTGAGCCATGACAACTGATTCCAGATCGAGATCAAGATCGGGTTCAGCTCTGGGATCTCGGATCTCAGATCTCGGATCTCGGATCTCTTTAATCCAAGCTCGTATGTCGGACAGTGCGCACAAGTTTCTATCGGTCTGGCTCACATTTGCATAGCCAAGTGCAGCAACATCATCAACATCGGGGCAACGATGTCATCTAGCAACAAGAAATAGACACGGCATCAATAAATACACCCAGAGAAAACTATATAAAGAAAATTCCGTATAAATTTTACGACCCCCCCAAAACTCCTTCGAGGAGTTCAACCACCTTCAGAAGATCATAAAAATGTGTGAAGAATTAATTGCCCCATTAAACTGACGCTGACTTTTTTGACACAATTAAAAAGGTGCATTAACTTTTATAATAAACACTCAAGACATAGCAGCAAAACGTTCTTTGTATCTACCAAAGATGAGAAATTGCAGATTTTTTTAAAGAAAATGTAATTAAATTCAAGGATTTTAAGTGATTAATTTGTTGGTCTTCAAAATAAGTAATCATTAGAACAAAGAAGCCAAAACTAAAACTCTAAAGAATAAAACGTTTCTCTTTAATTTCCCAAGCACTTCTGTGACTTCCTCATTATTTTAATTATAGAATTGATAGATCTTAAAATATTGTAAAATATTTTCATTAATTATTGATAGATATTTTCGCCTGTGTAGCTCATAGGCAGCACTCTCCCCTAAGAGTCTTTAAGGAAAAAAAGTGTGTGTGGCTTGTGGGGAGTGTGTGTGCGCACACCTCCAATTGGGGTCAGTGAAAAGCTTTTAAAAAATGTTAACGCTATTTTAAATACGATATGTTGCTACGACTATGACTATGGGGCCTGCAGAAATTTAGTCATCCCCAACTTCCCATCGTTTCATCGCCAAACGACAGTAAAAGCGAAGCGATGCCATGATGATGATGTTGATGATTATGGTTTTGATGTAGTTGGTGCTGCTGGTGATGCTGATGATGATGATGTTGCTAAAACAAGACGCTACCAATATGCAAAGTAATCACAACACAAAAAAGTGTGCAGACAAAAAATAAACGACATGTGAGAGAGGAAAAAAAGGGGTGTGTGAAATGGAAATGTGAACCATATGCAAATCGCGAATCGTTTCGCCGAATGTGTCTATAAATTTCGATGTTTTAGTGAAATTACCACGGTGAAAACTATATGCCATCAAAGAGACGAAACGAAAAACGGTTGAAAAACCTGAAAATTGCGGTTAATTGTTTTTTATATTGTGTGAGTGTATGTTTTCTAAACACCCAACAACACCACACACCTACCTCCATGTGTGGGAATAATGCATAAATACGCCTGACAATGGATTACTACTACGACCGGAGGGATGTCAAGGTAATTGACCGATTGACCAGTGCAAATAGTAATAGCCACTTGCCAAATCTGTACTTTAAGCCATGTTTAATAGACGTCTATATTCTGGGAACCCTTTCTTACTCAGCTTGTCTCGCCACTGACATTGCTCATACGACGCGTACGCCATAATCAATTAGCCGAAGGGAGATCGATATCTGATTTATGGGAATGGAATGGCGGGGGCCGATCGTATGGCAGTCTCGTCACATTGGCGCTAAATGTATATATTACGATTCTGGAATAAATAAAACCCAGAGAAGTTTCATTCAGCGAAAATGGAAATCAATTTTATAATTCGATAATTGGATCTACAAGTGCTATAAAATATTTGGTGTCATTTCATGGAGCGATATAAATTTATATAATAAAATACGAGCATAAAATGGGGAAATGGGCATAATAAAAATAAATAGTTTATCAATAATTATATTTATTTCCTTTATGAAAGAAAACAGACTGAGGGTTTGAATTACCTCTCTACAAATATTTAATTGAATTCAGTTCCCTAGTTTTTAGGAAGGAAACTGCTGAGTAAACAGATGATTAAATTACATTTCCTACAATTAAATATGTAATTATTAGTATTTGATGTGCTTTATCAGAAAATGTAAACGCATTAACGACAGCCTAAATATACAATTATATTTCGAAAGCTGGCCTCCAATCAATAACCCACGTATTAATTTAATTTAATTTAATTTTGTTTAAAAGATAATGCATAATAAACAACTTAAGTTAAAACTTATAAAACTGGAGCTTATCGGCCCCAATTTAATCCACTTTCGAAAACCATTAAGAGATCGTCTTGGATGATTGACTCTTCTATCGGCGGTATCAAATGTTTTTTTTTACAGCCTGACATTTCTGCCACACGGCGGCGGTGTCTATAAAAATTTAGCAAAATTTTTAGTTAACCCACAAAAGGGGGACATCATTATCATCATCAAAAAAGCAGCTGAGGCCGCGACGGATGAATAATTACCCATTTGTGGTATCTCAGATCGAAAGGGAAAGGCATCGGAAATCGAGTATCGCCACAGTTGGATTCCCCGGTTAAACCGCGGGTTCGTTGTGCGATATCGATGCAAATTAACGGTCGGCAATGCATATATGTCAACAGGGCCCTCCGAGTCCATTCATTAGTTCAATTAGCTTATCCCCCATCGCTGGCGAGGAGTTACGCTCCGCTGGCCCTCCTGACACACCAGCAGATACCAAATACCTACTGTCTCGACCATATACCATATACCATCTGCAATACAATACAATATAATTCATTAGCGCATATAAACTTTCGCTTTCGCAAGATCAAATCAAGGCAGTGCCTTTTGTGCGGAGAGGTTTAAACCTGAATTACAATGCCAAATGCAAATATCTTACCAACTAGTTGGTATATACAGTCGGGCTCAAGATGGTAGCAATAAGAATTTGGAATTATAGAATATAGTTTAAAGTTAAAGGAAGAACTAGAAGATGAGTTTGAGTTTGGTTAAAAAACCATATATTCCGACGTACTATCCTGTCAAAATATAACCCCATCTATCACGATTTCCCCCTTCCCCCCCCAAATGACAAGTGTCATGTTCCGGAAGACACATTTTAGGTCTAGTATTGTGAACGCAGCTGTATGTAAGACACCGGCGATGCCTTTTGATGGCTGCTGTTACACGTAATCGCCCACGGACCCGAACCCGGAACGCTGCATCTTGGGTCTGGTTGCAGTGGCAGTTGTTGCACCGATCGAAGTCGAACTCCAAACTCGAAGTGAAACCTGTCTGCAGAAAGGAAAATCATTTCACACAATCACAATCACAATCACTTGGCCCGCGGCTTGTGCAAACAAACCGACAGCGAGACATAAACACACCTACATAGACAGCAGACGGGGCATCCGAGTATCTTGGAGTATCTCCGCGTATCGTATATGGCTCAGCAGGTTGAGGGGACTGCCGACAGATTTACAAACAATCCATCGAGATCGAGCGTTTGAAATCAACCCGATGGCGCATCTCCGTCTCGCAACGTCGACGCTGCATTTAGCGCAATCTGCATATGGCATCAATAGAGCCATCAACTGGTAGTTCCCCGGAATCGCAGGGGATTGCGGATAGCAGACGGTAGATAGTAGTAGATGGTAGATGGAAGATGGGTTGATCGAAGGCCTGGAGCCACTTGCTTGCTTAATCTTGCCGAGCACGTTGATCGAGTTCGTTAACCGGCCGTTATGCAAAAAGTTCTCTTTGGAATCGAACCAAGAAATTACCATAACGGTTAGCTCTCCGGCAGAAGTGATCACCATCAAAGGCTCTTGACTCTTTGCCACAGTCGATAATTTCAATCGAAGACGTGCAGGCATGCGACACCAACGCCGGCAGCAATAATTCCAATCCAACACCAACACCAACACCAATCCCCAACGGCATAAGTAAAAGCAACGCCGACGCCAAACTCCATTTTGGGGCCCAGACCCTGGACTCTCATATATGAAATGGGTAGTGAATGCACTCAGAGAAATACATTTCCAAATGAAAACCATAGAAAAAATATTAGAAATTATACAACGGGTCTAATAGCTTCTTAAACTGATGAAATAAAATACATAAATATTAAAAAAAAGTCATGGGAAGATTCTTAAATTTACTTATAATATATATTGCAATCAGAGTATTATCATGTCTTTTAACGATTTCTTAATGAAAACAAAGTAAATTTCTTAATAAAATCAAAGAAAAATTATGTATATTTGCTTCAATATAAACAATTCCAGTTAAAAATTAAAATATTCAACTTAATTTAAAAAGAATCTACCAATTTTAATGAGAATATATAACTTAAATATAGTATGTTGTAATGTTTTCTTGTACCTAAAATGGTATTTAAGCTAATGTGCTGAAGAAACCTCAAAAATGGATACATCTTACTGTAAATGTTAAATAAATTAATGTTGAAAAAAAAGAAAAATAGAAGTAGTAAACGGAAAAGCTATAAAAGTAAACACAATCACCGAGTACTTAGTTACTTTTTTTCAATAAAAAGTTTTTATAGCAACATTTAAAGTTCATTAATAAAGGTTTTAAAATGCAGAAAAACACAAAATAACAACTTCAAGCTCATAAAAATAAATTTGTATATATCGTTTACATTTAAGAAACAAGTTTTTCCTGCAGATAATTATCTAATATCCTCATGAAGCTTAAGAACACTTATTTTTCCAAGTGTTTGCAGTTGTGAAATGAATGCGGTTGGTCATTGCACCGACTCTTGGGCATCGGGCACTCTGGAAACCTTTTTGGGTGTACCTCGTTTCACAACTGATTAATGATTTCTCTTCATGTCCGATGGGGCACACAAATTAGCATAATGCAGCATTATGCGTATAATAACACTGCTATTATGGGTGTTATATAAAACAAGCGATTGACATGAAAGCAAACATAACTGGGCGTTGCTTGATTGGAAAGTGATTTGGCTTTTCGAATTGGGGCCCGGCTTTCGGGGTTTGGGGTTAGGGCTTAGAGTTGCAGGCTAATTAGCTGACAGGCCTGATGGATGGCATCGTGACCATGAAAATCGTGATGAGAGCGAAAATCTGTGAGTTGGCTTAAAGATTGTGCGTTGTGTTTCATGACTCACGACCAGGATCGGCTAGCACTATGTACATACATACATATATCCCGATGCCTTGGGCCCTGACTAAGTAAAACTGGCAATGCCACGCACCTCACGACCATGTCATTGAACCCACCTTTTTAGAGGGGAGATGGAGGAGGGCAGGCAGCATTGTCCGGATCAAAAGCAAAAGCAACCTGTGTACCAGTCCGACAGTCCAACAGTTTACAATGGCAGTGATTTGGCGCTTTTGGCCAAATGTGTGTCTGTGGCAAGAAATCAAGTCATAACTGTTAACACACATGTAAAGAGCACGCCACAAAAGCGGAGCGTTCTTTTCTTCTGTTCTTCCACATTCTACACGAAACGCTCTGCGTTCTAGGTTTTACTAGAAGACCAGATAAAAAACAGATTCTTTTGTTAACTGCCCCGGCCAGTTAGGGGCCAAAGAAAACGTGGGGAAACGAGAGTGCTGGCACAAATGTAACTGTGGCACGACATTTTCTAATTTTTCCAACCTCTATACTTTTCTTCTCCGCTCTGCAGATAACCCAACTCAAGAACATTGAGCTAATCAACAATTCGAAAAATGCGCATAAATCAGCGCTCGAGATGCGCACAACCACAACAGCCACAACAACATCAGTGAAGAGCAGCCAAGGCAGCAACTTGGATGACGAGATGCGGGCCACCACCTGGATGACGACGCTCCACAGCAGCCATCCGGCCCTCAAGCCGAAGGTGAGTATTCTCTGCTCTTAAATGCTATATAATTCCATCCTAATTGAATCCCCTCGAAATCCCAAGGACCACAATTCGGACACAGATTCGGCTCTGTCCTCGGCCCCGCCCTCCATCAGCCCGCAGCCGCCTTCGAGTGGATCCGACAGCGGCGTCATCTGGCAGACTGTAAGTACCCATGGCCATTGATGACTAGGATGAGTTGGCTCTTAAATTAAATAGGCAAAAATGATTAATGAAAGTCTTCTGTCTACTTTGATTTATTTTGGACAGATTTATCATAAGCTATAGCAAAGATTTCCTTAAAAAGAACCAGAGCCATTAAAAAAGTGATTCAAAGCTTAGTTTCACTTATTTATTTTTTCTGTGAATAGCTTAAGCATTACCATGCAACTAAAACAACTATAGTGTTGCCTCTATTGTCAAGTTAAAATGTTCTATATATATTTAGGGTATGTGCTTATATTGCAGGAACTTAAAATTAATTACATTCCACTTAACTAGCATTATATAAAGGGAATCTTCCTATATTGATTCTGGGATCTTAAAATATTTTATAATTATTTTATATATAAATTGTGCTTATTTTTACGGCACTTTTTTATTTAATAATAAAGCATTTTAAAACAGATTTTACATATTTGTAGAATCTAAGAGTAATTTGATACTTTTAGTATTTAACTTTTGCTTTAACTTTAAAATAATAGTCAAACAACTTGCCACTTAAAAGAAAAACAAGTGTGAGTGTTTTGAGCCTAGAATTTCAGCCATAGTTTTCGTAAAATGTTTTCTAAATCCACCCCCATTCCTGTTTACAGCTGCAGGATATGGACAAGCTGCAAAAGGAAGCGGAAATGTACCAAAAGGAGAACGAGCGCCTGCACAAGGAGGTGCAGCTGATGAAACAGGAGCTGGAGACTGCGGAGCAGGCGGCCCTGTCTAGTGGCCGGAAACAGACACAAATCGGGGAGTTGGTGCAACGCATCAAGGAGCTGGAGGATCAGAGATCGAGCATCGAGGACGAGTCCAGCGAACTGCGCGAGCAGAATGAACTCCTCGAGTTTCGCATACTCGAGCTGGAAGACGATAGCGATAAGGTAAAGGTAAAAGAAAGATCTTAAAACCACTCAAATCCAGTTTTCGGAACCACTCAGGCGAGTGACTCACACCGGGGGCTCGTTTATGAATGAATCGAGCCATTCATTCGAACCGAACTCGAGTTCGGTTTGAGCCGCGATCAGCGCTTTTGGCCAGCTCCGTCTGCTTCGCGAAGTCTCTCAGTTTTGTTTGGCGTCTAAGCCCGCGCGGAAATTGTTTTTGGCTTTAACGGCAGCAGCAACAAACAGTCTTACTCTCTCTGTGTTGCTATTGTAATTGCAATTGCTGTGTTTTGTTTTCCAATTGAAATTGTTTCAGTGGAGCAGCCGCGGTTAATGGCAAACCCATTACCCTGTGTTACCAAACAGTCAGGAATCGATAACTGTGGTTAAACTTTCCAATAGTTAGTGTCCACTTGAGAGGTTTATGTCACCTCGCATTTCGGTTTTCGTTTTGATCTGTGCTTGTGTCACTTTACATAGCGAATTTAGCTTTTGATTGACGCCTACAATTTTGCCTTGCTGGCCTTATAAACGCTTTGGCCTAGGAGTTGTTTTAGCCAAATCAGAGAAGAGTGCTTAAAACGCTGCTTATAAGGGCAGCGTAGCGCCCTAAGTGGAAGCCATCTACGAATCTTGTTATAGTTGCGAGTGTTTTGTCATTACTCATAGACAGCCAAAGTCAATTCGAATAGAGACTTTGTCTGAGCCCCACACCTTAATATTTCCCATTACATACACCGAGTTCAGGTATTTTGGGCCATTTGAGTCAGTTGGGGAATTTAAATAGATTTAAATGTATAAAAACGAGCACTTTTACCTCTTAAATGCAGTGGGAAATAATTCAAATTAAAAGAATTAAATAAAGGATACAAAATAGGGTATGTTTAGCTCAAAGAAAAATTATAACTGCGATTTAATAACTAATAAATAATTAAATAGACTCAAACCTTTAATAAGTATAAAGATATAATCAAAGTCAGACAGTTATAGCTGTTATATTTCTATTAAACCTTTTCTATTTATCTATTAAAATTGTAATCAGAAGCTATTAATAATGCGAAGGAGTCAGTTTAAGCTCTATAAATCATATATATTCTTGATCAGCATCAACGACTTAATCAAATCTAGCCACCATAATTATAATTAATTAACTGTCAAAAACCTTAACTTTTTAAATTGCAAATTGAGTATGTAGATTTTCTATTTTTCTAAAAACTAAAATCGGAAAGCGTTCAGAATTAAATTTAGAGCTTAGTTAGTTCTTTCAACTTTGATTTGTTTAATAAATTGTCGTATAAAATATTGATTCAAGGAATGCAAATATTTTAAAATATCTTAAATTATTTTCATAGTTACTCGAGTATATTAGTAATGACTTAAATAACAACTTTGCCAGGGGATATCCCTAGTTCGAGGCCTTGGCCGTATCTCGATTCTGTTGTTATTCAGTTTCGGTACGTTTAATTTCTAGAGCCAGCAGCCAGTGCCGGTGAAGTCGTTCAGCTTGAAAATCCAATTCACTCGCCTAATTGCAATAACCAAAAGTAATTATGCGAGCAGCAACTGGCAAAGTGAAATTAGTCTGTGTTCGCTGTGTGTGCACTTGCGAGGGAGCCATCGTCTGAAGCGGAGCATTAATTCGATGCTAATTCTGGCTCTAACTAACTGTTAATCAGCCTTTAATATACATATATATTTAATCTGTGTGTTCTCGATTCCGCCACCTGACAGATGGAGAGCACCTGCGAGGGTCATTGCCAGCGACTGCAGGATCTGTTGGAGCAGTCTTCGGCCCAGGATCTGGAGGATCGGGACAAGCGGTGCCTGCAGCAATTGCTGCAATGTGTCCAGCAACTGGATCTGGATGCCATGATGCCAGGGGATCAGGTGAGTTGAAATATAGAATAATCTTGGGATCACAAAAGTTCCATTTAGGGTCTTTACTTTTGGATTCCTTATATATTATTAGGTGTCTGTTTCGGTTGATTATTGATAATCTATAAAGCCTAAACTGTTAAGATATTTAGATATTCTTGTGATTTATGTAGATAGTTTTCTTTGAAATATGGTAGATATTTTCTTATATTCTAAGCCATCTACGTCTTGTTTGTCAATAGAAAGGCATTCGTACAATGTGTGGTGAACAGATAAATACCATCTATATTTAGATATATAGACACACGGATATCCCAGAGTTATTCCCACACTTTTCCTTGTTTTAATGACTTTTTGATGACATATCGCGATCGCTATTTCCGCGCAAAAATTTAAGTTTTATACTTGTTTTTTCTTTGCACCCAGAACGCGCATGCCCGGAGGCCAAACAATCAAGCCCAAAGTCACAGTCACAACAGTCAGAACAGGATAGTGGCCACAGTGCAGCCGTATAGCAACTGTGCCACGCCCTCGTCCCCGCCCACGCCCAGCAAGAGGCACTGCAGCCAGGTGAGCTCGTGGCAGAGCAGCAGCCTCAGCGAGAGCGGTGTGTTTGTGGAGTGCGACCTTGCCCCTCTTACGCCGACGCATTCGCAAGGCCATCCCCATCTGCAGTACTACCAGGAGCGGCTGGAGCAGCTGGAGGGGAAGCTGCTGATCTACGAGAGCAGCGGCGATACCCAGACCCGTCACCTGGCCCAGCGATTGCAGAAGGAACTGCAGCTGGAGAAGGATCTCAAGGAGCTGCTCGACAGGGTGCAACAGCTCACCGACCAGAACGCCCAGTTGGAGGAGGCCAAATGCGAGTTTGAGGAGGCGGAGAACGACACTCGGCTCCACTTGCAACGCAACGAGGTGGAATTGGAAATCCTGCGGCAGCGCAACGTTGAATTGGAATTCGGGAAGGAGGCACTGGGTGCCAAGTACAAGGACTGCCGTGCCGAAGTTATCATTCTGCGTGAGGATCTCGCAGCTGCCGAGACTCAGTTGGAGCACCTGCAATCGGAGCGAAAGCAGGCCCGTAAGGAGCTGCAAGATCTACGGCAGTCCCTGCCATTACTCCTGATCTGGCGTCTTCTGTCACTGGCCAAGATGGGCAATGAAATCTCCACCCCAATTCACACTCCCCGGCTCGAATCGGGCTACCATGCCCAGGCAGCGGAGGAGCCACAAGTTGGGGACAAGCTACACCCAACAGAGTTTGGCCTGAGTCAGGCGGGATTCCACCATGCCCACCATGACGATGGTCGGGAGGTCACGTACCTCAAGGAAGAGATCAAGAGCCTGCGATGCCAACTCAAGGAACTGAATGCCCGACACTACGAGGCCATGGAGTCGGCCGACTCCCATTGGGTCGATCTGGAGCAGCAGTACAAGGAGCGCGAAGACGCCTGCCAGTCCAAGGAGGCCAGTCTGAAGCAGAAGATATCCCAGCTGCAGGACTGCCTGCGGGAGGACTCCCGTGCGGCGGCCGAAAAGATACAGCAACTGGAGGAGGCCGAGCAGGGCCTGAAGTCCTGCCTGGTCCGCCTGACCAAGGAGCACCGTGATATTCTCACCGAGAACGTCACGCTGAAGAGCAGCTTGGAGAGCTTGGTGGCGAAGATCGAAAGTGAGGCAGAGCACAAAATGCCGCTCACTGAGGCCTTGGAAATCGAGCGAAGACGCAACCAGTCACTCATGGTCGACCTATCCTTTGCCAAGAAGGTACAACAGAACACGGAGGACCAGCTGAGGCAGGAGACGGACGCCTTGCGCTCCCAGATCTTTGATATCAAGAAGGAGTACCTGCACATCGAGGTGACCAACAGCGAGCTGAAAGAGGAGGTGGGCACGCTGGAGAACAAAATCCGCCAGATGGAGAGTCAGATGAAGGACTCTGAGGAGCGGGCCCGTTGCCTAGAGGACGAGCTGCGTACCAAGGACGAGCAATGCCAAATATTGGAGCGGAAGCTGGGCGTTATACCCGAGAATTACAGTCTGGCCGATGAGCTTTACGACAGTCCGGCCAAGCGGGCCAAGAAGGATGAAGTGCCGGATCTGCAGGCGGCCAGCCAGGGATTGGGCATTGCCCTGCTCGACATAGAGGTGAGTTGGGAAGCCGTTTTCGTTACCTCGCAATAACATGGTCTTAATTTCTGCAGCGTCGTGAACGAGAGCTACCTACCCACAAGGACTTCCTGGCGGTTGCATGCAGCGTGAAGCAACTGGCGGACACCCTCCTCTCCCAGAGTCCATCCGAGGTGAGTCTCGTTGGCCGTAAGCCGGTCAAGTCGGCTGGATCCGATTCAAAAACTAGCTGGGCCTCGGTTCACGATGAGGATTCAAAAGAGGCTGGTGTTGTTGATGAACAAAGTCAGGAGGGTCAAGTCAGTACAGGGGGAGAAGTCGGTCAAGTCGAACCAGAGAGTGGTGTCTGTGAAGCTAGCCCAGAGACTGAAGATTTTAAAACTATTCCAGAGACTGATGTCTCTCCAACTAATCCAGGCAGTGAAGTTTCTCAAACTAATCCAGATAGTGAAGTATATGAAACTATTCCCGAAATTGAAGCCTCTCAACCTAATCCCGAAAGCCAAGTCTCTCAACCTGAACTGGAAAATGAAGGCACTCAAGGCATAGCAGAATGTGAGGAGAGCGATACGATGTTTAGCCTTACGGCAACTAGTCAGTCAGTCATCCAAAAGTTGTCATCGCGCTCCAGGAGGTTAAGGGTAGCCAGATTGCGGCGATCACTTGGTTCGTCCAACAGCCGCATAAGTCTGGGAACTACCAAGCAAACCGAAAATGTCTCTCGGGAAATTACAGAGGGTGAACCTTCACAAACTCAAGAAAGCCAGGCGGGTGAAGTTGTGCTTCATTCATCCTCATCCAGGACCATATGCCTTAAACCGTGTTCGGGAGAAATTGATGGATCCAGCAGTCACACCATTCTGCAAGATCTAGAAACTGCCAGGCAACCGGATGAGAACGTTAGTGGGAATGATGAGGAGCCTTTGCCCATGAAGAAAAAGCAAGAGGATCCGAAAAAAGAGCAAGAGATCACACTTCCTCGACGGCGTTCCTTGTTCCGGCGCTTCATCTACAGACGCATCTACCGTGGTCGACTGCGTCTTGCGTCTGCGAGGAGAAGATCGGCATTCCCCCTAGAGATGAGTTCCTCCTGCAACAGTTTCCACTCGGCGGCCTCCTTGCATACACTTCACTCATCCAGATCTAGAGTCTCTATGCATTCCCAGTATGCAAACATGTTCAATATGGAATGGGAGCGAGTGTCCACAGTATCCTTTGTTCAAACCGATGTGGTATTGACTCTGGAGGTAGGAATACAAAACTCTCTGGACTGCTGCGAGCAGGAGGCGCAGGTTCAGGTTGAGACCACAGAGTGTGGTTCTCAGATAGAAGAGTCCGTGGAGCAGCGTCTGTTACTGATGCCCCTGCGAACCCGGTGCTTTGTCAATCTCGTCCAAAATGCAGTAGACACTGGCTTTGATCCGGCAGCCTTTCGGGCGCGTCTCATTCAGATGTGGGAGAGTGACGAGGAATTTCGGGAGAACATCGAACGGATGCAGGACATGTGGACGGGAAGGGAACCCACGGGATGGGTGGAGAGCTATGAGGGATTTGTGGCTGTGTTGCGTTGTGTGGGAAGCTTGAAGCTGGCCGTGGAGCCCTCTTCATCGGCGCTGCTGGAGGAGATTGAGCAGCGGATCAATGCGCGTGTGGTGCAGTTTTACAGTCGGAAGGTTGACTCGGAGCTATGCTGCACCGTGTATTACCCCGTAGAGCGTCAAAACTCAGTATTCTTCAACGTCTCCAAGTGAGGCCGCATTTCTTCTTTTGGATGTAATTGAACATAAATGTAAATTACCGAGTGGATTGTTTATTACTTTTGGTTCAAAGGTTGCCAGCTACCTATGGTCTAGTTTGCCTTGAGCTCTCTGTACCCCAAAAGTACGTAAAAAAGTTCCTACTCAGATTTTAAATTTCCAAATTCGTAATGACGACTACCGAGACTGAAGACGTGGACACCTTCCTCGACTGCCTGAGTGATGATGAGGAGGTGGAGAAGAAGGAAGTGGCGTCACCCGAGTTGACAGTGGGCCATGGCGATGAGGTGGTCTGCAAGCAGGCTCGGCGTTACGATGATCCCGTGGAGATTCGCGCCGTTCTGGAACGAGCTGCCATAGCCACCCAACGGATGCTGCGGTGCTATGGCGGCACCGATGGCGGACCCACACTTCCGTCCAGGTCACGCTTCTATCCGGCGACTCTGGAGGTGAGCGCCCGCCTGCACACGGACGACAAGTGTCCCTGTCCCAAGGACAGGCAGTGCAAGCTGCGCGGTGATCCGGTGACCCTCAATCTACCCATCGAACTGAATCCGGAAAGCGGTCAAGTGAGAGTGAACATATTCCAGCCAAAGTCAATGGGCACCATTTGCGGCTGCGATGAGTCCGGTGATAGGACCAAAACCAAGAAGAGGGCATCCAATCGAAGTGTGCGATGGTGCAGCCAGGAACTGCTCTGTCCCGGATGCCAGGAACGTACCTGTTCCTGTGACCGCTTTCCAAAAAAGTCCTCTTAGTGATTTCTTTCCTTGCTTAATTATTTGTAACCAAAATTATCAGTGTAAATTCATTGGATTTTGTGTTTTATTAAGCTATTTGCTAGCTATGCCTATACGTATTTTATAATTGATATAGGAAGGATTCTGTAGAGATTATAGGATTGTACAGATGTTGTGAAGAATAAATCCGTACGATATATCGACAATATTATGGAGCTCAGTACTATTTAAAAAAAAATGATACAAAAAAATTATGTATATATTCTATTTCACTTATCGATATTGTCGGAAATTGATTTAAAGATGGAATTTAAAGACGGATTGCAACTTTTTAAAAATATTAATTACATCTTCTCATCGATGTATCAATAATTTCTTTTACTGAGTGACCTCATCAATCAGCTTAGCTAGATTTTTTGGTTATCGACTATAACATTTTTATTTTCTAAGTAACTTAGCAGCTCCAAAGGTAAACAACATGAAGGTGTATTTTCTGAATAAGTTTATGTTTTTTGGTATTAGGAAATTTTTGCAGAATTCACATAGTTTGAAATTAATTTACAATTACCAGAATCGATTGGTTTACTGTGTTCTTATTTATCGTGGAAAGATTTATCCCATTTGGAGTCTAATCGTATCAAAAACAATAGTAGGCTTATCATCCAGTGCTCGTTCCCCACCTGTCAAGGTGCTGAACTTGCTCAAATCCAAATACCAGTATTTTAGAAACAACCGAGCCGGCAGCACACACTTAAAAATTTAATGTGACTTTGGAACTTCATACGGGGAAAACAGTTCGAGCCGTTCTAGAGTCATGGATGAGGACTCAGAAATCCCGCCTGATGAAGCATGCGCTGCATTCAGCAGCGTTAACACAGTCGCCAGTGTCTCAACCATGGTCGCCAACTCCATCGTGGTTACGAATCCAAGCAGTGTGACGCTCTCCCGGAACTTGGGAATCGAGTCCACGCGACTTCTCTTCATGGGCAATAACTTTCAAAACGGCCGCAGTGACCAGGATATCTTCTATGATTGCGAGGATATGCCTGTGCCAGCGGTGGGCGTGGGCCGGGCTGCCGGGCCCAGTCGGTGCCAGCTGGACGATCCGGCTGCAATACGAGAGGCCCTGGAACGGGCGGCCAATGCCACCCAGATGTTGTTGAAAAATTTCGACAAGTCAGGCGGCTGGAATCATCCTACCGGCGTCACCCTGGAGTTGACCGCGCGCTTGGTGAACCCAAAGAAATCTAAATGTGGCCGTCTGATGCACGGCAAGCCGGTCACCGTTCAGATGCCGCTCGAGTTTAATTCGCAAGGTGGCAAGATACCAAGTTGCCAGAAGAGGAAAATAGAGAAAATAGCACCACCCAAGGCCCGAGCGGGTCCAGTGTGTCAGTGCCGCCCCCAGCATCCGGTGCAACATGTTCCGATGAACGATTGTGCGGCCGATATGATGGCTCCCAATGCAGGTAAATCTAGCGAACAGTTCCATCCCTGTGAATCTGCTATGGCCGAACGCTCGCGATCGACTGCCATTTTGGGCAGCTGCGGTGACTCCTCCTCTCGCTCCTATGCCTGTCAGCGGAGCACATGTTGCTGTCGCTTCGATCCTGACGAACGCGAGGTGATATCTATATGCTATATACCGATATCCGAACCGCAATCGGAGTCCGAGCAGGAAGTGTCGTTGCTGGAGGAAAGGATAGAGGAGAAGCCTGTTGTGGAGGAACTAACACACATGGCCTTGTACGAGTCGGAATCTGCGTCCGAAGAGTCCGAGTCCAGTGAGTACAGCTCCGAGGAAGCGGAAAAGACGGAAAAGACAGAAATGCCAGAAAGGGAAATAGCGGCGCATCCACAGCCAGAGCCAAAGTTAGAGGTTCCGCCGTCCAAACGATATTACCTGGCACTGCCCCAGAACAAGGATTTCTCCAACTGTTCGCCCTGCCGATTCGACCCGAGTCCCATCATGGACGAGGACGGCAATGTGTTCTGTCCGGGCAACTGCGGTTGCTGCCTGTGTCCATGGATGAAGCGCTCCCTCGCCACCAATTGGGAGCACATCAATGTGAAGGTCTGCCGCTGTGTCCAGCGTGGCACGATCTTCACCAAGTTCGAGGACCGTGAGGTCTGCAGCCAGGCATCCTACTTTGACTTTTGCCCCTGCCGGGAAAAGGCGGAAGCCAAGTACCTGGAGCTCTATCACCGCGAGATGTGGAGCAAGCCGGATGCCATCCGCGGTCGGGAGATCCGGCTGGCTGAGATTAAGGAATTGCTCGTACCAGTGCCGCACCCCACCGAATAAAATGTGTTTCCCCATTCAAAATTCGAATCGCCTGTGTGTTCTACCTTTTCGGTCGGTTTTCGGTCGGTTTTCGGTCGGATGTCGTGTCCCAAATGCCATAATAACGTAAGCGATGTAGAGTTTAAGAATTCCTGTTGCTCCTCGATAATTTTATGAAGTTTGCTATAAGCCAGTTTAATTTTTGGATTGCTTTTGATTGCAACTTATTGAGAGAGTTGTGAGTTTATGGTTTCAATAGAAATTTCTATGCATTTGTTATATAAATTAGTTGAGCTGTTCTGCATATGTACTCTTGCTTACGTTATTTGAGCAATTAATAGTTGTCGCTGACGGATTCTCCATTAATTTATAATCTCCTTAATTACAGCAAAAAGTCTTCGTCAATGAATAATATTTCTCTTAAAACTATATGGTTTTTTCTATAAGACTTGTGATTCAACCATGATTTTTTCTTTTTCATCCCCAGAATACCCAGCTCTGATGTATATGCAAGACGAGCGACATTCCAGCAGCGACCTCAATTCCCGCCACCAGCAGACCACCGAGCCATCCTACCTGCAAGCCCACTGGAAGCCATTGAATAAACCCAAGAGCCGGAGCACTGAATCCGATGATCCGCATACCAAGCCCTCGCAGACGGTGAACTCCTGGCTGAAAGACCACAGTAAGGACAAGTCGAATTCAGACCTTGAGTCGGGAACATCCTGCTCATGCTCATCAAAACGATCCAAGTCCGCGGATCCGCCACCGGTCAAAAATCACGTGTGCCGCTGCTGGTGTCAGCAGCAGACAGCCCGGCAGACAGCCCAGCCGTGTCACTCGAAGCCCCAGCCGACCGCCAAGCCATGCCAGTCGAAACCCCAGCCGACAGCTCAACCATGCGAGTCGAAGCCTCAGCAGACATCCAAGCCGTGCCAGTCGCAATCCCAGCCGTGCTCCTCTTGTCAATCGTCATCTCAGCCGTGCTCCTCGTGCCAATCGGCAGCTCAGCCATGCTCCTCGAGCCAATCGGCAGCTCAGCCATGCTCCTTGTGCCAATCAGCAGCTCAGCCATGCTCCTCATACCAATCGGCATCTCAGCCATGCTCCTTGTGCCAATCAGCAGCTCAGCCATGCTCCTCGAGCCAATCGGCAGCTCAGCCATGCTCCTCATACCAATCGGCATCTCAGCCATGCTCCTTGTGCCAATCAGCAGCTCAGCCATGCTCCTCGTGCCAATCGGCAGCTCAGCCATGCTCCTCATACCAATCGGCAGTTCAGCCATGTGGGAAGCATACCAAGAAGGTAAAAAAAAAGAAGAGCGAATCTACGCGGACATCGATCACTGAATCCGAGCCCAGTACGGCAATGGCCTCGATCAAGTCTGCGATTTGCAGCTGCACCAAGGAGCTCATCAGCAAGCCCCCATACTGGGCTGGGCAGAGCAACTTGGCACCGGGTCGTAATTCCTACCCCAAGACCAAGAAACCCAACCCATTAAAGAGTCCTTCGGATCGGAGCAGCCAGTCCCATCAATCCGAAAGTGGTAGGCCATGTGGTTGCCAGAGCCCAACGAATATTCAAGGAGAATCAATACAAACTACCGATGATCAAAACACCCAAAGCTGCATGACCTGGGTGTCCAATTTGCAATCTGCGTCTCCATCTCCATCTGCATCTGAATGCTCGGACTCCCTTACCATGAAATCATACCAGGATTACAGCGAGAAGCAAACGGAAAACTCAAGCCGGAAGCAAACGGAAACCTCAAGCCAGAAGCAAACGGATAGTTCGAGTCAGAAGCAAACGGAAACCTCGAGTCAGAAGCAAACGGAAACCTCAAGCCAGAAGCCAACGGATAGTTCGAGCCAGAAGCAAACGGAAACCTCGAGCCAGAAGCAAACGGATAGTTCGAGTCAGAAGCAAACTGAAACCTCAAGCTTCTCCGAACCATCGAGTCGGGTCGTGACATCGCGACATCCGTGCAATCAACCCTCCTTTGGAATGGACTATGAAACGTCGGCCACCACACGATCACGATCGATTGTGGGCAAGGTCACCTGCCTTTGCCCTTCAGGCGAAGAATTGATGGCAAGGGCGCGTAGAGCTGGACCTTGTTCTGTATCCAATCAGGGTTATAGCACCGCAACCTGTAAATGTACCTGCGCATCAAGTTACAAGGATGCAGAGGGCACATCGCAGCGCATCAGTGAGACCAGTTCCTCCGAAACCTCTTCTGAGTCAACCCAGGATGATAGCAGCACAGCCCATAAATGTACTTGCGCTTCACATTATCAGGATGCGGAGGGCACGTCGCAGGGCACCTCAGCCAAGATTCAGCACCCATGCAGCTTCTCGCAGTATATTGAATCCGAATGCACGCAGTATGTCAGCAATGTGCAGGGCACAACATCCTGCATCTCGCGGGACACGAAGAGGGTCAGCCTCTCCGATCCCGATGGCGAATTCTGCGACTGCCATTCGCCATCCACGAAGAGTACCACCCCGTCCACTACAACTTGCCGACCTTATATGTCTGAACACATCCTGACCAGCTTGCATTCACACCGTAGCCTCAACGGAGGCTGCATGTGCATGTGTAACCAGGAAGAGGAATCGGAGAACGATAAGGTGGAATGCAGCTGTCACACGCAAAACAGTGCAATGAAATCGCCGGAAGATTCCTGCGGATCCTGCAGGGTGTGTGCCACACGCAAGCAGCGTATACTTCTCTTGGTCGAGGAACTGAGCGCCCCGCGCGGCTGCATTTGTGGCGAAGATCGCACTTCCAAAATCCAGACACTATTCAGAGAACTGACACTCCTCCTGCGCTCAGAGAGCGAGTCGGCTGTTGCTCCGACCGAGGAAGAGCCCTGTTCGGACCCATTGCCATTCGAGGAGTGCTGCGCCGCTCAGCATGAGCGTGGTGGATCTAAGGTTACCGATCGGCACTTGTCCAAGAAGGAGCTGCAGCGCGTCGAGTGTTTCCACGAGCTAGAGGAGTACCTGCGCAAGTGCTTCCTGCCACCTCCTGAGCCCAAGGTGCCAGAGATCGACATATATGGCTTCGAGATGAACCCAGACTTCTCGCCCGATGGCACTTGTGATTGTTCGTCCACCATGAAGAATAACTCCTCTCTCCAGTTTTACGACCTCGGAGACGGTTGTTCGGGAGATGGCTTAGACAATAACCCTCCGACCTGCACCTGCTGCAGGGATGGAGAAGTCTTCCATGATTGCGACGGCGGAACCGAGAGCAGTCATCGTCCTCGTTATGGGAATGAAAAAGATGATGGGAATGATAGAAATGATGAGAATGATGGGCGTAATAGCCTGAGTAGGAATAGTAGAAGTAGTAGGCCTAGTAAGCACAGTTTGCATGGCAGGGAGAGTAGGCAAAGTTTGCCTGGTAGGAAGAGTAATCATAGTTTGATGGGTCGGCAGAGTAAGCAAAGTTTGCATAGTTTGCATACCTGGCTTAGTAGGCATGGTGTGGATGATGGGCTTCCTCCTCCTCCTCCTCCGAGTCATGGTCATGAAAGGCAGAGTGGACATGCTGAGCCAAAGCCAGATGGTGGGGTTGGTGTGCATGGTGTGCTTGTTGTGGAGTATCCGGAGGAAGTGGATGATAGCAAGACAAGACAAGACAAGAAAAAGTCTCCTCTCACAGAAGGGGAGTGTGGGTCGAACAATGAGTTGTGCGATCAGCTGAAGACCTTTGTCAAGAAGGAGCTGCATGATATTGAGTCCACTGCAAAGGTAGTGGACAAGACCCCCGATGAGATTCTTAAGGAGCTCTGCGAGGGCTCCACTATTACGGTGCCTTCGGCGAAAGCAGCGGCCCCCGAGAAGGAGGAGAAACCCGAGTGCGTGTGTCCCTTTGCGGGCATGGCGGCCGTTTCACCTTGGACTGATCCCAATAAGGACAAGCCGCCCTATCCTTATAACCTTCCCATTGATCCGAGCGTGCAGAAGGAACCGACTGAGGAGTCGAGTGCTGGTGAACCCAGGGGACTCCTGCCCCCAGGACCCTTACCGGACGACGTGAGGGAACTTTGCGAGAAGCTCATTCGTAAGGCTCTCAAGGACTGCGGCTTGTGCCCGAGTACCTGTGACGAATGCTATGAGTGCGAGGGCCCCGAGGAGGACGGTCCATATGAAGAGTGCATTGAGGAGTGCCCGGAGGAGTGCCGAGAGGAATGCCAAGAGAAGTGCCCGGAGAAGTGCCAGGAGGGATGTCTCTGCTGCCACTGTCGCGCCCTCATCTGTGACAACGAGTGCAAAACGGTGTCCAAGACCATGCGCTCGGCCATGTGCGATCCACTATGCGAAATGGTAAGGACCACGGATCTGTGGAATCTATTTTAAGCTAATTGTCTTCTGTTTTCTGTTCCCTTCCAGAAATACTTTATAGATTCGATGATCATCGATCTGCATGCCATGGACTGTGTGCTGGGAACTAAGCAAGCAAAGCCCCAGGTAGGCTTCTCATCTAATGAATCCAGAAGGAGTCTCCCAACTGAACTATTCTATTTTTCCAGGATATTAAGGCCAATGATGCCAGCAGGAACCCAAGTGACAGCTTTCCAGTTACGATTACCAATGTCACCAGGTTGGGATGTTCGTCTCTATTTGTCCAGTGGGAAGTGGCAGACTGCCGTGCTATAGCGGGTTACGAGGTGCGTTTAAGCCATCTCAGACGTAGAATATCATTTTAATCATCATTTCGTTATACAGATTTACGTGGATGGACATTTGACCAATAGATTCTATAGCTACCGGCACCAGGCCGGCGTGGTGACCAGTGTGGATGTGAACAGTGCTCACCAGATTGTTTTGCGTGCCCAGGCGGTGGGCCAGGATTTTCCCGGCGAGGGCTCTGGAGGAGCTAATAAGGATGGATGTTGCCAGGCGATGGCACCCGCCCATCCGGAGATGGCGGCCGGGTCTGAGAGGCCATGGTCGCCCTGTTGCTACTATTACGATCCGAATGCCCCGGAGGGAGAGATAAAGTGCTAGTCAAAAATCATTATCATGTCGAATATATATGAGTATCGCAAGTGGAGATACCACATTTATCGGAACAAAGGAGGCCAGCCTCCCTCACGTTTTAGCTATGTAAATATAGTGTTTGTTAGAAGTTGTGTGTTGCCTGGGATGCACTTCATCCCGGCCGGACGAAGAAGTTACCTGTATGTAGTGCTTTACATAGTGCCTTAAATTATAGTATAGTTCGTAAGCAGAGATCAATGCATTGTAAAGGAATTGAAGGCGGCAGATTAACCCATTCAAATGGAAATGCACGTGTTAGTTGACAAAAAAAAATCAAATTCACTTTGAATAAAACATTAATCTCATTGTTGGAGATACCACAAATAAGCAGCGGTGTATTTATTATTTTCCAGAATTTTTTAGAACTCTTCCATTTGTTGTTTATTAAAGTGTAAATATTTGTGAGCAGATATATATATTTTATATATATTCTCTTTTAAATCTATTCAATATTATTTATTTTTTATTACAATTTATTTTTGACTTACATATTTTGCTTCAATCCGAAGTCGAACTTACAATCCCAGTACTTTGCTAAAGTAGTTAGTTTTCTCTTTTTTGTTTGCATGGAATGCCTATTTTTATTTTTTGGAAAACCTACTAATGTCTGGTGGAAAAGGAGGAAGCAAAGGAGGACAAGGAGGAGGAGGTGGAGGAGGTGGAGGAGGTGGCGGAGGAGGTGGTGGAGGAGGTGGCACAAGTGGTGGAAATGGTGGCGATGGAGGCGGCAAGAATGGAGGCCGTGGTGGAGGAGCCACAAATTCGGACAAAGAAAAAACAAGCGAAGGCAAAGTCAAAAATAATGAAATACAAGATACATTTAAGAGTAACAAAACAAACGGAAAAGATGGAGAATCGGGAAGCGGTGGACGTGGCGGTGATGGAGGATCTGGAGGTGGTGGACGTGGTGGCGATGGAGGATCTGAAGGTGGTGGACGTGGCGGTGATGGAGGAGGCAAACAATCTAGGGTCGTCTATAACAAAAACCAAGGAAAAATATGAAGTATTTGCCGAACAGCAAATTATATCAAAATCCTCTTTAATTGATCGACAAAGCATTAATCTTTCAACTGTTTAAGTAGTAAAGCTTGTGATGATTATTTTATATATATTCCTGAAACATTAATGTTGCAGATTAAAGAGGCTTTAACCAAATTGTTTCTCAAAAGGTGCAAACAGAAAATACACAAAGATCCCTGGTAAATGATCAAAAGCAGAATATATTTTTCCTTCCATTTAAATAATATTTCTCAAATTGGAAACTTTAACTGTATGGCCCAAAGCGGCTCTCCAAATTTTGGAATATATATGAACATGTTTGGTCATCGTATGCCGGCTCAATCTTATCGCCCTCGACACTGGCCAAAATCAGGAATTTCGTTTGGGGACTCTGCAAATACAAAACAAATACATAATTAATTAGGTGATAAGTTAACAAAACTATAATGTATATTTTGGAATTATAATATAAAAGAAAATATCTGAGAGCAGTAAACTGCGTTCCATTCTGCTTTAATTGTAATGTAAGTATAATTAAAAAATATATATAGTAGAAACGTAATGAATAATAGTAATTACCTCCTTGGGCTCATTGTGCTTCCACAGTTCGTTGGCCTCGAGGTAGGCCTTCAACAGGATGCGCCACTGCCAGTAATTTTGCTTTCCATGCAGCCTGGGAATAGCCCTGAAATCCAACTCCAGGTGACCCATTTCGTTTCACTTCGACGCGCGGACTGATTAGCGGTGGAAAAATAAAACCCGACAAAACTGATATCGAAAGCTCGAAAGCTCTTGTTATCAGAGAGGGATTTAACATTCGGTCTGCCACATTAACAGCTCTAGTCGGTTGGTTTAGTATTTTAGATCCAAGGGAATGTGAGTCATTAGCCAAACTTTAGCGCCAAGTTTGCTTCCCGTTTCTAGGGGGAGTGTTAGCCAATATGTTCTCATGCGGAAAGTGTCAAACTCGAATCGACACCAAATTGTTTGCAATTAAACCATTAAGTTATTAGAATCAAATATAATGGGTTTTAAAAAATGTGGAGCAGCAGTGAAAATTGTTTGTTAACAATGGGAACATTCAGTCAAATGAAATTATCGAACCACAAAGTTGTCAACACAACGCATCCAAAACTAAAAATGATTTAGTACTTTGCACAAATACACTTTCCCAGTTTATGTTTCTGTAACGGGTAGTTGGGCTTAATCGGGTTTCAATAATATTTAGAGGAATACTGAAGTGTATATTTATTATTTATTTACTTGTAAATAATAGGGAATCACTTAAAAGTAGAGGAAGAGTCTGACAAAAATATAGCCCTCAATATCATATACATAGAAAATAGCAAAAACGTTTGATTTTCGATATTAGAAATATCAACAAAATAATATATGGAAAGATATATATATACCAACTGTAAAATATATCCATATTATTTTCTATCTTGTTGAAAAATTTCATAAAAATTAATAGAAGGGCAACTTGACTTCGTTGAAATTTTCCATCGTTTTCCCACTAATTCACTTTTTATGATTGCCTTTTTTTGCTGCTCTATGCAGCGGCGGGGGAAAATCCCTGAGCTGAGGAGGCCATTCGTCAGGCAATTTATTTGGATGGAAAATTATGGACAGGCCACCGCTATATAGCCCACCGGAACAACGTTGCCTCGATTTAGTTCTCGCTGGTCATGACTCACTATCGGTACGTTCGGATGTGGTGGCTGCCAGTGCTGATGCAGTGCCTCTGCATCGGTGCTCAGACCTGGAGCTTTGGTCCTGTTCAGTCGGATACAGGTCAGCAGGCCTCGCAGGAGCCGCAGCCCAGTGACGTGGCAAGTACAGCGAATCACACGAGTAAGTGACTCCACCTTAGCTGTGCCTTCTGGATCTTATGCTCCTCCTGTCAGTACTCACCAGGCAGCTGATTGTGGGCACCTTGGTGCCGCCCCTAGTGCCACCGGGCACGTGGCCACCGGTACCTTCTATTGTTAATCCCGGCACACCCAGCTACTGTCGATGTGTCCCTCCTGGATCCTGTGCTAACCCTATACCCACCGTTCCCAGCGATGGCAGCGGTCAAATCGACATCAGGATTGTCAATACAGGAGCGTATGTAAGCAGACTCTTAAGATTTCCTAATATCCTTTTATCCTTTGGAATATTCTTACTAATTGATCCCTTATAGCCCTCAATTCCAAGCACAATTGCTCCGCTAACCTGCAGCTACGGGCTGGTGGCCTGCTGCCAGGCAGGAAGCTATCAGTGCGGCCGAAGATTCCCACCGCCACCAGGTTCCGCCACCGCTGGAGCAGGACAGGCCAGCTTCGGAGCATATCCCTGGCAGGCGGCACTGCTCACCACGGCGGATGTCTATCTTGGCGGAGGAGCACTGATCACCGCCCAGCATGTCCTGACGGCCGCCCACAAGGTGTACAATCTGGCGTAAGTGTTCCTTAGATTTTAGTGATTGCTTTGTTTCCAACCCACTTGGAGTCAGTCTCACCTCCTTTAAGGTTCGTGTGGGAGAATGGGACGCCAGTAGCACCAACGAACCGATTCCTGCCCAGGATGTGTACGTCTCGAATGTATACGTGAATCCCTCGTTCAATCCCAACAACCTGCAGAACGATGTGGCCATCCTGAAACTATCGACTCCAGTCTCTCTTACCAGCAAATCCACGGTGGGCACTGTCTGTCTGCCTACCACTAGCTTTGTGGGTCAGCGCTGTTGGGTGGCCGGCTGGGGTAAGAACGACTTCGGACCCACTGGAGCCTACCAGGCCATTCAGCGACAGGTGGACGTTCCGCTGATCCCCAATGCCAACTGCCAGGCTGCTCTGCAGGCCACACGCCTGGGCGCATCCTTCGTCCTCAGCCCCACCAGCTTTATATGCGCTGGTGGAGAGGCTGGCAAGGATGCCTGCACAGGAGACGGCGGCTCTCCGTTGGTGTGCACCAACAATGGGGTTTGGTTTGTGGTGGGACTGGTGGCCTGGGGCATTGGCTGCGCCCAGGCTGGAGTACCCGGAGTCTATGTGAATGTGGGAACCTATCTGCCCTGGATTCAGACCACGCTGACCTTGTAATAAAAGAATTTATAGGTTTCGTAGCAAAAAAGTTGATTTTGTATTATAATACACATGTAGAAAGGTAATACGTAATATACGTATAGAAGATAAAATCGGAAGACACCCCATAAAGTTGATAAAGATTTGCTGTCTACGGAACATTTATTTAGCATTTCATTTACATATTTGAGGACCGAACATTTTTAAAACTTGAAATAAGGACAAAAACACAACTAATTAGAGAATTTTTGATATAATGAAACTACTGTTCAAATAACCAATCGGATTGTGGTTCATCGGTGCTATTAGTTACAACTGGTTTGCTGAGTCTCGGATGGACACGACGTGGAGGAGGGCTTTGTTTCTGCGGTACTGGTGGTGTCTTAGGTCCTTCATTGGGAAAGTAATTCTTGTGGCTATCCAGCTGAAGAGTTAATGGAGATTTCTTGTACCGAAGCATCTTTTCATCGATCTGATGCCGTTCAGTCATTCGTCTTTGCCAGACCTCCTCAAGACTGGACATGCTAGGTTCTATGTCTAATTGCGATGGAGTCCAGGTGCTTAAAGGATCCGATTGCTTTCCTCCGGTCTTGGGACTGTATTTTTTAATTATTTCGTCATATGAGCGGCTCTTTTCGTTAATTCCTGTGTCAGATGGATTGGATTCGAGATCGATTGAGTCGTCATCTGAGTCGTAACTGCTCTTGTTGGGAAATGACTTCTGTTGAACGCTGCCCGAAGGCAGTCTTAATTTCGAAGCACTGCCTAGCCGCGGAATTGTGCGTGAAACCAAGGGAAGTTTGTTCTTTAGTTCCTTATTAAAAGGTTCCATGGTAAAAGGTTTCTTGTTAAATAGATTCTTGTTAAAAGGTTCCTTCTTAAAAGGTTCCTTGTTAAAAGAATTCTTGTTAAAAGGTTCCTTGTCAAAAGGTTCCTTGTCGGGAAGTTGAAACCTAATTGTTGGCTTGAGCCCACCAGTTAGCCTTCCCACTCGCTGAGAATCCGCAGAGGTGGGTAAAAATCCCTTTCGCATTTCACTGACCGATTCCTCTACTAATCTTATGCGATCTGTAAGATTATTTAGAGTCTTCTCAAGGGTAACGACCTTGTCAGCAGTCTCCTGGATTTGCTCAGAGTTTCTTTTAATAATAAACTCGGTTTGCTGAGAAATTAGCTCGTTGACAATACCATTTAGATCCTCCAGTTTTACGTATTCATTATTATGTCCCAACTTTTCTTTTGCCATAGCTTCATTGGCAAGTTCCCTTTTGATGGTGGTTTTCATTAGTGCATCTTCGACTTCCATGCGAACAAATTGTCGGATGGATTGAGTAAGGCTCCACGATTCATTTGTAGCTATCGCAACGTTAGATGGTTTCGTGGATTCCTTTAAAATGGAAGTGGAATCATTGGATTTCTTAGCCTTTGCCTTGCCACCTTTAACAGTTTTAGTGATTCGTTTCTTCTTGGCCTTGTCCGTCGTCGTCGAGGATTTCTTCTTTCCTATTGTCTGTGGTTTGTTCATTTTGTGTAATATTATTCTTTATATTTTTAAGACTGAATTCGTGTTGTTTGTTTCTAGTATGGGTGTCAGTTTGCTACAGTATTTTCTGTAAGTGCCTACTTAGTACATATATTCGTGTGGGTTTTGTAAACTACCTTACCCGAACATATATAGACTGTAGAGTTTGCTGGTCATCTTATAACAATTTTTCTAAACATTTGTTTTAGTTTAGAAATAAAAGAAAATGGTTTTTTAGTAGTCCTATTTATAATCATACATCTATGCATCTTCTATCTGAAACAATATAAATATAATCCTCCATCTATCTTCTCTGTAAAACCCTCTAGAGTCGAACTAAAGTTCCCATTGCAATGGGAGCAATCTAGCTTTGCAAATTCCCAAATTAAAAATTTTCATACCAGTACATGGGCAAAACACATATTTTAATTTGAAGAGTAAACACCACAAGGAACAGAAATTTAATAGCGTAATCCCAGGAGCTCATAAAGTGGCACCTCGTTCACGGATTCACTGGTGCTGGACTCCTCAAAGTCCCCGCTCTGCAGCAGATACTGAGGCCGTTCCAGGGTAGGATTGGACAGATAGAAGTCAACTAAGGCCGTCGTGCTGCGCAGATGTGTGATGCCCTTGAAGATCTTCTCGCGGGTCAACAGCTCCTCCGGATAGACAGTCTTAATGACAGTATCATTCGCCCGTTTCAGCCAGGGCCGATCCTTCATTGGCACTGTGCGTCCAAAGGCACTTAGTATGGGTTTCTGATTAACACGACTGGCATGGTCGTTGATGTGCTTCTCATACTTCAGCTCAATAGCCATCTGAAGAATAGAAGGTGGTAAATTAATATTATTTCGATATATATATAAGGATTACTTACATGAGGCTTGTTCCACTTGTCGGCAACAGTCTGGGCTATGGCGTTGACCTCCTTGGGATCCGTTTTCACAGATGCCAGCAGAGTGCGATCTCCTTTGATGGAGAAGAGATTCTTGACCTTATCCGGTGTAAGATTGCTCTCCAGAGTGCCAAAGGAGTTGAGCCACTCGACGAATCGTTCTGCCGACTGTGAAAAAGAATTAACCGGATAACGTAGAGGATGTTATGAATATATACTGACCGCATCCATGAGATTCTCAGCCTGCTCGTCCAGTGTCACCCGAGAGTAATGCTGTCCGGCATGCTCTACTCGTGTCTGCCAGCTGACCCGCTTGTCCCGCGGAGCACAGAGAAACTTGGCATACCAGCTGGTGTTGTCCACCGTGCGATGGGTGTGGCCCACCGGCTCGCCCAGCTTCAGGTCAAATTTCTCAAACTCGTGCTCCATGCGCACAATATCCGAGTGATCCGTCTCGTTGAACTGTTCCTCCACCTTCTTTCGACCTATTTCAAGAAGCTAAGTGAATTAGTCACTCTGATTAGAAGACATTTTTTAATTAAACACTCCAGATTTTCATTACCGGGGCTTCCTCCTCCTCCTCGCTCTTCTCAGTGCTGCTGGCACTCATGTAGTCCTCGGGCCGCTCTAGCTGCATTTCGTCCCGAATGTAGATGTCCTCGTCAGATTTGGAGTAGTCATATTTCTGGATACGTTTCACCCGCTCCCGCAGTTTCTTCGGCAGAACCAGGGAGTAGTCAATTTCCGGGATGCGAGGCTCAAAGCGGCAGGCGGCCGCCCACTCTACGTCCTTGATGGCCGCGTTCCAGTAGTCCGCGCCCTTCAGATTGCCGCGATCGCGCAGCCTAGAGAAGCCGCTCATCCCGCCGCTGGAGGAGAACTCCTGGAACAAAGCCGCCTTCACATCTGTGGCCATCGCCTGCATTTCTGCCTCAAGCTTGGCCGCCTCCTGGGCTGTGGTGAAGTCCAGTGTGGCGGAGCCAATCGGTCGGTTGGACCGCTCCACAATGGTTCTCCGCACCGTCGAGCCATAGGTATGACGCTTCCGGAACGACATTGTCTTGAAATTTAACCAAAAGTATTTAACTGGAAAGAGCCACTGGTGGAATGCCGAAGTTTCGGTTCGGTTTTGTTTGTTCGATGCGAGTTATACGAGTTAATACGGGTCTATGACAACCACAAAGCAGTGCTGACTTAAATACTTCAAATAGGAAAAATAAATGTAAGTGTAAATTCCAGAATTTAAACTAAAGAATTTGTACCAGAAACATCTTATGAAATTGTTTTCTTTTTTAAACTGCAATCAATATTGAACAGGAATGACTAGCTAACAATGCCATTGAAAACAGCTTCGAAGACATTAAGTAGACGCCAAGCGAGTATGGGGGAATTCTTCTGGAAACCTTGAAGTCTAGCTTAAATATAGTACATAACCTTCTCTATTTACCAATAATGGAGGCTTAGTAGTGCTGTAAGTCTGAAAATATGACCAGGATTTTGAGGCCACAGAAAGGCGAAAATATAGCTCTATGATTCTTTAAATTTAATACTATTTCTGAATAGTTTAACCAAATAATTTAAAAAGAAATAACAAGAATTTTAAATTGAAGTTTAATAAAGGTAATATTTCAAGGTAAATATAGTTAATTCCTTAAATTTAAACAAATAACTTGAACCCAACATAGGAAATAAAAGATGCTTGGCCCCTTAGGGTTAAGGTTTAAGGGTATTAAATGGCTCACACTTTAAAAACGAACCATCGTCATGGTATAGAGCAGGAAATTGCCATTGCCTACTGGGGTTAAGATTTAAGTGAAGCCATTATGGAAATAATTGCGCATACGACCCGTTGGTGTCCTGCGAACAGGAAGGATTGCTGAACGGATGGCGAGGCAGCAGGACGCAAGTTAAATTTATACGCAAAGCCAACAGGTTGCCCGAGCCATCTGTTCCCGCTGTCAGTGTGTGTGTGTGTGTGTGTGCAGACACAACATACGCTAACGCACACTTACACTCACTCGCACTTCGCACTCGCTGGGAGCAACACCTTTTGGCCATTTGATGCTCTTCGCTTCACTGCGTCCCACTCATAAACAAACCGCTCATTTGCCGCCAATGCCCAAGGGGCTAATCCCCTCCGGCCACTCCAGCCACAAAACGTATCCCAGCAAAGGCGTGAAATTGGCATGCAAATTTTATGATTTTAGGCCAATTTTGTGAAATTTAATAATACAAAAAACGTAAATAAAATATGTATATATGTATATATACCGGGTATAAGGTCTGATGCGATTTAGGGGCATCCGACTCACCTTAGATCCTTTCCGCACGCTAATGCCAAACGGAAAGCGGAAATGTATATCTCGTTGGGCCGCAAAACAAAAAAAAAACCGAAACTAAAGAGCCAGAAAGGATTTGCATAGGGGAAAAAACGCGCGGAAAAAATGCAAGCGGCAAACAACAGGAAGCCAATGGAGCAGTCCAGTCATAAAACCATAGCCATATCCATGGCAATGCCGAGTGTCCTCACTCGAACGCACGAAGCCCAAGGAGGACTCACTCAAAAAACCGACCGACTGCGAACGACACGAGTCCTCCTCCTCGAGCGGAGTTCAGTCAGTCCGTCCTCGGCTTTCGAGCGTTATAGTCGCGAGTTCGGAACTAAAAAAGGACACTGGGCCCGCGCCAAGCGTTTCAAGTGGTACCAACAACAAAAAGGCCTCAGCCTTATAGCCAATGCTAGAAAGTGTTAGTGTTGTTTGCGCTTGCTTTTAGCCAAGTCGACAGGCAGGCAGGCAGAACCCAGTGTTGTGTAATCCAGTGACGGAGTTTCCCCAGCATTTCGATCAGTTTTTGAAGTGGCTTTCACTTAAATCATAGCAAGAGCTTACAATTCCTATGACACACATTTTGTTGCCAGAGTTGTTAGTAGAGTAGATGCGTTGGTCCTTTGTGTGTGCGCGCCTAATGGCCTTGATGTCGCCGTCGCCGAGTCTGAGTGCCGCCACCCCCAAACAGTTTGTCGCCAATTAAAATGTGTGCTCTTTGATGTATGTTTTTTATTGCAGAATATAACAACAGCTCAAAAAAAAATAAAATACAGAACCGAACCACAGGTCAGCGGTTAAATAATGAGAATGAATCAAAAGCAAGGCGAAATGCTCAAATGAACAACAGCCGTCGCAAGAGTCCAAATCGTAAGCGAAAGGCGAACCGAAATTTGTAGCATACTTTTTTGGGTTTACGTCATGTTTGTCTACGCGAACCGCCATTTGTGTTTGTGTGTTTGAGTTCGCTGCTGCCGCCACACGCTCACACACACACTCACACCCCTATATATACATGTATACGCATCCGCCATTATGTCGCTTGTATTCGTGCCTGTGTTTGTGCCCGTCTCTGTTCCTGCATCGGTGTCCGTGACCAAGAATGCATGCCAAACCGAGTCCTGAGTCCTGAGTCCCCGAGTCCTCCAATCATCGACTGTCCAATTCCTTAGCCACGGAGCTAATTAGCCGCAGGTAGCAGGTAGCAGGCTGCAGGTGCTTGTGCCGTTCTACGTAAGTGTGTCCCCGCCTTCACTTGCATTTTATAACTAACCTAAATACAAAAAAACATAAGTGCCCAATTAGTATTAAATACTTCTAAAGACACTCTCTTTTGTGATGTCTTACAAAAATTCAGTCATTCGAACATAAGCATATCCTTTCACATCCTTTCAAATCCATTCACTGAAATACAGTATCCAACACTTGAGCTTAATTAGGGAATGCAAATGAAATTTAAGTGCATGGTTTTCCTCGTTTAAGTTGAATGTAAGCTTGATTTAATCTTTAATTTATTTGCAGCATAGCAAACGATGCCTTAACAAGTTATAAATATGCAATTTGAATTTAAATAGTCAATTACTTATATAGATGTTTGTTGAAAAGCTTTAACTTTTTGCCATTTCCGATTAGGCTCAATATTTTATAGTCTGTTAATCTAAATATTTCGCTTAATTTGTGGGTCATCTGTGAGTTCTCTTTATAATTTCATTTGTGTTATATATATTCTATACAGTTTAAATCCTTTTTACAATAAAGTCAATAACTATGATTAAAATTTAACTAATTCATAAAAACACAATCAACATTTAATTGTTGAATATTAAAGCTATTGCCATAGAATACGCTCTACAAAAATATTAACAGCCCGCTCAAGTACCAAATTCTATTAAATTCGTTTGCAGAATGCTGTAATTTCCTTCATCTATTTATAAATATGAATATTTAAAACACTTTCCGTTTGCCAAACATTTCGATTTCATTTCGATTTGGCCTTTTCCGCTTCATGTCACTCTGCCAGTGATGGGGCCGACATTAGCGCCTGGTTCTCGGGAGCTCTATAAATAAATGAGGGTTACCAGCAAAGAAGTCGGTGGGTGTGGATGGTGCTGGAACCCTGACGATGGCATTTCCATGTCCTGCATGTCGTTACGCCCCCCCCCCCCTTCCTTTACCGCGAGCAAGGATTACTCATACGTCGTTTAATATGAAAATATAATTCGCTTTTTGTTATGCCATGTCGCCTGATTCCCCGCTCTTGGCCGGCATGCGTGTGGCCAAGAGATATGGCCACGCGTGTTGTCCCCCGCTCAGGCATCAGGCATCAGGCTCCGTGCCACAAGCCACAGGGCACAAGGACCGCAATCAGCTAAGCAAACGCGTCAAATGCATGCATTTTCCAGATGGCAAGCGACATGCTCTTGATAAAACAATGACAAAGGAAACATCATGGAAAACCGGATACCCTGAATAACGTAAAGGGAAATAATATTTTTAATAAGCTTTTACTCTGGTTTTAAACATAAAGATTCGCTCCAGTGGAACTTTTAAAAAAATCCTTTCTTTTTCAAACGCAAGACATATTAAGCCTGCAATTATCCAGCTCTGTTTTTCCAAATTAATTAGTGATGCTGCCAGAAGAGTATCTTAAAATAGCAAACTGCATTTTCCGGCTCGCCGCTGAAAAGCATGTTAATTTGCATAAATGACACATGAGCTCCACTCGAGTGAGGAGTCCGCACACAGGACGATGTGTGCATATGTCAGCTTTCCGCTCTGAAAATGTTTTCCCAGACATAACAAGCATTTGATGCGACATGCATATGAGGGGATACCCAATAAATTTCTTTATCCTATTGCCGGAAGCTTAGTTCATGTCGTCGTGTATCGATAACATTGATTGGGAATCTCGCATTTCGACATTTCCACATCGAGCTACGTACGACATCGAGTGCCGGGAAATTCCGAGCAGGTGCAATGACTACAATGCAATTGCCTCACACCAACCTCATACCTCCATGGTATTCTGAGAACAAGCAATGTCAATCTGGCAGGATGTCATACAGTCACCTGCCTCCCACCGATGACTAAGAGTTTTCCTTGGGAAAAAAAGAGAGGAAAAATCGAAGCATTTGACATGTGACCAACATGAGTTGAGGGAGTTGGCGTTGGCCTTAGTTTGTATTTGTGGTAGAGACTGCGGGAAGCAAGGATTGAATGCAGCCAGGTGGGAAGGAAGGCTGAAGGCCACCCCAGACATTGAACCAAGACTTTTTCAAAAACATCACACTGTCGCAATATTCTTTTCTTAAATTCAGTTGTTTTTGTGAGAAATTGAGAGAGATTGAGTCACTTTAAACTACTTTCTACGTAGAAATTCTATCAAGTTTCAAGGAGGGAAACTACCAAGGTAAGCAGGAGAGCACATCTGTATCACTGTAGAATGGAAATCAATTAAATTAACACTCAAATATATAGTTTAAATCAAATTACCAATCTTTTAAAGACCTTTTCAATTGATTAAATAAACTAATTAATACCCTACAAGATCTGAGGAAGCAGTAAACTCTTCTTCTCGGTGCAGTCACAACTTTGTGCAACTTTGGAACTGAAATGAAAACCTCTGTTGGAACCAGGGATTCCTTTTATAGACACTCGCATATAGCCAACGGCGAGGCTGCAAGTTCGGGCTATGTATGTCGTATGTAGAATGCATTGTGTTGGCAGTGCCACACATCTGAAAACTAAAATTGGAGAACTGGGGGAAAGGAGCACCGAGTGGCTGAGTGAGCTGGCAACTTTTGTTGACGGCCTCCCGGCCTCCATTGTCAGCCATTGTTTGACTCGCCGGCCTTGTGCTCCATTTCACACAGCTGAGCAGATCCACGTCACAATATTGTTTAGTTATAGTTTGTTTCCCTTTGCATTCGGCGTTTATTGTTCACTGTCATAGGTTGACTTTGTTTGTTGCCAAGAAGTGTTGCCTGGGCTCCAAATAGGCGCGCTATAAATAAATTAGCCACAAATCACTTGGTTTAAACGTGGCTAAGTGTGTGTTCGAATGGGGTTCTAACGACGATAGACAGTATTTAGGCATAATCATAAATAATCATTTCATGTTGGCAAACTTTTGATTTATTGCACAGCATTGTTGTATGACATGGAAACAGCAACAAAAGAGTCCCAAAAACATGGCCTGTAATTGCTGTCAGCGGGGGAGGAACTGTAGGAACCGGCGGTTGGTTTAGGCCATGGCCAAGTCAACAAAATATGGCTGCTCTTTCTTTTATTCTTTCACATTTTTTAAGGCTGCCCCCTGCCACCTTTGCTCTTCTCTACATGTTCTTAGAATTTGTACGTATTAAAAATTTGGCAAGACATGCGACATTTTCAGCCCTAATTTGAGAGCACTCTCTGACGATAACAACAACAACAAGAACAATAATAACAATGCTGAACTTTTCATTATGCAAAGTGAGCAAAGTGGCATTAATAATTCCAGCAAGAAGCAGAAAATAAAGGAGCCGAAACAGCCAAAGATAAAGACGTAAATATATATACACGAATATCAATTTGCGATATCAAATTATGGCCACTCAGCGGCGTGAGTGTGGCCTTATTAAAGGCCAAAGACTCGTTTTGGCCTGGGGAATGCCTTAAAGACATCAGAGTTATGAACTTGGGGTCAGAGTTCAGAATACCCGCGAAGAATTTTTGAGGGATGATTAAGCAGAAGATGGGAAAATATATGTATTAGCAATCAATTAACTAATTTGAAAAACTCAAATGGATATTATTGAAAAGTGAGTTGCATTCTGTAGAAGATTAACCTTTCAACGATTTTCACGTAGTACTTATTCGACTTATTCATCGCATTATTTTTCTGCTCATACCCTATTTCTTTACATTACATTTATCTGACTTTTCCTGAAAGCCAAAACTTTTCTTTCTTTTGCCTTGTGTACTTGTTATTTCTAACGTTGAAAAAATAAGAAACTTTCGGGGCAATGCTCAATTGAAATTCGCATTCGTAAAATTGGCAAAAACAAGTGGATGAAATTCAATATAATTGTACAGACACACAAACACACACATATTATATTCTCGGTGGAAAGTCGAGGAAAAGTTTTCCGGCTTGAAAAATGAGCACAAACAGTTGCCTGCTGGCTGACCTGCGAGGCAATATTGGTCGAAGCCGGCCAAAGGTTCTCGAGGTCTTGATAAATGGCCTGATTTGACTTTCGACTCGTAAACACACGCACACCCACTTGGGGGACAAACAAACACACACTTATCCTGGAGTTCACAGTCGGTTATCTTAAATGCTACAAGTGCCAATGCCTGAGCTCCTTCCCTGGGCAATTGATTAAGAACACAGCCCGCCTTCGAATTGATGGTCGGACGTTTATATTTCAGGCTCTTCGCACCGTATCCTTCCTCCGATCTGAACATATTGAATAATGCGACCAAAGCAAATAACAAATATATGCACATTACGTATACGCCCCGTTGACGGCGGGCCAAATAAACTCAATTGCCGTGCGAATGGCTTAAATTTTTAATTACATTTCATTTGGCTTTCGGTTGTGGAATGAACTAATTGTTGGTTGTTGGTGCCATTTAAAATTAAATTGTTTTCCGCCGAATATAATACGTTCTTTATTTCCACGAGCATGAATGTATGCTAATGACAGCGAAAATCAAAGCAATGACATAATACTTTCAACTTTAATTTCGGTCTGTCAAAAAGTTTTAAGTATTCATAAAACGTTTTATTATGCAAACTTTAGATTTTTTTTATGACTTTCGGGCAATACCAGATAAGAAGAAATTTTATTTTGAATTTAATACTTAAACAATTACAATTTCATTCGTCAAAACTTTGGAGTCAATTTTCATAAACCTTACTGAATCCTAATGTGTAAAAATGATAGAAAATCGGACAGATTTAAGGGTGAAAAATAAATAAATGATAGTCTTATAAGATAAAATAAATATACAATGCAATACGAAACACGAAAAAAATAAAACTGCAATTGAGTTGTCTGTTTCTGCTCTCCCTTAAAACCAATAAAGGAAATATTTTAGTGTCAGAGTACCACAATTCCAGTTCCACTTTATTTTATAGAAATTGTTATTGTCGTTCCAATTAATATGGCTTTATTAATGACAGCATTTATATCTGTTTGACATTTCTTTATGACCATATCACTTGATTCGTTAATGTCATTTGCAATTATATAAACCATCTGTATTAATGTTTTTAATTACCTGACAAAGTGAATATAAAATGTAAAGCATTTTTGCTTAATTTTTTGCAAAAATCTGGTTTTCCAAAGCCTTCTCCTGGGACTTCAATTGACTTTTTCTCCATATATAGACACCACCATCGATTTGTTTCAACTGGCAAATCGCAACTCTTGGCTATTAAATAATTAAGGCTTGACGTCAATGCAGTGGTAGTGTTCACGCACACACGAACTGCCCTCTTTGTTGAGGATATTTGGCCCCACGGGGACATGCAAACATTTCTCTGATGTTTCCACTTGATTTGGCGGAAAACGAAGAACGGAAAACCAATGAAAAGGTAGAAATGTGAAAATGACACACGCATCAGAGGCCGTACCCCTTTCCGTTTGGGAATTTCATTTCGCAATTTCCAAAATGCATTCGAGTGCACGCAAATGTCAGGGTGAGCTGTCAGGACATGACTTCAAGTTATGACTTTCGCCTCAACAAGTTGAGAAATTATGCAAATTTATTCGGCCCACGGAGCCATTTAATTATTGTCTCGCCGGCGAGTGGAAAACTTTCAATTGCGACATTGATTTATGGCCACGGGACAGGCGAAACATTCAACTGAAATTCTAGATCGATTTTTGGGAAATTATAAAGATTTTCCTACCCATTAAGTTCAATAGATATACAAATAAAAGGAGAGAGTTTCGTGGAAAACTAACTTAACTTATCACGAACTTTTTTGGCATGTGTGGCGTATACGTAATACGTTTAATGAGTAGCTGCTGCTGCTGCCAAAGAACTTTGCCTTGACCGAGTTCAACGGAAAAGTCAGTAAAATGGATATACCAGAAAAAATATATATACTTTAAGCTATCACTTGATGGCCAGAAACAAAAAAATAAACTCAAAACAAAGAGGAAAAACGAAGCTAATACGGGGAAGTAAAATTTGGTATACCCTTGCATTCTGATCATGGAATTCTTCATAACTCAGCCAAAAATACATTAATTTCGATTCGAAAAGCATTTCTATGCTAGTTTTTATTGGGTTAATAAATCTGCATACTCAATTTAGAAATTTAAGAAATTGAATTTTTTGTCAAATGTTGAAAATTTGAACGATGTAACCCCTTATAAAATTTTCAAAATTTTGAAAAAAAAATTTTAACCTGAATCTGATCTGATGATCTATTCGGCTTGTAATGCTGATCAAGAATATATATGATTTATAGGGTCGGAAATGATTCCTTCACTTCGTTTCAAGCTTCCAACTGAAAGTATAATACCCTTAAAGGGTATAACAAATGCATGAAATGGATTTTATCCTTTAATCTCATAAATAAATCTACTACAATTGTCAGTCGAATGGGGTTAGAATGGAAAATTGTTAAATTTGCTGTAAATGGATAACGTTTTGAATATGAAATGAAGTACGCAGGATATACACAAATACAAACACACACATGGAGAGCGTAACGACACTCTCAGTCTTGGATCGTAAGAGGGGAAATATGAATATTAATGTTCAATAAACATGGTAAGCCATTCATATTCATGTTAGACACGTTCCCATACTCAGCCACTTTTACCATATTCAAAGCAGCTTGAGGTGGATAAAAAAAAGAGAGAGCTGGAAAGTAACTTCAGTCAATGGCAATTAAGTGTATCGAGGACAACATGTCGTATACGTAATATTCTGAACTTTATTGCTTTAAACAATTTTCGAGTTTCGAGATTTTAAGAATCTTTTAAACTTGCAGTGACTGTATAGTGGTAATATATATTGAGTATCAATTAAATATTAAATTAGAATAGTGTTTACTATAGAAAAATTCTGAATTCTAGACTATTGCTGCCCAAGAAAGCATATAAATAATTGCCAGCCTTGATATATTATCAGAATTTTCTTTGGTTGTTAAACTGTATTATTATGGAATTTTCACTTTTCTTCAATCTACTTTTTTTAATAATTAATGGACTGTATAAAGTTATTTGTTAAACAGGCACTAGACCATTAACGTCAAATGGGTAGAGAAGAAGGAGACAGGGAAGGACCCTGAAAATGCTAAGTGGCTAACCACATACTTACGGGTACTTTCTTGAAGTGGGCGTGTCGGCCTGAAGTGCTGAAGTGGGCGGGGTCACGGGACAATTCATATTTCAAGGGATTAGGGTCCTAAGTCAACTGCGAAATTGCTTGCCGCCATCGATTTCCTTACGATGAAAATGAAAATGAAGAGAAGCCCAAGACTAGGGAAAAACAAAATTTCTGCTGCATCATTTGCTTGGCGCTGGCTGAAATATTTATATTCAATTTGACATTTTCGAGCGACGTGGCCTTGGACGTAAAACTCGTTGGAGAACTCGCTGTGCGGCAGCTTGGCCAGGATCTAATCCTGGCCAGAGTTACGAGGGCATGCCCACTAAGAGTAATTGTTAGTTTTCAGAAAACATTTAATAAAAGGGGGAATAAAATTTTCAAAACTTTAATATTACAAGGTTAACCAGACAAAGTAATCAATACTATAAGAGTTATAAACCTTTCTTTTTTGGGGCTTATAAAACAGACAAGTCTTAAAAAAATATCAGCAATCTAGTCTCAAAATTCTAGAATTCCATTGAAAATACTATTTTATCGGTATAGAGATATTTAGCATCTCTGCCGCTTATGTGTGCCGGCAACAACAAAGTGGAGGACACAGCCAGGGGCAGGACTCTGTGCCACACACCCTCCTTCCTTCCCTACACCCTCTGTGTGTGTAGAGTGGGTGCTGACATGATGATGCCGGTGCCAGGCCGCCTTGGCATGTCTTGACGATTGCCCCATAAATTTTTTAGATTGACCCGAATAGCAGAAGCCTTTGACATCATCGCAGGCACACGCTCCAGCTTCGGCTCCTTGCACCCACTTTACTCGCCGTATTGACAAAACTATTCCTCAGCAAAGTTGCGCAAAGAGAAAAGTTTAAGTGATGGGGGAAAAAAAGTTTTGGTCTTTAGTTTATGGGGTTTCACACAGACAGCTTACCTTGACCCCTGGCCCCCCTCCGGATCGCCTTGAACTCTAATGAGGCTGGAATTGTCGCCGGCCCTTGAGCTTCTTATCAGATTACGTCGCCCAAGAGTCGAGAGCAGGACAACGGTGTAAATACGACTTCCGCCCGTGGCAAACAATATGAATTCAATTTATGCATTTCTGGCGCTCATAAAAATATTCTCGTTAAGCAAAGTTTGGCAAACTTTACGACTTTGGCCTTGAGGCCTTTGCGCCCCAGACAGACAGTGAAAAATCGCCGGGAAAATGTAATCTAGCAGGCGCCCCGAAAGTTATAAATAACCGTGGGGCGCGCCAGGAAAAACCGAAGAGGAAATTCCCGGCAGGCTGTGCCCTTGAATGCATTTATACTTGCTATTCTCAGAACAGAGTTAGCCCAGATTGCGTATACGCCGTGTTGGACGCGCACAATGACAACGAAAGTGAAGCTACAGGGTCTATGGGCAACTGGCCAAATCTCGTCCGGAAAACTGGGCCAATGTGGGTTGGGAATTGCCACAAAACTAATCCCGGCAATCATGAAATGCAGCAATAATATAGCCTGCAATTAGGAGGGGATTTACCGCAAATGCTCCCACACACACACATACCACTCATATGGGCCTCAATGCAACCACTCTTGAATAAATTAAATGCTGACCTCTGCCAGATCCCGACACTGTTTATGGGGTCGAGCATGAAATTTCATATTAACAGGGCCGCCGGCCAGGAGACAGGAGACAGGAGACACATTTGCCTTTCCCCCGCATGTTGGCATTTTACAAAATTAACTGCTTTTATCTAGTTGTTCTCCTCCAGGCCAGTTCCAGCTACATACGTAGTGGCCACACACACTAACGTGACAGCCCCATTAATTTTTGTGCCAGAGTCGGGTTTCTGTGTCACTCGAGCCGCCCAATGTCGGTGGGGACAGACAGACAGACTGGTAATGGACGTGGCTAAATTATACATATGTGATCCAAGGAATGAATTAATGACGACGCCAGGAATACCAATATTTAAGTGCTAGTTTATCCCCATTATTATATAATTGCTTTAGAGCCCTGAAGCCTAATGAATTGTGTCGAGGTTTTGGATGACTAAACAGAAATCATCGTTATAAGTTAAGTTAGTTTGAATTTGAATCTTTAGATACGCATTCTAACTTAAAATGGTGAGAAAAGGTAAATACCAAAGACCACTTCAGGGGAATCTTCCTACAATTATATTCAATTTAACGCAATTTTCTCTGCGAAAACAGAGGCTGTGATCCACAAACAACACACACAACTCCCCCGAGGTGTGATTTATGCGCATAATTAGCAAGAAATTGCATAAGATTAGTTTTAATTAGTTGAGGCAACTTTTGTGCAGAGCAACCACAGCCAAAAATGCTAAATAAATAACTTTGCTGCAGTTGAGCCGTAGCCGAAAGCCAAGAAACTTCCGCATCCGGCTTCACAGCGTGAGCAGCAAGGACTCTTCCACTTCTCTACACGGCTAAAGTGCAAGGAGCCTCCGGCGAAGGAAATAAACAAAAACTTTATGGCTCGAAGACCGAAAGAGCAGCCCACATTTTCTTACTTGCGGTTGGCTCTTCATCAGAGATGGAGTGAAATACATTATTATCACAAAGATGTTTGATATCTTTCTAAATTTCTTGAAAAGCTACAACGCAAATCTTGCACATTTTGTTTTATAAGTAAAGTGTAGTACTATTTTTTCGATTTATACTTTAAAATAAATGTCAGACCTTTAAGGAAAGTTGCCAATTGGCATCACTTCTTGCTGTATCCTTGGCAGTCGCTCCAGCTCCAGCTCCGTCTTCATCTGTGGGCAAATGTTCGCGCATTATTTTTCATTTGCATTGCGTCATTTGTATGGCTCGGGGAGGTGACTCATGGGGAGCAACTACAGCAGGAGTGCTCCAAGAACCACTGTCTGCTCGGACTGCTAATTTATGGTGACCCCTTTCGGGGTGTGGAGTTCCTCGTTCTCCGTGGCTGTTGCTCTTCGTCCGCCGTAGTTGATTGCCAAGGCGACCACAAAACGTTGCCCGGGTAAGAAATAAAAAAGCAAAAAACAAAAATAAAAACACAACGATAAGTTTTCACATGTCAGTTAAACTGTGTTTTTGGTGTACCCGTAATCGAAAGGTGTGTTTAATGGCTAGTATAAAAAATATACAGAAATTTCCACCCCTCCAATAAGTGTTGCTGTTAAAACATAATGTGAAATACAGAGAACGCTTTTAGGTTTAGAACGCTTTGCTTAAAAAATAATCAAATTACATAAATAGTAAGTAATTATAAATTATTTTCATTTAAATTTTATATATGTACATATAAAAAGTTAAGGAAATGTCCTTGCAACATATACCTATTTAAGAATGTTAAAGACTTCCTGAGAGAGAACTTACAGAGAACGCTTTTAGGTTTAGAACGCTTTGCTTAAAAAATAATCAAATTACTTAAATAGTAAGTAATTATAAATTATTTTCATTGATTTGGATTATATATATGTATATATAAAAAGTTAAGCAAAGGTCCTTGCAACATACACCTATTTTAGAATGTTAAAAACTTCCTGAATCCAATTAAAACTGCAGAAATTTCCAACTTTTATAAAGAAATAAAAAATCACATTTAAATTCGTGACACTTTCTAGATAAAATAACCTTTCTTATATTTTTTTTAATTAAGTTTTTGTGAACCTCTCCTCTCACTCATTGTTGCAATTTCAAATGCGATTTGGCTGTCCGCCAGCAGAGCCTTCTCCTCTGCATGTGGACCATATAAACTGGTTTTAAAGCCAATACCCTTTTTATGGAAAACTTTCGACTGGGAAAATATTTGCCAAAGTTGCGCCAGAGCTCCTCGCTGAAGACTACTTTCTTGTTCGTCTTTTAGTCGTTAGAAGTGTAAACAGCGTCGAGGCTTGCTCCACAACTATGGCAACTATAGCCGCCTCTTGTGGCAAGCTGCACACAGACACTCACACACACACATACGCGGTCCATGAGGACCCCATTTCCTTCTTACCCGGTCCTTTGCTCCCCGCCAAGTATCCATGTTTGGTCGCTGCACTTTTCGCCAACTTTTGTAAGGCACTCACGTACACGCACAGGGCTGCAGCGGCGGTGCATGTGAGCGTGCGAAACGTGCTGGTTGCCAATTGTATTGCGTAAAGTGTGCGCCATTGAGGACACTGCACTGAGAGAAAATATCATACAAATTGGTAGAGAGATGGAGATTTTATGAACAGAGAAATTCAATAGTTTCTATACAATTAGAAGAAAGAAGTAAAAGTAGTTTCTAATCGAGTTATAGCATTGTAATGGTAATGTCGAATATGTATTTATGTCGAAAATTTATTTTTCGACCAGACATGGCAAGATTGACTCGGCTTTTGATGCTGATCAAGAATACATATGATTTATATACTAAAAGCAATGTTAATAATGAAAACTGTAGCATTAAAATAATGTACTTTTTAAATTACAAACTTCTTCAATAATATTAAAATCGATTTTTAAATAAATAGGACTCTCACATTCCCTACCTATTGTAAATCGTTGATAAATTACTTTAAATTCAATTCAATTATATATTTATATGATTTTCTCTCTCTGCTTGTGAATTTCCAAAGACCTGAGGTCTGGTAAGGCAATCTGACTGTGAAAGGAAGTGCTGAACCGACTGTCAAGTGGCGAACTCATGGCGTAATCAAATTATTCCCATGCCTGCGCCTGCCGGCCCGAATCCAGGGCTTACGGAGGTCATCATGCGTGTTAATTAATTCCAGATGCTCGATGCTCCGGCTCCCACTCCGGCTCTGACCCACTGACCAGACAGTCATCAGGAGGAGGCACGCGTGTGTGTCCACTGATCAATTATGCTAACGACTGGCAGCAACAGTTTCGCCCTTCTCTATTTCGTTAGCATTAAAAATTGAGCAGGCTAGGAGCAAATGTGAGCCGGAATGACAGTAGAGACACGTGCCTGGCGACTAAAATCAGGCCAGGTGATGCCGGAAGCCGAAATCCGTAGCCGGATGACTGGCAAATGATTTTCTCCTTGTGTCTTTTTATATATATTCAAGGGAATGTAGTGTTTAAAGTGTGAGGAAGTCTTAAATCGGGCATTCACAATGGTTTTGAAGTTCTTTAAAAAGGAGCTTTGAAATATTCTATACATTGTTTTCAGGTTGCAAATGTAGTGACATTTCTTGGCATAGTTTCAAGTTGTTTCTATGTCACCCCTGCTATTGTAAGATAGAGTCATTTCAACATTTGTATACTATAAAATCGATGATGTTTTGTTTAAATTAAATTCAAAACAATTCTACTCAATTTGAATTTTATATATTCGTTTATTGCGGCATTCTAATAAATTCAACTACCAAATGTATGCAAATAATTGTTGTTTCCAGCTATAAAACTGTTTAATTAAATTTACACAGCAATTTTCAACTTGACCGAAATTGGCCTAATTCCCTGGCACAAAGCAAACGAAAATGTTGAATTAAAATGAAAACTCATGCCGGCCACAAAGCAAAGACAATCCCAGCAGCCCGGCTGGCGACCACAAAAGAGTTCCTGGGAAAGGCTACCCAAACCGGCCGAAATGACATACCGACTGTGGCCAGATGGGAAACAGGGTGAAAATGCGGTTAGCTTCTGGGCGCATAAACATCCGCATATGACTGCTGGCTAACGGAGGTCCTTAAAACGTTACGTTACACCTGCTGCACTCCGTAAGTGGCCGGCACAGGGAGCAAATTGAATTTGCCACGGGGGCGGATACGTAATGTTCGGGGGGGGCAGCAACCGGGCCACCGGATATCCGCTGGGCGTTGAGGCGGCCTCATGTAATATGCAACAGCCATTCTCATTCTCCACGGCGAACAACTGCTCTTCCGCTTGCTCCACGCCGTGTGGCCGGATTCAGGTCGCACCGAGAACAATTGAATCCTTCGACCATTCCATTTCATACAATCCATGCAGCGCAAATTCAGGTTCCGCTGAATATTTGCCGCCTGCAGTTACCAGCTATGGAATTAGATTAGAATATCTCGGGACCGGAGGTCAAGTCTATTAGGAATTTTAAATGCAATTTGCGCTTATCGGGCGTGGATGAGTGTTTGTTGTTATTTCTCACATTACTGCAGATAATTCTCATAGACTCTATTCCGGACTAAATTAAAATGCGAAAGCTATCTTATCACACAGCAAAGAAGAGATAGAAATTGATGTGTGTTTTTCAACTAATTCATCAAAATCCCTTTTGTATTTTAATAAATATATAACAGAAAAACTGTTTAAACTTTGTTAATTGTATCAATTTACAAATAGAGAAAATATTTAAAAAAACAAACTAACATTGGGCTTAAAATCAAGTAAGCTTGATTTAAAATTTACATCTTAAAACCAAAAACAGACCCATTTCTTGTCAAGGACAAAGGAAGCTGTCTCACAAAGAAGACATAACTTACTTAGAATATTAAATAGCGAACAAGTCATATTCGACCATATAAATCATATACATATATTATTGATCAGCATGAACAGCCGAATCGATCTAACTATGTCCGGTCAAAATCTATTTTTTTTTTTAAATGTATCAAATTTTGAAAATTTTAAAAATTCATAAATTTTTAAATTTTAAACTCTTAATGCAGATTCATATTATAAAAACAAGCATTGAAATGCTTTCCAAATTAAAATTAATGCATTTTTGGCTTAGTTATGATGATTTGCAGCGATCTATCTGGAAAGATATATAAACTTCGGCTTCCCGAAGATATCTTCTATTTTCTCCATGTTAAAAATAACAGTTTCTTTTTTCTTTTTGTTTTTAAATGATTTTAAACTACATTTAAAGAACCGATTTAATGATTAAATAATATATGATTTCTTGTTTTTTGCAACTTAAAGACCGATGGCACTCTAGTCGCTTTTGTGCACATTAGATCATACGTACTCTAGTATATAGTAAACATTATCTATGTATATTTAGGTATATTATATCTGTAGTTCTCTGCACTCTTTATAGATGATTGCTTTTCGTATTCTCTTCGTATCTCTGCCGCATCGACTCTCCTCCTGCGTTCTCTTCTTCAAACTCATGTTGTACATTTGTTTTCTTCTACTTTCTTTCTTTTTATAGCTTCAAGCTAAGCAAAAAAAAACAAAAATACAAAAGTAGTAAATGAACAAACGAACAAAATAATAAGAGCAATTAAAATCAAAATCAAAATCAAAACAATACATATGTAAAATTGGTGTGCAATAAACAAACAGAAAACAAGAAGGGTTGCCGCTGCAAACAACAACAATAACAACCAATACAACAACAGCAACAAACAGCAAAGTAACAACAATAACAACAAGTAAACAACAACAGAGTTACAGCAACAAAAGAACAACAACAACAACCAACAGCTCTGCTAGTAGATACCAAATACTTAATGTAATATTTAACATTTTTATTGTCGAGGCACCCAAAGCAAAGTTGCATATTTTGCATAGTAGACTTTTAGGCGCCGCACACAATACCAATACAAAGAACACAACAACAGCATCAACATCAAGTGCAACATCTGCAAGCAGAGCAATCTGCATACAAAGCAACAACATCCATCCGAAACCGCAAACAACAACATCCGCAATCCAAGCAATTCAGACAACCACCATCGCCTCCTCCACCACCACCACGAACCACATGAGCCTGAACAAGATCAAGAAGCGGGACGCGAGCGACTTATGACTGATGCGCTCCAAGGGCAACGTCGGCGTCGTCAACGTCGGCGTCGCCGTTGGCAGTGGCAGCCGGTACAAGGTGACGGCCCGCTGCGTCCCGGAGGTGAGCATCACCTCGCCAACGAGCGTTGGATTAGCCGGATCCGGCGGTCATCAGCCGGCCATCCAGCCAAAGCACTTTGCCCTGCTGCGCAGTCGCTCGCAACCGTCGCCGCCGACGTCTAACAGCCTTTTCTCCACGCCTCCAGGCGGCGCCACTCTGGTCGAGGAGGAGGATTTCAGCTTGGCCAGCGGCAGTGGTTCGGCGGCGTCCAAGAACGTGCTCCAGCGTCAGCTGGCCACCACTGTCCAGCAGGAGGATCCGGATCTGGACCATATTGCGCAGGATCCTCACAGCAAGTTGCCCGAGGCTGGTGAGCCGCCAAATGAGCTGACTCCCTTGGTGGAGGAACCCGGCTTTGTAGCGCCCGCCACGTCGACCACCCGTTATAGCCATAACTCGAAGACCACCCGATCCTGGCCGGTGATCTATCGAAATCCCCATCACTGCGACTACGAGGCACTCTACGTCCAACAGCAACAGCAGCAGCAGCAGAGCTTTAAGCAAAACTGCTACTCCAACCAGTTTAAGCAGTCGATCGTCTACTCCAGCAGCAATGAGGAGCTACCTGGCGGAGAGCAGCAGCCGGTAGCAGCCTCAAGCTCCGACAACCGCCAGACCACTTGCTACTACTTCGCCCCCAGCCGGCACAACAGCATTTATGAGCACCCCTCCTCGGTGGTCGGGGGATCCCTACAGTTTGATAATCCAACCACCACCCAAGCGGCGGCAGCGGCAGCCGTCGAGAGCCTGAGGCGGAGCAACAGCATTTTGCTGCGCCAGAACAGCTGCGCCAAAGTCATTCAACGACGCGGCAGTGGTAGTGGATCGCCCACCTCGCTGGGCTCGCAAATGGAGGGACTGGGCATGGGCATGGGCGGCGGTGGAGCGGGCAGCGCCTGTTGCTCCACATGTTGTATGGGTCCGCCGCCGGTGCTTTTTTTGTTCGTGACGCTGTTGATGACCACCAGTGCCACGGCGATGTTGTGCGCCGCCATCATGACCGACCACTGGGAGCACGTAACGTGGGATCGCAACAGTCTCGATCGTTACTCCAATCGATCGGGTCTGCACCTGGAATGGCTGCTGGATGACCAGGTGGCCATGCTCAAGCCGGACAAAAGAGGTGAGCTAGGAAACGATGCTAAGTATTACTTTTAAAGCTCACCTTTCTTTTCTCCTTACAGCCGATCATCGTTTCCGGCGGGACTCTGTGTTCCTAGTGCCCATGCACGGCGGCATCTGGACGCTGTGCATCGACCTGCCCATGCAGCAATTGCAGGAGCTTCGTCGCAATCCCAAATTTCCGCGCGGTGCGCCGCCGTGTGTCAACTACCTGGCCGGCTCAATGGAGAACGCTCGCGGAGAGGAGCAGCGCAACGACTGGCAGCACAGTGAGTCACAGGTCACTCTGCAGCCGCATCTGAGTACGTATCCTGGGGGCAATCCGAATGTGAATCCCGTTCCAAATCCACTTCTATCTTTCTTTCTCTGTTCCCACTCTCTCTCACATGTAACTTCTTGAGGCAATTTCCCGTATATTTCTGCTTTCCTTATTCGTTTCTTTTCCTCGTTTAATACAAAAACATTATTTAATATACTTTACGCTTAGCACTAATTGTGATTGTTACCTTACAGACTTATAGAGAATTTTGGTAGAAAACAGCAAACAAATAGCATAAATATGTAGGAGGGATAGGAAAGTTGGTTGAATGCATGTGATTGGGATTTAGTAGCTGATGTATAGTGTGTTTGTGTTTGGGGCGTGGTTGTGGTTATGAGTGGATGTGCCATCGCTGGGCAACTGGAATGTCCGCCCTAGACGGCGGGTCGCTTAGCCGGCGAGCATAGTGCCTCGGCCTCCGAGCTGGGTTCCTCGGGCTTCTTCCGCTTGATCAGATGGGTGATGTCTGTGGGCTTGGCCGAGCTGCTGCTAATTGCCGAAGAGGAGGCGGCTGCTGTAGCGCCACCACTGGTTGAAGATGACGACGAGCTGGCTGCTCCATTGGTCGACGCTGACGAGGAAGAGGCAGCAGCAGCATCACCGCTACTCACCGGCCTAATATAGCTGTCCAGGGCAGCCCGCACCTCGGCTATTGTCTGGATTAGAAATTGGAAACGTCAACCAAAGGTTAACGAAGTGCAAATATTCAAAACTAACCTGAGCCTGCATCTCTTCAATTTCCTGTATTTTGGCCAGAATCTCCTGTTTTGTCTCCTCCAAGTCCAACATGTTATTCTTTTCGCGCTCACTGGGTTCGTCCTTGGCCTTAATCTCAGCTATTTCCTCTTCGATCAGCGTGCAGGAGTGTCGCAGAGCTGTGGCTCCTTCCTTGTTCATCTGCTGCATCAGATAGGTCAGCCCGATCTTGTAGTGCAATTCGGCAAGCGCGCGTCGGTTCTTTGTTGGTAACTCGCCGTGGATCTTGAGGGCTTTCTCTGTTGTAAAAAAAATATGGCTTTAGGTTTGTTACTTGCCTTAAGGAGATATATTTTTCAACCAAACCCACCGTAATCCTCGCGTGCCGGCTCCAATATTCCGTTTTCGAACTCTATATTGGCCAGCTCCGTCTGTACTTCTGCCAAATATTGGAGACCACCAAGCCCTTGGCGAGAGAATATCCTGGCTGCTGTCCCAAGAATCTCCCAGGCCAGCTGAAGACTGCCACTGACTCCCTCTTCATCGTCGCCACCGTCCTCTTCTCCACTAGCTGCCGCTGCTCCATTAGAGCAACTGGCTGTTACCTCGCTGCCATTCGATGTGCTCGGTCGCTCATCATCGTTGGCAGCACTTGTTCCACCGCCATTGCTGCTGCTAACCTCATCCACTCCAGTAGGCGCCTTTTTGGCGTCCTTGCCGTCTGGCTGGACCTGCTCTGCTTCTCCAGTTGAATCGGCCTCGTCGGATGTCTCCTTGATGCTGTCCAACTCTTTGCCATTTGTGCTGCTTGCTCCATTGGCGGAGGCCTCCTCCTTTTTTGCCTCCCCATCCTCGTCCACCACCTTCCTCTTCCTCGGCGTCATCGTCGTCTATGTCCTCGTCCTCCTCATCGGCGGCCTCATCGGGCACATCAATAACTTTATTTTCGTCCAAGGCCATAGCAATCAAAGATTTGCCATAGCTAAAATAGATTTTTTAAATATTAATAAATGTAAAAGACTTGAAGCACCATCTCCTACTCACAGCAGCAGGGGCTGACCCAGCTCGTCGGCCAGATCCCCGTAGACTTCCGCGTATAGCTGGCACACTTGGCTCAGGTCATCAGCCGCCTCATCGTAGCTCTTCACCAGGAAGTTACGCGATCCCTGGCTAAATAGCTCCTTGGCCTTAAGTATTTTCTCGGAGCGTTCCTGCTCGGCTTGGCCGGATGTTTCCTCAGTAGAGACGGCTGCAACCACTGGAACATTGTCCGGGGTTGTATCGGCAGCTACGGGCTCCACGGCCACAGGCTTTTTAGGTGAGGACATATCGGCAGCAGCCGTTGTAACAATAGCTTCGGCTTCAGCGGACATATTTTCCTTGGACAGTGAACAGAAAGAGCTGTAATAGAAAGAAACTAATTATTTATTTATTCAATCTTAGAACTTAACTAATGAAACTGAAGGCAATATAGGATACAATCAAGGTGCAAACAAAACTATTAACTATATTTTTTAAATCTTATGTTTTCCCTACTACTATTGAGTTGATTTTATTTAACATCACTTGCTGATCTCCCCACCATCCCACACCTACACCCGCCTCCAAATCTCCTTTGTAGGTTTGAGCCCTAGACCGTCACCTTAGATGTACATGTAGAAGGCCACAAGTATTTATTTTTTCCAGAAATTCTGATAAATCGCATTTGTACGCACCACCACGAACACGAGCTTTAAGCGCTGCCACCTCACCTCGATTCATTTCACGTGGCTTAAAATTTTAGCTCCAAGCTGTCGCACATTTCACAAGTCATTACCACAAATCCCATTCGGAGCAGCTCCAAGATGTGGGCGCACCCACAAATCCCTGGAGCACATCAGATAAAAAACAAAAGTAAGAACCAGACGGCACCAACAATTGCCAGTGGCAGGAACAAGAATGTAGTGTCCTTGTGGCGACTATATAAAGTAATTACCACAGCAGCTAACCGAGCTTGCCTCCGGTTTTCTATATTGTCAATACGGGTTTCTACTGCTCCCCCCACTGCAGTGGCCATCCATGTCCCCACAGATGAAACATGTCCGTGTCGAGAGTTGCATGCTCACGATAGGAACTTCCTGAGGCAGAAAGGGATATACGGTTTTCATATAGGTCACCGTGTGGTTTTGTAGCTTTTCTGCTCCCTGCTCCCTCTCCTAACTGCGTTCTAAAATCGCAATTGCCACTTGGGCTTTTTATGCTGGTCCTGTGGCCCCACAGCACCAAGGATTTTAATTGCTGGAGTGTCTATTGGGTAATTGGTTTTACAGTTGCCTAGATTGTAAGCGGAAATTGGAGTACAGCCGAACCACAATGGATTTTACGGCAACTATAGAAAAGGCAATTAAATCAGGGAAATCCAAAATGGAATCACAAAATTAAAAGGACTTGTAAGTCTCTTGTAAATTAGTGACTATTATTTTAGCTCCAAGTTAGTGAATATCTTAAACTATCTAGGAATTTCCAGATCATTTTACTACATAACTTGGCTTTCGCTTAGCATCCCTTCTTCATTCCATCATCCTCTGTAAATTATATCCCAACATCTTCATCTAATTATTGAATTCTTATACTTCTTCGAGAAAAATGTAATAACATTTTGTATCTGCTTTCTTAGGAATGCAAAATCTCTCCATATCCTGCTCATTGGTCTGCCTGATTATCTTAGGCAGCGCTGCACTCGTGGGAGCCTTTGGCGTCTGTCAGCGCCAAATTAGCGCCATACTCATCACGGGTGTGATGTATCTACTGGCAGGTTAGTGGGAGCAATTCCTTCGCCTCGAACTAGCATTCCTAGTATCTAGTATCTAGTATTATTAAGTAACGTTTTTATTTTTACAGCTCTGTTTGCTCTTTTTACGCTGATGATCATCCACTTTAAGCGGCAACAGGGGCGCCCCATGCTGGACAGTGACTACGATGGAACCGTCGATGGGATTGTGGCGCGTCCCGGTGGCGTAGCCATCATGGCCAAGCCCCTACTGGGTGCGCGCATCTTCCTCACCTCGTGGAGCCTTGATCTAGGCTGGGGAGGAGTGGTGCTGTGCGCCATCACTTCGGTACTGTGGATCCTGCTGTCAAAGATCATGCGATATAACCCATTCTCGGCGCTCATGATTTAGCTAAACGCCTTGCCGCTCGGCGTATACGGAACCAGCTACGGCAGCCTGGGCAGCTGCGAAAGCTACGGGAGCTATGGGAGCACTCATACCCACAGCGGCACCAGTAGCGGCGGCAGCTCCAGCTTCCTTCTGGCGGCCGTTTCGTCGACGCGGCAGGCGGAGCATCGGGGCAAGGGCAAATACATCCTATAGATGAATGCTGCTCTGTGCCCTGGCTCTGCTAATCTCAACTAAACGGATTTTCCCCCTTACGCAACTTAGTTGGGATAAGCTGTTGCCGGGAATCTCACGTAATGCTAATTGGAAATCCTTTTGTTAGTATTCTCGAATTCAAAGAAAGAAGAAAGATCAGGCAGATTTGGTCTATGAAGAATTGAAGCTTGAAACTAACAATTTAACTTTGAAATATGTTTAAAATACAAGAAGTATTGAATGTTTGAAATGCTCGGCAGCACACCTCTTACTTTAGTCTCCATTTATTAGTTTGCTGTGTTGGAAAATGTACCAAACTTAAACTCAATTGCCTTGTTCTTGATATATACACACACAAATTATACAACTTATACTTAATATTTATGCCCATTCTTACTGTACACTGTACTAAACTTAACTTAATTAACTTTACCTAACTTAGCCCAATTGTAAATTCAATTTACACTCTCTCTTTACAAGTAAACCCTTTTGTATACATTCGATTTGACTCTTATTATACTATATATACACCAAACACTAATCCTAGCTTCATGAGCATGTAACATTCGAAATGTGAGACATTATATACACGGAACAGACGACGGAGGAATCGGGATCGAAATTCCCCAAAGGCTTTGGCTTTAAAGTGCTTTCTAGTAACAGTTCGCTTGCCTAGCATTAATCAAGCCCCAGCTATGTAGGGTATGACTGTTGCTTCAAATTAGACAGACTAACTGGAGAAATGGAAGAAAATAATTGGTAAAAAATCCTGGCAAAAATAACATACATATTCTACAGAAGATGCTAATGCTCTAGCCATATTTTGGCCTAAAAGGATCTGCAACCATTCTACCATTATCCTACCATCCAGTTGGTTAAGTAGAAATTTAGGAGCTTGTCATGACAGCATAACGACGAATTGTAGAACTTTACCGAGTACTTTTAGAGCTCCAGCTGAACCGAGATCATTCAGTGCTTTAAAACAAATGGTTTACAAAACTTATTGTACTTGTATAGAAGCCACCACAAACCGAACAAAATGCTAAAAGTATCAACATGTATTTTTATGCAAACGCTTTGCCTTAACGAAAGAAAAAAACAAACAAACAAAAACCAAAAGAGACACAAAAACAAATAAGATTATATTATTTAAATACAGAGAAAATCATTTCTTTTAAAATGTTTACAACATGGTTTTTGTTTTTAAGGTATTCATGTAAGTATTAGCAAGTTATTATATTATTATGCCCTTGCAGGGTATTGCAATTTCAGTCAGAAGCAACGCAGTGAAGAAGTCATTTCCGACCCTATAAATCAAATATATAACAGATCAACATTAACAGTCAAGTCGATCTAGCCATGCCTGGCATAAATTTATTTTTTCAAAAATTTTACAAATTTTATAAGGGGTTACATCGTTACAATTGTCAAAAATTATTTAAAATTTAAATGGTTTTAAATTTTAAATTCAGTATGCAAATTACCTTATTAACCTTATAAAAAATAACAAAGAAACGCTTTCCGAATTGAAATTAATGCATTTTTTTCTTAGTTACGATAATTTTCCCGAAGTTAGCTTTCTTGTTTTTAACTTCCCAGTTTTTAATTTAGAAAATTTCTATAGATCTATTGAAACTTGTTTTTAAGGGACTCAAATAGGTTTTGTTTATTTCTATATTTTTAACGAGAACTGATTGACCCTTGAAAAACTGTAAATAATTCTTTTCTAATTTCTAATATAAACAATATTTTGAACGTTAATACATGGGTCTGTACAAATTATAATTATTTTATCAGGAACATTTTTTTTTCTCTGTGTATAAAAACCAACTTGATCTATAAATAGCCAATGGACACATTTATGAAATTTCATTTAGCATTCAATTCTGTAAAAATTGTATTGCAAATTTCTGGCTCGCAGGTTCATTAACATTTGCCAAGCTGCTGTGGAAACAAATTGAGCAAACATGCAAATGAATTCGCACAAAAATTGGCAAAAAGCGAGACACTTTTACGGGTAAAAAGACAGGGAAAGAGAGAGTGAAAAGGCAGAACGAGGATTACGAATAGCATAAGAAAAACAGAGCTGCTGAAAAGAAAAACCGGGCGAGGAAAAACAGCATGTGTGTGAGCGAAAAACGCGCGGGCTCAAAACAATTACAAAATTCGCACACACAACGCTGCAAAGCAGCAACAATTTGAGATTACAAAACAACGCAAAAAGGTTCATTCACCTGTGTGTGCGTTGTGTCTGCTTTTTGCCGTTACGCGTTTATGCGATCGCAGATGTCACGAAGTGGCGTCTTGGCTAAGTGCGCGGGAAAAATATGTGTTCGATTAGTTTTTTATCTAGTTTTGAATAAGTTGGAAATAGCATCCAGCTTTCCCGATGAATATGAAAATTTGTCTTATTTATTGCTTTGATAAGCCCCTAATGTTGCAAGCCAAAGATCCACAGAATTCAGTGGATGCTCAATTCATTTTCATTTCTATTGCAATTGTTCATTGTTTTGTTAAAAATCGAAACAAATGTCGCATAAACGTTTTGCGAAAACAGTACTCTTGTGTGCGTGTGCGGTTGCCGCCATTCGCCCGCGCCAACAAACACACCAACACAAACGCACACTAACACCGGCACAGGCAACACAATTGGCCATTTAGTTAGCGTAAATAACAAACTGCACGTTCCGCATATTTATAGCGAAACAGAAATTGCGACAATTAATTAATGTTTAGCACATACAACATAGTAGCAAAAGCAACGGCACAGACAAAGCGGGTCAAAACGAAATTCGCAAATTCGCGTGTCTCTGTTTGCCCGCCTCTGTATGGCTGTGTGTGCGTGTGTCTGCATCGGCATTTAGCCGTAAAAATGGTGGGAAACTTACTTATTTCTCGATCAAGAGTATTGCTCTCAAAGCAATGATATGTCAAACCGACTGATAGATTACTCGTAACACTGTAAACACCGTAAAACAACGCAAATGTTAAAAATTCGCAAATAAAACGGACAATCCCGCGAAATGCTGGAAGTTTTGCAATAGTGTGACCACGCTGTGGCGCCTGAAAAATCTCGTAGCAGAATCGATGAACGGTCGCACTAATTCAACGAGGCTGCCAACTCAACTTGAGTATCGGATACAAAACTTGCAACATATTTTTTTAAACTTTAGCTAAAATTGTACATTTAACTTGAAATAAACGTCGATTTTCTTTTAATTTATAGTCCCTGTTTATATTCAGTGGACTTCCTATACGATTAAACGAGTGAACTTCGATTTGCGATGCATGTCCGATATATTCAGCAGTATGCGGAACGACACCATAGAGTCACCCGGCAAATTTTCGACGAAACACAGTCACAAGAATTTTTTATTCTCTTTTATAATCTTAAATTATATTTATGTAATGCAAATTTCATTTAGAAGTTCTAAACAATGATTAATGCGAACTTTGAGTTTTTAAATTATTTAAAATTTTGTAAAAGTATTTTGTATGGGAACACTTGGTTTCAACTGCCGATATTTTCAGTCATTCCGGTATTCAGTTGTATAGCGAATCCCCAGATTATCTGTCTTGATTTCGAGTATTTACAAATCAATATCATTAACATCGGAATAAATTTTACTATATATTGAATTCGAAGTCGACTTAACTGCCGGCTGCACGTTTTTTATATATTTTATTGTTATTATGAATTATGTTTAATTAATAATTTAATTAGGTTTTTTACTAATAAATAAATATTAAAAATACAAATAAAATAAAACGTATTAAATAATTTATTATTATTAGTTTTATTAATATTTGTATTAACAAAAAAATACTTACCTTTGAACTGCTTTCTAACATTGGGTTCTATGTTACCGACGAGAATTTTACTCCATTTATCTGTACACGTGTAAATTTGTTTCTCTACTGGTTAGGTTTAAAATGTTAAGTAACAGCTTCGGAAACATAAAAACAAAAGACAAACAAATTTTGATATTTTGGAATTTTGATATATTTTCAATAACCAAAAACGACACGATACCCGACAGCCAACGAGAGAGAATTCTATTAATTTACGCCAGATGAGAACAGATCTGGTAATGTATTTTACTTTCTACATGAGAATTCAACGTGTATGGACGTGTAAAATGTTATCTAGTCGTGTAAAATGTTGAGCAACAGCTTAGGAATTCAGTGTGACCAAAAGAAAGTATAAAAAATATCTAGAAAAATGTCGTAACATCATTTTTTGGGCAAACTAAACATAACGACCCTACTTTCATTCAAACTTTAAATTTCGAAACGGACGAACGTGACGGGTGAAGTGAACTTTAGCTAAGCACTTCGATCTCGTACCGACACTAATTGGCAGCCGAACATTCGGGCAGTCCAATATTCACATTGACTTGTGCCACGCGATTAATGATCAATTTGGGCCTAAAGTTCATTCAGCAAGACTTAGTTATAACGCAGCCGAACCACCCTCGTAACTTAAATATTTATACACACCACCAACGGAACGCACGCACTAAGTATATGTACTTACAACGCGAGTGGCGCCAACATATGTAAAGCAGCGGTGATAAGAAAGAACCAGCAACAGACACGGAAAACGAAAGCGTACAAAAGAGGAGACACAATTATTGTAAGTAAATATCGAAGTTCTTTATATCCCCCTCGCTGCCATCTATTGATTTTTGTGTGTTTTTTGTGGCCCCCAAAGTTTTTGCCGCCTTCGCCTTGTTTTGGTCGCGTTCTGTTTTTGTTTTGTTTTGTGCTTTTGTTTCCGCCTGTATTGGTGTGAGTGTCTGTGACTGTAGATGTGCTCGCCTTGATATTTTCATTCAGGCTGTGCGTCTTCATTACCTCTTTCCTCTCAAGAGGACGGAGGGGGTGGGTGGTGCACCTGCCGTGCGTCTTATTTATATATTTTTTTGTGACTTTACGGCAGCTGCGAAATCTCAGCTGCTCCAAAAGCAAAACAACAACAAGTCAGCTTTCGTCGTTACTGCAATAACCGGTTTTCGACCGTATGAGTTTTATCGTATTCGAGAAACTGTGCTAATAACTGGTGCTATTTTTTCCGTTTGCCATATTTTATCGCTTCGTTACTCATATAATTATAAGCTAAGTAATATGCGAACGGAGTGTGTCAAATGGCGATAATTTTCAAATAGGGACCACTTGCTAATTTATTGTGTTTTTATGCCGGAAACACATTTTGGCGCAGAGCGAAATAGTGAAAACTTTGCCACTTAAAACGTCCGTCAGATGTATTTTTTTTATTTGTTTGCCTGCCAACTTCAGTTGCATTTGACGGGAGCTTCCTCTTTTCCCAGTAGTTTTCTCTCTTTCGCTCATACTCCTACAATTACACTTAAAAAAATAGCACCTAATGGTAATTGGGCGATTTATTTTTGCTCTGTTGAAACTGCTTTTTTTTTTTTCTAAAGATCCTTTTTGAATGTATATGTCCTGCGCCTCAGACTTTTATCTTATCCTAGTCTTCCCTACAAGCAAAGTAGCAATAGCACCAAATAAAATAACATTCTGTTGGTTGCACTCTGAAAGGGTATTAAAGTTTAAAATTTAAATTATTTTATAAGGAAGGTGTAAATCAAGTGCAGTAATTTAGGTTCGAATTTCGCCCACTGCACCTAACATAATAATACTTGGAGCAAGTCGGACATGCAGCAGGCAATTTCTGTAGGACCTGCTGACGTTGTAAAATAAGCCAAAGGCACACGCTCCAAGGATAACAGGCTCGACATGCCACAAAATCGATTCCACACGACGATGAAGCCCAATACCTTGGAGAAAAGCCGACACGTGATGGCTTGGCGCCTGGCTGGGAATTGGAGGAAAATGGGAAAGGCGGGGAAACTGCCAGTAGGACGAGTTGAAGGAACTTCCTCCAACCCTTTCGGATTTTTTTTTCTTTTTTGCCAACTCTTGTGCAAACTGCGGCAAAAGACAAACGGGAGGAAAACATGCCGGAAATAAACTCAAAATTAAAGGGGTCAACTCGTTTAGATATTTTGGGGGAACTGAACTCGAAATGTACATATAATCTAGATATGTATGTTCTTTGCATGTGGTAAATGACAACTTTGTTCGCTAGATAACTTATCTATGATTATCTAAGCTTTGCTACAATTTGGGGTGATTTGAAGCTGAGGACGGGGATTACCAACCAACCATTTTTTAAAATATATAAAAGAGAACCGTTTTCCAAAGCATAAGGCAGAAATTTGTCAATTAGATATCGTATCAATTTTTAGTTAAGCGACGGAAATTAAAAAAGCATCAAACAGAATATGAATCGGCAGAATCATAGGGTTTGGTTTAGGACGGAAATAAGACGAATATTAACCTTAAATTGGATTGTAAAATTTGTGATTTTGTGGTGGCAGAATATTAAGTAATACCTAAACTTTCATTAGAAATAAAACAACAAAATAAATTCTAATTCTCGGTTACTTAAAACTTCTATATTGACGTCTGGATTTAAAACTTAAGACCATTTTTACAATGCAATCAATTATCTTAATGGCCTTTTTATGTTCTTTATTTTGAACGTATCTCAAAGCTCTCATCGACATAGTTAAGCCAACCTCTGATTTTGCTTTAATTTATTTGAGAAACTTCAGCTTCAGCACTAAAATATATCAAAAATTCCAACCGGAATTCCCAGGGAATTCAATCACTTTCGCTTGGCAACTGAAGAATTTTCCCAACTTTTGTAGTGCGGCTGCTGGTTGGTGATTTTAGTGGGGGTAATGTGGTGGAGCTGGTACTTCTACCGACTCCCAAACAACTTTGAACTATTCATGCACATTGGGAAATATTTTGTTTTTCCATTTTATATTTTCTCCCGGCTTCTTTTTATTATTTCGTCGAGGAGCAAACGCAAACATGCACAGACTCCTGTCCCGGCTGCCGTCTGGCTCTGTTTCCCAGGGGAGGAGGATGGGTCGCATGAAATTGTTCTGTCTGGACTCCCAGTTGCTACTTCTCCTCTGGCCGCCATTCTTTGTTGTCTCGATGGAAGCGGAGATGGCGAGTGGCATTGCCGATGGCTGTTTTATGACGCAGTTGGTCCGGGGAAGTTGAAGTTTGTTTGCGTGGCCGGGCCTGAAAGAGTTCATTCTTCTATAATGCATTAGCCTGGCTGAAGAAGTTGTCTTAGTATAGGATTTCTCTGTTTGTTTAAAACCAACATCAAGAGACAATGAGTGGCTGCTCCTTTCTTCCTTCCCCCTATCCTAAAGTCAAACCGAAAAAATCCTAGCATTATCGAAAAGTTTCCGGCTCATTAAAACCAATTTGCCTGAGAACATTTATAGAACTTTTTCGCCTTTGATGAGGAGCATCCATCCATTAGCAATAGACCGGATCCCAGACCAGCCACATGAAAATAAATAAACATTGGCCAATTTCAAATTAATCGACAAAGTCAACAGCAGCTAGAGTTCATTGAATTTGCAGCTGTGTGGGATTGGTTGCTGAAGGTTGAGGGAGCTGGGAATTGAAGGGGATATCTGTGGGGGTTTAAGGTTTCTTTCTCTCTGTCTCGATCCAAGCACGCGCCGTCCCCGACGATTAGTCAGCCGGGTGAAAAGTGACTAAGCGAATCGCCAAAGCATTTGACCACCACACGAATTGGAATAAAATTCAAATTAAAACTAGACTCACGATAGAGGGGATTGGGTGGGTGACAGCCAATCGGTCACTTGACCCGCTGCAGGTACACCAATACAGTAAAACCTTCTTTTGAATGAAGTTTTAGAAGCATATAATGAAATTAAAATGTGGTTTCCTATCTCTAAATTTATTTAGAATAGAAAGAAAGGAAAAAAACAAGAGAACGACACTTTCAAATTTGTTTTTGTTGGCATATTAAGTTTTATTATAATTGGATTTGAATGAGTAAAGCTTAAAAAATGTATTAACATTGGACAGTGTCCATCTAGCAAATATTTCACTGTCTTACGGCAGACCAAGGTGGCACCTGGCAGACCAAGAAGACGGAGAAGTCCGCCCGGTGAACAGTCATTTGACACCAAAGACTGCAACATTATCTAAAGGCAGTTCGGATGGCGGAGCGGTGGGTAACCCCCATTCTATGGGCGGCGGACAAAGTGGCTCGCTGGTTGCTCAATTGCTGCGGGGCAGTTGTCGAGAAGTTGGCGTTTCTTTGTTTTGCCACACTTCTTTGGCCCGGGCCTTGACTCCGTTTGAATTGACTTTGTTACCATTAACATTTAATTTAATATGTGAGTTGAGTGGCCCGTCCCACACCCAACTCCAACTGGTTACTGGTTTTCTTTCTATAGATTTCCATAGTATTCCAGGCCCAGGAGTCGATTCGGCTTATTTGTATGCCAGGCGACAGGCCACAGCCGAAGGCCAAGCCCCAACCAGAACCCAAAGCCAAACCGAAACCCAAGTCAGACGCTCTTGGTTGAGGCTTCACATTTAATTTATTCATGTAGGATTAGTCGTATATAAATCCTACATAAGTCGACGACAGCTGTCGCTACCTGGGAAGACTTCAATGCAATTTATGCAAATTATTAGGTGGGCTTGCCAAATGTGTGTGTGGGGATAGGATCGCTGTTTCCCGCCAGATGTTTGCCAAATCCCACAAATAACCATAAGTTTAAAGTTGTTCTATTAGTTCCATCAAAAACATCTTTTTAAAAACAATTACCTGAAAGGCTTAGAGGGGCATGTAACTTTGTTGCCAGATGTTTGATAGGCCAAAAGTAATTTAGCCTTAATTCCACACTCGACCCAAACCAATAGGCTTGATGGGGCACTCCTTTGATATCGCTCGCGCAAGCCGAATTTCTCGCCTTGCCCCACATTTAGTTTATTGTTTTCGTCTTGTGGCAAGTTCTTCAAATATATATACTTACTTTATTTTTTTTGGTGGCTGAAACCGGGCCAAGTGGCGCGACCCTAAAAGCATGAAAACAAGGGAGAACATGCAAGTAGGAAATGCAAGTCGCAGAACTTGGTGGGTTTTGGGTTTTTGGGGTTGAGTGGTCGTTTGGGTGGGCTTATGTGGATCCCTATTTGGGTGGGCTCCTGGCATTGCAGGGAAGTGTGACTGCCATAAAACAAAGGATGTTTCTCCACTTCTGACACACATCCAAGTCCCAGAGGCTGCTTTGCTGCACTTTCCATTTCTTCATTCTGTCAATTGATGTCGCATTGAGATGCAGTATTGTTGCAGTTCCATTTCCAGATTGATGAGGAGGATGCGGAATCCAGAGCGAGGAAAGACCCCATTAATGCAAATTGTTGCAACAGGAAATGAGGCGTACCACCACGCACCCGGCAAAAACACCGAACACGCCAATTAGGTGGCAATTTATAAGAAATGTTTCGGGAACGGGGAATGTGGAAGAGGCCCCGAACCCCATACCGCCGCTCCTTTGTTTCCTCCACAACGACACCGACGACGACGACGACTCCGGCGATGTTGAGGTGAAGGAACTCCTTTGTGATTGTTTTCGTGCGGTTTTTACATTATGTAAAAATTTTAATTGCCAGATTTTAATGAAGCCCCGGGCTCCCCTTTCTGGTGGCGGGTCTAATGCATTATTTATGCAGCTGACAGCTTTTCCAATGAGTCAACACCTGTCCACACACCCAGTTGGTGGGGTCAGGTTTCAGGCCAAAAGCTTTTCGATTAAAAACATGAATAGAATGTCTGGAATTCGGGTTTGGGTGGACACAGTTAATGCACCATTAACATATGCTCGAGCAGAATCCACAGACAACATTCTGCTTAATGTATTTTCTCCTTAATATTTCATATTCACATTTATGACTTGATAAGCCCTGACGACTGGAATGAAAAATGATTGCCAGTGAGGAAATGAAAATTAAGCTTTTCATTATTTATATTCCAAGACTATTGCGCCTGTAGTTGGCACTTGCCGGGTATGTGGTTTATGGAACCGGTTCCATATGTTTAATACCCCAATATAATACGTAATTCCTTATGGGTACAAACCAATATACTTATTAGCATGTTGGTTAACATTTAAATTAAAAGTTTCTTAAGCAAAGCCTCTGAAAAATATTAAGAAATCGAACTCAACAACTCTTTGACTATTAAGTGCAGCTGCAAAGTCATAAATAACCATGCAAGGAGGCAAGTTTTTCCCGGAAAAACTTTGATAAATGGGGCTTTGAAGTGCCTGAAATATTTTTTGGCAGCTCATAAAGCAAGCTAGCAAACAGCTCTATTTCATCTTGAGCTTATCGGCCTTCAACTTTCTTTCGGGGAAAACACGCAATGATTGCAACAAATTTTCACTTTCGTGTCTCTGCTTTTGTAGCTTCTGGTTTTTTGTTGTTGTCTGGCTTAAACTAGCACACACACAAAAAACGGCTTTGAGCGAGCTGCTGCACTTGACTTGGGCTAAGTCTGAAAGACTAAAAGACCCACAAGCCACACCGACACCACCTTGAGATTCCACACATAATGCCCCGCAACTTGTTGACACTTTTGCCGAGAGCGAAATGCATCCAAAGTCATGGGTGTGAGTTTGTTTGCCAGCCGCATTTGCTTAGAGCTCTCAGCCCCAGAAGAATTGTTTACTTTGGGGCTATATTTATAATAGAGTAGCTACTGGCTCAGTAAAAAACAGCTGCAGTCTTAAATAGCTAGCTTAAAGTAAGCTCATACAATTGTGCATCATGTTACAATCTTATATTTCAAGGTTTAATAATGTTAACATATAACTTCTTAGATATAATGCAGTCTTGTTTAAGTTTGTATATACAAAATTGTACAATTACGAGTAAACCTTACGAGCTATCATAATTCTATAAAAAGTCTGTATTGGCAGTGTCAAGTGTTGGAGTGTAGATATAGATCATATCCTTTCATATACTTCTCATTCAGATCAGTCTTCACTAATGGTAGGGTGCCGAATGCTGGGTACCGCAGGTTCAGCCGGTTCTCCATTGACAAACTCGCAACGAGGATTGTTTCCCAGTCGGAATCTCATACGTAGGGGTCCTTTTTTCAGGGGTGTCATGCTGGCCATGTCCATCGGATATTTCGGAATATCCGGCTCCTTTGCTACCATTTCCCCGGTGGCAGCACTTTCCCCAGGCAGAATGTGATCCACAAAATCCTGGGGTAACATTTTAGGTATCTAAAGAACTATGTTTAAGAGATAGAAATAGACTAAATATTATTTAGTACCTGGATCACGATATAGGTTCCGACTTTTAGTTCCTTAGTTTTCCCTACACAGGCAATAACAATGAAATGAATCTGATTTTGAGCATTGAGTTTGCTCCAATAAAATACGCCTACTATCCACATTATTGGATGATGATCGTATTACATTACATTCTCATACAAAATAGGGAAACTATCATACACCAAAAATATCCCTAAAGACAATGCAAAAATCATTTCTAATATGGATCCCATGTCTGCGGAGGAGGAATTCTCCAAAGAGTTCTGTTTGTTTGTTGTACATTTAATCCATTCTGGCATCAACATACTTTTTAATATGCGGAACACCAGACGAGCATTAAAAGAATCTCCCTGGGCGGCCCGGAGAAGCCGCCGCCACATCTCATTAACCCAGTGAGTAAACAAAAATTCCGCACATCTGATTAAGTCAGGGAGCGAAGTAAGATGGGTTTGGAGTTGGCATGTGAAATGCCAAGTCAAATAAATCCTCTGGGAGAAAACTGCAAAATATTTCAGACTTTTATTGGGTGGCCGCTCTATAAATACAAGCCAATGCGATTATTTATAGTCGGAGGAAGACCAAATGGTTTATTTTGGTTTCGGGGCATAAACAAAGTTCGAGCAACTCACGAGATCTGTGCCACACATCCGATAATATTTATACATTTGCCTTTATACACTAGACATTGCCCCGCCCAGGTCTTGCACAATGATCTCACTTTGCCTCGTTACGATTTCCCCATTTTCACGCTTGATTAGCTTCGAGTGTTGAAAATTTCGATGGTACCGAAAAATCTCATCGAAATGTGTCGATTGATTGTGGCGCACGCCTCAGAATGGGTTCGCCGGCCAGTGGTTGATTTTTGGGGGGAGTGTCGTTAGTGTCATGAAGTTTGTGATAAATGTTATTAAAGTTGCACCTTTAGTAATAAATAAAACAGGCTGACGACTATTACAAGCAATAATTTCTTTATTCAAGTGAGAAGTCTGTTGTTGAATGAGAACTACAATTTAGAGAACACATGTCCTAAAACACTCTTTATTAACCAAGTTAATTCCCAGCACGTGCCTTCAGGTGGACAATTGCCAGGTCTTAAGTATTATGTGAGCAGCCACAATGGCTTCTCATCAGCGGGAACAAGCTCAGCGGAATTGAGTAGCCACCAAGTCACACTCAAATGCCCTTTGTGTGTCAAGTGACGGTGATGATGATGATGATCTTTATATGATGACTCTGATTGACGTGGATGAACGTGGTAGAGCTGGGAGAAATTGGAGCAGTGTCAGATGCGAGGAACTACAAATCGCTGGCCTGCGGCTGAGCTTGAATGTTGGCTCCTGTGGTGCAGCGGCTGTAATCTCTTTGGCTGCACATTTAATCGCATATTGCACATTGTTGCGGCCAAATTGAATTGTTTTGCGGCGACTCGGAGTGGAGTGGAGTGGAGTGAAGTGGAGGCTAGTAGAGGTGGGCTTTTCAATCATCCGATTGATTGCCATGGGCCAGCATCGCTGCACACAGATGGCTGCACCTCGATGCACCCACAGTAATGTAAACACATGTGCACTCATTGCACCCACACTCTGCTCCCCATGGAACGAACGCCTTTGTCTCGGCTCTGACTTTTCAATTCATTTGATTTGTATCTTTGAGATGGGAAATATGTATGCTAATGGCAACCGGGGGTTGCTGGTTTACTTGGGTTAATTTGATTTTAATGCTTGGCCACAAGGAATGCGGGTGTGGTGGCAATCAGATCAATACTCGGCAATACTTTGCCAAGAAATCGCGCATCTTGCGGCCACCGCACATGGGAGGTTGCAATTGAATTAATCGCTGATTGATTGATTGATTTGTCGTGAGTGAAGTCCAAGTTCAGCGAAACTCGATCAAGATATCAATTAGTTCAAGGTTCAAGTGGTTTTCGCATTCGATGATGGCCAGAGCATAGAAAGGCACTCCATCAACATGAACAGAACCCACGCCATTAATCGACATCATTTTCAATTCACTCATTTGTCAGTTGAAGTGCTCAAATGCCGTAAATTAAAGTGGTTTATTGTGCTTTATTTTTATTTTGTGAAAATTTTTGCTGGGAATAATTGCCCCCACATCAACAAGACTACTTTCAGTGCCGACTTTTGTTGTTGTTTATCATTTATATAAATTGTTTTGTGTGTACAGCGTCTAAAGAAAAGCATCTTGACGGCAATTGTGGATGAAGATTAGCATTTATGGTTGTTGGAATCCATTGTTATCTTTCTCTCTGGTGGATGTTGTGCAATGTCTATCAGGTAGTTGAGTGCAATTAAAAGTTGCCTGAAAGAGATGGATGGATGGGTTCTTCTACCAGCACCCTTTCTTTCATTCATTTGTTTGCTCTCCCATATGATATCATCTTTCCGTTGAAACTAAACTTGAAGCTGTCAGAATTTTTAAACTCAACATCTGCTGGGGTTCCAGGTTGCCGCAGGCTTTTGCTCGGCCATTCATTAATCATCAGTGATGATTCGTGTGAACACCAGGACGAAGTGAAGTTAGTACTGGCTTAAGTTTTTCCAAAATATAATTTAAGAGAATCTAAATAATCCATATAAACATAGAAATATGTTAGATATATTTAATTCGTTTGATATTCCATCATTTAAAGGGGCTCTGAGGTGGGCATCTCTGACATAGCAAACAGACGAAGAGCCCTGCCAAGAGCTGCGTCATCTGAAACCCATCTGGGGGATGGGATTCCTGTGTCCGCATCAGTGTCTCCTGCATTCGCAATGAGTTGACTGAAAAGCCCATTCAGGGTTGGCTTCCTCCGCGCCTGGAAGCCTCCACCTAATGAGGGAGAAGGGTTTTTTTGTGTGTCTGTGTGTGTGGCCAGGGGAAGGATGCAGTGCCTGCGGCAACTAAAAAGCACATCCCGTCATTAGGAAGCGTTGGTGGTGGAACGAGGAATGACATCAGTTATGCGGCTGCCACTGCAATTTGCTTGTAATTCTTGTCGTGCTTGCTCGGCCCCATTTAATTGCATAATTTATTGATAATTAAATTAAGCTCGAAATTAAACTTTCCTCATTGCAGGAGGGAATGCAGTTGGAGTAACTCAACTCCCTCAACAATTGCCGCAGATGAGGTGAACGAACTAGTGGTCATCCCGCCACCCGAGCCCTTCCCTCTTCGGCCTCTGCAGCATCTATTGACAGACGACCCTCCATATCGCTGGCAATTAAGAAATCCCTAATTGGAGAGTTAGAGAGCTGCCGGAGCAGAGGAGGGAGCATCCTCTCTCAAGATGCCGTCTCTGCGCCAGAAGGTCACCACCTATTTCCGTCAGTTGAGCTTCATCGCGGAGCCTCGCGAGGGTAGGCGGAGGACCAGCGAGCACGAGGATGAGGACGGTAACTTCATTACCAAATATCTCGAGGGGTGAGTCCATAGTCTATAGAAGTACAACCTTGCGCCTAAAGCTATAAATTTATAACTTAATTTAACTAAACGTCTTTATTCTTAAGGCGGATGCAGCGACTGTTTGTTGCGGGTCCGGAGATTTACAATGGCCAGAATCCCACAGATATGCCCGTGCTCAAGCTGGGCTCCTATGAGGCTGGCACCTGCTCCATAACAGCCGCCTGCACGGGACCGGATGAGGGTCTGACCGGCATTAAGCGCTCCAAGCTGCACCTGAGCACCAGCTTTGCGGACGATATAGACTTTATAGACACGCAGCAGGAGAACGATGATGCTTATGGTGTTAGGAAGAGTACACCGCCGGCTCCGGGGGTCACACAAAACTCCACTCGATTGGCCAGTAAATTCGGACGACCGCCGACCGGATCCCGGAGACAAAGCAATGCGGATCAGCCATCCGGATCCACTACTGCTTCTGGAATGCGCTCCCGCAAGAATTCCAAGAGCAGCATAGCCAATCTGACAGCAGCTTCTGCTGGAACTGATGCGGGAAAGGCTACCACCATCGTGGTGAGCATGGTGAGCGGTGATCAGAACAACAGAAATCTCTTGAATGCAAAGACTGAGGCCTTGGCGAATGGTGATTCCAATTCGGAACGAGAGCGTCTGCTTCGCGAGGCGGTGAGCAATCAGGGAGGTGCCGCTCCAGCTACGTTGGTTGCCGGCGTGGAGAACTGGCGCATGGAGTGCGATTTTGCATATGGCATCTCGGTGTCCCTGTACGAGAACAATATGCTGACCAAGGAGCCGATGGGCAATCCCATTGCCGACTGCTATGGCATGGTTGTGCGTGGCGATTCCGCAATCATGGCCATGGCAGATGGCGTTAATTGGGGTGAGTTTTACCAGCTGACCATAAGCTCACCGGCTGACTTCTGTATCATCTTCCATAGGGGATGGAGCTCGCCTGGCTGCACGCTCGGCTGTGCACGGATGCCTGGACTACTTGGATAGGGCGGTGTTTGGTCAGGCGCTGGAGTGCCGAGCCACCACCACCCAGGAGGTATTTGTCAGTCTGCTGCGGAGCTTGTGGGAGGGACATGGTTGCATCTTGGAGGTAGGAGGAGCTCTGTCGACGCTGACCATTGCCGTGGTGCTGCCGCTGGACGGAGCTCCAGGCAAGTATGTGGTCTGCGCTTGCAACGTGGGTGACTCTCTGGGCTATGTGTACTCCAAGAAGCACGGAGTCCGCGAACTTACACAGGCCTCGCATGATATAAGCTCCATGCGGGACATGCGCGACGCCTTGGGTGCCCTCGGACCAGCGGATGGCAACAAGCCCGAGCTTAGCAATCTCACCTTCACAATGAGCTGCATAGAGAGCGGCGACATTGTGTTTCTCACATCGGATGGAATTAGTGATAACTTTGATCCCGTTGTGGGCAAGTTCGCTGAGGCCTGGACGCCGGACGTCAAGCTGCAGTCATCAGGGCAAGGGAAACCCGTCAATCTGGCGCCCAAGCGGCAAAACAAGAGTGCCTCGGCCATCTATGCCCGCCTGCATCCATCAACGCCACCCACGCGACCTGCCCGTCAATCGAAGGCGGGCAGTCCGCCGAGCAATGCGCCCAGTCGTCCGAAGTACATGCGATCGCAAACTCTTATAGAGCCACGACAAGGACTTGTATCCGCTCCTCCGCCCTCGGTTACGCCACAGCGCATTCCCAGATCAATCTCTGGCTTGCCCCTGGTAACTGGACCTCAGAGACATGCTCTGACCCTGTATCGGCTGGAGGACCTGCTCAGCTATGGCATCAATGGCACCTTCTCGCCCTGCTCCTCAGCCCGAAGGCTTTGCCACCTGCTCATTGACTTTGTTAGGATGATAACATCAGCCAGGAGAAAGACTCTAGAGCAACGGGAACTCTTCTACAAACTTTCTACGGGACCGGATGGCGCCAAGCGGGAGGTGCAACTGAATCGAATGCAACACCGGGCGGCCAGGAAGCGGATTGTGGACAGCAGTGCCTTTGTGGCTTTGCCTGGCAAACTGGATCACGCCACTGTGATGGCCTACACGGTGGGTGGTGGTCATGGGGACAATGGAAATGAGAACGGCGATGGAGAGGTAGCGGTTTCCCCCGTACTGCAATCCAAGGAGTTCAAGGAGACGAATTTCTAAACGCTAGACTGCAGAAATCAGGCTTTTTATAAATTTTTCTCACTCACATATGGGTAATTCTTGCTTAAATGGTTTTCTTTATGGTCATTTATAGATTTTTGGCTTAAGTTTGTTATATTTTTTTTTGTTTTTAATAATTTATACTATTTAATGTTACCTAAACCCAAAAAGCACAAATCATATTGTTAGATTTTCGCCAAATATATATTAATTAATATCTTTGAGTTTCCAAGAAGAAAAGAACCGCTCAGAGAGCAATAAACACTTTAATACTTTGTTAATTTGCCAATTTTACTGCCTAAGATTAATTAAATTATAATCTGTTTTTAATTGCCAATCAATGTAAAATAAATATGTTATTGATCGAACAAGACACTACATTAAGCCAAGAGTTACCCTTATGCACACATTACTACATATATATATATATATTTACATATACCATTTTATACATGTATCTTCAATATTCATAAACTCTCGCTTAAGTTTTGTTGATTTTGAATCCGATACTCCTTATTTGTCAGCCATAGATTTTTAGCCATTAACTTATGTACGTGGATGTGTTAACTGCAATCGACAGAAATGCCTCAAATGTTTTAAACTACCAAAAATAATAAGATAGCACACACACAATAAAATGTATGTCGTATTTTTACACTCTCATTCGAAGTCAACACTAGCTGCAGGGTGCTTTAATTACCACCAAACTCTCATACAATTTGTAATTCTACATCACGGCAGCAAAGACAAACTAAATAAATAAGATAACATAACGCTTATACATTTGATATAGAATCACAGTGGACCCAAAAATCGTATACGCATCTTATGTATTTATATTGGCTTTGGTGTCAGCGTAGAAAGTTTATAACGCACAGCTTAAACTGCAGAATGGGCTGTGACAAGCGGGCCAGAGCAATCGAATAATTGAATAAACGCATTGAAGAATTGCGCTTTTTTAAGCACTAAAATGTTTTTGTCGTTTTCATTTTATTGAGATTCATTGAAACCACGCATTAAATAATTGTTTTTATTTTTATGTAAAAGCATCTCGAAATTTAAACACACTTGTAATTGCACAGAAATTATAATACAAAACGATGTTGACACTTTATCATCAAATGGTGTAAAAGAACACATAATCAAGGTAGACTGATGCCATAAATCCGTAAAAGACTCATGCACAAAACACAGGAATATATAATATCATAGGAAAGCTAGCTTTAGTTCCTACAAGCTCGTTTTTCAGCTGTTGCGCATGCGCATTAGCAGGTTGGCAATAGCCTGTGCCTGCTTGGGTGAGGCATCCTTTACTTGCTTGTACAGTACCTCCACACTGCGCAAAGTTTGGGGCTGCGGAGAGAGAGTTAAGCTCACAAGAACATACTTAAGCTATAATAAGAAATAGTTCAACATACGAGAGTCTTGACATCCAGCTGTGACTGAGCCTTGTTGGCCAGCAGCCATAGATTCACGGCCAATTGAGCGACGCTTTCCTTCTCCAAGTCTGCATACCGAACGATCTTTAGAAATAGTTCCAGGGATAGCTCCGCCTGGGAACGTTGTTGTTGGGCCACCCCCAAGGACTTGAGCTGGAGGAGGATGGCATCCACAACCTGGCCGCACATATTGTTGACTTCCGCCAAAAACTTGGGATCGTGGCCATACAAGTCGTCATTGGAAACCACTGCGCAACAGAATAAATGTAATACTTATCTCTTTAACAGAGCTTTCTTTTACCTCCGCGAATGTGATAGGGAAACTTTTCCAGGCTCTGCACATAGAGCATATCCAGGCAATGCAGATATATGATGCTTGGCGCAGTGCTGTCCGCTTTAAACTCATGCCTCCCGACCACGTCCAGCAGCAGCCGAAGGAAGTACAGGACACCTTGCTCTGGACTATCGGGTACCACAATCAATGTGGCCAGCATGTTGCACAGATAGGTAACCAGAAAACGTTCCAGGCTACGTGGCTTCCCCTCAAAATCCACGGTTGCCGCGGGCAGCTCGTTGACCAAATTTAAGGCAGCCTCAAAGCAAGCATCGGCTAATATGAGAAATATATATTTAAGTTGGAACTTCTAAAGCAGTCCTCACAATACTTACCCTGCCCCAGGCAGAGATGCTGCAAGGCCAGTTGTCCGCAAAGCAAATACAATTCCATTTGCTGCTGGACAGCCCCGATGCTGGGAATGGTGATGAAGCAATAGGCGATGCAGGCCTTGACGAAACCAGTTGACTTGGATCGATTCCGTGTGGCCAGTTTGCAGGCAGCATGGACCAGAGTAACATAGACCGCATCCAGATTACTGAATGTTCCGCGAGCCTCCACATAAAAGCTGAGTTGCTGCTCCAAGTCCCTTCCAAAGTACACCTTATGGATGAACACATTGATGAGCTGTGAGATCTGACGTCGCTCGTCATCCACAGTAAGAGCACTATGTTGTAAAAAAAAAGTCATTTATTATTTTACCATTCATCGATACAGCAAGTCACATACTTTACGGAGTCATTCAGGATCTTGCCGAGATACATTAAGGCATTCGTGACCACAGCATCGCTGGTGTACTCCTCACTGTTCTGTTTGTAGTAACTAAGAATGTTCTTGCAGACTTCGACGCGCACCGATTCCTTTTGGAAAAGATCCAGGTAGGGCAGAAAGTTCGGCTGTATCAGCAGTAGCTCAATGCTTCGGTAGTTCTGCATTATTCTGGTAAGAATATTTTGCAACTGGGAATAGTGCTTTTCATAAGCCTTGCCCAGGCACATCCGAGCATTTAGTTCGCCCAGAAGTCGATTAACCTCATGTATCTGTTAAAATAATACACGTTTTTTTTATTAAATTAGAAAATTATAAAAGACAAATTTAAAATTCCAATAACATCGATCCATTGAATATATGATAGTTCACCTCACAATATTTAAACTTGATTTAGAACTACATTTATTCTTTATCTTTATTGTAATTTTATCATATCCCTGCAGGGTATTATAATTTTAGTAAAAGTAAGTATTTATATTCTTGATTAGCATCAACAGCAGAATCGATCTACCCATGTTCGGTCAAAAAATAAATTATCGAAATTTTTTTCAAAATTAAAAAAAAAATATAAGGGTTTACATCGTTAAAATTTTCTAAAATTTGAAAATTTGTAATTTTATTAAAATTTTAAATTGAATATACAGATTCATAATATTCATTCATAATAATAAAAACTAATGTGGGAAAGCATTCCGAGTTAAAATTTATGCTTTTTTGGCTTAGTTATAAGTTTTTGAATCTTTGATTTAAATAAAAATTTAAAAAAAAAACGAGTGTAAATATTTTACGCTTAGTAAGTAATTCAATTGTAAACTTCATTTTAAATTAATCATCATCATCATTAATTAATTTACAATAATCGTTTAATTTCAGTTCCTCAGTTCTTTATTGGCATTACATATATAAATATATGGTATACGCAGTATAATTGAATCAATATTTTCTGACATTCCTACTTGAGACCTCTTAAACACCAGGTATCTCAAAGTCGATCCCTGATGCATTCTGACTTTGTAATTAATTAAAGTACATTAATTTATATGATACTGCCACTAATTATGCTTATAAAACATTTTCGAGTCGACCAATATTAACATAATCCAACGCAACCTAGTTCTGTTTGGTCTGTATTCCAGTCATGTGCTGCATAGTCGCTAACCTTCTCAAGATACTCATTATTATGTTCTCAACTTGTTATTAATTGTGATAGGCATGCAAATCCTTTTCGATTTTAACGATCTGCGAATATGTAAGATCTCTTTTTATTAAATAACTATTTTAATGAAATTGAATTATTTATCGATTTAGTGGGTTCTGTCCAGAATCATATCCCTTATAAATTCTGGATAGAGCATTGCTTTTGCGGAACATGTATGACCGTACTCAAACTAAAGGTTTCAGAATGAACCCATATATGGCCAATAGTTTGACAACCCTACCCTAATCGTGTATTCTTCTCTTTTAGGATATATGCTTTCTTTATTGGTGGCAATTGATGACATCGGCCTATATTATAGGCGGTTTATGTATAAATTACCTGCAGCCCGAGAGCGACAGTTTCGGCGTGGGCCAGAGGGCCACCAATTACTTTGTTCTCGGTAGGATAATGGTATAAATATTATACATTTTTGTATATATAATATTAACATTTATTTTAGAATACATGCTGCTAACCCTTTTATCAGTCGCCTATTATACAAGGGCTTTAAGGACACAGCAAGAAGTGTAATAATAAATTCGTATTTTTGAAATTAATTTAAATAGATTTCTTTAATTATCCTTAAATCGAAAATTCATTTCGATATAAATGACGTAAGCAATGCCTAAAGGATGAAGGTCTTGTAAATAATTACACGTATTATTGAATCATATATAAGATATACAAATGCAGTATCAAATTATCAATATTTGCTGACGTCCCTACTTCAGACCTCTTGAACACCGGATATATCATAGTCGATTCCTGATGCATTGTTATTAATTGAAAGCACATTAACTTATATGAGACATCCACTTATTAAGCTCATAGTACACTTTCAAGTCCGCCGATATCAATAAAACTCAACGCAACCTAGTTCTGTTTGGCCTTTATACCAGTCATGTGCTGCATAGTCGCTAACTTTTTCAGAATAATTATTATTATTATTTCAGTTTTTTTTTTATTTGTGTTAGGCATGCAAATGCTTTCTGATTTTAACGATCTACGAAGAGGTAAGAGGTCTTGTTTTATTAAATAAATATTTGATATATAATTGACTTGTATTGTTTATTGACATAGTCGGTTATATACAGGATAGTGTTAGCAATTATTCACTTTGGATATATCATTGCTTTTGCGGAACATTGATGACCGTACTCAAACTGAAGGTTTCACAAATACCCCATATATAGCCTTAAATTTAAGAACCCTAATCGTATTTCCTCCCGTTTAGGATATATGCTATCTGTATTGGTGGCAATTGATGACTTCGGCCTATATTATAGGCGGTTTATGTATAAATTACCTGCGGCCCGAGAGTGACAGCTTTGGCGTGGGCCAGAGGGCCACCAATTACTTTGTTCTCGGTAGGTATAATTTTATAAATATTATGTATATTGTATTGTATATATGATATTAATATAATTATTATTATTATTTTAGAATACATGCTGCTAACCCTTTTAGCAGTAGCCTATTATACCAAGGCTTTAAGGACTCAGCAAGAAGTTTAATAATAATATTCGTATCTTTAAAATTGACCCATATCCAATGTTTTAATCTTTATATACCCCGGAATAAATTCGTAATAAATTAATATTTTTTGTTTTACCAAACCTTGAAAACTAAAACAACGGTCTAAACTTAATTAGAGAATATATTTTTTAAATATATAAGATTGTTGAACGTGAATTTAAAGAGGTTATCAAATTAAAATAATTCCGAATTTTCCCTTTGGTAAGTTAGGTAGAATAAAACTCATTTTATAAACTCACCGTAAAGTACTGCGATACGAAGACTGCCCACGTCTCCACACAGTTAATGTACTCATTGGGATCTGTCAGTTTGTTGATCGTTTCAAAGGCAGTTTTTAAAAACGTCATCCGTTGCTCCTGCAGGGGTGCACAACTGCTGACGCAGCTGCCAAGGGAACGTAGCAACTGGGACTTGGATATGCCAGGCGTCTCCGATGTGTTAATAAGCTCTATAAACTCTAAAGCATTCGTTGCAATAAACTCTGACTTGAATGAGCTCAGGATCGACATCAGAATGGCACCGCTGCGTTTAAATACAATATGATTAGATAGACTTTTAAGATGCACTCTTTCTTTTCTTACTTGTTCTTTAGCTGCTTGCACTCAGACAGCATATCCTGCGTGTGGAGCTCACACCTGTGAACCAGGCACAGGAACATGTAGTCAAAGGCTGGCGCATATAACTGTAGGTAGGAGCTTGCGGTAACGATCTCGGGATGCAGATTGAAGCGGGCCACAAAGCGAAAGATCTATCAAATAAATATTCTTAAAATTAGCCATTATTGAACGCCACAAACCACTCTCACCTGGGGATATATGATGAATAGGTCCTTGAAGTTCTCTCTGATGTAGGTTTTACTGGGCGTAAGAGTCACGCCCATGCGCACCAGGTAGCAGCGAGCATAGCTGGACACTAGAGGATCTGCGATTCCCCTCAGCTGATGCGTCAAACGATTTAATATCTTTTCATACTCATCACGAGAGGATGACAGGAACTCGTAGCACTTGAATATCGACATCTCCAAGTACAGACGCGGTAGCAGCTCTCTAATTGAGGCGACCTTGTAAAACCAATTCTGACACGTATCTCGAGCAGCCTCGCGTTCCCGCTCCAGTGTGGCAGCGGACACTGATACCGAATCACCAGAAGCCTTCGAACGCAACCGATCGTACACAAGCTTGCCAAACACATCCAGGATGTCCGTAATCAAAACATACTGACTCGGATAGAACTGCAGCACTGTTGTATCCGCCAGCATCTTGGCACACTGAATGGCTATCTTGAGGGCCTTTACCCGCTGATCGTTGTGCCAGGACTGGATGAGCTCCTGCTTGAGCTGGTCGAACCGTTGAATATACTCCTGCTGCGTTAGATCCATCATGTGACGCATGCTGCCGTCGTCAAAGTGATCCAGCTGCTCCAGACGATACTTCGTCTTGTCTGCCACCACTGTGTGTGCCTTGACTATAGTAATAGAATATGATTTAATACTCAATTCTTTTGAATCCTACAATACTTACTGCTTTCACTGACGCCGTCCAGGCTACCGGACGCTACCAGGAAGCTGGTGGAGAGCGACAACTTCTCGTTGGTAGTAAATCGATTGAGGATCCCCAGACGACGACTGCTCCATTGTAGAGTATTGTCCTCTGGCTCCGTTCGGTCACGCTCGCGACGCTTTGACTTCAAATCCTGGCAATTGCAAAGGCTGAATGCTTAGTCACGTCGCTTTTTGGTTGTGTCACATTACTTACAAATTCGCTAACCTTCTGAGGGCTAAGGGGATCGTTCAGCTCCTCATCTTGGCGGGCAAACTGCGACAGGGGATCAGTGCCTTCCAGAGCCCGGCTTAAAGGATTGCTGTCCACCACCTGCTCGGAAGGAATATTCCAATAAGGAACATCTAATGAAGGGGCGTTGTACAATCCACCTACCGTCACCGATTGCTGCTTCAGCGGATGCTCCAGCGTGACATGGCCAGACAGATGATTCTTCCGCACCTCGTAGCATCTCGGCACGCACACCCTGAAATAAGATACATTATTTACAAGAAGTATTTGTTTATTTTCGGGGAAAGGCCTACCAATCCAAGTTCGACATGGCGTCGTGGTTGTTGTTGTCGGCATTGCAAACAGCTGTTTGCTGCCGGGCAAGGGCGTAGTTATATCAGCTACTTAGGGGCCCGCCATTTTCTCGGGAGGCGACTGTACTTTTGTTCGGTTCCTCAAAAAATTTCATAAATATAAAGTAAAAGTTTAATTTTATTATAATAAAAATACAAAATATAACTCGTATTACCCACCAAAATAGAATCAACGTCATTCAATTGAATAAACAATAATAATATAATTATTTTAATATACATAGTTTTTACCAATAATATAAATAAAATATGTGACAATATAAATAAAAGCCATATTTTCTAGATCTTGAATAGTAAAAATAGTTTATTTTATATATATACATACAAATATGTGACTCAATTTGTTTTTTCTTCGCGCCGATATTTTATTTCAACCCTCTGCTGCGCCCATGAGAGCAGCGTTTATATGGGTGAATGGCATTATTGGTTGCGAACCACGTGAATGGCAAATCCAGCTGACAAGCGACGCGTTTTATTTTTTGAGTTAATAAAAAAACTTAAATTAGTTTTAATATCGGATTGCGGAAAATAAAATGTCAAAGTCTGCGCTTAAACACTTGAAAAGCACATGCCGCGTGTGCGGAAAGTATGCGAGCAACAAGCGTTCGCCGAAGATCTTCGAGCGGACCAATACAAAGACGATCGACTGCATCGAGGCGATCACAGGCCTCCGGGTAATTTTACAGTTTTTCATTTTAAGATTTCGTAAAAACTTATCAAATTTATGCTATTTTTCCAGTTGGAGAACTATGGCTGCCTTCCGGATCAAATTTGCGAGTGCTGCAGCATGGAATTGGCCTCCGCTATAAAGTTGAGGGAGCGTTGCATTGCCGCTCAGCGGGAGCTGCTTATGGGGTTAACCGAGGAACAGCGCCAAGGCATCTCGCCGTTTTACCGTGCTGCCGTCATGGGCGAACCTCTTGAGGAAACGATCAAAAAGTCCCAGCCGCCCGACGATGACGAGTTAATGCAATCCTATCAGGAAATCGTGGTAGAGGAGCCCAAACAGGAAATCGACGATTCGAAGATAGAGTATGACGACAACGTCTTCTATGAGGTGGCGCCGGGTAACACTGTCGAGGATGACGAGAACTCTTTAATTGAGGAGGCCGAATACGACTCTATCATAGCCGAAGACGACGATCATCAGGTGGAGGTAGACGAGGAGGCCGCCGAGCTGATTGTCGGGGATGGAGATGCCGCCGAATCGTATGTTTACGACTCTGACGACGAGGTAGCCGTGCTGGACAACGTGTTGGATGACGAGTACGAGCACGAGAATATTGTAGTGAAGAAGTGCAGTCTGCCGCCGAAGCCAAAGGTCCGTGGGGATGATCCGCGTCGTCGCGGCACTGGAGGAGTGTATATCTGCGATCAGTGCGGAAACCACATCAAGGGGCGCATGGCATTCGAGCTCCACTGCCGCCGCCATCGCGGCGATAAGCAATTCGGCTGCGAGTAAGTGGCTCCTAATTTGCCCCAAGTACAGTTTTAAAAATAGTTTCCTCCACAGACTTTGCCAGTCGCGCTTCTGCACCACCTCGGAGCTAAAGCGCCACATGCGCAAGCACACCGGTGAGCGTCCGTTCGCCTGCCAGTATTGCGGTCGCTGCTTCACCGACTACACCACCCGGGTCAAGCACGAGCGTACCCATACCAACGAACGCCCGTACGTATGCGGCACCTGCGGCAAGGCCTTCACCACCGGCTACATCCTTAAGAATCACATGCTGATACATTCCGGCGAACGTGCTTACAGGTAAGTGTGGCTATACAACCTTGAAAAACAAAGAATCGAATTGTATGTACTAATCCCTTGCAGATGCGAGCTGTGCGATAAGTCGTTCATGCTTCCCACACACTTAAGCACCCACTTCCGTTCCGGCGTTCACAAGAGGCACATGGAGAAGGCCGAGATGAAACAGGTACTAGAGCAGGAGCAGAAGCGGGATCTCAAGGAGGAGGAGGAGGACAGTCTGCACATCTAGAAGGAGGCGCTTGAAAAGGTAGCAATATTAAGTAACACAAGAACGACGATGGCGCACAGCCAAGGAGCATTTCTGCTAAACATAATTGTACACATTTATTATAATAGAATTTAATCTTGAATAAATCAAAGCTTCAAGTCCCAGCCAAGTGTTGTGCAACAATTTTATACTAGACTGCGTGTCGGGGCGAATGGCAAGGCCAAGCAGCTGGGCCAAGCGTCCTTTATTCACTATTTATCAACAGTCTTGACAATATTAAATTGATCTTTAAATTAAGTAAAATGCAGCCGAAACTGTGTCGAGCGTGTGGGAAGTGCACAAATGTCGAAAGGTCCATAAATATGTTTGAAGAACTTAATCAATCTATATTGGAACACCTCACATTGCTAACAGGAGTTTCGGTGGGTGAATATATGGTTTTCCTGCTATTGCCCTGTATTTACAAACTGTATTTCCATATTATTTATAAAGTTCGAAAACTGTACAGTTTTACCGAATCTATTGTGTATTTACTGCCAAATCCGAACAAGTCAGGCTATATCATTTCGGGAGCGCTGCTTAGAGGTCCAAAGGGAGCTGCTCGAATCGCTGAGCGACAAGGACCTGCTCCAAATACCCGATGACTACAGGAGAATCTTCGAGCCGGAGGACCACTCCATCCAGTCTCAGATTAGTATGTTAATCGAGGGAGTAGAGGATGAAGATGGCGCAGAGTATGACGCCAGTTTTAAGGAATTTCTCAGCGAACCCGACCACAAGGAAGACAGCCATCCAAGAACATTTGAAAGCAGAGAGGACGAGGACAATAATGATATTTATAGTGCAAAATATCAACATATATCTGAAAACGATGAAGAAAAAGAAGAGGTACTCATACCAACACAAAAGTCAGCAAACCAGAGCAGACGACGGAAGCCTGTCAAATCCGACGGGATCTTTATTTGCGATGAGTGTGGGAAGCACTTCAAGGGAGAGAAATCGTTCAAATTTCATTGTAATCGTCATCGCGGCGTCAAAAACTATGGATGCGAGTGAGTATTGTTCAGGCTCCGAACTGAGCTTTCTGGGCTCTGTCAAAATATTGTACATTTTTGCTTGCATACCTTTGCAGACTCTGCAAGGATAGCTTCTGTACAACGTCGGAACTCAGACGCCACATGCGGAGGCACACTGGAGAGAAACCTTTTGCATGTCGCCACTGTTTCCGCTGCTTCTCAGACTACAGTTCGCGACTGAAGCACGAGCGAACACACACGAATACGCGCCCATTTTCATGCAAGGAGTGTGGCCATGCCTTTTACACCGCCTACGTGCTCAAGAACCACATGCTCATACATACGGGCAAGAGGGCTTTTAGGTGTGCAGCCCTGACTCCCATCCCTTGGGAACTAAGTTTCAGTTTCTCACTTTTTACTTACACTTACAGGTGTGATCCTTGCGATAAATCCTTCAGTCGCGATGTACACCTCACCGCTCACTACCGTTCGAAAGCCCACAAACTTAAGGTGAAGGAAGGTACCAATTTGCCATCGGGAAACGAATCGGATAAGTAATATTAACTTGGAGACCGAAGTCAGAAACAGTATTACGAATAACTTCACCTAGGCCATACATTATCGTTTAAGAGGATCTTTTGTACTAATCGTCGAGCAAAGAAAATACTTTTAAATTATATTTGGCTTTGTTTCTTGTGGTTGAGATTGGTTCTAGGCTCTAATTTGTACTATACACCAACGGGGTCGACGCTAAAGCAGCCAGATCTAAAGTTGCATCCTGCTGCTCCTGTTCCACGGGCAAAGGCACTTCTATTGTAAAGGCTATAGCATCCGGCTCTATCTCCCCTCGGTGAGGCACTGATTCACCCTGTTCCGACTGGGACGGTTCAACCTTTGACTTCTCCACGTTGTGTTTGTGAGCATTGGAGCGGTAATGGGTCTTCAAGTGGGTCGGACGCGCAAAGGAACGCTGACACAGCTCGCATCTGCAAGGAATAAGACTTTGTTGAAGTGATCGATCGCTAAGGAGTCAAAGCATCAAGTACGCACCTGAAGAGGCGCTCGCCGGTGTGGATGAGCATGTGATTTTTGAGAATATAGGAATTTGTAAACGCCTTGCCGCATGTGGCACAGACAAAGGGTCGATCGTTGGTGTGGGTCCGCTCGTGCCGTAGCCGTCCGCTGTAATTGACATAGGTGCGGTCACAGTAGCGGCAGGGGAATTTACGGTCCCCTGTGTGCATCACCTGGTGACCTTTCAGCTCACCGGACGAAAGGAAACGGGCGGGACAGAGTCTGCATATACAATATGATAACTTTCGATTACTCGTCAAATTAAAAGCAGTTGGTACTTACTCGCACTGAAAGGGCCTGATTCCGCTGTGCTTGCGCAAGTGCCGATCGAAGGAGGACTTGCCGGTGATGTTGTTGCCACATTGATCACAGAAAAAGACCGTTAGCGGGACTTTGGGACGCTTTTCACTTTTCTCGGTCCTACTCTTCTTGGGCGGACCACGACGACGGGCTCTTTTCACTCTGGCAGGCGAGGAGGATTCTTCGTCTTCTTCTTCATTCGAGGAAGTCATTTCCTTGACGGCCTGCTCCATGTCAGCCTCGTTGCAGGAGTCTAAATGATCTATGGCATCATCATTGCCGTCGTTCTCCTCGTCGCCATCGCTAAGACCCTCCAGCTTGATCATGACCTGTAGGGGACTGGCCGGCGTCTGGGGATCAGGGTACTCATGGCGCCGCTTTTGGGAGCGGGCACTGCGGCGGCGGCGGTTTACACATGACGATGACTCCTCGAATATCTTTTGACTGGTCAGACAACGCTCACGAAAGGCAATGGCACTTGCGAGGTCCGATTGGCAGGACTCGCACATCCAGTCGGGAAAATCCGGCTGGCATTGCAGCTGGCGTTGGAAACAATACCATTAATGGGGCTGTAATTACCAATTAGCTATTTGCTAGTAGACTTACTAGAACGCCGGTGAGTAAATTTATTTGCTGCAGTGCTTTCCGCGAACTGCTGGTGAACAGCTTGAGGGAATTCGAGTTGTCAGTGCTGCTTGCGCAAACCCGGCACACATTTTGAAGCATTTTTGGGTGCTCCAAAAATAAATACGGGTAAATTCCTAATGGTAAACAAAGACAACCACCCACGAAAGTTTGACATTCACTACGCAACGCAAACAATGGTCCAGCAATTGCTGTCGTTAGTCAACACTGTCAGTGGCACAAAACAGAATTTCAAATTTAAAATTTCAGAATTTATAATTATTCAAGATCAAAAATTCAAGATATGAAATGTTATTTGCTTTTTAAGTTTCCCCAAATCTAATAAATTTTCCATTAGATATAGTAGTAATAAAAGATTATCTTTTATAGCTCCTGCGGAATAACTCTAATTTTGTTTTTCTGATCCTCCTCCGCCTTTCTTTTGTGCAATCGCGATCGGAAGTGCGTCACCATATGGGTCTTCCTTTGGAAGGAACGATTGCAAAGATCGCACTGGAATCGTCTCTCCCCAGAGTGGATGAGCATGTGATTCTTTAGAATATAGGCATTTGTGAAGGTCTGCCCGCATTCAGCACAAACAAAGGGTCGCTCGTTGGTGTGGATCCTCTCATGCTTCAGCCTGCCCATGTAGCTTACATATTTCCTCTCGCAGAAGCGACATGCGAACGGCTGCTCTTTAGTGTGGACGCGGAGGTGGGCACGCAGCTCGGCCGCGCTGAGGAACCGCGCAGCACACTCCCTGAAAGAGGGGCAGTATCACTATTAGCATGCAATTTACAATTATAATCTCCACAGAGACGTGGGGGACGTAAGATGGAGATATAGACTCACTCGCAAGCAAACGGCCGTTCTCCGGAGTGCTTTCTCATATGGCGTTCGAAAACTGGCTTCGAGGTAGCATGAACTCCGCACATTTCGCATATATAAACCAAATCTTCTGGCTTCGATTTGAGCCTATTCCTGTGCCTTTCACGCTGGACAGACGCCGGTGGCGGAGCTTCTAGAACAGTTCGTTTTAGTGTATCAAATGGCTCCTCTTCCCCAGCTGAATCGCATATGAGCAAATTGTCCGAGTTGTCCTCTTCAATCAATATTTGATACATTTTCTGCGGCATCCTGATGTCATCGTCGCTCTCTCTATTAGTTTTGGTCTGCAGGTGTTCGCGTTTCTTTTCCTGCTGAGTCTCTATCTCTGTATCAGAGTCAGACCATCCGGAAATTTCCGCAACGCTGGGATTCCACCTTTTCTGAACCTTGATGCAGAGCTTACGGAATGCCAAAGCCGATCTGAGATCGGACTGACAGCACAGACACATGGATTCGGGTGCATTGGGCAGCACCTCTAACTAATATTTATAATTTGGTATATCTTTGACTCTAAGCAGCTCGTTAAACTTACCTTAAGCCCAGTTATCAAGTACAAATGCCTCAATAGTTTCTTATTTTCCAAATCAAAAAGTTTCTTGCTCTGTTCGCAGATTCTCTGTCTTCCGCACAGCCGACAGCTAACTTCCAGCATCTTAACACCGTCGCATGAGCTCGACTAATTGAAATGCAAAGTGCTTGGAAAATCTGTCAATTGGGAAGCGGAATAGAGTAGCTGCGTCGACAGTCACACGAGAACGCGTAAGGTAAAGCGCCGAAGCAGGGAATTTTTAAAAAAGAGTTTCATTTATTTATATCAAAAACAAGGCAGTCGCTTTATCAAAAAACCATCTTACTACACGATGCACAAATTTAGAAATATACATCAATTCTTACAGATTATAATTTCAATACGTACAGAAGATTTTAAAAAAGGATAAGCTAACAAATATTTCAAGGAGATTTCTAGGATCAGGAGAAATTACAACATTAAAATCTAAAAACACAAAACCAGTATAAATTGGTTTTCTAAAACAACGGTTACTGTAGCTCGATTGGCCAAAACTTTGTGAGTAAAAAAAAACAATTAATTTATAAATAATAACATCCATATCTAATATGATATGCTAAATATTATTGCCAAAAAATAGACCTACATTTACTAATCGATCAAAGTCCATCTGCATACATTTACGAGGATTTACGGATTTGTGTAGTTTTTAAGTGCACTTACGTATTATTGAAATATGTTCTTTCATGATACTTTACGGTTTTTTTTATCCATTGGGAGTATTTAAAATTTAGAAGCTGAGCTTTTAGATTATTAGATTAATAGTTCTGCATACTCCATTTAAAATTTTACAAATTTAAACTTTTTGACAATTTTTGAAAATTTTAACGATGTCAAGTTAGGCATCAGTTAAAAAAAATATTAAATTTTATATTAGATCGTCTCGGCTTGATACTGATCAAGAATATATATGATTTGTAGCGCTGTATAAAAGGCTACAAGGGTATAAAGATACAAGGCAAATTATATGAACTCTTTTTAAACCTAATTTGTTAATTGGTTAATAGGCACGGCTAGATTTGTTCTTAAATCCTATAAACTAATGTTCTTTGGTTAGATAAAAATATATTTATGGCTTCGTTACTTGATTTTTCCTGCTCTTGTATAGTTTTATGGTCACTGAGAATACATTAAGAAATTTGGCTTTTAAACCTAACAAGTGGAAGACAATTGTTTCCAAATATGGCAAGCTTTCTTAAGGAATACTGTTTTTGATTTGTTTAAAACCTTAACGGTTTAAATTATTTGGTGTCATCATTTTGGGTTACGATTTAAAATATGAGATTTATCCGATTCATAGTTGTGTGATGTTTTTTTTATAAAATATTGCTTAAAATTCAAATCAGATTCAATGTTAACTTTGGTTTTTGCTGTCTCCTAATTATTTTGTGATTCTTTTCTGTGATGCATACCGATAAAATATTGCTTAAATTTCAAATTAAATTCAATGTTGACTTTGGTTTCTGATGTTGGGATTCATACTTACCGAAATGGCTTCTTTTCGTTGTTGATTTCTTTTTGCACGATGATATCTAGAGGGACACAGAACTGAAAACATCTACACATAAGAGGTCAAATTGCGACTGTTCTAACTCTTCTTGGGTAAATTTGTTCAGATTTTCAGTATCGTTATCATTGGTTATGAGGCCAGCCTCAAAGGTATCCTTTCCAGCCGGAACCTTTTCTGCCATTTTGGCTTTCCGCTTATGAGTGTTTGATGTGTAGTGGGTGACCAGATGTTTTTTCAGGGTGAAGGATCGATCGCATGTATCGCAGCTGAAATATAAGATTACCAGCATAACTCTATGAATATATTTCAAAACTGGCCTTACCGGAACATCTTTTGGCCCGTGTGCGTCTGCATGTGGGCCCTCAGGACGCAGACCCGTGTGAAGGCCTTGCCGCATTGGTCGCAAACAAAAGGCCGTTCATTGGTGTGGATTCGTTCGTGCTTCTTTCGGCCAACTACGGAGAAATAGCGACGGTCGCAGTAGCGACAGGGAAACGGCGGTTCCTTGGTGTGGTGGGCGAGCATGTGAGCACGGAGTTCGTTTCGGGAGAGATAACGCCTCGGACATTCCCTGGAAAGTAAATATTAAAGGTTTAGCTTTAAATTTGGGATATACCAGGGAATGGTTTCATTTACTTGCAGGGAAATGGCTTCTCGCCTGCATGTCTATATTCGTGTCGCACAAGAGATGCCCTGTTCTTTTTTACAATACCACAGGTGCCGCACTGGTGGACTTTCAGCTTTGCAGGTACATAGTGCTCAGGATCCGCCTCGCCTTCCCCTTTTTGCGGGATCTCCGCCAGCTGCTTAGTTTCATTGTCATTCGTGCCACCTGTTGATTCCTCTACGACTGTAGTTTCCGGCAACTTTACAACAATGTCCACTGTTTGCAACGGTTCAACAGAACCTGGGGGTCGACAGGGGCTCCTCGGAGATTCGGATTCTATATCTCCCTCCACTTCATCTGCCTTAAGGCCTCCCTGTTCCGACTTAAGGTTCTCCACCTCTGCCCTAAAGTTCTCCTCTTCATCCTCCGCCTCCTTTTTTTCTGGCACCCATTTCTTCTGCTCCTGGATGCAGTGCTTTCGGAATTGTATGGCCGAATTGAGGTCCGTTTGACAGCAGAAGCACACCATGTCCGGAGCTCCAGGAATTTGCTGCAACTGTTCACAAAAGGGCGTGAATTAGCTAGATCTATTTTTAATTATGTTCAAAGCTCACTCGAATGCCAGTGACTAGGTAAATGCGCCGCAGTGTTTCCAGGTTATCCAGTTTAAAGAGTTCCAGGGCTTTGGGACACAGAGTACTCTTACCGCAAACGCGGCACACATTAATTAACATTTTGCCTTTTGTGGATAATAAACAATTGATGTAAAACTAATGAAGAATTAAAATTATGTCTATTCACAGCGAATCGCGTGCGTTTCTAGTGTTAAGAAGCGGCAAAATAAGAGCTAAGTTGCGCTGTGTAACGTATTTTCAAAATTGGATTTGTGTAACGGATTTCTTAAATTCAAACAACTTATAAACTTTTATATCTTAAGCCCTACTAAATAAGTAATTTGTTAGCAAATTAGTGTTTGCATTGTTTGTGTTTTATTTTTCCCGGAAGTTAGGTTAATTTAGTAGGAATTAATAGTTTTTAATGATTTTAATGCCGGGAACTGGGAGAGATTGAATTAGAACATTTTCCTATACGTCCGAACAGTCGTTGTCTTCGTATGCCTTGATCTTGCACTCTTTGATCTGCATTTTTTTATGGAAGAGAATTGTGCTGTGCAATGCATCCTCTCTTTCACGAGCGATCTTCAACTCAAGGAGATCCAGGCGCCGCTGCTCGACGAGGATGCGATAACGATGGAGCTCCTGCTGCCTTTGTCGGAAGTTGGGCAAGTGGGGACCCGTGCTCCCACTGCTGGTGCTGGGACATTTTTTGCCATCTGCGGCTGTGGGTGAGCCAGCCTTTGTACCGGCGGCCACCTTGCCCGTCGTTGAGCGGCGCTTGGACGGGGAAGTCCCATCCCGTCGCGTCGTCTCTGACAACGAGGACGTGGTGGGCGCCGATATATGAACACTGACCAGGTCGTTTTGCATGCGCTGCGGAGGATTGGAGTCCAGCATGGGGCTGTTCTTGGGGGCTTCCAGCTCACCAGAGCAGCATGAATCGGAGTCATTCTCTACGCTTAATCCTTGAGCGAACTTCGGTGCCTCCTCACGCACCACACACGACTGCTGGGGCGGCAGGGTAAAGGACTCCACTTTCAGGTCCGAAACAACTTTGCTGGACGTTGAACCGCGGGAAGTACTAGGTATTCGGTCCGATCCGAAATCCTTGCTTCGCTTGTACTTAAGAGATTCGTAGGAGGGCCTATACCGCAGAGCCAAGCTGGGTTTTACAGACAGCCTATTATCCTTCTCTTCCTCCTCCTCTTCCGAAGCGACATCTCTTCCCGGGACCGACCGCTTTGAAAGGCTTTTGGGCTCCTTTACCTCTGGCAGCGAAGTCGAGGATGGTTGGTTTATTTTTAAAGTCGGCTCTTTGAATAGCAGCTTTCTGTTTTGCTGGTTTGATGAGGGATGTATGCAGCGTCCAGGGGAGCGTCGATAGGTGACCACAGAGTCGAAAGTCTCCTCCATATCCTCCTCGCTGAGCTTCCACATGACACGACGACTGCTGCTGGACATGGACTGATCAAAGCGTTCATCTTGAATTAGAAAAAAATTGTTTAGTTGCTTAAATTAGAGGATATATGTGTATTGAAGTTCACCCGATTTCTGGTTTTTGTCCATGATGATTGAATCAACCTCCCGAGCAGACCTGCATAAAGTTTTGCTTCGAATTTTGGGGACTACACAAATTTGGAAGATATCTGTATGTGTGTTTCTGAAATATTTGTAAAAATTTTGCCCCTTTCGCTCTAAAGATAATCGAAGTAATGGGCGAAGCCTACTATCCTAAGCTAGAAATTGAGCTACATCCTTATAATCTTCGCTTTTTCTCTCTTGGGAGCGAAGTCTCCTGTCCCGTTTATACTTGGAGAGAATAGTAAAAGTTCAAACTGTGACCCTTTTCGATATCGGGTTGACTTCAGTGAAACGAGAACCAACCTTGAGAGGTCTTCTACTAACATACAGATGTCAATTTTTTAGTTTGGATCTTTAATTGGTATTTTCATTGAGTGTATATAATTTTTCATAAAACCTTATAAGTTTTTCTCGCTTTTGTTTATTATTAACTTATCTCCGTTTTACACGCGCTTTAAAAGTATGTTAACATTTGGCGTTCAACGAAATTACATAAATATTATACAATTTTTAAATTATTCAACTTAGGATGATGCAGCTCTTTTGGTTTCGGTTTTGGTTGTCCTCTAATTAAAATTGTTCATTTAAAAGCATGAGGTTCGTGGACTGTTGAGTTGAGTTTTGTGATCGATTTGTGAGCTAATTTCCTGCTATGAAACCACAAACAGTTCTTATAAATAATACACAATCTTTGGTGTAGCTTAGAAGTTGTTTTGTGGACAATATATATTAGTGACTAGCATTCCTTCCTTCTCTTGAATCCTCGGTTCCTCATAGGCGGGGATAATTGAGCTTGACATATCGGGGGTGTTTCAGAGGTTTGCCAAAACGGGCAGAATCTTTAGAGAGAAGGATTTCGCAATAGACTTTGCGGCACTACAGTGGAGGGTAGTCTCTCGCCTAATTATTAACACTCTAAAATGTTTAGTATGATTTAACTAATTTGTTTTTGTTAGCTTTTACACTTGGATTGGTTGCCTGTTGCATTAAGTACCGTCTTGAACATTGTTATTTACGCTATATGCTAGTTTTATATAAAGTATATATGCATTAAAGTACACACATGGTCATGCCCTTTGCCTTCTTGATCTGTTCGCATTCGAATAGTGTTTTATGAACGAACTACTAACCGCCTCACTAAGTGTTAACGGTTTAGTCCTTCCTTTCGGCGATCTGAAGCACATTTTACATATGATTCTTCTTGTGACTAGATTTTTTAGATATTCTATTTTTACATTTTTTTTTGGTTTGTAAAGATTCGAGTTATTTGTGAATTAATATAAATTAGTTATCTTTTTTTGTTTAGCTTTTTTTGGTTTAAAGATTTTTTTACAAAAAAATTGTCATCTTAAAAATGTGAAAATTATTCAAGTTTAAGTTTTCTTAGCTTTTCTTGCTTTCTTTTTTTTGTTGTCTTATATTGGTTCCAATTGATGCTTAAATGTTAACAATTTTTGTATATAAAACCGTTAAGTATATGTATATATATGTATGTGTGTGTTGTATGTTATCATAAATCTTATCCTTTAGGTATTAATATATGCTACATATGTTCTTTTTTCTTTTGTTTCTGTTCTGCTTGGTTAGGTTTCCATCCTCCTCCTCCTCGGGCATGAGCAAGTTAGCAATTTAGATGCTTCTGCGGTTTCTCACTTCATTTTTAATGCATTTTGTTTAATTTTCTGATCCGATCTTTTTGTATATTGCTAACACTTTGCTAATCACCACATATAAATGTTCATCTTCATCTCCATCAGTGGCTGGTGATGACTAATCATAAGTTACTGGACGACACAGTGAGAAAACGAAGACGATGGCGTACCACACTTCGGTCAGGTAAAGGGCAATCTGCAGCGTGCACAGGCAGTACTCCAGGCGCAGTCTGTATGTCTGCATCAGCAGCAAATAGGACACACCCAAGAAGCATGGAGCGGTCATGAAGACCGAAAGTATGGCTGACCAACCTGAAAGAGATAGTAAAGCTAAATAAATATGTTTTCTGTAAAACAAGTTGAACTAAACTAATTGCTTTGTATGTAATATTGCTTAAGAGCAAAAGTATTTTCTAAAAACGACAATTATCGTATAAAGTTATTCATACTTAAGTAAGTATAAAAACACATTCCACCCTGTTGTTTTAGTTAATCCTAAAATTAGATAAGCGTGCTCTCTACCTCGGTCGGCCAAAGAACTCATGCGTCCCATTATCAGGCGGATCGTCTCGAAGACAATGAAGCTAACCATTACCGCCGAGTCCAGCGCAAGGGTATGGCCGGTGTAGCTGAGATTGATGGCCTTCAGCAGACCCATGGCCATTTCACAGCATGCGAACATCCCGAAGTAGAAAGAGTTGAGGTAGATTAACACCTCATAGTTCATGCTGGGATTCGGCTTCTTTGGCACGAGCGGTGGCGGGCGCTTGGGCGGCATCTCTCTCTCAGCGGCGGTGGCTTGGCACCTCTAAGACTACGAACTACGGCAAATTGGCCCCAAATCGATCTCCCGGATCGCTAGCACAGCAGTGGCGGCGGCGTTGCTCACGTTGGGCACTGTATTTATAGACTGACCATAATAATAACGCGGACCTGCCTGCCGTGCGGTTCGCTTGGCCATTGCAGCGGCATCTCGACATCGGCATCGGCGGTCTCGCGCTTTGTCGCTGGGAACTGTGCCGCCTTGCTGCTGTTTATTTGAATAATGTGCTGCCTGGTCGTTGTCGCCTTTTATTTGTTTCACCCGCTGGGTGGTTGGTCAGCACTGACCGGCGGATGACCTGCCCCGAAAGGTGTGAGATTGATTCCACTGGGGTTTGCCACTACCATAAAGGAAATTAATTTAAAAGTTCCTAGGCGGAAAACTACTTTGTGAAAGCGTGCCAGAAATGTATTAAAGTTAAACTTTTCGGTAATATGACATGTAAAATAGCTATAATTCTAAAACAGGCTAAATTTTGTTAAAAAAATTAATTGTAAGAGTACGTGTTCTGCGCTTTACTTTTGCAATAGCGTGCCGGAAGACCTTTGCTGAAGTCACACGAATGTTTAACACTGTGGCGACATAGGACCGGCAGAGAAATATTCTGATAATAAAATTGAAAAATATAGTTGCTTTAATATTTGGACTATTACTTATTTTACTATTGTCTCTGAGCACTAAAAGTGTCGAAGAAACATATGTTCCTACATCAATAGATCATTTCTGACAATGTTTGTAAACAGCTAATTAAATTTAAATATATTCTTGAAAACTCTGATTTAATATTTTGTATTTTTTTATTTATAAAAGTTCCCTCAAGTAAATCCTTGATTTAAATCTTTTTCTTTCATACCATCGTAATGCTAACAAACACAGATGGACTCTTGATCAAAAGTGTTCCCTGTGTAGGGCATAATTGTTAACCGAGACCGACCGTACCGAGAGCCCTCTCATTTGGCTTTTCTAGCGCCAGCCTAACGTGTCCGCAGTGGCCCGTTTATATTACATTTGAATTAGAAGTGTACATTGCACCTAGGGGACAGCAGCAGCAGCAACGGTATTGCACGAGCTTGCATTTTGCATATAATTTTAGACACCATCACAACGGCTGCTATATAAAAAGATCAAAACGAGCGAGTCCGAGGCGGAGAGTCGGGACCAACATCGCTGCTACGCCAGCATCATCAGCAGCAGGGAGGCTACGCCGGCGGCCACAAAGGCCGGACAAAAGAATGCAAACCGAAGAAATTCAAATTAAATGCAGCTCTGCATTTGATAGAATCGGTCGGATCGCGTCGCGTCGCGTTACAATACGGTGCCATGCAGTTTCCGCGGTCGCGAGAAAGATCTGTGCGGATTATATAAGTTGAGATAAAGGTTCACGACGTACCTTGAGGAAAATCCTTTCTCCAGTGTGAGCCCCAAAATGCATGTTTGGGTACGGGTTTTGCGATCTTAGTGCTGGAAGAGAATCCTTGAAATGGTCGAGAGTGCGGTTCAGTTGAGATAGTCGGACATCAAAATGGCCAAGCTTGGAAGGCCTTGGCGTATTGCTGGAAGTGAAAGTGCCACAGGAAAGTGTCTCGTCGTCTTCGTCGTAGTTGTCGCTCAGCTGTTGTTGCAGCCTCCTCGGCTTTGTATGTTCCTCTTCCACCTTGTCTTCCTTCTCCCCCAGGAGGGAGGAGTGCTAGTGCTGGCTTGGTCTTAATCTCGATCTTGGTCGTTGTCGTGGCGGCGGCAACGTGGTTTATCAACTGCTAGGTGTATGTCACGGGGCGACACATTGTACAAATGAATATGCTGGCGTAGACTAGTTCAGCACCTTGTAGGGTGATCATTAAGGCACTCAGAATAATTTCGAGTTTGAGAACATAGGTTTGAAAACAACACAAGTAGATAACAATAGCAAGACTGGGCAGTGTTAATATTACGGATGCGGTTGCTTGCCACCCTGCAAAAATGAAGAAAAATCGTATTATTTAGAAAACGGGTCTTTTTGAATAATTTACATTATTATACAGTTTATAGATTGAATCAAAAAATGTTTTGCTTAGCCCTCCCGAACCTCTCAATCCGCATAATCTTTTGCTTTCGCACTCAAAACCGCACGAACAGAATTTTAATAGAAAGACTGGGAAAACTGCTTTTGCTAGAAGATCATTTCTATAGCGAAATCCTAGTGTTGAGTTTTAAATCATTTATACCGTTGGCTATGGTGGTTTATTTATACATAAATATATTCCAAATGAGTAGCAGATTTAAAGCACTTAATTTCATATCCATAGATTGCCATACATAGCATGATTCACGGACAACTTTGAGTCCCATATATTTATTAATTCTTTTTCTTATAAAATGGCTCTGTAGTTGCTCGTACAGATTTCAGTGGCTCATCTCAATTATAAATTCTTTGATAGATTCCCATTTAATATTGTTTAATGTACCAAAAGGGCACCATTTCAACCCTCAACCCCCTGCCTCTCCTTTCCAATCCTGCCGCTCGAAACATTTACACTCATGCGGGTGATGACCATAATTACGCATACGCCGTGTTGACTACACACATGTTTGTACATATACATCAACGTATGTATGTATGTACATGTACGACGAAACGTTTATGGGTTATGGCCACAGCGGGCACGGACAGTGGGAGTGGGAGCAAGGGAGGCGCCGCCTGTCGCCATTGGGACCGGGAAAACAAATAATTTCGCCATGTCATCATCGGTGTGGCGGATTAATCCCACAAACAAATACTCGGACTACTTACCACGATCGCTGAGACTGCTCTTGCGGCCGAAGACGATGCGCAGGGTCTCGATGATGCACAGGGAGAGCAGGATGCTCGCCTCGCGGGACAACGCATTCTCCCCGTAATTGAGATTGATGGCCTTCAGCACGCCCACGCCCACCTCGAAGGCAGCGTACATGCCGAAGTAGAACGAGTTTAAGTACATAAGGATCTCGTAGATGAGGCTGGCGTTCATGGTGGTCGCTACTTAATGTCCGCGATCTCAATCAGTTCCGTTTCCTCCTCCTCCTCCGTCGCTCCCGAGGTGCTGCGCTGCGCTGCGCCCTCAGCCGCCGGATGTCACCTGGGCAGTTTGGGGCAGCTTCTCCAGCTCTGCCAGCGATAGCAGCAGTATCAGCAGCAGCAGCAGGTGGCTCGCCTCCCTTACGACAGCATCGAGGGGACTGGGTCTCGTGGCGTTGCTGGATGTAGATGCGGACGGTGGTTGGTGCTGCTAGTGGCGCTCTTGGTGTATTTTTAATTGCGGTCTGCTCATATGTATATATTTATGTATATTTACTTATCGCCCTCACCTCCACTTTTTGGCTCTTCTTCTTGCACCCTCCTATTGTTGTTGCTGTTGGTGCGTTGTCATGGGGAGTCAGCGGGCAGCGGACATAAGTGGGCCGTGCTTCGCGGCGACAACTCTATGCTAATATTAAGTGTTGCGTTCACGTTTATTTATACGCGTGTGCTGTTGGCTACCAGTAGTTGGTTGCTTGTTGGCGAGAAGAGAAGCACATAGAGGGGGCTTATATAAAAACTCTGCCCATCGGATGGAGCCTCCCGCGCTAGATATTTTCGATTTTCTTCTTCTTTCTCTGGACATTTCCAAGAACGGCCACTCTGCGCTAGGCGCATTTCTCACCAGTACTGTCACTATCGGTCGTCATTTTATAGCTAGACAGACCAACGAATATAGCCAAAATATCGAAATCTAAACAATGGGCACAATTCAATTCGTTGTAGACAATAGAATTACTTATTAAAATAGGTGTAAAATAGCCAAAATAACTGGCTTCTGGAAAATTTAGTGGTTTTCGGTTTGGTGTCTTACAAAATTTCCAGATTTGGTCAGGCAAGAAATGATAATTCGGCAACACTGTTTCTCACGCTCGCGTCACGGCTCAACTCACTCAGCACTCGATAGCTATCGATAAGCAATCCATTAACTTTGCGGGCCGATTCGGCTTATTTGTAATAACTTTGCTTTATTCGTCGCATCATCTTCCTTTTAAATGTATAATTTGACCTAAACGATACGTGGGTTTTCTATAAAAAGGATTAATTAAAAAAAATCACAGTAAACAACTCTGACTTCCAATTGGGAATCGAAGTTTTCATGAAGCGATAATATCGGGTTTGACATTTGGTTTTGCTCATCTCTATTTCAAGGAGACGGTCACATTGTGATTGTTTTTGAGTTCTGAAATTTGTTCTATTTACATAAAATAACTTCGATTTTCGCAATGCCGGCGGATCAGATTTTGTACTCGGATAAGTACTTCGATGACAAGTACGAATACAGGTAGATGAAGTATTATTCGTTAAAGACATTGGATTCTAATTGCAGTGATCTCTTGCAGGCACGTAATTTTGCCTGCGGATTTGGCCAAACATGTCCCCAAGGCCCATCTGATGACGGAGACAGAGTGGCGCAATCTGGGCGTGCAGCAGAGTCCTGGATGGGTGCACTACATGGTCCATGCACCGGAGCCGCATGTGATTCTCTTCCGTCGCAAACGCGTCGAGGAGGAAGCGGCGGCGCCACAGGTGGCAGCTACTTCGGAATCGCAGAATCGCGCGAATGTGTGCGCCTAAGACAGAATCAGACCAGTTTATTGCCACTCAGGGAGTCTCATATACTCATGCAGTATTTCATAAGTTAGCATCAGGCATCCTGATGTAAAATTAAGTTCCATAGCTTTAGGAGCTGACTAGTTCAAAGAAACATACATATATGTACATACATATGATACCAAGTTAATTTCATTAGTTTATTTACCTAAAATACAATCGAAGCGTACGCCAAGTGTACTAACAATTAAAAGTAGAGGTTGTTAATTAATTTGTCCTATTGTAGCAGCGCCACACCGCCGGGACCAGGCTGTCCGTCCAGCTGTCGTGACTCAGATTGCAGTTCTTTTTGGCATAGTGTTCCATGGCGTAGAGCGAAATCAGTATGCCATTGCCTGAGATTAAAGAGAACCACAGGAAGACGTTGCCCAGTATTTTGGGAGCGCTACGCATAAGGAATACCAGCGAGACGCCCACAATCCCAAAGAAGAAGAACATGACTGGAAAGAACATTTGCAGAGCTAAGCCGAGAACCTGCTCGTGCACCACCGCGGAGATCATGAAGACAGCCAGTGAGGCAGCCAACTTGGAACCCCGGAATACATGCACGTACATATCCTTGTAGACATACTCGTACAGCCAGTCGTGGACCACCACGTTCCAGTTCCTGTAGTAGGCATCGTAAGTGTGCGACGTCCACCAGTCCTTGTAGAACATTCGGTCACCAAAGCGCAGCAGCTCCGCGGTGAAGTTCAGCCACGAGTGGAGGATCAGGTAGAAGCCGCAAAGAAAGATCACTTGGCAAGGCAGCAGCATTCCAAACAGCTTAAGGATGAGCTTCGAGGCGTCCATAGGCTCCAAGCCGTACTGACCGAAGTGCTCGTGGATGTGCCGCTCGTGAATAAAGGCGTAGAGGAATGCAATGGCCACAACCTCCAGGAGGCGATTCAGGGCAAACTTCCAGCGGATGTGTGAGGTGCGCGGATAGCTGTCCCGGTAGATGAGAGTGGGTGCAAACAGGAAGTAGATGTAGCAGCTTAATGGCGGCACAAAAGGTCGTCCTGTGGGCTTCTCCTCATTTTCCTGATCCTCCTGTTTTAGTTTCCCCGCCACCACTCGAGCCGCATTGGATCTGACAAATGCGTGCATCTTCATCAGCAGGCGAGTGCTCTCCAAGAGCAGGACACAGCCGCTCACGAAGGGCAGATCAAACTTTAGACAGAGGGAACTGGCCGCGAAGCAGAACACCAGCTGGGAGCTGATGTACAGAATAAGGCAGCTGTGTGACCAAAAATGCTGAAGGGAGCCTAAAAAGCGGAAAAAAAGCTTATTAAAATTATTGCTTCACATATTTCTATTGGAAGCAGAGGAAGAATTTTAAGAGCATTTTAAAATATGAAAAAAAAAAAATGATTTTTAGAAGATTAACTCACATCTATTATACTATGTGCCAATAAAGCGAAAGTTTAATCGTTTAAACCCAAAGGCCTTTAACTCTTATCGTTATTTGGCTTTAATGAATTCGTCACCTTATGGTGGCTAAGTGAGTAATAAAAGTTATTTACAAATTCCAAAAAATAAGGGCTATATATGAAGCACTTTTTGTTTAAGTGCTTTATACAAAAATTTTAATAACTAATAGGCCAAATTCCGAAGTAAATAAAATTAATTTAATAAAAACCAATAATTCTACAGGAATTAGTTGGAAACAAAGAAGCTTTTCCCCTTGTAGTACTCCAACACTTACTGTGCGGCTTCAACTTGTGTCTGACCATCGCCCATCCTCGAAAGGCAAAGTAGAGCGCCAGGACAAAGACATGTTCCAGCAGCCAAGTGCCCATTACCCAGTGCAGGCGCCGTAGTCCGCCCCGGAAGGTGCCGAGGCCGAGGTCAATCCGCCCGTCCACAAAGTAATCGTGGCAGATCACGTTCAGCAGGAACATGATCAGAATAATGTAGAAGATGTGGTAGATGGTGCGCATGTGCTCCACCTGCAGTAGCGCCGTAAGATACGATTCCCGCGCCACGAAAACCTTTTCGGGCAGCTGTCGCCGCTGCTTTTGGCCGGGCTTCTCCGATTGCTGCGCCGGCGCCGTCGCTGTGGTGGCTCCACCATTTGCATGACCATTTGGTGAGTCGCTGACGTCCGCGGGCGCTGTACTGGTGACGCGATTGTGCCAGGTGCTCTTGACATTTGATCTCCCAAAGTTGGGGAACTCGTGGGCACGCAGCTCCTGCTGGCGGAGGTCCTGCAGGACGTCCTCCACCATGCAGGACAGCCGCTGATCAAAGTCCTGCAGCATCTTGGACTGGAACTTTTGCAGCTTCTCGCGCACAAAACTGAGCTCGGGCAACCTGGCCTCCTCGTCCTCCTCCGCCTCCTTCCGCTTCTCTCCATGCCTCTGTTGCTTCTCTGTGGCCATGACTGGAGCTGGGTGCGCCCTTTGTTCTTTGTGGCTAATCCTGGCCACTTGATAGCTTTTATAGCCGCGTTACTCAACCGATCTCGGCGACTACCCCCGGGTACGTCTGTTTGCACAATGTACGCAGTGTAGAGGCTTGCTGGCTCAGCTGGCTGTTTTCAAATCCGCGACGATAACGGCGCTTGGCTGACTTGGGGGCCAGAGGCACCGGCAAAAGGGGGATAATATACATAATATACAATATAATATAATATAATTCACAAAAAATAAATAATAAAACAGAATATTTAATTTAAATGATAATAATCTAAAATAAGAAATATTTCACCTTGGAAAATGTATTTTAAATCATCTTCATTTTTGAATATTTGTATTGTTGTCTGCAGTAATTTTAAACGATTTAAATTTTCATTAATTAACCAAAATAAAATTTATTAAAATTCTCTTAATTAAGCTGGAAATATCATAACTTATAATTGTCATGAAGCATATAGTATATATCTATGACACGCCACTGATTTCTCACCTCCGTTCTCTTAGGCACTCTCTTCGTTTGATCGCTCGCCTGATCGGCCCTGACTCTGGGATCTAATGTTAAGTGCGCTACAATTGTAATTGAAATACATTTGGTTTAATATCTCGCACTTTGAGCAAGACGATTAGCTGTCAACGGCACTTTAATCATTCTATTCTACGCCACCAAGAGCTGATAAGCCCATCGCAGTCCTGTCCCTAGCCCGGTGCACATGCACTTGATTTGTTTACATGACGGTGACCCCGATTGCATGTTCTTCGGTACATTGAGCACAGTGGGCTGAGAGCTTTTTTTAAACGGTACAAAATACTAATACTAGGCAACAGAGGCTTTGAGTGCATTCTGACATTACTCGTCATTATTTGCCTTTATCAGAGTTCACATGCCCCATTGATAGGGTATAATAAAACAGTTCAGATTATGTAAGATAAGTAATCATTTTATGGCTAAGCGCACCTGTGATCATGATGTACTTACGGTCTGATAATCTGATTGTAAAAATGAATTACATAATATATATAAGTACACATACTACTTTTCGTAAAGTAATAATGAGGCTTTCCGAGAAAATATAAAAAATGCCATCTGTTTCTTAAGTAAATATAACAAATAAAAGAGAAATATTAAAAAAATTTTATTACGGATAGACTTATAAATATCTGTAACGAAATATATGCATATGTGTAAGTTCTTCTGTCGAAAAACTAATATATAAAATATAAACATATTACAAAGTTTAGATAATTAGGAAAAAAGTATTATTAAAATGAATGAGATTTTAGGGAACATGATATTGGAGTGTTTAATACACCACCTATTTTTTTATTAATCCAATTACTTATTGGATATGTTTATCTTTATATATTTATGTTTATAATATATTAGAAATGGTTTTATTATATAATCTACTTATTTGCTAGATCCCGGGCTTATAGTCTCTGAGCTGGAGATGTTCTTCTAAGTAGATACATTATTCACTTGTTTAAAATATATATATATGTAGGTAAATATCAACTGTATTGGATGGAGAATTACATGTTCTTTAATAATAATCTTTAGCTAGGCATCAAGAATAATTAAAGCATTTTCCACGGAAGACGAAAAATTTAAATGGGTACATCAATTTATTTTTTGTTATTGGGGGTCAAGTGTGATTCAGCCATTGATTAATATTGATATTTTCAAATATTACCCAACAAATACTTAACTTAACTGCTGTGTAAATTATGAAATTTTTAATTAAGGAATTTTTGGAAAGCCAGGAACAACAACATAGGTTGAGGATATTTTTTGCAGCATCAAATATGGCCCAAATTGGTAAATGCAAGAGGGAAATGCCTGTGTGTGTGGTGTATTTTTGGCATATTTAATTGCAAATATTTACGAGACTGTATATGTATGTGTGTGTGTGTGGCGGATATGTACAGATGAGTGAAATAAAAACAAATACACGAGCATAAACATAGTGTTTTGATAACGAAAAATGAGCCGAAATTAAAGCTCACGGCCATGAGTCCTGCGGTTCACAGGATGCACTAGTGTGTTAGTGTGTGTTTCTCCTCTGGAAATAATATTAATACTGTGCAGACGCAATAACCAAAAATATTTATTATTTATGCGAAATAAACAGCAGCGGCCAGAAAAACTCAACGCACATTCAAACATACACACATAGCCATAAACCAAATATGAAATTAATGCAAAAATGACAACAGCAGCCAGTGTCAGAGAAAAAGAAAAAAAAATAACAGCCAAAAATGGAGAGTGTAATATATATGAAAATAGGAATAATAAAAGCTGCGCCAGTACCAGGACTCGTAAAGCACAGGGCGTAAAGCGGAGCAAAGTCGAAGCGTATTCATAAACATGCCGCCTGAAGGCGGCCATTATGGAGGGACCGAAACCGAAACCGAAAATAAACCCGGCCCAAGAACCTTTGGCCAGGATAGGAGACAAACGTACACATAAAAAGACATTTTTATTGCGCCCCGTTCCAAGGAGACGAAAGCCGAGCAGAGCAGTTGAGGGCAGCACACAAAAAATACGGAGAAGCAAAAAAGGCAACAAAAATAATATGCGACCGCATAAAAATCTATATAATTCATAAACCCGCACTTGGTACAGTGTTAACTTCCTAGATATTTTCATTAGAAGCTGAATTGCTTTTGTTGCTGAAATAAATGCATGTTTCTAAAATTTTATTAAAGAATCTAAAAATCGGAATTATTTATAACACGTTTATAATTAATTTTATAATATTTTCCTTCTATAAAATGTATTAAAATCAATCAATCAATCACTTTTTCAAATTTATAAATGTTTTATTTTATTGTAAATATAAAAAATAAAGACTTTTGCTTTATGTTATACAGTTGTATTTCTTTAAATTGATGTGTCTTGATTTTGGTATTGATCGGACTTTTTTATGGACTCTGTGATAAGTTAGACCTTGAATAGGATACTTCATAAAATATTCTAATAATTTAGAGGAAATCTTGTAGTTTTTAAATAACCTTCTAAGTTCAAACAAGTACTTAAGAACCTCGCAGAATTACAAATTTAAACGGCGATTTCTATGCCATCGTTCTCAAGAGGTTTTAAAAAACTACAAAGATTTATTACCAATTCTAAGACTTATAATAATACTAAGCATGTATATCTTTCACTTTTTTATAATTCTTCAGGATATATTATCCTGATTCTCAAAAGGATTCTCGGCATCACTGTATCCAAGAGACCGGTGGTATTGGAGAGCGGAAAGCGGAGACCGGAGACCGGACACGGGCAAGCAAACACGTACGGCGCTTTGTGGCGGCCATATTGGGTCATAAAAAGCACTCACACACACTCTGACACACACACACACTCACACACGGGCGGAGAGCCACATAAAAGCCTGGCCACAAACCAAAACCGGAGCAACAGCAACAATAACGGAGGAAAAAAGTGACAGCAGCAGCAGAAAAAAATTTTATGATGCTGCTGCCTGCGCAAAAGTTTTGTGAAGCAGAAACATATAAAAAATGTTGCATATTTTTCCGCATGTGGGAAAAGGGGCGGCCCAAAGTAGGCGGACGAAGTGGGTGGCGGTTGTGGGGAAATGCTGAACGCAGAAAATACTCCTCTTGTGTGTTTATATGCATGTGTGTGTGTGTGTGTGTTTCTGTTTTGTCATTTCCGTTATTTGTCGTTGTGTTGTTGGCTTATAGGCGCACAGTTTTGTGTGTCCTGAAATGAAAACAAAAGCAACAAACACCAGAAACAGAAAAGGGACACACAAATTAGAAATGGCGCATTTTTGTAATTTGCTAAAAAGGCACATAAAACGCAGTCAAAATGTAAGCAATGCCATGATTAAACGAAATTTATCACCAGCAAAGCTTATAGCAAAAATGATTTTAAAGGAAACGCTAATAAAATTCAGTGCTGTATCAGAAAACAATATTTACTAATACAAAAAGGAAACGCTAATATGTATATGCTTTAATGTTTTGATTGTATTTTGAAATGTTACTTTTATGGCTAAAAATATATATGATTCTCTCTCTCTCTTGTTCTCTTGGTATTTATTTAAATATAAAAAGTATACACTATTTTCTAAATGTAGTATTTTATAAAACCTTATAAATTAGATAAATTAAATATTTATTTAGGCAACCCTTTAATTTGCAGATTTTTATCTTGAATAAATTCCAATTGCTTACAAATCTAAATTGAATTTCGCTAAAACCTGTGATCCAACTCCTTTAACTACCAGTTCGCAATACATTAACCAATTCTCAATTTCCGCAGAAACGTTTCTTCGCTGCTTCATTGCCCTCACGTCCAAGCTAGAGCAAGGGAATCCGGCCATATGGAAGCGATGCCCGAACCCTCGGCAGGATTCGACCCTGGACCCCGGCCATTTCCTGCCGCTTTTTGGCCAGCCACGTTATTAGCGTCTAGCACATGGCTCCGAACTCAGCATCCTGGATTTTTTGAGGGGGCCAGTCGAGGCCGGGGAGGCGTGGTCGATGGCACACGTTTGCAAAATAAACTAAAGCTGCTGCGCCTGCCAAACCAACGGGCTTTGTTGACCCGCCCGCCTGCACAGAGGACTCATAAAAATATGCTTGAAATTGGTTTGGCCGGGCAAAAAAAAAGAAATGTGTGGAGAGCGGTGGAAATCGGTGGGGACAGTGGAGAAGAAAGAACGCTTAGCAATATTTAATGTCGCCAACGATGTCAACGGGAACTGGGAACTGAGGGGCTTGGGAGTGAACATGGCGACTCCGTTCGCTTTTGATTGTTTTGCAAACAAAGCGAAACAGTCACATATAGAAAGAACCATCCACCAATATACTCAGAAAAATAATAGTCTTAGAAGCTTAAAATATATTTATTCACTTTTTATGCCTTTGTATGGTGAAGGAATCATTTCCGACCCTATCAATCATATATATTCTTGATCAGCAGTAACAGAAAAATCAATCTAGACATGTTTGCAAGAAAAAAAAATTACAAAAATTGTTCGAAATTTGAAAATTGTATAAGGTTGTACATCATTAAAATTTTCATAAATTGAAAAATTTTATAATTTTTTAAAACTGTAAATTGAGTATGCAGATTTATTATTCAAAGTAAATCTAGCAATAAATTGCTTTCCGAATTAAAATTAATGCATTTTTGGCTTAGTTATAATCGATTTCCCATTTCCATCTCTTGATTCAAACGAACAATCTTTTTGCTTCAGGCACTGTTTAAAATATTAAAATATTTGCAAATGTATTGTATGGTCAATCACACCGCTGACAATCTTATTTTTCCTTATGTTTATTACAAAGAATAAGTTAAATATCAACAAAGTATTTATAAAATTAATAGGCTCAAATTTTTAGATCCACTTTTTGCAAGATTTTACCTTCAACAATAGCCCTTTGTTTACTTTGAGAAGTGTCCTTTAGTTTAGAACGGTATTTATTATAGATCAATGTTTTATTCTTGCAATCACCTTTCTAAATTTCAGAAAAATATATAAAAGAACAACAACAAATTTCCTAGACATTTAGAAATAATTTGATACCCAAAGTGGAATGAAAATAATACGTATTATTTGTGATCTTAAGGGCTGAGTGTATTGCCCACTTCCACCCACTCATGCCAAGACACACATACAAATATATATATATGTATTTTCACCACCCTTAACACACACACAGATACAAATATCCCACCCACTCAATGCTTTTTGCGTTCTTCTTTTTTGCCCACTTAAACAAAACAATGGGGAAGGAAGGAAAACAAAATAAAAACGAACGGAAAAAACGTTGGCAACTTTTTTCGAGGGTGGATTTTCATTTTCTATGGTTCATGATTTCGAACTCTATTTGCTCCCCCCGTGGCTTTCCCTTTCCTCTTTCTCCCTCTACGGTCTCGCTCTCACTCGCTCGCTCCTGTGAGCGGATTTTTTTTAGCATTACATTATTTGGAAATTTATGCGGGGTGGTAACTTTAGTGACTCATTCCCATTCCGCCCATCGATTTTTTGATGGCAGACGCGGCAAGGCTGCGGGGAGAAAGGAGGGTGAAAAACCCGGCGGACTGAACCAACGATTTTTTATGTAGATTGGCCCATTATGTGGAATTAGTTTTTGTGTGGCGCTGATAGAAATGGCGCTGCTCGTAGACTGTTATTGGCTGACGACGCGTCGGCTTTCTTCAATAGCCCGAAAAAGTATGCAGCGAATTTTTATTTATTTTTTTATTAAAAGGTTCAAGGACTTTACTTACTGCCTATATATAATATATCCTTACGTATCCTACTGTCTTGTAAAATTCAGTACTCTACAGCAGCAGAAAACAATATTTATTAACAACACTAAATTACTTATCACAAAACAAATTGTTAAACAAATACTTATCATATAAATTGTATTATTTACAAAATTCGAGAATAAGCAGATATGCACAAAGGAGATTTTGAATCTTACAAACTTTGCTTACTTTCAATTAAATAATAACTTGTTATATAAATTACATTGTTTACAAAACTCCAAAATAAGCTTAGATCCAGAGGCGATATTCACAAATATCCACAACTTATATTAGGACTTAAAAACTTAATGTCTATCTTGACTTAAAATATAAAAGATAAAGTTCTCCTATCTAGACTTATACACCGTTGATCATTTTCTTTGGATTAATTTTTTAATTACATTAAAAATTAATTATCCAAGAGGCTATAATGAAACAAATAAATTTAACCAAACGTGCATGAAGACAACAAAAACTTAATAATCAAACAAAATTTCTATTAATGTAATTACAACAGTTTTCCTATTTCACACTATCTTTGTCTTTCCGAAAAATTTCCATGAAACGCAAAAACAAATCCAAAACATTTGCATTTTTATCAGTGTAAGCAAACAGAAAAGTCAAAATTTCCAAATACAAATATTTTTTATTGTTTTATAAATCTTGTTTGACTTTCAGTTTATTTACACGCTTTCCACTAGAGTTATTTCTGCCGATTTGGGGGACTTAAAATGCTCCGTGACTTTGAAATGTTTGCTGATAAGAAAAAGGCAATGAAACAAAGAAGATAGAAAAGCGGTATTAGAAGAGATTTAGAAAACAAGCTGAAATAATTTGTCTCATATATTTATTAAGATTTTATTAAGTACCTTTAAGATAGAAGAGCTGAAGAGGAAGTGGTTCAAAAAAGTGATTTGATATAATTATTATTAGTCTTAAAGATTTTCCGGATTTACAAGTAAATGTATCTTGAAGATACATATTATTTTAAAAGTCAGACTCAACATCTTAGGAAAACCCCCTAGGTTGACAACGAATAAGAATCTAACAATGAGAATTGCTAACGTCAATTGCAATAGCACGTGTAAATCCAAAGACGAGGCTATGGACCCAGGGTCTTAGCTAAAGGGGATTAATATACTCTACAATAAGCCTGAATATTTTATAATCTGGATTATTTATTATTATTATACTTATACTTATTATTATTATTATATTATATAATTCTTTAGTTTAGCGTTCCTTCTATGCCTCAAGAGCCCTATTTTTTCTCTCTATTATGTTATTGATTTTGTTTAAAAAATAATAACAAAATAAGATGCAAAAGTCATAAAAACCCTATATTAGTTGAGGTTAGAACTAGTAAGGATTTAATTTATAAATTTTAACCCATATAAATCTCGAAAGCAAGGAGTCCCTTCTTAGAGCCAAACCTAAACCTAAAGAAATATCTCAAGAGCAAGACCCCCCTTGGAAATAGATAGCTACTTCCTTGCAGGATCTGCTTGGATTGACGGGGTGCTTGTGGGAGGATGCATAAATAGCCCAGCCATGCCGCTGGGGGTGGCTATAGTTTCTATATATGGCCCCGAACTGGGTGATAATTTAACAACAACAAAACCAAATTGCCAATGCGAAACTGCTTTTGTGTTTTACTTTTATTTTTGCTTGGCTGCCTTTTTTACACGTATGTACATACATATAGGCAACACACATAGAGTCCAGCGAACACACACCCACACTCACATAGACTCACTGCCCTGGGTGTGTATTTTCTTTGGTGGGTGGAATTAGGGGATCTCCCTTTTTTTTGGTGGTTGGTTTTTGCCGTTGAATGTTTCTGGCACAAAAAGCAAGAAATTCACATAAAAATATACGAGTCCTCATTATGATAATACGAAAATAAATGACAGTGGTGTTTACACTCCAGCGGTAAGCCCAAAAGATGGCAGAAAAAAGGTAGGAGTGGGACCAAGTGTTAATGCAGCATCCTCTTTTTCGTGGAGCAATGGTTATGAGCCATTTTTATAGGTTTAGTTTTGGGGTATAATAATAATGGAAAATAGTCCTTAGGGAAGAAAGTCCAGTGGGAATTGGAATATATTTTTGTGATTTTGGTTCACACTTGTATTTTATATTTGATCTTTATTATAAAAGAATACAGATAATCACCTTTCTTAGCTTATGTATTATATTTACTTGAGGAATAGTCTTTTAAAATAATAATATATATTTGTAGAAAAGCTAAAAAATCTTAAAATAATAAATTTCTATAAATTTTCAATTTATCAATATTACAATATTAATAAATGAGATTATATAAATATGTATGTATTTCCCTACGAGGTAAATCATCCAGAGAGATAGGATTTAAATAATACTTATGGCGGAGGAGTTTAATAGAAGCTTAGGGTATACAAATAAGTGTTCATATATATATATATACAAATATTTCTGGTTATATTCACTCATATTTAGCACAGGGTATTCAATAGCTCTGTCAGTGAGTGTGCTTTCTGCGAAATAAATCCGAAATCTGGCATTTCAACGCATTCATTAGAAAATAAAATATTCTGCTTTGTCCTTTGGCTTCCTTTTGCGCCCAAGTCGTGCTAACGTTTTATGCCTTTTGTTCTTGGCACCCACACACCTTGGCCTGGCTTGAACGAGTCCTGGATCCGGATTCGTCCTGATGATGGCAGGGCCGCAGTCCTAGGAAAGGAATTACTTATTCAACGCTTGACATGGGCTTTGCTCGGGGCTAAAAGCCTCCTCCTGTGGGCCATGTTTTTCGGCGTTCTGTGCGACTAATAGGCTCGCATATTTATCGTAAGAACTTCAATTTTTTATTCGCATTTGCGTTGTACGTATTCCGGCTTAGTTCGCCGACCCCATTACCAACATTTTCCTCTACAAATGCCTGGCCATTAGCTAATTCTTTGGGCTCACCGAAAGAGCTTCTGACTGCTGGGCGGTAAATGGACAGCTGCCCGGTTGATGTCCCAAAAATCAGTGCAAAAATACGTTACATTTTTGGGAAGGAATACACAAACTGAGGGGTCAACAATTAAATGCCATTTGCAATAAAAACAATCCTGGACGGCAATGAAAAATTATTTAAATACTGACGACCGATGTCAAGACGAGCAGCAAAAAAAAAAAAGGTCAAGCGACCCGGTTCCGGGTGAGGGTCACGGTCGCCCAATGGTCAATTAAAATCGCTCTAACCCCACCCGGAAAACCATTTCTCAAACATGCAAAACAATGAGGCGCAAATTTTTGAGCTGCGAAAATCCTTCGGTCGACTGTTACAGTTTTCAATGTCGGCCCATAAATCTGACCCCAGCCACCCCTATATGGAGTGATGCTCTCCTTGAGGCGTCTTAGCCGTGACCCCGAATTGATGCAATTTCCCCGCCGCATTCACAGTATTCGCATTAATTTTAACCTCTGCCTGACGCTGACAAGGGGTCACAGGACATAGGACGCTGGCGCGCGTTCTCAATTTTATTTTTATTTTATTTTTACTTTTGTTATGTTTTAGTCCGCTTTGACCAATGGTCGACGGCCGCTTGGCCAACCCCGATCGGAATCCGCATCTGTGGCACCGCAGGGGTCACGAAAGTGTGAAAATGCGGACTGATTAGACGATGGCATATATGTATTTGTATGTATGTATATCCTTGTACCAGGATCACTGGGAAGCGGGCACCGGGGGTGGGTGCACACATTGACCAGGGGGAGTGGGAAATATTTGGCGCTTATTTCCCAATGCCGATTGCCTAAGCTTGGGATTTGGGTTCGTTTCTAGGTCTTTTGGACAACAATGGACAATGGTCCAGCAATGGCTGGATGGTTCGATTCAAAAATCCGTTTTACATTTGTCCGAATCCATTTCACTGGCGACTTAGTGGCCTTAATTTCCAGCGAATTACGAATGTAATCGCGCCAAATGTTCAGTCAGAAGATCGCATATGATTTGTGGGTCTTTTCAACAAATTTAATTTCCAGGCGTTACTTATGGAAGGCTGTTAAAATGAAATCCTTTTAAGGTTAAGGAGGGTAAGGATATATATTTCGTGCCATAACTGAACGACTCGTTAATATCCTTTGGAAGGAGAGCTAATTTCACGATATGAGAGCTAAGATTAAAATCAGTCAGAACTTCGCTAATTTATTATAATATATATATAATAATAATTTTTATAATCTCTTTTATTTCCTTCAGATTTTGTAAAACATTCTCTTCTTTAAACTTTTAAACCTTTGATTGGTTTTATTTTTAAGATGCAGATTAAAAGAAAGTCTAAAAATATTGGTTTTCCTTAGTTTCAAAAATTTTTGTTAGCAATAAAGATGTCCTTTAAATATATATCTTTAAACTCAACCCTTTTACTTTATTCCGCTCTTAACCCTTTCAATTTGAATATAGACCATAAACGCACCCAGAACCAAATCGAACTTAACCCTTTCTCCTAATGACCAAAAACATACATTCCGGGAAGATTGCAGCTCGTAAAAAGTGCAATGGAATTTTCACTTAACCCCTTCCTTCGCCCCGACACCAACTTTCCCGTCCGCCAAAGGGTTGAGGAAGTAAGCATTCCACTCCGTTCCACGCAAAATGGATGCTGGAGGACAATGGATGCCATAAAAAAATACACAACCGAGGCGTCATAAAGAACACAAAGGGACACAAACAGACATTAGCTGGAAACAAAAAGAAGAGAAAACGCAAATATCGCTAGCCGGTTCGAGGGAAACTGGCAAGGACACTCCCAGGATACGATTTTTTCTTAATGGTGAAAGGGTTAAGGGTACGAGAAGCGCACACAAAAAACGGCAGCGATCTACCTGCTGCTCTTGGACACGGTGGTCGTAAAAAACTAAATATTTTATGACCACCAAGAGAAAAAAAGGAGAAAGGAATACAGGATCCTTTACGCGGAAGTCCACCGTTTTTTTCACGACGTTTTTTAAGTTTAGGCCAAAGTCCCTTTCGCCTACAATTGTAAGTGGAGCGGACCCGGACCGATCTCTAATGACCATTAGACACTCAGATATTGTATCTTCGCAGCACTATAGAAGGTTCTCGCGATTTTCCAGCTATTTTCATTGTGAAGCGGCCTTACCTGGTCGGAAAACAAACCGAAACCGAAACAAAATGCTCTGGGACGACGGCATGCAAAGCGTTTCGCCTCCATAAAATCTCGTGGCGTGTCGGCTGGAAATCCAGCCAGGACAATTGTCTTACCGCGTCCTGCCGTTGTCCTTCACGCTTTTGTACAGCGGAGCCATTAAGGTGGACAATGAAAATTAGAGCAACTATTTCGGCCCAGTCCATGCCTCTGCTCTAGTTTCCTTTTTTAATCCTTCGGGTTTTCGTGCTAAAAAAGGATTTACGGATGTTGGGTGAACGCCGAGACCATCCATCCATGTTTACTATAACATTTCGGCGGAATTTTGTCCCTTTTGTGGGCGTAACGTCGCGAGCACTTCTCACATTTTGATTTATGCCAAAATGCAAATTTTCTGCGGCTTGCTAAAGGACCCTTGGCCACGGTCGTGAAGTGTGCAGAATTTGCAAAACGAACATGATAGGAGGAGGAGGGTTTGGCAAGTGTTTTTTCTTACCTAAGTTATGACAAAAACCAACTGAATAGCCGAAAATGTTGAAATGAAACCAACAAAATGTATGCATGAAAAAAGTGTCAAGTCAGAATTAGCTGGGATTTCGGGTAGATACATTTTAAATTTTCAAATTTGTAAGGGATTTATTATGTGGAATACAAACAAATGAAAGTATTCTGGCTGTGCATGATTTGGAAGATGTATTTAAGAAATATTCTATGGAATTTATGAAGCAGTTGATACGGGAAAACAAAGCCTTTTTATGCGTGAATAAATATTAAAAAGGTTAATTAAATAAATATTAAAGAAATATTTAAGAAACTGGTTCATACAAATGTTCTAAGGATTATCTAAGCTAAATAACACTCTTCCTTAAAATTACATACCAAAAGATATATTTTTTATTTATATTAGTATACATAACTTTTTTATTTAATAAACATAACTTTTGGAATTATATATCAAAAGATTCAAGTAATCTAACGAAAACTGTATTCTACATTTATTTCAAGCCTAAATTAAATATTTTTAGAATGTTACTTTTAAAAAATCACCGTAAAATAACACAGATTGTCTCAAGAAAAATGGCTGAAAGTAAGTAATTGTGGTAGCAAAACCAATTTGCACTTAAGATCAAAGAGCTAAATCTCTTCAGCCGTGCAGAAATCATACAAACAAAAAATAGCCAAGGGAAGGAAGAAAAAACTCAAGAGAAATGGCAAATCATCCTGGGCATGAAATCAGCTTACGAACTCAAGGTGATATCTCAACAGACCGAGGTATAAGGATAAAGGTCAGGACAAGAGTGCGCCAAATCAAAACACAAAAAGGAGATCCTAATGAGATCCTTGAGGGGCGAATCGGTCAACCACAAAATCTTTCGAGAGATGGATGCATTTGCATATGCTGGAGATGCAAAGATCGGCAGATAAAGATGTCTTGAGATCCTCCCTCTTGATCTTCCCCTCGAAGATGCGATGAGGATCTCAAGGCGGCAGCATGCCGGCCAAAGGTCAAGGATCATTTGCATATAACGCAGGGACTTTCGGCAATTAGTCTATCATGATCATCATCCTGTTTGTGTTTGCACAGATCACGATCCCCGATCGGTTGCTTTTCCAATTAAAAGGTCAAGCGTGACGAAGTCCCGGGACTTATGACTATTTGTTATGCGTTTTGAGCTCAACTTTACATAACTTGGCCAGCGAGGGCCCGAGGCCGTGTGTCTCAAGGATCACGGATCATGACGCGGATCAGTGCTCCACACCCGCCCGCCTTGAGCAGCGCTAATCGGGCTGATCAGCATGCGTTAATCGCTCGGGACTAACTGGATCCTGCGGATCAACAGCGCTGATCCCTCGTGATCCTGTCCTGCACTGTCCTGTGTACTGCGTAATGTTGGATTACCAAGCGATGTTTAACACAAATCGCTTTTAAATCTCCGCCGCTCCAGTTGACCGAAGTCGGCCGGAGTTGAAGTCGCACTTCTTCGGATGCGCGGATTAATGAACTGGGCGGGGCGCTCAGGTAGCTTCGCGTCCTTTAATCCTTTCTTGCTGCTAAGTCCGGTTGCAGTTTCTAATCCGGTTGACCATGTCAGCCTCAATGGCAGGTCTGTGTTGGTCCTCCGGCCTACCTGTGCCCTATCCGCTATCCTTGTCATCCTGGCCCAGGACAACTTGTGTAATTTGCATTCCGCCGGCGTTTTGTTTGCTTTCTGGCATGTCATTTGTTTGGTAAATATTGCTTTTACATTTTCCCCATCCCACCCCTCCCTCTGCCAACGCTAAATTACCCCAATTTTCTGTGTCGGCTTTGGTCGAAACATATGTAAATATTTCAATTATAATTTAAATATTATATGCGGAATTATATCGAATGAACAGAGGAATAATCCTTATAAAAAAAAAATCGGATATTTATGTATTATATTTTGTTTGAGAGAATACTAACTGCAGATTTAATTATTTTAGTATCTAACTTCGATTGTTAAAAAAATAACATTTCATTTTATTAGGTTTTAAATTCCATTTCTTCACAAATAAATGAAAACTCGGAAGAATTTGTGTATTCATTTCTTAAAATATTTGTAAGAAAGTTAAAAATATTTAAGGTTTGCTTTAATTAAGTTTAAATCTTTGACTTTAAATCTGCCTTTGAGTTTTGTTAATATCTTATTTCCTTTCAATGTTTTAACAGGTTAAATATGGAAAGTAAGCCTGATCAAGCTGTGAGCTCCTCTTACGATATTTAGCACGTAGTCAAAGTCGTTCATCAGTACATCTTAAACAATTACGTAAAAATAAAGAATTCATATATGCTAATAATTAATTGTAATGTATTTCGGATACTATAGACACACTATTACTAAACAGCTTATCAATTAAATGCCTTAAGTCCTCTCACTTAATTATCTACAAAAAATTATTTACATTAATTGTAAATCCTTCAAATCAATTTGGGATTATCGAAAGCAAAAGTCCTTGTTAAAAATAAAACTCTAAACCCGAATTGTTGCAAAGCTTTTCCCTAATTAAACACCCACAAGCACGCACACGGTGGCACACAGAGTGCGGAAAATGTGTTAAAGCAACAAGAAATGTGCAGACGAAACTTTCCATCGGCCAAATTGCATTGAGCTAACTTGTTAATGTGTCTGGGCTTAAAGTTGCGAAGGAGAGCCCCTAACCCCCATCTCCACCCCCCTTCTCACAATGGTTCCCTCTCTTGGCCAAAAATCAATAATCGATAATGAAGCGGAGTGGCCAAAAAACGGCAAAAGAGCCAAAAAAGGCAGCTGCAGTCGGCGAAATGCATCCAAAGGATGCCGAACTAGACGACACACAGGGATACAGAGAGCGAGAGGGAGAGTGGGTGCGAAAGCGAGAGAGAGCGCGCGTGCCGGAGGGTGAGTTCACCATGGGGATGCCGTTCTTTTGGGGTTGGGGCAGTTCACTCGACTCAAATCACTTACAGCATCCCGCTGCTTTGAGTGAGTTTCTCTCGAGTTTTTCTGTAATCGCTGCTGAGCTCTGTCTCTCGTTCTCTCATTATCTTTCACTCTCGCCCGCTCTTTGTTTTGTTGCATTTCTGACATTTGTTTCTTCTTTGCAATTGAGTTTTGAGATTTCCGATTTGAGTGCCAACATTTGAGTAGGTTTTGCGAGTGCAATATGCGGAGCAGATTTTTAGATATTATTTAGCCAGTTCAGCACGGTTCTCGGTCAGTCGTCTCTGAATCCCGAAAACGAAAGCAGCATCCCCACAAAAAGAGAAAAAGCAAGAAAACAGAAATCAAACGCCAAAGGACGAAACGTAAACGAAAGCTGCAAAATCAAAATATCACCCGTTTTAAAAAAACATAAACCGTGCTCGTGTTAAAAAAAAAGAAAAAGAATAATAATCTAATAAAATAATAACTCTGTTCTGCCAAATTATTGTTATTTTTACCAAACTTCTTTTTTCCCGCACATGCGCGAATTCCGCGCAAAAAAAGAAGCAAAAAAGCTAAAAAGCGGGGAACCAAAAAATAGACAAAAACGAAGAGCAAGAACAGTAGCCCCCACATCGCCTCTCCCCCTCGCACGCACTGCCGCCTGCCCACAGTGCGTGTGTGTGATTTAACGGAGTCGCGGTCAAGTGTGCATGATAGAGAGCGTGAGAGAGCCAGTCCGCGACACTGAGAGCGGGTACCGTTGCTGGATCCACTTGGAGAATTCCCTTGGAGCCTTTCCCCCAAAAAAAAGGTAAATATTCATTTTCAAAGCTACCTTCTATAAGTGCTTAAAGTGAATTTTCGCGTAAATAAAAGCAAATCGGAGAATTGCCAAAGTTAGCCTTCAATAAATCTTAAAAAACACATGCAAGTAGAAGAAATCTTTGAAAGCTCCCGGCTGTAATTCGGTTTTCTCCCACGGATAAACAAATAAACAAGAATTAAGAAATTAAGAAATCTATTTGGAGGCAAGGGTAAATTGCAAATTGTTGTGGCATCCAGGGATATATTGCATTTTTCATTTGGTTCTAAATTTACTAGGCTTGATAGACTTGTAAAGTATTAATTATATATTTTTTAACATGTTGTTAATTAGAATTTATATTTTTTTTTTAATTTACCATTTATATAAAGAAAACATATTTTGAATATTCATTTTAAACTATTTTACTAAGCAAACGCTTATAAAAAGAAACTGTTGTCATAAAACTTACAATTTACTTAATGACTTCGAGTGCAGTTTATCAATTACATTTTATGTTTGATAAGTTTATGATTTTGCTCAAGACTCATCTAAAGTTAGTCTTAATTTTCTGATGCGATAAAGATGCTTCCCGTTTTTTTTATAGCTCCCTACGCCCACTTTTTAGCACGCTTTTTCGCTGATGTATTATCTCCATTACATCTGGTCCTTTATGTTCATGATCTTCTGCATTTTCTTGTTGTCTGTTGTGGCTGTCTAGTGCTTCTTTTTCTGTCTAACCTTAAGAACGGAAAACATACAAACACTAGGAGCTCATACACACTCACACACACTCGGCGAGTGGTAAATCATTTGCTAAAAATGCAAACGGCAAAAATTCTAAAACAATATTTTTAAATCTGTCTGGCTTTTGGCCGATCTTTGGGTGAACTTGTTTTTTGCCCGCGCAGTTGCAGCAGAAGCCTGCCCCTCCCCATGCACCCGCCCCCTCCACGCCTGACAGCTAATTTTATTTGTTTACATGTCGACTTTCATGTTGTTTTTTTTGCCTGCTCTCCTCCTCCCAATTTCTTTTTGCTCTTCCTTTGGCAAATGCATTTTCCTCTTTCTTTCTTTTTTGTGTGTTTTAATTTTTCTTTTTTAATAATTTAAATTTAGACATCGAACTATAATTCAAAGTCAGCGGTTGCAATTTTTTAATGGCAAATTGTTTGGCACTTGCCAAAATGTGAAATACATTTGCAGATATAATAAATACTTAAGGTGGCCTCTGTCGGCAATGAATTTGAGGTGTTTTTTTAGGATCGGCATCATCACAAGATCTCGGTTGCATAGAGAAACATGCCGAAATGATTGTCAGTCGACAGTTTTAATGTTTTCTGACAAAAAGAACCGAGCAGAAATCATCATCAAAAACAAATGGGGCTTTGTTAGTTGCATTAAAAATAAATATGCACATATTATAGGAGATGTATTTATAAACCGCAAATGACATTGAATCAGTTCAGCAGCAGCAGCAGCGGCAGCAATTTCAAAAATTCCCTAAGCAGGCAGAGCTCCAAAAAATTGCATTTAACAAGTTGCTCCAAGATAGCAGCAGCACATGGTGATATGTTATGGCATATATGTACCTTGAATATCTGGTACATAAATCTATAACTTGGATCAAAATATGAAGCTTAGTTTTTGTAAATATTTTAAATATGGATAACTTATTTTTTTATTTAATAAAAAGTTTTAATATAAAATATACTTACCTTTAAATTTATATTAAATTGCAGAAACCCAATTAAAAATAATTCTAAAATGTATAAGTTTATAAAAAGCATTAGTATTGGAGTATCCCATACAGAAATTATCAAAATTATTATTATTATTATATATATTTTATTATTACATTTTTATTATTTCCTCAAATTGTTGATTATATTTGAAAAGCAAACAAATTTCTATTATTTTGACCACATCTGTGTTTATTCTGTAAAATATCTATATAGTTTCTCTGGCATATCCTTCTCTTGGCTGCACTTTTTGTACTGATTTTTCAACAAAAACATTTTTTTGTGGCGCATTTTCTGCGTTTTTGAATTTTTCCATTTTTGCCATTTTCATGATATTTTTAGAGGGGGTTACAAAAGGGGGCGGGGCATGGGTTGGAGGGGGCAAAAACGACTAGCACATGTTTAGTTTACTTTTGCAGTTTCGGTTGCCTGGCTGCACTCGCTGCCCCTGCAGCAGCCGCCCCCCGTTCCGTTCCTGCACCATGCGGCGTAATATTAATTTTACACTTGGCCTTTAGTTTTGGCTTTGTTGCTGTTGCTCCTGGCTGCTGCTGTTTTTGTTGGGCATGGCACAAAAAAGCCCAGGCAAAATGCGAAAATTCCCCTCTTTGTTTCCAATTAATTTTGGTTTTCTTTTAAAAGTAAAATAGATGCAGATGCGGCTATGTACAAAAGCGAAACTAAATAAATATGCTAAGCTTCATTTTGTGCAAATAATGCATTCTGTGCTTCCTGCACCATCAATTACGGCTAAGTATTGCAAATATTTTAGCTGCCAGATAGCACACCCCACTCGCATAATATTCCACCCCTCCGCCACTGCCACACCGCCCTGCTGTCGTTTTGCGTTTTTAATAATATTTACTTAAAAGCACAAACAATTACCCAAAAATGCAGCCCCGCCACTGCACAATTTTTCAGCGCGAAATTGGAAATTGCTAAAATTGAAAAAAATATAGGAAAAATGCAGTGCAGCAAAGGAAAAAAATTAATGGTCGAATTATTTGTAGAACTACGCAAATCAAAGTGAAAAGTCTTGCGGAAAAAATATTGCTGGGAAAATGGAAAACATGGGGCAAGTGCTGGGAGAATGCTCCAGGCAGAAATATAAAAAATAATTTTGTGAAAAGACTTTTAAAATGCAAATAGAATTTGTGCTGGTTTTAGAGTATATTTCCTGTATAACGTCAGTACTTAAATATATAATTTTCTGCTAGATAAAAGATGGTTATAACGTTAGAAATATTACCAAGAATATCAGTTTTAACCTGAGGTCAAAAAAAATAAGAAACCCGCCAGCTGTAAGAAATCTCTGATCCGTTAATTTAGTTAAATCCTTTTGCTTTTTATTATTAAACTCGAACTGCCTTTGCCTTTTCCCGCTGTCGGCGAGATCCTAGCTTAATCCACATAGAAAACCGAGGGAAAATTCGCAGCTCTCCGTGCTAAGCTGGCCCATCCGCTAAGCTCCCGGATCATCCAAATCCAAGTGCGCGTAATTTTTTTTGTTTTCGCACCAATTTCGTGCTCTAATCCAGAATGGATCAAGCGCGCAATCCCCGATCCGCGACCTGTACCTGACTTCCCGTCGCCCTTTGCGCGTCTAATCCCTTGACGCGTGCGCCCCGTCTACCTGAGTCCGATATAAGCCAATCTCCGCTGCAGTTGCTCAGTCAGTACCGAGTTTGTCAGCACAGCGACAACACAGCGACAACACAGCACATTTGCATAGCAGCATTTCCCAGCTAGAAAAATCCACAAAGCCAAGAGTCTGCTGCGTAAATCCCGAAGATTTGGAATACACTTCGAAAGCGGCCCCTTAACGGTAGGTGAATGTGGCAAAGGATATTACTGTAGCCATCACCGGGTTCTCCATTTTGTTCAGGAATCACTCAAATTTTTTGTCGGGAGGGTGTGTGTATGGTGGTTTCCACCCCGACAGGGCTTTAGGGGTGGCACACACACACAACAAAAAAAGAAAAAGAAATATAAAGAAAAACAAGCGAAAAACAAGGAAAAAAAGCAAAGCAAAAAAATAAAGAGAAAAAACACGACGCAGGCGCAGTGATTAACTAACACCTCTCTCTCTCGCCTTCCCTCATTACAGCCGTAAAGATGCAGAACTGGGAGCCGACAGCCACGGCCAACTACGAGCAGCACAACGCCTGGTATAGCAGCATGTTTGCCGCCAACATCAAGCAGGAGCCGGGTCACCACCTGGACGGAAACAGCGTGGCCAGCAGTCCCCGGCAGTCACCATTGCCCTCTCCCCTGGCGGCCAGCAGTCAGCTGGAGCAGTTCCTCAAGCAGCAGCAGCATCACCAGCAGCAGCAGCAACAGCAACAGCAGCATCAGTCCCACCAGCAACAGCCCATGGATACTATGTGCGCCATGACGCCCTCGCCCAGCCAGAACGACCAGAACAGCCTGCAACACTTTGATGCCACACTGCAGCAACAGTTGCTGCAGCAGCAGCAGTACCAGCAGCACTTCCAGGCAGCCCAGCAGCAGCATCATCATCATCACCACCTGATGGGTGGCTTCAATCCGCTGACGCCGCCCGGTCTGCCCACTCCCATGCAGCATTTCTATGGCGGCAACCTGCGTCCAAGCCCACAGCCCACACCCACAACTGGAGCAGTTGCCCCCGTTGCGGTGCCAACCAGCGAGAAGCTGCAAGCCCTCACACCGCCCATGGATGTTACGCCGCCCAAGTCGCCGGCCAAGTCCAGCCAGTCGAACATGGAGCCGGAGAAGGAGCACGACCAGATGTCCAACTCCAGTGAGGATATGAAGTACATGGCCGAGTCGGAGGATGATGATACCAACATTCGCATGCCCATCTATAACTCTCATGGAAAGATGAAGAACTACAAGTGCAAGACATGCGGGGTTGTGGCCATCACCAAGGTAGACTTCTGGGCGCACACCCGCACCCACATGAAACCAGACAAGATTCTGCAGTGCTCCAAGTGTCCCTTCGTCACCGAGTTCAAGCACCACCTGGAGTACCACATCCGCAAGCACAAGAACCAGAAGCCCTTCCAGTGTGACAAGTGCAGCTACACCTGCGTCAACAAGTCCATGCTCAACTCGCACCGCAAGTCCCACAGCTCAGTGTACCAGTATCGCTGCGCCGACTGCGACTATGCTACCAAGTACTGCCACAGCTTCAAGCTCCATCTGCGCAAGTATGGCCACAAGCCCGGAATGGTTCTCGACGAGGATGGCACACCCAATCCCTCGCTGGTGATCGATGTCTACGGCACGCGCCGTGGTCCTAAGAGCAAGTCGGGCGGCCCAGTGACCAATGGCAGTGGCAGCCACAGCCGGAAGCATCCGAATGTAGCAGCTGTGGCACCGCAGCAGCAGCAGCAGCCACAGCAGCCGCAGCAGCAGCCACAGGCAGTGCAGCAGCCTCAACCAGCCACATCTCAGCTTAGTGCCGCCCTGCAAGGATTTCCCTTGGCCCAGACCAACTCAGCTCCTGCCCTGGCCTCTCCCGTCCTCCCGCTGCCCGCCTCGCCCGCCAAGAGTGTGACCAGCGTGGAGCAGGCCTCGAGCCTGTCTAGCACGGCGAATCTCCTGCCACCGTTGGCCAGCTTGCTGCAACAGAATCGCAACATGGCCTTCTTCCCCTACTGGAATCTCAATCTGCAGATGCTGGCCGCCCAGCAGCAGGCCGCCGTCTTGGCCCAGTTGTCGCCGCGAATGCGAGAGCAACTGCAGCAGAAGCAACAGCAGCAGCACAGCGACAACGAGGAGGAGGAGGAGCAGGACGATGAGTACGAGCGCAAGTCGGTGGACTCCGCCATGGATCTATCGCAAGGAACACCGGTGAAGGAGGAGGAGCAGCAGCAGCAACAGCAGCAGCAGCAGCAGCCTCTGGTCATGAATCTCAAGCTGAAGGAGGAAGAAGCCACACCGCTGATGAGCAGCTCTAATGCCTCTCGGCGCAAAGGACGTGTCCTCAAGCTGGACACCCTGCTGCAGCTTAAATCGGCGGCGATGACATCCCCCGAGCAGCTTAAGGTACCAACCAGCGTTATGCCCACAGCATCCTCTCCCATTGCTGGGCACAAGCAGTTGCCCGAAGAGCCCTGCTCGGGCACCAGCTCGGCGGATGAGTCCATGGAGACGGCCCATGTGCCGCAGGCCAATACCAGTGCCAGCTCCACGGCCTCCAGCTCCGGCAACAGCTCCAACGCCAGCAGCAGCAGCAACAGCAACGGCAACAGCAGCACCAACAGCAATGCCAGCAGCAACGGAAATGCGGGTGCAACCAATCCGGCATCCGGAACACCGGCGGCGGCGGGGGCCATTTACGAGTGCAAGTACTGTGATATCTTCTTCAAGGACGCCGTGCTCTACACCATCCACATGGGCTACCACAGCTGCGACGATGTGTTCAAGTGCAACATGTGTGGCGAAAAGTGCGATGGACCCGTCGGCCTCTTCGTCCACATGGCCCGGAATGCACACTCCTAAGTTGCACCGCCACCACCTTGTTATTATTATTTATCACTATTATCAATATAATCGTTGTCCAGAATTGTATATATGCGTAGACTAAGCCATTCAAACTATTTTGTTGTCGAGAATTGTACATACCTAAGCCAAATAAGCCGCTAGCAACTACAAACTCACTAATCCTAGCCCTTAAGTTTAAATATCTAGACTAACTGTATCGAATCGTAGCCACTTTCCATCTGTATCTCACTCTATACTCTCTCTCTTTTCTATCTCCCTCTCTTGCATATTTTCGAAATCGACTAAGAACCCTGAGAAAGGTTTAAAAAATTATCATCGATGATTGAAGAAAGGTAGTCCTAAGTTACGACTAATTTGTAAGACAAGTCAAGCGAAACAAGCAAACGAAACAAACAGTCCAAAGTCAAATTAATAAAATATAGTTTTTAACACACATACACATACGAGTATATTTTATTATTAATTATTAAATGTTTAGTCTTATTTAACCTACACAAATGCTCAATTCTGATATTCTCTCAGTATTCTCTGTTAGTCGAAACCAAAAAACTGAAAATGAAACGAACGAAATCAAATAAATAAAATTTATTCAATATATTATTTCGCAAGGTTTTTATTTATGATTTTAACAAAAGAACACTTTGGCACCAATGACAATATTTTCGATGCAACTGAAAACTGACGAAAGAAGAAGTACAAATTTAGAGATTTTTAAAAACGAGCAGCTCTGCCCGCCATCTGAGCGAACGGATCAAAATTAGTATTTAATTCCATAAAAGAAGTAAGCCAAAGCCATGAAAATATATTCAAGACTTCGATGTGCGCCCAGTGTAATCCTTAAAAAGAAAACAACTAAATAAATCTTTTTTAAGTAAATAAAAGTAGCCTAAGATTTGCCCACAAAATGTTTTTATGTAATTATGAAATAAAGATTAAGACATTATACATTTTTGTCATTTTCAATGGGGAATTTGAAGAGGTTTTTTAAGTAATTATAAATTTATAATCATTCACAGATTTGTGTTATAGGAAATCGTTTATGGTTTACGATTTGTAAACTATTATTCCATGAATAAGTACTCTGTTCCTATATCTAACATATATTTATATGTTGTGAAGAACTAGAACTAGAACTAGAAACTTAGGATTTTTTTAAACCCTTAAATAATTTATAATATAAATTATATATAAATATATGTATATTTCGGGATAACCCCAGAAAAGGATGTATCTTCAACTCATCGCCCAGATGCTAGCATATGTCCAAAGACCACGGCTTGACCAAGGGCCACTGTCAACACGAGATCCCTCTGACACATGATTTATTGTATCGTACCATCCAAGGCAAAGATATTGAGAAAATGTACAAGTTATTTCTTACATTTCAAAAACGAAAAACTGTTCCATCATGTGCTAAATACCCAAGTTATTAAATGAAAAGAAAAACATATAACAAAAAATTTGTGTGCGGGCGCAACCAAACAAATTGGACGGACCCCAGGACTCTCCTTTTATTTTTCTATATAGAATTTTGATGGATTATTGACATTTTGCGTGAAAACGCACAATTCGCATTGCATTTGGAGAGGGAACAATTATATAATAATAATGAAAAACTCATAAGCGCGTGCGTTGGAGATGTCGGAGGGAGTGGCAGCGGAAGATGACGCAGCATGGGATCCTAGATCTGGGATCACTTGGGATCTGAGATCGATCTTCGGTTGGCGCGCATGCGCTGAACGCACTTCAGCCAACTGGCGCGTGCTTGGAGGGAAAATTTTCCTATAGTTTTTGGGTCTTGAGTGAAAACTCAATTTTATAAAAATAGTTTTTAGCTGCACTGTTGTCGTTCGATTCCGATTGGTGGATGAAAACAATTTCAAAAAAGAAAGAATGCACTTCCCTTGAAATTGTTTCCATGTAAATTTCGTTTAAATGCCTTTTTTCCTCATTAAAAATATTCAAAATAATTGATATTTATGGCCGGAATTAATTTCGATGATAATCAAGGGTGAGGGCTGGCTGCTGGCCTGAGATGATGGCTTAAAAATTTTAAGTTAATTTTAAGTTTTTTAAGTTAAAATCCGTAGATCTTATCGCAAATTAGATTTTGCATATCCCCTTTGGATTAAAGTCAGAGCTGGGTCCGAAGATCCTTGCTCATTTGAGCGAAGTTAAGTTGGCAATTTGGCCATTGCCCATTGTCCTTGTTGAGCTCTTGGCTTGTGACCGCCGCAAGCGAAAGATGTTTATCACGGAAGCAGGAGACGTTTCCTAAGGACCAGTTCCCCTAACCTTATTGTCCTGACCCGAGCTAACGATCCATAGTTTTTGGTTTTGTTCACCGCTTCTTATCTCAGCTTGTGGCTTTGTTGCATCTTTTTTTTGGTCCTGCTGCTGGCCATTGTTTGCGGAAAAGACAAAAAAATAGACAAAAACCAGAGATGTGTAGGAGGAGGAGACAGCAGAGAGAGAGAGATAGAGAAAGGTCCTGGCCACTTTGTAGCCTGGGAGTTCTTCAAATAGTTCAATTGCCCGTCTGCTGACCATTTGAAAGGTGTAATTTTGGTCCTGTTAGGGTATCTTTCCTTCTTTGCTAGATGCAGCTGTTTTTTGCACTCTCTCTTTTCCTTTTTTCCCAACTATTGATTCACCTTTGACCCCTCAATGTTCTGATTGATTAGGACAAAGACACGCGCATGGCACACTTTCGCAGTGCATAATTTGGGGGTTTTATTTTGGAACCCCTTACTCTTGACAAATATCAATATATTCTTCTTTCAGAAATAAATTGAATAATTTAATACTGCACTTGGAAAAAAGCTTAAGAAATTGTATGTTGTTTACTTACAAATGTACAATAAAGACGTAAGCTTGTGATTTATACAAAATGGTTTAATTTTAACTCTCTAGAATATATATATTTATGATAAAATATTCCTTATATATCTGTTACTTTCGGGGATAATATATCCAAATTGCTTTAATTTTTCCCTCTGTGTAGATATAAATAATAACGTTTGGCATAAATATCCCACTGGGCTGAAGCAGAGCCATAAATATGGTATTTATGTTTAACCACCACCCCTGCACTCTCCGCCATTTTGGGATGGGGTTGGATTTTGTATTTCGGAGTAAGGATTTGGTGTTGGTTACGGCTGAAAGCAAGGGATTGGCTTGGGACTGCCATTTTTAGCTTGCCTTGGCCCTAAAAATAAAAACAGAAAACCCAAAATAGCATACTGTTTTAGGGAGGAAAGGGGTCTACAAGGTTTTTCACTCACATTCCCCAGGAATAGCACTCAGGGGCTAGCTCATGTTGTGGGTGTTTAGTTGATTAAAACGCGCCTGGGGTTCACAAATGGCCACATGAAGCAGCGGGAGAGGCAGCATCGTCAGCCGATGATTAGCAATCCACCCCCTCTACTTTGGACCGATCACCCCTTGTCCAACAGCCGCCTTCGCAGAGCTGTTGATAGCATCAGTGGACTTAAGGGCCGGCGCCCACACATTCACATACAGATCCCGGGAACAATTCGAAAAAATTCTCTGGCTCCTTTTTTCCACAACTTTACGCATTTTAATTATGAAAATTACCAGGCAGGATCAGTTCGACCGCCCGGATCACGAGGGACCTCGCCAGCATCTGTGTGTGGGTTAATTATGAGCGGCGATTCTTTCGTCGATCCTCGAGCGTGACGTCATGTTAGAGCCACCTTAAGGATTTGTTGAACCCCTGGATAATTTATATCTGTAAACAGTTTTTCCCTGGAATTGACCAGGTTTCGAGCCAGCGCTGAAGGTGGGAGTGAAAGAGAGAGTATCCTTTCGATCCGTCCAACAGCTGACCGGAGTGCGACCTTGTGGGATTAAGGTGGGTGTAGCGAATCCTTAAATCCTTAAGTAGCCATTGCCGCCGCTAACAAGCGCTAAGGATGCGCTGACCATCTGAGTTTTTGGCGTGGCGATCAATTATGAGGGTTAAGACTTGGCAATAGATCTTTCTAGTAGTCGCGTGTCGTAAATCATACTGATACATTAACTAAAGAACGAGTTTGGCTATTATAAAACTCCTAATTATATTAGGACAAAATATAGAAATTAGAAAATGTGAAAGGACTCTAAGATGTATAAGTAAACTAAGTGTAACAGAGAAATACAATATTATAGAACAGAAATTAAAATACAAAGAGCAGACTTGGGCATATGCAGATTAACAAGATATGCGAAATAATATGAAATTATAAATCTATTAAGAATATTTACAATTAAGAAGCAGAACAAACTAAAAAACCTTTTGAAAACAAAATGAAAGTATATAAACCCAATGATAATATAATATTTTCCTTACAATAGCCATGAGAATCCTTTTCAAATAAATTTAAATGCGGTTTAATAGTACACTGACCGACCACAGCTTAAATCTCTATTCAACTTGCATTATGAATGCCCACCAGGATAGTTAATCATCGCAACCGTCATCTATGCCATTCAACCGCAAAATCCGAAATACAATTCAAAAGCAAAAACCAAAACTAATTGCAGCGAATCAGTTGATGAATATGCAAAACTATACAAAATTAAAGCCGTGCGGAAGAGGAAATCCATAAGATAGTGATGACGCTGGTGGTGGTGGCGGTGAAGGATACTTCTGGCAGGAGAGATCCATAAAGGACCCACTTGCCCAGTGGGAAATAAACAAAGCGGGGGAAAGGAAACCAAGGAAACTCGCGACAGCGAAAGTAACAAAACAATTTTTACAGTTCGGCAAACAGAATGCGTCCACCATGTCCACTTTACATGTAAATGGATAGACAAAAAAAAGAAGAGGATACTATATAGTCGTAGAAAAACTCAGACTGGGACTGGGATGGAAAAAACATCTGCCCCTGATGGCACTTTAGTTAACGAAAAACAACAAAAGGTTAAAAATATATGCAAGCGGACTCCGGACTCGCTGCCCGTTCCCAATGCCATTGCCGATCCCATTCCACTCCATCGATAATGTCCAGCATCCGTTATGGAGAGAAGGCAAAAAGGAAGTTGACAACAGCGTGTGCCTCGTCCTGGATGGGTGTGTGTGCGAGTGAGTGAGTGTGGGGGTTGCACAGATACGCGTGTCCTGCGAGTTCTTTTTTGTTTTTTGCCTCTATCCCATATTTGCACTAGAACGCTGGACTCGTTTGGTCAGTTTGCCACAAACAATACGAAAATTGGTGAGGGCCCGTCGATTGATTTCGGGGCTTCATACTCTTCCAGCAGCCTTTACTTCTTGTTTGTCCTGGAAACACATTCACCAGATGCCGTCAAGTCAACACTGAAATAATAGAATCCTGGGAGAGAGTCGGTAAAGAGACTTTTCCTGGCAAAGGGTGAAAAAAATATACAAGCAAGGGGTTTTAATTAAATCTAATAATATGGTTTCCAATTTTAGTCAGGAGCCTCGAACGATGTGAAGGAGTCATTTCCGACCCTATAAATCATATATATTCTTGATCAGCATTAAAAGCTGAGTCGATCTAGGCATCTCCGGGAGAAGACAAAAATTTTCGAAATTTTGAAAATTTTATAAGGGGTTAGTCATCATTAAAATTGTCAAAAATTGATACATTTTTTAATTTCTTTAAATGCTGAATTGAGTATGCAGATTTATTAACCTAGGTAAAACTAACATAGGAAAGCTTTTGGAATTAAAATTAATCACTCTTTGGCTTAGTTATGAGTTTTTGAAACTTGTATATTTGATACAAATATATAGATTCAAAGAATTTTAATATATTAAGCTTTTTTCTTATTGATTTTCGATTTGATACTATAATTAAGTTGCAAACTGTAAGGATATACATATGTATAAACTTTGGCTTTCCGAATTTAGTTTCCTTTCTTTTTACACCTTTATTTTTCAAATTTAAATGGGTTTTATTCTCTAAATAATAGAGTTTCCTTTTAATATTATTACACAATAATAAATCCTCAAAAAATTATACCTGTAGCTCAATTTAATATTGTCCCAGTTATTTATGCAATCAATATTTTGAACTAGAAAGCTTAGATATTTTTATCCACGAAGAAAAGGACATCATTTCCAGCAACGTTTATTATTTAATTTGAATTCATTATTTGCATTCATTCCCCCATTTTTTATATATAAAGGGAAGGACAAACCTCCCTAATCGACCCATCAAAACCAATCAAAATGTAGCCAAGAAGTCAAAGCAACGCCTATTACACAATTTCCAATTCAGGAAATTTCACGCAAAAAATGCGATTACCACCAATAAAAATATCACACAAAAAACACTCAAAAAAAGCGAAGCAAAAAATTGAAACCCAAACCACCCGGAATGGCAATATGGGGTTGGTGTACGGGAACCAAACCACCACCACCACCACCGCCTCATAAAGAGGGTTGCAAAAAAAGGAAAAAAACGAAAACATAAATGGAAGAGAATCCAGAAAAACATTTGGCAAATAGTTTCAATGGATCGATATTCCCTTTGAGGATGAGTATGAGTTCGTTCGACATGTGAATAAAAAACAGGTACGAGGATGAGGTTTTCCTTTTTTGTAAGAGATACTTTTTTAGCAACATATGTTTTGTTTGTTTCTTTGAAAAGATTTCTGGGATTTCGGGCATCTCCTAAGCTATTTGGGTTTGGATTAATCGATTTATTGGTCTTTTGTGATCCGTTCAAAGTGCAAATGTCAGCTGTGGGTTAGAGTGTAATGTGAGCAATTAGAGGGGGAACCGGGCCCAAAGATGAAGATGATGTATCAGTAACAGGGAGTGGACGGAGGTGTATCGGCGGTCTACAGGTGCTAAACGATCCTTTAGACACAAGTTGTCAGCGCTAAGACATGCCCCTGATGGGCGGATATGGGTCTCGGATTTCCGATAGTTGTCCACCAAAGGAATCAAGTTCAAGCCAGCCCAAAATTCCGAATTCCAATCACAATTGCAAGGCCTCCCTCCGCCCAGTCTAGTCCTTCGATGGTTGAAAACATCTGGCACATTGCATAGTTTTCACTCTGATTTTCAGCTGTTTGCTCCCAGATTTTCCCCTTTCCAGGCAGGTGCCCAACCGTGCATCCATCAATAATTTCCGATTTCTGTGTGCCCGAAGTGAAGTGCATAAATTTCAGCTTCGATTTACCAAGGGTTAACTTTTCAGCATTTTTCAGCTGGTCATTGTGGTTGACAACAAGGAACTCGTTTCGACTCACCACTGGCAACGGGGAAAAACGGATTATTCTTTGGAATTTTCTCCGGAAAAATTGTAATAATTTTTGCTCTTGCCAAAAATGAGGGAGTAACGTTGGAATAAAGGTGGTAAATTTTCAATTTCAATTTGGAACCCTTTTTCATTGTTTCGTTTTCGTTGGTGGTTATTATTCATATCTTTTTATGAATAGCAAATGTTTCTAATTGGAACAGCTGCTTTATATTCGAATATTTATACATTTAACTTGCAGAAATATATATAAATAAGGGTAAAATATAAAGAAAAAAAAAAAAAGGTTTTTTAATGAGTTTCTTATTTTAATAAAATTGTTTTTCAGTAAAACTTTATATTCAAATACTATTACTTAAGTTATCCTACTTAGATTTTATTAATATTTGTTAAATAAAAGAAATGAGAACTGGACTCAAAGAGACAAGCTCTTTATTTCCTAAAAACTACTTCGAAAACACTTCTTAATATTATGAAATGACTTTTAGACCCTTTCAGGGTATTATAATTTCAGTCAGAAGCTTCAAACACTGTGAAGAAGTCATTACCGACCCTACGAATCATATATATTCTTGATCAGCATCAACAGCCCATTCGTTCTAGCCGTGTCCGGTCGAAAAATAAATTTTTGGCATTTTTCAGAAAATTGTCAAAATTTGACAACAAATTGAATTTTTTAAATTTGAAAACTGAGTATGCAGCTTTGTTAATCTACTAAAAACTAGCATAGAACAGGTTTCCGAATTAAAATTAATTATTTTTTGGCTTAGTTATGAGTTTTTTTAAACTATGATTTTTGGGACAAATTGTCTGTTTTTATACCTTTTTGCGGGTTTTTATAATTTTAGTCAGAAACTTATAACAGCATCAACAAACGCAGTATGCAGATTTGTTAGTGCTATGAAAACTTGCACAGAAAAGCTTTCCAAATCAAAATTAATGCTATTTTGGCTTAATTATGATGTTTGGAAAACTCAGATTATTTAAGAAAATTGTCTGTTTTTATACCTTTTTGCAGATTATAGCTTCAGTCAGAAGATTAAATCGCAGTGAAGGAGTCATTTACGACCCTATAAACCATATATATTCTTGATCAGCATCAACAGCCCAGTCGTTCTAGCCATGTCCGGTCAAAAAATAAATTTTCACAATTTTTCCGAAATTTGAAAAATAGATAAATTTGCAAAAATTGATAAAATTGTCAAACATTTTAATTTAAAAAAATTTTAAAATGTTAAATAGAGTATGCAAACTTATTAATCTAATAAAAACTAACATAGGGAAGCTTTCCGAATTAAAATTAAGGCCTTTTTGGCTAAGTTAAATTTTAAATTGTCGAAAAAATTGTCTTATAAAAATATGAAGAAATATCGATTCAATTGCAAACTGCAAGAGTATATAAACATCAGCATCCCGAAAATAGTTTTCTTTCTTGTTTAACTTAAAGTACTAAAAGATAAAAAATAATACATTTTGAAAACCTGGCTCGAAATAAAAAGTAAAAAAAAGATACCAATGTCTTTACAAAATTAGTAACAAGTTCTAAGTTTTAGAAATAACTTACATAACGCTTCCAAGAACATGACCTTGTAAAAGCATTTTCCCTTCCCAAAACTCTTGAAAACTTTTTCGCTTCGCGACCTTCTGGAAAATACTTTCCCCCTTCCTCTCCTTCGATTCAATTAACTTTTTCCTTTAACACGCGTCGCCATTTTGAAGTTCCTTGTACTGAGAAACTCACCCCTTTTGCTGGCTTCCGACTCCATTTTATCCCTCTTTCTCAGCCACACTTCATAATAGTTTGTTAGTTTTATTTTTAAAAGTGCCACACGCACTCAAGTCCCTACTTTTCCGCCCCAAATCGAACTCCTCCATCGCCTTTCACTCCAATTTACGGCACGTAATAAAAACAAAATGAAATTTAGGCGAGTACCCCCCTTCGTTTTGGAAAGTGCTTGAGAATTGTTTTTATTTATTTTGGGATCCCCCCTTTCGAGTCCCCCATTCACGGAGGGCCAATCATCGCCAAGGGGATTAGACAGTCTTTGGGCGTGTGGCACCGCAAGATCTTTGTCATTGAACTTGAAAAGGAACCGATGAGTTGGGAAACGTGTCGAGACAACTGCAGCAACTCCGCTACCCTTTCAGCACATTTTTAGGCAATCAGCCCTTAAAATAGAACTAATCCGAACCCTTTCCCCTCCAACTTTTTATCCTTTGCCTGTTGCATCATCACCAACATCATCATCATTCTCATCCTCATCGACGGGGCTCTACCCTCGTCAAACATCGAGTACGAGCTCTCAAATTAACCACCAATAAAAAGGCAACACTTCATAAAAAAGAAAGACAGGGAAACCAACTTCCGTTTTTTTCATTGTTTCCCCTCGTGTGATCCTGCTGCTCCCTTTCCCGGATCCTTCTTTTCCCGTCGTCCCTCGCCTGTTGCGCCACGAATATTTTTTAGGTGATGTTGTAATCGAGGAGTTGTTAGGTAAACACCCTTAATTTGATTTTTAGCGCCACTTAACACGAGGGCACTTCTTTTTTTTATACACACGATATGCATATGGGGTGAGTTCTTTTTTATATATGGCCACTGGGGAGGGTAAAAAAATGTGTGCACCCCTCGTAAAAAGTTGACATGGTAATTGTAATTGCTATATCGGATGCTTGAAATGAAGCCATTATTATGTAATTAACCTTTATCGAGAATTAGAGGGGAGGCTTTTCTGTGGCCATGATCGGTTTTTTAGTGGAAAACGTGTATTTTAGTCGGCCATTATATGGGTTCTTTACCAGTTCTGGGGTGGGTTTCTTATACATAGATTAATAGCTTGTTTACTTTGTTTACTTTTCTGTTAATGTATCTTATTTATTTAGTTTAGTTAAGTTATTATACAGACTCTTCTATTTTGAGTAGTTTTAAAATATACATTGCCTTGTTCTCTTTTCAAGAGAATAACCTTAACCTTAGATTACCTTTTTGTTAACATAAACTGCTATAAAGAATATGAAAATGTTTGTGTTTTCAGTCAAGGAACCTACTATATAAGAAATATATATATTATGTGTTATATATACGTAATCCTGTAATATTATTTCCAATGCAATTTCACTTCTAACTTATTTAGGGATCTGTAGAATGCAATTCCTAGATCTCATTGCATTTCCCAACCATCATCTGCCGCTGGGCCTGGGCCTTTGTCCGCATAATGAATTCATCACATCAAATGCTGATCCTAGCTCCGATCCGATCGCATGGCCCGTTGATTGCTGAACAGAGAACAGCCCCGACAATTGAAATCCAACGAGGACGCAAATGCACAAAATTCAAATGTCATTCAAATAACGGCTGTCAGGACAATGGCCATGCACGCGGTCAGGATTGGAGAGGGAGTGGGAGTAGGGACAGGAGTAGGAGCAGGCATCTGAGCAAGAGGAGTGGATTTTGGTTGAAAGGTGGATGAGGTGCCCGGGCAAGATGCCGAGAAGTGGGAGATGTAAGAGCAACGCCTGCATCTCATTTCGAACCATCAGCAAATCTGCCTCTCCTTCTCCTCGACTTTTCCCTTTAAATACACTAAGGAAAATGTTTGTACACTTAGAAAAACAATTGTTTTTTTTAATATTCATGGTTTTGATATTCGTAAAATACTTTATATAAACACTAAAACATAGTAAGACACATTTATTCTTGTGAGTTTTTGGCAATATAATATTATTTTATAATAAGAACTTTTTTTTGAGTATACCTTAATATCCTGGCACAGGATACATGTGCGTATATTGTTTATTATTTTCTAGTTCCATCCGGTTTGTCCTCAGCTGACTGACAGCCAGCGGCCGACGGCTACAAAAACAATCCGCATTCAGCCGCCAGTCAAAGGCGACGATGATGAGGACAAAGTCGGACTGTCGACCCAACCAGCCGGGGGAAAGGTATCGTATCCGAGTGCTATCGGGCTTGGTATCGACTTCCTTTGCGCCGCCAAACCACAACAGATGAGCACGGGTCCGTTCGTGTTTCTGCATCGATAACCGTGACATTGTCACATTGTATCCACTATGATCTTCATCGGAGTTCTCAATCTGAATTCCAATTTCCCGAGCCCATTCATCGGACTTCAAGTCTGAGGCCAATCACACGCTGACGGGATTAGCAGAAGTGAAGTTTTTTATCCTGCCTAATTGGACCGATCCTGTCTTTGTCCTCGTAAGCGGACGGCCATGAAATCAGAGTCCGATCAGCCGATGGGCCAGCTCCGATAAGTCCCAAGGTCCTTTCTTAGCTGGCTTTCTTTTTGCAAAGGCGTGTGCAATTGCCGTTAAATTTGAGCTGACATTTAGCCAAGGACCTCAGTTAAGATCTTAAACAGAGGAAGAAATTATCTCCATGGATCCAGGGGCTTATCAAGGACACTCCGAATTGAACCCTGGCCATCATAAGTATTGAAAATTATATTTATAAGGACATAGTTTTCGAGAAGCAGATGTTAAAGCAGTAAGCAGCCCCCCAAGTACAGATACTTTTGGAGCACAACAAATTTGGCTGGATGGAAAATTAAATAAAAACTACCGAAAATTAGAGCATAACTCCATAACTCTCCAGGCGGAGACACCAAGGGCAGATGTCAAGCTGCTAAAGATCACACTAAACACAAACATCGCATCGCCCAAGGAGCTCAACTCATTTGAATGAGAGGGGTTTCAGTTCCAGGGAAAGCAAACACTGAATTCCGAACTCTCAAATCCCAAAGGAGCAGACATAAGAAAATCATTTGTGAGAAGCGGGAAGGACTAAGTCTGTGGCAGCAATATCAACCCTAAGTCAAAATCCAAGAGTCTCGGGCCTCATCGCAATGTAAATGTCGCGTGTTGGCGCGCAAGAGATTTGTGTTTTCCGGGGTCGCCATCTCAGTCTTAGGGAAATCGGGGTCATAAGAAGGGACAGGGTCGGGGTCGGGGTCGGGACTCGAGGCATTATAATAGGCTCATTTCCTTGCCTGCTCCTTCGGCTCCCGATTTCCCGAGCGTAATAGCGTAAACATTTAATGGGAGCGTGCGCAGCGCACGCGCAACATTGCCTCACCCTGCGACCCGAGTCCTTTCTTCTTGCTCCTTGCTCTCTGCTCCTTAGTCTCCTACCGCTTCTCACCCTTACTAACCTTCGACCCTAACCTCAGGCCCGATCCCAATCTTTAGCTCTGTGCCTGCGCATTGTTCGATCTCCTTGAGGATTGGCGCGTCTTATGATTGATTCAGCGTTTTGTAGCCATTGTTGTTCCCACGATTTCCCCATGTCCATGATCACAATCTTGTGTCATTCTCTATGGAGCATGATTAATCTTTGATTTTGCGTTTTCGTGGGTGTAACGGTTGGTTTTGGAGATGTGAGGAGGATGGACTGGCTCTGTTTGACAACTATCGAGGAAAAGCGGAACTGAATTGGAAATATTATTCAATAAGGCATTGAAAATTGCATTGCATTGAAAATTCTTCATGAATTTTCTATGAATTATAATTTGAATGAACTTGCTGCAATAAATATTTGAAATTTGATTTTGAAATATATATTTGAATATTTGGTCTCATTTCCAGAGAAATTAAAGCAGGATTCTAAGGGCATAAAAACAGGGAAGAACTGAAGGCAATAAATATCCTTATAGGAGAGTTATAAACTTTTAATACAATGGAAAGTTTTGAAGAAAATTTTTTGATTATTTCTTAATATTTTTCATAGCTTAGCTATAAGACATTTAACAGGGTATCAATACATATTTAGGATCTAGGATATATGTATATTATATTAGAATATTCTCCCTGAAACATTAGGATATGCTGAAAACCTTAACATTAAGAAACAGGCTAGACTTGGCTGGTTCGGCTGTTGATGAATATAAAGATAATATATTATAAGTAATATAATATTATCAGCTCAGACATGGCTTTTCTTTAAAAACGGAAAATTTTATAAAAATAAACCCATCAAGAAAATAAACCCCATCTGGAATTGCAGAGCAACAACCCCTTCTTGTAGGTTGCTCCCACCGACTACACTCGACACCGCGAGAAACGGCGGGCACTTGGGCAGCCGAACAAGATGCATGTGGCTCATTTAACACCTCCAATTCATAATGAATGAGTTAGGAGCATCAACAAACCAGGCACGAACATATTGTCGGAGGACTACTGCACATGGGACTTGGGATGCCAACTGAGGTGCTTGTTCGCCACGCCAGGGAAACGCCCGCATCGGCCAGGACATGTGTTAATCAAGCAGCATCCTCAGCAGCGCATAACTTGGCTGCAGATGGACTAATTTTTATGTAAGTCGGGAAACATAGAACAGGGGGTAAACCGTACACAGCTGCCCCGAAGGACTAAAAATAGTTGAGGGTAAGGTGCAGGCTGCGCACATTACAATTTATGTGACAGGATTCTCATGTTTGCGCTTAATTTTCGTTTAATTCTTATGGGCGCCAAAAGATTTCCGACGGCTGTCGCTTGGATACTATATGATAGAATGGAATGCCAGGCCAATTTTGGCCATTTATCCTGGCCGTAGCCAGGATCTAACAATGATCGAAACAAAGAAGGTAACATGAGCTAAAAAACCAATAGAAGAAACAACTGTGACAAGCAATCGGAAGAGACAAATAAATAGAGAGAATCCAGTGAAAAGCGCAATTGTTGCAGCATTACAATTGAATGCGATCCGGAAGTGTCCTGCGTGGACAAGGATCGATGGCCATCGCCCATGTGGGTTCATTGAGTCGCTCACTGAAACTGTGAGAGGATGAGTATATATTCTCGAGAGAGAGAAAATCCAACAACCCCCATAAAACAACTCAACTCAGTAAAGATTTGAGTGCAGATCGCTCGCTGTCGGAAGAGACAACCCCTAACGATTAACTCAACTCAATTTTGGTTGAGCTAGGATCAGTGTCTTAACTACTACAATTTCTGAGACAGATTCTCATTGGATTGAGTGTCCTTTTTGCAGAGTTTTCTTCGATTTACGGACCCTTGGAATTTTCTAAATAGGTTCAAACTTGACCTCTAAGACGACCTCAAAGATGGGAGATGCTAGATGAGAGAAGCGCGCGCGTTGCTCCTTTTGTGCATTCAGTTGGCATCCTTCGGGTCATCTCCTGACCTTTTCCTTGGCACCCGCTTGCCCTTTGTCTTTGAACCCCGGCATCGTTGACAAAAGGTCTGGGGCACTGCAATAAATGTGATAAAGATTGTTTTTTGTCTTTCGGTGCAATTGCTTGGACATCGTGCAATAAATCGCATGGCCCGATGGTAGACCGGTGCTCGCTGCCCGTTGATCATCGACGACCAGGAGTTCGGGTTGGACCAAAATTCGTTGAATGATGCCTTAATTGTGGGACAAGCAGCTGAAACTGACCGGTTCCATTGAACTGCCCAGCAATTGTGGGTGTTTAACGCATGTTTTGCTCAGATCAAGGAACCGATTTTTAATGTAAGCCGCTATCATCTAGGAAGTTTGATATCTAACCTATGTAATGCTCAAATTTATTGCCTTTCGAAAAAATGCAGCGTTGTTTTATTTAAAATTGCACTCGAAAGTATTGCCAGAATATTTAAAAATACGTAAGAAATCTACATTTGGTACTCAAAGCTTTGTGCATTATATAAGTAGATAAATAAGTTGTTATAGCCTTTTCCAAGGTAATTTATTCAGACGCTTGTAACAGTGTGAAGGAGTCATTTCAGACCCTATAAATCATATATATTCTTGATCAGCATGAACAGCCGAGTCAAAATTTTTTCAAAAATTGGCAAAATTTTTAACATTTCAAAATTTTTAATTGGGTATGCAGATTTATTATTTTAATAAAAACTAGTACAGGAAAGCTTTCCAAACTCAAATCAACGATTTTTTGGCTTTGATATGCGTTTTTAAACTTTGATATGTCGGAAGAATTTGGTTTTAAAAATATAAATTAATTTCTATGACCAATTATTGGATTTATCCTGCAGTAAGACTTAGTAATTATTTAAATAGAGGTTTGACTATCCATGTATTTTACGCAAACCAAACTTCATGAAATCTGAGAAAACAACGTTCTTGTTAAGCGTATATCATGATCTGAGAAAAACAAGGGACAAGTTAACATCTAATGTTGTTACTAAGATTTATTTTTTTAAGAAACATTATAATAATGTGTAAATGGCCAACATGTACACAAAGTCGAGTCTTAATCACCTTAATCGCTTTTAAAATCCATACGCTAATACCTATAAATAATTCCTGCTTTAAAAAATTATAGCTTTGTTTAATTTTTGTCGCCTTGGCTGGCTGAGAGTTGCTTCCGGAGACGCGCCTGGGCCTCTACTGGCCAGTTTTTGAGGTTTTCCCGACCACATGGCAAACAAAAGGTGGTCGTGTAGTAAAAACTGCAGCCGGAATCCTTGCAAACACTCTTGGAACAATTGGAGCACTTGGCTCCCAGAGAAATGTAGAATTCCGGTTTTGCCTGCCAGCGCGGTGGTGGAGCCTGAAAGGGATCCCGCATCACGTAGTTATCCTCGGGATACTTAATACCCAATGCAAAGGGCGGTTCCCTTCCAAAATAGTGCACAAGCTCATGCATATCGCAGCCGGAGCATTGGAAGTCGATGCGAGCTATGCGCTCATCCTCCTCTTCGGGATTGGTGGGCTTACACTCCTTGGCAGCAGACAGCTCCAAGCGCTCTATCTCGGCCGCCTCATTGTCCAGGACGAAGTCGTCATCGGCCTCCATGTCAGCCAAGATTCACTGCAAGACCAAAAGCAAGATAGGAAGCTATGCATATTTTCGGCGTGACTAGACTTTACTATACTAATAACAATATATGGATGAGTAACATAGTAGCGTTATATGTGTTTAAAATTAGGCCGCGGGTCATTCGACCATCGCATGTCGATGCTTCCCGGACATATCCTCTGGCCACCATTCCGGGCGGTCTGCAAAACAATGCTCGCCGTCGACAATCAGTTGTGGGCCATTGAGAGCCTTCTCGAACCGCAACAGCCCCACACCATGGTTGCGGACCGATCCAAAGATTTGTCCCACCTTTGCCCCCGCTACGGAGGTGACCTCATGGGGGGAGCCCGCATCGAGCTGACTTGTCAAACGGACAGGCATGTATCGCTTGCGAACGACGCCCGAATGGTGGATGCGAGCAGTCAGCTCCTGGCCAATATAACAGCCCTTCTGAAAGCTCACGCCATTTAGGTAATCTGCATTGGCCTCTAACGGAAAGCACTTGCCGGGCGGCAGTTCCTGGCTGCCCTCGCCCACTCCCAGCTTATAGCGCAATAGTTGGTAGTTGCTCTCGGCGGTGGGGTTCCCAGCAGTGCAAAAGGTGGACAAACACTTGCCCAGCTGGGTCGTGCTCATGTCGGCGGGCACAAGGATGCGTGTACCCAGTGCGCGCAGTCTGGGATCCGGCGCCACAAAGATATCCTTATTCAAACTGGCTGCGGTTGGCGGTGCTGTCTTGGGATTCAATATCACCCAAGTTGTATACTCGTCGTCCACACTGTCGATATCGATGCGCCGGCGGACGCGGTATAGGCGAAGGTGTCGGCGCAAGTCTGATGAGGCTTCACGATCGCACTCCACCAGCAGAGTGTCCGGCCTATTCGTTCGGTAGATGATTGTATCGAAAAGCACGCGACCGCCTTTGTTAAGGAAGTGGGCGTAGATCGAGGCGGGGCCGTTGGCGGACTCAATCCTGGACACATCGTTGGTCACCAAACCCTGCAGGAACGGCACGACCTCGGAGCCGTGGACGCGGATTAGCTCTCTGTTGGTCAGTGACTCTAGAGTGAAGGTCGGCTCCCTCCCGGTAAACAGACGGGCAGATGGAACCCGTCCGTGGTGCAGATTACGTATTGGCTGTTGCGCCAAACGCAGGAACTTGACACTGGTCCTCGGGAACATGCTGTAAAAGGGAGACATCGGTTCCCTACGGTCGCTTGGCAAATGGTAAAGAATAAAGCGCACTCACCTTATTCGCAAAATGAAGATTTTTTGATAATTTTATTCGGCTGACGAAACTTGAAATTTGTGAACGATAATAATAACAATCAAGAAATGATGTACGGTCTCACATTTTAAGTTGACAAGTTGACACTCCCTGTAAATAACAGAGACTTAACAGCACATTATAGATGGGCAAGTTGTTTAACAGAGACACGAACCACAAAGAAAAATATGCTCGATTCTGCCAGAGCGTCCAGAAATGTATATATGTTGTAAACAATAAATAATCAGCTTTATTATTGATTGATTCACTGATTTATAGAATCTTTAATATAATTCCAATTAATAAATTAAACTTGCATCACATTCGTGCCAACAATATTCGTGAACCTACGTCCCTCTCTAGTCAGCTGTTCTCCGGTATGTGAGACCACATCATCTCCTTCCGATTGGCATTTTTAGTACATTTCGTTCAGCCAGTTGGTATTTCGTGGCGCTTCGAGCGCAGCTCATTGCCGAAGAAAACATAAAATTTAGGTTTTTAAAACCAAACAAAATGAGTCAATACAGCCACGTTAAGTATACGCAATCGCCAACGCCGTCGGTGGTGTCCGGCTACTCGAGTGCATCGCGGCTCCACTCACCGCTGCCGCCACCGGCGAACCATCGGAGGGACTGCCTCTCAGCGACCACAAAGAGCTACAAATATCTGCGACGTTTGCTCAAATTCAATCAGATGGACTTCGAATTTGCCTTGTGGCAGATGCTCTACCTGTTTATAGCTCCCCAAAAGGTGTACCGGAACTTCAATTACCGGAAACAGACCAAATCACAGTTCGCCCGCGATGATCCAGCGTTTCTGGTGCTCCTGGTGGTCTGCCTATGTGGTAAGTTGGCATTCTGAGTGCTGGAATGAGTCTGTGTATTGGTAACATGTCTAGACACAAGTTATCCAAACCACCAGCGCATCGGATTTTGTGAATATTTTGTTCATTTCATAAGTTTCCAATAAGATTACGTGCCCTAATTACTCATATGTATGTGAAAAATTGCAAGTTTTTATGCCGTTTCCTTTCTATAGCGCCTTCCACTACATTTCATACCTTATCTATTATCTGAACTATCAAAAATTTTATGAAACTCACTTTAATGATTAATTTTCTTCTCTCAACAGTCACTTCTTTGGGCTTTGCTTACGTCCTGGGTCTCTCCTTCTGGCAGAGTATCTCCTTCATCTTCTACGTGGTATTCGTCGACTGCATCTTTGTGGGCATCATCATAGCCTCGTTCTTCTGGGCGGTAACGAACCGGTATCTACGGACAAATAGTCTGGAGCCGGACATCGAGTGGGGCTACGCCTTCGATGTGCATTTGAACGCCTTCTTTCCGCCACTGATGCTGTTGCATTTCATCCAGCTGTTCTTCTACAATTGGTTGATTAGCCAAACGTGGTTCATCTCACGATTCCTTGGCAACACCTTTTGGCTGCTAGCCATGGGCTACTACGTGTACATTACCTTCTTGGGTTACAATTGTAAGTTACGATTGGTCGTGTTTATATGATGTCCACTATAATTAATTCCTTACATTTTGCAGGCATTCCCCATCTGAAGAACACTCGCATCATACTCATAGCCCTGCCCATCATCTTCCTTCTGTATCTGGTCGTCACCATAATAGGCTGGAATGCTACGATATCCTTCGTCAACTTCTACAAGTATCGCGTTTATTAATCAAGTGATGTGAGAGCATTGTAAATTATTCTGCGTTTAGCTGCTAAGCACTACACTACAATTATGACTAATAAACTAATTAATTTAGCTTTATCCCAAGACGGAGGCGTGAATAATTTATTCCCATCAATGCCATTTAAAATGTCCTTAAACGATTTATCTTCTAATTGTCTCCCTAATTAAAAAAATGAATTTAAAAGATTCATCATTTTGAATAATATAAAATCATGCAATCATTAAAATTCTTGGGAATCGCATTTTTATGTCAATTTATCGTAAAAGTTCTATAGTGATTTACACGATAATCTTCAAACAGTTTTCCGTATTTATTAATCTACAAAAATGGACAACAATGGGAAACTACGCCAGGTGCTTGGGCTTCACGAAAGTGCGCTTCCGCTTGTTTCGCTTGCGCTGCAGCTCCAGGGTGTGCAGTTCCGTGTGCACCTCGGCAAAGATTTCCGTCTGCTCCTCCTCCGCAATCGTCGAACGATAGTGCTTCATCATATCGTACTTCTCCCACGGCTTCTGCACTCTGGCCGATGAATGGCGATGTTTGTCCTTCAGATACTGATCAATGTTGGCCACACCACGAAGATTTTGTCGCTCCCAACGCTCCAGCCACGGACGGGGACGGAGCACAACCTTAATGTCATTCACCGGTACCGGAGCGCCTTCCTCCAGAGGCTCAGCCTCCATGTTCTCGTCGAAGGTGCTGTATTCGGGCAGCGCGTCGCGCAGATAGAAAAGGCTGTCATCCAGGCGTTTCTCCAGTCGCAGCACCTCCACCTTTTGGATGGTAGGGTCATACAGCTCGTAGACCACCTCCATGCCCTGGTGGTCGATCACATTGCGCAGGACAAAACGAGCACGCAGACCGCACCGATCCCGATTGATGCAGATGCCCACAAAGCGACTGGTCTTGCCGGCGGCGTGGGGATCGGAGCTGGTCACAGCCAACACAGATCCAACGTAGAACTCAGGCAGATCGATCTGCTTCCGCCGCTCCAACATGTCCAGGCGCTCCAGCTTCTCGCGAATGGAGTTCCTCCACTCCACCTTCGGATCTGGTAGGAACTCGGGATAGACGAACCGATAGTTGGCCGGAATGATGGGCTTGCGGGTCGTGGTGGGCAGTACTGGGGTTGTCTGCGAGGCCGTGATGGGTAAGCCCTGGACATTCTTTGGTTCATCTTGGGCTTGAACAGCATGTTCCGCAGGCTTCGTCGAGAATGTGACTGAAAACAGGTAATTGGTGACTAAGTGCCGGGGGGAAATAGTGGTGTCCTTACCGATTCGCTTGTAGGCGCACTGCTGCGCCAATCTATTGACCACAACTCTCGCGTTAAGGTTCATTTTTATTTATTTTTCAAGACAAAATGTTTAAATGTTTAGATAATCATGCCGGAGAATAAGAGTGCCCGTCGGCTTCTACGCTCAAAACCTCAAAACGCATAGCATAAACTTATTTTCTTCACTCCGAGCAGCTGGTCACACTCATGTATATTTTTTAAATTTACCGTTACAAATATCAGAATACCATGAGAGTGAAATAAAATTTTGTCTTTCTAAGTGATTGCCAAATGTTTGTAATGGTTTTAAATTCCCAAGTAATTAAAATATGAACGACTTTTAATTTGAGATAACGTCGATCAACTCATAATCTCAAATTAGTTTTGAATTTATACAGTTATTTTTATTTGCTCAGAAGTTTTGATAATTTGCTAAAAATTATTGAATAATGGGTGACCATGGATTTAGTGGCTGCAAAGTGAGTAATTCTTAAACGTTCGAGCGGTCATAAGCCTCGTTCGCTCGAATCTTGCACTCCTTGATCTGCATTTTCTTTTGGAACAAAATCATGTATTGCTTTGCCTCCTCCCTTTCGCGGGCGATCCTGAGCTCGAGGAGATCCAGGCGCCGCTGCTCGATGAGAACGCGATAGCGATGTAGCTCCTGCTGCCGTTGCCGGAAGTTGGGGAAATGTTGACCTGCGCTTCCGCTGCTGAGGCTGAGGGACTTTTTGCTTTTCGTAGCTGTAGTTGAGACTTCATCTGTACTGGTGGTTCTGCGGCGCTTGATCTGGGATGTGTTCCGACGCTTCGCTTCCGTAAATGAAGAGCTGGAGTCCGGTGAGATATCAACACTGATCAGTCCGTTTTGCTGTTGCGAAGAATTGGTGTCCTGATTAAGCCCCTGGCTGTTTTTATGGACTTCCTGTTCGCCGGAGCAGCACCAATCCCCATCTTTGACTATACCCTGAGCGAACTTTGGCGGCTCCTCTCGCAGCACACACGACTGCTGCGGTGGGAGGCTAAAGGACTCCCGTTTCAGGTCCGAGACAACTTTGCTGGATGTCGAACCGGAGGAAGTGCTTGGCACTCGGTCCGATCCGAGATCCTTGGACCGCTTGTACTTCAGCGATTTGTTGGAAGGCTTACAGCATAAAGCCTGGCTGGCTTCCTCCTTCTCAGCGGCAGCCTCCCTTTCCCTCTTGTTTATTTCGCTGCACATTCGACGCCAGTGATTGACAGCACGTTCCTTAGAACTTGGCTCCTTGAGTTCCGGCAGCTCAGTGTCCAAGGGCGATTTGCTTTCTTGAACTGTATTCCCAATAATCGTTTTGCTGCTGGGCTCCTCCATTGGAAGGCTGGCCTTCGTTTCGTTCAGTTTGCGCAGGAGCAGCTGCCAGTTCTCGCTGGCTCTGATTTTCTTGTTTAAAGGATCCTTGCAGTTAGTAGCCTTGACAGCCTTGGACAAGGATACATGTTCGCTCCGCACAGGAAGGAGGCCATGGGTGACCGCAGAGTCCTCCTCGCTCCACATAATGGATGTGGATTGGCCCAAGTGTTCATCTTAAATCAAGGATGAAGGATCAAAAAAATATCAAGACCTTTGCATAAATAAGCCTTACTCGATTCCTGGCAGCTGTCCATTAAGCTGTTAAAATTTCTTTATAAAATATCAATCTTTCCTGCTGGCCGGCAGCAGGGGGACAACACGAATGTGGAATATTTAAGTTTTGCTCTGAAATTGTAAGTCTACTAAGAAGTTTTATTAATTGTAATTTTAAAGACGGTATTTATGCTGAAGTTTTTATTATAGACTCCACTGTCCCAGCTCGCTGCGAACCTCAAACCATTTTGGCCTGTTCGATTGCAACCTGCTAGATGTTGGGTTTGAAGATCGGTGCTGCATGTTGCATGCTGTTAATCGATAGTCCATGGCATAATAGGTATAAGGTAGACTTTTTTAAAGACCGTTAAAAAACTATAATTTTATAGCGAGGAAGAGGGTTTAATCCAGAAAGTGCGGTAGAAATGACAATAAAATGATAGATATTAATCCCATAGAAGATTTTATTAAAAATTGTTCTTCTACTTCAAAGCCGAGAATTCTACCCCTTCTGTAAACGTGTAAATGGTTATTTTGACTTGTTAGATTTAAAATTTTAAATAACAGGAATTATTTCAAAACATCATCATATCATCATTGACAATATAAAAAATATCGATATTTGGGCAAACAAAATATCGAGATATATATATTGTTATTGTTTTCATATAAAATATCGATATTTTCAACAACATTTGGCCGAGTTCGGATGTGCCTGCGGATGAGCGATCGGCGCCAAACCAAAACGTTAACGCGCGTGAATCAGTTATCAGGTGGAATAACCGCGATCCGAGCAGATTCGTGCTTCGCAGTTTCAGTGCACATCAACGAAATAAAACGAAAAACGAATATTAAAAATCAGCCAAGGGCGGCGCTAACGTTAAGACCCGGCAAAGCTTCAAACTTCGTGGGCAAGGTCAGCTGACTTTAATTAACCGACCCACCTTTAGGTGCGTTATTAACCCATATCCGTGAGAGTTCTTTAAATTTATAAATACAAAAAATAATTAAAACAAAAAATAGAGTGCGAATGTGAATGTATGAATGTGCAGGCGCCGCAGTCTCATGTTCCAATTGGAACGATCTTTCGTGCCGAATTGGGAGCTCATTCCGCATACGTTGCTACATATATCCATATGTATGTATGAATATGTTTGGGCCAATTTCTCGCCAGCAGAGAAGATGTGGGCTTAAAGTGCACCACCAAAAAAAAGTGAGGGAAACACAGAAATAACAGAAACACGGCCAAAGAAAAGGTTAATAATTCGTGCCAATAATATTGCTCTCGAATTTTTGCTCGCATCTCTTGTGTTTGGAAGTGTGTTTCGAGATCAGGAGCTTGTGAACAAACTCCCTGCTTTCAGGGTATTTGGCTTTAATCAGAGGTTTGTACATACAAATTAAAAAAAAAATAGAGAATATGAATCTAAAACATGGAATTAAAATGTATAATTTTGGCTGTGAAAGTGATAAAATATTCATAAAATCGTATTTAACTTTTTTTTATTAATCTTGTCTTTCTGTAAATAAATATCAAAGGACATATTTTTGCAAAATATATATATTTTAGGTGCAACATTTATATCATGAATGCTGGAATTTCTTGCTAATTTTTGTTGTACCCTATTTCGTTTAAAATCAATAAACGACAAGAAAGGAATCTTTGTATCCGAAGTTTATATATCCTTTCAGTTCCAATTTTATTATAGAATCGAATTGCATAAAATATTCGTATAGTTTAAATATATACTTTACGTACTTTTTATATGACTATTATAGCAACTAATCAAAATTTTAAAATAGCATAACTAAGTCAAAAAAGCATTAAATTCAAATCGTAAACCTTTTCTGTGCTAGTTTTTAAAAGGTCAATCAAATCTGAACACTGAAATAAATATCTAGAAAAATAAAATTTTTTTCGATTTTTGACAATTTTAATGATGTAACCCCTTATAAAATTTTCAAAATTTTGAAGAAAATCAATTTTAGCCGTACATATCTAGATCGACTTGGCTGTTAATTCTGATAAAGAATATAAATGATTTATTGGGTTAGAAATGATTCCTTCACAGCGTTACAAGCTTCTGAATGAAATTATAATACATACATGCCCTGCAAAGGTAAAATTAAGTTAAGTTAAAACTTAGGAAATCAACCCCACAACTACTCGAATAACTACTCTAGTTTTTATATATGTAATTAGCGTTATCCTTATTGTCTGAAAAGTTTGTTTTAAGCCCGGCTTTGGTCTTGGTATATACATTTTTTAAATGTTTGACATTCTCCCCCTGCAAAGGGTATCTCTGCTTCGACCTATTAGTATTCTCCTCTTTACTCATTTATTTATTTATTTTTTTGCTTTTTTTGAAGGGGTTAATAGGGGGAGTGGAAGTGGGCGATGGATAAGACACTGGCTCGAAAACGGAATCGGAATCGCACTCGGACACTCAGACTGCGCGCCGACGACCCATATTTCGATTTCATTTCATTTACGAAAATAAAAATAAAAGCAAAAAAAAAAAACAAAACAAAAAATGAAGAATAAAAACAAGACCAAAGAGGCGCGCAGACAAATCGAAAAAAATCAGAAATAAAAATAAAATACAAAAAAAAAAAAAAAAAAGAAGTAGAGAAAAATCTGAAAAAGCAGCTTTGGCCGACGAGACGAACGCCGCGATACTTAAGTGCGGGCAAATAAGTAAAAGATATGCCATAAAAAGACAGCATAAGTGTATTTTGAAGATACTTCTGCGCGTTGTGCTGTTGCTTCGTGTTTTGTTTTTATTTTTATTGCTGCTGGTGCTGTTGCTGCTGCTGTGGCTATTGCCATCGGTATTGTTATTGTTATTGTTATTGTTGGTGTTGACTGCTGCCATCGGTTAATGTTAACTTGTTTAGTGTGGGCCGCCGCTGTTGGTAGTTGCCTGCTGGCCGTTGGCTTTGTTGTTTTCTTATTATATTGTTACTGGCCATAACGGTAAAGGACCCTTGGTATATTCATATGTAAATGCCCCATCCGCCACTCAATTGAATTGTGTAAAGATGCCTTTTACCAAACTCCAGCTCCAGCTCCAGCTACAGCTCCATCTCCATTCCACGAAGAGCGATCTGCAGCTGCACCTTTATCGCCCCAACTCGATCTAGGAGCCGCGAATGGGACAATCCCGAGACGTCTCTGCGGATATTTTTAACTCTGGCGCGACTTAATTCCTGCTGCATTTGCAGTGGCCGCAGCTTATTTAATGTCTACAAATAATCCAAATTGGGGCTTAGCCGAAGATGCGAATGCAACAAGGGGGCAGATGCAGGAGGGGGCGCCACGACAGGCGGGCACTTGTGCCTTCGATCATCGGTGCAGTGAGCCAAGAGCAATCCCCACCAGCAAATCCCTGGCAATCGGCCGGGTTCTCCGCACTGAAACCAATAGTAATTCAACATTTTGACGCTGTAAAAGAAACATTTGTCAATGTTTTAACAATCCTACAACGTTCAAAGATTAATCTCTTATTCCCTTTTTTAACAAGGCTACATTGCTGGGGTTAAGGTTAACGATTGGTTTAACAAAAATAAGGTTTCCTTCGTTGGTAAAACTTTAATTATACGTTAAGCACTCTCTCTATTATTATTATGCTATTAGTTCATTACTTTATTTTTTTTTAAATGGGTATGTTTAAATTTATTTAATGGCACGTTAAATACTAGTTGCTAGCTAGTTTACCCAAAAATTCAGATATTGTCATAAATATTTCAAAGAGACCGAAATAACTTCTTCACAACGTTGACAACTTGTTAAGCCAAAGTGTTAGCAACGTCTTAAAAATAATAACATAAATTAGTTAAAGTTGTATTAAATTGAAAATAAAGAATCCGTATGATATATATAACTTTGGGTAAAGGTATTTTTTATACCCTTTTAGGTTTCCATAGTTTCTTCTTTTAAAGTGTATGTCGCGCTATTCCCAGATTGCGTTTGCACAAAGTTCGACAGGCAACGGTGAATGGCAGGAGGAGGGAACTGAGAGCCAAGAGCCAAGAGCCAAGAGCTGGGATCTGGGATCTGGGAGCAGGGAGCTGGAGCTGGAGGATAGTGTAGAATGCCGCGGGGGATGCGTTGGTAAATTGGGGAATGGAGTGCCATTTGCTCAGTGGGACAAGTTGTGGCCAAATAATGACTATATTAAATAACAGTTAGCAAACATTATTGCATTGGCCGAAGGCTATGTAGCATAGATCCGGCCAAAAGGCACTGGCTGGCATGGTAGACACGGGCACCAAATCGCTGGAGAAGATGCAGCCAGTCCTCGGCTGGCTGGCTGCCATTTGAACGCTGTTGGAAATGGCAGTAATGTGACCATTTAAGACCTCTTTCTGATGTCTTATGGAGTGAAAACGTCCTGCTGTGTGAAAACAAATTATAGGCATGTAATGTTGCATGTTACGTCGCGACTCTCGAGCATCAATGGGGCGCGGAGGAGACGGCTAGGAGATCTGGGGAGGAGGACAGGACAGGCAATGGCTGGGAGCTGAGAGCCGGGGCCAGCTCCAGGTCTGCTGCGGCTAAGCCCAGTCAGTGCCGCAACACTCAAAAGTCAGTCCCGGTCGGGCCAGTTGGGGATTTTGACTTGACGCTGGCTTTATGCTGATGCTAAGGCTGAGACTAAAGCTGATGCTGAGGCCGAGAGGCTGGGACTCTGGCTCAAACTGAGCCAGACTCTTTGGATGTGTTTCTCCGTTTGTCTGTTTGCTCGCCGGCTCCGTTTGGGAGTGTGTGCTGCTGGGCCGGTCTAATGCTCTCTAACTGCTTATCAGATTTGCGGGGATTGCGCAAAAACGATTTCTGTTTTTCCAATCCCATCCACCTCCTGATCCTCCTTCAGCTCCACCAACTGCTTCGTTTTCTTCTAAGACCACTTTATACCCTATTTCAGGGTTCATTAAGTGTGTGAGAATGGCTTAAAGTTCCTAAGATTTATTGTATCGGAAGTGTATCTAAAGCTTAACAAATTGTCATTAAATTCTACCTACATATAAATAAACAGGTTTTTTGGTATTAATTCTACTCTTTCTTAGAGATATTTATTGCTATCTTTAATCTATTTTGTTAAATTTCTATTATCATCAAAATCTTCTTTCTAATATTCTATTCCTTTAAATGAAAATACAAATTATTGTTTATTTAAAAAAAAAAAAAAAAACATTACTTATCATTATAATAGCTTACCAAACTATTTCCTTTTGAAGTTATTTTGTCAAGATCATTACTATATTATCTACAACTGATGACCTGATGACAGCATACCAATCTTTTGTATTCAAAGTAACCCCATTCCTCAAGCTCATGTTGAATAAGCCAATAAAGTATCAAATAACCCATAATCAGGTGTTGGTCAAAATTAGTATGTGAAATATGCAAACATTTTTGTTCATACGGAAAGAAAATTAATTGATTTACCATTTGGCAATAAGATAAGAAAAATTCCCATTCAATAGAGTGGAGTTTTTGGTGACATAATTTCTCTCTTATGAGGAAAATCAACTAAGCTTTAAACTTTTTGTATTAGCTAATTAAAGTATATTAAGGAAACATAAAGCATAAGGAAATTGGCCACAATAATTCCTTGGCAATCTTTCAGTTATATTCTTTAGATTAAGCTTTATTAAAGCTGCATTTGAGGTGTGAAAAATATGTATATTTCACAGAGTATTTATTGTTTCGCTTTGCCTGGGTTAACCTTTATCGTCTGCAGTAATAGTAATATACTTATTTCTTGTTTTCTTTCCGTCTGTCTATTTTGGATTTTCAAACAACGAATGCGATTGCGACGCCGCATTTAAACGAGCAGAGCAAGTCCGCTGTTTGCTGGCTGCTAGCTGTTGTTGGTGGCATTTGCTGTTATTGGCAAGACAGATTCCGATTGGGCCCAGAGACTCGAAAATAAAGTAATGAAAAGCTCTCGAGCGACTCCTGCGGACTCCACCGCTCATGTGGGTCTGCTTCTGTCCCTGTGCTGAACTTTTTATTACCTGTCCCCCTATCCCCAAAGCAATCCTCATCACACTCCTGCTGCTGCTCCTAATGCTCCTCTGGGAGAGGTGAGAAAGTGGGAAACTGTCGCTGGAGACAAGTGGTCCCTCCAAGCTCACATTCGGATATGTGCCAGAGCGTGGTCCATTACAGAGTCTCATATATAACGACGTCGTCTCTGCCAAAAGAGTTCAGCGCTGAACGACCACGCCCCTCTAGCCGGCTAAACCAACAGCTCGGCTGCAACAGCTCCGAATGGAGTCTGCGATTAGTAGGGTGGACCAATAACCATGGCACCCTTAGGAGTTTCAAAGCTTTAAAATAATCAGAAATCATATTCTTACTAGCATAAGCTAAAACTATAATATCAGTTTTCGATAAAGTATTTTAACCGATATTTCTTTTAGTTACATATAATCATTGGAAGCCATATAAAGTATTCAAGGACATTATTCAGAAATTAAATAAATACATAGGGGAACTTTAAGGAAAGCCATTAAACATATTACATTACTTGATTGATCATTGTAAGATAATCAATCAACACTCGCATATTGACAGTCCACTTTTGAGTGCAAATTAACCCTCTGAAAAAAAACTGATTAAAGGCTTTTCGACCAACATTACTCAGAAGCATCTCGCTTTCACTTCCCAAAGTTAAGGCTAACCAATAAGCATGTTATGTTATGACCAATATCAGACCAATAAAGCGGGACCACCCCAATGCTCACATGTTACATTTACTGTTTTCGGACGCTGGATGGCCCCATGATGAATGTGGCCAGGCAATTTGAGTGATACTCACGACCTCGTCAGTAGTTAGCTGGCGACCACGCCTCCTCCGCCCCAGGCAATATCCATCTCCATCTTGGAGTGCATTTAGCGAAAACCCAAAACACAAAACCCGAAATCTGAAGACAGAAAACACATGCACAGACCCCAGACACTGAGTCCGGAACGGAACCCGAAAATTAGGAAACGTCGAGATCGAACTTTGATGGGGAGACCACGCCTCCTCCGACGCCCTCCCTCAGTATATGATGTGGAAAACGGAGTTTACATAAGTGAAATGCATCAAAATGCGGGCTGAGAATGGATTTCAGTCATTATCGAAACGGCTAATCAGGTATCCGGGAGATCGCCTGGCCTTACATAATGGGACTAAGAAAAGACACATTTCCATGGGGGCCATATATCAAATTGTACCCTATGTTATGCTCATTATTCTGCGGAATTATCTTACAAAAGTTCCGCAAAGTTCCCAGTTACTATTTGATTAGATAAAAAACTTGTTTTTCGGTATTCCCGAGAAGCTGGAAAAGATTAGGAGAACATAACATTGTTTTTAAATCCCATTTTACGCGCTAATTTTGTTAGCTTCATATGTTATTTCTTTATCTATATTTAAATGCCACTTAAGGGATATTAAATATCAGATTTATACTAATTAAACAATATAGATAATACTTATTTATACCTTTGCGGGGTATAGTAATTTAAGTTAGAAACTTATAACGCTGTGACGGATTCATTTCCGACCCTATAAAGCATATATATCCTTTATCAGAATTAACGGCTGAATCGATCTAGCTATGCCCGGTCAAAAAATAAATTTTCGAAATTTTAAATTTCTTATTTTTATTTGAGTATGCAGATTTATTAACCTAATAAAAATAAACGTAGAAAAGCTTTCCAAATTGAAATAAGTGCAGTTTTGGCTACGCAATTAGTTTTTTCAACTTTGATTTGTTGCAAAATTTTCATAAAAAGATATCGCTTATTATGTTAAGCTTATGTCCGTTTTCCGAATCAAATAGCAAACTTCAAGGCTATATAGATTTTGATTATACACATCTATAATCAAATGATTTATGAAATACAGAGATTCTTTTGTATATATATTTTCACTCATAACATTTATATTTAATTACATTTAGGAAACACTCCTCTTGATCATCGTCAAGCGGAAATAACCATCTTTAAAACTGACCTTACTTTAATCGCTGCTCTTCATCAGATTAGATAAAGAATTTTTTGAATGGGAAACAATTTTATGAAAGTGATTTTCCCCTTTTTTCCCCGAATCTGATCCGCTGCTGATTGCGGGAGAGTTATCACCCAAATCGATGCAACAATCAATGGCTCATGTAGCTGTTCAACTTTGACTCTCGACTGGGACTGGGTACTGGGTACTGGGACTGAAGACTGAAAACTGTGACTCGCGACTGTGGCCCAAAGTTGGAGTCGAGGACGGGGTCTTCCTGCACACTGCACTTTCATAACACAATTTATCGCTGCCTGCTGATACAAGGCAGCAGATACAAACTACAAAATACCGCTCATAAAAACTTAAATCGAGTTAAGTTCCGCTTCATTGTTCGGACTGGCCAAAACGAAGCAGAAAAAAAGCCAAACTGAAATCGAAAAAAAGAGAAACCAACAACAACGGCAAGGGGCAAAACAAATTTAATATGTACTAATTGAATGTTGTGCAGGCAAAAGGTTTTAGCATCCAGCATCAGCATCAGTTTCGACTCCTGCTCCACTCCATTCCCAATCCCAATCCCATTTGTATCTGCATCGCTTCTACACCGTTCGGGTTCAGCTGGGTTGAACTCGGGGGTCACTACGCCAGAGACTCGGCTCGTGAAAGTACGAAATCGAAAATCAAAAGTGAAATGTCGAACCCTGGCCCAGAGACTAACCGACTGACTGACATAATTCCGAGCCAGATTTAACGTTCGATTTTCGGTCTTGGGTCTTTATTTATTTTTTGGGCAGTTCCTAAGCCAAAATGCAGCTGGAATTACGCGTCTCGCCTCGCCCCAAGAGCTAATTTTTCTCCGCCTTCTTCTCGCCGCGAGCCTCGAGGTGTGGGTTACGATTTTGTGGTTTCTATGGATGCTCGTGCGTTGTTGTGCACACTGGGGGAAAATCAAGGTATCTAAGAACTATTACAGCTAACAAAATATAGCAAATTATTGGTTGCTTTCGATATCTGTTTCGGAGATGCAGGTTTCTTGAAAGGTTTGTGGTAAAAGGCTTAAATAAGTTGTATCGTTATTGTTAAAACAATCTTAAATGACAATAAAAACTACAGATACATGTTCTTGTAACTTAATTCTTAAATCGCATTTAAAAATATGCATTAATTTTCCTACAATTGTTATAGTTTCTAGTAAAAGATACTTTACCATTACTTGTTTTATCTTTGAATTCATACTTGGCAGATTTTAGTACATCATAACGTTTTGTGTCTTCTTTTGATAATTTTCCAGTTTGAATAGAGTATCTAAATTGTCATCAAATGGCGTGCTTTGTACTCTTTCTTTTCCCTCAGTGTACTCAGTATTTCTACGCCCATATAGACTAGAATTATTCCCTAACTACTAGTGTGTGCTCTGTATCAAGTGTCTCGCAATTGCTGCTCTCATTCGCTGGTCTTGAACCGAACTAAACTTGAACCGAAAGATACAGTTTCAAGCCCGGCTCCTAGCCACATTGATGAGGTAGGTGTGACTGAGAGAATCGTTTGATTCGCAATTTAAAGAGACGGACAAGGTCTCTGGGCCGCGCCACTCTTGGATTCGATTCAAGTCCAAGTTCAGCAAAGCCTCGACGGGGCGGTGTCGCCCACTGCCAGGGATGAGGAATATAACATACATAGCTTCCTCCGGAGATGAAATGCGTATGCATTTCGGTTCGTTTTTTGTTTTGTTGTATTTAAAGGGATCCGATGGTGGATGGTCTCCTAATCTCATCACGCACTTGGAGTGCTGGAGGTGTTGCTGATATGCCGCTGAAAAGCTGTGCAGATTAATCATAAAGTCCATAACAAAGAAGTTTTGCATGCGGAGTGGGAAGTGGCAAGCGGCAAGTGGCACGTGAGGAGGGGGCATGTGGCATGGATCACGGATCACAGCTCGGGGATCCCGCTGTCACTTGTCAGTCAAAGTGGGTCGGGGCGGAGGGCCTATGGCCCATGAAATAGTTATGAAAAAGAGCATACAAAAATAGGTGTTACCCGGGGGGCGAAGAGTCGGCGCGCGTTGTCAGGCTTAATTGTTATTATTGTTCGCGGATGGGGAGATGATGCTGGATACGGGATGCTGGATGCTGGATGCTAGATGACTCGCAGGGGGGATTGCTTCTGCAGCTGACAGCGAAATGTTCGCAACATGTCAAAACTTTTATGGTTTTTTAATGGTTCTCCCCCATTATAGATTCGGACTCGAGAGTATGATTTTAATTGAATTTTTGTTTATTTATGAGTGGCGGCAAACTATTTATAATGTATCACCACTGATCGCTTCCCAATGCCCCTCAAGTGGGCTTTAATTCTTCTACTCTTTTGGTTTGGATGGAGGGGGACTTACATCTTGTTTAACGTCGTATCTCTGCCTCTGACTTTTGATTGCTGACGCTCTTGGCCAGATCTTTTGCTATCTGTCGCCCCGTTGTTATCTGGCCAGGTATTCCATTTGCAAACACTCGAAAAACTTGTATATTTATTAAGAAGCTGGCGTACACCAAAAAGAATTCACAGGCCCAGACTCAGGGATTTCTCGGGGACAGTGTTTTTTGCTCTGGCCAAACAATAGATAAGCTGTGAAATCAGCTGCGCCGCGGCCTTGAGTCGCATCTAATTACGCGCCTCAGATGTGGTAGTTATAGATACAGATGCATCTGTATCGGCATCTGCATCTGTAGGCATTTGTATCTGCATCTGCTTTCTACTGGAGCTGTGCAAATCAAGCTTGTGCCTCTTGTGTCGCGTCTGCCGTCTGGCTGATAAGCTGGCTTCGACTGGCCAGTTTAGAGCGCGTATTTATAGACCGCATTTAGAGATCTCTGTGCATCTGCATTCCTGAGTGATTACGCTGCGAAAAGATACATTTGTAGCCGATGGACTACACCCCAGAAATCTCAACTAAAAAATGTCTTACACAAAATCCGATGTACACACAAGCATCTCTATATACATATACAAATGTTTGTACAGAAAGTTTCATAAATATAAAAAAATATCTGGGGATGAGTAAGAGTTGAAATAATAAACACATTTCTCGCTTTGACAGCTCTCAAAAGCATTTGAATATTTCGTGGATTTGCTTTTAAGAGAGAAAAGTCATTCCATTTCTATTTCATTAATTTTGAAATCATATTGCTTGTTTGTTATTAATATAAGGTATTTAAATAATATTTATTTAGCATATCTTTTAGTTATAGTTATGCTACGCACTGTTCGTACACGACACTGCAATTGTTTCGCCACGAGCATCTTTTACTGAAAAGATTCTTCGGTATTCCTCTGGTGGAAAATAAATACAAATATATTTTTGGTCGCCTGGCGAAATGATGATATTTTTGGGGACAAATGTGTGACTGACTCCCAACGAGCGTGAGATATTTACACCTCAAAAAGTGTTACGCTTTCTTCTCCACTATGCTTGCCTTTTTTCCTGATTTAATCCATTTTGCTTATCATATCGAAATGAGGTTGTAGCCCATGCAAATCTCATTCCAAACAATGCCTGCCTGTTGGCAAACTCCTGCCAGCAAAAAGTGGAGACGTCTCCGGCTTGTGCAACATGCTCTGCTGTTTGTTCGACATCAATTAAGATTATAGGAAAGCCACTTGTTTAAAATGTAGAAGAAAAAAACAACTAACAACAAAAACGAAAACACCATAGCGAGCCAAAGAAAAAGACTGAAAAGTCCACTGAAACAAAAGCCTGGCCAAGTCGGGTGGGTAACCAATCCCCGAAAGACAATGGACACTGCTGTGGATGCAACAAAAAACGGAGAAAAACCAACTAAACATATTTAATGACAGCTAACCGAGAGTGGCAGCAGGAAAGTAGGGGGATAAGTGTATGGGAGTGGGGACTTTGGGAGAGCTTGGACCATGTCATGGTCATGGCTTGGCTAGCAGCTCTGTGCTAAAAATTCGCATGCGTAACACTCGGGTTCCGTTCGAGGAAATCGAAAGGTGGCATATCTCTTGACTGAAAGTGGCAAAAATTGTGATTTTTCTACCATTTAAGGCATTTGGAATGTTTTAATTATGATTATGGAAAATTAAAGCCTTACAAACTGGCATTCGGTAGGATTTATAATGGGGTTAATACTATTTAACATAGAGACTAATTGAATGAACACTTTGATACCAAAACATATGCTTCTTTTATTGTTATAATTGGATAATTAAAGAGCCTTTCAGAGCTAGTGAATACTCTTGATGTTCTCATATATTCATGTGATGAAAACAGAGACATAGAAAAACCATAAAATGCCTGAAAATGCTTAGGCAGAATGTGGCCGATGAAACAGTACGTTGCGAAAGAGAAAGGCTGCATAAAATCAGTAAAAAAAGATTTATGCTTATTATTTTCTATCTTAAGCATTAATCTTTAAATATTATTAATATTATTTATTATTTTCATTATTATTATTATTTTCATTATTATTATTTATTTTCAATTAAAAATATTTAGATGTAAGAATAAAAATTAAGGGTTTTCTACAAATCTAAATACATTTTTCCCCTTTAAAACATCAATCATTTTTCCAAAAGTTTCCCATTCCGCCTGATGTTTTAATAAAAGGCATCCATCTGCGTTTTATAATATCGAATTTTACTGTATTCCCCAATCGTATTGAAGATGAAGTATGCGCTGCACCAGATAAAAATAGATCGACGGTGTGCCTTATATTTGAGGCACTGAACTTTACTGTGAGTACACTCGACCGAATTGGACTGTCATCAGATTGCCACAAAGATTCCCTGATGGGTAGAATAATGCCTGAGGCTCCCCAAGGCTTCATTAAATACGATATCTCCACTAGAGCCAGATATGAGGGTATCCCGATGAGGACCAAGAATGGAAACACTTTCAAGAGGTGAAGGATTGAGACGAAAGTAGAGCATTTTAATTTGCATGAAAGTTTAAAGTTCAATGCTTGTGGCATGCTTTTGGGCGAACATTTGGAATATCCTAAAATATATAATGACTCAAGGGGTATATAAGACCCTAGGGCATTCTGAATATAAATGAAAAAGCATGTATTTTTATCCACTCTTGGGACCCAGTAATCTTGGCTATATTAGTTACTTAATAAGATATACTTTACTAACAGTAATATAAGATATCAATATTTATTTGTTTATTATTCTTGGGCTACTTACCTAATAACAAGTGAAGCAAGGTTATTTATCTGTATGAAAACTTTAGTTGTTTTTCTTCCAGCCATTTCTACGCCACTGTTTGTAGCTAAACTTATCTTAAGAAGTGTAAAATCATATATGCATGTCAGGTTTATATGTTATTGTTTAGCTTATCAGAAGATATAAATTTCCACCGATAGCTAAATCAAACTGCACCCACTGCGTACTCTAAATTGGTTTCTTTATATTACATTTTTGCTTTAAATAATTTACAAAACTATTTCACAGAAACTCCAGTGATCTGAGGATCAACGCACACCTAACTCAATCGCTGGAAGCTGACCAAGTGGCCAGGAGGAGGGCCAAGAGCAGTCGCTTGATCTCGTGCTGCTGCATGCGCCACTCCACGCGGACATTGGACAGCGAAGTTGTCCAGCTTGGAGAGGTGGAAACAGTCATTGGTAAGATCAGGGAAAGGTGAACATTCCATGAGCATTCACTTACACCTACCTCCACACCCCACAGCAGGTGATCTTCAACAGGTGCCACATCGTCCGCCCCTGAAGCTGTCCAGCTCCTTGCCGAGCACGCCCCAATTGGGACAACGGGTGGTGCGCGGACGTGGCTACAAGAAGCTGTCGTGGAATGAAGAGCTACAGCGCCAGCCAGGCGAAGCCACAATGATTACCCAGGGCCAGGAGGCCAGGGGTGGTCCCCAGTTGACCTATCACCACCACAACAGCAACATCAACAATAATAATACTAATAACAATAATAACATAAATAATAATAACAACAACGAGGATGAGTATGATCCCATTGCCAAATATTTTGCCAACACGCAGCAGCAGCAGCAGCAGCAACATCTTCATCATCTTCAGACGGAGCAACAGCATCGAAAGCTATCTCCTGGCATCGGCACAAAAAGCTCACGGATTCTATGCGAGAATTGCTGTGGCGAGAGGCAACAAGTTGGCAGCTCCATGGACCGCCGCCAAGAGCAGCATCATCAGCGGCAACAGCTGCCGTTTGGGGACTGCGATTCAGTGTCCGATTTGTCGTCGTTTCGCTTTGTCTTCGATGGGGAGGAAGTCGATGCCACCCCGAGGCGCGTATTAGTCGATGCCCATTATGAGGATGATGCCGCTGACGAACTCGATGACGTTGCGCGGCGGCCGGTTATAGAAATAGAAAACCATCGGAATACATCAACAACGAAATCGGAACAATCAACACGACAGCAGCAGCAGCGGCCAACAACAGCAGCAACAGCAACAGCAAAAGCATCAAGAGGAGCAACAGAAACGACTGAGGCGTCATCGCCAGTGTTGTCCCTGTCATCTGAAATCAGCGACGAGTCACCAGCAATTTGTTGTTATACAATTGACAAAAAACTGTCACAGCATCCGCAGCAACAGCAGCAGCATCTACAACACCTACATCAGCAGCCAGGAGCTCTGCAGCACTACAACTCCTGTGCCACCGTTAGCTATCGAAGCTATAGGCACCCATTGCCACCCCCGCCAGTGCCACCCAAGCCGCGTACCTGCTCCGAGTCCCTGGTCAGCGATGAGCCAGCGGTGAAGACCCGTCGCCTGGTCAGCCAGCAGTCACCACGCATTTATCCTGCACATGGAAGCAACTGTTGCATCCGCAAGGGTATTCCACCGCCGTACTCCTTTTTCGAGGGGAATAACAACAATAATAACTACAACTGTCGGTTTGGATCGAACGGGGAGTGCTCCTCCCTGGCCTTGTTAAGGGGGCCACGATCCCTTTGCTACGATCGCCACGGGCGCCTGACCTTCGACTCGGAACCGGATCCGGAAGTCGATCGGAGTTTGACGAACGGAGTCGTACACAAGTCGGTCAGTGAATCGCGTTTGCATGTGCCGCCACTGCCGTCGGGTCAGCCTAGTGAACAGTTTTATTACGGCGAACCCAAAGTCACCTATGATCCGTATACCGATCTGGCGCGTGTGACCGCGAATGTGATCAATCAGGAGAGAAGTGATCGAGAAAATTCGTTTTCCCTGCCCCTACAGCAGCATCGTGTATGCAATGCCCATGTCCAATTGAATCCGATATATCCTCAAACGAACCAGAATTTGACTCACAATCAAATCCAGCCTAAGCGAAATAATTTACACCTGCCCTGCCACTGCGAATTCCATGTGGAAGCTCCATCTGAAGTTAACAAGGAAAACGGGGTAAGTCCTGAGGAAGGATTCTGGGTTGTAGGAATTTACAAAAGGAAAGTACTCAGGGCTATACTTTATTATATTATATTAAATCATAAAGATTGAAGGTTACTTATTAAATCTCAGAATGAAAGAAAATTATAATGATTATAATGAAATCTTAGTAAGGAAAAGTTAAGAATATCATTAAGAACTTAAAGATTAAATGATCATCAGATGAAATCATCAATATCCATTGAACCCAGATAGAGTTAAGATAGGGTTGGACTCCATTATGGAATATCCGAAATAGAGAGAATACCAACCTCAAGCACATCGATTATAGATGTATGTATATTTGAATTCACTATAACTCAATGGCCACCATTCATCACACCAACTGTCAGGGAGTGCAATTTTCAGCCATAAACCTTTTGTTTTGATCGATTTTATTGATCCCATATATCATATAGTTACTCGTACGTTTGATTTTCCTTCAATGGGGGAAAAAGATCTCTCTCCGTGATAGTAGTTGGGCCAGAGAATGGATGGATGATTGGATGGATGGATGTATGGATGGATGGGCACCACCTAAATCGCACGTTCTGCCGCTCAATCTGAGAGATCGGGAGACTGTGGGGATTTGCGGTGTGCATTTGTGTTGGCTTGCGAGAATTCTTCTCACCGCCAGAGATATCTTTGCTAGTATTGCTCTACTTTTGTGTTATTTGTACGATTCTTTTAATGCATACACTGGGAGAAAGCAGTCTAAAGATTAATAATAAAAGGCATGATTATATTTATTAGTAAAATGTTAATGAAGTCAATCAAAGAAGATCATGAAAGGTATATCATATATGTAATGCCTTAAAAGAAAGGGTATTAAGACCAATTTATCTTCAGTTTACTTACGAGGGCTAGTATTTTAAATTGAGCAACTTCTCTGGTATATTAGTTATGCTAAGATATGTATTGGATTATTATCATACCGTAAACCTATCTTGATATATAGGATCCTATGGAGAAAATTAATATTCAACCCAATTTCGGCCAGTGCATTGTAAGTTGGCCTATCCGCTCATTCATTCCCAGTCATAGCCGAAAGATCTCTTTTATTTTTTGTATGTTCTACCTACATACATACAGACATACGTATATATCTATATGTATTGGGATTTAAATATGTATGTCTGTATGTGGTATACGTACTTTTATATATGCGGCAGAGATCTGTTGTTTATACTAAAAATATCACTGTGTGCGTATGTATACACAAATCAGCTATATATATTCATATATATATATATATATATAGAGAGAGAGAGAGCAACGTTGGCTGGTTTTACATTGTGTTTTTCCCGCCACGGAGCCCGCTCATCTCGTCCCTCGGTTCTCGGACATTGGTTGTTTTTGGCCGGGGATGTGGTGAGGTGTGTGTCATTGTGCAGTGAATATGGGCTATAATGACGCTGGGAATGATGAGGCGCCTAATATAATCATGCTGGCTGGGTTCCGGATGTGGGAATACATAATGCTCATGCTCATTCCAATTAGCATTCCAATCCCATTGCCCAGGCCCAGAGATCATCCTTTGGGATAGCGAATTCTCCCACTGCCACTGCCACTGTCCATTGCCCATTGATATTACACATACGCCGCGTTGACGTTGACTCAATGTTTGCTGCTTTAGTGTATCGAACTGAATCGCCAAGCGATTTGTTTGTTTTTCTTCGGTGAGAGGGGGCATGGGAGTGGGTGAAGGCGAGGGCTAGGGGGAATGGAATCACACGTACGCCCACTGCTAGTCCATAAAAAGATACGGGGCGGGATGGGGCTTAGGGATCGGAATCGGAATTGGGGATCCGCAGATGAATAATAAACGTTTAACTGGAATTATACCTCTCTTTCCTCTTACGTTCAGCACACAATGGAGAAACGACGTAATACCCTGGACCGTTTTCAGCGCCTTGGCTTTGGGCGCAAATCCTCGCCAGCGGCCCCCGCCTCCACATCCTCCTCCGGGGCTTCCACTTCCGGTCCGGAGAAGCAGCGCAAGACCTCTGAGCGCTCGGAGCGTCTCCGGGAGCTGACCGAACTGCTGAGGGGTGGCGGCAGCGGTGGGGGCAGCAGCTCCCGCGCCTCCTCAACTCCCACACCGCCGCCTCCTCCGCCCCCGCCAGTGCCGCCACCTAGGAAGCCACGTGCCTCCTCCGCTCTGGAGCGCCAGGATACGGGCGCTAGTCAGACCTCGGAATCGGAGGCGGGCAGTAGCACTCACCTGAGAGCTGAAGACGCCACACGGCCTCTTCACAGCGGTGGCAGTGCGGGTGGAGGAGGAGGCATAAGCACTGCCGCCCGCCTATTTGCCTCACTGCGGCCGAACACGAGTCTCTCCAACCTGGAGGCCCTCATGTTGAGCAACCGCGAGAAGTCCAAGTCCCCGCCCCCACCTGCGCAGCAGAATCAGCATCCGAGGCAGCAGCGTAGATGCGTAGATGCGTCGGCCACTGGCAGTGCCAGTTTCGAGAGCACGGCGCTAACATCGCAGTCGGAATCGCGCAGCCCCCAGAAGGCAGCCCCCTTTCGTTCCGTCTCGTTTTCGCAGATCGACTGCAAGTCCACGCTGAGCGCCCTGCGGGATCGGTTGAGGCGCGACAAGGCCATCGAGGCACCCAGTCCCAGTCCCACGCACTCCAGGGAGGAGGATACGGCACTGGGCAGGATTCCCACGGATCCCGGCTGGGTCCACATACCGTTAAAGAGGACGGAGCTAAGCATCAACCTAAACTACGGGCAAGAGAAGTCACTGGACCACGACGCCATTCAGGAGGAGGACATCTTCAGCAACGAGCTAGCGGCGAGTGGCAGCTCGGGAATTCTCTTCCCGACAGCCACCGCCAGCAGTGTTATAGCCGCCCACGCCACCATGGAATCGCTGACGGATACCATTCAGTCGGAGAGCGACTGCCTGATTCGCGAGGAAGTACAGCCGGCCCTGGAGATTACGCCACCTGCCTCGTCTGTGAGCGGCAGTGCACCCAACTTGGCCACCCTAATGGAAGAGCAGGTACCACTGGAGGCGCCGCCGGATAACTTCCTGCAGACAGCCACCACCTGTGAGATCCCAGTGCCAGTGTACGAGTGTGCCGCCCAGGAATGGCTGGAGACCCCTGCCCAAGAATGGGTGGAGGTGGCTCCCGAAGAGTTCGGCATTGTGCCAGAGACCATTCAGCCACCCATCCCGCACGCCGCCTGCAAGGTGTCTCAAACGCAGTCCACTTTAACCACGGCTGTTAGAAGCGATTTGGTGCCCACCATCTCCGTGAGTCGCTCGTCAGAGGAGGGCGACGAGTTGGCCAAGATCGAGGATGTGCCGCAAGTGAAAGTGGCGACCACGGCCAGAAATCCACCACTGGAGCAGCACCGCAAGCAATATAGCCACGATGACCTTGACCTGGCCAACGTGGACCTCAGGAGCTCTCTGGAGGCCATAGCCACGCCGCGTCACAGCACGGACGAGAGGCAACGAAGGCACCTGGATAAGTCCACCAAGCGCAAGGGGATGTACATAGATAATGCCGACTGGCAGGCGCCCACAGAGCCATCGCCACATCGTGGTCTGGCTCTGGACATTAATGTGGCCAATTTAAATGCCATCAAACCGGAATCTCCGGATCCTAGCACGCCTTCCGCCTCACAGATGTACATTAGTAGCCCCCAGAGCTCCTACTCCTTCGAACTCAACACTCCGGAGCTGGAAAAGGGTTCACCTTCCTGGGGCAGCGGAGGATTGGGTCGCGACAAGGCCCAGCTGCTGAGCAACTTTAGCTGTCACAGCAGTGAGGAGAAGGACGACGCCTCCAATCGAAGCTTTAGCTACCTGCGCTCTGACTCCACCTCGGACAACGAGTGCGATCGGGCCGCCAGGGAGCGGGAACGGGAGCGGATCACCTCAAGTCCCACGCCCAGTAGTGGTGACTACGACTACAAGCGTTTCTCGAAGCGACCACTTCGGGGTCCCTACGGCCAGATGCTCGAGGCGGAGATGAAGAAGCCCAACAGGATGCACTTTGAGGAGATTCTCGAGGAACTCCGTGAGACGGACAGGTGAGTGTATCAAATCAAACGAGTGTAATAAATCAAACATAAAGTGATATATAGTAACTCTTAAAACATTTCATATATTAGTTATCATCACGTTCTTATTTAAACTAATAGGTCAGAAACTCATTTACCTAAGAAAAATTATATCGATATTCGGCTTTTTAATGATTCCTCTTGTTTGTGCAATGTCACATACTATATAAAAATGGTTTATGTTTTCTGCATCTGTAATTTCAAGTAATTTATTGCCATTCTAAGGCCGGTCATTAAATACATTTGAATAAATATGTCTTTGGCTGCAAAAATAAACGAGTACAATTTGGATTACAAGCTAAGAGAAACAGCAATGTTGTTATTTTAGACAACAAGCTAAACTTGCTTCCCTTTTTCAGCTTGCACCTGCGAGGATCAGTTCCTGGTGGGGCATCCAGTGGATCCAGTGGCGGATCATCCCGCAACCTTCCGCAGTACTCCAACTCGATGCGGGTGCGCAAATCGAGCGCCTTTCTGCCGGTGCCATCCCACGCCCGTGCGGCCTCTACGCCCTCACAGCTGGAGCACGGCAGCAAGGCCATCACTGCGGCCACCGCCCAGATCTCTGTGTCCGCCAAGAACCTAACCGAGGCGGAACTGGGTCAGCAGCAGCTGCATCACATGAAGCGCGCCGCCTCAGAGGCTCCGGCTCCCAAGTCGCATCACAGCAAGCGCAGCCAGTCGATGAGCACGGAGCGTCCCAGCCAGCTGCATCACCATCACAGTCACGGCCACAGTCACGGTGGCCACGGTCACAGTCACGGCCACCATCACACCGCCAAGCGAAGTCCAGATGATAAGTCCAAGGATAAGGGATCTGCTGCGACCGCTGGGGGATCGGGACGATCCGGAGAAAGTGGCAAGGCCGGCCTGAAGCCTACGCCCGCTCTGCTGGCCGAGCTGCTCAAGGGATCCAGCGAGAATATGATCTCCGAACAACGGAAGAAGACTATAGCGGTAAGTAACACTTAGTTCTTATTTAAAATATGATAAGCAGAAAAACCCACAACAAGATATTTTCGCATTGAAGTAGACGTCTCAGCTAGATTTGTATGATATATGAATTAAGAATTCACAGTTGACCTTTTTCAGGCAAACAAAAGTTTGGAATTCCATCTTCTGTACTGTGATATAAGTTAAAGTTTTGTGCTTGGTCTTTTTACAATTTTAAATGTTAAAAAAAAGGTTTGCAATCAAACTAAGCTGTCCCATAAAGTATGCTTCAGAAAAAGGCTAGGAAGGGTCCTCGAAGAAAATTCTCGTTCTCTTTGCACTTCCAAAAAGTTCCAGTTCCAATGGAGAGCGCAATAGCGAAAGCATCAAAGCGATCGTTAGCTTTCCTCCTCTCATTGTTTATCTGCTGACTTGTTGTACACTCTCACAGTCTCTCTCAAAGTTTTTGTTTTGCTTGCTAAGTAGAAATGCATGTCGTGGGTGTGGGAGCCAGCGGCAGAGCAGCGGCAGAAGCAGCGGCGCCATGTGAATTCCGAGGCGCATGCTCCAAACGAAAAAAAAGAAAACGGTGCGCATTGGAAATGTGTGTTAGTGTGTTAGTACCATTTAGTACCATTGGGTTCCCTACGTTCTATTCCGCTCCATTCCAGGCACAGTGGTCGCAGGGTACTATTTTTAGTCAATAGCAGATATGAAGCAAGTGAAACATATTCCCTTCATCTTACACTTTTTAAAAGGAATTATTACGGAAAAATTCTTGTATGAGTTTTTTTTAAGGATTTAGCTTGCTTTAATTAAGTGAAATGTATTTAGGTCACAGGATACACTAATAACTTTCGCTCGTTGATTTTTTTACCAATAAATTGTTTGTTTCTGTAATGTCCTTTACGTGTTCCTTAAATTTATTGGAATAGATCTTGTGGCAAATTCGATTTCTGACACTTGTCGCATGCAAATCGAACTCTTGTTTTCCCTGCGTACTAGGACTCTCTCTATTTTGAGAGCGGCGCATGGCATTCCAACGGTGTAGAAACAGCTGAGACTAGCGCACCACATAGAGTTTTGTGGGGGCGGTGCGAGGAGTGTGTTTACGAGCTGGTTTCCTGCCTCTCGTTTAGCGTTCACATGGATAATTAATGTTTTGCTACAAAGCAGATAAACCCGAAATCTAAAATTTACCAAGCACGTTTCTGATGTACCTTGTAGGTACTGCCTGCCCCCACACACACACAAACTTCTCTCCTACGCTCGGTTTTCCTGGGGTCTGCTATGCTTCCCAAAGCTCTCTCTCGGTCTCTCTTCGCCCACAGTGGGTGGCACGGGTGTCTCTCTGGACTCTTTTTGGGAGTGTGAGTGGAGTGGGGGTGGTGGGGTTGATTTTCATTGCGCTTGGAATATGAAAAATGGAAATTAAGTGTGTATATGGCACAATGGAATGTGTTCGGCGAGTTGAGTGGCGGCGAACAGGAGTGCCACTGTGGCTGCTCTCCCGCGCAGCAGCAGCAGCAGCAGTAGAAGCCGTGGCAGCAGCACCAGCCGCAGCAGCGACTGCGGCAGAGCAGAGAAAGGCTAAAGAGACCACTGTGCGCCGTGTGTTTTAATTCTTATTTGCTTTTCTACGACCATTGTGTGGCGGAATTGTTCATGTTTCGTTCGTTCGTTCGTTGCGTTTGTTATTTATTTTTTGGGAGCCAGGAATCCGCTGCAATCCGTGTAAAAGCAACAAACAAAAGACGGGGCGGCGAGCAAAGACGGAATAATTAAAACGAATCGTAATTTACCAAACGAAAAAATATTTTATCGCTGGAGTGCTGCTATGCTGTGTCTGTTTGTTTCACTTTCCCTGTACGTTTGTGTGTGCGAGTGGCTGTGTTATGTGCGTGGGAAAATGTCTCGAGACTCCGAGATTCGCGAGACATCCATCAAAGCAGAAGAAAAATCACTTTTCATTTTATTCGAATTAAATTTTTCATCTCTGCGAACGGGCGGGCGTGTGTATATGTGTGTATGTATGAATATGTGTACCTGACTGCACAAGGCCAACCTCTTGTTGCGCCGCGTTACGCCAATAATATACATAGAGTGCAAATATAAACTCTCAACTTATCCGCAGTAACCCAGGCGAGTGGGAGCGAGACGGCGACGTTGGAGAGGAGAGAGCAAATCAATTACCTGTCAGCTCTCCGCCATGTGTGTGCGCTGCCGCGTGTGTGTGTATATGTGTGCAATCGTTTCGAAATGTAAAATGGAATTGTGGCTGGATGCAGCGGGTAACGTAACGTAGCGTAACGGTAACTGCCAGCGCCATCTAAACTGCGCACAAATGTATGCTGCACAACGCACAGCCACATACATAACGGTGCAACAAGCTCACCGCCATCATCATCATTATCATCATCGGCGTAACATGGCTGCTTGCGTGTTTGTGTGCGTGATAACATGTTGCTCGCCTGGCCTTTGTCGCTTTCCTAATCAGGCAATTAAATGGCCATAAAGTAAAACGCAACACAGCTGAACAGCCGCTTACCGTGATTCGCAGAAACGAAAACAGAACCGAACAGCAACTGCTGTGCTCACACTGCCGCCTGGCTTTCTTCTCCTATTTCTCCTATTTTCTATTTTTTCCTGCTCTAACCCACGCTTTCGCCTTGTTTTCCTTTGCGCATTATTGGCCTTCAGTCAGCAAAGGCAAACAACAACATGGTCAGTGTCATTATCAAATCACACACAGACACAGCGCACGCACAGACACTTGTGCAGTGCGGGAGATTCGTTGGCCCGGGGGGGACTCCTGTGGTTGGGGAGTGCTCAAGGCTGTCCCTGTGAGCGCGTGTGAGTGCGAGTGAGTGAGTGAGTGAGTGACTCGTGGGCTCTCTAACGTCACATACAGTCGCAAAAATCAAGGTGAATTCCTTTAAAGCTTAGAATCCCTATTAAGGGTCTAGACAGTTAACAACATTTAAAGTTTTCTACTAGAAAAAAGGATAATAAGCTATAAACACGCAAACTATTCCTGAACCAAAAATCCCCCATATTAGAGACCCATTAAAATACTTTTATTTGTATTCCAACATATTTGATAAAAATATTTTACGTTTCCTTGTAAATTTGCGACTCGTGATATGTGATAGTTATAGGTAAAATCATTCATTAACTTTTGTTTTTTCAAGTGCACATGCAGGGCATGTAGAACGTGGGCAAGTGGTTCTCCCACTCGCCGTCTACGCAGGCTGTTCTGCCTGAAAACTTGTGTGAGTGTAAGCGTGTGTGTGTGTGTGGATGCAGATGTTATGTGCAACATCCTCGGCCAGCTGCATTGTGTGGTGGCTGGCAGCGGCTTGTTGCACTTTCAGTCGGCTTGGATTACTTAGCCAGACCAGACGTGGGCTCGTTCTCTTGTTTCTGAAACAACATACAGTATGCTCCAGCGGTGCTCCAGTGCTTCAGTGCAGTGAAACAACCAGTGTGGTGGTGAAACAGTGACAAGAATAGCATAATAAATAAAACACTATAAAATACAACATTCCAACATTCCGAGCATGTCGCACAATCGAGAGAATCTACGGTTAAGCCTGTTGGATCTGCAGGCCACCCTGACGGCGCCCTCCCAAACCGTTGCCGCCGCCCTGCTCCCCCAAGCCCAAAACCAAGCTCAGGCTACCTCCCAGTCCCAGATCCAAGCCCACTCGCAACAGTTGCCAAGTGGCAGCAGCAACACCAGCAACACCAGCAACAGCAGTAACACCCACTCCCAGTCCCAGTCGCTATCCCAAACCCTTTCCCACTCTCACAGCAACAGCAGTAGCAACCTCAGCACCGGCAGTAATAGCCACGGGATTGGAATCGGACACGGACACGGGCTGGGCGGCAGCAGTGTCTCGCAGGCGGTGTCCATGGCCACCACCACGGTGGCGCGGCTGAGCAAGGCGGGATTCGGGGCGGCTGCCGGTTCAGGTGGCGGGGCAGGGAGTGGCTATCAGAACGACAAGTGCGACAGGCTGAAGAAAATGACTTCGATAACCTGCTCCGACTCGGAGGACGACTCCGAGCGGCGGGCGCAGTTCGAGATGAGTAGTAAATGGAATCTGGGCGGCTATGAAGGCGTAAGTCTGGTCGCAATCAACATCAATTTGTACACATTCCAATGCGCATCAATATGTAATCATTGCCCCTTCACCCTTATTCCTTCTTATCCTTGCAGGATACAAGAACCTATGTGGTCCAGGAGATCTATCGCAACGAGCAGACCTACGTGGAGTCCCTACAGACGGTGGTCGTCAAGTATCTAAAAGTGCTGAAGGCTCCGGAACACGCTGGTATGATTGACACCCGCACTGTGGACGAAATCTTTTTCATGGTGCCCGACATCTTGGAGATACACGAAAAGTTTCTGGGTGATCTGAAGCAGCGTCTTGACGACTGGGATGTCCATCAGAAAGTGGGCGATGCCTTCATGGAAACGGTAAAATATAGCTTTGTTAATTGATACAACTTTTAAGGATCCTAAATTATTTATATTATTTTTATATTTATATTTCTTCAGTTCTCTAAGCTAGAGGTCCTGGAGGTATATACATCCTTTGTAAACAACTGCAATCGGGCCAAGAATGCCATACGCTCTATGAAACACCAGCGACCCTCGTTCTCCAAGTTTCTGGAGTCCACAGCCCGGGAGCACAAGGGCAAGCTCACCCTGGACAATCTGCTCATCAAGCCCGTGCAAAAGTTTCCCAAGTGAGTTCCTCCTTTTGAAACCAAATGTCCATTCTTAATATAAACCATATCATTGTTTATTTCCAGTTACGAACTGCTGTTCCAACGATTGATCAAGCATACAGATCACGATCATCCGGACACGAAGCACTTACAGGACGTGCTCAAGCTGGTCCATGACATTCTGGTTCACATTAATTGCAAGGAGCGCGAGATTATGGAGAATGGTCAGCGGGAGGCAACACTTCGGGAATTGGAGGGCGTCATCGAGGGAATTACCGATCTGATAGCACCCGAAAGGCAGTTCTTGCTCTTCGACTTGGTTTCCATGCCATCGGGACAGGGAGCTCGCAAGGATCGTGGCTTCTTCCTGTTCAATGACCTGCTTGTACTCACGAGCATCAAGAAACGAAGTGGCACTATTCGCAAGCCCAATAGCAGCATTTGCCCGGGAACAGTGGCCACAACACTGGACACCAACAAGTACAAGTTCCTCACCAAGATCTCGCTGGACTGTCTGGAGATTGTCAAGTGTGAGTAGATACATATTTGTTTTTCTGGATTTTGGATCTGTAATTTAGGCTTTACTCTGTCCCGCAGCCAAGGACGAAAACATCAAGCGCATTGTCAGCGAAATCGAGACTTTGGCCGACGACTGTAATAAGCTGCAGCAGATGACCGACATTGCCGTTTCCCTCAAGTACCCGCATCAGTATATGGAAGACACCATCCGCGAGCTCCACCGCGAAGTCCAGCGACAGCTCTCCGAGCGCCAGACAAACGACACACAGCTGAATATGCTCGAGCTGACAGTCAGTTCTCCGTAAGTGAAACCAACTCATGCAAATAATTAAGATAATCAAGTAAAATATCTGCTTCTTAATGATTGCTTCAGAAATGGCAACCAGAAGCTGACCGTGGTCTTTAACAAGACGGAGAAGCGCACCCAGTGGGAGGAGGCTTTCAACGAGGCCAAGCAGAAGCTGGGTAAATATTTCCCCTAAAGGCACTTAATAAAATCCTTGTCATACCTTTTGGTGTCCCCCTTACAGCTGCCACGCTGGAACGTCATCCCATCCCCGAGTTCCTTACCTCGATACCCATCCGCAAGACCCGTGCCGGCCTCCAGTTCACCTGTGCGGCGGCCACGTTAAGCGACAATCGGGACGTGTGGGTGTGCAACAGCGATGGCTACGTGGGTCAGGTGTGCATCATGTCCCTGCATCCGGAGCCAAATGTCACAAGTTGCAACGGTGTCTGCAATGCTCGCATCTTGTGCGTGGCCTCTGTGCCGGCTTACAGCTCGGCGGCCTCTAGTCGTAACAGCAGTGGGGAGCAGCCACCCGGTGGTCAGGAGGATAAGGACAAGCGAAATACCCCGCAACCGCCGCAGCAGCAGCAGCAGAGCTACACGCAACAGTTGCGTGACTACCGGAAGAGCATCTCCCCGAGCTTTCAGAGTGCCTCAACGTCGGCGACGGCTACGCCCGAGAAAAAGAAGACCACTCCCACTCCGACACCGGTAGCTGGAGGAGATGCTGCGGATGGCACGACCGCGACCGGCAGTGATACTCAATTGGAACTAAACTTGAGCTCCAGTGAGGATGAGACGGAAGCGGCAGCAGCCACACTTAACGTGGGTGGTGGAAGCACTGGAGCGGGATCTGGTGCAACTCTGTCGGAACGTGTGCCTAGTCCTGCGCCCTCATATCATGGGCATCAGGTGAGATCATGTCAGCTGAAGTTCCATGTCTTCGTATTACCATGTGTGTCATTTTGTTGCAGGATTCAAATCCGGAAGAAGGCGAGAGCAATCAATCAACGATGTGGATAGGCACCGAAGACGGCTGCATCCATGTCTACAATAGCACTGACAATATTCGCATTAAGAAGAATCGCATCAAGATCGAGCACCATTCGGCCGTCTATTCCATTTTGTAAGCAAATCAGAAATATTTGAAATATCCCTAATTAATTAATTATTATGCGATGAATTATTTTAAGGTACCTGGACAATCGAGTGTTTGTGTCATTAGCAAATGGTGATATCTGTGTTTACCTGAGAGATGGTGGTAAGTATTTTCTGTTAAATATGAAAACGATTTGACTAACACTGCCTACTCACTTAGCCACCTCCTGGAATACTTGCTCATCACATTGCCTATCCATTGGCACGGTCACCAGTCCGGTGACCAAGCTATTGAATGTCAATGGCCGCCTTTGGTGCTCCATTCAGGGCATTATCAAAGTCCTGGACGTGGAGACTTTAACGGTATGAAAGCTTATTAAAGTACAAGATTGAGAATTCTAATTACATTTGTTATTGGCTTTTCAGGTCATCAATCAGATACAGATTTCATCGGACTCGAAGCCGATCACAAACATGACAGTCTCGAACAATCATGTGTGGATATCCATACAGAACTCAGCACATATTAAATGTTTCCATTCCAATAGGTAAGTTAACGCTAGATTATCCTATTTCTCTTATAATCCTTTTCTTTATCTATATTATATACAGCCACCAGCTGGTTACCGAAGTTAATCTCGCTCCCGCCGTAAACAAGATGCTCTCCAATTGCGACGAGATCATCCGCCAGCACAAGGCCGCCTGTCTGCGTGTCACCTCGCTCCTTTGCTGTAAGGATCTCATCTGGATCGGCACTAGTGCCGGCGTCCTGCTGACCATTCCGGCTCAGGGTTACGAAAAGGGTGCCATTAATATTGTGCCCACTGGCATTCCCCACGGCCACACAGGCCACGTGCGTTTCCTCACCTTCGTGGAGACCACAGGACTGGAAGGAGCAGCGCCAGGAGCAGGAGGTCGGGATGGTGCCACCAGTGATGAGTACTCAAAGCAGGGGTATGTCAAAAGCTTCAGAAAATCAGAGTGAAGTTAATCAATCCGTTTTCTTACAGCTCCATCAAGCACTCCAAATCCAAGTCGGAGACGAACAATACACTGATCATATCCGGTGGCGACGGCTACGAGGACTTCCGCAACTCCGGAGCCAACTCGCTGAGCGAGATCGCTGGCCGCGAGGACAGCACCAACCATCTATTGATATGGCAAATTTGAAGCAGAAGGCGTAAAAACCGCTGGAGGCTTCTGCTCTCGCGCTGGAAGAACAACAACTAAGGTCACCCAGTGCGTACGAGTGGAAAGCCCGACGGTTTTTATGGGCCAAGCGAAAATCGATAATTGATAAGCAAGATCCTGCAGGATCGGCAGCAGCTGCTAAGCTGGAAATTAGTAGGATTACCTAACAGGACTGACGGACTGAGGGACAAACATAACCGAAGGAATGAATAGTTGAATTATGGATTGCTCGAAGATCGATGTATTTTTTGACTATCGTCCTCCGACTGGCCACTGAATTAGTGCCAAAAAAATAACAAAAGAAATATATATGTACGACTCCTGCGCCAAAATCGATTTGGGAAGCACAAACTGCTCGCCCCTTCAATGTAAATACAGATCGCACCGAGCAGATGCAGATACGAGGACGCTGAGGGAAGGAGATTCCACGATTCCACCAAGGCAAAGAGTACGATAGATATTTTTGTATTGCTTAGCAGGCAGACTAATTGTAAATCTAAATCCTAATCAAGTGTTAAGAGTTCGGTCTAAGTTCGTTTGAATTGAAAAATACAGGTCTAACATAATATAATTCATAAATATATATATAATATGTGTTGACTTACGGCATATACATACATACCTACGCATAGTGTACGAGTTTATCCATCTGAGGTTCGATCCCAGTCCCACGAACCTGGAACCCGGAACCCAGAACCTAGAACCCGAGCGCATTAATCGAATTTATAATCTACAAAAACCACTCAAACTCAAGGGTCATGTCACTTACGTTCGCATGTGGTACGTGCGCGTGCCGAGGATAGGCTTGTAAAAATCGTAATTAATAAGCATCTCCCTATTTTTATTGTATACAATTAATTAATATACATACATATACATTTACATATATATATATATGTACATATATATATAGATATATATAACGATAACTGATTAAATGGCGTTTATAAAGTTTATTATTGTAAAACCTATATTTCATGCAAGAGAATTGAATTTGAAAAATTGCAAATTTTAACATACATACGAGTGATATTCAAGTTTTTGCTAAAGTTTTTTGGGCATGTACAAAACGTTAAACCTACACAACATCTAAACACTACACTTTAACACACACTCACACACAACACTCTTTAAATACATACTTAAATATGCATATATATTTTTTCTAATTGAAATACCTATTTGTAAGTTGTAAGTTGTGCGCACCTCAACCCAAGCGACTCAAGCGATTCGCCAATCGGCGGTCGCTGTCTCAAGCTCGATCATCTGTCTAAGGTAGCAAATTGTAATAATTTAAGTATGAATATTTCTATGTTATAGTCTGGTTGGTTATTAACATTAATCATTGTTCAGTGCAGTATTTCAAGTGTATGCTAAGCCGTTTGCTCTTCCTTCCACCTCCACCTCCAAGTCCCAATCCAACACTAACTAACATAAAACACACCAGAACCACCGAGAGCGGTTTCACCCGGTTTTATCTGAGTGGCGCCAGCACATCCTATGAAATGTATTGCAGGCATTTTTCTCATATATATTCAGTGAACATCTGACAATTGTTATCCTACCTCTGCGAATACCAAGGTGTTAAATATATATACTTATATATATACAATATACTCGAGATATTGCTCTCGCGCTTAAGCCAGGAACAGAAGTGGAAGCCGGAGCCGGAGCCGGAGCCGGAGAGGGAGCTGGAGCAGAAACTGGCGCGAATGAGTAAAAACTCCCTAAAAGAGCTGTAATAATAGAATCTAAAACAATAATTCCCCCCTTTGCCAAGCTGCATTGTAAGGTTCAATAATAAATTGTAAATGTGTTAAAGAAATAAATATATATACATAAATGGAGGCGTGAGTGCATTGTATTATAATTATTTTAACAATATTAAATGGTATATCTACGTGGGAATAGTTTTTGCAGCTTTCAAGTATCTAAACTATAATTTGAATATTAATTTAACTAGTTTATGTTGGTTGTATCTGTTACCATATAATTTATAATCCATCATTTAATTGCTCTGCGCCGCCATTTAGTTTGGATGGTTCGTGGATTTCGATGCGCGCATATTTAATTATTGCATTCATTTGTAAAAATTAATTATAAATGGGTTTATGTTGTACACGCGGGTATTTTAATCTGTGCTTTAGTCCGTCTGTGTGCTCCCATTTAAATAATTTATTTTAATTAGTGTTTGTCAAAACCGAGCACCACTGCATGGTGCAATGTATTGATTTCAATCCGATTCGGATTACGATAATCCTTGTTACGGCAGGCACATTCACATTGCGTTAGGATAATGCCTTGTGGCATAAACCGAAACCGAAACAGTAACAGGAAAAAGTTGGGCTATTGATTGCTTTGTTTACCTTTGCGGCAACTGCACACACGGCAGCTTTTCCGGGATGGGGAGGATCAGGAGCAAAAGCAGGAGAAGACCGGGGGCGACAGCCGTAAGTAAAATAAAATCAAGCAAATTATGCGTAAAACTCAATTATTCGGGACTTTTAAAACATCCAAACGAACAACAACAAAGGGGAAAACTTGTGCCGTAAGGCATTTACGTAAGTGCTGTTTGGCCATGGAACTCCATGACGGAGGAAGGGCCATCGGAGGGGGCAGGCAGGTATCCGGAGGCGTAGCTGGTCGGTCAGACGGAAGAGACGAGCCTTTATGTGTGCCTCGTCCTCCGCCCTGCTCCACCTCGATGCGCTTGGCCACATGTGTGTGGCAACATGCTGCGTAAATTACGCTGCCATAATACCCTTCCATATGGTCAACTGTTCCGGCTCGCCACATCCATTACTCGGGCATCCGGGAGGAAAAGTTTCGCCCGAGCAAAAGTTGCCAACTTTCGCTCAACTTTCAGTGAACTTAAGGACTTACCGACTCGCAAGAGTATCTGGACTTCTGCTCTCCTTGCTTTCCGTGAGAATCCTCCTTCATACCGCTCCTTGCGCAAAAGAGTGTGTCTGGGACGAAGGTCGTTGTTGGTCTTCGGTGTTTTAACTCCGCATAAGTTCTTAATAAATTTCATTATTACATTTTAAACTTCGTGTGATATTATTTATGGCTGCCATCAGTCGGGCAGTCCGGCAGTCGAATGGATTTTTCAGCCACCAAGTGCGAGGCTCAACCATTTCCCAATCAGGTTGGCATTGGCCTCCCAATTTAAATAGTGGAGCACCTTAAACTGGATAACATATCATATATGTATATATGTAGAGTGTGTACATTCCAAACAGTTGCCAACGGAAGGGCTTAACCTTGTTTGTTTATTCTCCCGGTCATTGAGCTGAGCTCCCGCTAATCCTTTAGTTTTCACCTTGTAATTGCCATTGGATTGCATTTCGCTCAACTTTGTTTCCGTTTAAAGCTATTTGAAAGTCTGGCAGAATTAAAGAAATATCTGAGATCTATAAATATACAAATTTAGCAAAAATTGTACATTTTATATTTACAAATTACTATCATAGAAAGATTTATACTTAAAGTTTAAAATGTTGCTAAACTTGTTGGTAGACACATTCACCTTGCCACATATTTTCTTGCGAATGTTTGGTTATTAAATTGTTTACATCATACTTTAAAATAAAAAGAAATACTAAAACAAAAAAATGATTTAGTGTTGTTATCAATTTTAGGATGGGTATGAGATACCCAATTCTCACAGTCGAGCACACAAGAGTGTTACTTTTATCCTTATTTGTTTCCTATCAAAAATATTTGCGACAAATACTTTTCTATTGGTTTATTACTATTATTCTCAGTCATAAAATTGCATTATTTATATGTATGCTGTGCCTGTTTTAAATTCCAAAAATGTGAGCGGCACCAATAGCTTTTATTTATTTACAAATAGATTATCTCTGTTCATATGCGCATAATTCCCCTCGGGGGTACTCTCGAGTCCGCCTCTCGAGTGCGCTTCCTGTGCCTGACCCTGCCTCGTAATTTCTAATAATGCTAGCTCTGTTTTCGGTTTTACGGTTTTCAGTTTTCTGGTTTTTCCCGTGGTCAGCGCATTTAGTATTTGTGCGGCTTTTGTGGTTATTGTGCGTGGGACACAACAACAGTCGGGGTCTGGGTCTGGTTCTGGGGCCCAAGAGTCATTTGTTCACCGAGCTTCCGTCCCCAGTTTTTGGTTACAGGCCGAAATTGCCATTTTCACCAGTCGGATTTTTGGCAGTTGTAAACTTGATTAACCAATTAATGCCCACCCACTGGCTGGTTGGTAGCGGAATGCGAATGAGGCTGGCACTCGAATTTTCCACAACTATTTATATATGTGTATTTGCATGCAGCGTTCCTCCTCAGGCAACTAAGCTGCCTTCAAAGGTCGGAGTTCTTTGTATGCTTTTTCCACAATTTCCCAACAACGCGCAGTGTAAGCCCGAAATCTGCTTAACGGACAATGGCCGGAAAGTCCGGCCCGGAATGGTCCTGGCAGGATGGCGGGGCTCTCGAAGAGAACAATAAATTGAAAGGAAGATGGCAAAAGTCGAGGGTGCTCGAGAATCAAATTTAAAATATATTTATATATACTTGTGTGTGTTTGTGCCTGGTAACCGTAATCGGAGCACACTCTCTGTCTGCTGCTGGCCTCCCTTTGCTCCTTGCTCCCTGCATCCTGGCGCTCCTGGCGCTGATCCAGTTGACGCGAATAATATTACGCTTATTGATTGAAATTATTAATAGCTTCTGGCCTTTGCCGTCTCTAAGCGTCCACGACATAGCCATACATTAGGGACCCAGCGGGTTCATTCACCTATCAATTAAAAGCAACTTTAACACAGACTGGGAACACAAGAAGAAATAGAAGGTAACCAGAAATTAATCAGACAATATGGGAAATAATATAATTTTGAATGATTTATTTATAAGGTTCCAACCTATGGATCTTTAAGCATTAGATAACACCATTATAGGCTTATTTTACCACAAACATATTTAGTTTGAAGTTCAAATTACTTACGGAATAGAAAGGTTGTTCTTATATCTATAAATTTAACAATAACAGATACATTATTTCAATATTAATTATCCTGAGCAAATAATAAAAAGATATTGAGTAAAATATATTAAACTTGTAATGATTATCCAGTAAAACCATTAAAACATATAAAATTACTTTCCTTCTTTCCAATTTAATGTGGTTTAATACCTTTGTAATTATATGGTCATTTCTTCACGTGTTTAAATGGGATTTTGTCGAGGGTCTGGAAGTGCGATAGAAGCTGGCACATAGGGCTTCCGTCCTGCCATTTCCCCAGACTAATTATGCTGGCGAAATTAAAAGTTTATGACGCTGGCGAACACATGGTGGCCAGGACATTTGGCGACAAATTGTCGTGTCCTGCGAATTTCTCTCGATATGTACATACAGAGATATACATATATGCAACTGAGAGTGTAATGGTTTCCTAATGTCCTCGCGTAATGGTGTCCTAGTGTAGCTGCCAGTGTCATGGACCACAACAAGTGGGGATGCGATTTGTCAGGCAATTACTGAATCCACTGCAAGTGCCTCTAAGACAAATTGTTAAACTCAATTTAGCATTGCCATTGCCAATGCTATTGCCAAGTCTGTTGCATAGAAATGGAAAGTTTTTTGTGCCCCCAAAACTTGTGTTGGTGGAAAACTTTCTGCCACCCCCTTTTAGAAGCCTTGAAGTTTAGAAGGGAAATGGGTGTATCGGGCTGCGTTTTTGGTTGAACGGAAGCGAGTGACGCGCGAGAGACCTTCCTGTCACTGCAAAACTCACTTATGTACGTGCATTTGATAATTAAATGATGTTGCAAAACTTTGCTGAGAAGGATTTTTCGGGTCCTGTGACCCTATACCATTTACACGTTACCCTTTACCCTCACTACCCTCTACCCCTTGACAGATTTGCCCGGTGGTCCCGTTCGGGATAAATGCTTTTGCATAGACACCAATTACGCTACTCTATACGGCCGAGTCACGTACCCGAACCGCACGGATTTCTCGCATTTAATCAATCTAAGTGATGTCCAACCAGTGTTTACCACAGCCCGCCGGTCAGAGCTCAATCTGTTAAGGAGATTACAGGTGGCCCCGAGCTGGATTTTGGCAAATGGTTAACTAAAGTGGCAGGAACAGCCAGCCTCAGCCCCGATGTATGCTGTGGTTTCGTGACATATTTGGAAGAACAAGCCATCCCGCAAACTATGCAACACGAGACAGGACTTTGTTAGGTACATTTATTATTAAGCCTTTGACCAGCTGAAGGAAATGAAAAGAAGTTGTACAAATGTCAAACTTCCAAGTAGTTTTATTTATTAAATTGTAATTGATAAGATTCTTGCAAATGAACGTAATAATATAATTTTTGAACTTTCAACAGCTATCAGAGATACGATTTTATTAAGACTAATTTGTATTCCATTATTTTTAAATTGTATAAAAGTTAAGATATACGGATTTTATTTAAAGTATTTCTAACTTAGTAAGTCCCTTATTACTTTAAATAAATCTTATTGCTGAAACAATTGATTTCTTGTATAATTTATAAAGTTTTTACTTAAAGTTCATCTTACAATTATGAAACCGACATATTGATATCACCTTGTGATTGGTTTTTCGCCAAAATATATACATATGTACATATATATTTTGTAATTTCCCAACCGTTCTTTTGTACGTCAAAAGTATCAATTTATGGTAATCAAGGTTAAGCCTTGCAATGAGTAATGATCGTTGATTACTTTTTTGTTGGTTTGCAAAGTCTAAAAATATAAATTCCTATTTTGTTATCGTCTGATTGATGACCAAAGCAAATTTCCTATAATCCAGTTGCCCATTAAAATCAAACTATTTATGGACGGGAAAATAGGTAAAATCTAAAAATATTCCAGGAGCTATAAATGTCATTCTGGGTTCCTTATATTCTGAATGGGATAAATACTATAGACTAGAAATATTATAAAGCTTGAAAACAATTCACAAAGAAACAAGTTTTCTTTTTTTTGTATAAAGAATAATTGTCAAAAAGCTAATATTTCATATTCCAATGATTAGTTTCAAGATTTTGAGTATTATGCTTAAAGAAAAGGAAATTAGAAAATAATGTACTTTCTTAACTAATTCATAGTTTTGAAACCCAACTCCAATTTAAACTATCTTCTTAAAAAAAAGCAATCGAAAATATTTTAAAAACTTGAGTTCATGCTTTTAATCTTTTTAATTGGCGGTCAGCTTCCACTCGTTCCACTCGGGGATTCCCCTTCGGAAGCTGTCAGGGCGCATGCCTTTGTTTATCCCCCAGAAGCAGGCATAGTGCAATCCAGCTGGGACACGACTGTGTGTGGATCGCATTCACCTTGAACAATGAACCTGTGTGGAAGGCAATCGAATACAACCAAACTTAACCTGCGCCAGCTGTTGACACTACTCATTATGAGGGCGTAGTAAGAGCGTTTGCGAAATCCGTATGGAGACCCATCTGCACGTTATAAAATGTACAAACAATGGCACGGCGCATATATGCAAAGATATATATATATATATATGTATATATTTATATGGATATAGATATAGAGATAGAGCCGACTGTGCACGCTATAATGCTATAACGCTATATCTATGCCTATGTCTATAAGGCTACCATAAAAGTCTTAATTTAGATTTCCTGAGTACCCGCGAAATCGCTTATGTTTTCATTTGGAAATTCTCGTAAAATTCTCGTCGGCACGGGATCTGGATTTGGCGGGGATCGCCGGTGCTCCGTAGCACAGAGCTAGACGACTTGTCCCTCCTCGGCTTAATTAAACATTGTTCGGGGAATTAACTGGGCTTTGCTCCAGCACCAGCATTTGAATATTCAAATTTCGACTGGACGCGGCTGTTTGCACAATTGTTTAAATACAGAAGAAGGCTGGCAGGCAGGCAGGCAGGGCAGGATTACTTACCGCCCGCGCTGCGTTCAAAAAAGTCGCGTGTTTGCGCTCGTTGCCCGCCAACTTGGGATCCACAGTTCACTGGAACTGTGTCCCACTGACAAGCCGGAGGGACAGATACCACGGTCGTGCCACCGACGACCACGATTGCGACGTTGACTCTCCGACCGATTGGAGTCGCATTCGGTCGCGTCAGTTTTCCTCAAGCGCTCAACCAAGGCGGTCGTCCGTCGCACATGAGCTTTTCCATCCGCCGAAGACCGACCGACAGCGTGTGTGTGGGTCTTCAATCATCCGAATCCGAATTCGAATCCGACTCCGGCTCCGATTCCGAGAGCGATTGATCAGCCGCCGGCTTACCTATAACCGATAACGTAAATTTGAATTTTTGCGAGGCGTTCGTCACGCCGGGAAAAAGATATTTGCACGGGGAAAGTGAATCAGTTTGTGCAACTGCAGTAGTACTTTTATAGTGCACTCTACGGAGTCACAGTTTAAACAGTGTGTGCCACTCGAGTGTCGTGAACAACAACAGCAACAGAAGCAACAATAATAGTGGTAGCAATAAATATAATAAGGGCTTTTTGTGTCAATAAAACAATGCCAAGTGTTTTGATATGAAAGCGGAGGACTGTCCGGGAAAGCGATTGCATTAAGTAAGTAAACAGCGCGATGAGGAGCCACTTCAGGTGGAGGAGGGCTCTCGTCCTGCAGACCCTTCACCTTCACCCAGTTCAGAGGAGTCCTGTGCAGGGGTTGGGGGGCCTGTGGCCCGAGGGTAATGGATAAATGCTTTCACGCTAAACACCTCGATGGTACTGCCAAATAAAGAGGACAAATAAGTGCCCGACAGTCTCAATAAATATAGTGACTTGTATTATCTGACTGTTTGTTTGACGTCAGCGTCAGAGGGTCCTTTGGCAGGACCTCCTCCTCCTTCTTTTTTCATCCCACAATCACCCTTTGTTCGCTGAATGCAAATGAAATATTATTTTAGTGCTGCACACACTGCGAATTGCAAATTGCAAATTGCACGTTGCACATTACACATACGCCGTGTTAGCCACAAATGGCAACAAATGTTCAGCGGAAGCCGGATGCTGGTGTGGGTGTAAAAATGCATTTTGAATTGCAATGGAATTTAGCCGTTTTTTTGCTCTCTCTTTCATTTCGTAGGTGTTGGCTGGAAGTGTAAAAAAAGAAAGCCAAACATTCCAAAAAACAAAAAAAAAAACACAAAGCAAATTTCTTGCTAAAAGTCACTTCTGCCGCCGGCCTTGCAATTATATCACTTGAAGTGCCCTCTTTTAGGAATTTTTTCCGGAAAAATCTCTTAATAACGCAAATAAAATGGTGCTTGGTCAATTAAAGCCGAATAAGGTGAAGGCCACCAGCTGTCAAGCAGACAAAAATGCTGGAAAATCTCTAACAAATATGCCATAAAGCGGCAGCATACACATAAAACAATAGAGTCAAGGTTAATAATATTTGTTTAGAGAATACATTTTTATTTTTCTATATTAAATTTATATTTCGCCTGGCTGAAAGCATTTCTTACTCATTGTAATAAAAATAACCATTATAAATTAAATAAAATTTAATTGAAAAAAAAATGTGTACATAAAACAAGAAAGAGAACTAACTTCGGGTTAGCCTAAGTTTATGTACCTGGAAATCGATTAGAAGTAAGCTTAAAATATTCACATTCTTTAAATTCATATTTACCGGTATTTTATAAGATAATTTCATCGAAAAATCTATGTTAAAAAACTTATAACTAAGCCAAGAAAAACATTTATTTTTATTCGTAAAGCCACTTACATAATTTTAACTATACAATCATTAGAGGAAAGTTCATATTTCCATTGCGAAAATCGTGCAATAAGTATTAATGATTCGTTTTATTCCAAAAGATATATCTTTACAGAGGACTCCGAAAATTTTATAGCTTAACATAATGAATAGTTTTGAATTCTTTGAATAAAATTGAGCTGAAAAGAATTTTATATATTTATATTATAATTTTATTCCTCTTTAGTAAAATATTTAATTAAAAAAGGTGAACAAACTATCTAATAGTACTTTTTCTTCACTGTACACAACCAAAAGCCAAGCGTATGTAAATATGTATTCAAAAAGGCACCACTCTTCTCCATTGTTTATCGGGGTGAACTTTTAGTGTGAAATAAATCTTCCGTGGACACCCAGCAAACATCAATGATACGGTTTTATCCAATGCCGGAGATGGTGTGGCTCCTCTGATTGATGACTCTGCCAAAGGCAGCGGAAACATGTGTATAAAGTTAGCTTCGATCAGTAGATGAAAGGATGAGCTATCTACTCAGTGTCAATTAGAAATTCATAATTTTATTCGGCCACACAAAGTCCAATAAAGTAATTGGATTTGGGAACTCAATTTGCAGCCTTTGAACAAATAGTTTATCTCAGCTGAGTGTTTTGGGTTGTCCTAGCCCTTGGAGCTCGCTTCACTCCGGTTCACTTCGGATGAAAGGGTGAAGCTCCTAGCCTGATTGCTTCCATTGTCATGGAAATGGAAGTGGGAATTGGTATGGAAACGCGTGTGGGAGCGGGCCAAGACCCGAGATTAGGAGCTCTTTGGCTCGTGCAAAGTTTGCAATTGAGTTGCGAATTAGATTATCAATCAAAGTGCTCATAAAAACGCCAGGGCTTATCGTGGTCAACGCTGATGGGTTGCCGCCAAAGGCGCGGGCTCCCAGCACCTGATCGCAACTGAAAGGGGGGCTTCTGGCCGGAATCCCGGACGACATTCGGCGGAATGAGTTCATAAATCTATTTTCGGGCCCAAAGCCCCTCAAAATACACTTGATGTCCCGCAATATAGAACTCAAGAACTCTCCAAATACCATATATATTAATAACCAAGACCTCAAGACCGTTATCTGGCAGGATGACACATTCCATCCAGGGCCGATCGATACCTTGCCCCTGGCAGACAGCGACGACCGTAGGCCCTGCATCGTATCCAATTAATCAGTCTCACCTTTGGGTACGTCACCAGGCTAGGTAAATATTTACACATAAACTATAAAGCATAAAAAAGTAAAAGTTCAGCCCCCTCCTCCAATCCGCACCGTCAGCCCCTTCGGCCAGATTGCTATCATGTGAGTGTGATAAGCTCTTTTATGACTATTCCGCGTCAGCATTCAAAGCCCCAGGAAGCATGGTGTCGATGGGATGCCGAACCTGTGAATACCCTTTAAATTGCATGGCTCTAAGCCCACCAAATCGTTGGGATTAAGTATAAATATAACTGACAGTTGGAAAAGTATAAAGTTGCAATTTATTTCAGGGGATTTAAATGCATTTTAAAAAATTTTTCAATCAAAAAAGAAAAGCTGTTTTCATAAATATTCAGCTTATAATTCATGGGAAACTAGTTCCTAGCTGGTAAAATCAATATTTATTTAAATGGCGGACTTTTGTCACTATATAAAATTGTTATGTGAATTTTTTGTCAAACACTTTCGTAAAACTCTTTTAAAAGTCAACTCACAAAGGAAATAATGGAAAAATCACAAAAAGGCAAAGAGGCTCGGGTTCATACACCGCTGCGATCTAAAAAATTGATTGAAACAAATAGATAATTAAAAGAGAAAAAGTGATTAACCTGCAGTCATATAAAGGAGGGTTGACAAAAGCAATAAACTTCAGTAAATCTTTATGTATGCATATGTATATCAATGCAAATAAATCATTAAAAATACAATTTAACTTTTACTTTATTTAAATTGTTGAAATTTGTTAACATGGAAAGAAGACAAAATAAATAAAGTAACTTTGTTATAACTTCAACTGCAATGTTTGGTTTTGCTCCCCACATTTCTTGAGAAACTTGCAGTCCTTCTTGTGGCATTTAATGTATGTGCATTTGTGGGCTGAAGGACTAAGCTAATATCCCTCTTGAATATGCAAATTGTTCTTGCTAAATAATTCCCTCTTTTTTTGGGTGCCTGCGGCATTCTGTAGAGCTGTGGAGCTGATATCCATTCCGATTCCGAAGCTCTGATTCTGTTCACTTCTCGCCTTGCCCACCGCCACCTTGTCTATTGCGATATCAGTTTTAATTTGCTTATCGCACCCGCACACACAGTCGAAACACACACTCACAACCAAATAGAAGCACTCACAAGGAGTTGTCGCTATCAACAGCAGGCCACCACTATCGGCCGGTAAATAAATAATGCTTAATGCCAAATTATTGTCAACAGAAGTGGCAAGAAGTGTCGAACAGCCAGCGACTTGCCATTCGGTCTGCCATTTGGTGGCACTCAGTCAACAACAGTCATTCGCGACGCGACATTCCGGCGGGAAAATAACCAATACCCGAACGCACCAACGTTGCGTATACGTAATATTGGCCCATGGCTATACATAATTTGTGCGAAAATCTAATAAAGCTGCCGTCGATTATCAATCTTATCGTCGTCGTATTTCACGTGGAATACACTCTAGTGGAAAATCGTAAATGGTGTGGAAAAGTTTCGCTGATGAATTGTCATTCATTGTGGTTTATCCCCAAAAGATCCACTTGCAGCAAGTGTGAACTATAAATAATTCGAAACCAATTTCATTCACTGGGTTAAATTCGCAACCAATTTAATGGTTTTATATTCCGACTTGTTGTAAATACTATACAAATAAAAGCTTTGTGTGGATTATTTGACCATTTCGTTGTGTATTACACAAAATTTTTTCGTGTAAGTAGTTTTCCCCAAAAGAAACTCATTTTCTTTGTCCGAGTGGAATTTATTGTTAATTAAATTGTAATAATATTCGCATCATTTGCACCTATATTGAGCGAAATTTTAACTTTGTTGCACACGAATTATATTTCTTGTTTTGTTTTTATAAAAATTACAGCTAAAAATACTAAATGTTATTATAAGCAAAAATATAAATATGAAGCTTGAAATATAAAAGAATTTGGCTCAGTTTTCTCTAATTTTTTCTATATAGTTGGGATTCACAATAAAAATAAGTTTTCAATGATTCAGTGGATATGCATTAATAATTTATTTATTTTATTAAGTGTCTTAGAATTTATAATCCCTTCAAGTTTTTATTTCTTGATTTATATAAGGGAAAATATTAATAAAAGTAATGATGAAGCTTTTCTAAGTTATTCCTAAACTAATTTAATTGCCCCACATGACTTATAACTATCAGAAAATGAAACAAAAATATTTCTGAAAACATATATTTAAAATACGGAGTAATTAAGTGTAAAACTAACCAAAAACTGAGTTTCTCCAAGCTCTGGCATAATTTTTATGTAAATTCAATTTACTAACATCAAGATACCTTAAATTTTTCTCTTTATAACTTTCTTACGATTGCATTAAAGATTTCCATAGATTTTCCTCTAAGTGCCTGAATTACTCCCTAACTATCGTTGCTCTTTCGTTTGATTGCAGCTGACCGACCGAGCGAGCAGCGAAGCCATCAGACAGCAATTCGATAAAATGACAGCAGTTGGGCCGTGCCAGTTGCCCACCAGTTCCGCTTCCACCACAGCTTCCATCTCCGTCTCCAGTGCCACAGCCAGCGCCAGTGACCAGCTCCAAGGATATGCGAAGGGTGTGCGTGCCCCGACCGCCGAGTAGGGCTTAGTTGGGCAGGCCCAGAACAGGACAGCAGCCGGAGATAGCTCCTCTCTGCGGACGCAACCGGCCGATCCATGGCTGTCAACATGCAGCTGAATAATTTAAGCGCCTTTTATCCATCGCTCATGTATGTGGCGGCCTCCTCCCTCGCCGCAGGCGGCCAGGGACTGGGCCTGGCAGGATCGGGGCTGCCGGAGAACATATCCATCGTTTACGAGGACCTGCTGAGTGCGGCGAATGGAACGGGTGGGGCAATGGGAGCGACAGCTGGCACGAGGGCCGGAGCAGGAGGCGCAACGGGATTGAATGTCGTCCTGCCACAGGGTGGCCCAAATGAGACCGTTGGCGGCGGAGCATCGGATGCAGTGGATGCTCTGACGGAAGCCGGTCCCACCGTTGCCGTGACCACATTTAATTATTACAACGAGTCCGCGGCAGCAGCGGAATGGTCGCACTTCTACGACTTGGTGCTCTCCTGGCAGGGCATCTGCCTGATTGCCGTTTTCGCCACCTTCATCGTGGTGACCGTCATCGGCAACACCCTGGTGATTCTCGCCATCCTGACCACACGTCGTCTGCGCACCATTACCAACTGTTTTGTGATGAGCCTGGCTGTCGCCGACCTGCTCGTGGGCATATTCGTAATGCCACCCGCCGTCGCAGTACATCTCATAGGTGAGTTTCCCTCCCCAAGTTGGTGTGTGCTTCGAGAGCTCCTTAGGGTTCTACGCCGCGCCAGGGCCATTAAAGTGCTTCCGTGAAAGTAGGCGGCGTTTGCTGGGCTTTTCGCGTGATTAGAAGATGAAGATGCCATTCCGGTAAATCCCTCAAAAAATTGCTAACAAAAGCTGTGCGCCCAACGCCAAGCTAAAAGCACACAGCGAGAAAAAATTGTGCACTAACTGTGGGTTGCCAAGCGAAACTTTTAATTTTCTTAAATTGTATACTGTACATTCTTTCAATTGAATGAATAAAGAAATCCTTAAAAACAAGAAAGGAATCTAACTTGGCAATTTTAGCGATGTAACCCCTTAAATTTTGAAAAAGTTTTGAAAATTGTATTTCTCTACCGGACATGGCTTGATCGATTCAGATTTTAATGCTGATCAATAATATACATATATGGTTTATAGGGTCGGAAATTACTCTTTCAGTGCAAAGCAAGCTTCTGACTGAAATTATAATATCCTGCGAGGGTACAAATAAATACGTAGAATTTTCAGATATATATATTAATTCTCTTGTTAGAAATATTTTTCGATATTTTAAATTGTAGTACATTGTTATTCCAGATATGATAACACGAGCGATATTTTTTTCAACAAATTCTTAGTTTTGCAAGACCTTTTATAGAAATTAGATCCTAAAGCATTTCATTAAATAGTAATTCTTCAATACACATAAATATGTATATAATTATTTAATAAATATTGTTTATATTGGTGAATTTTTTTTTTTTAATTTCGAGTGTAATGTAACAAAGTAGCACGAATAGAAATAAGAGCACGAACGCGAACAGGAAGAGGCGGGGCCATGCCGGCATATTTATGTAAATGCTGCTAGCTGGAATATTTGCGAGTATGTATCTCTCTCGCCTTATGGATTTGTATTCTTTGAACCGAAAGAATTTCTTTCATTTTTCGCCTTCGCTTTCATGCGATTTCCTCGACTGCAGGAAAAAAATACAGGAAAAATAAGTGAAGGCAAAAAAAGTAACGAACAGCCTAAAAACGGGGCACAGCATTCCCGAGCCCCAACTTTGTGGCATTCTTTAAAGGCAAACGGCATGTCGAAAGTTTGTCATAATCATCCGACCCGTTGGCAAATCGGAAAATGTCCAAAAAAAGCAAAAAATCTCTTTGGAAAATAGTTGGTTTCTCGTTGGTTAGTTCTGCCCTCTGAATGGGAAATGGGCCAAGCCTGAACAGACGTATTATCTAGGCTCCAACCGGCTCCTATTAACCGAAAGTTCTTTGTATTCTTCAGTTTTCGGTAAATTAAAAACCACTTCAGATTTGTAAAACTTTTTTCTGGGTAAATCCCAATCCAATCCTTATTATGCCTGCCCGCTCCAAAGGTAAACAATTTAAGGAGTCTCAGCGCAAACTTAACGATGTTGTTTTTTCAGAAAGTTTTCATTACAAAGTTGGCTCGTAACCAGGATTTGTCATTAACAAGTCGTATTTCTGTATTAATTACCAAGTACTTAGCTCCATATTGGACTGTTCGAATTTCTAATCTTGAAACAGGAACCAAGAAAACCATGTGCCAAACTGCATCCTTAATGTTAACTAGACCAGGCCAATTTTCGTCCATAATGAGCTGGCTGTTTTCTGGCCTTTGGGTCCTTGGGCCTGCCTCAAAAACAACTTTTCATTTTGGCGCTCGGAGACCATTTTGAGGGGCACTTGATTAAAAAATTAATCGGTTGACAGGCCGCAGACGAGGAGAAACGGCTCAAAGTTCCCACAAATTCAATGCAGGAGACGGCAAGAGTTGAGCTGAGAGACTGGGCCAAACCACTAACGGGGCTTATGTGCATAGGGTCAGGTTCGGTGATGACCAGGTCGACAAAACGTTGGCCCAAAATTTCCACAACTGGCCCATTTAATTGGCCTTAGGTGAGGCATTTGGGTGAAAGCTGCCACGGCAAAATGTTGCTAATCAAATTGACTTTGGACCGGAATTTTAAGTTGCCGACAAAAGCTGGCGAAAGTTTTTAATTTGGTATTTTGATTGCAGGCTCGTGGCAACTCGGCTGGGTGCTCTGCGACATTTGGATCTCCCTCGACGTGCTCCTCTGCACGGCCTCCATACTCAGCCTGTGCGCCATCAGCGTGGACAGGTGAGAGCAGCGTGACGGTGTCCCTTTCGCAACCACCAGTATTCCCCCAAATCGTAAATCTTTGCATCTCCGCATCCATCCGACAGGTACTTGGCCGTGACCAGGCCGCTCACGTACTCCCGTAAACGGCGCTCGAAACGTTTGGCCCTAATCATGATCCTAATCGTCTGGCTGCTGGCCCTGGCCATCACCTGTCCCCCCATTCTGGGCTGGTAAGTGCACTCACACAAAAGTTTTCGAGTTCATTTGCACTTTATTTAAACTGAACTCTACAAATACAAAGGCTTAAAAGGCTTAAAAACACTTTGAGAACGAAAGGAATTCAGCAAAATTAAAGTTTTTGGTAGTGTAAAATAAAATTATTTTAGGGAAACTTATAAGGCAGTCCTTAATAAGAGCTGAATGAATATTAAACTCTGTAAAATATATATATGTATAAATTCTTAAGCACCATGATTATGTTTCAGTGCATGCAAATTCGTGACTTTTGACAAGAAACTCCTGATTTTCAACGAAATAAAAGGGAAATGCTCAATTAGTTGGCCATCATCATGGCTTGATGTCCATTTAAGTGTCAAAAGTCTTTGTAAGGAAATTCCTTAATTTAATTGAAAGTCTTAAAGACCTTAAAATGTTGTCAAATGCGAGCAGATAAAACGAATTTAAGTAGGTGTCTATTGTATCACTTAAAGACCTTAAAATATCTCAGAGAGTGACATCATAAAGCGATGACACTAATTTGAGGGTCCATTTGAGGGCTCTGTAAGGAATTTCGGACAAATTTATTTGAAAAGCATGCAAATTCAAGTTCCTCTGGCAGTCCTGAGTCCTGAGTCTGAATGCCAAACTCCCAGCTGAACAAACCAAATATAATTAGGTGGCAATTGCCTCAGCTCGGTGCCCTCTGTGCACCAGCGGAAGCGAATAATTGAGGGCTTCCTGCATTAGTCGACTTTTGTTGTAATTAATTGTATCTTGTGCTCATTTCCTGCCCTTTTGCAGGTACGAGCCAGGACGCAGGGATCTGCGCGAGTGCCGTTACAACCAAAACGAGGGCTACGTCATCTTCTCGGCCATGGGATCCTTTTTTATACCAATGGCAGTCATGATTTATGTGTATGCAAGAATTTCCTGTGTCATTGCATCCAGGCACGACAATATGACCGACATAAGTGTTCACAACAAGGTAAGCACCGTCACCACCCACCACCTCCTCCTGACGCCTTTAGTAAAACCAACAAAATGCACAAATACGGAATATGGAATATGGTGCGAGTGCTAGTGCTGCAGCTGCAAACAGTCCAGCTAGCTGGCCCAAAGTCATCTCTATTCCGGTCCCCTTTACCCCACCCACTTGAGTCCACTGCACTGCACACACACACTGCACACACCCACTGCCACTGCCACTGCCACAGCCACTCCTCCTCATCATCCTCGGCGGCTTAAAGGCCACTCCACGTACGGCACAAACTGCGGCACGTTTGTTTCATAATTCCCAAACGCTAGAAGCTTACACAGATTTAAATGCCAAATACCCTGCCCTCGGATGTGGGTATGTCCCCACTTCCGTTTGTCCGGTAACAGCCGTTGCTTTAATGTTTGCCATAATGAAAGTTTCCCACTATAACTTTGCCGCTTTATGCAGCCATTAAGCCCAACTTGCCACCATTGATTCCTCGGGTCGAGTTTTAGGGCACCTAACATATAGTATATGGGCATCGTTTACCTGTTAGTATATGTAGTACCCTGCCTCGTTAAGGTGCCCTTTCCTGGCCTGTTTCACACAAATATTTAACAATTTTTACATATAAAATATTCGTAAGGATGCTACACAGTTTACATGTAAGGGTATTTAAACCAATGGCTTACTTAACTTACTCTACTCAAAAATGTCAAACAAACATTAAAGCAAATATATAAATGTGTGTGCATGTGGCATGTTGTGCAAAAGTTTAAAGTGTAATGCAAGCTTTAAATTCAATGCAACTATTGTTTAACAATTGTAACATTTGTTATTAAATCTGAATGCTCTGTAGAAGTTGTACAAGGAAACCACTTTGTTTATGGAATAAAAGCAAGGTTATTATTACAACTTTTAAAAGCAGTAAAAGCTTTCAAAAATCCTTGAATTTTTAAGCAAGTTTTAATAGTATAATAGTATAATTTCAATATTATTCGAAAATTTCGTTTTTCTATTGAGCAAAATATGTTTCTAGATACCATATCGAAATGTTCCTCTCGATAGTTTCCTCTAGTTTCTCTTTCTTCGTAAACATATTTCAAGTATCCTCTATATAGGAAGAATATATTTTAAATATTCTGTTTTAAAACAAAACCCCTAAACTTATTTAATCAGTGACTAAATCTATACCCTCCCAAGACAGTTTAACTGCGTAATGTGTACTTATACACCTTCGACATCTCGTGACCACCACTATACCCTTCCCATTCAACGCTCCAGCACTTAACTTTTACCGCACATTGACTTCACCTAAGTTATTTATCATCCGCATTGACTTACCCGCCTTGTGCACTTTGCGTGTCTAGAAATTCAAGCGCTACACGGCGGCGGACGTGGAGAACGAGCTGTCGGAGCAGGAGCAGCACAGCTCAGTGGGCCAGCGACAGAGGCAAGCCACATCCCGCACCTTCTCCAACCAGACGATAGCCAAGGAGCTGCACGAAATGATGCTGAGCGACAGCGACAACTGTGCTGCTCCACCAGTGACTGGAGGAGGAGGAGGAGCTTCAGGCGGAGGTGGTACTACAGGCACTGCGGAATCCTCCGCAGGCGCCCACTGTCAATCGCTGCTGGCGCTTCCCCCCGGCGGCGGCGGCAAGAATGGGTGCTACGAGCTGACACGACCTTCATCGCTGAAACGAACGTCCACGGCCTCGACGACCATTACCACAATGACAAGTGGCATCGGGCCGGGCAGCAGTCTCCTGGATACCCAGTGGCAGGCCCAGTCTGCAGGCCAGGCGCCCCGCCCCCACAGCTTCCGGCACTCGCGGGCCCATCACCATCATCCGCACTATCATCACCAGAGCGGGGTGACCGCAACATCGGCGAGTGGTGCCGGAACAGGAGGTGGTGCCAACACCACCACCACCACCAACACCAAGTCACTGTCCAACCGGATTACGTCGCTGAAGAAGGAGAACAAGACGACCCAGACACTGAGCATTGTGGTGGGCGGCTTCATCGCCTGCTGGCTGCCCTTCTTCGTCAACTATCTGATCACTCCCTTTCTGGCGGAGCACCAGGCCAGTCATATGCTGGCCAAGGCACTCACATGGCTGGGATGGTTCAACAGCGCCATCAATCCTTTCATCTACGCCTTCTACAGCGTAGACTTCCGGGCGGCCTTCTGGCGCCTCACCTGCAAGCGCTTCTTCAGCTCTGGCCAGAAGCCGCAGTTCCCCACGAACACCATGTCCATCAGGCGATAGAGGAGCAGAGGGAGGAACGAGAGAGGCCTCAACCCGTCAAGCGTCAAGCCAGCGCCTAACGTATTATTAACATATTCATTAACTCTAGGTGTGGTTCGTAATTGCACCACAAGTCAGTCACCTGATCCAACCACCTCACCACCTCACTTCCTGGCCATATGTGTATAATTGTTCTCTAGTTACTCCTGTAATTTATTTAATCGTCAGGGTTTGCTTCCAATTCAGGATCATTTCGCCATTTAAGAAAGACGACCAACACCCACTGGCCATTCCACTGATTACGTTTGACCTTTGAAAGCAGGAGGACCTAACTCCGTACAGTAGAGATTCTGATAAACTGAAAAGGTTTCTAGGACTTAATTTAAGCAGTAACATTTTAAAGAGTACATAAGGGGTAGTATCCTTTAATGGTTTGATTTTATTGTACAAACGATTCAGATCTAGTTAGCAAAAATGTTATAAACATGTCTAGGGAATCACTATCTCAGAACTATTTACAGGAGTGCAAGTCCTTTTTTTAGGAAAGCTCCTCTGTCTGCAGGTATATGCGACTGCAGGTCACGAGTTCAAGGTATTTCTGCAGCCAGCATTTTTGCATGCGGAACCCAAACTCGATGTGGAAAATCTGATACGCGGCAGCACGTATCGATTTAGTAATTTCCGCGAGACTTTTCCGCTCGGCAGGCGGCGCCGCCTTTGCTGCCTCTCAACTTGCAACATTCGTTTGCCTCGAGTCGGGGCAAAAAGGCAAAATGTGGCTCAGACAGAGCCCGGCCAAGCCAACGGCATAGACAGTTTAGATGGATGAGAAAACTTGTTTATATGGCTCACCGAAATTGCGCACATTTCTCATACTCTAATATTCAGTGGCGTGCTGGGTCACCTTTTCCGCAAAAAAGGGGACCCCCCAACAAAAAAACAAAAACGTGAATGCCAGCGAATCGTGAATTCCCTTTTTGCCAACTTTACGAGGCAACTAACTCGTCCTATCGGAATTGAATTTAGTGCTGGATTGTTATATATATCATAGCCGATATCAAGGCGCCATAAATTCAACAGATACGAGTTGATTGATTTAGGACTTTCTGTTGGAAGGACTTACTCGAATCAGTGGAAACCACTGGGTGGATTAGGTCAGGCATTAGCTTTTAGCTTTATTGGAATGCCAGTTAAAAAAACAGTTACTGTGATTTAGTTAATAGTAGAAGTCATCCAGGCTTCTTAAGCAGTTTTCCCTTAGCCTTAACAGAGTGTCTGACAGTGTGTATGCAAGAGAATGAGTTTGTGTGTGAAAAAGCTTGTGTGAATGGGTTGAAAATATACCAAATAATTTTAGGCATAATTTATTCATGCCATCGGCAGCTTAGCTAACCCCAGGACCTAGAGCAGCAGTAGGGCAAAGTTTCGTGTTGTATCAAGCAATCTACTTTTAACTCCATCCCAGCCACCTCCATGCCCTCATCTCTCCATTTGGCGACGGTGTGAAGTCATAAACGCAATCAAGCAATGCTACGACATAGAGATTAAGTCAGACGACCGCTCATCAGCATACGTACATGTACTCTACTGTACTGTACTGTTCTGTTCTTTACTGTATTCATCCTCATCTCCATATCCATTGCCATTCCCCCGGCATGGCATCTCATCTCATAGCCCGTCAGTTCCTTCAATCCTTCTGAATTTCAGCTCACATGTCAGGCCTAACAAGTCAAACAGATGCTCCGGGTGAGAACGCTTCCGACCCGTCGAAAGCAAACACATACACACGGCGGATGGAGCTCCTTGCCGTCACCCATCTATCATCTCAAAAGCAAGAGAATCTCTCAGCCTCAGTCTCAGTCTCAGACTCATCGGCATGAGCTTTTGGCTTGTAATATCATATACATAATCCGCATAATCTGCATATATATTAATAGTTATGTGTATGTACGAACAGCATTTTTTGGAACCGAACAAATAAATAGACAAATCGAAAAGACAAATTTCCCCTCCAGCCAGAGGGGTGAGAGAGTGTTGTTATTTAAGCGCCTTTTCCACTTTAAGGTGGGCCCGGGTCCTCCAATGAGACCGGGTCAGGAGCAAAAACAATGGTTAGTGCGGGGAGCGTGAATTATTGATCAGTCTCAAAATTGAATTCACAACCAAACTGCAGATATATACTCTGTGTACTTCGCCCCCGATGTGTGTCTGTACTTGTGTTTATTTATATTTAACCAGGAGCCAGTCAGTTGGAGAATTCGAAGGAAAACCCCCGGAAAAAAACCCAAATAAAAAAGAACCAAGCTGACTGCTGCACGGTTAGAAAGCAAAGTTGTGTTTGGTGCGGAAAATAACCATAAATACGGAGGAGCTAACCCCGCAAACCCAACTGGCTCTGGCACTGGCTGCTCTCCCCCCATGAATATTTCATTGGAGCTGCCGCCACATCCAGTTCCCCGGAGGGGAAGCCCCATCTGAGCATCCTCTAAATGGAGTTTTAAGACTCTAATTGAGCCCGCGCCCAACTTGGATAACATTAATTGATCGGCTCTGCTTCCGCTGAGTAAGAAACCAAACTTGCCCGGGATCCCAGGTTCCCGGGTTACCCGGGACTTCCCCCACATTCCGATTGCGATGCAGAGTGGGCGGCACTTGAGGCGACTCACACGCCCCGCCCACACACCAGACACCCACGGTCACACGCCCAAAACGCCCAAGACAAGCCACCAAGTTGGCGACGCAAAACAAAAGAAGCCGAAATAAAACCAAAGTTCATTCGAAAAACATTTGCAGGGCATTTGTCATGGCAAAAGAGGTTGCGGAACTTTTGCCTGTCTCGAGCACTTGTTAAATGCTCGAAAATATCGATGTTTTTGTTTTTGTTTCCGTTTTCCTTTTTATTTTTGTATTTTTCGGGCCTCCCAAAAGAGAAAATCAAGTGCTTCCTTCATAACCCACAACCCACAACAACGATGACATAACCGAAAAATCTTGGGCCAACAAACAACATTAGCCTAAGCACCCCTGTCAGCACATGGCTATAAATAGGAGGACAACCTGGCAGTCAACTCTTCCTGAAAGCCACCACCTCCTCGTAGTCCTGCTCCTCCGTCTTCGCATTTCACCTGAAGCCGCGGCCATTTAATTTAACACATTATGCGATATCAGCCAACAAAGCGGCGGAAAGGTAAGTGCCTCAACCGAAACAACAGTAAATTGGTATGGTCAAGTGACCCGACTATGAGATACCCGGTAATCTGAGACTTTTCTGGTCTTACTTTAATAAAGAAACTCCTTGAAAGTAAGTTAATTTGAACTATTTTTGGCTTAAAGTTACACTCTGCAATTCGTGAGTAAAAGATATTTATCTAAGGCTTAAATTCCTTCATCAATCCTTGATATACTTTTATAAAGTTCTTCAACATATCTTCAAATGTCCTTATACCTTTATTATATTTGTATCTCTTATTAACACTCAATCAGCCTTTCAGCCTACATTTTTTGACTATAAAAATGTACACAAATGTTGAAAAGCTACCTAAACTCCAAGGATACCACACCTGAAAAGCCAAATTACACCGTATATATATATAGAAAGTAAGGAGTTTTCAGGACGCTGACAGGGGGGGCATTAAGGGAGGCAGTTTCCGCTGAGCTCGACTCGAAAGTGAAATGTGACAGCGAAATGTGTTGCAATTCATTAGAGAGCGGAGGGAGGCGGACACCTCCTCCTGACGTCCTTTTTTTTATTAGTCACATGTGTGTGTGCGTGGGCGGCAGTCCCCTATTGCGGGGGTGCGCGTATATGTAATTATGATGACCGCATTTTTTTTTCACGCCTTATTTCCAGCTAAATTAATGTAACGCCATGGTCCTCGTCCCAGTCCCAGCTGGAACCGGTAGTCACAGTCTCGCTGATTCAGCGTTTCTTCTGCTTCCGTCCTCACTTGGCCATAAACAACTTAGTGGCGGCCATGGGGTTACCACTTCCAATAATAAATCACAAAAAATGAAGTCAAGGCTGAGCTGGAAAATGCGCTACTCCCACTACTCCCTCGGCTCCAGCTCTTGCACTTTTCCGCAAATTGAGAGGTTTCTTCGAGCTGCACTAAGCTTTTATCTCCAGATATTTAAGTCGTGTGTCTCTGAGAAAGGGTTATAAATACTGGGATATAGTTTATATATTTATTTTTCCATTTACTTAGCAAAATTGAACATTGCCTTGTCTGGTTTTTGGAACATAAATCATGCCGTGTGAGCAGAGTCAAATGAACATTACCATTTTCCGATACAAGATAGTAATTTGAGTTTGGGCAAATCTTCTCGACAGCACACGTACTCCTCGTACCTTCATTCTGAAAGAAAAGACGTGTTCCGAAAATTGTGCATAAAACTTTTTCGTGACAATTTATAGCTCAATACACAACCAAGAAACCGCTGTGAGTTGTGAGCATATTTTATATATTTTCGCACACGAAATCCATGGGACACGCCCACCGCCTGAATAATAAAACTGCCTTCGAGTTGAACTTAAAGTTTATTACTACAATGGAACACTTTCGGCCTCTGGTCTGGTCGAGGGCTGGCCGATAGGTCCTTACAGAGATCCTTACATTCATCCAAGTGAACATTTATAAAGTACATAGTTTGGGTACAAATATGATATATATATATATTATGATACAGATTTTTCTGAATGTCCAACGAGCCTGAGTGTGGGGGCAAAGGGGCTTGGGCTTGGGCTTAAAGTCTCCTCGAGCTCAAGTGCAGCTTCAAATCCGGTCTCGCTTTAGGCTTAGTTTCAGTTACACTTTCGCTTTAGCTTTCACTTGCGATTGCTTAAACATTAAATGGGTTGGCCGGACGGACACTGTGTGTGTGTGTGTGTGCCTTGCGGGGTCAGGCCGTGCTTGACCAACAAAGGACACGCCAGATATGTCGTCGGCAGTTGGCAGTTGGCAGTTACTGGACTGGACCCACGGACTCACTCCGGCACAGCTCAGCACAGCACACACAACAAAGGGGATGTGAATGGGAATGGGGATGGGAATGGTGATGAGGCAGGACAGGAGCCTCATCATCATGCTCCTCTCATCCTGTTGACGGTCAACAGTTGCCGTCCTGGCAGCAACAAAGCCACGCAAATACTATAATTTGTCTTTTGTTTCTTTCTGTTCCTTGCACAATCAACGCTCCGGCTCGCAAACACACACAAAAATACTATATAAGAGGAACAGAGGGAATCTCGACTTCCGGTCAAGTTCACCGAGTCCTGAGTCTTAATGATACTGCTATAAAATTTCCTTGGTTGCCTTAAACCTACTCTCCAAGAAAGTGCAAGCGTGTTGCACGAACTGGCCACTTACGGCTATAAACAGCATCCTCCATCGAATCAATATTGACATGGCTAGTTTCTAGTTTTAATATACTAAACCGGGTATGTGATGGCAGAATAATAAAATCTTTTAAATACAGTGCTGAGATAACAAATTCCGGAGTTCGTGCTTCGTTTGCTCAAATATTAATTTCAATTTTCAGACAGACACAAAGGCTCATGGCTCCGCAGACTAGCTTGTACTGTGCGATTTGAGGATACAATTAAGAGACTTGGAGCACAAACTACTCCTGTAACTTAAACCTTTAAGTATCAGAATACTCAGGAAGTTGCCAATTATAGAAGCCAGAACACTATCTTTCTTGAACAAAGGAGCAAAAGAAAGGCCAAAGGGTGAAACTAAGAAAGTCAGTTAAAGTATCCACCTGATCTGAGCTTCAGTTGTCACAAGACCTGGGGCAGCAGGTCAAGAAGAGCTCCAGGCTAGCCACGGAACATTGCCAGGTGATTTGGCGGACGCTTTTGCTTACAGATTGGCCGGCAAGTGAGCCGCCAGAAGGCAGTGCGAAAGTCCGGATTGTAGAAGGCATAAATGAAGGGATTAATGGCACAGTTGACCCAGCCAATCCACGTGAAGCCAAACATCAAGTCCTCGAGGACAGCGGGCCGCGGCAGGAAGGGTATCAGTAAATAATAAACGAAGAAGGGCATCCAGCAAGCAATTAGGCCGCCCATTACAATGGTCAGGGTCTTGGCGGTCTTGGTGTCACGTTTCGTCGTGGACACTCGCATCGGCATGCGATGATGATGGTTGTGGTGATGGTTCTGCGACCCCTGATGGTGGCCATACTTCTGCTGTCCCTGCGAATGGGAGTGCGAATGCGAGTGTGAGTCCGCCTCCAGTTTCTCGGACACCTCTGCGGAGGCGCCACCCAGACAGGTGTCCGAGAAAGAAGCCTGGCTCCCGGTGCCCACATAGTGCAGGCCAGAGGGCGTGGAGTGCATGCAAGGTCCTCCGTACTTGCAGCTAATTGCCGAGCAGTGGATAAGCGACGAGAGACGCGACACCTCGACCAGCTCATAGAATGTCGGCTGATGCTTAAACGTTAACGTCTTGTCCGGCACACTCTTATCCGCCTGACACTTGGCGGAGCACTTGGAGCACTTGACTGACGACGATGTCTGTTGCCCTTTGCCAGTGCCGATGCCCGTAGTGTTGGCGGTGACGCTGGCATTCGAGGAGGCAGCTATGACGGTGGGCGGGTCGTGCAGCGAGTTGAACCTCCAGCGGGATTTCCTATTCGGCAGCCACTTGGTTGGTGTGCAGTGATAGTGTTCCGACTCGGAGATGAAGTTGTCACCATCAACATCATAGTCAGCCGTGCGCTCCGAGTTCTGGTTTCGGAAAAAAGGAGAGAAAAGAATAACATATTGAATTGGGGACACTGAGAGTAATATTTTCTACATAAAAGAATAGTTAAAATATATCAGGAAAGCCTTAAGGAGTAGTAAGTAATGCCTAATTAAAGTGATACTTAGTCTTGGATCGACATATCCCCTTTAAAGACCTAAAAAATCACATGACAAGTATGCTTCCCTCTTATAAAGGATGTTACTTTCCCTCAGTGATTGTCAGGTTTTTCGAGTGTTTGGTAAGTTGGCTAGATGGTGTGACATGATAAATTCCAGGAGACATTTCAACGGACGGTGGAGCGGAGGACATGGATTTTGGATATGACGTTGGCGATGGAGCTAGAGCTTACCGCATCGCGCACAATGCGCTGTCGGCGTGATGTGAGCACATAACCAATCTTCATGTAGACATACAGCATCACCGTGAGGGGAATGAAGAAGGATCCCATTGCCGAGAAGACGACATAGCCCTTGTTTTGGTTGTAGCGGCAATCCACGAACTCCGCCTGGTGACGTCCCGCCTCATACCTGCAAATGGCAAATTGAATTCCAGTTCGAATTGTGCATGTGGTTATGGTTGTGGCTGTAGGATTGTGGTTTTCTGGTTTCTCGGGTTTTCAGTTTTTCAGTTTTCCCGGGACTGTTGTGTGGCTGCGTGATTGCGGCCGGGACTCCGGTTCGGATCCCAAGTCTCTGGTGCTTTGGCAATGACAACTGGCTGAGTTGAGCCAGGGCAATCCGAATTCAAATCCAGACCCAAAGCCACCGCCTGTCGGAGGCGCTCTTTATCCTTTTTCTCTCGGAATTCCTTCTGGAAGCCATTTACTTATGCACATCTCGCCCGAGATGGTCATTCAGACAACGTAAATCGAAGTTGACTTTAAATCAATAAGCAAGGAAAACGGGTTAAGGAAAGCAATGGGTAAAGTGAAGGTCCTGAACGGGAACTCGATCAACTAAATATAGAGGGGAGCAGGTTACTTTGGGGGCTTTGGGGAAATGATAACAAATTGACAAAATGCCGCTAACAATGGAAATTTCCGGTATGGAAACCCACTACATATTGTCGTTGTCACAACAATGAATTATCTGGAACCGTAACCGTAAACGTATGTATGTTTACCATAAAACCATTGCCACGATATTTATATGTAATGACAACAATATTATATCAACAAAACTATATAAGATATATGTATATGTACCATATAGGGGAATACAAGAAGAAACGGAAATAGAAGGAATTAACTTTATTGTTTAATAACTTGCATGTTTATCAAACAATAGCACTCCGAGTTATAGAATACACCTGTATTTATAACATCTTTAATTAATCCGTAATTGAATTTCAATGCAGTAATTCAAGAATCTATTGAAAATAATTACAACAGAAATACAAAAATTGAAATGGAACAATAAAAATTACCATAATTCTTGTTTGACAATGTATTATTGTAAATTTAAGTAGACTTTTTTAATAAATTTAATACGTCTATATAAGGAAAACATATATAGAAAAAGAAAGGCAACTAACTTTTGGAAACCGGAATTCAAATACCAGTATATACATATGTATACAGTGGCAATCGATATTTATCGATATTTTCATATGACCATTTATCGACAAACCGGAGCTTAAAAAAGTCAAAACTAAGCGAAAAAAATCATCAATTTAAATTCGGTAAACTTGCCTATGTTGGTTTCTATTGGGTTATTAAGTTTTAAGCTTCTGACTAACATTTAAATATTCCATTTGAAAATCAACTTTATTTGCAGTTTTTCAAGCACTATTTAATTTAAAGAATTCTCAACTGACCACCAACTCCCTTCCTGTTTTCTCTCTTTCCCTCTCTGTAGTTTCGAAAATTTTTTTTTATAAACTATTTCTGTTAACGAATTAAACCATTAAAATACGGCGAGCTGGCAGCATCTGCTGCCCGTTATAATTGCAATTTTTCGCTCCCCTTCAAATTTGCCGAATGTCCTGCAGCTGTGGCTGCAGCAAAGTCCGACCTCAGCTGTTTTTAATGTGCACTTTTGAGCCATTTTGGGGATCCTGGATCTGGCCAGGAATGCGTCACCGCAGGGTGGAAGAGAATGTGTGTAGGTGTGTGTGTGCGTGTGAGAGCTGGTTAATTTGGGCGCCTCGAAGTATGCAGCGCCCAAGAGTTAAGTGTGCGGCTTTCGTGTGTGTGTGTGTGTGTCCCTGTACGTGAGCACAAAGCAAATGCGCCGCGGCAAACAAAGTCATTAACAACTCATTAAAACTTCAATGTAATGGCTGCAAGAGCAATAACAACAACAATAGCAAGAAACGACAACAACTGGAGCAATTACGTAATGTTTTTTAGGCGCAGCTGGAGGCGCAAATATAAATAAGCGCATGTATTCCGGGACCTTTCGGTAACACATTATCTATACTGGGCCACACACAGCCATTAGCGCCGAAAAAAAGCAATAAAAAAAAGCTATACAAAGGAAGAAAAATTGTCACGCCTCCTCTTGGGTAGAAAAGTGGTAAGCAAAGGCCTAGGCAGTGCACACAGAGCAAAATATCAATTTCAATTTTAATGTCAACTATTTTATATCCTGTAAGGATATAAAATGTAATAGCTGTGACCCATAAAGGTTTTCATTTTGGTTTATTTTTATATATCAATAATTTTGACATAATTAAGGTCTACTTTTTCGCTATCATAAGTTAACTCTTTCAAAGTTAACATTATGAACTATAACTTTAAGTCTTAAAGCAAGTATTAAGCAAAGAAAATAACTCTTTACCAAAGAGTCTGAGCAAAACGAGATGAACAAGACACCAATTAATGGGTTGTCTTCGTCCAAAAAATTAATCTAAATCAACTAATCATTTTATACGTATATCTTTAAGAAAATACTATTTAAACATTTTTGAGGGGAATGAGACCTAGGTTAACCCTTTGAAGTGGAATAATAACCAACCGATCGCCAGTCAGGATAAGAGATTTTTCTCGTTGTTCAGCTGAATCAGGAGTTTTATATGGAGTTTGGAGTTTAAAATGGAGCCTGCTGCGGAGCTTTACTTACCAACCCAAGTACGGTGGACATGTGATTGACAGGGCCGTTATCCACACGACGAGTATCATGAGCAGGGCCAGGCGCTTGGAGCGCCGCTTCTTCGAGTACGTCAAGGGCTGTGTGACGGCCAGATACCTGCGGAATAAAGAAGAGCCCAGAGAGCCAGGCAATAAACGCATCTGAAGGACTACGGGTAAAAAAAAAACACACAGCGAAACAAAAGCCACGCAAACATATTGTTCCTAAAGCCACAGCCAGCTTCTGGCGTGGCCAAAAGGCAAACACAGCGCAGCCGGGGTCCTGGTTCAGGCTCAGGTTCAGTTTCTGCAAGCGGGTCCAGGACTGAGAGCTCGGGCTCAGCTGGATCAGCTCGACACGGTGCCGGAGCCACAACACAAAACTTGGAAATGCCATTAAAATGTAATTGAAACTTCCAACAAAAGCAAACGGAAGCAGGACAGGAGGACAGGAGAAGCCAGTCTGCCAGCCAATCCCGGACAGTGTCAGCCCAACCCAATCTTTGGCATTGTGGTGTCGGACACTCAAAGGGTATATCCACTGGCAATGGCCACGACAACGGTCATGGGGCAATAAAAACGTCAACAAATAAATTATTCTGCACTGTTTTTACACCTTACCTTGGCTGCGGCTTTGGCGTTGGCTTTGGCTTTGGCTTTAGCATTCCTTCTAAGGGCTATGCCCATAGCTATGACATCAACGACAAATTAAGAAATTAGTTCGCCAACTCACCTGTCCAGACTGATAGCGCACAGGCTGAGAATGGAGCCGGTGCACAGCAGGATGTCCATTGAGATCCAAATGTCGCACAGTATCCAGCCAAAGCGCCAAGTGCCTGAGGAGTAAATATTTGTCGGGTTTTAAGAGAGAGGGAAACAGACATGCTTCACCTGGCTGTGCTTGTGCACCTGAGCGTGATTATGGTAAGCATTACATTGGTATATTTTGCCTTAAGCCTTATTACACGATATTATTCCCTGGTTAGTTTGGGGTAACAATGGAGAGAGAGGCTTAAACTCATCGACCCCTTGATTATGAAAGTATTAAACTAAAAGTTTAGGTTTTGTGCAGCAACCTAAGTTGACAATTTATTTTGATATACTTTCTTATACTAAACTATAAATAGTTTATTTGTTTTTCAAACCAGTTTAAATTACTATTTCAACAAGCAACATAACTCAAGTAAGTCTCTAATTTGCTTAATTAAATACTAAGTTATATGTCTCTAAATTGTGACTCTAATTTCTAGAAGAGTGATGTTTCTTTAATCATAATATTTAAACTAAAACTCAATAGCCCTTCTCAACATCTTTACAACTCCCAACAAGATTTAGGCTTTCAGAAATGGTATTTTTAAATAATCTTCCCAAATATTAAAGGGAAAGTTTTCTATTTTAAACCGTTAGAGAAAAAAAGCAAATCTCTTAGCATTAACCATTCACGATTCGCATAATCAAATAAAGCAAAGCCAGAACTCACAAAAATTCTGATTTTCCCGAAAAAAAAAGTATTATCAAATAAAGCCTCAAAGCTTTTCAATGGAATACAAATAAATCACCGGCAAGATGTTTGCAACCGAAAGAAAATTTGTATACTTTTTGCACAAATGAAATTGTATAATTTTCATATTGTATAATTTTGAATTGGAATCGAACAAATGTGCTTCGCCAGCGGTAGATTTGGATAAATGTTTACTATACGCACTTCCACCCTTGAGGTCCGGTCCAAGTAGTAAACACTAACCCAACACCCCCGAACGAGTCCCGCTGCCTGGGAATACCCAGAGCCATAAATCTTGATCCGTCGATGGGCACTCACCTGTTACGTAGAGGAGCACCGAGGGAGGCATCACGAAAATACCGACCAGCCAATCGGTTATGGCCAGGTTCAGCACGAAGCAGTTGGTGACGGTGCGCAGTCGACGTGTGGTCAGCACGGCCAGGATGACCAGCGTATTCCCGACGACAGTGACAAGGATGAGGACCAGGAAGACTACCACAGCCAGTGACTTGGGCCACGCCATACTAACCAGGTACGAGTTCATTGAAGGCACCTTAAGTGTGCTCGTCGTGGCAGCATCTGATGCAGCTCCTGCTCCTGCTCCTGCTCCTGCTCCTGCTCCTGCTCCTGCTCCTGCTCCTGCTCCTGGAGTTGTTTCCAGCATGGTGGCCGCTGTTGTCTGGATGAGGAGCAGTTCGCCATCCGCCGTTGTGATGTTACCAGTGGCCAGAGTCAGTGCCGTAGACAGGAATTTGGAGTAGAGCAACATCGATTGCGGCACAAGGGGATGCTGGTCAGCAGAGCTACTTTCCGGCTGCTGGACGAGCGGCATTCCGACGGCTTACTCAGGGTGGCTCTGAGGGTGGAGCTGGCTAGCACCGTACATCCGACATCAACAAATTGATTCTGCGTTGGGAAGAGGGTAGAAGGAGAAGGGCACTTAATCAACCGGCAACACAAACTGGGCTGGGTCCCAGTCGCGGTGGCGTCATTAGAAGAACACCAGACGCCGCCGGGTTTGGAGCAGACCAGCAGACCAGTGGAGCGTCCAGAAGTGCATACAAATAATGGAATTGCCTGCGACCTTACACAATTTCCAATTACGGCCGGACTGTGGCCACATAAATTGCAATAAGTAAGCGTAATTGGCCTTGGACAGCACACGAACCGAAACACACAGCGGAGCGAAAGTAATTAGCGCCCGTAAATTATGCAGCGGCGGCGCATGCATAGTCCGCAAAACAAAAAAAAAAAGAAGAAATTTAAATGATTCCCAATTAATATTGCCATTTACATTTCAATTTCGGCCAATTACGTTTCCGATTCCAATAGTCGCGGCCGAGAAACTAATATTTCGCGTTCGTAATTCGAAATTCGCTCTGTTTATATCGCTCGCTCGCTCGCAGGCTGGCAAGTTTTGAAATAAATAAATCAGACACACATGCTCCATGCGGTCTCCTCCCCCTTAGGAATTCCTATGGACGAGACACGGGGGAATCTCTTGGCTGGCTGGCTGGTTGGCTCGCTTAACGACCTTCGATCGGATGACACTATAGCGTCGAATATCCAGCTCTCTTCCATGTGAAGTCTGCTCGAACACACCCGATTAGCAAACAAACATCTTGAGTACACACTTTAGCATCGCGAATACTCAAAACTGCATCTCTCGAATACTTGTATTTCTCACAGAACGAGTATCTCATAGATACACAGCAATTAAATTTATTTTCTTATTGATCTGATGTGATAGGTTTTGATAGTTCGCGCAGTTTTTGATTAGTTTTTTAATACGTTTTGTTACAAAGTAGAAATTTGATATTCCCACAAATATAGTTATCTGATTAGAGAAGTTCTAACTAATTAAAATTATTTTTTATGAGGTATAACCCATAATTTCCTTGGATCTTAAAGATGCAACATTTTTTTTTTCTAATATATAGATATTATTTCCAGTTTGGGTTTTAGGCTTTTAAATAAAAGTTATTAAGAACAAAAAACTCTTGGACACAGTCCCTTATTTTGATGGACAATCTAATACTTTTTCTACAGTTTATACCCCAGCTTAATATTGTATTAGAATCCCAATACTATTGCTTATAGAAATAATCCATCTAATCTCTTAAAGAGTATTATCAACTCTCTCATTTGATGTCATAGATTATATTAATTTGCATTTTGCCTAATCATCGAAAACTCGAATCAATCTTAACCATATTCCACATTTCCTTGATTATTTAAGATATTCTTCTTACGGTTTATTTTATAAGGACCCTCAAGAGCTGCTTCAAAACTCATTTTCCTCACATTTTATGCCTTAATTTTCACTAAAAGTCAATGTTTAAGTTCTCATTTCCGTTAATACCGAATAATTGGAATCGATCTTGACAAGAATCCACATTATTTTCCGTATACACTTGCATGTCGCGATGCTTTATAAATAGTTAAGTGATTAGTCTCCGGCTTTGCACAATGGTTCTTCGTTGGAACTGGGCGTTAATGCTGCCATTTGTTACCCATTCGATGGGTTATAGGTCACGGAATCGGAACTGTATCGCGGGGCAGAGAGGTGGATAGGTCGTGGATAGGTTGGGTGGGTTTTGGGTGTCCCGAAAAGTTTCTTATGCACACGCACAGCTGCCTTCGCTGCTGTTGTTGGCACGCGTTGATTACAAACTGACAGTTGGCTGTCGGCTGTCGTTCCCGTCCAACCTGAGATGCTGACGATGCTGCCCCCTGAACTGGCTCCCCTCCGCTGTCCGCTGTCCGCTTCCCCCTGCCCGCTGCCCGCTGACTGCCCGCTGCTGAGCGGAATAGTCAACGTAGCGTATGCGCGATATTTTTTTCTCAACTTTTTCTTGCGTTTTTTTTTCTGTGCTGCCGATTAAAGTACACATAAACGGCGGCAGGGCGAACATTCTTGTGTCTGCCCCTCGCTCTTTCGTTACTTTTTTTCGTATTCTTTGTTGTTTCATTTTATGATTCTTTTGTATTTATTTTGTTGCTATTGTTTTATCGCGGCAGACACACACACACACACCCGCACACATTGCGATTTGTTTGGAAAATATTTGGAAAATTCTGATATAAAATTATACTGAGGGGGGCTCCAGAACTGACTAATCGAAGTGTGGGTCCCGCGGATTAAGTGCGGACATAAATGTCGGCGTGTAAGAGGAGGAGATATGGTTACGACTGCATTAGATTCTCATACGATTCCCCCCTATGATTCATCAAAAATTTGACAATGCTCCATGCTCCAGACAACGAGCCGCGTATAATGTGCTATAAAAAATAAAGAAAATAACAGAAAAGGTAAACTGCGCAGAGGTAACAGCTGCCAATGAACTCGGGATGCGAGGTGCCATTAAGCGTGGGCGTGGGTGGTGCAGAGTTACTGCCTCATTAATATGCATTTCCCAATTAACTGGCGTATTTATTTGATTAGTTCAGATCACAGACACACATATACACAGCTCATTAGTTTAGCTTTCGGCGCTGATAGCAGCAAAGTTAATTGATAATTTTATCAGTTGATTAGAGCTCCGCCGGCCAGCTGTTCAGCGGGAGATCATCAACGGAGTTGGGTTTGCAAAACTAACCAAGAACTTGGCACTGAGTGGCCCACCTTTCACATATTTTTTTGATTTTTTGTTTAATATGGTTTTGAATTTCAGATTTCGGTCAACACTTCACCGCGAAAATGGCCAAAAGTCTCGGGTTCCCGAATTCTCTTGCTGCTCGGTTTTCAGTTTTGTGCGGCCAAACGCCAGGACGTTCCGTGAGCGACTGAGCTGCTTGTGGGCCAAATAACGCATTTGGCTAATTTGCCAAACGCTTGCCACTCGCCGTCCGCCGGCGCTCGTGTGCGTGCGTTTGGCTAAAAGGTCGCAATGGCGGCGCGCGGGGGCTCGTTGTGTACACAGAGGGCTCACTGTACGAGTCGTTCGCGTTAATTTCGTTCCGTTCTTTCGTTATCACTCTTTGCCAGTGTATTAATTATGAATTTACTTTGTGCTTAGCAGAATGGAGGATTCTAAAGGATGCGACACTCAACAGAATTAGCAGCCCCAAAGTGAGATGAGATCTGAGTCCTCAGCGTCCATGATTCGAAAGAAGTTCGAGCTGTGAGCTGCGTTACGCATTATTGTTATTTCTTTTTTTTTGCATATATGCAGATGGAAATAAATGAGTTTCCTGTAATTGATAACGACAGGGATATGTGCGCGTGTGTGAGTGCACAGCGGAAAACGAAATAAGAGAAAAAAACGAGTGCCACTTTTTAATGCAGTGAAAAGAAATTTATAGAAATTACGCTATTTAAAAGTTAAAATTTCCTAAAATCCTAAGTATTTCAATACAATCACGCTTATTAGTTCGTACAATATGTTGCATACTTCTGAGCTTAAATTCCATGGTCTTGCCGGTTCATCTTACTTCCCATTTGGCACTCTAAATGGTTGAAGTTTTCAGAATCTAGACCTTTAAAATGGCCAGATCTTGTTTTCTAAGCAGATATCCATAATTTTAACCGCACTTCTACAAGGTCCCTTTTTGACCATAGAGAAATTGCGATTTTTAAGCCCAAAGTTCTTTATATTTATAGAATTAATACAAGAAAATGATCTTAACTAATTAAATCTAATTAATAGTAATCAAAAGATTGAGAAATTGAGTGAAATGCTAGTTTATGTATGAGAAAAATATATTTTTTGAATTTATTTAAAACAACCCAGGGGATTCTTTTCGTTTCGAGGTCATTAGCTACATTGTTTCTCATTTATTTCGCTCCCCTGATGAGATTAATTCCCAAGAATTAATTTTATGATCAAGTTTTTTGGGTTTTTTGAGATATTAAAAAAATACAATTATTTTCGCACGCTGCAAGGAAACTGATATTGAAGTTTTGTTAACTGTGTGTGGACATTGACATTCAGCTGGGCACAGGACTGGGTAGAAGATGGGCGTGTTGGCACACAGAAATCGATCGTACCCATTTTGGAGCTGTCACTCAAATTAAGCACATTAAAAATCCATAGGGATTTCAACACCCACATGGCTCAGTCGACAGTTCTACCCCCCTCGTAACGCCCCTAACATGTGCAATTGTATTACACACGCACAGCGCAGCACACCAAGTGACATAGTTTGTGTGTGTGCACAGCAAACAAATACACACACTCGCTCTAGCAGCCCGCACACACACACAGATACTCGCTAAAACAATGCTAATAAATTTTCGTTTTATGAGCATTTGGCTTTTAATTACCGAACTAAACTTAAACGCCGCACTAGCACACAAAATATGTGTGCTCATCGCGTGCGTGTATGCGTTTCGAGAGAGATATATATGTAGATGTGTGGGTTTGGGTGTGTAGTTTATTTATACAACACGCTTGATTTGGCTTGATTGATCTACCAGGAGACGGAAGGATCCAGGACGGAATGGTGGGCCGGGGCACTTTCAATTGTTGTCATAGGCGCAAGAGTCGTAAACTAAAATGGTATTTTCCTTTACGAAATTGCCCCTGTAACTGTATTCCTTCAACAAGAACTATTGTCCTGCCTCACTAAGTCCTGGTACAAGTAATCGAATATATTGGCTTAGCAATTGTACTCCCAAGCTTAGTTGAAGTTGGCTTAAACGAGTCAGGTGTCTCCCAAAGTTGAAGTAATCACATTGCCACAGAAATTGCTGTGGATTTGAAACCAATTGAGAGAGACTCTTAAAGCAATGATATATTTAAGGAACTAAATTAAGGGATCATTTTATAATTTATTTTGGGTAAAATACTTTCATTTTATGATACATTTTGTATGTAGTTTTGAACATCTGTTTAATTAATTTGAAATAGTAAGTAATATCTTTGATATCAGTAGTAGGGGGTTATAGTTAAAGGTAATCTCTATTTTGTATGTTTATAAATGAGAAATAAATTTTCTTGAATATTGAATATTGATCTTTCTTATATCCTACAACTTTGCCTCAGCAAATTCTATTGATTTAAAACCAATTAAAAAAAATTAGTCCAAAAGTGCAGAATGATTGTTTATAATAGAGTTATTGAAAAGGTTAATTAGACTTTAATTATATATGAATTTTTTAAAAGCCTAATTTGACTATAATTTCATATATTTCTTTAAAGTGCTGAATCAAATAAGAAATAAAGAAAGAAATTTGTAGTATCCTTTTGGGTATAACAATAATTTATTTAAAAACACAATAATAAATTATTTCACCAAATGAATTTCGCTTACATTACTTACATGTTAATTATGTATAAAATATTTGAAGATTTTAAAAAGGCACCTCTTGGAGTCAATCGTTTTATGAATCATACTACAATTTATTTTCATTAAAAACCACACCTACAAGTTTTAGGTTTTAGTATGAAGTTTATTTCTTTATATCTATATTAATTAATTTAATTTAATGTTTGTCTGCTATTCATTTAAACATCCATATAGTATGAAGACTAAATTGGTTTGAAATTTATTTCTATCTCCTATAAACAGACATAATCCTGTCATTATCTGCCGCAATAAATCATTAGCACATGTAACTTGTTTCCAAGTTCCTCTATTAATATGTTATTCCGGTAAATTCCAGCCACTTAAATATGAAGCACTCCTTGAACAGCTGCGGTCGCTGCTACATGCGCTGGATGACGCAGCCCTTGAAGGAGTTGAGCCTCGCATCGATCTCGCCTTCCTCCAGCTGCAGGAAAACAGAAGGTTAAATATGAAGGAACTGACACTTTCTCTTTCAATCCAACTTACCTCATTAAAGGCGTAGATATCCTGGTAGCAGGACGGCGAAATGCACTTCCGGATGCAGTTAATCTTGGCCACGCCCACAAGACTAAGGTTCACGCACTGAACATGATGGTCACAGGACACCTCTAATTCATGGTATGTTATTTCCTATTTGTGTTTGGTTTTTTCAGTTATTTTTATGTTTATTGATAATAAGTAAAGCAGAAAAATCAATACATTTGCAGGACTTACATTTTTGCTGGTCTCCTTGTAGGCATACTCGGGAAAGTTAAATGTGGCGGCCTTTGGGAACATCTTTCCATTCAGGCCGTGCAACTCCTTGTATCCATACGCGGCTTTTAGCAAAATTATTGAGCAGAAAACAATGAATATAGCAGGACGCGGCATTTTAACAGTTGTTTCTTGCTTGGTCCTTTAAGGGTCAGCTGTTTTCCAGGGTTGGAGAGTGCAAATATCCTGGGACATTTGCCTTCGTGAAAGGGAAAATTTGAGACTAGAGTTTCCTAAAATCAGATCCAGATGCCGCTAAAGAGCTCGTGTAAAATACTGTCAAAGGTTGGTGTAAAGCTATGTCAAAAATCTTTTAGCGAAAATATTATTTTTAAAATTTATAATTAATAAGGATTATAATATAATAAATTTCCTTCATAAATAAAACGCTCTTCATCTTCTTTTTAAAACTCCAAAACAAAATGTTTATTTTTTGCACTAGCCATAAATAAATAGAGCCATAGAAAAAACTTTTAGTTTAAAATCAGCTTTGTAGCTGTCATAAAGTAAGAATAAACTATTTTTTGTAAAATATTTAATTTGTTTTTTTTTAAGGATTTAATTTTTTTAACATTTTTTTAAGGAGCATTTCGATTGATATTCTAGCCCTACAGATTTCTGGGAAACCCCTCTAGTATGTTTTCTTCTTCCGGATTTCGTCCTTACCCCTACTACATGAAGAACTTTAAGCTTATCTTAAAAACCCTTTCTCAGAAATACAAATTTTATAAATAAATAATAAATCTATAAAAAACCTCGATAAGCAACACAAAAAACCTTGTGAAACGTAAAAACTTCAATTCAATTCAATGCAACGGCAAATGCTTTATTTTATTTGACATCAATACATAAATATATAGTTTTTCTTCGAATACGAATATGATCCACCTATATAAGATAAGGAATAAAATACTTTGCTGGACACTTACACTTTTATCTTCACATCAAAACATTTATAATCATTTATCACACCTAAACATTTATAAATAGGACTCCCTTCAGATTTGAAATCTGAGAAATATATATGTAGGTATTATTTGCAGACATTTATAGTTTGCTTAACTCCGCAAATATCTAGGAATTGCCGATTTGCAATCAAAAAGTATACTCCTTAACTGTTCTTAGATTTAAATAACACAAAATGACTATGCCATGGTGATGTTATAACCAACTTATATCATTAAAATATCATTAATTAGGGATGCTAAGAATACTGTAACAGATAACTTAACAAGGAGATGGAGAGAGAGCGTAAGCCAATAAGTATACACAAGTATATATCACAACAGGGGGGGAAGGAGGTGTATTTAGAATACCCAAGCTTCAGTTCTTAAACATAATCCTCGCCATTCTTCAGCATTTTTTGTGCCTCTGCATTTAAAACTGTCTGCATCTTGCAGGTGAGCGAGCTATGCCGATGGATGGTGAAACGGGTGGTGGCCGGTGCGGAGGAGCTGTGCTTGTAATTCAACGCATTCTGCCGGCACAGACCCAATCTGAAACAGTCAAGTTTCCTTCAATAAGTAACATAATCAACGAGTTTTATTTTTCAGCCACTTACTTCGACAACAACGTAAACAAGTCCTGTCGATACTGGGACGTCAGTATGGCATACAAGTAGGGATCCGCGCATGAGTTCAACGGATAAAAAAATACAAGCAATATTTTGGACTTGGTCACGTTAATCAAGGGAAAGCCAGCCAGGGCTGTGAGTCCAAAAAATGCAATGGGAGACCAGCAGGCAAAGTTTGTAAAAACCTAAAAGAAGACAGGAAGGTTTTAAGCTGGGATGTTAAGCGTTTGGATATGAAATCCAATGAAAAAATATGACACAGTTAAACCTTATTTGTGTCTTACAATATTCCTATTACATACTTACCAGCAAAGCCATTTTCTTGGCTACACTTAACTCGCCCGGATTGTTCTGGTGTGCCTGACGCGTCTCCCTACCAAGCGATAGATAAATCTGTGCATAGCACACGGCTATGATGGAGAAGGCCACGCCGTTGCAGCCCAGAATTGCAATCAGATACATGGTGTCGAATGCATCTCGGTTCTCCATCGGTAAGCAGATGCTACAATGACGAGACTCAGCATCGATATAAACTGGGATAAAGTCAGAGGACTCACCTTGTCGACGAATAATTGCTGATGCCAAACAGTGGCAGAGAGGACATGAGCATGGAGTAAAGCCATCCCCCCAGCATTATGAGAGCTGCCTGTCGCAACTTAATACGATGATTCAGATACATGGCCTGCGTTATAGCCAGCCAACGCTCTATGGTAATCACAGTCAGTGTGAATACCGACAAATGACTAGCAAAAACGGTCAAAAATCCAGCAACTTTGCAGCCCAGGCCTGTGTGAATAGGAATCGAAAAACCACACATAGTTAATAAATCAAAGACACAACCACAACTAGAAACCCACCGTACTGCCAGTCGTAGGCGTAGTTGAAGTACTCTCCTATTGAATGTGCATCAATGGAGGCCACCAGCAGGAGATAAACACCCAGACAGAGATCCGCAAAGGCCAAATGGCACATGAGAAAACGGGGTACTGGAGTTGATTCGGGTCTGCAAGAGGAATGCACAGAAATGACCAAATTGCTCTATTATAATTATTAATTAAACTCATTACCTAATTGATAGAATAACTGTTAACACCGCCACATTGCCCACTACGGCCAGAGCAACCACAATCCAAACAGAAATGCGAAGCCATTGGTAACCCATGACGTCCTCGCAGGGGTTCAAATCATTGGGCATGGGATAGCATTCAATATTTGGTTTTCTGCAAAATAGCTAATAGCATAAATCATCAAAATTATGACGGTTGACTCTCCTCACCTGAATGTAAAGTTGCCACAAAATTCGGCTGACTGCTCATCATCCGGATTAATGGTGATTTGTTCATGAAAGTATCCCAAATTGGTTGAATCGGCCATATAATCAATGGACGCAATGGGAAAGGGAGTGTTTTCTGTCATTGACGGTTCGGTGCTACCAAAACTACCAAAATCCTCCGGCTGACTGTGGATATTAGCTTAAGTATATATATTTAAATTTAACTATTTAATTTTATTTACGCTTCAAGGTTATCCAAAAGGGCTCTCTCCTTCCGGCTACCTTTGTTGCATTGCTCTCGCCATTTCTCAATCTCCATCATCCGGAGGGCATGGCGCCGGGGATCATGCCGAGATGGGAACTGGAAGGCGCAGCAATGGAAGGAGTGCGTGAGATAGGCACGTTGTAGATTCTATTTAAGGAACACAAAATTAAACTTCAGTTTTCAGAATGAAATTATGTGATGCTCACCCTGAAGTTGTAAATTGAAGGAATGGTTTTCAAGGTGTGTGTGTTCATTATGTATAAAGCTTCAATGGTCTGAAGTCCCACTGAAGGCAGACCAACAAGCGAGGTGCTGGAGAGATCGCTAATAAAGGATAACGAAAAGTTAAAACGATATCAAATTTAAATAGAAACACTTACAGTTCAGTTATATCTATAATACCATTAAAGGCCTCCGGATGCATCTCTGTTAGCTTCCAGTTATCCTTCAAGGAGCTGCAAAAAAACACTGTTAATTATGACAAAGAAGCTCTCATTTGGTTATACCTACAGTTTGGCTATCTTCGAGCCAAAGAAAGCCGAGTCATCAACGTAGCTTATGTCATTGTTTGCCAAAATTCTATAAAGATTAGGAGAAGGTTCTCAAAAGATTACTGAAAGAATTCGGGACAAACAATTTATACAATACGTACAATTGTGCAGTCTTTACGTTTATAGATTTAGTGTCTATTCGAGTGATTTGATTATTATCGAGATCTCTGAGGAGAGAATTCAGTTAGCCATATTTAAAGTTTATCATTTCCAGCAACTCACATCATTTGCAGAATGTTGTGTGGTGGCAGGTGGCCCAGGTCCGGAACTCTGGTTAGCCCACTGTTTATGATGCGTCTGTGAGGATACAGCAAAAAAAATGCAATGATAAGTCACATACATGTGTGCCTCCCTCAAACTTCACCACAATGTCCACTTCGCCCACATGTTCATCCGTATTTTTGCAAAAAATTCCCCCCTTTGTAAATGTCAAACACGCTGCAGGCGCTCAGATCTATTTTCAGTTTGATGAAAAATATCCGGGCTTTATGAAATCTATTAATTTAATAATGTGGTATAAAGTTTCGAGATACCATTAGTAACTATTAAAGTCTGTAAAACAGTAAAGCAGTTTATCTACAATACCTCTTCTGAATGTATTATTTATCAATGAAGCAAGGCACAAAAACGGACAGATGTGTACCCATATGGAGTCCCTAATCTATGGCCACATTTCGGCAATTGTCAATGAGAAAGGACTTACATTACTTCCACAGTTTCCGAAATGCCGGCAAAGACGTCCTTTGACAGAAAGGTCAGCTTGGGTGCATTGCTAATGTAGCTGCAAAAGGCAAGGAAATAGGGGGAAAAAGGGGAAAACCCTTGGTGATGGAAACAGCCACTTGGGCACAATTACAATCAGGCCTTACATTGTGCGCAGCATCGTTAAATTAGCAAAAGCGCCGTCCTGTATCAGTTCCAGCTTGAGACAGTCGGTGAAAGCCCTGCCGAATCCAAAGTCACAATCAATATGTATGTCTGTGGATGGGATAATATCTGATGTACTCACACATCCAGCAATGTGGGCCCATAGACCTTCAATCCTGTGCTGCGTAGGCGAGGCAATCCCGCCGACGCAATCGTCAATCGTTGGATGGGCAGCTGCAACGTTTGTGGCACCCGGGTAAGCGTATCGCCTTCGCAACGGCACTCTAGCTCCTCGCTCTGTGGAGGGAGAGGAAAAATGTTGGTGGTTTGCTTTACTAACTTTGTTTTATACATAATCCGTAATGGTGTTTGTAACGAAATTGAGTGAAAAGCTTTCACACGAATTGCATTAAGCTGAAATTTCAAAGAATAGAGAGGAATTAATTAATAAAAGGCCTAGCTTTTCCTTAAATAGAAACATAAAACCCAGCTTTCAACTCTTCCAGCTCTGTTCTGGCAAGGAACTAAAAAGGATAATATAAATATAAACACTTATAGTTGACTGCACTTACTTGATTGGGTGTCTTCCAGCAGCAACACTTCCACCGGGAGGTGGCCGGCGGCAATGTCACGGTTATAGGTGCGTCTCTGACCTGAGTGTCTGACACGGCATTGAAGCTACCGGGTACATCGAAGCCATGGTGGATGTCATGACAGTTACTTCCGACGATTTGCCCCTCGGCGGCCAGCATGGCGTATACGCGATGCGAACCACAAAACGGTCCGAGCAGCAAATGATGAACAAAGAGCAACCGTAATAGATAGCCAATTGACAAGCACTTTATGCCTGTCTTTACTGGCCGACGGTCCCCCTTCCGGACCCAATGTGTTTGCCTTCTCCCCATTTAACTCAGTCAGCAGCAATGTCCAACGATCCTAAGCACATAATGGGCGGCCCATTGGCTCTTCTTTGCTTCAAATGAAGTATCACTTCTAATTGGTTACGTTTCAATTAGTCATCTTGAACGGATGAGTAGGGGGAGAAGGAGATTTCTAGGACAAAAAGAGGAAAGGATTTAGTTACTGAGTGCGTCACGAACTGCATAATAAAGCCATCAAGCTGGCCGACAGCCTGGCAAATGATAAACCTAAATAGCATCGAATCCAAGCCGAGATATCCAATCCGATCCAAAGGTATTTGGCAGGCCGCGAATTGGCCGGTCACGTTCTGTGGTGCGCTTACGCGTGTTTGATTGATTTTCAAATCCACACAAAAGCAAACGACAAAATCAATCGAAAATCAGCCAAAATCGCTCACACACCGCAACAGGTGAATTTCTTAAGCAATCATTATGGACGAGAGACCGAACACCCCATGACATTACAGTAAAGCCTGTGACACTGCGAGGACACTGACTCGGGAAGGGAATAAGGCGAGCAAACAGAGCAAGCCAAAAGAGCAAATATCATTGGTTGGGTTGTTAATTAACATATGTTATCACAGGCATAAAACTCATATTTAAGCTATTGCATTATTTTTAGACACAGTATCATATCACATATCACGTTTCCAGGCAGATATTAATATTGAATTTATAAATTCCCCCCCACACGAGCCATCGTCTCGCTTTACTGCTCTGTTTGTGCTTAATTTTAGTTCTCACCAGCTAATTGAAACATTCAGTTGCGCGTAATTAGTGATCCCATAAACAGAGATTGGGAGCTGGAATCTGGGGAATGGAGACTCCCATCCCCCAACTACTATAATTCTATTCGCTTATCGCTATCAGAGACAGAGACCTCAAAAGACGGTGTGCCGACAGGTGTGCTGGTGTGTCTGGGCCAGGGGTTCCTGCGGCTTAATTAACAAATATTTGTTCTCGCATGTGTTCTCTGCTCCATCTACATAGCTTTATTGCCTCGATCTTACTTTCGGCCGGCACAAGTGCACAATCTGACTATCGACTCCTCCCTCCCTATCTGTGAAGTGAACAATTTTATTTAATTAACACCTTTTGCCTGAGGGCGACCTCCCCGCGGAATTCGCGGCATTGCCATGAACCCTGGTCTGAAGACCAGATTTTTCACCGATTAAATAAACGGAGTGACAAAAATCTGGTGGCCATGACGTAATCCGTTTACAGAAACTATAATAAAACCATTGTGTGTGTATGTACAGTTCCTCCAACAAAACGCAAGAAAATGAGTTAAGCCAATTATTTACACAATATTTTGTTTGATTGGCAGCTCGCCTGATTGTTTGCATTTAAATCAAGAGCGAATAGTTAGCAGTTTTTAAATTTAATTTAATCTAGTTCGAAGCACACACACAAGTCAAATCAATGATGTTTTGCACTTGGAAAATGAAGTTAATTTGCCTAATTGCGATTTTATTCCAGCTCCTTACATTTCGGGTGGAAGGCACATAAGGAAAGGACATTAAAGGGATATCTCTTCCAGGCGATTCTCTTTTAATGAACACGATTTCAGCGAATGGTCTTGGTCTTTCTCTGGACACTCTCTGGTCGGAGACCAGTGTCGTTTTTAACAAATTATTGTTAATTGCCGCATTAACAACATTATAAAAACAAGTTAGTTGTGGCCCAGAGAAAATATCTCTGTATAAATAAAATTAGAATGTGTTATAGTCGAGTGGCCAGCATATAAAAATAAAACTTTCTGTTTCGCTGCTCTTAATGGTTAATGGTTAATAACATTTTATTATCATTTTGGTAAATTCCTTATCGAATTGTTACTCATTGAATTGTATAAAGAGATCGCAATCTCATGTGAAGCTAGCAACTTCTCTCGAAGTCTATTAATATCTACACATTAGCGGGCACATGGTAATAATGCCTCACAAAAATCGTTCATTTTCCCTTACACATCACAGCACAAATCACAGTGTAATTTCCACAACGATTTTAGACTTCTCAGTGCACTCTCTCAGTGATTATCTCCAAGATTACGGAATACAATCTGCCATTTGTTTCACACCCCATGAGTTTAATTAACAATTGCTGCTATATGCCAGACACAGACACCATAGATTAGCTCCCCGATATTTATATGTACATAGCTTATCGCCACTAAAATCGAAATTAGACTTTTCGATAATTTTATGACCAAGGTTGCAGCACTCGGGATCGTATTAATAAAATAAAATTATATGTATCACAGGAAATATGATGGGGTTTCTGGCCTTTTGGCGGTAAATTTGGTCAGGCGGTTTCTTTGGTAATGTTTAACACACACACACACACTGGGTTATTTTCCACTTTTCCTCAGTAAACAGAAGCAAGATGTTGCTCACCGGAATTGAGTTTATATTTTATTATGGCTTCCTCACTTGTTGCGTTCCTGCGCCGAAGACCAGTTAGGGATTAATGCCCAAGCGGAAGCCACTCGACCACCGGAACTGTAGGAACTCTATGGTCGGAAGCGACGGAAACGAACGAACTGCCTGCCGAGCGCGACGACGACCGAGCAGCTCAAGTGGTGATACCGGAATGAGAGCTCGTCCGCGAGCTGCGGCCGAGCTCCGAGCGTATTGACTTTGCCTGGGTGACCGTGTGTTTGTGTGGGCGCTGATTTCTGCTGTTGATGCGGTTATTGCAGGTGAAAGATTTACCTTTTATGAGACAACTTGTTGAGTTTCCGCATCGCCTAACATGTGGTCACTATATTAAAAAGCAAAAAAAAAAAAGCCTTTAACTGCTATCCAGGAGGCCTTGCCTTTAGAGTCACACCTAGTAGGGAGCTGTAGCTGCCCCCTGTCATTGGAATATTTTCAGCCAGGAACAGTAGTTCGAAGCTAAAACCAAATCCAAAACTAAATATTATTATTTCGCTCCGATTCAAACAATAAACCAGCTGAAATGGATATGCTTTTCCAGTACAAGAAGGACCACACCTTCGACAGGCGCCGCAATGAGGGCGACAAGATCCGGCGCAAATATCCGGATCGTGTGCCCATCATCATTGAGAAGGCGCCCAAGACCCGTCATCCCGAATTGGACAAGAAGAAGTATCTGGTGCCCACCGATCTGACTTTGGGTCAGTTCTATTTCCTTATACGCAAGCGGATCAACTTGAAGCCCGACTCTGCCCTGTTCTTTTTCGTGAACAACGTGATACCGCCCACATCGGCCACCATGGGAGCCCTTTACCTGGAGCACAAGGACAAGGACGACTTCCTCTATATCTCCTATTCTGATGAGAACGTCTACGGACGTCAATAGACGCTCGGGGTTTAACCCACCAAAATCGTGTTGGCTTGTTGAGTTACTTTTACGCCATTTACCCAAGTTCATCAATAAAGTGACTCGACTGTCCCTAGCGTCGGTGGCTTCGTCATTCCAGACTCGTGCTGGGTTAAATAATCATCACAGTATGTGCTTCCCCTTTCTGGGAAGGGGCTCGCTAATCCCTTGCCCCTGGTATCGCCACTTTTTCTGGTCGATGAAAAAAAAAACATTAATTGAAGCGCTCAAAAAAAAACAAAGATACAACTGAACTCACGGCTTAATTATAATTCAGAAATCGATGGCCCGTCCCATTCATTTAGAGCTACTGCAAATTAAACAGAGGCATCGCATCAAATTTTGTTGTTATTAGTGTTTGCCCAAGTTCACTAATTGGTGAAAATATGAGCAATAAAACCAGTTCAAATCGGCAAAAAGTGTGCTGATATGTGCTTTAAAAACATGCACTAAAATCTCGGAAGGTTGGTGGTTGGGTGGGATTTGAATAGGTTTGGGATTGAATATTGCATTCAAAACAAAGTTATTTGACAAACTAATTGACACGCTTGGATTAGCAAAGGAAACTTTTAAGCGAAAATGTTTTTAGAATCATTGAGACGTTTCCTGGGTACTATTCCACTATTTACCACCCACAATCTAGAACCCAATCAGGCTTACATTAAGTCATCTATTTATGATATTCATTGACATGTCTAAGCTTCAAGCCAGAAATAGAGATTAATTTAATCAAAATTTACATATTTTTATCAAAAATATCAAAGGTTGAAGAGGAGCCAAAGAAGACATATATTTTACCTACATAGATCTGCCTACGAATATGCAAATAACTTCATTTCTTTAAAGATATAATAGTAGACCCTTTATAATTACAACTCAAAAAGTAAGTAAAAGTGTTCTAAAGGTAGAGTACATACACCAATGATCAAACAACTAGTTCAACAGCACGGACCACAAGGAAAGCCAATACTCGTAACTAGAAAAGTGCACTTGATTTACGTAAGAAATGTAAAAATAGAAACGCAAATAATAAAATATCTAAGGTTAAACAAGACATCATCAAACAACAGCTGACTGTGAAATCTAGCGGAATTGTTATAGACATTTGATAATATTCTGTGTTATACATTTTAATTTAGCTTACGATTTGCATATCATGTTATTTACAAATGCGAACCAGCCACTAATTGACTAGATAATCCAAAGTGAATATAAATACAGTTGCGGTCAAAATAATAGCAGTCAAGTTCTAAGAAATATAAAACATTTCAAGTTGTTGTTATTGTTGAAAGATAATTACAGTTTGTTGTTGATTTTATATGTAGTAATCTTAGTTTTTGTAAATTACTACACTATTGTAAAAGTTGCTACTTTACAGTCCAGAAGACAATGTTACCACACAACAAAAAACAAATAGATATAGTTTACTACTTAATCCATATGAATAAATAACACAGGAATGGCTATGCTTGAGCATATAAAAATACTATTACTTGACCGCAGCTGTAAGCTCCACATACATATATCATAACAGTAACAGAAGCGCAAAAAGACACAAATTAATCAATTGAATTAAGAAATTAGTGAGTGACCGAAAATAAATGACAGCTTCTGGGTTATCTGGCAAAATATTTGTCACCACAGACACCAACAATGTAATATACGACACAAACGGACAGAGTGAGCCCAGTGGTAAGAGAAAATAACAAATATCTTTGTATATAATAATAAAAAGCGTTCTCAATTTGCGTATTATTAGCAATGGAAATCAGCTTAATCGGCGGGCGGCTGTGTTGGATCCAATTCCAAGCTGCTTTTATTTTGGTTTCTTTGTTAAGCCGCAGCAGCAGCAGTTACATAAAACGGGGATATACAATTCGGCGGCATATAAATACAGTTTAAAAACTCGATAAATAAATTAAAAATGAATTTAAAAGAATTAACCTAAGTGCGCCAGGCATTTAAGTTAATAGCCGGCAAGTTGGGATCATCACAGCCTATAATTTGATTGCTATAAAGATAAACAAAAGAAGAAGCTGTAAGGAAAGTGCTTCGCTCAGCTTTTGTTTAGCTTATTTCACTTACCCAGGATGGTCGGCGCGTACGAAGGCGGCCAGTGGCACCTCGTGCAGTGTAAGGCGGTCGGAATTGTCGCATATCAAACGGGCTAGCGTCACCTTACGCACCTCCTGCAACTGAGCTGGTGTGAAGGCTCCTGGATTAGTCGTATCATCGTATTCGTAAAAATAGCGATCACCCTGCTTAAACCGCGCAAACTGGTCGCCAATGATTTCGGCAAATGTAACGCCCACAACGCCGCCATCGACGGCCTTTTCCAGGAGCCCACCCACCCACAAATCAATGTCATCGGGTGTACGGTAAACGCTAGCCAGCTTTTGACCAATCTATTTGAAAATTGGAGAATGAAATAAATAATTCATTTAAAGAGTGCAACACTCACCTCACTGGGAAACTGCTGAAAGCTATGCAGCTTGGCTGAGCCCATCAACTCCAGGTAATCGTTGTAGCTGCGCAAACCTTGGTCGCGTCCTCGCTGAATATTAATGGCTGCCAAGTCCAAGCCAAAGGGATTATCACCTCGGAATAAAAAGCGACTAAGCTGCTCGAGAGTAATTACAATATTAGAAGCCATTCAGCAAATTAGAAAAGCAATGCTTACACCCTGGCTAATGGAGCTGTCGACCTGTTGCATCGGCTGGCTATAGAGGGTCCGCAGCATGTCATCGTAGAACTCGCGTTTGCGCATTCGGGAAGGATTGAACATTACATCCGGTATATTAACTACTTCATCGATGTGACCCTGCTCCTGGCGAATGTGAAACTTTCCATCGACACTGAAGAAACCGTGAAAGAAATTGTAGAGTTTATATTTTTGCTTACTTAACACGTAATTCCCACCTGGAGTGACCCATGCGATAGGCAGCGCCGGAGAACTCATTTGTTATCGCCGGATTCACTTCAATATTGTAGTCACGGGAATAGCCCTGATCCAATGGCACTAAACGGAAGCGTTTCATCTGCTGCGGCCCAATAATTATGGGCAAGAACTCGCTGTACGTGATGTGCTGCATTTCGGCAATGACGATGCGTCGAGCCTCCTGGAAGAGCCACTCATCGCTAGCCGATGGATTTAGCTGGTTCAAAGCATCCGCCACACGATTGTGCTCCCGAGCCAGCAGGATCTGAAGTGTGATCAACGAAATGATTTGATTGGTCCTTCCATCGCCTGAAAAGTATATCATAAATAACATAAAACCATTAAATTATCAAATTTACAACTAACCCGAGTTGAAGCAAGACTTTCCGGCTTCCTCGCTGGGACAGGCAGTCTTATCGTTGGTCAATGGCAGCAGTTCCCTTCCAAAATCATTTAGCATTCGCAGACGGCCGCCTCGGAAGGATCTCAGGCCGCGGGAGGCCTCCTCACTTGATCCGTAAACCGGTGAGGCGTCCACAAAGTGCGTCACCTTGCTCAGTTGCTTGCCATAGCCAAGTTGGCAGTCGGGACTGGGTACCAATGACAATCGTACAAAGTTCAAGCAGCGTACTCCAAAGGCAGAGAAAAACTCATCATCTGGCTCTACCATGATCGGCATGCAGGCAAAGTGACTTTCTTGTGGACTAAGAGGGGCTTTTCCCTGCGGTGAGCAACACTGCACCAGACTCCCGTCCTCGAGTCGCACCGAGGAAGATTGGGTAACGTCATGAGCCTGGAAATGTTTTCATTAATTATCAAAGATGTGTGCAAGAGTAGGAGCTGCAGGTATCAAATCCCACACAACAATTACTTACCAAAACCTGACCGAACTGCATCACCAGGAGATTATACCTTGGATGCGGACGATCGACATCTGCGAGCAGAGTACGGGATATCTGACGAGCTCCCAACAGTGGACTGCCATCGGACCGAGAGTGAATACGCGGCGTCCAGATTCCGTCCTCGTAGGCTGGGGGCAGCAGGCGTTCCATCGGCTGCCCAGCGGCGCCCCACAGAGAACGCCGCGGCAGAGGATTGTTGCAGGTGCCATCCAAACTGCGATAACGCGAACGCACTTGCCGGCAAATGGGCGGTGGTTGGCAGTGCTGGGCCAACGGCGTCTCCGTGAACTGGACGGGCACATTGTTGGTAATGAAATCGTCGACGGGCACTTGCTCCTTCTTCCCGAATAGCTGTGTGGTGATCACCTGTTGGATGGCACTGTTCGAGATGGCAAAGTTCTGCAGATCATCGTTGGCCGTCGAATGGAAGACCAGGCCGTGAGCAAAGTCAGGGAAGCCTCGCCTTACGGGAATCTGTGCCACTCCGTGCATCAGGTGCTCGAAATTGCGCCTGGCCTCATCCAAAATGGCGGGCGAGAGGATGGCGGGAAAGCTGCTAACTGCCCGCTCCCTAACGGCAGCGGTGTGGTTCTGGCCCGTCTGGCAACAGTAGCCCAATTTCCCAGCTGGCAGATCGCAAATCTGTGGCTTTTCATGGCTTTCCATGCGAACATGCGCCGGGCATTGGATTTTTGGCACACATTTAACACCGACGCACGGCGAACATTTTTTCAGCAAAGCGCTAGTGGCTAGAGCGGGACAAACATAGAGTCAGAAACCGTTAACATGGGACAAATGCAAGCATAAAGGAGAAGACCAAAAAAGAGAAGAGAAATAAAAAATTTACCTTTTAACCAAAAGAAAAATGATTTCATTCTTCTTAACTTAATGTTTCCTTACCTGGTTCCGGTTTCTTTGTGGTTATCGGTGAATTGGTCACTGGCGCTGGTGTCTGCTGGTCGTCGATATCTTCGTTAAATCGGTTTTGGCGCACCGAAAATGCCGCTGCATCTGATTCGCTTAACTGTGTTGCAAATAAAATCTGCCAACACAGCAGCGAAATACACAAAGTGCGATTCATATTAGGAATTATACGCACATTAAACCTGGATAATAGTTTTCAAATCGGAGATCAAACTGAGCTACTTTCGAGTGCGTGCCGCCAATTTTATTTGCTTGTTTGTTCGAAATTCGAATATAAGATCATTTTTAACAGCACTTCCACAAGTAACAGTGTGCTGTAAGACGCAATGGTCGTGTCTAACAGTGGTTAAGTATAAGACAAATTCTATTTTTTTAATTAAACAACAAATTATTTATTCAATTATAATTTTTAAGAAAATATATTAATAATAATAATTAATTAATTAATAATAATATTTATTTGTTGTTATTTTCAAGAATTTTCCACAATCCATCTCGGAGCGATTTCGGGATCAATAGGGAACTTCCCTCGAGCGCGCTGTCTTTTGGACTGAATACATAATCCGGCACAATGGATCACAACTTTATTCAAGTTCACTTCACTTTTTAATTTAAAAAAAAATTTCTTGATAAATGATTTTTATTCCTTAATTTCCAACTGACTTAAACTTCAAAAGTAACTTAAATTTGTATAACAAACCATAACATGTCGCAAAGTAACCAGCAAATATAACAGGTATCAGGGTTTTCAACCCTTTATGGAAGTTATAACAGTATGGAGTAATGGTTCAATATTATACTTTCCTTTTATTAGAGATGGAAAACCAACTATGATTATTGCCAATAAATCGATAAATACATCCGATATAGATAATTGAGTATCGAACTTGTACCACCACTAGATTTAGGTATACACGCTTGTTCGTCTGTTTTCAATAGTTTTTGCATCTGCCTATCAAATCGAAATCTGGCCATCTCCAATGTTAACGTTCTCGTTAGCTGTAAGAGCTATTCGCGCGAACTTTCGAGTCTCGAGTTCAAACATGAACATGCTTAGGGTACAACTAAAATTAGCTTAAGTTTCTTTTAAACTTTAGATTTGACATTAAATTGGTATATCTTAATAGTTAATAATTAACATTTCCATTTTTAATTTGAAACAATTTGAAACTGTTACAGTTACAAAAAATAAGTTAACAGAGTGTAAGTTAACATATCTCTATCTCTTTTTAACAGCAAAGAGAGTGCTGATGGTGGACAGTGGACAAATGGGTTAGATCTAGCTTGAAATAGGCTAAACTCATTTTTAAAAATTGAAAAGCCTTATAACGCTCGGACCAACAATTGCCAGTCAATATTCAATTAATATGGTAAAATGATCTGAAAAATATATCGTATATCCGTCAAAAATTATAATATCGAATTTGATTTAATAGATATAAGTATTGGTGTGCCAACCTTAGTGAAATAAAGAAAGCTATACTGGCTTTTTAGTAATGCAGTCGATATTTTCTGCGACCTCGGAGTCGCTGAACGACTAAAAATATCGTATAAGCAGTTTGTATGGGAACAGTTGTTTTGGGTAGCCGATACTTTCAGTAATTCAATCATTCAGTTGTATAGGAAATTCCTTATTCTCTCGTAAATGAGCCAACTATAATGCCGCCGACACAATCGATGTTACTTCAGTTATTTTCCCATTATATCTAGCGTTCTTAAACTCCCAAATTTTTCGGAGCGAATTTGGCGTAATTTTTGCTTTAATTCATTAATAAAATAATAATGTATTTATTCTCGGTTATAGCTTGTTTTTCAGCATTTATTTGATATATTTCAGCATTTATTTGATATATTAAGCTTTATTTCCTTATTATTGCTCAGAATCTACCCCATACCGGTAGTCATAACGTGGCATTATTCACTTAAAATTTATGGAAATTTTTAAAATTAAAAAATAAAAGGCTTTAAAATTTATGATTTAATTACGATGAACGAATAAAAAACCCTATCAAAGCAGTTAGAGAGACCGAAAGGCAAATAGATAAAGAAAAATTGCGGAACAGAATAGCAAACAAAACTGCCGGTGCTTTCCTACGTATTAGTCCGACTTAATAAAACAATTGTGATATCTTTTAGCGCAACATATAGTTTATTTTTTAACAAATAAGTTTACAAATCCGATTTTTCGCATTATGTTTCTGAGGTCATATATTAAACTAGCACGTCGTTTTCTTAACATATATACAAATAATAATAATCAAAATGGACCGCGTATTGTATTACAAAAGATTTCAGCATAGTAATCATTTTTCCAATTCATAATAGATGTTTCTAGTTTAAATATTTGAAATTAACTTATTTTTTCATATAGGAAATTTCAACTGTTTGGGATTTTTTAGGTAAAAGGCCTAATTTTAGTATGGCAACACTGGCATCTCTCTCTTGCCCTCTCGACAGCAGAGAGAGCGCTGATGGTGGACTTTTCCGTCATCATTGCCAGATTTAAAAAGTTGTCTGTTCGCGAAGTTGAATGTTTTTTCGTCTGCGGACGATTGTCAAAAGTTTGAATATTCTTCTATGTGTAAGTGTAGATTTCTGGTGGAGAAAAAGCCACGGCGTAATGCGAATCCAACGCCATTGAGCAAAAGCCCCGCGCGCCGCAGATCGAGAAATGCGTCAACAAAAATCGGACGCCGGACTTTCGCCCGAGTGAAAAATTCAGTTGCCTCTCTCGGTGCAGTCGCGGAGGCTGTATGTGTGTGTGTGTTTGTGTATGCATATGCAAATGATTGGATGTCGGAGCAGATCCTTGCATCATCTTGGCGAAAAACCGCAGAAAAGCGCTGAAAGCAGAAACGTAAAACCTAAAAACCAAAAAACCGAAAACCTCCCAAGCCAATCGCCATCGTCGGCAAAGGCAGCGGCACGGCAGCGTTAAAGTGAACGCGCAACAAACGGCTCGGCTCGGACTCTCGTCTCGGCTGGCAATTATTTATAAATCGTTAGGTTAGCCCCAAAAGCAACCCGAAACCGGACAAGTTAACAATTGCCGCATCGTCTAAAAAAATGAATTGTGCGATATGCCCCTTTCGTATCGTGTAAACGCGAAAAATCGGCATAGAAAGAAAATAATTACGAAAAATCATTACTGTCCGTTTCGTTCGTTTCCCAGGCGTGAGAGCGAGCGAGAGCGGCGTATGCATGCAGCCCGGCTATCGAGCAAGTGCAAGTGAGACGGAGACGGATACGGCGTGTGCGTGTATAGCCGCCAAATGTGAAAAAAGAGAGAGAAATAGAGAGGGCGCGCTAGCGAGAGCGAGTTGAGAGAGCACGAGCAGGGTTGCCAACGCTCGCCGAAGTACGCGGGCAGAAATAAATTGTTGTGGTATTGGTGTTTGCCGTTCGAGCCAGCCAGCGAGTGAGCGAGCGAGTGTTTTTGTGTGTGTGTGTTAGTAGCGGACTTTTCAATACACAACAGCGCAGCGCCATGAACGAATACAAATTATTTATGTTTCCCCCGCCCGACTTCTAAGCCCAGTGGTGCGCTTGCTGCCTCATTAGGGGCAAAGGCAAACAGTTGGGGCTCCGCGAATGCATAATGCTAATCCCAGTCTTTGATAACTTGCAGCTAACATAACCTCAAAATCGCCGCCGCAGTCGTCGTCGTCGTCATCATCAGCAGCGTTGTTGGTGGTTCCTGGTGCTCCCCCGGCCGCCACTCAACCGACACCGCATCTGGGACATCTGGGAGATCGGGAGCAGCCAATGATCAGCAGCAGCCATGAATGAAAAAATAAAATCGCCGCAAACGCAGCAGCAGCAGGGAGGCGCTGCTGGCGGAGCCCCCGCCCCAGCGGCCACGCCCCCAACGGCTGGAGCAGCTCCAGGCGGTGGAGCGGGTAACACGCCGCCCACCTCTGGTCCGCCCACGCCCAATAATAACAGCAACAATGGCGGTGACCCAAACATCCAGCAGCAACAGCAGCAGCAGCAGAATGTTGCCCCACACCCGTACGGCGGACCACCGCCACCTGGCTCGGGACCAGGTGCTCCACCTGGACCGGATCCGGCGGCGGTCATGCATTACCATCACCTGCACCAGCAGCAACAGCATCCGCCACCGCATCACATGCAACAACAGCACCACGGTGGACCGGCACCACCGCCGCCAGGAGGAGCACCTGAGCATGCGCCCGGCGTCAAGGAGGAGTACGCCCACCTGCCACCGCCTCCGCACCCGCATCCGGCGTATGGTCGCTACCACGCCGATCCTAACATGGACCCCTATCGTTACGGCCAGCCTTTGCCAGGTGGGAAGCCCCAGCAGCAGCCCCATCCGCAACAGCAGCAGCCGCCGCCACCGCAACAGCAACAACAGCAGCCAGGACCAGGTGGCTCTCCGAATCGTCCGCCTCAGCAGCAGCGCTATATTCCCGGTCAGCCGCCACAGGGACCGACTCCCACGCTAAATTCACTGCTGCAGTCCTCGAATCCGCCGCCACCGCCGCAGCACCGGTACGCCAACAGCTATGATCCGCAGCAGGCTGCCGCTTCAGCGGCTCAGCAGCAGGCAGGCGGCCCACCGCCTCCTCCGCCAGGACACGGACCGCCGCCACCACAGCATCAACCATCACCGTACGGGGCGCAACAGGGAGGATGGGCTCCGCCACCGCGTCCCTACAGTCCACAGCTGGGACCGTCGCAGCAGTATAGGACACCACCACCGGTAAGTCAAGAAAGCAGGGGTGCCAGGACAGGACAAGGCGGTATCTTCCAAGACGGACAAGTTTTTAATTGCTAAAATTTAAAGTTGTTAGTAAATTTAGCTTCCTACTGTTCTGTTTAGCAAATATGTATGGGTTTTGTTTCTAAGGTCCAAGGTCTGAACATTTTTTTGGTTATTTTTTAAGGTGTAGTTGTTGTTTTTTTAAATTCAATCTAAGGAATATTTATATTTTACGTTTGGAAAAATACTTTCGAAGTATTAACAAATATGCTTGCCATATACAAGGTCTATATAAAAGTGAGGTATCCAATTTAGTTTTTGTACTACCTTACAGTATAACAAGTCAGTTTATAATATTAGTATAATATTTTGAATGCTCAAATTTAAATATCTCTGGGATAAAGTATCTACGGTACAGGAAAAATAACTATTTTGCTGACAATTGTATAGATGTATCTTTGAACTTACTCTCAACACAAAACTCTTAAGTTTGTGACACGATTTAATAGCTCAGTGCCGGGAGACAAAGATTCCTCCCACTTTCATCATAAATTAAGAACTTAAAGCCCGCGGATCTTATCGTATTCTTTCTTTCCTATGGGTTTGTTTCCCTCTTATTTTTTAAAGCTTTTTTGACATTGACACTGATTTTGATTCCATCGACCCCACACACACACACACAAAGACAGACATTTCCATGTGCAGAGCCTTTATGCTAGCTATCTCCTTTACCCCAACACCCATTCCTGCGACGGGGGCTCGTCACGTTTCGTGGCCATGTATGGCTGGCTGTGGGAGTGTGTGTGAGTGTGGTGCATGTGTGGGAGGGGAGGCTGCAATATTTACTGTTACTTTTTAGGGTTTCGTCTTGGTCGCACTTCATTCAGTTCACCGAAGATTTGCCAAGTCGAAGGCGGAAAAAAGAGGCACAAACAGCAGACAGGCACACTGACACACATAAAAAACATTGCACAGTGAGATTCCGCGCCTTTTTCGCCATCGCCATTGCCCCTCCTGCTCCTCCTTCTCAACCCCACCCCCTTGACATTTTGCTGTTTAAGTGCCGGGTGTTGTTGGGTGAGCCGCCGGTTGAGTGAGGGAGACGGACAGCGAGAGCCGGCACTTGCCGCCGCAAAACAATAATAACAACAAAAGGCCGCACCGCAACGGTAAAATGTAGAAGAGAAAGAGGAAGAAGAACAAGAACCAGAAAGAGTTTTGTACACACAAAATGTTGAGGCATTTCATTCACATTTTTAAGGGTTTTCGCTTCTCCCATTCTTCTTGTTCACATTATCGAGGCTTTTGTTGGTTGAATCTGATTGGAATAAGTTAAAAAGTTAATTATTTTGCAAGTGTTTGAGATATTTGCTTGATGAGTTTTCATTTTCTTGCAGGGTATTATAATTTTTTTTCAGAACGTAACGAAGGAGTAATTTTGACTTTTGTTTTTACAAAAGTTCATGTTAAGAGGTGAAATATGTCTTATGATAAGAAGCTTTAAACACCCAATTTAAATCAATAAATTGGCATTTTTCTTCAACAACCCACTTCGTATCACAAAGAAACCATTAACGTTTGCCAAATTGTTGAATTTATTTAATATTTTTTAGTTCAGTTTGTTTTTATTTGCTTTTAAAGGTAATTGAAATTTAGAACTTATCTAGTATTACTCTTCAGTTCTCATTGTAATCCCTCAAATGCCGCCAAGAGTTTGCTATCAGTAATAAAGAAAAAGTAAGCGATAATTTTTTTTCTGCTTTAAATGTTTGGTTTATTGGCCCCCGTCGACGATGCACGTGATGTGATTTCACGTTTCGATTTAAATGGAAACCGGTTGGTTAATTGCTTTATTAGTTGAGGTAGTGAAGTGTTTTTTGTTGCGGAGCCTTAGCAATCGCTGTGATATCAGTGGCCCGATTCCGTGTATATGATATCTCTTGGCACACTTTATGCACGGTCGTCCAATCAAATCAAGAAGGAGAGATGAAATGATGATCAAATCAGATGTGTCTCGACTCTGTACGAGTCAACGAACTTTGATGCCGACGATTAGCCAAGGGAAATGTATAAACAAATCTATTTCCAAGTTTATGCGATGAATTGCACGATTTTTGAGAGCATGAATTCGAGATACAATTTAAACACAAATTGCAGTAGTTCATGCTAGGGTTATGCACAGTTCTCATTGGGACACTACATTAAACATCCTTCCATCCTACATATAACATTCAGATTTTAAACCTGCTTGCAGTACAGAGTTTTCATATAGTTTTAGAATGAGTGAAATATAAAATTCGGCTGGTCCTTGACAGCATTGTAAATATTTGCATGAATTGGACGCCGCATAAACGCAGTATATGTGAAAATACACACAAATCAAAAGTGATCCGCTAAGGTTAGAGACATGTGCGATGCGATGCGATGCGACCTTCGAGAGCTTTTGTTTAGGGGCATAAGTACAGATATACCGGTGAATGGGTGTACAAGTATTTGTAGTGCGAGATAAAAAAAGAGTAAAAACAGCAGCAGCTCCTATCCAATGTCATGTGTTTGATTTATCTACCTACCCCTCCCGCTCTTGCTGTGCCTCGGCATGTGTTTGTTTGTATGCATAAACAAAGAAATCAAATTGCCGGCTGAGTGTGACTTACGCGTGCATGCAATAAATACATTCATGCATATGTATGTACGTCATGTACCGTACATCCACATAGGTACAACCGAAACGGCAATGGCAGCAACAACAACAATGGCCAAGTAGGCACCGTAATCAAAGGCAATAACAGAGAAACTTGTTGTTGTCACAGCTGACTCTGCCGCCTTCCTCTCCCACTCGCACTCATTCTTTGGGGGTAGGAGGAGGAGGAGGAGGAGGAGGTGAATGAAGAGGCAGAGAGGAGGGGGTTAGCCGGCAAGCTGTGGAGGAAGCAGAAACCAAAACAAAATAAAAATGAAAATCAAGTGAAACCGCGCACAGTCAAAAGAGGAGGGCTCGACTATGATGATGACATGCCTTTGCGCTTTGCTCACTCTCCTCGTACCCCCCTCCACATTCCCTTGGTGCTCCTCTTCCCGTCTCACCTCTTTCCTATCGGTGACACATACCGTTATGCTCAGACTCCTTGACGAACGGTTTGACAAACCGTTGGATTCTCCTTTGAGGTCAACAGGTGCAAGCGAGCCAAGGAGCAGCAAGAACAAGAAGATGAACAAAAACATCATTTTTGCATACATTAAAGAGAGTTTTAAAGAGTCCAAAAAGAGAGAAGGCTTCATTTTTGGGTTGGGAAAAGGCCGAACATCCACTTCTTCATTGCATTAACCACTCTTTCTCTGTTTGTGTCTTTGTGTGTTCCCCTTGGCCTTCTTCCTGCTCCACCTCTTGTTGCTGTTTTTATTTTTATTTTTTTCCAAGAGAGTTGTGTCTGTGAGCCGGCTTGTTTATGTTGCTCATTCGTATGTGTGTGTCGGGTTCCTTGTATTGGAGTGCCTTTAAAGTTTGACCTACAAAATGTGGAGCACACAAAACCGTTGCCTTAACTGTTATTGTCCCTGGCGCTGCTCTGCTTCTTTCCCATCTTCTTTTCTTCTTTTCTTGCTCTCACTCTCAAGGGTATTTGGTTTTGTCTCTTACCAAATCTAATTTCACTTATTCCTTGAGGCTTCCTTTCAATCAGAGTTACTTATGTATATTTATTTTCGTGTAAAATATTTTAGTTATGATCTTAGCTAATTTTCATTTATATTCAAAACATCCATATCCGTATATAAAAGCCACATTGAATGGATTTTAATTAACGTCTGATATCAAGAAATTTTCATTTTGCAATATCTAATTTAATTAGTTTCATAAAAAAGCAAAACTAAATAATCGCATATTTTGCGACAGTTGCCGTTGCCGGGCATGATTGCATTTTCAGTTGTTTATCTTTCCGCAACTGCTGTGAATGGGCGCGTGGAGAGTGTGCGACATTGTATTAAAAATTACGCTCGTTCGAGTTGTGCACGTACATAATTCCATTCCCAGCAGAGCCTGCAGGGACAGGGACGTCCCTGAACCCTCCTGATTGCCACCCTCCTCTTCCTCCTCCTCCACTGACGCTGCCAGTGCCACAGTGCCACCTCCTCATCCGCATAGCACACACAACCCTTACAACTGCCGGCTTTACCTTTCTGCCTCGAAATCGCATTTGCCACGTTTTTCTCCCTTCGCACAATTTATATGCAGGCCTTGCCTGTCCGTCCGTCCGCCCGTCCGTGGGTGTGTTTCTCTCTGTGTGTGTGTATGTATATATCTGTGTCTGTTGGTTATGAAATTATAAAGCCAGGAGCAGGAGCAGGGAGCAGGGAGCTAGAGAAGCAGCAGAAGACCACTCCCTTGGCTGCTGTGTGTGCGCTGCGCTTTGTTTTTGTTCCCGCGATATTTTAATACATGTAGCCGGCTTTTAGCTGGAAAACCCACCACCATCGTACACCATCTCTCACCATTACCAGAGCCGAACCACCATCAGGCAGTTGTTTCTGTCCCTGCTTTCAGCTCCTGCTCCTCCGCCTTTGCCTCTCCATTCCATGAACTCTTGAACGTAATTCCGACCGACGTTCCAACCGTCATTCGTTCGTTCGCTCGTTCGTTACACTCATTGTATGCCAGGCTGTGAAATGTGTGTGTATGTGTGTGTGTTTGTGCCACCGTACGACCCTTGCTGCATTAATTCAAATTCCACTTCAGCTTCTACCCCGCCCGTTGTTGGCGTTGCCGTTTCTGCTTTTGATTTTCATCCATGATGAGTTTTCCCTTTTTATACCCTTTGTCAGAGAAGAGTATTTTGGGCTCAGTTAGCAGTTTGTGCTGCACTTAAAACTAAAGTTAAAAAGGTTATTTTTTATGTTTTTAAATAATCATTTTAAGTTTAATGTTTGGTGTAAATTTGAATCAAATATTTTATCATCTATTTTTTTTTTTACCAAAATGATTAATTTCTTACATAGCAAACAGTGGCAGAAAAGTTAGGGTATTAAGACTGTGGATTGCCGCACTTAGCTCCCTTTCTCGTTTCGTTTTTACTTTATTTCTCGTTGCCTGGCTTCGTTGGTTCGCCTGGCTCGTTTCGTTTCGTTTCCTTTGCTGGTTCGTTCGGTCGTTCCTCACACAGATACACACGCACACGCACACCGAGTACGAAAACCATCCATTCATGTTTCCTGTCACCCTGCAGTGGACCGACCGACCGACCGTCGTCGTCGTCGTCGTTGCTGTCGATTGTTGTTCTTGTGCTCGTTGCCCGAACGACGGGATCTGGCTTTAGCTCTATGGTTCTGTCCCATGGCTCTGGTTCTTGCTACGACTCCGGCTTCCTTTCCTTGCATTGCCATTCCTTTCCTTTTGGTCAGGCTAACTATGCTCTGCTCGGTGGCCTGCTGCAGTGATGGCAGTGTTCTCTAGTAGGTTTCTAGCGGAAAATTTTGGTTTAAGGAGACAAAAAATAGATCCTTTATATCTCTTTATATTTTAATACCTTCATGCTAAAAGGCGAGTTTATTTCCAAACAAATGTAAATTCATGTTATAACCCTAAAGAATTAGCTCTTTTAAAATGTATTTTTAATCATTAATCAGGGTTCATTTGCGTGTGTTCATCCTTATGTTCATTTTACTCATCAACCTCATCAGTGCAACCATCTATTATTATTTTTTTGAAGTATTTTAAAGCTTTAGAGCCATTTAAATATGTATGACGATTTTAACGTTTTTCTTAAAATAATTTTTCAAATACTGCTCGTAATAATCATCAACATTATAAACAGAACTTCAGAAAAGGCCAGAGATGTCATTAAAGAAGCCAAGCTGGATGCACTGGGACTCTTTTATTCGTTCCCTCCTTGACTGTGAGTTTCCATTAGATTTATTGCCACATTTTACTCCGGGCTGTGGCATTCGCAGTGATGTTGGCAGCAACATTTGTGTGTGTACGCCGCTGAGGGGGTTCTTTGGGTATGGGTTTGGGTTTTGGTCGGTGTTTGCGAGGGCGAGGGCGAACTGTGCTCGTCTGTGCGAGCTTGGCAAGCGCCTCTCCACTTGCCATGTCAGACGGGGTGCGCTGTTTGCGACTCGGTCCGCCTTGTCGCACCACGTCAAGTTGAAAATCCTTTCATTAATGGCATCCAAAGCTCTTTCCCACACACATACAACCACATGCATGCTTGTTTTTTGCTCATCGTCCTGCTCCAGTTGTCTGCCGCAGCACAGAACACGGAGCGGCACAAGCCATGTTACGTTCCGAGGCGAGGTGTCTTCTCCTTCTCGGAGCTCCTTTTCCCTGGCTTTGTGTTGCAACTTTGTCGTTGGTTTGGCCGCCCGCTCCTTGTGTGTGCTTGTGTGTGTTCATAAGTTTCACTTTATATTCCACTCAAGTGGATTTCTTCTGGCGCTGTGACGGGTCACGGAGTACGGCACCAGGAGCCAGGAGCCAGAAACGGCTGGCAATCGACTGTCGGATGGACGAACGGACCCCTTCCCCCTCGTGCTCTGGCCTCGTTTACCCGTGTCCCTGCCCTAAGTTATGCGTCTCTTCCTTCAGGACTGAGCTCCGTAATTTGAACTGATTGGATAGGACAGACACAGTTGAGGATGCATTTGTAGGTCTGTGAAAGAATTGTCAAATGAAATTTTTGTAATCGCCTTTTAATACTATCCTGTAGTTGGAAAATATTTTAAGTAACTTTTTTTAATACAAAATTTTGAGAAAAAGGATTAAAATCTATTAATTAAATTTTCGAATCGATATTTTTCTTTGTCTTATAGTATAAGAAATGCTATCGTTTTACCCACGATTGTCTGTAATCACATGTGTGGGTGTATTTGCCGTTATAGCGGTAAATATTTCAACTTTTTATTGCCAGCATTTAGGTTCCTTTCGCACAGCATATTTTTTGAATTGTCTGTTTTTTAATCTGCACATTTGTGTCTGTCAAGTGACAACTCACCCGCCAGAGGGTGCGTCGTTGCTCCCCATCCTCCTCCTCCTCCTCCTCCTCCACCACCGTCGTGTGTGTTCGGTATATACACACACGCACACATCGACCTACAGTGGGCGCCAAATAATTAGGGACATTTGGTGCCCGGGTCAATTCCAATTATCGTTGCACTCGGCTTCAGGTTTTGTGGCTCGTGGGGACTTTCAAACATTAATTGCTCGAAATTTCCAATGTAGAGACAGACAGAAAGAGAGAGAGAGAGAGAGAGAGAAAGAGCTCTAATCCGAGGACATCCACTGTACAAGGATATACGAGGGTGTCTTTGTGTGCGTATTTGTGCGCGCATTTACGGGAATTGGTTGTTGGAATATCGATTAAAATGATATATATGTATGTATATACAATAAAATGGAATGTGCATCGCACACAGACGCACAAGCGAAGCCAAACGCAAATAATTGATGAATTGCATGCAGAAAGAGTGCGGGAGGATATAAATAGAGAGAAAGAGCGAGAAGATGTCTGTAATTAAAAACCCATGTGCTGTCTCCTTCAGGCGGCTGTTTAACCCTCTAAATTCCCACGTGACATATCGGCACCTACTCACAAAATGGTTTTTAATGATGTGAACAGTTTTAATATTTTAAGGCTGATGGATTCATATCCTAAGAATGTAATTTTGTATTGATTTATTAAGATTTAAGTCATGACTTTATATTTCCCTGTTTATCTATAGAGCAATATCAATGAGCAAAGATACTTATAGAAAGTTTTATTTGTAATCTTAGAATGTATTTATTCATAATTTGACAGCTAATTAGAGGATGTTTCAGACAGTATTTATAGGGTTAATTGAACACATTATACATTCATTTTTGGGGTAACAGGCGGTGTCGCCTTCCTTTGACTATTATTGATCCAATTTCGCTCTTCCATCTGCAGACAAACACTTCCAGGGGTCAGTCACCCTATCCGCCGGCTCACGGTCAAAATTCAGGTTCCTATCCTAGTTCGCCGCAGCAGCAACAACAGCAACAGCAGCAGCAACAACAGCAGGCGGGACAGCAGCCCGGTGGTCCTGTTCCCGGCGGACCTCCACCAGGCGCCGGGCAGCAGCAGCAGCAGCCACCGCAGCAAAATACACCGCCAACATCTCAATATTCGCCGTACCCGCAACGCTACCCGACACCGCCGGGTCTGCCGGCAAGTGGACCCAATCATCGAACTGCCTATTCAACGCACCAGGTAAGGTCCAAGGGAGAGTCGCTCTCTGTAAGAGGTGGATTTAATCGATCAACTTTCGATTTTAAACCATTTGCAGTATCCCGAACCTAATCGGCCTTGGCCAGGCGGCTCATCGCCCAGCCCCGGACCCGGACATCCCTTGCCGCCCGCCTCACCGCACCACGTGCAGCCGTTGCAGCAGCAACAGCAGCCACCACCGCCGCCCCATGTCACCGCGGGTGGACCGCCGCCCAGTAGTAGTCCGGGACATGCTCCGAGTCCATCGCCGCAGCCATCGCAGGCATCGCCCTCGCCGCATCAGGTAAGTGATTGTGATTGTAACCACCGTGAAGTTTGGAATGTAAAATTATCAAAATTGGAAAGTGAAATGATCTATCGGAGTAGGAAATTATTATTTCAATTTAATTTGAGGAGTAAGTGCTTCCCAAGCATTCCGTGTCCTCAATCAAATGAGGATATATTTATCATTGCTATTTTAAACGAACTGCGTTGTATACAGAATAATTGCAATGTGTTCTTTTTAACATGAAGGTAATAGGCTTCTTCTTGTGCTGCAAATAAATAATAAATAACCGGTAATCGTTGGCGGTTGTATAAGTGGTGCTCCTCCTGACCACCCCAACCCCCTAGTATATTATGATAATGACAGCTCGAAATGGGCAAGTACTTTTTGTTATTTGCACATTCATTTGGATGTTTTGCCATAGAGGAGCACCCACCCGGCAACCCCCAGTTCTCTGTTCCATTCACGACGACTCTGTATTGTTGGCTTGCTGGCTGGCTGGCAGCTTTTCTAGATAATACACACATCGAAAGTGGGTCAATAAACTGTGCTGCGTGAACAGCACGTGAACTTGACTCGTGACGTCAGACATACATTCATGTCTAGGTTTGGCATAGCGCACTCTTTACCTGCGTTTACCCTGCCGGCACCCCCTCTCTCTACCCCATCCTACTGCCCCTCATCCTCCGTCACCTTACACAACACAACACAACACAGCAATAGCAACAAGAGGCAGCGGTAGTAGGCAGTCTACAAAAGTTGTTCAGGTCAAATGTTTATGCCTGGGCGAGGCACTAGCAACCGTATCCGTAATTGTACTCTTACTCGTACTCATATTCATACCCAGTGTTTGGCACTGATTTTTGAGGTTCCTCTCAGTTTATTCTTAACTTGGCAAAGCTTCTCTTTAAGTTTTGGGAGTTCCTTTTGACTTGAACACTGGGTGGAGTTTATGCAATGAAGTCTTTCGGCGATGTTTATACATGCACTTTGTAGCATAATTTCTTGACATGATTGCATGAATCTTTTCATCGCATAAACGCAGTTTTATGTACATACATATGTCTATCGCTTGAACTTGAACCGCTATCGCCGCATCCCATCCTCAAGACCGCCGTGTTCACCCTTCTTTCCCTTTCTCATGATATTAAAATTGCTTTTAGCCTTATCGTTGCTACTGTTGTTGTTGTTGTTGTTGTTGTTGTTGTTGTTGTTGTTGTTGTTGTTGTTGTTGCTGTCGCCGACGTCGTCTTCGTCGTCTCTTGATTTGTTTTTATGAATTTTAATGATTTTTATTTTGTTTTGATTACTATTTCTTTCTGCCACGGCATTTTCTTGCCCTGTTTTGTCTTTTGTTTTATTTTTCGCATCGCCGGCAAACGTCTGGCTTCCCCTTAACCAACCGTTCTCTCTGCCTTCCTTCTCCAGTTTGTAGGATGCACGTGTCATCAGCATTTTGTGGATTGATTATATGGGGTTTCCTTATCTGGAAAGATGAAAATCTAGCAAAGAAGGGTGTATAAACTATGGCATCCCAAAGTTAGTTTACTTTCTTGTTTTATTTATTATTTATATTATTGCTATTTAAGTTTAAAAGAACCGAAGCTAAAGGGATAGAGACATATTTCGTCTTAAAAGTCTTCAGGTTTTTGGGCTAAGGTGTTAATTAAACATAAAGGAAGAAAGGTACTGGATAGTGATAGCATATAAATCTCAACTGTCTGTGCCAGTATGATGTGCCTGGGGATGTGTTTGCGTTTGTATTTTTTTTTGTACCCCATTTATTCATTCAGCATGTCCGCGGCCGCCGTGGCCTCCGCCTCCTCCTTCTTTGCTCCGTGTCGACAATCCTCCGGTGCCCCATACCATTTCTTTATTTTGTATTTTGGTTTTTTTCCCCCTCATTCCCTTTATATTTGATACATACATATATATATATATGCACCAGCACACTCATGCGATACACTCAAGATCACACACAAAGCGTCTGTTACCATATATATATATAAATATATATGTACGTATATATATTTGGGTCAATGCCAAGGTCATTGTTGTTCTTGTTCCTTGCCTTTTTTTTCTCCATCTCCTTCATGTCGCCGTAGTTGTTGTTTAGCGGGTTGTTTACATTTTATGGTTATATATTCTCCTTACAAATCATTTTGGTTTGTTTTTTCAATCCGCCCAACTTCAGGTTTGCTTCTCATGGTGGTTTATATGAAGTCTAAAGGATAATTGATCTGAAATTGCCAGATATTCATATATCCCTTATTTTAAACATTGCACTTCATAAACAATAGCTTGATATAAGAATTTAAAGTAGGTTATTTATTTTCAAAATTGATAGACACTAGCAACCGTCCAAGGTATTTAGTTGTTTCGAAACATGGCAAATCAGGATCATCAGTGTCCAAGGATAACAACCTAAAACTATCCTTACTTAAAGTGAATAACCCACTCAATTCCAATAGAAACCTGAATTGATTTCAATGGAAACCCCGTTGCCTCATGGAAACTAACCAACCGTTTTGAATTTATAATTGGGTGTTGCAAGGTTAAATCCCGCTGCTTGCCACTGGAAATAAAAGGCCAGCCAGTCGAAAAACGAACAGCGAACAGCCAACAGTAATCAGCAGCAGCAGAAGAAGCAGAAGCAACAACAGCGGCTGCCAACACTCATTTTAAGCCATCCTCCTAGTGGGGGAGTCCCCGTCTGTGTTTAAACTGGTCGATTTCATATTGCATTTCGTATAAGCCGCTTTAAATTCAAAGTGTGCGCAGCAGAGCAAAAGCCAAATGGTTGAAATTATTTGCACAATACCGTCCTTCCATACATATGTATATAGATACATACATATATATATATATGCGATTTTACATAAATACATATATATTGGTTATGATTTCAGCTTCCAGTGACATTTTTATTGATTTTCAAGAGCCAACACACAATGATGATTGACCATTCATCGTGGTGTCCCACTTCAGAAACTTATTTCAAGATTATTCTGCATCATATTCTCTTTGGGCAATTGCCATGACTATACATATCTCTGCTGCATGCCGCCTATATCAGCATCAACTGCTGCTGCCGCTGCTGCTGCTGCATTCATTTAATGCCTTCGCCCGCAGTTGGGGTTTTTGGGCCAGAATTCGTATGGTATCGTATCTGACTGCGAACCCAAAAGCCCCCAAGTGCCACATGGCCCGGACTGTCTGTTCTGTCTGCCAGTTTGCCTGGTTGCCTGTGTTTGCCTCTCTGTGCCTGCCAACAACTGCCTGCCAATGAACAATTTTGCCGGTTTTTCATTTTTTTTTTCTTTTACTCTGTCCGCTGTTACTGGGATTTTAGTGCTCCACTCTGCCGCTCCACTCATTGCTCGACGACTCTGCAGCACCGCCGGGCTCTGGCTCTGGCTCTGGTTCTGTTATTGTTGTTGTTCTTGGCAGCGGCGGCATCATCATCGTTTTTCATTTTAACAGGCGCAGCCAGGAAAAAAGGCACAAAAATAAAAGTATAAATAAAAAGAACGAACGTTCATTTCAGTCGCTGGCTGATGGCTGCACCGAGAGAAATATATCATTTTGGTAGAAAATATTGGAACTTTAAAAAAATGTATTATATAAATCGGATTAAACCTGGCCTTAAAATATTTACTAACGTATTTTCTAGCCATGAAGCCAGAGGTTATATGGAATTCTTTTTACAACTTTAAATTGGAAGGTAAAACTGTAGCTCGGGTTTATAAACATAAATCCTAACTTGGTGCAGACAAAAGTACCTAAAATTCTCATGTATGAATTCGGGGGAGAATGTAACACTTGGTAAAATCAGTACTTTGAGGTTTCTTGGTTGCTTCTTTACTGAAAAGATATTTCTGTGATTGATATCGAGATAGCTAGAATCTCAGACATTACCAAATACAGATACTGTTACCAAATACAGATTCTAGCCAAAAACCTCAGATACTCCTTTGATTTTCAATCTTCAGTTAGGGGAATTCTATTAGATTTCTTTCCTATATAAATAATAAGTTTAATACATAAATCCATTATGATTTTAAGCTCTATTCATAACAATATATGAATCAGGAATTATATTTAAATTGGTCTAGTATATTATTTGAAAATTATGTAAAAATACGCAAGCATGGTTATTTAAAAACATAATTCTTCTGTTAGTTTCTGTGTACTAGCTTCGTTTTGAATGCATACATATTTATATATATATATCAGATATATATGTATATACATATATATAGAGAGAGAAGTGTGTTTGTGTTCGCTTGTTTTTCAGTTCACTCGTTTGGATACACACCACGAACGAAACGAAACGAAACGCTGCGAACGAGTCGGGGTCGGATTTGGATCGGTCCGGACAGCAGCAGAGCTCTGGGCTTTGCCTTTTGCTTTTGCTTTTGCTGCTCCTGCTCTGGCTCTGACTATAGCTATGGCTCTGGCTCTGGCTCTTGCCGGTTCTGGCTCTGACGCTAACGCTGACTGTGACTCTGACTCTGACTCTGGCTCTGGCTCGACTCTCTGGTTGTGGAGCCCAGTGTGCGATTCATGGGACATATTTGTCTGAGCTCTCAGAGTGGTTGACTGCCTGCTTCGTTCGCTTTTACTGCTGGCTGGCTGGCTGGCTGGCTGCCTGGCTGCCTCTCCGCCGCTCAGTCAGTTCGCCAGTAAGTGTTTCTGGGGGAGAGGGCGAGCGTTGCTGGCGGGGATTGGAGGAGACTGCTCTGCTGGCACAGCGAACGAATGAATGTACATGCGAAGCGAACGAACCAAACCCAACCGAACCGAGCAGATTCAAAGCGACTTCTGCTGTTGTTCGCAGTAAAATGAATATACGAGTAGAATGTCTGCCTCTATATACAGTCGAACTTCTATAACTCGAACGATCCATAAAAATCAATATTTAATTAATGTTTAATATAATATATTATGTGTTTGAGACATAAAAGAGATGGGAAAATGTTTTAGATTAACTTGTCTTAAGGGTTTCTCTTTAAAATTAAGTTGAAATTTATTATTTAATGCAAACTGTATAATGTATCATCTTGTTTTAAACTATTCTCATGAGACTATAACAAAATTCTCTCAGTGTTCTTGAGGATCCCATTGTAAATGGTAGATCGATCAACTCAGATGTCGTACTGTATATTCATTTACGACCTGTATGTCTGCCTGAGTTGCTGCACACAACCTTACAAACTTTCGATTCGCTCATAAAATTTCCAAGCAAGCACAAACAGAAATTGCATGAGCATACGGTCTACTCGAATTCAGATTCAGACTCGGGATTCAGACTCAGATTGGGGAGTTGTGGTCGTCGGGGTCCCACACTTTGAGGATGTCTAATGAGCGACAGTGTGACTGACTGCCTGTCGCTCAGCTGGTCTCAGTTCTTTCTCTATTTTGCAGTTGCCTGCTCTGGCTCCTAGGGCTAAACCCCTTTTTCGATCCGCAAACAAACAAAAAAAAGAAGCACTGCACTTGCGGGGGTGGAGAGTTGGCTAGCTAGAGAATGCTACGGGATGTGGTAAAATAATTTTTGCCCACTTCCCATTCTCAGTGCATGCAACACACTGGTTGGTTTCTATACCCTTGCACTTGGTGCTGGCAATTTTGCAGAGTAGACGCAGTTATGATAAAATGATTATTTAATATGAATTATATCTATAAGATACTTTGTAAATGAGAATAGCAATGTATCTTGTAGATACATTTTCGTATTTCTAAACAAATCAAGCAGTTTTTTGTTAAATTCCTATATGAACAACCAAAATCAACCTTAAATGATAATTTTGTCTTTGTAAACCTTATCTTTCGATGCTTTTGGCCCTGATAATCTGCTAGTTGTCTTTCCCAGATCTTGGCAAGCTGAAAGATATATAATGATGGTTCTTTTACCAAGGGTATTTAAAGCTGCGATTCGAATGTATATTAGCCTCTTCCCTTGTTTTCATTTTTATGATATCCCCAAGTTTATTACTTTTTCTCTTTCGCTGACTGGCTGGCTGGCTGGCTGTGTTTATAATTTCCCTGGCCCCGTCTGTGCTGGTCTCCTCCACCGTATGTGTGCCGCTCCTTTGTGCCTTTAATTCGCTTATTTTTTTATCTCTTGGTCCCGCCGCATAACAAGCACATGTAGTATGCCGCAGACCTTGTTTTTTTTTTTGCCCGCTTGCCACATTCATCGCTAAAGGTTTTAAGGTGATAAGCCACAAAGGTCCCCAGTACCCGGTACCTGTACCATGGCAGCAGCTGACAGCCAGACATAAACATACCTGGCCACAAGCAAGCACACCTATTCCATATCATACATATTCTTCTTATTTAAATGAATGTGTCCACATATATGACACGGCAGAAAGCCACAGCAAAGGTGAAGTGCTATGCTTCGTCTTCGAGAGCCAAAAGTCGAACTTGTGGCCAAAATGGTGCTGCATCATTGTGGCATCTTGAAGGCAGGCGAGAGTTTATGATGATGGGATCCTCAAGTGGGCTCCAAGGGCAATCTTGCAAAAGATCACGATCCCAAATACGATCGAACTCAGTTTTGGCGCGCAAATCTTGACTGATTTCTATTTTGTATCTGATGGATTGCGCAGGAGTTTGTTGTTGCTCTTGTTTGTTTTTTTATTTTGATTTATATATCTTTGGGTTGCTCAAACCTCGAGTGCGCGAATTCAGTTTTTTCTTTTTGTTTTGTGTGTTTGCCTCGCATTATTTTCGTTATAAATGATTTCATTGTTGTTGTTCCCGCTCTGTGCTCGGCGCTTGTTTTTCTTTTCCAAGTAATTTTTCTACGCGACCACAAAAGAGAGCGCCAAATACAAACGTGGGCCGACCTGCACCCCCCTTTGACGCCGCCCCGGTCCGCCGCCGCACAAAGCATTCTATCCGGCCTGGCCTTTAGCAGCTCCCCTCCGCTGCTCCCACCTTTGCCTTTTGCCGTTGCTGCTGATTTTGCCAGCATGCTTGCTATTCTCGTCATCGTCTCGCAACTCAAGTGTACGCCGCTGCCACCGCCCTTGCCCCCCCCCCCCAGAACCCCCTCTCGCAAAAAGCGACTCTACGTCCGTCGTTCGGTGTACGAATGCGAAATGCGAAATACACAGATACGAGAATTACGAATACGAATACGTTCGAATTTTATTATATTCCAACATTTAGAGTGCTCGTGTATGTGTGTGTGTGTGTATCTGTATCCGTACCTCTGTGTGTGCATGTTTCTGTTCCTTATCTACGTCTTTGTCATCGTTGCCGTTGCCTTTCGTTCGCTTCGAGCGCGCCATAACTACCACAGCCACTTGCCCGGTCCCCGGGTAGCCACAGCCACAGCCATCGACATCGCCATAGCCAAAGACCCTTCGTAACCCCCCCCTTGGAACGCTTCAAGTTGCAGCCGTCCGACGCCGTTGTCGCTCTTTGCTCTTCGTTCGTCGTTCCTCGTTCCTCGTTCGTCGTTCGTTCGCTGGTTGGTTTTCGTTGCTTGCTTGCTTGCTTGGTTTGTTGGTTCGTTCCACATAGCTTTTATGCCCCACTCCGCACCATACCGCCCCGCACCCATATCATCCCATCCCATGCTTTGCCATCCCATGCCATGCCGCCGCCTTGTGCCGTCAGTTCGTCGTCGTACATTTCATTTCACTTCACTTAATTTCTCAGATACCAAAACGAACAGCGTTCGCTCGTCGTTCGTTCGTTCGTTCGTACGTTGTGTTTTTTCTTGCCGCTGCCTCTGTGGCTGTGCAGTGGCTTAGTCAGCCTCTAATTAAAAGGGGAAAGAGACAATGGTGGGACTCTTATAACTGATTAGGCCCTTGCAAACTCTGATAATTAAATATATTTATGGGACTTTCATATTTAAATTTTGAAATATTAATTTTTTTTATAAAAAATTAATTAATAAGCCTAATATAATAAGTACTTAATAAGTTCGTGGTAAACTTAAAAAATACTTATCACATGGAAAGCACTCAACGAACCCCCTTTTGGGTACGCCCCCCACTAGCTGCTGAGCTCTTTCTCTCTTCTCCTTCTCCGCTGGGGTTTTTACCATGGCCCTCTGCCTGTGTGTGTGAGTGTTTCGAATTGCTGTCGACTTAAGCTTTATGTGCACGTCTGCTGCGAACACGAATACGAATACACTACCACCAGGGCGAGATAGTGTGTGCGACTGTATGAGTGTGCCTGTTTGTGTTGTTGAGCTTTTTCTTGATTTTCTTATAAGTTATAGGCGGCAAAAAAGTTAAAGTCGTGTCGCATCGCACCGAGTTTCTGGTGTTCTGCCTGCCTGCAGACTGTTTCAAGAGTTGTTATTGTTCCGAGCAGCTTGACTTGACTGGCTGGCTGGCGTTTATGAATTCCGAATTCCTCCCCCTCTGACCGGGTTATAATTGTGAGCTCTCGGGTAAGTGGCGGCGGCAGTGGGAGGAGCAGAAGGAATCCCGAAATTCCACCTCGGGCAATGTCAGGAAAAGGTCGAGGGGGGAGAGCGGAGGCAGTTGTGTTGGCCTGGCCCGCTTTCCTCATCCCTCATGGCATGAGAGATTGGGACCCAAAAACATCTGATTGCCCTGAATGTGTGTTTACGCTGGATTACCAACTCAATCATATGCTCAACTCGCCCCTGTGTGTGTGTGTGTGTGTGTGTGCAGTGGGTTAATTGCGGTTGCCGCTTGGTTAATTCATAGTTTTGCTATCACTTTCGTTTAAATAAACAAGTACAGCGTCCAACCTTCTACGGAATATGCCACCTGCCGGCCGGCATTTGCCGTCTTAGCCACCTTTTGCTTTCAACACTAACCTCTATTCCATTCCATTGCCATTTCAGGAGCTAATTGGACAGAACAGTAACGACAGCTCCAGTGGCGGGGCGCATAGTGGTATGGGCTCTGGTCCGCCCGGCACACCCAATCCCCAACAGGTGATGCGACCCACACCCTCGCCCACCGGTTCCTCCGGTTCACGTTCCATGTCCCCGGCAGTGGGTAAGTAGCAAACTCCTTAGCATCCGAAGTACATGCATTACAAAACCTCCGTCCTTGCACACAGCCCAAAACCATCCAATCTCGCGTCCGGCGAGCAACCAGTCAAGCAGCGGCGTACCCATGCAACAGCCACCAGTGGGAGCGATAGGTGGACCACCACCGATGCCCCCACATCCCGGCATGCCAGGCGGCCCGCCCCAGCAGCAGCAGCAATCTCAGCAGCAACAACAACAGGCCTCGAATTCGGCTTCGTCGGCAAGCAATTCGCCGCAACAGACGCCGCCACCGGGACCGCCGCCGCCCAATCAACAGGGCATCAATAACATGGCAACGCCACCGCCACCGCCGCAGGGAGCGGCGGGAGGAGGCTACCCAATGCCGCCCCACATGCACGGCGGCTACAAGATGGGTGGACCGGGCCAGAGTCCTGGTGGTCAGAGCTATCCGCCGCAACAGCCACAGCAATATGCACCAGGTACGATTTTGGGTGTATTAAGAAAGTGTTTCCTGTTCACTTTCCTTAAACACAACTTGAAGTCATGGCTAACCGTTCAAATCTTTCTCAGGTAACTACCCGCCACGCCCACAATATCCGCCTGGCGCGTACGCCACAGGCCCACCACCACCTCCAACAAGCCAACAAGCAGGAGCCGGAGGAGCCAACAGCATGCCCTCGGGCGCACAGGCTGGTGGCTATCCTGGTCGGGGCATGCCCAACCACAGTGGCCAATATCCGCCGTATCAGTGGGTACCCCCCTCGCCGCAGCAAGGCGTGCCGGGCGGAGGTGCTCCAGGTGGTGGTGCAATGGTCGGAAATCATGTCCAGGGCAAGGGCACACCGCCACCGCCATCAGTTGTGGGTGGTCAGCCACCTCCGCCTCAAGGAAGCGGATCCCCGCGGCCTCTCACCTATCTGAAGCAGCATTTACAGCACAAGGGCGGCTACGGAGGAAGTCCAACACCGCCACAAGGCCCACAAGGCTACGGTAACGGGCCGACCGGTATGCATCCGGGCATGCCGATGGGTCCACCCCATCACATGGGACCGCCACACGGACCCACTAACATGGGTCCGCCCACTACCACGCCACCTCAGGCGCAGATTCTCCAGGGTGGCCAACCTCCGGGACAGGGACAAGCTCCTGGACCGGAAAGTGGCGGTGGTCCGGAGCATATTTCGCAGGATAACGGCATAAGTTCGTCGGGGCCGACGGGTGGTGCGGCGGGAATGCATGCTGTTACCGCAGTAGTCACCACTGGACCGGATGGTACGCCTATGGACGAAGTCAGTCAGCAGAGCACACTATCGAATGCTTCGGCGGGTAAGTACAGCATGTCCATTGCGCTTCGAACGAATCAGTTGACTAACTTGTTTACATCTCCGACAGCATCCGGCGAAGATCCACAATGCACCACACCAAAGTCGCGCAAAAATGATCCCTATGGCCAAAGTCATCTAGCTCCGCCTAGCACATCGCCGCATCCAGTTGTGATGCATCCAGGTGGCGGCGGTGGTCCTGGAGAGGAGTACGACATGAGTTCACCTCCCAATTGGCCGCGTCCGACTGGTAGCCCGGTAAGAATCTCCTGAATTTATTCATATATCACGAATTAACGTGCGTCCATTTCCACAGCAGGTGTTCAACCATGTACCCCAGGTGCCCCAAGAGCCCTTCCGTAGCACCATTACCACGACCAAGAAATCGGACTCGCTGTGCAAGCTATACGAGATGGATGATAATCCGGATAGGCGCGGATGGCTGGACAAGCTCCGGTCGTTCATGGAGGAGCGGCGAACACCAATTACCGCCTGCCCAACCATCTCAAAACAGCCACTCGATTTATATAGGTTATATATTTATGTAAAAGAACGTGGCGGATTCGTCGAGGTATGCAAGGTGCCGTAGTAACTCCTTTTACTAACTTCTTTTATAGATTTACCTACTACTAGCAACAAAACCAAACCAAATCAACCAAAAACCAACCCAAAGAACACCATCACCACCAACGTAGTTAACACAAAACCAAAAACCAAATTCAAATGAAAGATATATATTCACATAAATAGACAGACACGAGTTCCATATATATATATTGTATGTGATTCGGCCAAAGTAAAAATTGAACAGCAAACTAAAGTCAACCCACCAACCATTTAGACCCTACAGCCTCCAGCCACTCCGATATCCATGTGTCTAAATTGTGTAGCTGCATCCAGGCAGTCTGCTTTCCGTAGGAAGAAGCAAAAAAGCAATCAATCCCTTATTGTTCAGCTTTGGTTTCCCCCTAGACAGCATGCTCTAAGCCGAATCCAACCAAGCACAACTCAATCTCTACCTATTTACTTACCTATTTTTTGTCAAAAATATCTGTAGAAATATCTGTGTGCCGGCATGCTCTCAGATTCTCACTTATTTCATTTGTGATGCAATTTATGACTAGCATTTTCATAAATTTTATCGTTATGGTTTTGTAGAAACTTAATTTAATCAAGGCCTGATTCCCAGCTAATCGATAGCGCCAATTGGATGGCAGGAATGATCGATATATATTGATATTTAACGTAAAAGTCGATTTATACATTAAAACTGTTTTATTAATTTCTATATTTTAACGTTAAATTCAATATTTACAATTTCGATGTGGCAAATTCAAATTCTATAATGTTTCAATAGAATATTGAGCGCGATTTATAATATTGGAATTATCCTCTCGGTATATATCGCTACGTAAAATCGAAATTTTGTGCACAAATTGATTGCTCTGCCTGTTGTTTATTTGAGGATTTCCCTCCATTTGTTTATTGAATTTATTCTTATTCAATTTTTCGTTTACTATAAATAATTATAAATGCATTTTTAAAATATGTTTAATTTTGATGTTTAAAGACACATTGAGTATTTCGAAAAAGGTTACCAAATTATTGTGTTTATTTTCTTATTCGTGTTGATTTTTTTGGTTTTGCCCCCTAGTTATCCCCTAATCCTCCTGTCTCCCTATTTCCCCTTAATTTTTCTATGTAGTTAGTATCATTTACCCTAGAACTTAAGAATCTAGACTGTTGGTTCTCCTTCCTAAATTGCTAAAACTGCATCCACACGAAATCTGTTTTTGTGCTCGCAAAAAACTTTTAATTATCTATTTTCAACCGTCATGAACTTTTTGAATCGCATTGTGGCGACCCCGTTTATTAATATCCCTCCGATTCTCTTCCGTTCCGCCGCCAGGTGACCAAGAGCAAGACCTGGAAGGATATTGCTGGACTCTTGGGCATCGGTGCAAGCAGTAGTGCCGCTTATACGCTGCGGAAGCACTACACCAAAAACCTCCTGACCTTCGAGTGTCACTTTGATCGCGGCGATATTGATCCGTTGCCGATCATCCAGCAGGTGGAAGCTGGCAGCAAAAAGAAGACGGCCAAGGCAGCGTCAGTTCCATCGCCAGGTAAGTGTTTGCTTTGCAGAACATCTTTTAAGTACTTTCGATGCTTAATTTAAAATTCTTTTCGTTTTTTACTATGTTTGCCCTGGCCAAATCCGAAAACGATATTGAATTTAACTTGCGACCCAACGGTGGTGGTCATTTGGATGCTGGAACCACAAACTCCACAGGTTCGTCAAATTCACAGGACTCGTTCCCAGCACCTCCAGGCTCCGCTCCAAATGCCGCAATCGATGGTTATCCCGGCTATCCAGGCGGGAGTCCGTATCCGGGAGCTAGCGGGCCGCAGCCGGATTATGCCACATCGGGACAAATGCAGCGCCCACCCTCCCAGAATAACCCGCAGCAGACTCCTCATCCCGGTAAGCGAGAACTTTTCTCTATGGACAAACATTTTATGTATATTTCACCCAGAGTGTGTATGAGATCTGTTTAGTTTTATTGCAAACGGAATGCATTATAGTTCGCTTAGCTGCCCGATATAATTACTAAATTGATAATGTCTAGATATTTGAAGTATCATTAAAGTTTGAAGTAATATTGAATTGGTTTGTTTGAATTTGTTGCTTAATAAGTATTTTAGCTAGACTCAATCTTTCGTATATTTATTAGACTAATTATATTTCTGATAAACGAAAAACCCAGAAAATAAGATTTGTCGTGATTGTTAAGACTTGCACTACTTTATAAAAGAAGTTAAAGGGTAGCTAATCGAATTACACTGCAGTGCTGTGTAGAAAATTATCTCAGATCTTTTTGACCATGTTTTGTGTTCTTGGATTCATGTTTGTTTTTTTTTAAACTATTGCCAAATTGTGTTATCTGATATATAGATGATATGCTTCCCTTTCGATCCTAACTCTTTTTGTACATATATTATATACCAACGTGTTTAATATATAAGTATACGATTTTACTACACTTTTTTGTTGATTGATTATCTATTATTATTCATTGTTGATGTGTGTGTTTATTTTGTTTATTCATTTTTATGTTTTGTAACCTTTGTGTGGGGCGCACTACTAAAATATATATAAATCTCCACAACCACCAACAAACCATCACCACAACGATGTTTCCATGTATCCATCTTCACCACCAACAACAATTAAAACAACAACAACCAACAACAAACAAATTCATTGTGTGATTGATTCATTGACTCATTCATTCATTTCGATTCATCCAAACCAAATCAAATCAAATCATCCAAAAAACCGCCGCTTACCGCCTCTCTCAGGCGCCGCTGCCGCTGTCGCAGCCGCTGTTGCCACCGGCGATAATATAAGCGTAAGCAATCCCTTTGAGGATCCCGTTGCTGGCGGTGGTCAACCGGGCTCGGTAACTGGTCCCGGTTCTGGTCCTGGTCCCGGTGCTGGAACTGCTGCTGCTGTGGTCGGTGGTGGCCCCCAAATAATACCGCCACCACCACCCCATTCACCGCACACGGCAGGCCAACAACAACAACAACAGCAGCATCCCCATCCGCAGCACCTGGCGCCGCCGCCACCACAGCAGCAACAGCAACCACAGGGGCCGCAGCCACCGCCAGCACCACAGCAACATGGGCCTGGTCCGGTACCACCGTCCTCGCCGCAGCAGCAGCAGCAGCAGCAGCATGTGCGACCAAACGCCGCCGGAGCACCTTATCCGCCGGGTGGCTCTGGTTACCCAACGCCTGTTGTGTCTAGAACGCCAGGTATACTCATCTTTTATTTTGCTCCCTCCATCATCTCTTTCATTTTTCTATTGTTCATAAATAATTTCCTATTCTTTGTTCCGCCAGCGCCTTTAGTTTCTCCATCTGTTGCCTTTTTCTAGGATTAACGTTTGTGCTACTTAGTTTTAGTATTATTAAAATATGAATTGCATGAATAGTAAAAAACTGCATCACTTTAAGCTACAACTACTAATTACTAACTAACTACTCTACTAACTTATTTTATTGCACTGTAAATTTTTTAGATCATTCTTGGTCTGCTTTTTCATTTTCCAAATGTTTAAATTAATTTTAAACAACTTTCGCATATTATTTACTTATTTTAAAGAACCTATTTTAATTTTGTGTTAAATCAATCAAAGATATCTATAATTTTCGGCTTTAAATTTGTTTAGTTTTATATTACGTGTACGCCTCATATGGCTATCCTCCGTATGCGTTTTAATAGAAATATTCGAATTACAGTGCAATTTTCAGATTTCTAGACAAAGTTTAATAATGATTTTTGACCATTCCTATTTGCAGGCTCACCCTATCCATCACAGCCGGGAGCTTACGGCCAGTACGGCTCGAGCGATCAGTACAATGCCAGTGGGCCGCCAGGACAGCCATTTGGACAGGGTCCAGGACAATATCCGCCGCCGCAGAACCGCAGCATGTACCCTCCCTATGGGCCGGAGGGGGAAGCGTGAGTGCATCCCAATTTACCCCACACAAGACACCACCACACCACACACCAGACCTCTCACATCCTCTGTACTGTAACTGCCCGAAATAGAATCGCTGGACTGAGCTCGTCGCAAGCTGTGCTTCTTAAAGAATCGAAAAGCCTTCGCTAATTCAAAATTCTTTTATATCTTTCACACAGTCCTCCAACTGGTGCCAATCAGTACGGTCCTTATGGTAATCGACCCTACAGTCAGCCTCCGCCGGGAGCACCTCAGCCACCGGCGCAAACGGTGGCGGGTGGTCCGCCCACGAGCGGAGCTCCAGGAGCGCCACCCAGCAGCGCCTATCCAACGGGCAGGCCGGCTCAGCAGGACTATTACCAACCGCCACCAGATCAAGTAAGTTAAGGAGAGGGAAAGTCTACTCGTAGCAAATCCAAAATAAAATGATCGAAAAGTATTCGCGCATGTTCTGAGTGGATATATCTAACAGAAACTTCAATTTTTAACGACTTTTCAGAGTCCACAGCCACGACGGCATCCCGATTTCATCAAAGACTCGCCGCAGCCTTATCCAGGCTACAATGCTAGGCCTCAGATTTATGGTAAGTACTTCGAAACCAGAAAGTAAACGGCTCTCTAATCCATCAACCCTTTCATTAGGTGCTTGGCAAGGCGGTAACCAGCAGTATCGGCCTCAATACCCGACCTCACCTGCACCTCCACAGAGCTGGGGAAATGCTCCTCCGCGCGGAGCAGCTCCTCCGCCGGGTGCACCTCACGGCCCTCCCCTTCAGCCACCGGCGGGTGTGGCGCAATGGGATCAGCATCGTTATCCACCACAGCAGGGTCCGCCGCCACCACCGCAGCAACAGCAACAACAGCAGCAGCAGCAACAACAACAGCAGCAGCAACAGCCACCTTACCAGCAGGTGGCTGGACCTCCTGGACAACCCCAGCCACAGGCGCCACCACAGTGGGCACAGATGAATGCAGGACAGGCTCCGCAACCTGGTATTGCTCCACCCGGCTCTCCACTACGCCCGCCCTCCGGTCCCGGACAGCCGCAACAACGAATGCCCGGAATGCCTCCACAACAGCAGCAAGCACAGCAACAGCAGCAGCCTCCGGTCGGTGGGGCTCAACAGCCACCGCCACCACAGCAGGCAAGCCACGGCGGGGTTCCATCGCCAGGCATGCCCCAAGTGGGTCCCGGTGGAATGGTAAAGCAACCTTATGCCATGCCACCACCGCCATCCCAGGTGGTAGGCGGTCAGCAAGTGGGCCAGCAGGTTCCACCCAGCGGAATGATGGTGCCCCAGAAGCAGCCCCCAATGATGCCAGGCCAGGGAATGCAGCAGCAGCCGTTGCAGCAACACCCCCAGCAGCCGCCGCATCAACACCACCAGCATCCTCATCAGCACCCACATCCGCATCCTCATCAGCACCCGCAGCATCCGCACCAGATGCCGCCCAATCAGCAGGCACCCGGCGGTGGCTACGGCCCGCAGGGACCACCCGGCAGTGGAGCAGCCCAGTTGGTAAAGAAGGAACTGATCTTTCCGCACGACAGCGTCGAGTCCACCACGCCAGTGCTGTACCGAAGAAAGCGACTAACGAAGGCGGACGTGTGCCCGGTGGATCCGTGGCGGATATTCATGGCCATGCGATCCGGTCTGCTTACAGAGTGCACCTGGGCCCTGGATGTGCTCAATGTCCTCCTGTTCGACGACTCGACGGTTCAGTTCTTTGGCATCTCGAACCTTCCCGGTCTGCTGACTCTGCTGCTGGAGCATTTCCAGAAGAATCTCGCCGAAATGTTCGACGAACGGGATTGCGATGAGTTGCCATCTTCCTCTCAGCTTGGCGAGGATACGGCGGCGGATGACGACGCGGACAGCGGCACCGTGATGTGCGATAAACAGCGACGAACCAGCGGACACCGACAGTCCCGATGTGTGCGGAGTATCAGCAGCTACAACCGACGCCGTCACTATGAAAACATGGATCGAGGTGGAAAAGGTAGCGACTCGGAAGAGGATGCCGACGAGGGCATCGATCTGGGCCAAGTACGTGTGCAGCCCAATCCGGAGGAGCGTTCACTGCTGCTCTCGTTCACACCCAACTACACGATGGTCACGCGAAAGGGTGTGCCTGTACGGATCCAAACGGCCGACCACGACATCTTCGTGGACGAGCGCCAGAAGGCGTGGGACATTGACACCAATCGCCTGTACGAACAGCTAGAGCCCGTGGGCAGCGATGCATGGACCTACGGATTCACTGAACCGGACCCCCTCGACGGCATTATCGATGTCTTTAAGTCGGAGATTGTAAACATTCCATTTGCACGCTACGTCCGCTCTGAAAAGAAATCATCGGCGAAATCGTTGGCCAAGAAGACGGAGATCAAGCAGGAGAATATTAGCGCCGAGGAACAACAGCAGCCGCAGTCGACGTTAAACAAGAAGAGGCGGCTGGTGAGTGGCGACAACAGCAATAGCAGCAGCTGCGGAGCTACCGCTGAGAGCAAGAAATCCAAGCTATCGGGCGAGGATGAGTTCGCGCAACCCTCCAGCGCTGAGGTGAAGAAGGAACCGGGCAACGACAGTGACTGTCGGGCCATCGACATGGAAATCGAATCACCGCAGCACCAACAGCAAGCGCAACGTTTAACCAACGGCGTTGCATCCTCGTCCACCTCCTCCTCTTCCACCTCACCACCGGGCGTCGGTTTCGATCCCCGAAAGACTGTTAAGGACGCCGCCCAAGTGCTGCAGAGAAGACGTGACTCCACCTACGAGGACGAGTGTTATACACGCGACGAGGCGTCGCTGCATTTGGTCAACGAGAGCCAGGATTCCCTTGCGCGCCGTTGCATTGCCCTATCTAACATCTTCCGCAATCTGACATTCGTGCCCGGCAACGAAACGGTGCTGGCCAAGTCCACTCGCTTCTTGGCAGTGCTGGGGCGACTGCTACTCCTCAACCATGACCACTTGCGGCGCACACCCAAAACAAGGAACTACGACCGCGAAGAGGATACGGACTTTAGCGACTCATGCAGCTCGTTGCAAGGAGAGCGCGAGTGGTGGTGGGACTATCTGATCACCATTCGGGAAAATATGCTGGTGGCCATGGCTAACATAGCCGGACACTTGGAGCTGTCGCGCTACGATGAGCTCATTGCCCGCCCCCTGATCGATGGCCTGCTGCACTGGGCCGTGTGTCCTAGTGCCCACGGCCAGGATCCGTTCCCGTCGTGCGGCCCCAACACGGCTCTCTCGCCGCAGCGCCTGGCGCTGGAGGCTCTCTGCAAGCTGTGCGTGACGGATGCCAATGTGGACCTGGTTATTGCCACGCCACCGTTCTCGCGTCTGGAGAAGCTATGCGCCGTGCTCACGCGGCATTTGTGCCGCAACGAAGATCAGGTGTTGCGCGAGTTCTCCGTTAATCTGCTGCACTACCTGGCTGCCGCCGACAGTGCCATGGCGCGCACTGTGGCGCTCCAGTCGCCGTGCATCTCCTATCTAGTGGCCTTCATCGAGCAGGCCGAACAGACGGCACTTGGCGTCGCCAATCAGCACGGCATCAACTATCTGCGTGAGAATCCCGACTCGATGGGCACCAGCCTGGACATGCTGCGGCGCGCAGCCGGAACACTGCTCCATTTGGCCAAGCATCCAGACAACCGTTCGCTGTTTATGCAGCAAGAGCAGAGGCTACTCGGCCTGGTCATGTCGCACATCCTCGACCAACAGGTGGCGCTGATCATATCCCGGGTGCTGTATCAAGTGTCTCGCGGCACTGGGCCCATTCACTCGGTCGAATTTCGGCTGCTTCAGCAGCGCCAGCAACAGCATCACCTGCAACAGCGACTGCAGCCTGGCGGAGCCGAGAAGACAGCTGCCGCCGCGGCTAGTGCGGCTGCGAAATCGGAACCAGAAGCTCCGGTTGCGGAAGCGAGTTCCTCGGAAGCGGCGACTACTACGAAGCCTGTTTCTTCAGCACCTCCAACATCAGCCACAACGGCCGTGGTGAACGACGAGAACAGCAACAGCAGCCAACAGCTGCCGCCGGCAGCCACCTTCAACGATGTGAGCAACAGCAGCACCAACAGCAACAGCTGCGGCACAGTCAGCAGCAATCAGACCAACAACAGCACCACTAACAGCAGCAGCCACAGTCACAGCCACAGCAGTGCGACCAGCAGTCAATCGGCCGTCGCAGGAGCAGCAGCTTCATCAGTATTGGCCAGTGATCAGCAGCAGGTGAGCAATAAGGTGGCCGCCGTGGCCGCTGCGGCTCTCAGCAACGCTAGTGCAGCGGCAGCAGCAGCAGCTGCTGCAGCGGCGGCGGCAGCGGCTTCTTCGGTTGCCCCGCCACCACCATCACCGGCGAACACCGCTGCTGCAGCGGTGGCCCAGCCAGCGGCACCGCCACCAACTAATGCAGGAACAACGACCGCCGTTGCGTAGTATACGACAATGATGCCAGCGTCCTACTACTGGCCACGAACCCCCCGAGGGGCAGTCGACTGATCTGGAGCTGTAGCTGCAGCTGAAGTTGGATCTGAAGCTGGAGATGGAGAATCCTGGGAGCTTCGAGGTAGCCTCGAGTCGATGTAATCAACGCTTGTAAATTTACTTAACTGGCACCACGTGGAGAGGAGAGTCATAAAGGCGGAGAAGAAAGTGGTATCCAGGCTTCAAGGATAGCGAAAGCGACTGTTGGGATGGGATGCAAGACGTCTATACAATAACAACTGTATATTTTTTCACACTCAAATCTAAAAATAGTAAATACGAGGAACTAAACTAAACCCTAAACTAAACTAAACTAAGCATTAAGCAATTGCATCAGCGAGCAACCACAAACATACGATAAAACTGAAGGGAGGACGCTAGCTGTTCGGAAACGGAAAAAAAACTGACCGAACGATCGATCGGATCGGTTATTATTGATTATATATATTATCGAGACACGGAACATGCATAACGAAGAAGAAGGGATAAGCGAAATTCAAGCACACAGCATACTTATTGTATTAAATTTAACAACTAATTGATGATGGAGAAAGATGGAGAACAAAGAGGAGGAGGAATAAGTAACTAAAACATACATACATATATGCATAACGCACGCTATGGTTTATCGTATATTACAAATATATATATATATAGGAAATAAATGCATAAATTAACATTAACATTACATGAGATGCAACAATTGTGTATGATGAATAGTTTTTAAAAGAATTCTACCACTTACTAATTAATACCCTATATATTACAACAACAACAATGTGCGCAGCAGACAAAACTCAAACAGCAAGCAAAGGCAAACACAAGTAAAGCCCCAATTCGATTTACCTATATATACTGATTGTAATTGCAATTAAATGCGCAGATTTTACGCAGCAAGAGAGGAGTAATAATGATGAGGATGTTAATGTCGATGAATGGAACATTAAAACAATATTGTACATACTTAACTATTATGTAAATTTCCACTGTATTTTTTTTCGTTTTTACGCAATGTTACAAGGCACACACATGTAAGTGGCAGCACTGCATTTCGTATTTCGAATTTTGTATTTCATGTATGTCGTTTTGGGTTGGTTTTCGAAAATTCGTCTTCGATTTCGAGACGAACTTTTGAACAAAATCAATGCAACACACAGACAAAAGAAAGAAAGAAGAAAACAATTAACAAATAAAATCAAATTAGGTGATATAAATATATAAATATACATAGCGCATATATATACATACATAATGCATATATATATATATATATAAAACAAGATTGGAAAACGAAAAACTGGAACAACAAACACCCTGTAATTGCTGTAATTTTTTATGTTAATTGTATTATTTGCTGGAAGTGCTGCTGCTTCACTTTATTTTTTATATATATATCGAACTTACTTAAGGCGTAAATGACAAGATAAATAATTAGGTTTTTATCGTAATCTTAATTTAAAATATATTAAATAAATAAAATAAAAAACCAATAAGCAAAACGAAATCCAAACAAACAAAAACAACATAAATGCTACAAACAAAAAACACAAAGCGAAGCGAAGCAAATCGAACTAAAAGCTGTAGAGAAGCACGCAAACCGACTATATTACCACACACACTACACTCCTCTCCACCCCACACACCCCCCAACCAACCAGCTTGGTGTTAGGAATTCGAATTCGAAACATCGCATCGGGTGCACTGTGCACACCAATTTGTATACTAAACTTTCTCACATACATAATTATAATGTCGTGCTACATACGAGAGAGAGACAGAGATCGAACTCCCGATCCTGGCTTCTAGTTCTCCCGGCAATCATCCTGGATATATCGGGCTGGTTTGCCTGGGCAGATCCGGAGGAACGAACAGAGATTGAGAGAGAGATGAGATAATAGAAAAGTGCTGCTGTTGATACGTGTGTATTCGTGTAGTTGTTTGCAAACAAAAAATATTATAACTCAGCATCTCGATATCGGATATATATAACGTGTAGTTACTAGTGTATAATTTTGCTAGGATGTAAATGTATGTCCCTCAAAACTTAATTTAATTATTTAATTAATATACATACATATATGATATAAAAAGCATTTGTTTTAATTTTTGAGTGATCCCCGAATCTTTGGGGATTGAGATCAAGCTTCGAATCGCGAAGTCACTACAATAAAAAAAAATTACTGAAAACTACTGATGGAAGAGTTATAGGGACTGATTGGATTCTATGGATCGAAAATGTTAAAGCCCCGTAAAAAGATAAATGTCGAATTTTCATTTCGAATCGACAGAATTCGATTTGAATGGAAATTGGGGAAACGGGGGTTATCATGGCATAAGTGGAACTCCACCTCCAGTAGAAATTGGCGTCAATGAGAAGATTTATATTAGCTTATTCTTTAGCAAGCATTGAGAAAAATGAACTAAATTGTGCTGTGAAGGTAAAACCCGGTAAAAATCAATTATTTTTTTTACAAAATATTAATTTTATATATTGAATTATATTTTCTAAAATTTGCAATTTAATTTCCGTCAAAATTATGTTGAAAATAGGGTAAATAATTTTAAAATCTCGGTTGATATTTATTTATTTACCTGTTTATTATTAGTTTTTTATTATTTTCAAGGTTATTAGTTAGTTTCTTATTTAATGTTTTTGTTTTTAATCGATTATATTGCCAGTTTTAGCTTTTATGCGATTTTTAAAAATTGTAGTATGCACATATATTGAATACCCACTGTACCAAGAGTACTTATCGGGTACACACTGTAACACTTTGTTGCAGTGTTTACAAAAGTCATGAACCTCAAGTGGACGAAATATGAACTGCCCACTTATACATTGGCCCGCACACAAATAGTGCAAGTGTCAGCATAAATGCAACACGAGCGGACCACATGTATGTATGTGCATATATCTCCGCGCTTAGCCTTAAGCGAGCATAGCTATGTGTTTATGTATTTAAGAATATATAACCGTCTCTCTGCCGCCGCCTGCGAGCAGCGCAGCTACGAGACTTAGCCTTAATTAGACTTAAGAAATATTGTAAAAGACAGAGACATTCTGATCGTTGGAGCGGCACCTCAGCTGCTCCTATTAATAAAGAAACCCAACATTTAAATATATCCCTTGGAGTTTTCTATTGGCAATCATATCATAACATGGCGACCGTGACAGTTATATCTTGACTATAAAAGGACCTCACATTCGGAAGGATTAATAAAAAAAAAAACTGGACTTGGAACTGAAAAAATAAATTCGAGAGAGCTGGACTTGGAAGGAAAAAATAAATTCGAGAGAGCTGGACTTGGAATGAAAAAAATAAATTCGAGAGAGCTGGACTTGGAATGAAAAAATAAATTCGAGAGAGCTGGACTTGGAATGAAAAAAATAAATTCGAGAGAGCTGGACTTGGAATGAAAAAATAAATTCGAGAGAGCTGGACTTGGAATGAAAAAATTTTTTTGAAAAACGGAGGAAAAATGGAAAACGGCAAAAACGCAGTGAGTGGAGTGTGATGTGCGAAAAAAGTGGAGTGATGAACAAGCTAAAGGCCAGAAAGGCTGAGTTACTAAAGCTAATGAATAGCGGAAGTAGCTTAGAGTGAAGGCAATGGCCAATCGCGGAGGAGTTGCGAAAAAAATAAAAAAGAGAATAGCACACCTAAAGTGGCTACTTTACGTAAATACTCCACCTCCCGCATGGGCTACGACCCAAAAACTTCAGATGGAATTAGATTTCCTGAAGGAACAAATTAATAAAAATAAACGCCCAAAAATCGCCGCCACTCACTCAGTGCCAATAAAAAAAGTTAATGAAAAAATAATAACAAAACCTCCATCGCCCAAGCCATTACCGGAACTCAAAAAGACGTGCCCTGCCGACTGCCCTGGACCGCTGAACAGTGTGCATTGCAAATACACATGCACAAGGAAAGACGATTAGTGCGAGAGGCAATCCGCCCCTTACACCTCCGTGGGAAAAGTTGCCTGTGCGAAGCCAGCACCGGTACCGCCTGAGCCCATAGGCCCAGGACAGCAGCAGCAGACATAAAGCGTGGGAGGCACGACCGCCACCTGCGCCATCGAGGGAACGTCAGCGTAGCCAAACCGGCGACGACCAGCTGACGTGGTCAGAAGCGGCTCAGACCAAGGAAAAAAAAGGGAAGCGCATATATTTTTTTTACCAATGCACTGCGTTGCATAATTTTTTTGATTGCACTGCGATGCATATTTTTTTTTATAATATAATATAACTTGTAAAATTGAGCGGAACCTTTTCTGCCCAATTAGTCGTATGGCCCGTATAGCTGTACAAATAATAGGTAGGAAAAAATGTTAGACAACTAAGATTCTTTTAAAAAAAAAAATTTTCCTTTTAATGAGAAGTAATAGAATAAGTAAAACAGATCAAACAAATGATTCTGACTATTACTTCTCAGAAAAATTATATAAAACTAAAAAATACAACCCAATTGAAAATAAAAGAGAAAATGAAAAACCAATAGATACAACATTAGAAATGGGTCTTGTTGATTTAAAAACTGTGGATTCCACTGCAAATGTAATTAATAAGGTGGAGACACAAAATATTGATTCACAGTTAACAAACATTTTATTGTCAATCATTGTTTTTATTCTGTGCGCAGTCATTTTGTATAAAGCTTATATGTTCCACAATAGGTGCATAACAAAAAGAGCAATAAATAAAAGCCAGGCTAATGACCTGGACAAGATATAATAAGCGCTCACAATATTTGAAATAAAATGTTTTTGAACTAATATCCAAAAATAAGAAAATAATATATAGAATAAAAACAAAAATATGTATGACTATGTAAAATATATTAAGAACTAAAAAACAAATAAAAAAAAAAATATAAGAAATACATTACTTGTAATTAAATAATAATGATTTAAAATAATAAATAATTAAAAAAAAAATCAGCACAATGTCTAGTAATAAAGCAGACATTAGGAGTACCGATATGAGTGAGGAGATGCAGAAAATTGCCATTGATTGTGCAAGACAGGCTCTTAACGAGAATAGCATCGAAAATAAGATTGCCGAACACATTAAAAATCAGTTCGATATACAATTCAAACCTAAATGGCATTGCATTGTCGGCACTGAATTCGGATCTTATGTATCTCACGAACCAAACCATTTCATCTATTTCTATTTGGGCAAACTAGCCATTCTATTGTTTAAGAGAGGTTAGAAATAGGAAGTTAGTTATGATTCGAGCTTCGTTCACAAAATAATTCCATTAAATAATGGAATGGGACGAATTATACAAGGAATTAAACTATATAAAAATTGATTTTGACAAATCGTATAAGTCATTATCAAGAACTCGGCAAGCACAGCAAAATACTGTGAACAAACATGCTGAAATATTAGTAAACCGCTTTAACACTGCGCGTATACTGATACATGACCAGAGAGACCGGCTAGACAAAGCCCATTGGTCTCGAGTATCAAAGTTCTTGAACAGATTGCGAGAGAACTTAATATTCGTTAAACAAAGGTATAACTTGGCCATTTCAGTGCCAACTATACTAAACACCCCTTTGACAATAGAGACAGAGTCAGAATTATCAGATTCGCCAGCCCTTGAGCCGGCTGAGATAGATAACCCCGTCTCTACAGACCCCGAAATAGAGGAAAAAGATATAAACAACCTCACTATTCCTGCAGTCCTCATTCAATCTGAATTATCAGATCAGGACCTGACGGACACGGATAATAACGACAGCATTGTAGAAGTAAAACCGACCACAATGGCTGACGAAACCATTGCCCAAAGGGCATATATTAAGGAGATTTCGAGTACCATCCCGGAATTCAACGGGCAAAGGATACAGCTTCAGAGATTTGTAACAGCTTTGAAGTTGGTTAACCTTACGAAAGGCACTTTCGAAAATTTAGCCGTAGAAGTTATTAAATCCAAAATTGTAGGATCAACGCTGTACAGAGTACAGAATGAAACAACAATAGAAGCAATAATAAAGAAACTGCAAGACACTATAGTCGGTGAAACATCCGACGTGGTGAAAGCAAAAATGTCAAAAACAATACAGAAAGGCAAAACAGCCGAAAAATTCACATCAGAAATAGACAACCTACGAAAGCTCCTCGAAGCTTCATATATTGACGAAGGCCTTTCGGCCGAACACGCTGACAAATTCAGCACGAAGGAAGCCATCACCACAATGGTTAAAAATTGTGAGCATGGCAGACTAAAAACAATATTAGAAGCAGGAAATTTCACGAACATGAATGAGGCCGTCACTAAGTACATACAATGTAGTACTGAAATGACAGGTAATTCCAATTCAATATTGTACGCCCACCGAGGAAACAACTATCGCGGTAACAATTACAGATACAATTATCGCGGTAGGGGTAATAGCCGAGGTAACTACCGAAACAATGGCTATAACCAAAATAACGGTTACAACCGGAATTATAATAATCAAAACAGTAATTATAATAGAGGTAATAACCGTGGTGGAAATAACCGTGGCGGAAACAACCGCGGGACATCCAATAATCAGAATAATGTCCGAGTAACCCAAGGTAACTCGGGAAACTAGCAGAACCCTTCAGCTATTTAGAGCCCAAAAATGGCTCAGTAAAAACCATCAACCTTAATCTCAGCATCTTTGTAAAAATTATCAATGAAAGAACAGGTAAACCTTATACACTGTTGCTTGACACTGGTGCAGATATATCTATATTAAAAGAAAATGTAGATATATTTGAAAATGTAAATGATAAAATTCATACCCAAATATCGGGAATAGGTGAAGGCACAATCTCTTCAAAAGGTTTAGCCTGTATAGAACTAACTACAGGTAAATATATAATTCCGCACGACTTCTATTTAGTCGAGCAAAATTTCCCAATACCTAGTGATGGCATACTAGGAATAGATTTCATAAAACAATATAATTGCCAATTAGATTTCACACAGAGTGGCGACTCACTAATTCTTCGCCCAAACAACTTAAATTATCCCATTAAATTACAAATACTTCATACCTGTGAAAATAATGCCACAGTACTCCCAGCTCGTTCCGAAGTTGTCCGTGAAATACAAATTCCCTCAGTAAAAAATCAAATACTGATATTAAATCAAGAAATTGATGAAGGAATTTATATCGCAAATACGATATCCAATCACAAAAATACTTATGTCCGTATTATAAATACAACAAATTCCAATAAGATTGTAAATTTAAATAAAATTAAATATGAAACTCTAAATAATTATGATATAATAAAAGAAACTAACGAAGGAAGAGATGACTTCGTTATGAAAAAGCTAATTAAAAACTTTCCGCCTTTGTTCAAAAATGAATTAAAAGAGTTATGCACCAGATATACAGACATATTCGGACTGGAAACCGAATCGATAACAACAAATAATTTTTACAAGCAAAAGCTTAGAGTGAAGGATGATGAGCCTGTATACATTAAGAACTATAGAAGCCCTCACAGCCAAGTACAAGAAATCCAATCTCAAGTGCAAAAATTGATAGATGACAAAATAGTCGAACCATCAACTTCAGCTTATAATAGCCCCCTTTTATTAGTTCCGAAGAAGTCCCTCCCGGACTCTGACAAGAAAAAATGGCGATTAGTAATCGACTATCGTCAAATTAATAAAAAGCTATTGTCCGATAAATTCCCACTACCTAGAATTGATGATATTCTAGATCAACTAGGTAGAGCAAAATATTTTTCATGCCTAGACTTAATGTCTGGCTTTCACCAAATTGAACTTGAAAAAAGTTCCAGGGATATAACGTCATTTTCAACGAGCAATGGCTCGTATCGCTTTACGCGATTACCATTTGGCTTGAAGATAGCCCCAAACTCATTTCAGAGAATGATGACTATCGCCTTCTCTGGATTAGAGCCTTCGCAAGCATTTCTTTATATGGATGACTTAATAGTCATAGGATGTTCCGAAAAACATATGCTCAAGAACTTAACTGATGTCTTTGAGAAATGTAGGCAACATAACCTAAAGTTACATCCTGAAAAATGTTCATTTTTCATGCATGAAGTCACATTTTTGGGACACAAATGCACAGATAAAGGAATCTTGCCAGACGATAAAAAATACGACGTTATAAAGAATTACCCAGTCCCACATGATGCGGACAGCGCTAGACGATTCGTTGCTTTTTGCAATTACTATAGGCGCTTTATAAAAAATTTTGCCGACTATTCTCGTCACATAACCAGGTTATGTAAAAAAGATGTAAAATTCGAATGGACATCTGAATGCCAGAATGCCTTCGATCATCTTAAAACGGCACTTATAAATCCAACACTGTTACAATATCCAGATTTTTTTAAAGAATTCTGCATAATAACCGATGCAAGTAAGCAAGCGTGTGGAGCGGTTCTAACTCAAAACCATAATGGTCTCCAACTTCCAATTGCATATGCATCACGATCCTTTACTAAAGGAGAAAGTAACAAAAGTACCACTGAGCAAGAATTAGCCGCTATTCATTGGGCTATAACACATTTTCGACCATATATTTATGGAAACCACTTTACGGTTAAAACAGACCATAGACCACTAACATATTTGTTCTCAATGGTAAATCCTAGCTCTAACACGTATGAGGCTTGAATTAGAGGAATTCGATTTTACGGTAGAATACCTGAAGGGTAAAGATAACTACGTAGCTGATGCATTATCAAGAATAACCATCAAGGAGCTACAAAACATTACTGGAAGTATAAAAAAAGTCACTACAAGAAATCAAAGTAGACAGAAATCCTGCGCAGGAGACAAAGAAACAGAATTGCCTAGGCAATCTGAAGAAAAAGCTTCAAAGCCCAACGTATATGAAGTCATTAATAATGATGAAGTACGTAAAGTAGTGACCTTGCATGTAAATAATAAAATGTGTTTATTCAAACACGGAAAGAAAATTACAGCAAGTTATGATGTTAGCGATTTGTATACTAATGGAACCTTTGACTTAGGTCAATTCTTCCAAAGGCTTGAAAAGCAGGCCGGTATTAACAAAATCAGCCAACTCAAAGTGGCACCGTGGGAAAATATCTTTGAACTAGTTTCAACTGATAATTTTAAAATAATGGGCAATAAAATATTGAAATTATTAAGAGTAGCGCTACTCAACCCGGTGACCGTAATAAAAAATAATAAAGAAAAAGAAGCAATACTGTCTACATTACATGATGATCCAATACAAGGTGGTCACACAGGCATTACAAAAACCTTGGCCAAGGTCCAGAGACACTATTACTGGAAAAATATGTCTAAAGACATAAAAGAGTACATAAGAAAATGTCCAAAATGCCAAAAGTCTAAAACGACTAAACATACTAAGACCCCATTAACTATAACCGAAACTCCGCAACGAGCTTTCGACAGGGTAATTGTGGATACAATTGGTCCACTACCAAAATCAAATAATGGAAATGAATACGCAGTAACACTCATCTGCGATTTAACTAAATATTTAGTAGCTATACCCATACCAAACAAAAGTGCAAATACAGTAGCAAAAGCTATATTTGAAGATTTTATTCTAAAGTACGGTCCAATGAAGACGTTCATTACGGACATGGGAACGGAATATAAAAATTCAATTATTGAAGATCTATGTAAAAACTTACATATTAAAAACATTACTTCAACTGCACACCATCACCAGACAGTAGGAACCGTGGAGCGAAGCCACAGAACACTTAATGAGTTCATTCGTTCATACATCTCAGTCGACAAAACAGATTGGGATGTATGGCTACAATACTTCGTTTATTGTTTTAACACAACCCCCTCTATGGCACATGATTATTGTCCATATGAACTAGTTTTTGGTAAAACTTCAAATTTGCCAAAACATTTCAATAGCATAGATAGAATAGAACCCCTTTATAATATAGAAGACTATGCTAAGGAATCAAAATTTAGATTAGAACAGGCATATAAGAGAGCTAGAATAATGCTAGATGTTAATAAACAAAAACAAAAAGATAGATACGATAAAAATAGCTTAGACTTTGAATTAAAAATAGGCGATCAGGTTTTATTAAAAAATGAAACTGGCCATAAGCTGGACTTTAAATATACAGGTCCTTATAAGGTAGAAGAAATAGGAGATAGAGATAACATAACTATAACAAACATTAAAAATAAAAAACAAGTAGTACACAAGGATAGATTAAAACCTTTTATTTCATAATTAATTTAGTTCTTTCTATATTTCACGTATGGCCATACATGAGTAAATACGATAAACAACAATTAATTCTAAAATTATAAATAACATACATAGCATAAGTATCATATATACCAATACACAAAAAAAAAAAAAAAAAAAAAAAAACAACAAAAATATATATATAAGTATATATGTATAAATATACCTAATTATAAAATAACTTCATTATATTACGTTATTTTTCAAAAGGAGGGAGATGTAGTATGCACATATATTGAATACCCACTGTACCAAGAGTACTTATCGGGTACACACTGTAACACTTTGTTGCAGTGTTTACAAAAGTCATGAACCTCAAGTGGACGAAATATGAACTGCCCACTTATACATTGGCCCGCACACAAATAGTGCAAGTGTCAGCATAAATGCAACACGAGCGGACCACATGTATGTATGTGCATATATCTCCACGCTTAGCCTTAAGCGAGCATAGCTATGTGTTTATGTATTTAAGAATATATAACCGTCTCTCTGCCGCCGCCTGCGAGCAGCGCAGCTACGAGACTTAGCCTTAATTAGACTTAAGAAATATTGTAAAAGACAGAGACATTCTGATCGTTGGAGCGGCACCTCAGCTGCTCCTATTAATAAAGAAACCCAACATTTAAATATATCCCTTGGAGTTTTCTATTGGCAATCATAACATAACAAAATAACGAATTTCTGTCTTGACAGTTTTAGTGTGGCCAGTTGTTAAGAAGAAGGAAAAAGTGCTTTTCATAAATGTTCTTAGTATTTTTAACCGAATAGCCTGAGGTCATCTTATAGGAAATAAGCAGTGTTGCCAACTTTTCAGGGCATAAAAAAGCTAATACAACCGTTAAAACGAGCTAAAAAAAAGTCAGAAAATTTTTATATTAGCTAAATATAAAACTTAAATATTGTAACGATCATTTTATTTATTAAGACTGTTTATTATTATTGGTCAAATATATAAAAGAAATTGTCAAGTTATTTAATTATCTTCTCTGGTGGATCGCCTATCATAAAAAACCTCATCTAGCAGTTTAACAAAAGTTTTTTATCAATCTGGGAAAATGTAGATGAGAACGTTTGTGCTTGGCATCTGTATGCAAGTCGTTAGATGTGTTTAAAAAGTTAAATTAAGATCAATTTTGATATAAAAAGAGCTATATTTCACGCAGGCCGTTAGTTTACCATTTATCCCGCAATTTGGGTTTGAAATACGCCAGATCTAGCCGGCAAAAAGCTGAATTGGCAACGCTGGTAATAGAGTGCATGTTGAGCCGGCAATAATTTTAATTTAATAAAATGGACCTACACACGCTGCTGCAACGTGCCCAGAACCTGACGAATGAGGCCAAAGCGGATTGCGAACTGCCTCCGGTGGAGAGGACGCTCCAGCAGGTCCTGCAGGCCACCAACGAGCTGCATGCGCGCGTCACACAAACAGGCGGGAAAGAGATCCAGGCGTAAGTAAACAAACGGGAATGCTGTGCTAATATCTGGTTAATCCCGCCATGTTTCTGGAACAGGCACATCTTGCTGGGCTCCAAGGGCGTGGATCTGCCCAAGCTTAACCAGAAGCTGGAGGCACTGAGTGCACGCAAAACCTTCGAACCCCTGGACGTGGTGAAGGCCGACACAGATGTGTGCACCTTTCTCAAGACCGAGCGCGAGAATGCCATTCTCTCGGTGATCGAGGACACCAACAAGAATGTGAGTGAGCATTTGCAGTAGTTTTCCTGAATTGACACATTTGTCCGCCACCTCCGCAGATCAGCGACTCGGTGAGCAAGCAGAAGTGGGCCACCATGAACAGCGTGTGGAACGAGGAGAAGACCCGGTTGCTGGACGCCCTGGTGGCTCCCTCCCAGAACTTTATCGACCTTCAGCGCCTGCCCGAGCCCACCATTTTGAATCAACACTGCCAGCCGCGTTCCTGCCTCGACGGCATGGAACTTTTGTACGCCCAGGAGATTCGTCAGTACAATGAGCTGCTGTTGAAGGGCAGCAACCGTCCAAACCTCGTGCAGAAGTTCGCCCAACTTTCCAGCAGTTTTCGGGATCCGCAGCTAACGGACATGTGGACCCTTTTGGCCTGTGTCACCCAAGTGACCGAGCCGCTAAATTGCGATCCGGTCAAATCCCGTCAACAGCGACCAGAGTTCGTGGCCCATGCAAAATCCTACTTGGAGCGGCGTTACAAGCTATACATGTCGTCGCAGGCTGGTAGCTGTTCTTCCAGCTCACAGCTAGTACTGGCCTACGTGTGCCACCGGTTCAGTCCCCAGCAGACCATTGGCCTCGTGGATACGGTGGGCGGCAAGCCCCTGTGGCCGCTTGTCTACTACGGTCTGCGCTGTGGATCCACCGAGACGGCGGTCAATTTCCTGCGGGAGGCGGGAGCCAGTCACGACGACTTTGCGCAGCTGATTGAGGACAGGAATGCGGGTGAGAGTAATTCCCGGATCGAGAGCCAGCTGAGACTGCAGTACGCCAACAAGATTCGCAACTCCACGGATGCGTACAAGAAAGCCGTTTACTGCATTCTTCTGGGCTGCGACGTCAACGAAGTGCACGGTGAGGTGGCCAAGACCATTGACGATTTCCTGTGGATCCGACTTTCCATGCTTCGTCCTGGTGACGCCGTCGGCTACGGTCAGCTGCAGACGCTGATTCTGGAGAAATACGGCGAGAAATACTTTAATGCTACCCAGCAGCCGTACCTCTACTTCCAGACCCTCGCCCTCACGGGGCAGTTTGAGGCCTCCATCGAGTTCATGGCTCGGCGGGACAGCACCCGTGTCCATGCTGTCCACATGGCCATAGCCCTGCACGAGTTGGGCATGCTGGGCGGAGCTCGCAGCGTTTCGCAGCCACTGCTCTCCATCGATATCGTCGATCCGCAGCCATTGCGTCGCCTAAACCTATCTCGTCTCATCCGGCACTATGTGCATCGTTTCGAACGCACGGACACCACGGAGGCCCTGCACTATTACTACACTCTGCGTTGCTTAAGGGATCCCAAGGGACGAAACATGTTTCTGACGTGCGTCTGCGATCTGGTGGTGGACAGTGGAGTCTTGGACACCTCCAGATTCGACCTAATATTCGGCCCGCGGCAGACTGAGGTTGACCAGGATGAGGTTACAGGGTGAGTTCAGTAGATTTTGTGAACTTTAATTTAATTTATAGCATTTTATTAGATATCCTAAGATCCAATGACTGATTAATATGTATTTTATGTTTCCAGTGGCCTTTTCCATCAATTCGATTGCCCGGAGTTTGACACCCGTACCATGGCCGGACTTGTTGCCGAAGAGTTGGCTTCGCGCGGCAACTTTGAGATGGCGGTGCGTCTTTACGAGATGGCTGGCAGGTATAATCTTGCCCTGAAGCACTTGTCCATTCTGCTGGCCCAAGTGGTTCAGCTGCCCACCGTGGAGGGATCGTTGCGGGCACGGCTCGAGCCAGAGGCGGAGCGCTTTAGCCGGCTCTTGGCCAGCGATAGCATCGAAGTGGAGCCAAAGATGAGGTGCAGCTTTGTGCTGCTAAAGGATCTGCTCATTTTCTTCAACTATTTTCACGAGGGTATACTCGATGCTGCCTTGGAACAGCTGCAGCGCACCCGACTGATGCCCAGCACAAGCGACGACGTGGAGCTCTGTCTGGCCAATGTGAAGCGCCTCAGCGGTGAGGTGATCAAGGTGGTGCCCGACGTAATTGTGGCAGCCATGGAGATTACCCACAAACAGTACAAAAAGTTGAAGGCGGACGGAAACGTTGGCGCTCTGGAACAGCGCGAGATGCAGTCGCTGCGGGAGCGGGCCAAGGCACTGTCAAACATGGCCGCAACAATGCCGTATCGTCTGCCGTACGACACCAACCGGCGGCTGATGCAGCTGGAACTGGTGATGCACTGAATAAAGGTATTTTAAGCTCTGAAGAGATTCCTGAGAGCCTCTCATTTCATTAGCACTATGATGTACTCCTCTTCCTCCTCCTCCTCATTGTGAGTAAGATCCCTTTGTTTTTTCTCCAGCTCTTTAATACGAAGGAGAGCAGTTTCCAGTTGTTGTTCCAGTTCATGACAGTTGCCACAAGATTTTGGTGGGTTACCCTCCTTGGAGTATTCCTCGTCGATGCCTTCGTCCTCGCTTTTAAAGTACAGCTTCTTCACGGGTTCAAACTCACTCTTGACGCGCTCTTCCAGGGGATCTTCCTCGTCCAGACCCAAAAAGAACTCCGGCTTGGAGTCCTTGGGCAGGTTGCTGTTTCTGTTGGGCAGCAAGCTCCTGCGGAAGTGTCGTCCGCAGATGAACAACCACTTGTTGTCGCCCGTGAGGCGACATATGTCGAGCCACTCTTTTCGAAGCTGCGGATCAGAGGGAAAGAAATGCAGCCTGTCTGGTGGGGAACGTGATTGGCAGTTCCTGACGCTGCATTTTCGAACAAATGACTTTCTTCTCGTTGGGATGCTGTGATGCCGCACCTCTTTTTTACCTGGAAATTGGTGAAAATGAGGAAGAAGCTTGAAAGGATCCATCTGTTGGTGGCTTACCCAAGAAAAGTGTTGGAACTGCCCAGGAGAACACCTTGGCCTTTCCGAAACACTGTGATTCAAAGTGACGTCGGCACACCCGCTGATTGTAGAGATTTTGATGTTTTGCGAGGCCTATGTTCTCTGTCCACTTGGCTCGGATAACCGGATTAACCGGAAACTTATACATGGAGCGCTTGTCCTGGTGGCCACTTTCGGCACAATTTGGTACAATACAGCGAAGATTTCCGTTCTTTGATTTTTTTCTCATTTTTTCGGCCGTGTTAACTATTTGGCTTAAACAAGACTGTTGCGTGGGTAAGAGAAAGGTGAAAGCCACAAGTGTTGGTAGGCGCTTCAAAAGGTAAATTTGGGTCAAGATCAGGGCCATGGTCGTCTTGAGCGGCCAGAACGGTAATCTCTATAACCAGGCATCTTACTTTCAAGTTTCATTAGTATCCGCTGAACACACTACCGGTAAAGTGATCCATTGTTTAGTGAAATGTCCAATATTTAAATGGCTTGTTTGTTTGTTTTCTTTTTAACTGAAATTTATTTGAATTTAATTTTGTGTGCGTTTGCAGTATTTTTTAGTACATTCTGTGCTACCTTCATGATTATTTAAATACGGTCACTCACACATTTTTAATTTACCCGCACAATTCTGTTAACTCTGGGTTTCATTTCACCCGGAGAAATTAGTTCTCTCTCATTTTTTGAAATGTTTTTTAAATTCACCCGCAAAATTCTGTTAACTTTCTTAAGTTGTGTGGCCAGTGTGCCAGTCTAACGGAAACATCGATTGGTCAAAAATATAGATGATTTTAAAAGTTACAATCGATGTTTTCATCGGTTTTCTCCGCACCTCTACTTTGCACTACCTGATGGAATTTCTAAAAATTCAGAAACGGTCACTCTGAAAACGAAGCAACATTACGACGCGTTCGCGGCGCAAAAATTTTTAATATAATTAAATTTCGTACATTTCCGCTGAACAAATCCGAATCTGAGCACAAAAACGAAGTGTGCTGTGTGTGTAAATGGCATTGGTCAAGGTGGTGCCTCTGGCAGAACGTCGTTGAAGGAAATATTCATTTTTGTTGCCTTCGTTACGGAAAAGTGCCTTGACTGCCCGTGTGTGAGTGTGCGTGCGTATAATTAAACAAAAGTATTAAGCAAACTCGCATATTTTGCAATACGCTCGCTGCGAAAGTAAAAAGAGAGTCCGTGATAATTGTCGCAGCTGCTGCGTCGCAGGCACTTCCTTCTTGTTTTTGTTCGGGACACGAATTTCATATATTCGCAGCAGCTGCCTGTTGTTCAGTGTCTGTGTGTGTTAAAGTGCGCCTTGTTGTTGTTTCACCGCTCGTTAACCACTACCTTGAAAGATAGAGAAAGAGGGAGGCGAGAGCAAAGCAGAGTGCAAAGTTGATGCCGTTCAACTAAGCCTTTGATAGTGACGACAACAACAAATACGAATTAACTGTGAGTGTGCCAGTGTGTGTGTGTGGCGGCATTAGTCACTTTTGGTCTTGGCTTTTAACTTTTTGTCCGCTTTTGGAGCGCATCGCCAAAGAGGGTCTTGAAAAGCAAAAAGAGAGACGGAGATCGGATCGGATCGAAAAGGTTAGTTACCCGCAATTGACATTTATTTGTATTTGCTTGTTTTTGCTACACCCATCGGTTCGCCCGTGCCAACTTTATTCATTATTATTATTATTTTTCGTTTTCATTGAAGTTTGCACAAGCTTCATACATATTTACTCGATTGAAATTCGCCTCAAGGTCGTATTTGTTAATTAATTAACTGTTTGTCTGTGCGCTTTGTTATTAGTATTGCCAGAGAAAAATAAAAAAAAAACATTGAAGCTATTGTACAACACGAAAATATTGCATAAACGCGATATGCTACGCTAGTTCCGACGGCTTACTTAAGCAGCTTATACCGATAAGGCGAACGCTGTGACATTTATGGATGAGAACCCAGCACCCACAATATTTCATTTTCACCCTTTGCAGCTGAACAACTGTAGGAATTGGGTTACAATCCCAATAACATACACCGAAAATGCATTACTTAAGCTTCTTTTCCCTCAAAAAAAAAATTAAGACTCTGGGCATTTCGTTTTCGTTTTGTCACTTTCGGGTGCAGCAGGTGTAGCAGTTGCAGTTGCGCTTACCTCACTTTCCAGCTGACTGATTTTTCAGCCTATCCTCACATGGCTCTCTCATGGCGCCATTTGGCATACCGCCAACTAGCATGTCTTCCATTTGCTCCTTTCATCATCCCCCGGTCATAGTTGATAAGACTTTTTCCAGAATAATCATCATCAGAAAACAGGAAGTTTTTATCGCTGAACTGCAAGAGAGAAGTATGAGCTAAGTCATTCATGACGAATAAAATATATCATACTTTTAAATTTACATTTAAATAGAAAAAGCTAGAAGGAAAATTACTTTCGGAAAGCTAAAGTTTTTGTACACTTGCAGTTTCCAATTGAATTAAATATGATCGTATCGGAAATCGATCATACCTAAGCTTTAAATATCCGCATTTCTTTGAATTTTGCTGACTGATCCTCCAATCGCAGCCTTAACTACTTTTGAATTTTATGTGCAATGCACCGAGCAGTCCTTTGTGTGCTATTTACTATTTAATACACAAAAGACTTAAAAGAATAAGGACTAAAACTAAACAATTTTTTGTCCAAAGGCAGAGTGGTACAATTTGTATCCTCTAAGTAGAAACAAAAGTTTCTTTTTTAAGGCATTTGTTTCTGCAAAAGAACAAGATTTTGCACACACTCGATACACACATGTGAATGCACTTAAACATTGTGGGTGTGTACCATTCCAAAGGGCTGCTGCTGCAAGCATTCCAGCTCCGATTGTATTCAACTTTGACCCACATTCGGCAAGTGTCGCCCCGCCATGGAACGCCATGAGTGGATTGGATTGGATAACGGAGGAGGAGGAGGAGAAGGAGGCGTCTCCGTGATGGATGTCAACCGTGCAGGCCGCACTGCATGCATATATATGTATTTTATGTTCGAACGTGCAATTTTTAGCCAGCATTGTTTGGCCAGAATTTGTCGGCGCAACAAAACTACATTGTATGTATGAGTAGTCTGTCTCTATGAATCGCTGAGTGTGTGCAAATACGCTTTTAGAATGAGCTGCACGAGCTCTGGAATGGCATATAGAGATGTGTGTTGGTTGTGTGTAGAAAAAAACAAAACAGGGAAACGTGCTGACATCGTAGAAAAATACAGTCGATATTACCAATTTTTATTTCACCTATCCAAGTACACTTTTTTTCTTTTCGTTCTACAGAAAACGGAAAAGGAAAATATACGAGCAGACAATGCAAAAGCTTGCTACTACTACTTATAATAAAAAACCAAACCCGTTTTTAACGTTTCCATTTTGATTATATTCTTCTCTCCGGCTTTGTCCCGTCTCCCTTGCGGTTGAGTTTCGGCTATTTAATCATTGGGAAGCTGTTTTTTGGCCATTCGCCTAAAACGCTAATTTTGCGCTGATCAAATATTTACACACATGTGGTGTGTGTGTGTGTGTGTGTGTGTCTGTACATATATGTTTATTTGACTAGAATCTAGATTGTTGTCGCGCCAGATTCAAGCTGTGTCCATAAACGCTCATTAACCGCTGGAGAATCAAATTAATCTTTAACCCTCTGATGATAAAGAGCTCTTATTTACCGAAGCCGAAGCTCCTCCATTTCGATTAAACCTTAACCTCAAAGACATGCACAAAGCGTGGCTCTGTTCCACTCTCATCTCGATCACTCTTTATCTGGTTGATGTAAATTGAATGACTTTTCGGGCTTTGTTCTTCTTTGTAATTTGCTTTAATTGCATGAGCGCATTGCGGGCACGTTTTCCCCGACATTACGTTACGTTATATTGGGCAGGTTGAAAAAAAAGAAGACGCTTTTATTAGGAAAAACAATACAAAAAGCGAAAAATTGAGGCGTGTTTTTATTTAGGTTCATTTAACTTTTCATGCCTGGCATTAAATTCAATTGACTTCGGCGCTACGCAGTGCGTCGCCTTCGTTTCGTATTGATGTGATATGGAGGCTTTTGTTGCTGCTGCTCCCGTTTGCTATTTTTACGCTACACACAAAACAAAATTTATGATACTTAACAATATTTATACAGGTTTGATTTTGATTGAATTTTTTTGTTGTTATTACGTTGATAAGATTAAACCTTAAGAACCTTCGGAAACGAGAGTAGGATCGAGTTAAGCTTAGATTATGGTACATAAGTTTCTAAATTATTTATCGAATCTATAATCTGAATCAGAAACAGATCTTTTAGTTTTATAAATGGGATTGTGAATACATTTCTGTAATATTATAAAGTTTTCTGAAATTTTAATGCGAAACAAAAGTGATTGCTATTTATTTATATTACCATGCAGCTTTATAATTACAAAGTCTATATCTATTATCTATTTTTAGGGAAACCGATAAAGTATTTATGTGTGTTTGTTATATTGTTTTCGGTGCAGTTTCAGGCACAAGTTAATGCTCTGCTCAAGGAGCGTTCAAGTGGCAGAAGTCAAAGACTAATGGACACTTGTAGACCTTTGCAATATAATTGTGGTCTAGTTTTTTTATTTTGCTAGTGAAAATAGAAGAAAATAGAGAGGCCTTCAAGGTCATAATGCCCGCTTTGTGTCTGTTTTGTATGAAAATGTAGAAGTATTAGCAACGGCGGCCGTGCCAAAGAAAAGCAGATCGGGGAAAGAGAGATTGCACGTTTGGCGGGCACAATCTATTAAATACAAAGCATGGAAATTGCTCTTTTAAATGCAATCCTCTGGCTAACAACGTGTGTGAATCCATTCGATTATTAATATCTTTCGCTCTCACTTTGCTTTGAGGCAGTGGCTCTGGCTTTGGCTCTGGCTCCTCCCCGAACAAACAGACAAGACGAGATCGATGTGTTTGTCACTTTCTTTTGTTCTGCTTTCCTCCGGCTTCCATTGTTCGTGAGAGCTTGCTCGGAACGTGCGGTCAAGCTTGAGGATGGGCCAAACCATACGATGGTTGCTCCAAAGTAAAAGTTGCCCCAAGCCCAAGTGCCCCGCATCACGAACAGTAATGACTGGGCCCACACACCAGTCTGTCAACGTTTGTGAGTCATCTTGGCTTCCATCTCACAAGATTTTAAAGACCTTTCTAACCGAAATCAAACAGATGTTAACATTTGTAAATAACTAACAATTAGCTGAACATTTACACAGCCCTAATTCTCGCCGTTGTCTTCTTAACTCAAGGAAGTCTCATGTGAAAACCGGTTAGTTAGCATTGACTGGCATTGACTCAAACGTTATCACTTGAGCTTGAACCATAGAGAATACAGGTAGCTCTATTACACACTAGGCAAGGCCTTAACAGATTTCAAGTTATATACAATATGTGATGAGTATTTATTGTGTGGTAAAGGTGTAAAGAAGAGCTTTGGCAACAAGCTGAGAATTGCTTGGAGAGAAACACGTTTTAAGAATGAGCAGAGACTTTGAAAAGTTTCAAATAATAACACTATGCCAGGGAATTGTGTATATACGATATATTTTGATTAAAGAAATTATAAGCGTATAAGCTCTATGAAACATCTATCAATAAATTCGACAGTAAATAAGCTGAAAGTATTTATATAAAAACCAGTTTGTCAAATTCATTTAGCGTTCGTCTCGTAATATTTATATTAAGACCACAACTGATGCCCCCTTTTAGCTCGATTTAGTTGGCAGTTAATGCACGAGATCCACATTAGATTTATGTTAATTGTCTGATAATGACGCCAGTATGTGAATATGTTACTTGTTCAATACAATTTTCTCTCATTATTCTGATATTGCCGATTAAAGTGATTATATTATCAGCTCTTTGAGCGCAAAAAAGGGGGAGAAATGGGGAAAGGAAAGCGTTTGGGTAATTGTGTTATATATCTTCTATATATCAGACTCTTTATCTAGATACTGCTCTTGCTCTTGAATCTCTGCACATATATAGGTCCCCACACAAAGTGAATAGTAAAAGCGGGCAAACAGAGGCTGAAAATGATTAAATTGGCATTCAGAAGCCCCAACGATTCCAATGTCCATTTCAGTGGGTGAGTGGTCCTCCTCCCTTTCTCTTGCTCCCATCATCACCTTCTGAAGGTGATTTTAATTAGATTGCAACTGCAATGTGCGCTGTGTGTCTGTTGTGGCTTTAACCAGTGGAAAACGAGTCTGCGATTAGCGTCACCGGCACTCATTCAGTAAGCTAGTTACCCAATAATGGATAAAATAAACACTGAAAAACTTTTACAAATTTGTTGTTTATTTATCGTTTGCAGAGGAGGTCTCTTTCATACATAAATTCGCATGCATACATTATTTATTTATAGATCCAGCTGAAACCTTTGAAAGTTGGCATTCAAAATCTATCATTAAAATATCTGATTCACAATGAAGGCACAATACGATCCGCTAAATATCCAATTGTTTGTGCTCATTTGATCAATCGCATTGAGTTTATTCGAATTTAAATCCGAAACGCTAAATTATTTTGTTTGAAGAAGATGTTGCGGGATGTTCCTATACAAAATTGCCAAAATATAAATGAATGAGAATATTTTAGAAAGTTTCTTTGAAGCTCTCCCATTGTATAGAGTTTTCTACAAAAGGAAATGGATTTCTTTGAAATGGAATATTTTTAATATATTAATATTTAAATAGGTTTCTTTGAAGCTAATAATTAAGTATTATATATTATTTTTATTATAGTATTAATATTTAAGGTAATTCCCTTAGAAACTTGTTTCAAATAAACGGAAGTAGTTTCAAGTATTTGTTTGTGGTTTTTGTGCGTAAACATTTAAGAAGAGCACTGCCAGCCATCTGCTAGCTTATTTTGAAAATTAAAAGAGGCGGAGAGCTTCTCCACCCATCTTTCCATAGAGTCAATATTGTTTTTCCGCAAAATGACCTTTGGGGAATTCAGGCTGTGACGCATTTGAGTATCCAAGACCAGACGCCACATGATAATATTATATATAGTACACCCCCTTCATCATCGCTTCATTCTCTGAATGATGATGTTGTTAATTCAAACACAATTCTAATGAATGACACCAGTTTGAACCGATTCCCCACAAATCCCTGTGCTCCCAACTATATATTTTGCGACTTAAAATTCTTTATTTTTTGTTTATTTGATACGCAAACCATTTTGTTATTCTCGCTGGCTTTTGCTCTCTTATCACTGAAACTACATACGTCTGCTCCGCTGTCGGGAATTTCCCGCTTGCAGTTCTTTTCATCAGTTGCTCGACTGGGATCGGTTCCGCCATGTGCCGGGCACCAACTGTCCGGCAACTGGGGCAACTGCTGCAACCCAGTTGGTCGTCAATGTGGTGCACACTCCACATTCCACCTACTTGTTTTGTGGTTCCGGCATTAATTTGGAAACTACGTAGTTTCTGCCTGTTATCATCATAATCATGTTTGCGGGGTGTGTGCTCCGTTGGAAAAAAAAGAGCAAAACAGAAATAGAAAGTCTGCCGTAATTAGCAAAAGAGCCTTTGTGGGTGGAAGAGCAGCACCTCACGAGAAGGTGACGTAAATGATTCGAGAAACCCCCAACGAAAACAAAATAGATTTTATTTAGTTTTTGTGTTCGCCAATTGCATCGTAAACACAAAACAATAAAAAGAGAATTATTCTGATCTGTCGATTGATTATTTTGCTTTGCAGGCCATTGTATTATCTGATTACGAACAATATGGGCAGGTGTTGACATTTGGGAATCTCTTCGTTCGTGTTATCGCCTTAATAAGTGAGCTTTAATAAGTAGTTACCTCATATGAGTCACCGATTTTATGCCCTGTCGTAAAGTCCCCTTTTAGTTATCAATAAAATTAGTTGGCACGAGCCCTAGGCTATTTTACTATATATTTCTCCACTTGAATTCCAGTGGTTTATGCGAAAATCTTATCGCGAATTGTAAATATATTTTCTTGTTGTCACTGATAAGGTAAAAGTATCTTGAGCCTTTGTTACTTAAAAGATAAACATATAATAGATAAAAATGGAATGAGGATTCGAGATTTAACTATGACTGAAAATGAGTTTATAAACGCTATTTTTTAAGAATTTTCCACGAGTGAAATTAAATGAACTTCTTGTTCGCCAATCTCTGTTATTGGTTTGCCACACAACATATCTTATCTTAACTTTCTGCCTTCCACTTAAATGTGATGATTGCTGGTGCACAAAAACTTAGTACACTCTTTAAAGTCTCTAAAATTCATTTGTCTTTGAAATTTAGGGTAGAAAAGTGTTGCCGAAAGTACAATTGACACAGATGTGAGTCATCAGCAGGTTCTACTCCAAGCCCTGAACGAGAGTGGCCTTATCAGAGCCGAGTGCTTTGCGATAAGAAAACCATTTTTGCATGTTTAATTAGAGAATCTCCCATGCTTTACCCGAAGGTAATTAATTCGCTTTTGTTGTTTCTTACCCACAGGCAGCATGACCATTCCATCGAGACCAGCGCCAGCTCCGCCCGGTTCTCGTGGCCAGACAGCCGCGGCTGGAGCTAACGCCGGCCTGGAGCAGCTGCGTCTCCAGCTCCAGCAACAGCACATGCAGCAACAGCAGGCGGGCGGCGGTGGACTACAGAAGTTGACCATCAAACTGCCGCCGCCACCAAAGGGACCACTGCAGACGCAAAACGCTCTCCACAAGCGCCCTACCCATAATCACAATAATAACAACGGCAGTCTGTTCGACGAGCAGACGGGAACGGGAGGATCAAGCATCACCAGAAAGTTTCCACAGGCGCGCTACACGCCGGCCACAAACTGGGATGACGATCCATTTGGGACCAACGGGAATGATCGGTTCAAGAAGATGCCCCCGCCACGACCGCCGCCCCCGAGGGTACTGGTCAATGGACAGAAGACGGTCACATCCACCTCGCAGCCAGCGGCGGCCGGCGGCGGGAGCAGTCTCATCTCGAACATCTTTCATCGGAAGAAGTCCATGTCCACGGCACCCACCGCTGCTTCTAAGGCCGCAGCGCAGAGTCGCGTCTACGGCCTGAGCAGCGGTAATGCCCGGACATCTAGCAGTAGCACCACCACCAGTGCCTCCTCAGTGGCAGCTAGTGCGGCGTTCAGCAATGTAGATTGGAATGACGCCTGGAATACGACCACCACCACCGCGAGCAGCCACAACAGCAGCTCCCATTACTCCTCCCAGCATACTATCAGTGCGGGCGTCAGTGAGGGGCAGCTTATCAGCTTCGATTCGCCACCCTCGTCGCCAACCTTCACCCAGAAGTCCAACAGCGACTGCGTGAGCGTGGATAGCTTCAGCTCCGACAGCAACTTCAGTTCACCAAACAATGGAAGCGTTTCGCAACCGGAGAGCGGGTTCGAGGATGATTATCACCGCTCGCGGCCATCCACACAAAGCCCCTTGGATCCCTGGGAGGCGGTAGATAGTTCCGGTCACGGCACTGTGGACAGTTTCGGTTCGGCCCCAGTCCGCCAGACATACCAACTGCAGAGCCGCAGCTCCGACAATCCGCTGTGTAATGGCAAGAGTCTTCTGCCGCCGACACAGTCCTTGACCATGCCCACCATCATCAAGCCGAAAATATCGCAGAAACCAAAGGCACCAAAGCCGCCGCCGTTCGTTGGAGGCATTCCACCAGGCTATGCGTTGCCATCGAGCTACGGCGGATCGGAGACTCCGCCGTCGCCGCCCATGCCCAAGGGACCACCACCTCCGCCACCGTCATCGTCATCCAACGGTGGCATATCTATGCTGGACGTAATCGCAGGCAAAGTAGATGCTATGGCGCTAAGCAACGGATGCCAGGGCTACATCGAGGAGGAGGTCATTCCCTACGCCATTGCTCTATACGATTTCGATGGCGTTGAGGAGGGGGATCTTAGCTTCAGGGTAAGTTTTAAGGCCTGTAAAAGCTAGTGTCTTTGTTAGTGCCACCTCCTGGTTGTTTTCTTGCAGGAAAACGATAAGATATATTTGTTGGATCAGCCTACTGCGGAGTGGATGCGTGGACGCACGCGTTCCGGTTGCGTGGGTATCTTTCCAATCAACTATGTGGACATAAAAGTGCCATTGGGTGCCAGTGGTACTGTTGGTGGTGGTGGAGCTGCTGGTGCTTCAGCTGCATCTGCTCCTGCTGCAGCCTCGTCGTCATCCATAGCCACTTGCTTGTACCACTTTCCCGGCGGTGTCGAAGGAGATCTAGCCCTGCAGGTAATATATTTTACATTAGTACAAATCTTTGGAAAAAAAAACTAAATCAAACATTTTTCTGTAAACAGGAAAATGAAAGGGTTACCGTGCTTTATAGAATAAACGAGGACTGGCTGTATGGTGAGGTGGCGGGACGTCAGGGCCAGTTTCCGGCCAATTTCATCGACCAGGTGCCTAGCAATCTGCCCACGTTGTAAGACCCCCACCTTCGCGTGCGCAGTGTGCGATCTTTAGCGATTAGCGATAATTAGTGTCGATAAGCGAGATGATATATCAAGCGAACTGAATCGTATATACACCACACATATAATATTGTATTTTTGCTATATCCTGTGCGAAAAAATATAACGAGAATATATAGTCTAAGACTAACCTAATATCTAACTAATTTGTAAGCCACTCGAAAGATGTTTTAAACGGCAATTAATCGTCGGAATGAATGCCTTCTCCCTTCCTATACCCATACATCCGCTTATACACGGGATTGAATTCAATGATTTTATGTTGAAGTCGCGAATGGAATTGTTTGTGTTTACCCCGATATAGTTTCGATATTGTTTACTGATCCTTTAAGTATTCCGCCACGCCCTCAATTTATATATATATACAAGCAGGCAAAACGATTGTAAATAAGTTATATTTTACGTGATTTCTATTAATGTTTAATTATTTAATTCGAGTTTAGTTAGACACGCTTAGTTAGGCACATTTAACAGATTCCAATTTATGATACAAACCCGTTTGATGATTATTCTGTGTATTTAATTATTTGTTAAAGTTCTCGATTGTTCCCTGTGCCCACCCACAAGACCTCGTAGGAACCATCTTATCGAAACTTATCAAAATATCAGGATATCCGCCTAGCAATGAAGAATGTAAACCGGAAATAAATGAAGATGATATACAAATATACATATATAATGTGTTCCATATAGTTCACCTGGGTGGCCTGGGCTTTCTACTTCATTCAGTGGATGGAGGACTACGTTCCGAATACATTGGATATTCTCTAGCTATATAGAACACATCGGGAAACCTTTCGTCGTCAATTGTCTGTCCAAGCCAAATTACTTTTCGTCGTGTTTGGAAGTGTTGAGTTCAGTGTATTCGTTCTCGGATCTCATCCGAGCAAACCCAAAATTCTTTTCCTTGGCTTTTGCGCAATTTCCGTTTTGTTCCCTAACCATTCAGGGTTCGGTTATCTTTGCCCTCCGATTGTAAGTTACCGTACGATATTATAATCCATTGCCATGTCGGGCGATTGCGCCAACGCTGGAGATCCCTGCCAGGCTCCCACCGACTTCTCGCCATGCCCGCCGGGATCGACGTGTCCACCTTGCGATTGTGGGGACTATGCGGGTTGTTGCTACCAGCAACCGCCACGCACGTTGCCCATTGTGCCCAAGTCGCACTTTATGCGCTCCACGGCGCCACTGGATACGGACACGATTTACCGGCGTTCATTTTACGCCAACTGTGGAGATAACTTCAGGGCCCGTCCCGTGATGCCGTGCTCCCAGATTCGCGCCTCCACAGCACCGCTGGAGAAGTGCACCATCCAGAAGCTGTCGTATATGCCACCGTGTCCGGTGAAACGGACGCCTCCCATCGTTCCCATGGAAAGTGGCCTACGCTTTGAAGGTCCAATTTATGCGATGACCTCGCAGAAGCACGACTACGTGCCAAAGGGAATAGTCAAGCGGGATCCCATAGTGCCGCGGGTGGCCATCTGCACCTCGAATGCCCCCATGGAGCGCTGCACCATCCAGAAGCTCAGCTATATGCCCATTGATGTGTGCCAGAATCCGCCTCCCAAGGCCATGATCCAGGGCTCGAGCTATTGCAAGCCGTCGGGACCTATGGAGCGCTGCACCATCCAAAAGCTGTCGTACATGCCGGTCTGTCTGCCGGCCAAGGAGCCCACACCCTGGGCTGACAAGATCCGTTGTGTACCGCCGCGTTACTCGAATGTGTGCACCACCTACAACCTGAGCTACATGCCCAACTGCAACGAAGGGCGCACTGCTCCAGTGATGCCCCTGACAACGCTGCGCTTCTGCGGCAACGATAACGGTACCCCGAACACGGTTTACAAGCTAAGCTACATGCCGGTGGATGCCTCACGGACCAAGCCAGCGCCCGTGCTGCCAAAAGATACCTTCTGCCGGCCCACTGGTCCACTGGAGAAGTGCACCATTCAAAAGGTAACTCGGAGATATAATTATTACTTCATTAGCAGAACAAAATTAACTTAATAATGGTGTTTTTCAGCTCTCCTATCAGCCAAACTGCACAGACCGAACTCCACCTATCCGTCCGATGGAGAACGGGTTGCGGTTCGATGGACCCATGTATGCAATGACCACCCAAAAGCACGACTTTGTGCCCAAGCCGCATGTGCGCCGGGCACCGATCATGCCGCGCACTGCCTTCTGTCGACCCACCGGCGCCATGGAGCGATGCACGGTGAACAAGCTGTCTTACATGCCGGTAGATGTCTCCTGCTTCCCGCGGGCCGAGTCCGTCAAGCCGCGCGAGGGCTTTTGCCGCAACGAGGGACCCATAGAGAAGTGCACCACATACAAGCTCAGCTATTTGCCCAACTGCATACCGCCCAAAGAGCCACTGCCCTGGGCCAGATACACTTCCTACTGCCGGCCATCGGGTCCGATTGAAAAGTGTACAATTCAGAAGCTCAGCTATGGGCCACCCGGTGCCTTCCAACGTTGTGGCGGTAAGTGAACATATTTATAAAATTATTTTTTGCAGAAAATTATTCAAATTCATTATCACACACAGGTCCTTGTGGAACTGGCGGCGGCGATGGATTCCCGAAGGCAGGCATTTGTTAAGCTCTCAATACACTGAAAATGGCAAGCGAATCCTTCGTTCCATGTTACGTGTTTAGTCCAAAATCTTCCAGTCCACGATGTTTGTGTGTTGTCTTTAAATGTCTAGCGATCGGCACTCTTCGTTAAGTTTTACATTTGAATTCCTACCGCCGCCGAATTGTCATCTATAGAAAATTGAAAGTCTTCTAGTGATCGATGAGCTTACGAATCGAGACGCAGTATTCCTTAAAAAATTAATGTACGTTTACAGAAATATATAGATCCAGTAAATCTAAAAATTATCTTGTATCATAAACTAACTAACCTTCTTTAATTGCATTTTTACAAATACAAATATACAAATGTATAAATATATTATGTTAATCTTAGACCATTTGGATCTGCAGTCGCCGCTTACTGGCCTCCCTGCGTTTTTTGTCGCGTTTCTTGCGCGCCTGCGTTGCCTCCCGGAAGAGCTGGACGCCCTCGCGCTGCTCCACCTCGGTTTGGAGCAGAGCCAGGCCGTGCAGATTCCACCCTAATATATCCTTCAGCTGGCCGACGTCGCGCTTGAGCATGGAGAGCAGCTTGACCAGCAACGGCTTCATCGTCTTGGCCGCCGATATGGGCTTCATGTGAACTTTGAACAGGAAAATGGTCACGCGACAGAGCAGCTCCAGTTGGTCGGGTCGCTGGGTCAGCAGGGTGGGCAAGCGCTCTAGCACTTCACACACAGAGGAAAAGGGCAGGAGCAGAAGCGCCTCCTCCAGGTCGGAGGCTCGTATCCGCATAAGTGTGCTGACCAGAAAGTCGACTGGATTCTTCACCTGCAGTGCTTGCATGAGGGGATGCAGTTCCGGCTTCTCTTCCGACTCCAGCTCGAACTGCTTTGATATTTCCAGACACTCGAGAATGGATTCAGCGGACTGCTCCGAGCCCACCGTCTTGCGGGAGGGCATCTTGAGACCGGGGAGCAAGGCCACCGCATTATCCTCTCCTGTGGCCAGTTGCTCGTTCTCCATTTGCTCGCGTTCCTCCTCCTGAACATCCTTCAGTACAATCGTCTCGTCCGTGCGCTCGTACATCCTCAGTGTCCGATCGGAGCCGCAGGTGACTAGATACCGGCCGTTCGGCGACACAGACAGGCAATACGCCTCACCTATGTGGCCCGGCAGTGTGATAATCTTCTCGAAGGAGTCGCCATCCCACTGCTTCACTTTGCCGTCCTTTCCGCAGGTGAAGAACATATGGGTCCTCGGTATAAACTGCACGCTCATCACCGAGTCGTCATGGGCGAAGATGGAGCGATGGCAGTCGCCGAAGTTGAGGCCCCACACCTTTACATTGCGATCCGCCGATCCGGTCACGATCAGATTAGAGTCGTAGGATATATCCAGGCAGAGTACGGACAGCTTGTGGCCGTACAGAGACAGGTAGAACTTGAAGGTGTCTAAAAAGAATACCTTGACGGTAGCATCAAGCAGGCCCACGGCCAGATACTTCATGTCCGGACTGACGCCCACACAGAGCACGGTCTCCTCCAGCTTCAGCGTGTTCTTGTGCAGTAGGGACAGCACCTTCGTCTGAGCGCCATCATCGCCCGAATCGATTAGCTCGAATGTCCAGATTTTTACGGTGGTATCCCCGCTGCCGGTGACGCATCCCTTCTGATCGGGCAGCAGGGCAATGGACCACAGCTCGCTTTCGTGGGCCGGAATCTCTTCCACAACGTCGGCCGCTGCCACATCTACAATTAACAGTTTGCCGCTCTTCATGCCCAGCAGCACGTAGTGGTCGCCGGGTACAAACTTTGAGCAGAGGATGTAATCTGTCGGTACTGTGCGTAGACACTGCATGGCATCGCGGTCCCAGAACTTAAAAGATTCGGCGGCACCCGAGCCAACGGCCAGAGAATCGTTGCTAAAGCACACGGATCGCACCTCGGACTGGTGACCCAGACGGGTAAGTGACCTCAGAAGTTTTACGCTGGGATCGGCTGCCTTGCGCGTCTTAATAGAAGCCTCCAGCGAGTACAGATCCAAACTGTTGTTGGCCAGACTGACTAGTACACGTAGCTCCTGGTTCTGTCCCAAGACCACATCGATGGACTTGATCTTCTGCTTGGCACGAATGCTCTCCAACCGCTTGATTTCGTCGCTTAAAGACTGCTCCGTGGAGAGTTTCGCAGCATCATTAGAGCCGGTTTCCTCGGCGGTCTTCTTTTCCTTCTTCAAGCGCTTGCTGAGTCGCTTCTTTACCTCCTCCGCGGTGCAAATGTAGAAGTTCTCAATTAGATCGTTGGTGCCATGGCAGCTAAGTACCCGCTCGCTGGGATCAGTCACCAGGTTGACGGTGCGTCCCTTGCCAGCTCGCTGTATGGTTCCGCAGTTGCTCACTCTAATCGGACTTATCGTGTCCTCGTCGTCTATGGACAAACCCTCGACGGCCGATTCCAGGGTCTCGGTTATCGCTGCTCCTTCCTGCTTCCTCAGGCGGTATACATTCATGCCGCTCTCTCCGGCACCTGCCACCATCAAATCACCGATAAAGGCCAGAGCCCACACCTCAGTGCGGTTGTCCACAATGGTCTTGAAGCAGAACTGCGTCTCCAAGTTCCAGAACTTAATCTGTGTGTCCTTCGAACAGCTCACCACGATGTTTTCATCCACCAGGCGCTGCAGAAAGTGAGCGTCCGTAATGGCAGCATTGTGTCCGCTAAGACGAGCCCTGCCCGCCTGCTCCACGACGTCAACGACCAGTAGTTCTGTGTCTAGGCCACCGCTGATCAAGCGCATGCCTTGCAAATCATACCGCAGAATGCTTACAGCGTTCTTGTGCAGCGCCAGAGAGCAGATGGGGTCGTAGTATCTTTCCGAACTGAGGTCGAAGATCTGAACCATGCCGTCCGCATAGCCCACGGCAATGTGTAAATGATCCGGAGACACACGCAGGCAGGTGACCTCGAACTTCTCGCGGCGCAAGGTCAGCTTTCGATCGCCCATTCTGAAATTAAATCGCTGCTTAAAGTAATTTAATTGAATAGAACGTGCTCAAAACTCACCGCAGGTCCCAAACGATCACATTCTCGGCAGCTGGAGCGACCACATATCTACCCTCCGTCTTGTCGACAATGGCAAAGTTCACATTGGCACGTCCGGACGAGATTATATTAAAGCTATCTATAGCCCGATAAGCCAAATATTGTTTAGTTAATCCCATTTTGCAGCATTTAAATAATAAAAATTAAAAAACAACAGAGCGCGTTTCACGTGTTTATGTATAGAGATGCGCAAAACGTCGATCCATCGATGTTTTTCGAATTGTCTAAATCATCGATGTTTTGCGACCAGCGATGTTTCTATGCCGTCATTATCAAGGCAGTTTTGTAATAACTTCAGTATTTTACACGTGTGTAAGTGGTCGAAAAGGTGAGAAAATTGGGATAAGAATTATACAAGTGATTGAAATCATTGCTAAACTGAATAACAGTATTTTCGTGCACTTTTCGTCGTTTATCCTAAATCTAATTTGTTGTACAAAATTATTTTAATAAAAATGTATGTTGTTGTATGCAATAAGCGTAGTAATAATTTTAAAATGATTAAATAATGGCAACATTTTTTTTTTTTTATTTAAATTATTTAAGGTAATTTATTAACCTTATATAAACTAACAAAGAGAAGCTTACTTATTTGATATATATAAGAGTTCGTCGTTTTTAAAACATCGCTGATTAATTTATTGACCAATTAAAATATATTTCAAAAGCCATAGTAATATAAGTATATATTAGGTTGCACATAAATAAGGAAATAATCTTAATTCCTCGAATTTTGACATTACATTGATGATGATTCTTTGAAATATTTTTAAATTGGTATGACCTTTAACCCCAGTGCCAAGATAAGAGCCAGAGGCTTCTATAAATAGGGAACAATTCGCCTGATCAGTCATCAGTCTTGACTTTAAATCAAATCGATAAGTTCAGCAACAAGATGAATCCAACACTATACTTGAGGTAAGCTAGAAAGTTTCTATACTCGAATGTCACATCCTAAAGTCCTTTTGGATCCTTTCTTCTCAGCTGTCTGGTGGTCCTTGTCGGGAGCCTTGCGTGGACAGCAAGTGCAGCCCCATCGGAGGGTGACCAAAGATTCAATTCTGAATTGACACGTTTGAAGAACATCTACGGAAGTGATTCGGTTACCCAATTCACCAGGTTTAATAATGTACCTGAGCTACTTACCTTCTTTGAGAAGTATGGCGATCGTCTACAGTTGACTCCCGAGGAGCGACAAAAAGCCAATGATGCGTTACGGCAATACAAGGAGGAAAGGGCCAAGCAACCTTTGGTGGAAGAAGTGCCTGCTCAAGGATTCTGGTGGTTAGTACTTCCTCCCGTTGTGGAGATTCTAGGCCGAGATTATCAAAAAAGCGGCTGGACTTTAACTTCAGATACTGGTTTCTACTTTTTTTTTAATGGAATGTTGTAAAAACTGAAATTAATAATAAATTTTGAGAACCCCATTAAATCAATTGTCTTTTATCTTGACTACTTTAAAGTAATATATTAATGAAACTAAAATAAGAGACTGGGTCTGTCTGTATTCAAACCAGGAACTCCAAGTTAGAGATTTAAATTGTATGAATTTATTTTTCCTTTGTAAAAGGAATACCCTTAACATTTATTTTATTTTCGTGAAGCGCATGCGCCGCTTTTGGAAATTTGAACATGTATGAGAACCCACCCCAAAACCACATAACACACTCAATTTCATCTGTGGCACTTGCACAAATATAATTGAATAGTTAATAACAAAAAGATAAAAATGTCTGCATATCCCAGTGCTTCCGCCTCCCAGTCAACTGGTAAATAATTTATTGCTTTATTTCTTTGACCATGCCATAAACATTTCGAAAACTTGCTGCAGGAACTTCAGATCTGGACTCGGAATCCGTGGAGGTGTTGCGGGAACGCCTAAGCACCATGAAGCGGCTAATGGCCGAGCGGACGGCCCAGCAACAGAACAATCCCGCCACCACGGAGGAGATATTCTCCACCAAGCGCCACAGATCGGCGGGCATCATCGATGGCAACTTCCTAAGCATTGCCTTTGGAGGAGCCCTGCTGGTGATCATCACGGTTTCAGTGTACGCCTTCTACAACCTCTACCATGCCATTCTCAAGAAGTTCCCCTCACGGCACGAGGAGCTTTAAGAGGTGTGTCGACATTGCCAAATGAAATGTTCGAATTACTCTGCATTTAACAAATAAACTGTAGCTTGAATTGTAACTATGACTCTCCTGTGGATTTGCGCAGTAGATCAAGTGAAAACGACTTGGGGTCTTTGCTGTTTTGCATTCGGGTTAATTAACGCCATTTATTTGGAGTTCAACTAATTACAAAAATCAATAATAGTCTTGGTACTTTTTACACATTCATCTCGCTCGGTTCGAATTCGATTACAACTAAAATAGAGAGAACACTGAATGCATGGACAGCAAAAAACAAAAGGGGGGGATTTTGGAATATGAGATGTCACTATGAAGAACCAACCATCAAAATATAAAACAAGTTTATGTATAAGAAAAACAAAACGTGAGACGAAATGCTGGGAAGGAACACTTCGGGGGCGTGGATGTAGACCAGATTCCTCTGGTGAAAACTCATGGATTGATTTTGCTTACTCGCTAGCTACAATTGAAACTCCCTAACCTTCTCCTTGTTCATACTCTTGTTCATCTATTTCCTTAGATATTAGTGTTCTTGTTTTTGCTAAACTCCTATTACATATTTATATGAGCTGTAAGTTTACTTAAGTTCGGTATTTTTTCATTGTTAATTAATGTTTTCGTTTGGGTAAAAAAATAACTAATATCCGCTTGTTTTTCTCTTTTTTTTTTAATTTAATAATTTTAAGGGAAAAGCTGCATTGTTTTGCTCTGCTTAACAGTTTCACTATTTGTTTTACACAATTTGTTGTTGTTCCTTGTTGATTAAAGGCGGCCATAAATCATTTGAATTTTTAAACTTACTTTACTTGAATAATAAAAGCTTCGAGAAATTTAATAGAATATTGAACGTGAAAATGGCTTCAAACTAACTAACTAAATACAGATAGTATGATCGCCATTCGTTTTGGTTTCTGTTGCTTCTCTCTCCGCCGCCGCCGCCATTCTGGGGATTGGATTAATTGATTGGTTGGATAGTCTGCTTGCTTGGATCTCTCAAACGGGATGCGGTCTACTTGCTGCTTCTGCTTTTTACAATTTGTTAAATTCCCTATTCTCGAAGTGACTCTGCTGCTGGTGCTGCTGCTGCCGCCGTCCCTGCCGACGTCACCTTGTTTCTTGTTAATCAGATGTTGTCAACGGAATCAGCATCGTCCTCCGAGCTGATCTCGTCGCCGAACTCGATGTCCTCGTCGAAGCCATCCTCCACGAATGTGACTGTCTCGTTGATGCGCACCGATTCGGGGAACTCGCCGTACGTTTTCAGATTCCTGGCCTCGTCCGGTGTGTACTTCAATATGACGTCCGCCTTCGAGTCCTGGTAGTCACGCAATCCGACCAATATGATGTCGCCCTGGTTAATCCATACCTGAAACAAAAGCACAAACAGTGTTATCTTACACGTTTTTTTGGGAAAGACCACGTCTCTCTTTGCGTTGTGAGTAATTCTTCTTGAGGGAAAGCAAACATGAATTCTGCAGCTTGTATTCCGTGTAACACAGATAGTAGATAAAAGATAACTGATCTATGGCGTAGAGCGACGACGACTCCTCCTCGGTTCTGGAGAATTTCACAAACGTGCGCAACGATTGTGCCATACTCGCAAACTGACCTTGTCAAACAAGAAAGTTCGATTCAATACGAAAGGCAAATATTTAATAAAAGGGAGAAAATCGATGGTCATTGTCTTGGAGGCAATTTCACAAGGCAAGGCTGAAAGGGAGAAGGAGGAGCTCACGTGAGCGTCGGAATAATTAACTTCTCGCGGATCGCAATCAACACACTTGAAGTATAACTTGGTCAGTGGTCGCTTGATAAATTAAGAGGTGGCGGTGCAGGAACTCAGATTAGACCAGAACACGCCCCAAAATGCGTTAAGTCACATAGCGGAGATAGCTTGTGACTTGAATGGGCAGTGGTTAATTCCACGAAAGACGGAGAATTTCGCTACTGATGTGATAACGACCTTCTTTGCGATATCTCAAAGCCAATCACGAGTTAACCGAAATTCGGTGCTTGGTTATATCTCAGCCTCAATCACGCACAAACAAGCTTGTTGAGCAAACATTTCCCTAATCAGATGCGAATTACGCAGGAGGCCCGACAACAGATTCGAGATTTCCCCATTTGTGATGACGTCAAGGGAAGATCAGGTACCTATCTTGAGGAGGAGCAGGCGGAAGCCCAAGGGCTGATGTACTCAACTCAATCAACGGGAATGTCAACGACCTGGGACAAGTTGCACTCGACGAGTGATTCAATGCATTCCATTCCATTCATAAATTCACTTCCTTTCCTCTAATACTTCCTGTCAGTAGTGAGTACTACGACCAAGTAGATGCCATATAAATTCCAAAGCCTAGAATGACACATATATACATATATGTATATATGCTCCTCTGACCACGTCCGGATCGATAAGCGACGATACCAACCTGAGAGTGGTGGGCTTTAAAATAAATTAAACGGAATCGGTGCGACGACAGTAGCCGCGCGCGAATAATTCCCACATTACGTACGCCCGCTAGAAATAAACCGCGAATGTTTGGGTCCTGCACGAACTTTGGAGTATTTATCATCCATTATAAACGAAATGGATGGCGTCGAGCCATCACTATCTGTTCCGTAGAGTATTCCCTTGGGCGCGAAAAATAACCAAACACGATAGATCATGCCAATGCAAAGAATCGTGACTAAATTGAATCGAAATTGCCCTATTACGATCCCCAGGAGATAAGGGAACCAATCGGCTGGATGGGCACACACAGTCCCCAGCCAAGCCAGCTGGCCGGGAAGCCCCCGGTTCCTCGATTGATTGCAATGTGGTGTGCCAATGAATAAGTGAACGAGTGTGTGTTTGCCCCGTCAGGGGTTTGGTATTCGAGGCAGCAGGTCTCTATATTTTCCTGTATATAGCTATAGACATCATTGAACTTCCGATTCTTATCGGCCAATTTTCACACTGGTTTGCACTGGTTTTTAATAAATTTTAAGACATTTTTTACCTAGATATTAGAGGAAGGCAAAATCCGTTTAAATAAACATTGTTTCCTAATCTCTTATATGTATATCATATGTATCTGGAAATTGCTTTAAATCCGATTCATTCTGAGCCTTCAAGTTATAAAGTTATAAACTTTTATACGCTGATTCACAATAGATATGGTTTTTAGTGGGTTAATCCATAATTCGGCATAATTCGACTGGAATTCAGTGCGTCATAAATGGTTATATACCTGTAACATGTTCCAGAAATGGAATATTTTATAAAAAGTATTTAAATGATTTCGCACAATTATGTTATTATGGCCAGCATGAGTTTCGAACGGGAGATAGAAATTAGTATTTGCTTGCCACGCTTTTTTATCAAAGAATACGCACTGGTCTTACATAATAGAGAGCCAAGCTAGTGGAGATTTCGACCGATTAGAGAGCCATCTCTCGAAGGGGTAGGGCATTCCGCGGGCAAGACAGAACCTTAGTAAACCGATTGGCACTCGCCGAATTTTCGCTATCTCGCGACTCGTCACTGATAGCAAACGATAATGGGTAATGGAGAACCCACCTCCCAAACGCTTTCTTGACGATAAGGAGTCACCAATGGTGGGGGCCTCTCTCCGGAGAGACTTCCCTATAAATACAGCCCCACTCGTAGGCATCGGGCAAATTCAAAACCGGCACCAAGCAAGAGACACCTCAAATAAGAAATACGGCAAAATCGGGCCGCAAAAAGTGAATTCCATGCCAAAGCGAAGCGGAATACAAGTGAAGTGCTATCGACACGCCAAAGCAAGGGCGAAAAGCTAAACACAGTCGCGACCGAATCAAAGACGAGTCGCGCCGACCAACACCGAAAACCGTCAAAATTACTTACTTCTACTCAACTGGTTCGTGCGGCGCGTGCTACCAGAGCGAGGACATCATGCTTTTATCCTACCGATGCATCTACTCGGTCCTGCTGACCACCATAACCAGCATTATGGTGGTGCTCAGTTCCGCCTCATCCGGCTCCATGCAGCTGCCCACCGTCCGCAAGTGCAGTGGCGGCGGCACTGGAGCAGCCCATACCATGGCCATGAACTTGGCGGCCTACGGGCTGCTCGAGAACCGGATTAGCACTCTGGAAGCACCGCGACAGACGCACTGGAGCAAGAAGTTCCTGGCCAAGCGGGAGGCCACTCCCCATTCGGCTCCCTATGTGGTCAGCATCCAGATGATGACACCCGACCAGGGCCTGGTTCACTACTGTGCAGGGACTATCATTAACGAGCACTGGATCCTGACGGCAGCCCACTGCCTCAGTTCGCCACAGACCGTGGAGAACTCGGTGATTGTGGCGGGCAGCCACGACATTCACGACCAAAGGGGAGAGGCAGCCAACATTCAGATGCGACACATCGACTACTACGTACGCCACGAGCTCTACCTTGGCGGAGTGAATCCCTACGACATCGCCCTGATCTACACCAAAGAGCCACTGGCCTTTGACACCTACGTCCAGCCAGCGACGCTGCCGGAGCAGGATGCCCAGCCCGATGGCTACGGAACCCTGTACGGTTGGGGCAACGTCTCGATGACGGCTGTTCCCAATTATCCGCATCGACTGCAGGAGGCTAACATGCCCATCCTAGACATGGAGCTGTGCGAGCAAATCCTCGCCCGCTCCGGACTTCAGCTGCACGAGACGAACCTGTGCACGGGTCCCCTGACCGGTGGCGTTAGTATCTGCACCGCCGACTCCGGAGGACCGCTGATCCAGCAGTGCTGCGAGGAGCAATTCGAGCAGGCCAACATTGTCATCGGCATTGTGTCCTGGGGCAAGATGCCCTGCGGCCAGAAGAACGCCCCCTCGGTCTTTGTCCGAGTATCGGCATTTACGGACTGGATCAACCAGGTCATCAGCACAGCCACCCAGATCATGTAAGATGATCAGCGAAAGGAGAGATGGATGAACCCACGCAAATGAGCTCGAATGTAAAGATATCGAAAAAGTAAAACAAAAAAAATACAAAAGATGCAAAAATCCCAAAGAAAAATATTTAGATTCTCTAGATAATCTCACTAAGCGATTAAGACGAACAAATATACCATTGTATACTGCCTCTGATTCTAGTTATTTAAGTTGTATGTTAAGCAAACAAAAACATTATTAAAATTGTGAATACTTAAAAAGAAAAAAATCCTTAAGCTATCTTATTATTTTTAGCTTATCTTACTAAGCAAATATGAACGAAAATAGAATAGTAGCAACGGGTTCACGGAAATGCAAAGACTACCTTGTTTTCCTGGTCTAAATATAACTGCCTAATTGGGGTATGCTCCACTTAAATTGGGGATTTAAGTAAATTGCGCAGATTTAATTGAAAGGTGAAGCCTTTCGCCCATGCCTCCATTTGGCCCAAGTAGAAGCTAATTGTGAAATAAGCCAATGAAGATAAGAGTCCAGACCGTTGCCTGTTGCTGGGTGCGGAACTGGAGAAGTTTAGAGGGGGTGGCAAGCACAAACACACATAATCCGCTGGCGCCTCTCCACGCATTAGTCATGCTCCCGACGAGCACCACGTCTGGCCGAAAAAGGGAATGGAGAGAACGCATGCCAGAGCATGTCAGAAGATTAGGATCTGGGAATAGATTAGCAGGGTGCTCGTAAAGCGCGCTAAATTGGGGCCATCAGCTGACTTCTGGATGATTGACTGACATTTGAGAGGACGGACATGTGCGAAATTATGGCACTTCTCTTGTTTACTGCCACCGAAAACTGGGTCTAGACTCTAGACATCTCTCGGCGAGCTTGTTGAACCTTGGAGTCGAAGTCGTCCGTCCAACAGTTGCACTTTGAGCCCTCAGAAGAACTGAGTAATTGGGCAGGCGGAAAGTTGTAATTCCGCGTTTCCAGGAATTATCAATTATTCAATTTGACAGATGACCCCAAGATAGCGCGGGTGAACCCCTACAAGGAGACCATGGGGTATTCAAATAGTGTGCAATAATCACATCAATTATTATGGCTTTTCTAGGCTAAAGATAGCGAATAAAAGTAATCAAATTTGATTTTCAGATAGAAAAAGAGAAAAATTAATAACCACTGGTTTTTCAAATGCGTATTATGTCAACATTATTTATATTCACTAGGAATTTACTTATGCTTCCTGGTTAATTACTTCTACAGATAAATTGAAGGTAAAGCACACTTCTTTTCGGGGAAATTCAAACTGAAAATGTTCAAGCTGTTGTATATCTCCTGAAGTACGAACCATAAATCTACCAATAAATTCCTGAGGCAAACTACTTGAGAGATTAGGGAATTTATTCAATGGTAATTAGACCACCTGCACAGAGCGCATCCCCACCTAACTCCCACAACTTATATAACAAAGTAATCCTCAGTCGTTGTGGTGGTATCAAGTGAGATTAACATTCCCTTTAATGGAGATTTAAATCGCAAATTAGAAATCGGAAAATTGCGTCGCAATATAAAACGTGTCCGTGGCAATGTCTTGGGCTAGAGTTTTAGCAAAAGATTAGATAAATGCTGATACCAAAGGCAGCCCTCTGTCCGAAATTCAATCCAAGAATTATTTGTCAAGTCAGGATGTTGAATGGGTTTTTCTTCATTCGCGTGCTTTTAGCGATTGGTACTGAAACTCTTTCTCTTGGCTTTATAGAAATTACACATAGCAAATATCAAAATAATGTAATCTTGTCTAAAAATAGTGTGATTTTTTAAGGAAATTTCATCTTTCGGTTATTTGGATTGCATAAAATAAGGAATGCAATTTAGATATTAAAGAAACGCACAAACCTCCAGTTTCATTGGAATTCAAAGTGCAAATATTGATCACTATCTCTGTTCATGACTTCGATCGGTTTATTTGCATTTACGTGGACTGCGACCGTGCCTAGCAATTAGCCTGGAACATGTTCTTCCCCATTCAGTTTTCGGTTACGTTCTCTTATTTATAGCATCTTGTTTTGATTTCCCCGATATGTGATTGTACTCAATTTCTTGTCTTGTATATTTACTTGACAGCCAGCCTTGGAAGACGTCACCAGTTACGCTGGGAGTCTTGACGTAGCCAATCGAAGATCTTATTTATGACGCGTCTCCTGCGGGGCTGGTTGTGAAGCACCAACCAAAATTTGACATGTGCTCATACCTTTCTGAGGAAGCACGATCTAATCTGTATTCGGATAGAACCATTACCTTCGACCACGACCAAGGCCAAGGCAGGTAGAAGCGATAAGCGGACAAAACTGCAACTGCAGACCTATTTTTATTAACTTGCCCGGGGGATTTTCGCAGTAGTTATCAGGTAACTGAAGTTGCCATTAAAATGCAGGCGTATGTATACACACGATAAATAGTGTGTATGCGAAGAAGATATGGATATGGAAACATATGAAGATTGTTTAATAGAATAGAGATCGAATAAAGGTTGCCCTTGAATATTTTAATAAAGAGAATATTGAATATTATAATACAAAACTTGCAAATTTAAAATGTATGTATTTATTGCAACTATTGCAATTTAAAATGGGAGGAAGAGAACATTACATCTTAATGAAATAAATTATCCACATATAACTCTTAGATATACTATAACGAACACACACATTAAAGGGACCTTTTAAGAAAGATTAAATTGACCATGAACAAATTATTTGATTCGCAATGCTCATTATCTGCAAGGCATTTACATAAATAAGCACATATGTATTATGAATCAATCATTCGTGCTCTCCTTTGTCTGTGTACTGAAGCTAGGACAATGACTCCCACGCACAATGGACCAATGGAAAGCCCACGATGGAAAGGTAAATCAAATGACGACTTTAAAGCATTGATGATATAAAATGCGAATTAGCTAAGCACTTGCAAAAGACCCCCAAAAACCCACAAACGCACACACAAACTGCCATTGTACGTACTTGCATTTTGCACACAACAAATAAATAAATAAATATAAATACGTCGCATTCGCTGGCAATCAATGCTAAAAGAGCAAACACCCCAAGAAGAGAGCGAGCGCTAAGAGAGTGGCGATAGGTAAAGAGAGCAGAGCTCCACACACTCACCTTCTTGCGAAGTTTCCCCCGAATGTGACACAGGCGTTTGACGCCATCAAAGCACATTGCCTCCAGCCGACCGTTGCCCAGCATCTTGGTCACCTGCGCGTACTCCTGTTGGTCCTCCTTGAAGATCAGCTCACGCTTCTCGAACTCGTTCTCGTTCTTACCACGACGACGGTTCTTGCCACCTTTTCCTTTATTCTTGGGCATCTTGCTGCTGTTGTTTTAGCTGTCTGCTGTCTGCGGGGTCTCGCCGTTGCTAAAGTGCAATGTTAAACCGTTAATCACCGACTGGACTAGGAGTGGATCGATGTTGTGGTTGAATTTGGCACTGGAATTTCTATAAACTTACAATTTTGTCAAAAATGTGACAGATTTCGCCTCGCTAAAGTGAAAAGGAGTGTGACCGTGCGAAAACGCCTTAAAAACACCATGCGTTAGAGGTGCGCAAAACATCGATTGGTATTTTCTGAATCATCGATGTTTTTTGACCAATCACACAAGAGAACAGAATTTTGCGGGGGAATTAAAAAAATAAGAGGGTTAACAGAGAATGCGGGGGAATTTAAAAAAATAAGAGAGGTTAACAGAGAAGTGGCGGTGAAATAAAAAAGGGAGTTAACAGAATTTAGCGGGTGAATTGAAAACAGTATGACCGAAGGCAATAATTGATACTGATTGTATCGATGTGCAAAATAGAGATGGGCAAAACGTCGATGTTTTTCGAATTTTCTAAATCATCGAAGTTTTTATTGACCAATCGATGTTTCCGTGTCGTCACTATCAAAGAAGTTTTGTTTACAATTGCATGAAATTCAAAACTATTTAGACGATTGACTGATATGTCTCAAGTAAAGCGATACCGTAGATCTTCAAAGTCCTCCGATGACGGGGATCAGGACGACGATTACGTGCCCTACGTCCCGGTGAAGGAACGGAAAAAGCAGCACATGGTGAAACTGGGTCGAATCGTCCAACTAGCTTCGGAGACAACGCAGCCCAAGTCATCCAGCGAAAATGAAAACGATGATGACTATCAGGGAACCCACGATGCAGAGACCTATGGCCGGAAATATAACATCAGTCTGCTGGATCAACACACTGAACTCAAGAAAATTGCGGAGGCCAAGAAACTAAGTGCTGTGGAAAAGCAGCTTCGCGAGGAGGAGAAGATAATGGAAAGCATTGCCCAGCAAAAGGCCCTGATGGGCGTGGCGGAGTTAGCGAAAGGCATTCAGTACGAGGAGCCTATAAAGACCTCCTGGCGTCCGCCTAGGTACATTGAAGCCATGCCAGAAGAGGAGCGTCAACTTATCCGCCAGCAGTTGAGAATCCTTGTTGAGGGAGAGAATCCTAGTCCACCTATCCGCAGTTTTCGAGAGATGAAGTTTCCTAAAGGCATATTAAACGGTCTCGCTGCGAAAGGCATAAAGACTCCAACACCTATCCAGATCCAAGGTTTGCCCACTGTGCTTGCGGGCCGCGATCTAATTGGCATAGCCTTTACTGGCTCTGGAAAAACATTGGTCTTTGTGCTGCCCGTGGTGATGTTTGCTCTAGAGCAAGAATACAGCTTGCCTTTTGAACGCAACGAGGGCCCATACGGGTTGATCATTTGTCCATCTCGGGAGCTCGCTAAGCAGACGCACGAGATTATACAACACTACAGCAAGCACTTGCAGGCATGCGGCATGCCTGAGGTGCGTTCCTGTTTGGCCATGGGTGGATTGCCAGTAAGCGAGGCATTGGACGTGATATCCAAAGGAGTGCACATCATTGTGGCCACGCCAGGACGCCTCATGGACATGCTAGATAAAAAGATCCTGACGTTGGACATGTGCCGGTACCTGTGCATGGATGAAGCTGACAGGATGATTGACATGGGATTCGAGGAGGACGTGCGCACAATATTCTCATTTTTTAAAGGCCAACGACAGACGCTGCTCTTCTCTGCAACCATGCCGAAAAAGATTCAAAACTTTGCTCGCTCGGCGCTCGTGAAGCCAGTTACCATAAATGTTGGTCGCGCCGGAGCAGCGTCCATGAACGTCACTCAGCAGGTTGAGTACGTGAAGCAAGAGGCTAAAGTGGTATATCTGCTGGACTGTCTGCAGAAGACAGCACCACCCGTGCTGATCTTTGCCGAGAAAAAGCAGGATGTGGATTGCATACATGAGTATCTGCTTCTGAAGGGCGTGGAGGCGGTCGCCATTCATGGTGGAAAGGATCAGGAGGAACGGTCGCGAGCAGTTGACGCGTATCGTGTGGGCAAGAAGGACGTGTTGGTGGCTACAGATGTGGCCTCCAAAGGTCTGGACTTTCCCAACGTACAGCACGTTATAAACTACGACATGCCGGATGATATTGAGAATTATGTGCATCGGATTGGCCGTACAGGTCGGTCCAACACCAAAGGCTTAGCTACCACGCTTATTAACAAGATCACTGAACAGTCCGTTCTGCTGGATCTGAAACACTTGCTTATCGAGGCCAAGCAACAGGTGCCCGATTTCTTGGACGAATTGGCACCAGAGGCGGAGCACCAGCACCTGGATCTGGGCGACTCACATGGCTGCACCTACTGCGGTGGCTTGGGCCATCGGATCACCGAGTGCCCCAAGCTGGAGGCCGTGCAAAACAAACAGGCTTCAAACATCGGTCGCCGCGACTATCTGTCGAATACTGCGGCCGATTACTAATCTATGTCCACCAATTACATAATTATAAGGAAATTGTATATTATTTGACAAAGGGATTAAATAGACTACTCACTTACGTATATATTTACATACATAAGTATAACAAAAGGAGACTTTCAACCTGAATTCTGGGAATTTTCTAAAAAATTGTTTTCACTTTGTTTACTGTTTGAGCTTGTGTTGCTTATCGCCCAGAGCTTTGGCTTATCAATAATCTACATACGACCCCGGAGAGCGGGCTGTCTTACGCCGTGAGCGCGACTTGCCTCTGAGCGGACTTTTATAAAAGCGAAGACGAGCTTTGCCTTTCCTTCAGTGTCTCGAGCAGATACCAGTTGTTCACACCTCGCTCTCACAGTTCCCCTTCCGATTGTTTGAAACTGCGGTGATCGTGTTTATCTATTCCTACGGTAAGTGTTCAATTGTCTTTCCTGAGGGGCTAATTAAACATTTTATAGTCTTTGATCAGATTAGCTAAAATACTTGTATGTTAGGGCAAATTCTTAAGTAAAGGGGAACAAAAACAATCCAGACTACGTACAGAATTAGTCTGATTACAAAAATGAAAATGCAAGTATTTACAAATCGCTACTGTTGATGGTCAGCCCAAACGTATAAAGATTAATGAGCTCATCTTATCAACTAAAGGCTGAAGCTTAAGTAAACACTGAACTAAGGTTAAACCGTTTGATTAGGAAAGACTTGTGTATGTGAAGCGAATATATAAAAAACATATTCTCAAATTATTGCGTACTTTCTGGCGGATTTCCTAGTTTCGGTCAAAGCTTAAGCTTCCAAATTAAAGATTATTTTTTAAATAAATAATATTATTTTTCAATAAAAAATGTATTAGTAATTATTCTCTAATTCTAAACATTTTTTAAAAACTAACTAATCTGGTTCTAAATTACTTTTAAACTTTTTGTGACACCTCAAACTTCCTATTAATTGTGATTGATGAGCCTGATGAGCTGGTTTGCGTTAACAACAATATTTGTTTGGGCATAAATACACAAAAGCATACATAGGTACACATAAATAAACATAATTGATATTCGAAACCCGTTGATAATATTTATGAGTACTGCCTGGGGAGAATCGTGATCTCAAAAAAGGCAAATACGAACATTGTACATATGTACACGTTCGGTTGAAATAAAATAAACAGCCCTGTTCCCGTTTCCAAATACTTTCTATACCTTAGCAGGGAATTTAAATTTTATTCACAAGTTTGCAAAGCATTTAAGGAGCAAATGCTATAAAAACTTGATCAGCATCACTGCCAGTTTTTATGAAAGTTTACAAGTTATTAACTCAGAACTCTTGCCTTCGGGTGCATGTACATATGTATCTAGTTCAAGTTTAATAACCTAGAGAATTGTTCGGTTATAGTCTAAAGCTGACATAGGAACTATTGTACTAGTTTACCCTTATATCTTTAGTTTAAGATTCGGATTAGGAACATACTTTCACGTTTATACTTTTAAGGAATACACGTTTTTTAATGGCATTAAGGTAACGGGAACAAGGCCTATATTTTTTTTGGGTTATACCTTTTGGCAAGAAAGACCTGCAGGAACTTCCCATTTGGCCTTGGCAATCATGATATCATCCCAGATGAGTCAAGTCGCAATGTCGCAAAACTAATTATCTGAAAAGCAGTTTGTAAAAGCATGCGTGCTGACATTTGGTTCACAGCTTCGACAGGTGGCCTTACGCTATCCAAAAATCAGATTTTACATTGTTGATATAAAAGTGATATCATATCAGATGGGATTATAACTTTTCAACATGAAACGTAAATATATGCTCACGTATATACGAATACATGCTTATGTATACATATATGTTGCTGTTATTGGTTAAAAAAGAAAGGTAATCTTTTCTTATAGCAAATTTTTTATATCAAATGTAAAGGGTATTTCATATCTTAAAAATTAGGACAAACAAGTCTTGCTCACTATAAATAATGATTTTTCCTTAGTTTTAATTTTATCCAATGTTGGTATGACTACTACGTATACCTTATTCATCTAACTTTTAACTAGTTTTAGGTTTCTGTCGATGGTGAAAAACAGTTGTTATATCGTGTCCAGGGGTATTATAGTATAAAAACAATCTTATATGTATGTTACACGCTGAAAAAGGCAACTAAGATCACATAAACTATACGTTATTGATTATTATTACTGACCCTATCTAAAAGCAGTTGGATAATAAACACAGGTTAAAAAAAGACAATATAGGTATAACGATATGGTTATCGCACACGGCTCAAATGATTCGTCCTTTTCCAAACATTAGGTTAAAAATCCTGCAAATAATTGCATTGTTTTTTATTCTTCATAAATTGAACAAAGCTTTATGTTCCGGGTATCTCATAGGCGGCATTCTCTCATATCTTTTGAACTTGATTTTGTTCCATTATCGACGAGATCATAAATAGGCCAATTTAGTAAGAAACGTATAAATCTATTTAAACTATCTAACTAATAAAACAATTACCTTATTATTTCCAGTTCAAACACTCCTCACTGGGATCAGCTGGAACAATCATCTCTGTTTGGCCCGAACAACAAACAGTGCGATAAAAACAAAAGCAGAATACAAACCTACATATAGAGTATATGAAAGCGCACACTATATACGCATATTTATATTTATCGCAACAATAAACAAAGCTCTCGGGGATCTCCCCGCCTCCGACACCACCGCGCCGCCGCCGACGACACGAGAAAGAGAATCGCGAAAAGGCAGCGCCAGACGACGCCACCATGGCAGTCATCATAAGGTAATGCAAGCGAGCAGTTCGCTGTCCAGAAGCTTCATTAAAGTTCCCAAGATTTTCTCCGAGTCGGTTAAAAAAAGTGTAAACAATAGTGGTAGAAGCTGACGCACACGCCAACCGTCAGTAAAAATATCTGGTTTTGTGAAATGTAAGTGCGTTGGTAAGAGGTTTACCCTCTGGCAGGGCAATTAAAGCCGCTAATGAGTTTGTCAGAAGGCGTGTTAGAAGTGGAATAATTTTGGGAGCTCCAGAATAGACATTGCATTGATACATGTGTTTGTACTGTACAATTGTTACTCATTGTTGGGGCTCTCCTTAAAAGCATGTGACATTTTTGGTGTGTCTATTTTTTATGACCTTTTATGGTCGCGTTTCACTTATGGAGATATATGGATGTGATTGTCGATTCAGAAATCTAGATGAAAGTGTATGAAGCCATATTTTGACATTAACTTTAATAAATGGTTCAAAGCTTGGAGCCATAGTGTTTTAGAGAGATTTCCAATCTCATTAATGATATGTTTCATCGAAAGGATTCAAGGTTGCCAAAACGAATTATAGCAAATAAACCATCCCCAACGCTATAAAAACCATTTACAACCATGTAAACTTTTTGCAACCCTTCGATTAGGGAACGGCGAAAACAAATAATGATAATCGGATAAGACTTATCTATATGCTTTCGTACTTTCAGCCTGCTGGTACTGGTTACCCTATCGGCCAGTCTGTCCTCAGCCGGCACCTTCAACGCTCGTCCCGCGTTCCCCGTTCAAACCGGCCAGATCCAGCCCTCGGGTCAGAACAGCAAACAGCCCGGCAGACGCATTATGCATCCGGCTTTCGCCAATGCTGGCCAATCTCCCGGCCTGGAGATCTGGCGTATCGAGGTAAATTTAGTGTATTTTCGGCTTTAATTTCACTTTTGTGCAAGTTCAAAGAAGAGTGTATATAAATAAATAGCTGGCGCTTGTTTACATCGCTTGGCTAGACTTCATCGCCCACGCACGAATGCGTTGCCTCTGCAGGAGAGCTCGTGCAGTCGTCAAGCGGCGGGAAAAGCGGGTGGAGCATGGTCCCCATTCGTGGCTCGTGCCATCAGAGTTGCTGATTTTCCATTTTCTATGCTAAATTCACGCAGGGTGGCTGCCACATGTTCGTAAATGGAAAGTGTACTATATACTATATTGCGCTATGTATATATCGCTTCTCGGGTTAATTAACTCGGACATTAACGAAATTTATGAACTTTGGGGGATCGGATGCTCTCACTTTTTAATGCGAAGCATGAGGCGCTTCCTAGAATAAATATTTTGACTGTGCATATAAATAGAACGAATTGTACAGAATTTCCAAACACTCATTTAATAAACATTCATTCCTTATTTTCTCACATAATTTATTTGACGTTTTCCAGAACTTCGAACCCGTTGCTTATCCGAAAAATAACTATGGCAAGTTCTACACTGGAGACTCATTTATTATTCTAAATGTAAGTAATTGTTTTAGTATTAAATATTTAACTAATTTTGCCTAAAAATTAAGAATGTCATATCGGAGGTTGTTGACACTTTAGGAAGATATATGTAAATATTCTTTGTGCGGTTGAAAATACTTTTTTACGAATACAATTGCAAAAGCCTCTTAATCCATGATAATATCTAATTGTTTCAGGGGAAATAAACATTAATCATATAGTCTTTATAAAATGACATTAAAATGTGCTTACGTCTTATCCGGAAATATAGGCGAAACAGATTGTTATGATTCATAAAAAATTTAGAATGAAGGTTTCATCAAGATGTTTAAATAACAAAGATCATTAGGCCCTTATTTGTAGATTCATATATTCTGCGATTAATTCTTTATACTTTATCAGAAAAGGTTTCCAAATTGAAATGAATGGATTTTTGGCTTAGTTGTGATATTTGAAAAAATTTTGTTTTCAGATTTACTAATTTTTAAATTCCAAAGGAAAAAATCGTATCTAGATCGTCGAGCAGCTTCTAATTAATTTATATGGCATTAAAAATATATATCCTTCAATTTACCTTTTTAAGACAATTGAAAACAAGAAAGACAAGAAACTCTCCTGGGACGTACATTTCTGGCTAGGATCCGAGACCTCTACCGATGAGGCTGGAGCTGCTGCTATTCTCACCGTTCAGTTGGATGACTTGTTGAACGGAGCTCCTGTTCAGCATCGTGAAGTGCAAGACCACGAATCTCAGTTGTTCCTTGGCTACTTTAAGAATGGTAATATCAATCATAGCTATTTAAACGATTTATTTATCAATTTATTCCTCCACTTAGGCGTTCGCTACGAGCAGGGAGGAGTTGGAACTGGCTTCAAGCACGTGGAGATTAACGCTCAGGGACAGAAGCGTCTCTTCCAGGTCAAGGGCAAGCGCAACGTTCGTGTCCGACAGGTGAACCTATCCGTATCGTCCATGAACAAAGGAGATTGCTTCATTTTGGATGCTGGCAACGATATCTATGTCTATGTGGGTGCCCAGGCCAAGCGCGTGGAGAAGCTCAAGGCGATCAGTGCTGCTAACCAGATCAGGGACCAGGATCACAACGGACGTGCCCGTGTCCAGATCATCGATGACTTCAGCACTGACGCGGACAAGCAGCAGTTCTTTGATGTGCTTGGATCCGGCTCTGCCGACCAGGTGCCCGAGGAGTCGACGGCCGAGGAGGATGGAGCCTTTGAGAGGACCGACGCTGCCGCCGTCACTCTCTACAAGATCAGCGATGCTAGTGGCAAGCTGGTGGTTGACACGATTGGCCAAAAGCCTCTGACCCAGGCCATGCTCGATACACGCGACTGTTTCATTCTGGACACTGGCTCTGGCATCTTTGTGTGGGTCGGAAAGGGTGCTACGCAGAAGGAGAAGACCGACGCCATGGCTAAGGCACAGGAGTTCTTGCGCACCAAGAAGTACCCGGCCTGGACTCAAATCCACCGAATCGTGGAGGGCGCCGAATCCGCTCCGTTCAAGCAGTACTTTGCCACCTGGCGTGATGCTGGCATGTCGCACACTCGTCTCATCCGCTCGGCTTTGGCCATGGGATCCGATGACTCCATTGATGTCGACGAGATTGATGCTGTGGTGACTCAGCTAAAGAAGAGCGGCGGTCGCGCCATTGGATTTATGCCGGATCATGGCCAAAACGCTATTGAAACCATCACACAATATGTGGCGAAGGCAGGCTCCAGTGAGATCCTGGTCAACACCGTTCCCTTCGAGGATAACCTACCTCTTCTGGGCTTTGGCTCCTACGTTCTCACTTACAACTACGAGGCCAACAATGGGGAACAGGGTTCCATTGTCTACGTGTGGCAGGGAGCTAAAACCACCGCCGACGTCAAGGAGCGCGCTTTCCAGGATGGTCTTGCCCTCGCCGTTGAGAAGAACGCTCTTCTTGTGCTGACCACTCAGGGCCATGAACCTCGTCATTTCTATAAGATCTTCAAGGGTAAGCTCCTAGCCTCCTACACCGCTCTGCCAGTGACGGCACAGCTGTTCCGCATTCGCGGAACCGTTGAGAGCGATATTCACGCCAGCGAAGTGCCCGCCGACAGTTCGTCATTGGCCTCTGGAGATGCCTTTGCCCTCGTCTCTGCCAAGTCGCACAAGATCTACATTTGGAACGGCTTGGGCGCCTCTACTTTCGAGAAAAATGCAGCATTGGAGCGCTTCGCTCACTACTGGGACGATGCCGAGCTAGAGCAGGTCGAGGAGGGAGCCGAACCCGATGACTTCTGGGAAGACTTGAATGGCGAGGGTCAATATGACCGCAGCTTGGTTGATCATGGTCGCCCGCTCCTGGAGCCGCGCCTCTTCCACTGCCGCCTCACTGTCAATGGATTGGTGAAGGTCGAGGAAGTGGCCAAGTACGAGCAAGAGGATTTGGACTCTGATGATGTCATGTTGCTGGATGCCGGTGATGAGATCTATCTGTGGGTTGGTTCTGGCGCCTCTGAGGAGGAAAACGCCAAGATTCTGGACATGGCTAAGGTAAGCTGAATGCCAATTTAAACTATTTGTTTTGTTATTAATTATGATTATCGTCCCACAGCGCTATATCAGATTAGAGCCCACTGATCGCTCCATGGCCACCGTGAGCATAATCCGTGTTCCTCAGGGACAGGAGCCGCGAGTCTTCAAGCGAATGTTCCCCGAGTGGGACGATACCTACTGGCAGGTTAGTGTGCGGAGGATTGTCTTAACCCATTTCTCTCGTTCTTAAATACTCGTTGGTGTTCGTCAAGTTTTGCTACTTAACATTATCTGAACTTAGTAACGTCACTTTGCATGTTTAAAACTATCGACATTCCGATTCGTAAGTAGAATACTAATACATTTTCATCATGCTTTTTTTTGTTAACTACAATACAGTATACAATTGCTTAGTTTTAACTTTTATTTTATTTTTCGATCATCTACAGAATCTGCAATCCTACGAAGACGTCAAACAGAAGGTTTTAGATGCAAACAATGAGGTCTAGGGTTAATACTTTAATTCTCAGCAAAATGTACCAAAAATTTTGTTTGTTTTTGCCTTACTAAAACTTCTATTATGATATAACTTTATAATAAAACAAACAACTTTGCAATGTATGTACATATATACTGTGTTACAAGTTTTTATCTCTTAGAAATCTTTATTGGTAAATTAAAGCATTTTGGAGGAGAGTTTTATATAAGTGCACATGGGTAAAAATGAACAATGTTTATATTCTTGAGATTTACGATTCAATCAAGTATTATTTTATAATCTTAGGATCATTCTGGCTTATCTTTTCTTTTAATTTTAATACTGGGTATCTTACAGTCGAGAAAACTAGTTTTTGCTTAGATTTTCAAGTTCTCTTCGGCTTTCTTATTTGCCTGCTCACAAAATATTTATAAAAAGAAGCAACCAAAATGAATATAATTAAGACTTGTCTTACATTCGGTGCAATGTGGACCGACAGTGGCAAAATGTATTCAACTAATTTTGAACTTGAACCATAAATACATATATTTATTCACAGCTCTTAGATCAAACGCCAGCCGTCGACTTATTTATCCCAACTTTGTCTAGCTACCAGTTAGCAGCGAATAAATTCGAAAACGGGTTTAGTACAAGTTGTTCGAGTTCATTGTTGCAAATTATGAATAAGTCGAGATGCCTTATAATTTGGGTATAAAAACGCCTGAGGCTCCAGGCGCGCTTTTTAGTCTAAACTAAGATTTGCGACAGAATGAAGGCGACAAGTGTAAGTCAATAAATATTCTACGGCCGAAAGTGTTACTATGTTAAAAGACCCACTGGCAGGTTATCCTATTGTGTGCTGTGCTCGCCCTGACGGCTTCCTCTGTCATCTCCAAGCCCGTGGATAACGCTCCCTCTGTGTCCGTGCTGCGGTATCGTAATGACCAGGATCTGGAGGCCATTCAGCGAGCAATCATTGCTCAGTACCAGAACCAGATCGGCGGAACCACACAAGTGCACGCTCCACTCACGGCTAATGTTATAAACCCATCAAATTTAAGAGTCAACTTTTAATGTGCCTGCTGGAAATAAATTTTATAATTTTTGTGAGTCTTAAAACATTTAAAACCCTGCGTTGATAAGGCTGTGCGTCTTCGGTATGGGATTTAGTTTGCTCCCGACTCTCGTCGCGTTCACAGAGCCTCCGAAATGGCTTTGTTGTCTCTGGCGCTGTTTTTATTTTTTGGGCTATGCTATCTGGCCGCCTTTGAAGCTGCTCACCCACCACCCCCTAGGGGTCAACCAGGGCTGCCCGAAAAATCTTCGATTTACTTTCCTGTGGAAAAAGACATACTCTTTCCCGACTCCGATAATGGATCTAACGAGTCGTCGGAGAAGATGTGGTATCACATAAATGACTTTAGATACGGAGGCGAGGAGAATCGGCCCAAGCCTAAGCCCAAGCACCATCCACCGCCTCCGAAACCAGGGCAACCCTTTCCACCGCCACCCTGGGGCTTCAAAAAGAAGAAAAACCAGCGCCGTCGCATATGTGAAGAGAGTAAGTAGCTTCAAATCTTGCTTTGTTTGACTCCTGAGTCATATCCTTGATCACATCCCAAGAATACTCACAGTACGTTGAGCAGATCTTCCCCAATGACACGGCTGTGGCTGCCGACGCAAATGACGCGGATTTTGATGGCCGTATACTGGTCAGACCTGGTGAATACCCCCATATGGTACAGAAAGCCTAATTGCTGCTGCTGTGCTGCTTAACCAGAACCCGTCAAATCTGTTTTTTCACAGGCAGCCGTGGGCTTTGAGGCTGGCGGAGGTCAAGTCGAGTACAAGTGCGGCGGTAGCCTGATAAGCGAAAATTTTGTACTAACCGCTGCCCATTGTACTTCCATATACGAGTGAGCATTTAGAAATCCGCTGATCCAATCTTCCGTGAGTACCAATATTTTTCCTTAAGCTTGGCCCCCAATTGGGTGCGCATCGGGGATCTAAATTTGGTCGCCGAGGAGCGGAATGTGGAGCCACAACTGATGCGGATACAGGAAATAATCACGCATCCCGATTACAACAAAGACTTCTACTACTACGATATAGCCCTGTTGAAGCTTGAGAGCAAAGTTGAGTGAGTAATCCCAAAAGTCAGTCTGGTTTTGCCCTGCTATATGTATATATATATTGTTTTGGTTGTCTCTGAAAGATTAACGGTGTACGTCAGGCCCATACGCTTGTGGATCTACTCGGAGCTGCCAACAACAATTGCATTCGCAATGGGATATGGAGCAACGAGCTTCACCAAGCCCATGACGAACCGTCTCACGAATCTCAATCTGACCATAGTGCCGAATGCAGAGTGCAACCAGGAGCTGCCGGCCCTCGCGGAGACCCCTAATGGCGTCCTTGATAGCCAGATTTGCGGTCAGGACTACAATCTCAACTGAGACACTTGTCAGGGCGACTCTGGTGGTCCTTTGCAGCTTAATCTTCCTGGTCGCCGACGACGGCACAGAATCCACTATCATCTAATCGGTATCACCTCGTATGGGGTCTTTTGTCGCAGTAATTATCCATCCGTTTACACCCGAGTGTCGTCCTACTTGGATTGGATCGAACAAACGACATGGAGCGATGACTAGGCCGGACTGAGTTTTATGAAAATGTTTGACAATCTGTATGGTAAAATAAAAAATTTAAAAAACAGTCTTATAATATAATATACATATTACGTATACGCATTACGTATACGCAAGGTCAAGATCTTGCTTTAAGTTCTACGATGATTAACTATGATAATTACGTTACACATACGCATTACGTATACGCATCATGTATACGCATTACGTATACGCATCATGTTTACTTATTACGTATACGCATCACATATACGCATTACGTATACGCAGGATCACGCTGTGCTAGCCGAGGGATTCCCCGCTACGCTCCCAATTTTTATATTGTGATAGACACGAGACCTTTTTATTGATATTATTCAGGTCGAGACTGCATCTCAGCCCTATTTGTGCGTCTATACAGAAATAACTACATGTATGAAATTTCTATCAGTAATTCCGAACCACTTGTGAGGTCTCTTGATGATAATAGAGCAGAGATGGTCATAAGGGAACAAAATATATATCCTATAATATTTTTAAACTAAGAATGATTAGTATTAACTATATTAAATTGCTTAAGACATCTATGTTATCTTTAAACTCATGAACTTCTTCCTTTATTCTCTCTATTTATCTCCTCTTAAACCATCAATGTTTTTAAAATTAGAAAGAGTTTACTGTCTACAGATATGTTTTATCATATAACGTATATATGGGATTTTAAAGTATTCCCACTATAAAGTCTAGCTATTCAATTAAACTATAGGCAAGTGTCAAAGGAAATATTACAAATTCATGGTTTGTTTTTCGGTTGGATGAAAATAAACTATAGATTAATTTATGCCTCATACCAGTTTAAAGACGCCGGTGCCCCATCGCCAGACACATCTGGTGGCCACTGCTCGCATCTTGCGATAATGAATGCAGATCGTTCCTCACACCGCGAATGGGTGTTCGTTTGGGTAGGTGGATAGGAAATTACTTTCTTTCTTTCAGCCCCGTTTTGTCAATCGAAGTGGCGCCTTAACGATTAATATTTTGCATTTATATAGATGCAGAGCTGACAATGGGGGGAATATTAGACAATTATTCAAATGTGAGCTCGACGTTGGTGTCCGAGCCAGAGCCAGAGCCAGACTCTGCGTTAGATAACAGCCAGCCCGTGCCTTTCAACATTGGGTCTGGGAACACGGATGGATCCGTGATTTGGTAATCGACTAACGAAGCCAGTTACATATGTTATACGGAGTGGTTCGGGCGACAATAGATTCGATCATTTTATGGTTGCGCCTAAATATTTCTTTCTTTCTCTTGGAAATTAAATATCATTTCTAATGCGTTGGTAGCACCAACCAGCTAAAGTTGCTGCATTATAAAAACAGTGATATCGGGTGGCTAGGGCATCAGTCGACCTTTGCAGCTCAGAGAGTACGAAGTGAAAAATGAAACCGATTGTCGTTCTAGTGGTAAGCGATTGGATCACTCTTCAAGCCTTGCAGCATCTAATCACCTGTTTTTGTCCCTACAGTGTCTGGCAGCTTTCGCCGCAGCCGCTCCTCAGGGATACAAGTACCAGGCCCAGGGTCCCGCCCTGCCCATTGGCAACCTTCGGCCGCAGACGCCCGTCTCGCCCAGTGGAATCTACTCAGCACCAGCCCTGACTCAGATCAGTGTCCAGGCCCAGCAGCCAGCCATTCAGACTGTCCAATCCATTCCCGCTCCAGCTCCAGCTCCCGTTTCCATTCCCGTTTCCGCACCTCTGCCCATTGCTCAGCCTCAGCAGAACTTTATCAACACCGTGCAGCAGCCTCAGACTCAACAGGTCGTGTACCACCAGCAGCAGCACCAGCAGCAGCCTCAGCAGATCGTTCAGACCCAGTATGTGCAGCGTCCTGCCATCGTGACCAAGGATATCTACATCCACTCTGCCCCCGAGGACACTGAGGAGGTGCGCCAGGACGAGCCTCAGCTGGATAACCTGCCCATTCGCAAGAACTACCGCATTGTGTTCATCAAGGCGCCGACCCAGAACCTGAAGTACACCGCCGCCGCCCTGAAGCGAGCTCAGTCCAGTAACGAGGAGAAGACTGTCATCTACGTGCTCTCCAAGAAGCCCGATCTCACGGAGATCCAGCAGCAGCTGCAAGTCACCCAGACCGAGAACAAGGTGCACAAGCCCGAGGTATACTTCATCAAGTACAAGACCCAGGAGGAGGCCCAGCGTGCCCAGCAGGAGATCCAGGCCCAATACGATGCCTTGGGAGGAGCCACTCACATCTCGGACGAGGGTGTTGCCCCCATCACTAGCGTTTCGGGTGGATCCCTCAACCTGGGTAGCTTTGTGTCCCAGAAGACTCAGGGCTCAACCATTATCCAACAGCAGCCGCACATCCAGACTATCGTCCAGCAGCAGCCTCAGGTGCAGACCATTGTCCAGTCGCCAGTTGTGAGCCAGCAGCAGAACTCCTTCGTGCAGCAGGCCACCTCCTCCTTTGTGCCATCAAGGAACTATGTGCCCGCCAAGACCTTCAAATAAGCACAGGACTAGGTCCGCACATTCGCTTCCATTTCCACTTGTGTCAATCGCCCCATTGTAGCATATTTTAATTTATTGTAAATGCAAAAGACGAGGCAAAATAAAGAAATGCTTTAATCAGAATTTTAAAGTTTAAAGTTTTTTTCAAGTTTTATTAATTAAGATGTTACTTTAATTTAAATGTTACTGCATAAGCTTATGCAATATGCTATGCTATGAAAAATTTAACTGCCTTAGGATCAATTATCAGCTCCCTTTGAAATCAAGTTTTTGTGTTGTCTAATCATAGTTATGTAAGACGAATCATATGCTAATTAATGTGACCGGTTTCCCCGAAGCTCTTGGCTTTTGCTCATTGATCATTGGACCACTAATAGATGTGGATGTGGATGTGGTAATATGGGCCATAGAAAATACAATTTGACACATTTTTGGGAGTCTTTGGAGCAAAACCAGTTTCGGCATCATCTTATAAACAAAAGAAATGCCCCTGATTTGGATCATAAAAGTTATAGGTTTTGACAAGTGATCTTGTTTATTTAGCTAAAAATATATACAATATTTGGATACTTAAAGGTACAACAGTTCTTTTCAATTGGCAATAATTAACCAGACAGTGCAGGCAAATAATTATTTGGCACGACACTCGTTAGACCAGCTCTCTGTGTCTGTTGCTGGTTATCCAGAACTCCGATCACCGACGTGACAGGTGCGACACCCTCGTCGGAAATCTGTGAGGTGCCGCCAAGCTGATCGTATTGTGCTGCAGGGAAACGAAAACACAGTTAGTAATAGCCATCAAATGCCATGATGATTGTCAACTGGCAGAAAAACCAGCAATAAAAGTTCGCCAATGCTATGATTTTTGCATATCCATCAGATTAGCTATTCAAGAGTGGCTCAGACCATGAGTTCGATGTGGTGGGTGCTGCTTACCTTGAATAGTGCGCTGCGCATGCGCAGCTTCCTCTTGGGTCTTATACTTGATGAAGAAGACCTCCGGCTTGCTGGGCTGCTTGGGAGCGGCTTCCTCAATGGCCGCCTGCAGATCCAGGGGATCCGGCTTCTTGGTCAGCACATAGATGATGGTCTTTTCCTCCACAGGAGCCTGCTTGACACGCAACGCCGCCTTGCTGACACTGGGAGTGGGTGCCTTGATGAACACGATGCGGTAATGCTTACGAGGAGGTGGTGGCGGGAGGGCAGGCTGAGGATATGCTTCCTCTGCCACATCAACGGGTGGGACATGCACATAGATGTCCTTTGAGACTAGATGCTGCTGCTGTTGCTGCTGCTGCTGAAGCTGGTGCTGGGCCTGTGGCTGATATATCTGGGGCTGCACATTGTATGCAATATTTCCGCCAAGTGGAGCCTGCTGCTGATAGACCTGGCTGTGCTGACTCGACGACGTGGAGAATTGAAGACCTCCTCCTGGTAAAATCTGCTGAACTGCGGGAGCCTGGAGACCCGGTAATTGCTGCTGCAACTGGGCCTGGTAGTTGTATCCTTGGGGCGCGGCCACCGCCAGGCCTAGGAGGCACGAAACCTAATAAAACCAGTGACATTACTTAAGTATGCAGCAACTGGGGGAGTAGCCATCCGAGAGCTTACAATGAAGGCACGCATTTCCGTCTCAGATGAAGATACCTGGAGCTTTGGCAATCACTATTCAACTAAATGCTAATCACTGGCCGCCCAGACTTATAAGGCGCTGCTGCCTCAATAATGTCGCTCACGAAAAACCCGTGGTGATGAGACGAAAAGTTTAAATGAAACTGAAACTGAAACCACGACTTCGGCTTAAACCGCACGAAGAGGTGAACGAAGAGCGGCCAAAGAGCCACCGCTTTTTACAAAAAACTAGCTGGCGTTTTGAAGAAACCTTGAGATAGCGGTGACTATTGTGTCCAGTTACCAAAAAACCCTAACGCTCTCCGGCTCTGACCACTACGCAAAGCCCTGCGTCATATTGTGGACCTCAAGTTGAAGAAAAGGCCATTTGGCTGGAAGACATATGTGATGGCTGTATGGGTATATTGTATATGCACATAATATATACATCGCAAGCTTTTGTTTCTGCCGACCATTTCGCTGGCTTTCATTCAGTTCCTGACTTCCAGGCGAATGTACATATGTACATACATTTATAAGTATATGATTATGGCCCGGCCTAATTGACGAACCGTTGAGATTAACAGCCCCTAATCGTAACTTGCATAAATCACATAATAATCGCATTAGCAATTGCGTCAACTTGAAAGGCTGTGTGTTTTGTTTAACGATGATTTTAAAAAATTTATAAATTGCATTGATTTCCGATGACCTTATTATTAAAGAGTTTGGATCATTTTGCGGGGCTTTATGTTGTTCCGAGCTTGCTTGTATTTATATTTATATGGATTATGATATGGGCTCGCGGCCTTTTTTGGCAGATTAATTAAGGTATTTTTTTTGGCGAGCAACCTCTAAAGACAGACAACTTTGTATTAATGTCCATCATTGCCAGTAGTGGCCCACGAGAGATGAATGATGATGATGATGATTTTATGCCTTATTGAAGATTTATCAAAACACAAATGCTATCTCGGGGGTCAAGATGAAACGCAATCCCTTCAAATGACAGCGTGGCGTGCGTTTCTTTCCCGATGGATGTGTTACAAGTACGCCAATAGTGCGGAATCACATTTATGACATGCAGCTTATGTAACCTTTCATCCGTTCGTGTGGAAGCTGTGGGGGCGTAGTACGCAATTCGTAGCACACAGACGACGGGAATCCCCGTCTCCTGGTGCTTTACTCTTACCCGAATTAGTACCCTATAGATATACAGACATACATGCGCTTCATTGTCTTTTCGAGTTAGGCAATCGTATTAAAGCATCATATTATATGGTATGTCAGAGACCTTTTTTTTTTACCATACACCACATTTCCAATTTCTCTTTCACGCACCTTCGTGCCCGGAAAATTAACATGGTCAAGGCTTATGGCGCTAACCCTAGCCCACGGAGATAAACATAAGCAAATTAAATTAAATAATTAAATTAATTCAAAAAAATTTCAAAGTAAAATGGAAATAAATTTGCATACCGATTTTATTAAAAATGAGTGTCGATTTCTTAATAATTGGTTTCCAGTGGTGTGATATATTGGTCACCGAAGCTTTAGCTTACACGGAGAGAATAAAATATGAAAAATATATTTATAGTTATAAAAATGGGAAATGAAAATTAAAATAATCACATTTTCTTTATAACAAATGTGGTAGTATCGTTAATGTAATAAAAATAAAATTATAACGGGCTACAATCGTTGTTCTTATTATTTTAAGTATTAAGTATTTTTTTATAAACAGCAAAACAATTAACGCGACAATATGAAAATAATGACAGTATTGTTTTATTGTATTACTCCGATGTTTTTAACATATGTATATATATTGATATTGTTTAAATTATTAACGATCTAATTGCAATTTACGTTTTTGTAATAATAAAATATCGGTCTCTCTTTCTCTTTCCCTGTCTCCCTGTGTCTCTCTCTCTCTCTCTCTCTCCTTTAGCTCTATCATTTTTGGTATGCCTATCTTTCTCTCTCTCTCTAGAGATAGCTCTCTCTCTCTCTCTTCCTATTCTTTCTCTCTTGCTCTAACTTTCTCTGTTCTCTTCGCTCGGGGACTATAAATACAGGCACGGCATCTCCTCTGACCTCATTCTGTCCGTGCCCTGCCTAGTGTTTACATCTATGGTGATAGTGATAGTGGTTAACCTTCAACACCAAAAATATTACCTGGCCAATGCAATACATCTGGATAACCAGGAAGAAGCTCAAATCGGAGACACCATGAAAGGCCTAATAGAAGTCACCAAGAATATAACTCTTCACTGGAAGGGATTATATTAAGCACTGACGAAAAGGGATAGCCGTGTGTTCTCTATTACGGTAAGTCTTAACAATGACAATTATATCATGTATACAGATGCTATAGTAGGGATCATGTCAAGGTCTAAGATCAGATGTGCTATGCATTTGTCTTAAAATCAATTCCCTTAATTTATTTAATTGCATACTGTTTGCTGTAAGTTATAAACTAAAGCTAAAGGTGGGGTCAGCCATAGTTACTTAGGCTTTTAGGCATTACTTAATTTTAATTTAAAGTGATACAGTTATGAGGATAAAATAAGGATAAAATAATCACTAATTTGATTTCATACCCTTACGACAGTTTCAAAACTGCAGCTCACTGTAGCGCCAACTTTAGGTACATTATTATACCATTTTTGGATATTATACTTTTAGTCAGAAGCAGTGACGGAGTCGTGTTCGACCCTATAAAGTATATATATATTCCTGATCACCATTAACAGCAGAGTTGATCAAGATACATATGTTCGCAAAGTTTATGTCTTTCAAAATTTGCAAATTTTATATTTTATCGTTAAAATTGTCAAAAAAGCATAAAAATGTTAATTTTTTAAAAATTAAACTAATTATGTAGAGTTGTTAATCTAATAAAACCAAGTATTGAAAAGTTTTCCGAATTGAATTTAAACCATTTTTTCCTTAGTTATTATTATTTGCAAACAGCAAGGATATTCTAGCTTTGGGTTCCTAAAGTTAGTTCCGTTCTTATTTATAATATCATTTTTTGAAGTGTTTAAACTTTCTAAAATATGATGGAATCTTGTAGAGGTTATAATATCCTAAAAAATATCCTATAAAAAAAAAATATATATATATATCCAGTTATCCCTTTTCTTCCAGAAACACTTATCAAAGTGGATTAAATTCAACAAGTAAAGTTTATTATTAACATTCGTCCCAAGGACGTAGGATTAAGCGATCCTTTTTTAACAACTCAACAGCTTAGAAATTGGGTGGAAGGTAGGCATTGCCTGTGTGCGAACCGGCGGAACCAGTGGAAATGATCTGGTTACCTCCGGAAACACCAACCGCGGATCCAGCATCGGCGTGACCGTCGGTATTTCCCAGAGCTCCGATCACGGAGGTCACGGGGGCCACACCCTCGTCGGTGAGCTGGCTGCTGCCGCCAAGGGCGTCGTACTGAGCCTGGATCTGCTGCTGGGCGTGGGCGGCCTCCTCGCTGGTCTTGTACTTGATGAAGAAGACCTCGGGCTTGCTGGTGGAGCTGGCCTGCTCGACAACCTCGGCCTGCACATCGCTCTCGCCCTTCTTGCTCAGGACATAGATGACGGTCTTCTCCTCGTTGGCGGCGGGGCTGATCTTGATAGTCTTCCTGTTGTTGCGCTGGGGAGACTTGATGAAGACCACGTTGTAGTTCCTCTTGGGCACACCGACGGTGATATGACGCTCTTTGTAGTCCTCGGCCTCCTCCGGAGCGGAGTGGATGAAGAAGCGCTTAGACACGATGGCTTGCTGCTGCTGTTGCTGCACCTGCTGCACCTGCTGGTGGTGGTGTTGGTGGGACTGCACCGCCGGCTGCTGGTAGAAGGCCTGCTGTTGGGCTGGAGCCGTCTGGGCGGCGCCCTGGAAGAATGTGGATCCACCAGTTGCCGTGGTAATGGCACCAAAGCCGGATGGGCCAGGGTTGTAGTTGTATCCCTGGGGCGCAGCCAGCGCCACGGTGGCAAGGCACAAGACCTAAAGATTAAGAGGAAAAGGGTTGGGTGTTAGTCCTTTAACAAGTTGCCTTCACTAATGATTGTCCTTACAATGAATCCACGCATTTCTAGGCTTGGTTGAGTTGGTTGGACGGGGTAGGACCGGTGATTTGGCTTTCTTAGTGGTTCGTAGTGAACTGTATGATTGTTCGGTTGCTCGGGCCGCTTTTATACATAGCTTAAACTCCCAACTCCAACGCCAACGATGCTGGAAAGTTAATAGGTGAAGTTCAACAATGATCCACGCCAGAGCCCCAGAAAGAGTCATGGTCCCAGGCAAAACTGCCAAAAAAGAGCGCACAGCCTCCATTTGTTACATGTTCATTGTATTTGTTTTTAGCTCGTCTTCTGCGTAGCGCAGCTCTTCTTCGCCATTTACCTTTCCGGCTCTTCGCATCCCTCATTAAATGGCGAGACTTGCTCGTAGTTGCTGGCAATACATGGTCAATTAGCGTGGTTCCCCCGGCCAGGTCTTTGTGGTACCGCTTAATTGTTCCCTCCGATGCCTCGATACACCAAGCCAGCGACACCCCGGTGCTGTCATTACGTTGCGAGTTTGCTTTTGCCCTCTAGCCGGTGGCTACTGCTACACGGCGAGTCGATTAAATGTTATTAAAAGTGAAATTGCATAAGAGTTTAATCAATTTTAGTTCAGTGTGGACTCAATATTATGTACTATGGAGTTAGGGATTAAATTTGCTAATCAAAATTAATAAATCCGAAGGATGTATATGGGATTAAACCTATCCTTTTTGCATCCTTACAGCAATGAAAACAGCTCCGAGCTAAAGATCAAAGAATTATAACCCTTGAAAGCTTCCTATTTGGCTATGATTGAAAAAATAAAAAGAAGCTTAGATAAGGAAGGGAAAACTAAAGATAAATTCTTCATAAGAACTAATTCTGCAACCTTTCTTAGCATGACTTAACTCTCATATTCTCAAAGATCTGGTACCTTACTCGCCTAAATCGACTGCGCTGGTGATGTTGTTAAAGTAATGTAAAAACGCTGTGGCGTCGACAATGACTTGTTCTGCCATTTACTTTCATTTTGGATGGGCAATGTGGTTAACGACCCTTAATAAAAATAGATTTTGATCACTGAAGGTGTACCGTGATCCCACGGTCCCTTGGAGCTAGGAATTGTAGCGTTCACTTCGCGATGAGTCAATTGGAGTCTGAAGTCTCTGGATGATCAAGTCGTGTCGCACCTAGTCTGAAGTTTGAAACCCGTAGAAGCGCACAACCTCGACCACCGCTGATGTGCGTTGTCAGGCTTAATTAATGACCCGTCGAGCGCAATAGTTGGCCATGCTTCGCAAACCGATCGTTTCTCCACCGTTCGCAATGCAGTTCATTTATCATGTCTGCTGGTTGGTTGGTAAAATCTTTTCTGGGGAATAAATAACATTTTGATTATGTTTGAAACGTTTTGTTAACATTTGTGCACTGGCAGTGTATATGCTGTGCTAAATGCCCCTTAAGCCCTTGCGGTTTGTGTAATGATCCGTTTACATGAATGGGCCTCAAAATAGGGGAACTTCTTCAGTTAGACCCACAATTTTCAACATGCCAAGCTTGTGCTTCATTTACGGACTTCAGTCGAAGTCAAAATCAATTTGCTTTCCTTTCTTGTTCATTATTGATTTAACAGAAAAGCGAAATAGACTTCATGTTGCCATGGTCTCTGTTGGTAGTGTGCTCTTTGGGGCCCAAGTGTGATTAAACTGTAGTAGAATGTCTGAAGATACTCAGTGTAACCAAGAACTGGAGTCACCTGGTCTGGCATGGCCAGAATTTAAAGCACGAGTTTTTAATCCAACTGTTAATAGCGTCAGCCTTGAGTTTTCTTTGCTGGAAAATGCACTGGTGTACAGCGTGGAACAATACCATAATCGACATGGTTGGCAACAGGCGGAGTGGACCAGCAGCTCTCCCGTAGATGTCACCAATCTGGAGGAGAACTTTGGATATCGGTTACGCATCAAAGCGCTTCAGATTGCCGAAAATGGAAAATGCTACGTGGCTATAGCCATCTCGCCGGACATAATAGTAATTATTTATCCATTTTTTTGTAACTAAATTAGTTTATAAGATAATTTTGGTTAACATTTCCAGGCTTGCACGGAAGCTGCGCTACCAACAACAAATTGCCTTAACCGAGCCATTAGAAAGGGTCAGCAATTTTTGGTGAAACGTATGCTGCGTCGGCGACCTAGTCTTATAGAATACCCCGATTCCAATGGTTACCTGCCCCTAGCCAATGCTATTATTCAGGGCGAGATGTGTATTATAGATGTCTTGCTATCAGCAGGCTGCAGTGTTCATGTGGGCAATTCTGCTAGCGGAAGAACACCATTACATGTGTGTCAAAAGAACCATTGTTTAGTATAAATTATATAATATGTATATAAATATATTTTTAGTTGGCTTTCTACTTCGGTCATCTGCCATCAGCGCGTATCCTACTAAATAAAAAGGCACAGCTGGAGGCGAGGGACTGCAATGGCCTGACGCCCACGCACTGTGCCGTCGATGCTAATCAGCTCGAAATGGTGAAGTTTGCCTTGGAGTCCGGAGCCAATCTGGAGGCCAGGGATGCCTGTGGCTGGACTGTTCTAATGCACGGAGGTGAGAATCGGAGGAATAAACCAAAAGCTAATTAAACCTAAAATCCTTAATTTCCTTTCAGTGCTTATGGACTCAAACCTGGAGATTATCAAAGTCCTAGTTACCCACGGCGCAGACCTGACGGCTCTGGATGGAGTTGGGAAATCCTGCAGCGAGTTGGCTAAGCTTTATCGAAGGCAACAGGTAGCTGATTACTTTGAAAATGTGCTCAAATGTAGGCTAAGTAAAAGCCTAAACCCAGTTAGAGGAGCTGAAGCTAAAGTTCAACAATAAAACTTGTCAAATAATAGTTATAAAGCTGCGAATGTTGGGGAGTGAATTACCGTGCTTCTATTATAGATTGATTGATTATTGTGATTTCTTAAATTAATGTATGAATACAGTTTTCCAAGTTTTAGATACACCTTATAGAGTTTTCCGTCTGAAAACCACACGAGTAAATGTTTACGAAATCAGGATTCTGCTTAAGACCTAGGTAGAACACGTGCTCGGCCAGATCCTTGCCAAACTCACAGAAGTTCTGGGCATAAAGGGTGAAGAAGATGCGCTTGTTGTTCAGATGATACTTGTGCAGTATTCCATCCTCCTGATCGTATATTTCTTGGTTCTGCGACTTTACGGCAATCCAGGTCCGATAGTCTTCCCACACTGCACGAAAACTCTTGAGATAGATTACGGCCAGCATTCGAGCCTCATCCAAAACGTTGACGAATTGCGGCAGTTTGAGGCACTCGACTTCCTCCCGGAAACGCGTAAAGTCCCTCTGACGCTCCGTACTATTGTAGAGTGTCATATACAGGTGCACGGCGAATGTGGAGTAGTAGTAGGACATGGGCTTGTTCCGGCTTTGGAACAGGTACAGGCTCCAGTCCAACATGGTGCGTTGAACGCCCAGCTCGTAGGTGGAATTCCTCTTGCGGTGGATCTCTAGGTTTCTGACGTTGTGCTCATAGCTCTCCCGGTAGATCCGCAGGTCCTGGTACTCCCGGTTGAGGTCTGCAGAGTGAAAGTATATGCGAGGCGTTCGGAACTTCTCCTTGTACGTGGCCAGCTTGCTATAGATGGGATGAGAGCCGAAGTCTCCCTTGGTCTTGAGAACAAAGTTGTCCAGAATGTATAGGAAATCCGTAAGCTCGTGGGAACCTGTCTCCAGCATGTTTTTGGTTATTATGTAACCAAAAAGGGGCTTGAAGTACTCGAAGGTCTCACGATAACAATCCTCCACGCCGTGCCGTGTGTTGCAGGAGATGAAGAAGTCCATTAGCTTTTGCTTGGCCTGGAACTGCTCTGGATCATTTTGAAGTTCGGTCAAGAGTTGGATAAGTTCGCTGAGCTTTGGCATGTGACCTGGGATTAATTATTAAGTTTAGTTGGTTTCCTTTAGAATCCCATGTCATATAAACCTACCCATGATTGAGAATAGCGTTCGATTGCTACTGCAGACATAGTCAAAGTAACTCTCACAGGCATACTTCTCATGATTAATAGTCTGCTGCAATCGCACCGCCAGGTTCTCCAGCTCCTTGATCCGCAGCTCCGAGAGGTTCCGTACATAGGCCACCTGACCCTGCGCTGCACCAGCCCACACGCAAAGGATGAGGACGAGCGATGCGCCCAGCGCGAGATTTGTGCCTGCCATTGATTCGGCTTGCTTTGCCACACTGAGAGCCAAGCTCCAGCCCTATCGACATCCGTTGCCATTGCTCAACTTAAGCTCAAACTCATTCTCTCGAGGGGGGACTATGCATGGCTTGTGTGTATATTTCCTCTGCGATAAGCATGTCAAGCAGTATCAGTAAATTTCTCTCCCGCTGTTCTTAATAATGCTTTATTCACTTGATAGGAGAGCTTAATGTCCCTCCCCCCAGCTTTACAAATCAGACCTGACCTTAGCGTAGACATCGGTGCGCCTCTGCTTGTAGATGGGAATTTGCCGGCGAACTTGCTCGACCATATCGAAATCTGTACGAAGAGAAGCCGGATGGTCAGCGGAGCAAGTCTCTATGCAACGGCAGAGACAAACTTACCAATCTCCTCAACAATGAACTCGCATCCCTCGCCAGCCTCACGCTGCACCTGGGCCCAGGGATTCACAATCATCGAGTGTCCATATGCCACATAGCCCGACATGTTGTCCCTGGCCGGCGAGCAGGTGACCACAAAGAGCTGGTTATCAGTGGCACGAGCTCGTTGCAGGAGTTCCCAGTGCATGGGGCCCTGACAAATGCAGAAGGCGGAAGGGTAAACCAGCATGGAGCAGCCTGTAGGATTAATTAATTAAAAACTATAGTTGCTATGGAAATTAGAGGCTGATTTGCTCACCCATATTCCGGTAGATGCGCGCAAGTTCATCGAATCGCTTGTCATGGCAAATGCCAATGCCAATCTTTTGCTGTCCAATCTGGACAACTGTCACCTCTGAGCCTGCTGTCAGCACCGCCGCTTCATCGAATTGCACGCCTCCAGAATTTTCAGGATCAATGCTCATGGTAAAGAGATGAATCTGCGAGGATAATGGTTTTAAATGTTCAACAGCAGCAGCAGCATCAGCTTACCTTTCGATGCCGTCCAATTAAAGTTCCGTCGGTCGACCACACGGTGCAAGTGTTGTAAAGCTTATTTCCCTCGCGCTCCACAATGCTGCCTCCTATTATATGAATCTTTAACTCTCGAGCCAGCTTAGATAGAGCCTGGCACGTTGGACCTGCGGGAACGGGCTCGGCAAATTTTGGGAAGTCCTCTTGTGAATAGGGAGCGTTAAAGCTTTCCGGCAAAATGGCCAGCTCCAACTTCGGGTTATCCGCCTTTAGTTTCTTAACGCTCTGAACAGCTCGTAAGACATTTGCAGACACATCTCTGCCCACGGGCAGCTGCAACAATGCCACCGTCAACTCTGAGAAAATGTGAATTAATTAATTAATAATTTATAATAGCAAATAAGCTATTAACTGTAATCTGTCGACTTACTGTTGCTCATTTTGAACTAATACTTCTTTGCTGGTTGAGCCTTAATTGTTGACTCTGGACGTGCGAGCTGCTTATTTATAGGAGTCGGAACTGCATTATCAGATTTTATTGACTATATACCTATGTATATACATATGTATATGTAACTGACTGCGACTGAAGCCTTCCCGAACTTTAGCTTTATTGATTTCATTAGTATTAGTAATGATAAGAATTACAAGTATGTCAATCTGGGCGATGCACTTGGTCTTAAAACGATTAACTAGACAACGACCCTGAAAAACATTAATGCACAGTTCTTTTCGTGAAAATAGGAATTCCTTTACCAGTTTTAAAATTTCTGAACTTCAAAATGAAACGGGACATATCCTAAAGTTATCCGAAGGGGTTAAGACCCAATCTGCTATAGTGTTATATACTTCAAATTAAAAACCGGGTAAGTTAGACAGATAAAACAATGAACAAAATAATTTTCCACCTATACCAGCACACCAATGTTAAAAATAGTATATTAAAAATGCTATTGACATCGACTGTCACAGTAAGACGATAATAATAATTATCAATTAAACCAAATAATGCCTCAATTATCATGTCAAAACCTTCTAAGCCTATCAGCACAGTAATTAGTAGAAAGTTTGTCAAGCGACATTGGCAAAACAAATAATTAATTAATCAATACGATAATTAGAACATTGAAATGCTTATATAACAGGCATTGCAAGCGGAACCCTTTGATACTCCACATAGTGAAGCCAAAGTCATGAGTCGTCTCTTTCAACTGCAGGAAAACTGCCTGCGAGCGATGGGGCATAGTCCCCCCAATATTGATACAACCGAAAAGATATCTCTAAAATTGAATCACGTTATCTCACTGTTATTCGTTATATCGGCGCAGTATCCTCTTATCTCCTATATCTTTTATAAGCGAAATGATATGGAGGAAATCACAGCCTGTCTAAGTGTTGTGTTCACCAATCTGCTAACCGTCATTAAGATTACAACTTTTCTGGTGTTTAAGAAGAACTTTTGGAAAATGATTAACCGCTTCAGGGAAATGCATGAGGAATGTAAAAGATCTTCTGATAATGTTGAAAAAATTTTAATCGTATTGAATTTTATGACAGCACGACAGAAAGCAGGTGACGGCAATGGATACGGCTATGTGGAAGAGGCCAACAAACAGGCTTCCGTACTGGGAAGAGCATATTGCATCTCCTGCGGCCTAACGGGCGTATACTTTATGTTGGGACCCATAGTACAAATCGTGACTAGCAAGTGGCGAGGCACAATATATGTCAGGGAACTACCCATGCCCATGAAGTAAGCTAGATCAGTCCTCTAATTTAGGTACTATTTTGTGGGTTCCTATATTGTTACAGGTTCCCCTTTAACGATGTGGACAGTCCCGGATATGAATTTGGGTTTATGTATACCGTGCTCGTTACTGTCGTCGTTGTGGCCTACGCATCAGCTGTCGATGGTTTGTTCATTTCATTTGCCATTAATCTGCGAGGACACTTTCAGACCTTGCAGCAGGAAATCGAGCACTTTGATTTGACCTTGTCCGAAAAGGACATACAGGCGGGTTTGAAATCAGTGGTGCATTATCACGAGGAACTGCTCTCCTTATCAACGAAATTGCGCTCGATTTACATGCCCACAGTGTTTGGACAGTTTGTCATAACTTCCTTGCAAGTGGGAGTGATAATCTACCAGCTCGTAACGGTTTGTTAAAATCCTGCTGGGATACTGACTATATATTGACATATATGTATATTATACAATTTTAGCATATGGACTCAATTATGGATCTGTTGTTATACGCCTCTTTTTTTGCTTCTATAATGTTGCAATTATTTATTTATTGTTACGGTGGTGAAATAATTAAAGTTGAGGTAAGTTTGTAAGTTTTAAATGACATATTCGAATATTATATTTGATTTATTACAGAGTTTGCAGGTTGATGTGGCTGTCAGGCTTTCAAATTGGTATTTAGCCTCTCCGAAGATTCGAAGATCTTTATCCATGATCATAATGCGGTCCCAGCGGGAAGTACTGATTAGAGCCGGATTCTATGATGCCTCTTTGGCGAATTTTGTTGCAGTAATTTCAGCAACGTAAAATATAAATTTAATTTTTAAGTCTTATTTACTTCCAGATTTGCAGGACTGCATTATCATTGATAACGTTAATAAAGTCTATGGAGTAAGATGAAAGAGCTTTTAGGATGCATCATCAGAAATTGCACACTTTTATCTTTAGCTATACTTGCAATATAAAGAAATACAAAATATGTAATTAATCGAAAATAAAGAAATATTGAATATATTTCAATAATATAATTTGTTTGCAGAATGAGGTGCAATTTCTATTAGTCCATTTCTTGTGGTTTTGCTTTATTTTCTCTTATCTTCTACGAGTTTTATTTGTAATTCTTCTTCTATTTCGTTTATTTAAGAACTCTTTATTTTATATTGTTGTGATTTTAAAAACTTTACAATATTTCGACATTCTGCCATTATCATAATTTCGTTCGTTTCCAGGAGCAGAGGTGTTTGAGGTGTTTGCTAAATCTAAGATTATGTGAAAAAAGGTTATTAATAATAAAGAATTTCTTTAATTTAATACCGTACCATAGCTAATTTGTAACTTAATATTAATTTGAAACTCCCGGATACTTGGCGCTCTGGATGCGGTCACACTTATCGGTTACGGTTAAAAAAATCGAGTGTTCGATGCTCAACGGCTATTGATATCGTAAAGTTGAATGTTATGGAAATCGATGGTGTTGCTTTCCACTTATAAATAAATAAATGATTGAAATCAAAGCCAAGTTGTTGCGTGCCGACTCGGCCATTTATGCAACTGGGGAAAGAGTTGAATGTCTTATTGAGTTCACCCACAAGGTATTTCCGGATGAGCAGGGTTCAACGAAAAACCGAAATGCCAACGAAGCAAGGTACTCAAAACAAATCGTGTAATAGTTCAATTAATGAAAACATTCTTTTATAATAGCCAGGAAAATCTTGCGTGGGCCTCGGCGCAGCTCCATTGCTACCGGAAAACGAGCTACACCACCTCCTCGACGGACAGAACCGCCGAACTTACGGAGATGATTGGGCGCACCGCCCTGGATGCGGTGACCCAAGCGCCCGGGGAAGTCATAGTGGCCACCAAGCCGAAGATCCTGTTTTGCGACCTGCGCCTGCAGCCTGGGGAGACCAAGATTTGTGAGTAGCATTCGTTTTTTATTAAGGATTCTTTTGTTTAAATTCCGAATTTTAGATTTTTTCAATGAATTCGTGCCGCGCGATGGTCCACCCACTTACAGAGGTCACGATATTCGCTATTTCTACAAGATCACCATAGCTACGCAGCGTGTCAAGTCTAAGGTGCAGACGCTGACTGTGCCAATACGAGTCCTGCCGATTCCGGTCATCGCTCGGCCTGATGAGCTGCCCGTGACTGTCGAAACTAATGAAGAACTGGCGCCCACAAATCCCTTCCTGGAGAAACGGGAAATCAGTGAACTAGAGATCTCCTGGCACCATCTAAAAGTAAGTTTGTTTTTATTGCATTCAATGCTTTAACTCGAAAATGTTAACCTTTTCAGAATGTAACCGCCCGCCGGGCGCCCAAGTTCTATCGCATTTCCAACAAGCGCGGATTCGTGGGTCGTTTCTGCTTATTTAAGCAAGCATACAAACTGGGTGAAGACATTGTGGGCAGCCTGGACTTCAGTCAGTGCCAGGTGCGCTGCGTCCAGTTCTCGGTTAAGCTTCAACAGCAGGAACTGCCCCTACGCCCGCAGCCAGTTCAAAGTCAGAGCCACCAGCTGCAATCCCAATCCTCTGTCGGGGATGACGTCTCCTCGATTAACTCCTTTGACATGGCCAGCATAGCCAGCGGAGTGGTAGCTGATAATCTGCATAAGTCGGCCACGTCAGGTAGCGCACGGGATAAAGAGTCGTCGGCACCAACGGGCAAACTGATGACCATCTCAACAACTCACCAAGTGTGCTATGCCACGCTCCAAACGCAGGTAGTGGTGCCCATCCCACTGCACGTGACTCCCACTTTCCGCACGGATCTCGTTGATGTGCGGTGGCGATTGCATTTTGAGTTCGTCACTACCACGATGATGGACTTTGGCAGACCGAACCCGGAATCCGGGGAGCTGAAGGCCCCATCCGAGATGCCGGTAGAGACGATGGTGTGGAATCTTCCTGTGACCATATATGCGGCCAACCCACTACAGATATACGCACCCAACCAGACATTTAGTCTTCTCATCAAGTAATTGCCAAGCACATTCCTTTCGTAATTTGAAAATAAGTGTCAAAATTGAAGTTATCAGAAATATCTTATTCTTCCTGGACAGTTACTGTTGGTGGGTAGATTAGTAAAGTAAATAAAAATAATATAAAATTAAAATATTATGTACCATTTCATTAATAAATTATTAGTTAATAAAAACATTTTACTTTAACAAAATAATCATATATTTAAGCTTTACAAGTTTTATAATTTTGAGAACGGTTTTCAAACAGATTCTAGAGATGACAGTTTTCATCGATGATTGATAACACAAAAGTAGTCGATGCAATCGATAGTACATTGGGGTTTTTCCCATCTCTACTAAAAATAATAGTCATTGAAATTGAAGTCGCAAAATTAAAATAGTTCGAAGTTGAGCAAATTCACGAAACGAAAATGTATCAGGAATACCTGAACCAACTGCAGGCTACCATCGCGCCTATGAGCTCCGATGAGCTGAAGGAACTGCTGAATGACGACACCAAGCTAGACGAGAAAGTGGACGAAGTTCTGCAAGTGCTTAGAACGCAGAAGACCAGCGTTTTCGAGGACAATCGGAGTCGGGCAGAGCGTAATATTGAAAAGGAACCCCAGATCATCGAGCTCCGGGGCCGTCTCGCCGAAATTTCGGAGGAGGGACGCACCAGGTGCTCGTCAGTTCAGGAGAAGCTGTCTCAGCTCAAGGAGAAAACGGGCGGAGTGGGTCCCGATACGACGCTGGCACTGCTGCAAACTGCCGCCTCTGAGAGCGAGGAGCAGACCGAGGAGATGGTCAAGAAATTTAACGACAGTGATCTCGGGGTGGAAGCATTCCTGGAGGAGTTCCTTGCCATCCGTCGCACAATGCATCTACGCCGCCTGAAGGCCGAGAAAATGCAGGATCTCATGAGGAAGCAGCGTCAGGGGCCGCCGTCAGCTGCATCTCTGCCAGCCTACGGAAACGTGGCTTCTGGCGGATTTTATCCGTCTGCCGGTGGCTCCGCTCCGTACCCCATGATGGGTCCCCTAATGCCCATGCCGCCACCCTCCAGACCCTATTGAGATGTAGGATGTAGTAACTGCCCTGGTGTTCGGACCTACTGCAGGCGAGTAATTAACAATGGGTGCATTCAGAAAGGAACACATAATATACATATATATTTATGTTAGGGGATTCCCGCATTTATTTGAATACCACAGCGTGTTATTGATTTAACCTTGAGGACCGAAAGATTTTATCTCTGAGACTTAAAATAATATAAATGTTTACCAAATATTGACCAATCAAATCATATAATACTTGTTATTCAGACCTTAACTTATAAACGTTTAAACAAAAATATTAATATAACAATAAAATAAGTAATACACTTAAAACCTTAATGAAAATGATTCATAATACGGGATCTCCAATTTTTATACCCTTTCACCAGACAAGAATTTTTATAACTTTGGCCATAATTTTTCTTAGGCATTAGTTTTTTCGTGAGCGCTGTGGAATTTCCATTTTGGAAGATCATTGTCAAGTTTGAAGTCAAAAGCAAAATATTATTTTCTTATAAAATCAGCGAATTCTATCTCATAAAGAAGATAATTTATAACATCATACATTCTGGTAGTTTAGATATATATATGTACATATGTATATACATACAAACACATGAATCACTTCATATATTAAAAGTCGTTGCAATCATACTTTAATAATCCCTGTAATCAAAAATGAAGATACAGTTAGAGGGATCCCACAGAATGCACCCATTAAATCAAAATTCAAAATTGAGTTAAAAACTTTGTTTATTGTTTAAAATTTCAGAATCTTCACTTTAAGTACATATTGCTTCAGGTTCCCCTACTGAAGACAATGGGTTTATTGCAAATCGGATGGAACATTCTGCCTTGTTTAAAAATTAACATTTGCGTTGCCCTACATCTGTTTGCCTGCATTAAACTATGATATATAATGTGTGTCTATAAATTAAGCGAAAATTAACATTAATATAATAAGACAGTGAAAAGTGCTGGTTAAAAATACATTTTTGCATAAAATGAATTGATGTGGAGTGCGTGTGTATCGTGGGTGTGTGGGGGCCATGGCCAAGGCTTGGCGGCATTTAAAGCGATTCCTTATTGCTTATAGGGTGCAACTATAGGTTAACGATTAGTTGGAAGGAAGGATTGTGCTTCGTGGAGTGTCTCGACTTCTATTCAATTTCAGTTTCGCATTTGTGTTTCCTCTTAGAGAACGGTTAGTCTTTTATTATTCCAAAGGCGTCCGCGCCCCAATTTATATATGTAAATATATAAATTGTACCGTGTGTATATGCAAAATGTTATATATAAAATATGTTCAACTCTTCTTCCGGCCATTTTAGATCGGTTGATGTATCCACTTTAAAAGCCTAGAGACTTAAACGCGTATTTAAGGGTATTCAAAAATATATATTCCTACGATTGCTAGCCAGACTTGCGGGCGCAGTGGCATCATGAGGAGCCAAACTCCTTCATCCACTTCTCGTACTTATCAAGATCCGCCCGGGACACGCTCTTATTGCAGCGACTCATGGCCTCGTTGAAATCTTTGTTGGAGACGGGCAAGTCCACCTCCTCGGTGGCCAGTTGTCGGATCTGCTCGGGCGTGAGGCCAGCGATCTTCCGCCGCATCGACATCATGCTGGCCTCTCTACACAAAGGAAATATTTAAGCATTAGTGATTAGTGATTAAAACTAAGTCTTCATGACTAGATTCCTTTCTAAAAGATTAACCACCCACCTGCACACATTAGTGATGTCCGCTCCAGAATAGCCCTTCAGCTCGTTAGCCACATAGGTGAGATCAACGCTCTCATCTACTTTTACTTCGCGTAGATTGATTTTCAGCAGCGCTTCGCGTCCTTCGTCCGAAGGCAGCGGGATATATATGCGCTTTTCTAATCGACGCCGCAGTGCTTCATCGATGTCCCAGGGGAAGTTGGTGGCGGCCAGCACCATTACCACTTTAGCCTGCTCCTCGCCACCGCCTACGCCGTCCATCTGGACCAATAGCTCTGACTTGACGCGGCGGGAGGCCTCGTGCTCCGATTCCGATCCACGGCGCGAGCACAGCGAGTCGATCTCGTCAATGAAGATTGTGCTGGGCGCATAGAAACGAGCCATCTCAAAGAGTAGTCGCACCATTTTTTCCGATTCACCGCGGTATTTGGAGGTCAGTGTGGCGGAGCTTACGTTGAAAAAGGTCGTACCGCATTCGGTGGCCACCGCCTTGGCAAGCATAGTTTTGCCGGTTCCAGGAGGACCCACCATTAGAACACCTTTCCAAGGTCGCCGGATGCCCTGTTTTCATCAAGATGTATAAAAAAGAAAGTTATTTTGATGAGCTTTTAATTTAGTTGATCAATTAATTAATTAGTTTGTAGTTAATGTAACTCGGCTCAACTCTCAGCTGAGAAAGTCACAACAGCAGCAGCACAGTTAAGAAACGATTACTGAGACAAGCCATGCTTAAATATTATTATTTTATTAAATAATTTATGAACAAAACATATTTAATTAGTCTGTGACAAGAAGCATAATCAATCACTTCAAATATATATGGTTGTATACATAAATATGTTTGTGACAGTTTATTATAGATCGCAGTAGAAAATGCTAAGACTGAAAGATAAGATAGAGCTAACATAGAAATGGATTCATAATCAACAAACTTTCTGAGTATTCAGAGCAGAAATAAATTTAACATTTTGTAAGAACTTTTTGAATATCTATTAAGCATGATATAGTTTCCCATTGTTAGATCAATAAAATTGACTGATTGATCAAAATAATATATAGTTTAATAAAATATACCAGTTATTAAAAACATCAACAAGTTTTATAAACTTTTAAATTATTGCATTTTGTTGGGTTAGTCAAACAGTTGATTGTTATTATATATAGCCGTAGGCGTGAGCAAACAGATCGTTTGTTGACCCAACACTAAGCGTAGATAAGCCCTATGATACATGCGTGATTCACGCCAACGAATGTGACGGCAACTCACTCACCTTAAAGTAGTCCGGCATGAGCATGGGCAGCACAACGGCCTCCTCCAGTAACCGCTTAGCGTCATGGAGATCGGCAATGTCGCTCCATCTTACTTTGGGATCCTTTTGTAAAATATCACGTTCTGGAAACAATAATCAGAATATTTAATATAATTACGATTTACAAATTTAATAATAAATGATGGAAGCCTCTTGTTTATATGGATTTCCAAATTTCTAAAATCTTAATTATCTTGAACACTTACCTAGAATGTCGACCAGCTCAGCTTCAATATGGTTGTTGGGCTGGAACTTGCGCTCTTCTTCCTGGCCTCCGGCTTGCTGATCACCGTTCTCTCCCTCGCCGCCGGCACCACCACCATTACTGCCGGCAGCGGTGGCTTCTTCGTCCTTCGCTTCGTTGTTGTTGTTGTTGTTCGATGTGGATAGCTTGCGTCCGCCAGCCCGTCCGTTAATCGAGCGTGCTCCACTGGTCGGTGCTGTTCCTGTTGCCGTTGAATGCCGCGAGTTCCGGCCCGCGGAAACACCATTGCGGGACGTGCTCTGTGGGATTGTGCTGCTGGGTCGGCTGCTCTGCGCTGCCGTGGTGGTGCGGCGATTGTTCGGTGCTGCTCGTCGGCCCACGGCTTGTGTGGTGGGGGCTGGTGCTGGTGGTTTCGGTGGACCCCACACATCGGGATCTTTGGGCGGTGGCGTCCATATATCGGGGTCTGGCTTAAACCAAGAGGAGGGATCTTTGCTGGTGGTGCTCTCCTCACTGAGCTGGTGTCGCAGCTTGTGGGCGAACTTGGTGGTCTGCAGATCGAGTGAGATGTCCTGCAGAGTTCGCTGGATGGCCTTGATTTTGGCGTGTTCTTGACTGATTTGCTGGTTGATCTGGAGAGGACACATACGTGAGATAATACGAGAATTGAAGGATGGGAAAATAGGGGGATTCTCTTACCATGTTCCACTTGCCCTTGCGCAGAGGATCCGCGGTGGCCTTGAGCTGGCGGGCCAGCAGTCCCTGGAGACCCTCATAGTAGATGCATGCGGAGTCGTAGTTGCCCGTCAGAGCCATGTCCCTCGCTAATTTGGCATTCTCGCATATTTCTTCGATCGTAGTCTTGGCCATTACGGTCATTCCTACGCAAGTGGTTGTCTTTTGCTTGCCACCTCGCAGTAACTGATCGATGAGAAGAATCGGATCGTAGATCGGAGAACGCAGATCGCAGATCGGAACAGGTTGTTGTGATTGTAACCAAAAACGAAACAAAGATTAGATCCAATTTAAGCGTTCGAAGTGCGTAAGTTTCTCTGTTCGTTTGTCACTTAGTGTGAGTGTGTGTGTGCGGCAAGTGGGACGGGAACAATAGAACGGAAGCGACTGCGTCACTCACTCACACAAGGCACTCTCTCTGAAAGAGAGTGCGCCTTGCAGGTAAAAATGGAAAGTGAGCCTCGCCGTAGCAATAAAAGCGGAAAATAAGGCGACAATTGCAAATAATAGAAGATAGCAGTGGCAACGACCGATGTGCGGTGCTAATTATAAAGCACACACACCAACTTTAGACGCAACGAGTTCCCATTTCCCACATCACATCCAAGGCGCGGGCCGTGGGCCAAAATGCCGATTGGAAAATGTAATAAAATTATTATGAGCCCGCATTGGAAGCTCACAGACAAGCTGTCGTCCATATAAGGCGCTCGCCTGACCTTGTTGGCTCTCAACAATTCTTTCAACTCGAATCGTCGTATGCAAAAAAATAAAAAGAAAAACGAACAAAATTACCGCTTGCACACACTCACGCAAACACACACACACATGTGGAGCTCAGGTTTCAGCGGCACAAAACACACGCAAACACTGGGGGAATAATATTGCGATTTAAATACATTTCGAGTTATCTGCAAGTTTTCGGAAGCTTCACTTTTTAACCATTCTCATTTTATTGTATTTGGAGCTACGTGGGGGCGTCTGCAGCAGAACGACAACAACAACGCAGTCATTTGATGCAGCTAGCGCTGCTGCGAAAAACTCGCACATATCCCGGCGATTCACTTACGGTTATGGACATTAGTGTACTAGCTTTGTTACGCGGCGTTCCAAGCTCAAAGTTAATGCGAAACTTATTTAGTTTAAAGTTTTAGGCGCTGCGCAAGCCAAAAAAAAACTGCTGCTGCTGTTTGTAATAATAGTGATGTACGTGGGCAGGTGATGGGAGCGACGTGCGTTAATCGATACACAGCTTTAAACTATCGCTTAAAACAGGCAATAGTGTAGAATATGCTTTTCCACTGTGTCACAATAGCATTGCCGATATATTTGATTAGAAATCTATTTCTTATACCTATTTTGTAAATAATGATATCAAACAATTAAATACGTTTGAATTGCCTAAATTTAAGCATATCTTGTTTTTATAAAAACCAACCAAGCTGGCAGCACAGCTTCGGTCGAATTAATAGAAAACAAAGACCACTGTGAGGCCGATCTGGCAACTCCAACCTATAGATAAGGCCGCACGGCCAGTCATCTTAACATTTCGGCTTAACGTGCATTAAAACATTTATTAAATTTAGACAACACGCCAGCGACGGTTACCGAAATGACAACGCCCACGCGTGCCACCCTCGAGAAGGCTCTGAAGAGCGACGAGAAACTCCTAAAGGGTTCCATCCAGATAGCCAAGGGCAAGTTTCAGTCGCCCGCATCATAACAATTCTCGCTTGCTAACCCTACCATTGTTTTCTCCAGACCTGACGGCCAAGGTGTACGACATATCGGTGCTGGTCGAGGAACTGGGCTTCGCCCTGTCCTCGCCGGACATGGAACAGCGGGTGGCAGGCACAAATATGCTCTCCGCTGTGCTTGTCGCCCTCCCGGAGGACCTGCTCGAGGCGCGGCAGCTGGAGTTTCTCAGCACCTTCTATATGGACCGGCTGCGCGATCACCACAACGTGATGCCGGCCATTATCGACGGTATAGATGCTTTGGTTCACATGAAGGCTCTGCCGCCTTCTTATGTTCCCCTGATTCTACAGGCATTTTTCGAGCACACCACCTGCCAGTCGCAGACGCGTGGCGACCGCTCCAAGCTGTTTAATATTTTCAAGTACCTGACGCTTAACTTCAAAACGGGTGAGCTTGCTTTGTTAATTGAAAAGCCACTAAACTCTGTAGAACGATCATAAATCAATCTCTTTTTAACAGAACTGTTGTCGATGACCGGTGACTTTGTCTATGGCCTGATCAACTCCATTGACGGTGAGCGAGACCCTCGGAACCTGGACATCATATTCAGCTTCATGCCGGAGTTCCTCTCCACGTATCCATTGCTGCATTTGGCCGAGGAGATGTTTGAGATCTTCGCCTGCTACTTTCCCATCGACTTCAATCCCAGCAAACAGGATCCGTCAGCTTTAACGCGAGATGAATTGGCTACTAAGCTGACCAATTGCCTGGTGGCGAACAATGAGTTTGCCGAGGCAACGGTGGTGCTGGCTGTGGAGAAGTTGGAGAGCGAACTACTGGTGGCCAAACTGGACTCCATAATGTTGCTGGCAAGAACGCTTTGATCACATAAATCAGATCCTAAAATAACTGATTTTTCTTTTAATATAGCACCAAGCTGCTGTGAAGTTTCCTCCATCCGTTTTGGAGCCGCACTTCGACCAGATCTGGCAGGCGTTGAAAGCGGAGACTTTTCCCGGCAATGATAACGAGGAGATCCTGAAGGCATCTCTGAAAGCGTTGTCCGCACTTCTAGAGCGCGCTTCTCATTTGCCCGATATCAGCCACAGCTATCAAAGTTCCATCCTGGGTGTGATTCTGCCCCATCTGAGCGACGTCAATCAGCGCCTTTTCCATCCAGCCACCGGTATAGCCTTGGTTTGTGTCGCTGGCGATGCACCATATGCAGCGGATAAGATTCTCAATAGCTTCCTGCTTAAGCTGCAACAGGCCGGAGATGTGACCTCCGAGCAGCGGGTCAAGATTTATGGCATAATTAGCCAGGTATATAAGCTATGTGGACTGAGGGACTCGCTACAGAAGTTGGATGTTACTATACGTGAAGCTCTGCAGGAAGATGTGATAGCTTCGTTACGGCTGATTGAAAGAGAGGATTTCGATGCAAAGTTGGAAAATCTGGAGCTTCAAAAGTCAGCGATTTCAGTGCTCAACGAGAGCGCTCCGATTCTCAGCGAAAAGCAGCGTGCCTTGGTCTACAAAGCCCTGGTTCAGCTGGTCAGTCATCCGTCCATCGATCTGGATTTTACCACACTCACAGCCAGCTTGGGTGCTCTGCAGCCCGTGGAGTTTCAGTCGAACTTTATTGACGTCTCCGTGCGCAACTTTGAGATTTTCTCCAATTTTGTCAAGCGGAAGATTTACACCAACTTGTTGCCTCTCTTACCTCAAATGGCATTTACTCAGCGCATTTTGGATCTGATTATGACGCAGTCGTTTAAGGAGGCAACATCGGATCCAGTGCGCCTCCTGGCCCTGGAAGCGCTGAACCAAGTTTTGACCCAGGAGGACCAACGCTTCATCGTGGATCTGCAGCAGGAATCAAATCTGCTACACAAGCTCATAGAACTGGGCCAGAACACTGAGAACCTGTCGCTTCAGTCACTTGAGCAAATTGCAGGCGCCCTAAGTCGCATTACCCAACAACTGCCCCTCTCCGAACAGAGCGCCATCGTTAGCGAGTACTTACCGGGACTGAAGCTGAACTTATCCGCTGATCTGTACATTACCAAGGGTCTTCTCGGTTATCTTCACAAGGACATCAGCCTAGATGATCACTTTGAACGGCTGCTAAGCGATCTGACACAGCTCTCGCTCAACACTGATAATGAGCAGCTGCGCGTGATCGCTCACCATTTGCTATGCAGCTTAGTCAATAAAATGGAGAGCAATCCGGCCAATAGGGGCAAGGTCAAAAAGATCACGGACGAGCTAAAGGTGGCCATTAAAAAAGGTGATGTGCGAGCGGTGGAGATTCTGGCGTGGGTGGCAAAGGGACTAGTGGTGGCTGGATTCGATGAAGCGGCCGACATTGTGGGTGATGTAAGTAATAATTAAACTTTCCTAATGCTTTGAAAAGCAATACATATTACTTTACTTTTAGCTATCAGATTTGTTGAAGCATCCCAGCTTAAGCACGGCGGCCGCCTTGGGATTTGACATTATTGCTGCCGAGTATCCAGAACTGGATCTGCCCGTGGTCAAGTTCTTATACAAGCAGAAGCTCTTCCACACCATCATGGGCAAGATGGGCAGCAAGCTGGCGAACTACTGTGTCCACCACCTGAAGGCCTTCGTTTATGTGCTGAAGGCTACGCCGCAGGCGGTAATTAAGCTGAATATCGAGCAACTGGGCCCGTTGCTCTTTAAAAGTCTAGAGGAGCACAACGAGGCGCAGTCGCTTTGCATTGCCCTTGGGATTTGCGAGAGGTTTGTGCAGAATCAGGACCCGTACTTCCAGGGGCACTTGGCCCATCTCATACCCAGCTGTTTGGAGCTGTCCAAGTACAAGGCGCAACACACAATGGTAAGTGGTTTTACAAAAGTCTAGACTTAATTTACATCGAAATCCTTACAGCAAGTTCGCATTGCGGCGCTGGAGTTGCTCTACGACATTACCAAATACCCCACCTTCGTACTGCTGCCCCACAAAGTGGATGTGACACTGGCCCTGGCCGCCGCCTTGGATGATCCCAAGCGTCTGGTGCGAAATACGGCGGTGAAGGCCAGGAATGCATGGTACATGGTCGGGGCAGCTAGCGGGAATTAGTCACTAAACAAGTAAATTTTTGTTATTATTTTAAAGTCGATAAGCGAACGCACAAATTCAAGGGTCTACCAAAATAAACCTTTGAATAATCTTTAATATTTTGTAACTCATTACTTTACCATATATTCCTGATATATGAAGCAATTTGAATTTGTTGTTTTTCTTTTATTTAATTATTGTTGTTGGGATATTTGTTTAGAAGTTCTTTACACCCTTGCGGGGTATAATAATTTAATTCGGAAGCTTGCAAATCTTTGAAGGAGTCATTTCTGACCCTATATATATTATTGATCAGCATTACAAGCCGAGTCGATCTAAACAAGTCCGCGAGAAAATAATTTTTTACCGACTTTTTCAGAACTTTATAAGGGGCTACATCGTTAAAAATGTCAAAAATGTATCAAAATTTTAAGTATTTTAAAATTTTAAACTGAGTATGCCGATTTATTAACCTATTAAATAGGAGCAAAGAATAGCTTTCCGAATTGAAATTAACGCATTTTTGGCTTAGTTATGATCGATTTCAAATTCAAATTTCCTAATCTTGTTTAAAAAGGCAAAAGTATACATACAAACTTTGACTACCCGTACTTGGATTTCTTCCTTGTTTATTAGTTTCTTTATTTATCCATATTATCCGTGAATGTGAGTGTATTCTTTCAGTAAGGGTGATCGCATTGGGAACGGGCCATCAGGGCACATTTTTGGGCTCGCTGGACAACCTCAGGACAGCGTCGTCTTCTCATAAAGCGGCAGTCTTGGAAGAAGCCTTCGTTTCTAGGAAATCCGTGCGTAAAGTCCTGGAACGTCAGCAATCCCAGGCCCCAGATCTTTCCACCGCGGAACTCACCCTCGTATTTCATTCCATCGGCGCGCCAAAAGATTCCGTTGCCATGAAACCAGCCCTGATGGAATTCGCCTTCATATCTGCATTAATAGACAGTCGATTATATAGCCATAGACGTGGATTAAATAATAGAGGAATGCATTCCCGTTTTTCTAGTTGGCACTGACTTTGCTCCATCCGGGAACCAGAGGCAGCCCACTCCCTGGCTGAGACCCTCCTGGAACTGGCCATCGTAGCGGGTGCCATCGGCGAACTGCAAATGTCCAATGCCATGCTTCTGGCCCCGCTGATTCCATTCGCCGATGTAGCGACTGGCGTCCTCGTATCGCCATCCGCCCACCTTGACCGCTCCGGCGCTGTACTGGCTCTGGCCACCATGACCCTGGTGGTGGTGCTGTCCATGCTGACCCTGTTGGTGGTGTTGGTTTTCGATCCGTGCCGTGGTCACTCCCACGCTGCTCACTAGTATATGGTGATTGGATATGGAGTTGTTGCATCTAATCCTTCGGCCCTGGGAGTCCTACTTACTGTCATCATCGTAGTCGTCCATAGCCATTTCTCTGCTCACCGTCCCCGAAGCGATACAAGCTGCTACTGAGCTTTGCTTGTTCCGCACCAGAAACCAACCATACGTTGTTTGGCTTCCAATAGGGCGACGTCCCTGGTCTAAATCTAATTAGCATATTGCACTTTTGTGCATTGTGATTGAATGCAAACATGGCAATATATGTTCATTTAGCGGAGAAGAAAAGGGAATGTGAGCATAATTTATGGATAGATAGTACCGGGGAAAAAGTGCTAGCTAGGAATGTATATATATCAATCGAAGAAATCTAATATTAACAAAAATATAAGTGCAATAAGCATTTTTCTGCAATTTAACCCTTTTTCTTTCCACTGTTTTATGGCAGTACTTGCATTGCTTGGATAGCCATAGAAACACACGTAAAATATACGATTCAGTTATTATTCTTGTACAATTTATTTTATTCAATTTATTAGCGGATTATGAGGGATGCAGATTTATTGTGTGAGATTACAGATGTCCAAAATGATTATACTGTTTATGCGAAGCATTGAAACTTAACGATTTTCTCGTTGCGTCGTTTATAGAACCTTGAAAGGGAGGTTGTACACAAAGTTACTGGTTACTCAAATATTAACCTAGATATAGTCGTAAGTGTGTGTATATATATATAAGATGGTGTCAAATCAAGTCTAAGCGAGCACAGCCGATGTGGCCATCTCGGCGACGCCACAAGTGTTGTCACCGCGGTAAACGCGATAATAGCCCTGTTCTCCCCAGCGCGGACCCCACGAGTTCTTGACGATCCAATAGGGCAGGGTCTTGTGGAAGTTGGGATAGTCGGAGACGCCATAGCCAACAACCAGGACACCGTGGTCCAGGTTCTTCTTGGAGCACAGAGCCTTCCACGGGTGAGAGACGCCGCCGCGATAGAACTGCATTGCATTGGCATTAAGACCTATAAAGCGATAATAATTATCCTTGAATTTTAGAAGGTAAATCCACCTAAATCTACTTACCAATCGAGATGGGTCCGTTGGCTACCAGCCACTCTTGCATGGCGGTCTCGTTGCCCGCTGGCAAGTCCACAAAGCCGGAAACCTGGACATGGGACATAGTCTTGTTGAAGTGGCATTGATTTTTCTTGGCTTTGTAGGGATACTCCGCCTCGTACTCCAGTCCGCCAATATCCTTGATGGCTCTGAGGGCAGAAAATCGATATTTATTCTATAACCAGAAATGGAAACTCAACTCTGTTATACTTACTTGTAGGCATTATCCATAAGACCACCGTTGCAGGCACTATCGGTGGTATCACAGTCAAGGAGCTCCTGCTCAGAGAATTCCTTAAGTTCGCCGTATTTCAGGGCGTACAGACCCTCGATGTTGCCCGTCACACTGAAGGCCCAGCAAGAGCCGCAGGATCCCTGATTCTTAACTTGGGTGACGGCGTTCTTTTTGCGCCAATCGAACTCCTTGGGCAGTTCGCCGGAATAGGCAGGTACTGCAGCCTGCGCTCCGCCGGTGGCCTTCGCCGCATCCCGCTGCCACAATCCAGTGCGCTCCTTGTACTCCGAGCTAGTCATGTCCGCGAACTCCGTGATGCCGTACTTGGCACTGCCCATTTCGTTTGCGTTGAGTTCCTCAATCGTCTTCAGGTTCTGGCGGAAGATGCGCAATCGCATCTGGCGCTCGGCAGTGCTCACGTAACGCCGGCCGAATCGTACCTGGAACTTGTGGAACAGATGCTCCACCTTGTCCAACGCCCGATGGCTATGCTTCTTGTGAGTCTTCTTCTCGGCCCATTCGACGGATCGACTGTGACGGGCCTGGACCACAGGCTGGTTGCGGCACTTGAAGGTGATGTCGTGCATCGGAGTTTTTGTCCATACTTGCGACCAGATCTCCACTATGCAGCGGTGCTGTGCACCAGAACCATCGATTAGGTCCGCGTCAATGCGAGTCAAGGTGCCCGACACCACTTGACGTGAAGCTGAGTAAACTTTCACGATTCTGGAATATATGTATGTAAGCAATGTGTGAACAAAAATGTTTTATGCTAAATTGGTTTTAATTTTAATTAATAACTGTCTGTCTTTATCAGCGAATTTTGTTCAAATTTAAAATAAGATCAACAATAGCATGCAGAACTGAATACACATATTGTAAAGTATATATTTTGTGATCTAAATTATTCAAAAAAGTATGGTAAAATAGGTGATTATTGTTCTTACTGGTAGTGGGGACCCTCGCCTTCAGTCAGTTTGTTCAGTGAGCCCTGTAGCTGTGCCTTTGCCGCCTCTTCATCGTATGGCTTAGGTCCACCCAAGGGTATGTCATTCAGGCTGCGTCTGCTACGAAGGACCTGGAAGATGAGAAAGAAAATATAATATTTTCTAATTTTCATAAGTGCTTGTCGGATACAAATCCCCCATTTGAAAAAGCTCTTTTGATTGTCTACATGGCTGAATTGCTTAATTTACCTTGTTATAAGCAAATAATTATCAAAAATTATAAGTTGTATAGATTTCGTTTGTTTTATTAAGCTAGACCTCTTTCCTGCTATTAACGACTTCTGAAATCTTGTGCTAATTATTAAAGACGAATATACTCATACTCATCCATTACAAACAGACAGGCACACCAGATGTCACCAGAAAGTGTAGTGATATGATTGGATGCTACAAAAGTCACACATAAAGTTCAGGCGAATTCGAATGCAAATGAAACAAGGACAGGTCTGAATTTACATTACCAAAATTGACGGAACGACACATACCGGAATGTAAGAGGAAAGGTGGCTGGAAGAGTTGCGGCAAGGAAAATGGCATAAAACCCCCAAAAGGCAGCCTCCTGGCAGTTCTGGCATAGGAATGGGCCAACAAATAGCACCAGCAGTCACATGCGACCCATAAACCCATTCAATGCCGAACACAAAACCAATTAAACCAAACATTTTGTCTTGAAATTCGTTTGCCGGCTGGCATCGATGATGGGCGATATGTTGATGCCATTGGTGAAACTTGGGTTCTTTGGAGCCGCATCCGGACCCCCGACACGGGGACCCGGGCAATGTCAAATGTCTGCGCAGGCTGACGATGTCGCAAGGCTGACAGCAGAGTGGTTGCGAAATGCGGACTGCAGGTGGAGTCACACTCAAAATATTTTATGGCCCACAAAGGCAACAAATCAATTTGGTTAAATTTACCCCAGAATGTGGCAATAATTTTGGTTTTTTGTGTGTATTCTTCTCTCTTACGGTACCAATTTTAGAAATCAAAATAGTAATAGTTAAAAGAGGCTCCTGAAATAGTCTTTCTGATGCAATAACAGAAACTAGAGGGGGAAATATATCAATGACAATCGATTTAAAATCTATTTTAGCATTGAAGGACAGAATATTTTTAGTTTCAGCTGCACTAATACAATTTTATAAACCTGAAATATTGAAATTGATTTATCATTTTCAAATAAAATTTACAAATGTTTATTGTATTTTGTGAGGGAAAGCGGCTTAAGTCCGTCAGGAAATGCCGTGGCCAAACAAATTTTTGAGTGCAGGTCATCTAGATGGCGACAACAATACCGAATGAAATGTAATGGTTACGACGTGTGTATAATTAAAAGTACAGGAACAAAAACAAAAAAAGCAGGGGCAAAAATACAACGAAAGAGCAAGCGAGCCAGGCTCCGATGCGATTCCCAGGCCATCCTTTTCGATGTGTGTGCAGCCTGTGTCCAAACATGAATTCATTAAGCCAGCTGCCTCTCCCCCGACATCCATTTTCCGCATCCTGGCCCCACTCTGACTCTGCATCCATCCAATCCCACAATACCCAACCGAGAGCTGTTAATTCAAATGTGTATTTCAATAAGAATTATAACGTAAATGATGTTTCAACGACCCTGGGGGCACAGTGGTACTGATGCCAAGGTGGACGCGCTTAATGTGTATGAGGTGTACTGAGGTGTGGTGTGTGTATGCGAGTGGGTGTGTGTGTGTGTGTGGTGCGCAATGGTCCGTGAAATCCATTCGGATATATTGACAGTTAAGTGCTGAACGCGAACTCGCTGAATGCTGACAGTTGGCGTAAATCAGCAATGCATCTGAATGGCTCTCATTTTCAAAGAACTTAATTAATTTATTCTACGATTTTTGCAATGATTTTTCGAGTGGCTCATTAGGAGAATCATATGGATCGGAAGCGTTAGGACAGAATATTTCAATAAAGTTGAACAAGTCGGAATTAGATTGTGAAATGCTAAAATAAGTATAAACAAGAATATTACTTTTTCATGTTGGAATTAGGTATCAATTAGGTTACTTCATTGGAACTTGATTTAGAAAAACAGTCGCTCCTATAATAAAATATTAAGCTTATCATAATGATTTCCAAGGAATTTACCATACAATATACGATACTAAATTAGCATTGTTTTCAATTGCAAATATAAAAACTCAACATGATCCCAGAGAAACTTTAGAATTAAGTTTTTTATGATAAATGATAAAAGTTTCAATTCATTATAAACTATAAACTAATTTAAATAGATTGTCCAGCATACATAAACAGAATTCTCTTAAGTAGTCTCCCAGCCAGGCCATTAAAGTTGCAGATTCTGTACTTTATTATATATTTATTTATTTAACCCCTTAAGTTCAGTGGGGCAACTCAAGTGGAATGTGCCCAGTCCCACCCCAATGACAAATCATTTTGGACCCACTGTGTGTGAGTCAACCCACCAGAGTCAACCGCTGTAAAAAGTAGAGCACAAGGATAATGAGAACACTTCGTTCGCACTTTGTGTGCTGCTGCCGCTCTGCTCTGTCGACACCACACCACATTCACCCAAAGAACCACCCGCCCACCCACTTAACCTCTCACACATACACTTAACACTGCGGAAAGGCAGCCCCTCAAGACATATAGACAGGTGCAGATGGCCCCTCCTCAGGTGGGTCCGTGCTCGGCCTAAGATACGGCCGGGTTAAACAGATTGCGGCCGTAATTTGAGAGCGGAAACTCATTTGATTATTAAGGTGAAATAAGTGTTTGGCGGGGCGCCATAACGAGGAATCCCCCCAGCCCTATCTGCTCCATCAACCCGCACACCATCCTCATGGTCGTCATCATCAGCAGCAGCAGAGCAGCAGGTGAAAAGGCAAGCTTAAATAAATTCAATTAAATAACATTTTCCTTTTTTATTGTTCGCATTTAGGAGAGTATGTATAAAGAGTATTTATGTGTGTGTAAGACAGAGTCAACGGTGGATAAGGATGGGTGTGGGTATATGTGTGTGGGTATGTGTGTGTGGGATGAGGATGATAATAAGGATATTCATGACGATGCTGTTGGTATAGTAGTAGAAGTAGTAGTAGCCTCCACCTCAGGGTCCTTTTCCTTCGGAGTGGTCTCCTCCTGCTGCTGCTGCTGCCGCTGCTCCTCCTCCTTCTGCTCCTGCTCCTCCGCGTCCTGCAGAATCTCCTTCCGCCCCTGATGGTTCATTTCGAAATTATACGCACTCACCGATAGGAAATCATCGAGCCAACGTTTCTCATTATCATTGAGCTCTGTGGCAATTGTAGTGGTGGTTACACCCTCCTCTTCTACTACTTCGGGCTTTTTCTCAGCCTCTGCCATCTCCACCTTTTTTTCCGCCTCATCAATGCTTAATGCCGTGGTAGCCTCATTAGTCGATTCAGGTGCTGGCGGAGTCCACTTGGTGACTGTTATGGACGTTGATATAGGAGCTTCGGAATCAGCGGGAGGAGAAGCAGGAGCAGGAGCAGCAGAAGGAACAGCAGGAGCGGATTTAGTCAGGCTGACCTTCCGTTTAGTGGGTCCCAGGTTAGTCAGAATCTGGGATTCCAGATTGGCCATTTCCGCATCGGTCAGTTCGTTTCGTTGACCGCCATTGAAAATGCTGTTACTCACATATTTCTCGTTGAGCAGACGTGCCTTCTCCTCCGGATCACCACTGACCGTATTCTCCGCAGAATCAGTGCAGTTGGAGGTGACCAGTTCGCGGTGCTTGTCACCCCATTGGGTGCGCAGCCAGGGTTTCTCCAGGATGACCAGTCGGCAGATGGTATCCACTTCTGCGGGCGGCTTCACTTTCGTGTTCTCTGCATTAAGCAGGATCTCGTAGCGCACACCGCTGGTGATCTCCCGAAAGGCATCAATTATGTTCACAAAGTTCATCGAGAGGGGCAGAAAGGTCATGGCGATGTTCTGAACCCCAATCAGATTCGGCGACAGATACTCCCGCTCGCCAGGATTGAGGACATGGACCAGCTTGATCGGTGGCTCGGTTACTGCCGCCTGCTGCTCCGTGGTTGTCTCAGTCGCCTCAGAGCTCTATTTTCCGATGTTTCAGTATTTGTTTTTCGTGATGTTTGGGGATTTGTTGGGTGTTTGGGGGTTCGTGTGTTGTGGGAAAGACGAAACAGAAAGCAAAACACATATAAGGATACACACAAAGATTTTTTTGGTCTGAATTGTGGTGATGATGGATGGCACTTAATACTGATGCGGATAAGGGTAATGGTTAAAGCATATTCAAATGGGAATGTGCAATGTGTTTCAGTGGAGCAAGCAAAGCCTTGTGGGGGTGAATGTGAAATGGGAACCCACAACATATTACATATATTCAACCAGTTGTACAATATTATTAATCTTACAAAGGATTCTAGGCGAGATTATCATATTAAGCCTTTAATAATTAAAGCACGTAAATAAATAATTCCATCATTGCTAGTAAATGAATAATTCAATATAAATTAAGCTCGAAAGCTGTAGTCGAATGTTCTCGATTTTACAGCTAATCTATAATAATTGTTATTAATATTTCAACCTGCATATTTATACAACAAATATTTGTTATTTTCAAATTCGAACAAATAGAAAATTGAATTAGTTCGCTCCGTTCAATTTATGTGTGATTAAGTGACCCATAATGAGGGGGTGTAAGACCATTGGAGCAAAATTCCCATGATTTCAAATTCAGAAAAGCATTACGGTAGAGGGGATTTAGAGTTAATTATAAATGAATCCACCGCAGTGCATTGCCAGGGCATTAAATGCCTCAAAGGCTCCACCCAAGCCTCCCAATCAGGCTGCCACCTGCCACTGGCTGACCCCGCCTTAAGCCTAATGACCCCGGCATAATTGCAACTGTGATTGCGGTGGAGCTGTGGCAACGGAACGGGACATCACATGACCAACCAAGTCAATCACTTGCAAACGCATCGCTGGGCTTTTCCAGGCCGCAAAAACTAATTAACCGCCGTAACGAAACTGAAGCGACGCGATGCGATGCAAACCGGTTTGCATGTGTGGTGGAGCATTGCAGTCAAATCCATCGATAAATGATGACACTCCAGACCCAGACACCAGCAAAAACTCGATGACAGACAGTTAGTCAGTGAGTCAGTCAGTCAGTCAGTCAGTTGGATCGAACGGAGCGATGAATCGACAGATGACCACAGACAGATTTGGCTGAATAATTTAAAAAATTGAAATCACAAAAAGACAGCCAAAGCTGGCTTCGATTGCATCCAGTGCTGCTTCTGTCAATGCACTGGAAACAAATTCTCAAATACTCGATAATCGTAAAGTAAAAGCGGAGACTATAATAAAAAGATGCATAAGGACATACAGTTTGTATTTACATATTTCTGTTGGGCATCTTCATCATTTATTGTCTTTGTTAAGTTCCATTATGGTTCCATGACTCCAAAGTCAAAAGGTTTATAACACATCAAATTAAAATGATCAAATTGCGATGCGAAATTTTTCCAACATTTGCCTAGCCTTCCGTCATGTTAGATTAAAGTTTCAACTATAACCACTAACTAATAGCACAAATTGGCATTTATAAAATTGTTTCAGTAAAAAAGAAATATCCTTTTCATATAAAATTTTGTTGAGCGCAAGTGTCCATCTCAATTAGTCAGATTTAATACCACTCCATTCAGACCTAAGTGGAGCTTAATTTTTCAGTTCGAAATCCCATTTTGATTTGGCCAGAATTGGGTTATCTTCTTCGAGTGTATTACTGGTATTGCTGCTGATGCATTGCAGTTGACAGCAACAGCAGACAGCAGATGGAAAGCAGGGTCAGCGGGGAAAATGGGGGAATGGTGGGGGCTTGACGGAATGGAATACTTAGCGTCTTGCTGACGTTTTGGTCGTTCATCCTCATTGCCGCTGACGTCGTGACAAAAAGCCGAAAAATGCATAAAAACTTTTGACAGCGGTTGCGTCACTGCAGGGGACGTTGATGCTCAAGCTGATTATGTTGAGTGGGTGGGTTTTCGGTGGCATGGGTCTGGGAGATTGGCGGAGACACCAGAACTCGGAGCAGCCGGGGCTTGTTTTTCAATTAAACTTTATGGCATTTTAAACAACATCGCAAGCCATACCAAAACACGATGATGGGTTTTTAAGTTCTCCGCATCCAGCCCCCCATCATCATCCATGCCTGTAACTTGTTCTGCTCCTTCATTTCCAGCGGTTGTCCTGGCAACTCCTTGGCAAAAGAGCATCCAATTTATGCAATACTCAGTTTGGTCGTAAGCCTGTTGCCATCTCTTAATACACTCGCTTGCACTGAGCGCATTGGGAAGGTTATTAGTAACTGACACTGCCTTTTGGCATTTTCCGGTATTAACCAAGATGGAGGAGTTTGCCTTCGTTAAAAGGCATCCTATAACATTCAAAGTTCATAATTGAACGCATTCTTGGTTACGGTAATCACATAATAGGGTTAGTTTCAGTGGACCAAGAAACCACTAATTAAATGTGTGTATTTTAGTAAGTATATTTTAACGACACACTTTCCATCAATCAAGTAATACTTTGATCTGCTTAACTGCAACATTGCAACACCATAATCCCCCATTGCAGGACCGTGGCTTACTGAACTCTCGGGTAAACGCAAAATTTGCCTGTGCAAACAGTTGGGGGAAAATATTAAAAGCAGAATGCTCTTGAAATGAGTTGGGTGTTGTGCATTAAGCAGTGTTGAAAAACTTTAATTGAATCAACGGAAACATCAACGAGCAAACATGACGACGCCGTTGCAGTGCAGTCGCTGTTGCAAATTGCCAATTTGGCTTGTGTTGTTTTTAATTAAAGTTTAATTAAAGTGATTGGCTCGCTCGGCATACAAATAAATGCAACAGTAGCTGCGGCGGGATTTCGTCATTGGCAACTTAATTTTTCCACGCAGCCCATTAACATTTTGAAATCCACTTACGCACGACCTGCTCTCGGTGAAACCGCCGATGATCCCATCCCCACCCTAAAATCCGCAAACCGGTATTGTTGAAAACCGTTTGGATATAGTTTTTTTGGATCCCAATCTAAGTTTCAGTCACTCTCAGTGTTGTGTAACACACTTGTCTCCAAGGTCAAGTCGCAGCACTTTTGGGTTCGGAGATAGATGAGCACGTTTTGCGCGTGTTTTTGTGTTAATAAAGACATTAACCTTGGCAGGGGGCTTTTCACAGCTGCTTGCTGTGCCAACTGAATCTCATTTTAAGATGCTTTCTGGGTTAGCACATATAAAAAGACATTTCATTCATATTAGATTTTATCTAGTTTAAACTCTGAAGGGAAATTGATAAGGAAATTACAACAAAAACATAGATTCTATTTAATCTAGTTTCACTATTTGTATTTTTTTGTAAACAGTATAACAATTTGTTTTCTAATATTTACTTTGTTTCGTCATGGGTTTACAAACTTTTGCTGTGGTATTTGGTTTTCATTTAGTCATCGTCAGATATGAAGCATCAATAAAGGATGTACATATATGTTTTTTACGAGCTGTGTTTACAATTTTCCGACATAAATCGATTGCTATGCGACTTCAACATGGCTTCAACATTAAACCGAATTCCAAAAATGTTTTGCGGCTTCAATTGTTTGCAATATAAACGAAACTCCACAGTTTGCACTAACTAATAAGCGACGCTTTAATTTTAAATTCCGACCACGATTCTTGCAAACATCTTTGGAATGATATTAGATTTGTTCAGTGTTATCTGCTATCTGCCATCAATACACCTGCAGCTCTCACCCCAGCGTGCCAATAAACCCGACGTGATGCTGGCATGAAGCTCCCAGTCCACACAGTCAATAGATAGTCCCCCTAACCTTCGACCCCCAACCAGACTACTCATAGTTTTAAGCTTATGCATTAACCATCGCAATCCGAGTTTACTTACACCCGCAAAATTGCTCAGTGATGGCAGAAGCTTATAAAAATATGTAAATATATATTTATCTAAGAATTTTTTCGACAAATTCATGTTTTAAAAACTCATAAGTAAGTCAAAAAAATAATCGTTTTAATTCAGAAAGCTTTCCTATTTTAGTTTTTATTAGATTAACAAATGTGCATCCTCAATATTCAACATTTTAATTTTTTGGCAATTTCTTACAATTTTAACGATGTAACCCCTTATATTTTTTTTGAAAAATTTGATACATTTATTTTTCTGCCGAATATAGCTAGATCGATTCGTCTGTTGATGCTTAACAAGAATATATCTTATTTATAGGGTTAGAAATGACTCCTTCACATCGTAACAAGCTTTTAACTAAAATTATAAAACCCAGCAAAAGGTCTAAAAATGGAATAAAATCGAAAGGAATAATCTTGTAATATAGCATGAAGAATTTCTGAAATATAAACACATAACCGGAATCTGCATTATTCGTTCACAAGACATAAACTCGGTAAACAAGTTTTATGTGTCAAGATTATGTAATATTGAAAACGAGTAAGTTAAACAGGGAAATAAGATAAAATCAGAAATATGTTGCAACATGTACTGGGAACATGCATACCAGGCAGTGCTCTTGAAATTCCCAAGACGAATATAGAAAACTGCAATTTAAACATGATACGGTTTCTTGGTTGGGAAGTAAAATTAATACATACTAAAGTCTATTTTATAAGACTAAAATCGCTAGACCACTAGTCAGCAAAAAAGTCATCTTTAATAGTTAATACCGGATGGGATTGGATTTCATTATTTCCAGAAGTAAATCTATATAATTATAGTACGAAAGCTAAATAAGCTTACAGAAAAGTGTACACAATTTTAACAAAATATTTTTAAACATTTTGAAAATGTATATTTTCTAAATTTATCGTGTTCGTTGATATTCTTTCTAGTAATATACACAAGTAGCTAACATGACAGCACTAGGCCTGCCTGCTTAAATTTCCAATCAGACAATAGAGACGACACACTGGCACACACGTCCCTCACGTCGCATCTATCCCCAGATTGGCCACCCATTTGGCCAAGCTCATTATAAACTTTGCCTTCACAGCTCCCCTGGGTGCTAATTTGCGCCTTCTCCGTCGTCCTCGAATGGGGGTGTTGGGATCGGGACTCAAACTCGGATTGGGGGCGTGAAGTGGGAGTGATTGGATCTCGTTGTCTTGGGCTGGCCAAACCATTTAGTGGGTTCAATGGCGTAATTTCCTTTGGCATTTCTAATAGATGGCAAATCATGCTCAAAATTATACAAAGGACGCGCCAGACAAATGGATGGATCGATGGGTGGACTGGCTCGGAGTCTGCCGGAGTCAGCAAATTCAGTGGCTGATTTGCATAAAGTCAAAAGCTAAATGCGAGAAAGGAGATTTCGTTTGTGACAGCCCCCCCCCAAGACATCGACAGATTCACATTTGTCCCAACCCACTCTCTCTCTCCTTGTTTTTTCTCCTTTTGTTTATGTGTGTTGTGAATCATCCGATTTGATTTCCTAAATGACAGCAAAAACCCCTCAAACCACTCCACATACAGCCAGATATTTGTGAGACAATAGTGGCCATAATCTGGCAGCAAGTTTTCTGCCAATCTAGCCGCTGACTTGACTGAATGAATACGTATATTATACAGCTAAGTATGCACACATAAATATTTGCGAGAATTTATTCGAGGGTGTGTGGATATATCCGCGCGCATATATAGTTCCGCAATAATATTCATTTATGCAAATTTTTTTCCCATGTGCTCTTCCTAGTCTCTGTGTGTGGTTCGACATTGCTTTTCCCCTTTTCGTACATCTGTCGATAGAGTTAATTTTCAGGATACTACTACTACTCTACTCTATATAAATATATTTCCATTATCATGGTTAAGAGTAGGCTTACTTATTAGGTTGTACTACCTAACAAAGTCTAAAAATCTCTAATACTACACAACTCCAAAAAGAACTCTTAAAATACAAGCGGCATTAGTCATTGTTTTCAGAATTAAATAATAAGGATTTGATCATTCATATAGAATGAAATTAAGAAATAAATAGTATACATATTTAAATACTTTCCAATGTTAATTATCTGTAAAGCCTTCTTGCGATCATATTGTATAATTTTGTAGTAAGTTGTGTGATTCATGAACTAACCTATGGGTATCCCCAATTCGACATGTTCAGTCTTCAGGTTAGCTCGATTTATTTAAAGTTATTTTCATTTCAATGGCACGCGGCATGCGTCAAATTAAAATTCAACATTTGGAATGCGAATCGGTAAATAATTTAAAATGCCCTGCACTTTGGCTCCCTACATCAGAAAACCGACTGTGGCTGTGGCTTTAACTCGTTGAACCCTTTTTGACGTTACACATTTAATTATTTGCATATACAAATATTTTTGTTTGCGGGAGTATGATGAATACGGTGAGATTTTTTTCTGGTCTCGTTTTTGCCCTGCTGCCTGCCGCCTCTACTGGCAATTTAATTGATATTGATGACGCTGCTCCAAATGGCATCAGGCGGAAAGGCTAGCCGAGTTCTCTTAATGGGAGTAAAGGGGGTAGCAGGCGGTGCTCTTCAGTCATTAATCTGGCACATTACTTTGTGGCATGCAGGGGGTTTCGGTGGTCGGTCTAAGGGGTGACTGACTGGCCACTAGAGGGGCATCACAAACAGAAAGTTTAATTTATTTAAATTGAAATCTGTTACCCCTCTGAATTATTGAACAGTTAATCACAATTTGGATTCTGTGTTTCAGGTTCTCGCCGTTGTGTGTGCTCATAAATTTGCGACGATTCCTCGGAATTATTAATTTAAGTTGATATCATCAATTATTGGGACCTCTTCTGCGGTGACCGATTTCGTCATATTTATCGTAGAGTTTTTGGGGAAACAATTTACAATGCATAGACGTGTCATGAAATTGATAAATCTCTTCTCATCTGTTAGGTTAGTAAGTGTAACAGAAAAATGATTACATAAGTAAATACTCTGTGATAAATTCAATATCAATTAATAGCTATTTAAAGCTTCAAAATATAAAACTGAACAAGCCTCACAAACTTGGAAATAGATCTCAAGAGAGATAAAATTCATTGATTACAATAGATCATTTTAACAAATGCTATATAAACATTATTTGCTCGTCAACAGTAAATTTATTGTGATTCTAGTAAATTATCACTTATAGCTGCCATCTGAGATTGTTATTTATTAGCTACCAAGAAGCACAGACAGTTTTTAAGATGAATTCGTTAGCCCAAGGCAATTTCCTATGTGATTATATGAACTTAAACAAACACTTTGCTTAATCGACAATAAATACATACATACTTCATTAAAATATCTTCACAATACTTATTTCCATCGTCTTGTGTTTAAAAGAAAATAAACCCACCAGTTAACCCAAATTGAAAATACTTTATAAGCAATTTTGGTGATTGGGCCAAGTATTATTGCTTGAATTATGAGGGGTAAACGTTAATATTGAGGGTGAAATTTCCAGCAAAGGGATGAAGCCACCCTCGTCGTCGAGTTATTTTCTTTGTGTCTTCACATTATTGCTCCGTCTCAACCAGGTTAAATAAAATTGATTTAAGGTCGAAGTATATGAGAACCTATAGGGTTAAACAACCCGTGACAGAAGCAGCGCAAAATTCTCTCACGACAAATTGAAATTTCCAGGTCCGTTGTGTTATGAAGAGGCAGCACATGAAAGTCGCAAATTGAAACGCAATTTCAGCGCACACAAAGGAACTTTAAACCGCTTGGCGAGCGAGTGAGAGACCCATTAAAAACGCAGATAAGAAACAGTAGCAAAAATAGCATTAGGGTACAAGGAGGATCATATCATCAATGGGTACTTTCGGTCACGGCGATAGGGAAGCGCAGCAACTGAATAAACAAAGGCGAGCGCCAGCGCCAGAGACAGGCACAATAAACCTAATCAAAGCTACTAAAAACGAGAACAAACAATGGCCCGCCAGCCAATATGGCGTACGTGTGTAAGTATAGGTGATATGGGAAGGTGTAGCTGTGGGTGTAATCATCCGTGTAAGTACATGTGTGTTTGTGTGTGGCAAGCAGGGTGAGGAGATAGTTAACTGTAAAATTGCATATTTATCGCCTAATGGTGAGCCGTTATCCCAACCGCATATCCTGGCTATCAAGCTTTAGTGACTTCAAGGGGATTTCGTTAGCTTCCGCACAAGCGTTAGATGTCGAAAGTGTCGTTGCTGAATCATAACAAAACAAAAACAGCGCACTCACCTCTCGCTCCTCTGTCAGCTCCTCGCCAGCTGCTTGGCCCAAAAGCAGTACCAACGCAACTGTTGCTGCCGCGAACAGCCTCATGTTTGCTAGTTATTATCTGTGTTTGCCTCTGCTCTCCGCTCACCGACGTAATGTTTTCCGATTTTTTAACGGCTCGCGATGACGTTTACACAAGACGCGCACAGGTGAAATGCGGGTGTTTCTTTTTTTTACTATTTTTTATTTTTGCGCTGGGCGAATTACGCCGCCCGAATGTTTGTTGGTCTTTGGCGAGCTGGAGATGGCCAGATTTCGATTCAAGGTGAACGATGACATGAAAAACATCGATGACACTATTGATAATGGCGATGTATCTGAGATCGGGACTATCGATATTTTTTATAATCTGCGTTTAGATTTTTGAATTTTTTATTTCTGAATGTTTAGTAAAATTACATATTTATCGTGTATAAAAAATAACTTTCTTGAGACACCTGTGTTAAATCAAACGCTTTTCTAGTTTCTTGAATAACATTCATATTACTTCTTTATTTCTGTTTTTTGACGTGTTGGTGCGCACGAATTTAAACATTAGAGAATAAGGTAACGGTTTCTTTTTTTAAATCACTAATCTTAACTGTACTTTTTATCATTTTTAAAGCATTTTTAAGTATTAAAATCAAAAGCAAAATTCAATAACTTATTTTAGAAAACACATTTTTTGTACATTGCCTGGCAGCTATAAAAAGCTTTGCACTCACACGGAATAAGCTTTTAATGGGTCCTGAACTAGCTGGATTCCTAAAAGCCTTCTCTGCAGCTCCACTTTCACAATATCTTGCGACCTTAAAACATATAACTATCTATATACTGCCTGTTAATGTAGAAATTTTTAAAACCAGTAATTATTTTATATGGATCAATTTTGGTTTTGATTTTAATTGAGAATTATTACAATTCCCGTCTTAATATCCTTCAGGGTCGTTACACCTCTTATTATTTTACATCAATGTCTTCACCATGTCTTAAACCTTTTCTTTGTTTCCAACTTACAATGCTTAAAAGCTAAATGCAGCAATTTTACCTGTTTTACAATGACCCATTTTTGCACACAGGGTTGTTTTAAAGAATGAGAGTGTCTGTGATGCGTGGAAATAGCTAGAGATTTAACAAATCTCTATATTTTATAGCAACAAGAAATTAAACAATGGTCGAGTGGACTCGAATATGAGATACCTTGTACTTTTTCCTTTTTTTCCTTTACTTTATATATAAATTTAAGTCTACAGCTTATATATATTATTTAAAGTTTATTGTCATATGGAATTGAAGTAGTTAATTCATTTCTGATCAAATGAATATAAAAGTGATTTGTCAACATTTTATTATATTTACGTGAAACGTTATTAAGAGTTTAACAAATTTACTTAATTCATTGTAGTTGGCTTATAATGCCTACGTCTAATCTTAATCAAACCCACTCTCATCCAGACTAAACCCTGCGGCTGCGCGGACGAGGTGTATCCGAAACCAGGACATCTAGTTTGCTAATCGGTGTGTGACCTGACGAATGGTGTGCCCAAAACGGAAGTGCACAAAAACAAACAGTGCCAGGTAACCGCTGGCAACAACTTTAAATAGTGCTCGGTATTGATAAAGCGCGTTTGCAACAATTTTCCAGCAGGCCAGCAGTATTCTGATTTCCGCACTTCCGCCTGTGGCAGTATGAGCTCGCACTATCTCAATTCCTGTGTGAAGGTGCCCATTGATCCGTGCAACAACTGTCCAGCTCCAACCTACAATCGACCCAAGCTCTGCTCGCTGGGAGGAAAGAAGCCTTCAGATAACGCCTCCACTGTGTTACCGGAGACACCTGCCTGGAGCAGTCAGATGGGTATTAGATCCCTGGCCAAGTTTTACGACAGTATACCTGGTGAGTTAGCTAGATGTGGAAAACTGGGCAGATATTGATAACTTTTCAATAAGAAATAATAAGGAAAGCAAGATAAGATATATGTTATGTGGGAAGCTATCATAATTAGTCCAACTCTTTTATGATATCTTGGAGCCTCCTCCAACCTCTTTTAATATATTTAGATACAATTATTGTTGGTTTTGAATTAAGAATATATAGATCATGCTAATGATAAAACATATGTATTAGTATACATATAATAAATTCCTTTGTTTCAAGACTACAGTGATGTGAGGCACCTGCACCAGGCGGAGTTCTACTCCACGTTGGAGAGTTTGCGCAGCACTAGTCGTGAGCTGCGATCTCAGCCAGTTGCGGGGTCAGCATCCCGACCATCTACAGCTTCAATTCCACCTACAGCTCCCCCTCGTGAGCGATGTGCCAGTGCCAGCAGCAGCATCTTGGGACATGGCAAGTCCAAAAAGCGGTCAACCAAGGGCAAAAAGACGAAAAAGCCTCCACTGGTGCTGGGACCACTTCATCCTCCACCTGTTGTCCCCGAGACCCCTGACCCCGAGGATCGTTGTGTGACACCAGCTGTATTGCATACCCCTAGTTCCAGTTGCCTGAGTGAGGAGTACGACAAGTGCCTAAGGGATTTGAGCCGACTAAAGAGCTTTAAAGAGGACTACGCTGTGGAGGTGGCCGACTTCAAGAGATCCCTCAAGAGTTTTGAGGCGGAGTTCCGGCGGAAATCCAAGCCCACCTGCAGCAAAAATGCTGACTCAGACGCAGACTCACAGCCAGCCTCCTGCCCGTTGTCATATTCCTGCTAATCCTGGCCAGCACACGGCGGAACGGGCCAAGTGTCGGAGGGAGATGTTGCGTAGGTCTTTCAGTGTCAACGATATCGGTGGAACTGCCACGGAATCGGAACCTCTGAAATCGCCTATAAAATCCGCAAAGCCTCTACTCAGCAACTATTTCCCCACATCCAAGGAGGAACATGTGCCCAAGATACAAATACAGTCACCCACCGCCTCCTCGAAGAGGAGCAGTAGTGCGTCCACACTCCTGAGAGGCAGAGGAAGACGCGGACGGGGTAGGAAGCCCAAGCCGATACCAACCAAAGTGGAGGAGAAGCCACTGCCAGCGGTGAACATGTTTCATTTGCTCGGGGAGCCGCTCCAGAGACGATCCCCTAGTGTGTCTCCCTTACATCCAGTTGCGCGTCCCAATCTGGCGGCCACCTTGAGAGCTGAAGTTTCCCGGAAAAAGGTCAAGGAGTTAAAGAACAACTGCACTTTTCACGATCCACGGCCGCAATTCGATTGGGAGGTGCGGAAGACGCCGGCCTGGAAGTCGTTGTCCTTAAAGTGAGTATAGTGATTCTTTGTTGGGTTCCAAATTAATACACTTTTCTGCTTAATTTCTCTCAGCGAATCCCACAAGGCCCTTTTATCCATTCGTTTGGCTACTCGGAAAGCGGAGCAAGCACTGCAGGAGCGACAATATGAGCTTCATATGGAGATGATGCGGAACCGGGTGAAGTCCGCTCCCCTGCTCCTCGAAGGACCCACGTTTTGGGGTCCGGAGGTGGGAAAACTGAGCCACAGCTGCCGGAGTGAGGGTATGCGCCACTCTTGCGAGGGCAGTCGTCAGCGGCGGAAGAAGAAGTCCGAATGCTCTGTGGCTGATGCAGAGACCAAGCTGGATCAACTTCGTAAAATCTATGGCTCGGAGAAGTCCTGTTCGAGACAATCGCAAAGGAGCAAGCGATCCGCAAGGAGGCCTCGGGAACAAGTAACGGAGACACCGAGTCACGACAGTGGCGATGACCTATGCAGCGTGGATAGAGCCTTCCTCTAGAGAATCACCTTTATTTATCAAGAATTTAGACACAATAAATGTATACCTTTTGGATTTCCATACGAGATTATTTCATTACCGGCTATTACTGTGCTTGTTCATAAGGATTGTTGAATTTATGTTTAAAATCCTTAGCAGGCAAGACCCAAAAGGTAGGTGAAAATGCTAAATGTAAAACAGTTTCAACAACTTAAGTGCTGGTTTTTAAACATTGCGCGCTCGTCGTTACCTTTATTATCTGTCTATCGATAACACTTACCAACACTGATTTTGTTAGTATTTAATTGATCGAGATTCAAAATTGAATTGCAGTATACTACCAAAATTCCTGGCATTTTATTTGTTTTGAAAAAAAGAAACATGTTTAATATATGATTGTTGATCTTAAATCTTTTACAATTAGGGAGAAAAATTCGGTTAACCTCATAATAGCATAATAAGATATATTGAAAAGTAACTGACCCACCGCACACAACTAACATGTCGGCTCTACTTTCTACTTCGGGCTTGGGTTACTTCGGCTCCGACTGGCTCTGAGCTGACCAAAAGACCAAGTCAGTACGTAACCGCTGCTGCTGCGAATCGGACGTGTTCGGCAAACCCAGTTCACGTCATCCGTCGTTTGGGCCATAACAAAAACACGTTTACGAAACTCTCGACGCTATCGCCGTCGTCATCTCGTTCCGGCCCGCGCGCGTAAACCAAGTCAACAGAGAAGCAAAACAAGCAGCCAACCCAGCTAAAAGCAAAAGTGAGTGCAGTGGGATATAGTTTTGGCCATGTTGGGTACTGTTGCTGCAGTAACCGTGAACTGGCCGTAATAAATACGGCAAATTGATTGCAATAAGCGGGACTGGCCAAAGTGGATTGTAATTGCAATTACCAGGATTGGACCACAAAATACGTTTAAATGTATTAACCGCACACACGCACAGTTCCAGCCAACAGTGCCGACTGCAGTATGAAATGCGCGAAGGCGCCCATAAAAATGGCAATCGCAAAGGGGTCATTCTATTGATTTTCGGCATTATTTATTAATGGACTTCGACAATAAAACTGCTTACAAAATTCGCAACTTCTTCGTCAGCCAACCGCCCACAGCCAAGCTTACGCTTTTGCTAACAAACAGGCCCAGACACCCAAAATAACCCAAATCTACACAGAGACAATTTTTAAAAATTTGGAAAACTTTAGTGATTAGTGAATAAAAATGAACAAAGTAAATAAGAATTTGTCAGTGCCTATTTAAAACATCATTACCTAATTTCCATTACTCCATTAATAAATAAGAAGACTAATATCGAGAAAATTCGTAATTAAATTGATATAGATTCTTGTAAATTGATTCCTATATTATTTTATTTTATTCTTATATATACATAAATCATATCGGTCTGATATAATTTACAAAACTCGAGACTTGACTATAGGTCAGATTAAAAACAAAAATCGTTTACTGAATAATTTCTCGTGATGAACTTGAAGCTTCCAAAACGATCTATGTTTGATTAAAATAAAATAATTTACTTGAACAATTAAGCTATATGCTAATATAAATAGAAAAATACATTTTCAATCAAGAAGTTTATGAACTTAATACCATTAAAAATGTGTTATTTATATAATACCTAAAATACTAAGTAAATTACATTGAAAGGCAAACCATTTGAATACTATTATTTCGTTTATAAGTCACCATCTGTAACATCCGTGCTCTCTTTAAGATTTGATATCACCCTTCTTACCCCATTTCTCGCAGTGCATACGTGTGTGAGGCGTATGTAGCTGTAGCTGACAGCTGCCAAGTGCCAGGAGCTTGTCGTCAACAAGTCTATCAAAAGCACGTTTGTCATTTTTGTTGCAGTGGCCCCAGCTAGCAGGTGGCGCCAACCCCCTGCCACCCCCTGGCAGCCCAGCTACCCCCTGGCCGCCCCCTCACTCGCCTGGCTATGTACTAAGTGTGCCAGTGTGTGTGCGTGTTTGGCTGAGAGTTGCTTTTGTGTGTTCGCCAATTGGAAGTTTGTTTGAAACTACATTTTATGCTCGTTCTGTCCCGCTCTGGCGCAAGACCCTTTTTCCCATTTTCATTTGCATTTTCCCCGTCTCGCAGCGAAAATCAATTGTTATATGCAATAAACGCAAGACAAGCCAAGCGCTGCGAACCAGTTTTTGTAGCGGAGCCAAAATCGTTTTTTATTTTTTTTAGCTTACATAAACTCGCGGTCAGAGTGTTTGTTGGATGTAAAACAAGTTTATCAAATTATATACAAATACATTATTTTCCCTTTGTTTTTTAATTATTAATTGAAAAAAATATAGAAAATAGTATCTACCATTTATTATTCATACTTGTCATTTTATTGTCATTTATGTGTATAATTAATAAACTAAATAATTAAATTTATTTTAAAGTCATCTGTAGAAATTTATTTGGGCAAAAGAAGCTTAAAAATTACATTTTCTTATGTTTTAAAATGTGTAATGCTTTTAGATTTTAGAAAATTGAAAAAGAACATTCTTGCCACATTTTTTGTATCCTTATCTCGAAGGTGTTGTTAAAAATTGTTAATTTATAGGTATTTTTTATCTTTAAATCCTTGAAGTGTTTTATAATTTCAGTCAAAAGCTTTAAGGGGGTAGACCACCCTGACATTTTTTAAAAATGTAATTTTTTTTTTTTAATCAATCTTGATGCTGATATTCTTACGGTCATTTTAAGACATCGGGCTTAAAAATATCTCGTTACTTGTGGATTCTACAGCCATTAGAAGTGAGCGCTGCCGGTATACCGTAGAGTACTTTCTTTATCTTCTTTTGCGTTTTTCTCAAAACAACGTTTTTTAAAACGGTGTACATGATTTCTCAAAAACCGCCGGACCGATTCTCTTCAAATTTTTTACACAGCTTCTCTATAATGCCCTCTATGGCATGACGTAGGATATGTTTTCGATATGTTTTTTTGTTTTAAAGTTATAAATTTTTAAATCAAAAATTTTGTTAAAAAAAAAAATTTTTTTTTTCAAAGTGCTCCCATTTGCTCAAAAAAATTATTTCCAAAAACGGCTACGTCATGCTATAGCCATACTTATATAGCTTAGAAAAAATTTTTGTTTTTGAATTTCGGATAACAAATATGGTGTGCAGCATGTACACCATCCGACCATTCCCTAAAAAAAATTCGTTTTTTGACTGGCTATATCTCCGAGGTTCGTAAATATTTTTTTTTCTTTCAATAAGTATTTTTTAGTTTAACATATGTACTTTGATGTACTAATAAATAAAAAGTTGTATTCCCAATAACTTAGTCAAAATGAATTTTTGAAAAACCCTCCAAATTTCATGCGTTCAGGGTGGTCTACCCCCTTAAACGCAGTGAAGAAGTCATTTCCGACCCTATAAACCATATATATTCTTGATCAGCATCAAATGCCGAGTCGATCTAGTCAAGTCCGACAAAATTTTATATTTTTCAAAAATTTAAAAATTTTATAAGGGGTTACATCGTTAAAATTGTCGAAAATCGCGAAAAAATTGATTTTGTAAAATTCAAAAACGTAGTGTGGAAATTTTTTTACCTTATAAAAACTAGCATAGAAAATCTTTCCGAATTGAAATTAATTCATTTCTGACTTAGTTATGATGATTTGCATGATGAAAACTTCAAGGGTATACAAACTTCGGCTATTTTCAGTTACCTTTTTATTTCTTCTTGCTGAGACATATATTTAACCTTAAAGTTTAAACCCAAAAAGGCAATTGTTGGCTTAAATTTTTCAGCAAAAAACAATTTCCTTCAAAGCAGCTACCAGAAGCTTAGTTGACTTTAAAGCTGAGCTCCACAGTTTACACTTCACACCTCCCATCATCATTCAGCGACGTCGACAGCGCTGCTGTTGCTTTATTCAAATTGAGTTGTTGTTTATTCATGCATTTGTTGCACTCCCCAACGGTTTATTGTTACCCCCCCCCCCCAACACCAACCCCTGGACACACACACACACACACACTCATGAACATATATTCGTTTGTAAGGGGTTTCCCCAAACCCTTCCACAACGAGCCCCTTTTTCGCCACGCTTCCGAGTCATGACATTTCTATGCTCGACTCAAGTGTCTGTTACGTTTAAATGTCGACTCACAGTCACATCTACAAGTACGGCAACAGCTACAACCACAGTTGCAGTTAAAATTACAAACGCACACGTGTGTGCTAACATGTGGCATTTGGTGTATCTATATGCATTAGCGGGTCTGTGTGTGTGTGGGTGCGGGTTTGTTGGCTTAAAGCAAACTTTCACTTTTATACGGCCAAAGACAAAAACTGGCAAAACGACAGTCGTGACCCCACTGCGTTTTTGTCTTTGTTTTGTGTTTTGCTTTTTTTTTTGTTTATTTACAGTTAAAGAATTGTTTGTTGAGGAAATGGTTAAGCAGAGGTGACATACTTTTATACCCTTGTAGAGTGGTATAATTTTAGAGAGTGAAGCATTCATTTCTGACTCTACAGATCATGGTTTAGAAACAAAAAGCAAAGTCCCAATCTTTTTAAATATTGTAAGATTACATCAATCAAATTGTCCAAAATATATATATATTCTTCAAGTCTCTTCCTAAACCTAGTAGAAAACGAATCGTGGTTGGTTTGCAACCGGTTCAGAGCCCCATTCCCAATTCCCAATTTCCAGCAATGCAACACAATAACCCAATCGCCAATTCGGCACCTAAATACATTATAATTAGACGCATATTTAGTTTCGATCGATACGGTTTCGAATATGAGAATTAGAGCACAGCGAGTGGGGAACAGCAACCCAATAATATTACACATACGCCGTGGTGTACCAATTTAAACCTTTATGCGGTCTGTATAAGGCTGGGGAAAAACGTGTTATTCATGCCGCGCTGTTTTCTTTTTTTTTTTGTTGTGGCAACCCAAATTAAGCCTAATCAAATTGCAATTAAACAAACGTAGGGCAGGCTCAAAAATAGAATAATAAATTTGCTGGGCGATAATCTTGTTGGTTTGCTCAGTGAGGCGGTGGTTAGCCCAGATTAGCTTAGTTAATCCACTTTGCAGTAATTATCCCAGAACTAAGGCAATCTGTTTTCCTAGGACCGCCCTATTTTTCCGCAAAATGTCCGGTTTGATTGATTTACCAGAGCTGGTGAAACTTATCTTCCGAGCTATGCAGTCGGGATCCATCCATCAATGTCAGTAGATTTTTGGGGCTGCAGATAACGTATTTTTTTGTTAATTAAAAAAGAGCTTTATATATATTTTATCGGACTTACGGAAAGTTCTTTCGGGCTGTTTATTTGGAAGGCACTGGAAAGCTTTCTTACCATTTCCAACTACGGCCAGAAAATGCAAACTAGTGAGTGAGTAACCAAGGAAGGAGGAAAGGATAGAAAGGGACAATCAATTCTATAATCCAAACAGCAATCCACTCCCAACTGGAGACTCCAATTTCCATTTCGTATTGCCCTCAAGTCTTGTGCCATTCGCTTCGGTTCACTGGGAGTTGGCCACCAACCCGCTCTGTTCGTTCGATTCCCAATTTCATCCGTTCTCCGGTCATGGAACACCTAATAAAAGATCATTTGCATATGAATGCTTCGTCAGAACACGGAATCCAATGTGTAAATTGTTCAAAAATGCAAAAATGAACTCAGCTCGGGTCGCGTGGCTGACACTGAGACTGGTGGCGAACCCATCACCTGGCATCTGGCTGCAAGGACGATGAGTGCCAATGTCGTGGCCCCGAAGGCAGCTGTGCGCGTGTGCTCGGGTCGGGGCTTTTGCATTCAAGTGCATCCCGAGTTTTGTTGTTCACTTTGCCGGATTCCGGGTACTTCTCCAGTGACAGCATTGCGACCTCCTTCATCTTGCCTGCCACCTGATGCAGTGTCAGAGGGATTTCACTGCCGTGCACCAACCACATTACGTATACGACATGTATGCGCGGGAAGAACTCGAGTGTCTTATTGATTTTGTATAAATAATTTAATATGGTAAATTTATACCTAAATTAAATCAAGCAATTACTTTGTTAACTTTAAGTTTTTACCAGTACCTGGTCTGAAGTGGAAAGAGTATTCAGAATCGAGCGTGGTTTTCCTTCATTAAGCTACGTTCCATCTCTCCGGTGGATATTTGCATTTGCAGTGCGCTTTTTCGGCATTTTCATTCTCTACAAACAACAAACAAATCAACTTATTTGTCTGTTTCCTGCTCTTTTTCCATTCGCTTTCCATTTTGGCTGCTGGTTGTTGGTGTTGCATCTTGTTTGCTTGGCACTGATTGAGTGCAGTTTTCGCACATGCACACCACACGCAGATGGGCCAGCTTTGACTTTGCCCAGAAGAAGAGTTGATTATGACCGCAAAAAAAATGCTTGCATATGTATATATTTCATCCAAGAAAGGAAATGAAAAACGTACAATATCATCCTAGCAGGCGTACCTGGGAGATTAAAGTTTAAACCAATATTAATGTTCATGAACTGTGTTTTAAGTAGGAGGGATTATCCCAAGGAAAAACTCCTTTGCTAATTGGCCTAAATGATGGGCTCAAATGAGTTTCTGCTGCTTAAACTTTGCTTCATTAAAAAGTTAAATTAAATCTATAATCTCCCGTCGCCCCAGCTTACCGCCCCTCTGTGGGTGTTTGTTTATGATAATCCTTCTCAACAGCAACATTATTATCATCGTCATCACCATCGGTGATGCCGCTCAAAAGCTCAACAAATCGTTTTTCGTTTTAATTGAAATGACAGAGTCTCGAAAATTGTTATGAGCAAAAAATTTAAATGGATTTTCCTATGCATATTTAATGGTATGTTGGCATGTTGCGCTGTTGTTCCTCCCGTTTCCATGGTAGCTCCTATGTACATATATTGTGCCCAACGGGGTTGTTGCGTGGTTTTTGGTGATTTTGTTGATGTTCAATTAGGAATAGGGACAGAAACGCAGACATTGAATGGTCAGATAGTTGGAAAAAAATATTTGGCTGCTCGTGTGCGAGTTTTTCATAATTAATAATATTGATTTGTCTCCGTTTTGGATTACTTATTGCTGCACAAATTGAAAATGAATAAAGGCAGAAATGTACAAAACTATGAATGCGTTTATACAACGAATGAATAAATATCTAAGACCACTAAGTTTTTTTGGGGGGTTATAGAAATTCTTTGGCTATTTTTGAAATAAATAATAAAAAAGTAATTTAATTTGTTTTTATTTATTTTGCTATTGTTGGAGGCTTAATTATCCATCTTTAATAATTGTTTTGAGTGCTGAAGATGGTAGGGAAAGTTAGTTTAATGTAACTTTCTCGCGTCAGCAGCTTACCATAAACTAATCAAAATCAATTTTCATTTTATGCTTAAACAGTTCAAAATCGTTAGGGATTTGAATTGCATTGGAAGCATTTAAGGAATGAAATCCTAGCATTTTCCATCTCCGATTAGCTTCTCCTCCCTGACATAGCTTTCCCTCAATTCGATACCGCACCAACATTCTTGAACTGCCAGTATTTAACTTGTCTCTGTGCCGCTCTGAAGTGAATTTCTCTGGGAGCAAACAATCAAACTGTTATCCCTCAACTGTGCGATATTTCCCATCTCAACTGGCCAATCATCCGCTCCTTACCCACCGCCCCAGTGCTGCTTTGCTCATCCTTCACACAGGATAGATCCGTCAGTGACTGAACAAACATTTCATCATCGTCATCGTTATCATCGATTTGTAATGCCCGGGGCGGAAGCGGAGAATTCCCCCATCACAGCTCTTGCCAAATCAAATCTTTAAACTTGTGCAGCCATCCAGAGATTATCGCTGAGTTTCCAGGCAGACAGAGTTTCCCCATTTCCCACATCCGCACCACCCCATTCCACTTGTCTGGCAATAGTTGTGCAATAAAGTTTAACGCATTTTTTTTTAAACCCTCCCTCTCTCACTCTACACTTTTTTCTTCTACTCTTTTTGCCACATCATCGATTTTTATTGAAATTGACACTATCTGAGGGACGCCTTAAAATGGGCGTCCAACATGAATCCTTATAACAATCTCATTGCAAGGGACACTTTTAATGAGCAGTTACTGAAGCACATCCACTTTGGCTCTTCAGGCGACTTGGCTGGGAAATGCAAGAGGAAAATGGGGAAATGCGAAATGAAAAATGGGAAATGGCAAACAGGCAGTCAAGAGGAAAGTTCTTAAAAAGTTGCTAATTGGATTTGATTTCCCGATATGAGCGTAAATTTGATTAAAAAAATCTTCTATCTTTTGGTTCTGTTGCTCCTCCATTTGTCTTTGTCCCTGCCAACGCTTTGCCCGATTTTCATTAAGGTTGCACAGAAATTTCATTACAAATTTATTACCAACTTTTTTTGTTGCTGTTGTTCCTCTCTTCTGGGTCCGCTCCCTTCTCACCCAATTGCCACACTGGACTCCTACGATGCCATCTGTTTGGGAGTGCGGACAAGCTAATAACCAACAAGAGTTCACAGAGACATAAAACAAGGTTGCAGCCAAAAGGAAGGGAATGGGCCAATGGGAAAGAGAAGCAGTTAATAACTAGAAACGAAGCTTATCTTAACAATTCGAATTTGGAATACCCTAAGGCAATGTAAGTTTGTCTAGGAAAGACGGTTGAATAGGACCAATGACAATTATAGATAAAGGAATGTAATGTATTTTGATGGGAATATATATATAAATTTCCTTTTCTGTAAGTTCTGATTTCATTTGGTCTGTGATTCATTATATTAGCTCATCAATTGGCATCCTACATTGTTTATAGAGTTCAAGGCGTTACAAACTTCTGATCAGCATGCTTATACCCAGCAAGGACATAAAAGCTGAAAGGGAAAATAAAGAAAAGAAACGGACAAACAGTAAAAATGGCAACAAAGAATGGAAATGGTTAAATGTTGTTGGCCAACACAACACACACAATACCCGGCCGACTACGAATGAAACATCTGCGACTCGCTTATGAGTTTCTGAGTGTCTGAATAGCACTCCAGTGGACTTACAATAGGAAAGCCTGTACATGTTTCCTTTGACACTGTAAAATAAAAACTAAAAGGTCTTAAATAATGATGATTTATTAATGTAAAAATACGAACAAACTAACTAGTTAAAAACTAAGACAGTAGATTTGGGTTTTAAACAATTTCGCCTATAGACTGCACTTTCATGATTCATCTTAGTCTTCTTAACCATTTTCCCCAGTGTAATACTGTGAACTTAAAAAGATGCTCAACTGGTTTTCTGTTGGCCAATAAAAGACAAAAACAAGAGCAAACCAACGACAAGCGCAGCCAACGAAATGAAACGAAAGCGAAAGCAAGCCACGCGAGACAATGGCGTTAAAAAGTGTGGCAACAGACCAAACACATTCCCATCGCTGGCAACAGCCAGTGAGATCATAAAATGTACAGATACATATACAGATACAGATACTCGTAGATATGAGCACATATGGACACATGTGCAGCATATTCAGAAGAGCAAATTGAGTCAGTAAGTCAAATCGAATTGAACATGAATCGCGGAATCGTGTGCCATCGATGAGTGTGGAAACTGCTCTCGATACACAACTGAGCATCGCTGAATAAGTGCCAGTTTTAATAAAATATTAACTCAGAGGGGTAAATATATAATTATATTGGACTTCAAACGGGAAATCGGTAGGCATATATTGGAAAAGCAATTCCGCATTCAATTGTTTACAGTTCAACGGAAGTTTTCCATAACTCAACAGTCTGGATAAATATAATTATATCAATGTACGCAGTGGTGAAAGGAAATCCTTTCATAGAAAACTCAATAGGTCATGAAATCCGGTCCTTAGGGCAGATTATATTACTGCTCTACTCAATTTAAATCTCTTTAATGGCAAACAACCTGCAAGACTTTATGCAGACGCCTATAAATACCTATGGCCCGGGGTGTCACGAGCTCATCTCATCTGAACTCTCATCTCATCTTGTCTCATTTACGACTTCTCTTTTACTACTTTGTATTATGCAAGTCATTAGGATGGCCCCCTTTTATAGCTGAAGGATGTTGCAGGAGTCCTCTCCCTCAATAATGAGACAGAAGTGAAATTTATGGATGTTTTTAATTCGCTCGTTGGCTGCTTAATGACTGCATCCCCTTCCACCTTTTGACCTTATTTATTTGATTTCGCCCTCATTGAGAAGCACAGAGATTCTGCGATGGCTAATTAATAACTTTGTGGTAAAAGTTTGATGGCTAAAAAAGGGAGAACAGAAAGAACAGTAATACTTGACTGAAGTAGGAGCTCTTAAAAGAGGAAAAATGTTGAGTGTAATATAATTTATCTTTTAATTACTTATTCATATTTTTATAAATCAGTTGAGATAACTTAAATTATATGTAATAAATTATTCCAGACGAAGATTAACATGCTTAGTCCATTTACTAAGTATACGTGATATACAGTGCGTATACGTAATATTTATTAAGTATACGCCACCGAAACCAGTAACATAATATACAAAAACAAAAAACAAACTTTTATAAATTTTCTTTTCCAATAAAGTAAAGACTACACAAGAAGCTATGCATTTCACCAACGCAATTTTCCCAAAATCATCTTTCTTATCCCTATATTTACATTTAATCAAGATGACAGTGCCATTGCAGCATCGGAATATTTGCATCTCGGTTCTGTCATCGTTATCCACTGAACCGAATTCGCAATGTGAAACGATTTTCTTAACTTTATTTTACTCATGCCAAATCCATTTACTTTCTTCTTTCCCTCTGCTCGACAGGCACACCACCATCATCAACATTATCAGGACGCGTAATGGAAATGGCGCCCCGAACAATCATGTGAAATTGGTGTAAAATGCAGACAAGATGGAGCCCCGGCATAAAGGAAATGGGAATTGTGCGAACGGCAATAACACATCAAATTGGTATTAGAACTTGTTACTTTGGCGCCCCGTCCTAACTATACAAAAAGAAGGGGCGGTAGCTGGGCGTGGCCGTGGTGAAGCAAATTGGAACAAGAACGAGAACGACTTCGTTGTCTGCCTTGTCGCTGGTTGCAACATAAAAGTCAATTAATGTACAATTACAACAACGACGGCAACAGGAGCAGCGGCAACAACCAAAGGACCTGCTGGCTCCAAAAGGCAAGGCAAGAGAGAGAGCGGTGAAATTACAGCAAATTACACGCAACGAGTCCTAAAAGCTGCGGTCCAAGTTGGAGCAGGATCCGGAAACCGAGTGGTCCGAGGAGGAGGAGTCGGTGTACCAGAATCTAGAACTGGTACCATCATCGCCACCACTGCCTCCCCGTCGCCATCAGCATCACCGCCATCACCATCAGCCACACCACTGCCATCCATTGTCCGGCGGTGGCAGGGACAGCAGCAAGAACGACGGAAGCAGGACCCAAAAGGACGACGAGGACGTCCACGAAGGCGGCGGCAACAAAATGACTTTCGTTAACAAGCTGAGCAAAAGCTTTCGCTGGCTGCGCTGCTCGACATTGTGCGCAATTTTGTTTTATATGTTCTTCATTGGCCTGATCCTGCACAGCACCAGTCACAAGCTGCAGCAGCAGCTTAAGGAGCAGGGCAGCAGTAGCAGTAGCAGTAGTAGCAGCAGTAGCAGTAGCATAGCCTCAGGCCCAGCCGAAAATGGTGCCCAACGTGGGCCAACTAAATGCGATGCAGGAACTAGAGCAGCAGCAACAAAAACACCACCAAAACACCAGACTAAAGTCCCAGCCCATGGCGAACAATTTGGATTTGGGGAATGAGCATCAGAGTCAGCAACGGACACACAAGGGACAGGAGAAGAGGCCGGGTAATGCCAGCCAATCCCCTAACCAGCCCGAAACTGTTATTTTGGCGGCCAGCAATGTGAACGAGAAGCAAATACTGGCAAAAGCATTCAAACGGTAAGTTGCCCCTGTAAGGGGGTGCCTGAGTTATGGCCTTGAGTCCTGGGGCCCCTCCTCGGTTTGTTCGGTTGAAAATTTGGCACTAGTTCGGTGGCTTCTTTATTGTTGCACACAACGATGTTGCTGCGGCTGCTTTCATCGCCCCAACGCTCTTCCGTTCATGGTTCTCCTCTGCCTCCCTGTAGCCAACGAAGCTCCTAAAGTGACCGCCATAACTCTGTGTACGACAAATTGTAAAAATTAGTGGCAAAGGCAGCTAAAATTGATGGATGTCCTCCTATAGCAGCGTGAAGATTGTACAACGTTAGGGGGTAAAATCGGATCAATACGGACCGAGATTTGTTTTCTACCACACTTTTGATTCGTTCCGAGCAACCAAGATAATCGAATTACAAGCTGGCTGTCATGCGAAGATAATAAACTTTGATTGAACAGTTTTATTGTTCAAAAACAAGATTTATTAAATTATAGCGGCAAGTCCTATGAGGATTAAGAAAAAATTCGAAAATATATTCCATATTTACTTAATTCAGGCAGGCATTAAGGCATATATTTCGATACTAATTATTTAAACGAGCTTTAAAAAAATGTCCTCAGCTCCTGCCTAAGCGATTAGGCCAATTACTCGGACTTACTAAAACCCGTAATGGATTAGTTACTGCGGCGAGTACCGAGGTGGTCAGGCGTAAACTGAAAAGTTTTTAGTCCTGCGCCGGGGTCCTTGGGGGGAAAAGTGCATTCCGATGCTCTAGGGCTTTCGGGGGTAATCAAGCAGTCAAAATGCCAGGAATCTCTCAACCAAAAACCGAGATGGCAACAGGAAAATAAAACTTGAGGTGTCGAAAAGGATTTGCAAGAAAATACATTTTTTTTGGGTCAAATAAATAAGTGAACGAGGGAAATCAAACTGTCACAGCAATTTTCATATTTATTCGACTTGTTTCCTTGCCCTTAACCAAAAGTTTTCCCATCTCTTGGCAGTCAAAGTTGTGGTTTGCTAAACTTGAAACTTATTTTTGCTAAAACTCATTTCGATTCAATAAACAATAGAGTGGAGAGGATTCCTTTTAGCTGTTGAGCTTCTCTCTGATATTAAGATAAATGACATTGGCTTCAGGCGATTAAACTCAGCTAGGATTTTAATTACCAGCAGAGACTTGCTATTTACCTTGGCATTAAATAAGAAATTGTGTCATTTTCATTGGAATAAATGCAGATTAAATAGTGGGAAAATAGTTCTTCGGCTTATAAAATCAATTTAAAAGCTATATTAATTCACAGGTTTAACTTTTAAATATATACATCATTTCCAGATGTGTTATTTATTCTAATTATTTTCCTGACTCAATTTTTTTGCTATTCAAAATTAATTTCAACCACTTTTATGGTCAGCCTCAGACCAAGGCCATTTCTCTTAGCTTCATTTACCTTTATATCCTTTTTATTCCTTTCTAAACCGACTTTCGCCACTTATGACAACCAGTTCAAAACCCCAAAGGCAGCCCCCCAGGAAAGCTGTCCATCAGCGGAGCTATGGCTGTAGTTTTCTGTAAATATAAACACGGGAAAGCTTAAAGCAAATACGAGTATGGAATGCCCGGCACCAAAGTCCGGCTAAACTCCAGAGGATCTCTTTTTGGAGGGGAGGCCCGGAATCCAGGCGTGAAAGCATTTGGCGTTTACACTGGTGTCCGTATTTGTTAGCAAATATATATATATATTTGCTGCGTTCATGTGTTCGGGACACATATTTGCAAAGGCTTTATTAATATTTGATGAAGGATAACATTTAAAGCCCCAAGGTCCTGAAACCGAGTTCAGTTGAATTTCTATTCAGACGAAATTAAAATTATTTGCATAGCATTTATTGCCTCTAACAACCTGATTGGGGGGGGAAAAAAATTCAAATCAAATTAAAACACTGAAAAGCAATTAAAGTGCAACAGGGGCACAAACGCTTTAAATGTCTATTGTTTTGCGTATTTTGTGGATATTTAAGGCCCCTCGGGGGCTTTGTGAATTATGTGGAGATTTCCACTTGTCTCCTTCGCATTAAACTGCAATTAAACCGACCAGAAATGTTGTGATAATTGCGTGGCTGAAATTAATAGCCGTCATTTGGTGAACCCAATTCCCGCTCGTGACCCTCCTTCACCTCTTCTGTATTTAAATTTCATTTTAATAATGCGGTCAGCTGGGGGAATGGGCTTGGACGAGGGTTTTGTGCCCGGGTGTCCAATTTTTAGGAACAATTAAATGTTATCTGCAACTGTCTACGCTGCCAGTTGATAGGGACATTGTCATACATTTTAATTGGGCGCTCATTTTACCCTCCCCTTTTCCCCTTTCTGTGGACAACCACATGCCATCGACAGTTGTGGGTGCAGTTTTGCAGTTCCAATCTCATTCCCCATGCATGACCGATGCGACCAGTGAGGCGAGCTAATGTCCACTGTTCCGTGTCCCCTATCCGATGTACAATTTACCGGGTCCGTGTCCACGCTGACTTTTGCATCCAATTAGTCCTGCCTGCGGCGACCGTGACACCCACCCACACCGCCGGCTCTGCCTTGATTGGGTGTTCTCCTAAAATTGCACACTTCCTTCTGCAGGAGCCTGTCGCCCCTCCGGCAGCGCGCAAAAGTATGCTATAAACTTTGGTGGCAAGTATGAGCGCATAACGCGGAAAACTTTGTTTCCGCCCACTATTTTAGCGATTGTTGTGTGTGGTGGTGTATGGTTCGGCGTTGTTAATGTGATTTATGTATTTTTATGAGAAGTTAACACCCAAAGACTTATGCTCACTTACGGAAGATACTTACTTTTGTACTTATAGTGAATGGAATGCTTAAATTTATGTTTAATTGAATATTGCTTTAAATAAATGGGAAGAGCACAAACAAGTTAATCAAAATTTATGAAAATGTAGTCACTTGTTGAACTTATACATAAAGATTTCAAGTGCACTACCTGTAAAAAAAAAATAAATTGTTTTAATTTAATTTGTAATTTATTACCATATATCAAATGTAATTATGCCCTTACAGGGTATTATAATTTCAGTTAAAAGCTTGGAAAGCAGTATTTTCCGACTTTAATAAGTGAGTCTAAATATATTCATAAACAATACTCGTTCAACTGCCTTAAAGAAATAAGTTCTTTCGGACTAAAGCCAAAGTGGTTTACTTCTGACTATTATTTTCTTTTTGAATTTAAAACTACATCTAACAAATGATTTATTTACAGACTTTTATTCGAAAAAGGAAAGCAAATTTAGCAACTGTCTAAAGTACTAAGACTTGAAATTTAAGTCAAGAGGCCTAGGCCAAACAGTCGAAATAAAGTTTTGAGTAATCCCATTAAATTTTCAACAGTTGAACCTAACTCTGCCATCGGTTTTCAAAGCCAGAGACAGAACAGGATAGAGAGAGAGAGAGAGAGATAGAGAGAGAGACAGAACAGGATAGAGAGAGAGAGAGAGAGAGAGAGAGAGAGAGATAGATAGACAGAGCAGGATGGAAAGAGAGATAGGTAAAGGGGTTAAAAGAGTTGTGCAGATGAATGTAAACACAAGGTTACTAGAGCCCCGTGTATATGCAATCAAATAATAGTTTTATGCACCACTCAAAAGTCCTTCTATGCAATGCATCCTGTCTAACAAATCCTTAGACAGAGCATGATAAAAAAAATCTGCAAGTAGAGAGTGTGGAACTGTGCAGGAGCACATCGTCTGTGGCAGAAGCAATTGGCCAACTTCGGTGGAACCGCAGGCTTATGCAAAATGCACTTGCCGCTTTGCAACAAATCCCCGAAACTCAGACCAAGGGGTGACCCTGGAACCCAACCCTTTTTGATGCGAGACCCTCAATTGCAGAAGGATTCTTTCAATGAAAAACGAATGGAAAAGTTATTCCCATTCACATTTTTTGCGAGCCACTTTCTTGCACGTACCAAAGATGCCAAAGGAAGAAAAATGCAAAGAGCAAAAACTTTCTTTTTATATTCGAGGATAGAAGGAGGGTATCCTTTCCGTTTTGATCCCACTCGAAAAGGACCGCAAACGTTTCTTATATACATTTCAGCTGAAGCTGGTACTAGGACGTGACCGAAACGAGGAATTAGGTGGACCGGGCGGAGCATGAAGGAGAGCAGCAAACTTTCCCCTCGCCAAAGGAAGCGGGAACTTGAAACCGTTTTAGTTGCAACTTTATTTATTTATCAACTATATGCTAATGAAACCACTATGCGGCGGCGTTTCCGCCTTCTGGCTCTGTCTGTGTCTATGTCTATGTCCTTGTCCCTGTCCCTTCTGCTCCTCTGCGGATGCGGAGTTCCCTTCCTGACGGTTCCCACACACTGGCACACAGACTTCATCCATATACAAACACACAAAGAGACACAATCGCAGGCACAAACAATTGGTCTCGACTGCCTTCCGCTGATTATTCCAGTGGTTTCCTAGTCCCCAGTAAGGAGCTTTAATATCACACCTGTTTTGGGCAATCGCACTTCATTGTTGGGGGCGGAGAAAGGTATACCGCCTACAGGCACACTACGAGAAAGGAAAGTCGAGAGGCTATTACTTTAAATAATGTTTGTATTCTCTTTATAAGCATCACAAGTAAATATTATTATTATTATTATTGTTTGCTTGCTAGTTAGTTAAGTTTGAGTACAGTTATTCGCTTGCTGTTCTACTTTACCTTCATTTAATTATTATATTTAATACATTTTTCCAAGTGCAAAGTTATTCTATGGGCTTAAGAAATCATTAGACAGCTGTCATATGCAGCATTCGGTGGCACCGCTTGTCTGTGGCAAGGTAGGCAGTGGGGGAACACGGGGAGGTGCTCCTGGCAAGGACCGACAAGTAGGAAACGGGGATTCTGCGTGGAAATCCAGTCACTCCCATTTAATATATAATGAACATTTGATTAGACTGCCGTAACACAGTTAAGTTTGGAATTATTCAACAAATGCTTTCAGTTATTATTTCATTTAAAATTTCGAGACAACTGCAAAACGATTTCAATATAACTAAAATAAAGAAACGATTTGTTATTTGCCATTAATGTGGGGTATTTAACACACAAAACTTTCATCGTTTCAAATTTTATCTTAAATTAACTTCATTTATTAATAACTTTCAGAGCCGATCGAAATCGAGATGGAAAGCTGTCCATCCAGGAGTTAGGCCAGTACATTAACCGGCGAATTGTGGAGCACATCGATGAGGCAATCTTGAACAATGCCCGTGAGTTCCGGCGCGTGGATATTGGACCAGCGGATGGGCTGATCACCTGGGATGAGTACCATCGCTTCTTCCTGCGAGAGCACGGCATGACGGAGGCCGACATCGATGAGCACGATGAGATTCGGCACACGACACTGAATCGGCGGGCCAGGGAGGACATGATGCGGGACAAGGCCCGCTGGTCGGAAGCCGCTCGCACCGATCTATTCACTTTGACCATCGATGAGTACTTGAGCTTCAGACATCCCGAGTCCAGTGTGTCCAATTTGCTGGAGCTGGTGGATGACCTGCTGCGACAGTTCGATCAGGATGGCGACGACCAGCTAACGCTGGAGGAGTTCTCCGACCTAAACGTGGACGATGATGATGATCTGCTGCGCAAGTCCCTGATCTCCAAGACGCTGGTAGAGCGGCGCGAGGAGTTCAAGCGGATCATTGACAAGAACCATGATGGCAAAGCCGATCGCGGTGAGCTCTTGAACTACGTGAACCCGAAGACCCCGCGATACGCCCTCCAGGAGGCGGCCACCTTGTTCAGTCTGTGCGACGAGAACAAGGACGAGCTGCTGACCCTTAAAGAGGTGAGAGTCCAGAGAGCTTCCTAAAACAAGTTTGTATGTGATACTAATTTAATGAAACTTGATTCTTATCTTTGCAGATGACTGACAATGCCGAGATCTTTCTGCAATCCAAGATGATAGACACGGCAAACAGTTTTCACACAGAATTCTAATTATCGGTTGCGTTGCCTTTACCTATACCTTTCCCTTTGAGCATTTATAGTGATATTAATTTGTAAGTTTTTGCACCTAAATACTACAAGTTCGGTTAAACGCAATGCATTTTGTGTTCAATTTTATACTTTAGAAGACGTAGGATCAGATGTAAAGCATGAAAGGAAAAAATTTCTCATGTGATTCTTCAATAATTAACTTGTAAGCATGCAAAGCAAACGTAAATTGGCACACACACAAACAGATATATGTACCAACTAAATATACGTAATTTTATGTAACCCTAATTATAAGTGTATGTGTGTGTGTTTTCTTTTGTGGGGCGCGATATCCTTTGGCAGACATGTCGCCATTAATTTCCCTACTCATCTGAACTCATCTGGCCTCGCTTATCTCAGATTACAAATGAGTTGCCCCTTAACAAAGTATGAAATTAAATTGTAGCCGCCCTCGAAATCCCCTTAAGGACATCCTCCCGCCGGGCTGACAAATCACTCCACATTAAGGCTAAGTCCTTGTTCAATTTATTTGTCCCTTGCTGCCGCCTCTGCTCCTCTCCTGTAAACGAAACACGATGATAAATAAGGCAAGGCACGAATGATAAATAAGTGTCACTTGCAATAATTTCCCAGGAATCGACGTAACTGCTCAAAATTGACTTTTGTCATAGAAAACACAGAGCGAGATGCGACTGGTCCGCATCATGGCGCTGCGCCAGCGTCTGGCTGACAAGCTGGTCATGCCGGAGCGTCTGAGGGACACCATCGTGGAGAAGTGGATAAAGTGCTGGACCAGTGTGGTGCGCGACTACACTGAGGTGGCAGTTGGAGCGGTGCGCGAGTCCTATGCCCATCCCAGGAGGGCGCTGGCCTATGGCACTGGACTGGTCCTGCTCTACCAGACTGTGGCCAATAATCCCGGCGAGGAGTATTTCATGACGCAACTGCGACGGGACAACAGTCTGATGATCACTGTGGCTCCAGATCAGCAGAATCCCGTTTCTGCGGAATATTTGCTCATGTTGGAGCGAGCCATCAACCAAAAGAAGCTCCGCCTCCTCTCGCTGGGCATCTGCACCCTGGTCTGGGTGGATCTATACGGCGAGGATGACTGCACTTATCCGGCTATTTGTGAATACACCAAGGTGAGCTACCTCAACTTCCACGAGCGCATCATCGATGTGGGCTTTTGGAGCCAATACTGGCGGCTCAAGTGGAAGATGCGCAACTATGATGTGAATTACCTGTAAGGGATCTGGATCTGGATCTGGAGTAGCTGCTCTTCCCTTAAGTCAACCTATGTTTATTGGTCCCTCTTTAAAACCGAATATAATGTGTTATATATACAGCCTGACGAAGTCAAGGAGATCTCCTTGAGAGGGCATTTCACAAGTAATTGACTTTCTGAGGGGTGTTAATACTCTTCCAGTTTGTTAGCTCAGAAAATCATTTAAAGAGTACGCCAAATAGTGATGGATTTGTTGTATACAAGATAAGAACGAGCAGGAGTCGAGGCAGGATGTACTTAGCTACGTGACATGTGTGTGGGGGCAAAAGAGGCCAGTGAGGATAACGTTACGGGCATGATAATCCCCAGTCCAAGTCGTATCTAATCAAAGGCAGCCCCGCCAGCCACTGAAGGGAGAGGAGCTGAAGGATCAAGGGACTTGCTCTACCCGGACCCAACAATAAGCGAGCGGTGTTGGGTAATTGAATCTAATTGTTCGGAAGCGCAGATAATGAGTACGTAAAATGCCAAGGACACGTTGCCAGCAAGTAAGTCCTTGCAGGGGGAGAATCAACTGGCTGGATGGGGAGCCACGAGAAGAAACATATACCCACCGACATTAAGTAAATAAGCAAACACATCAATTCGGTTAATAAGATACATGCGTAGGACATGCCAACAGGACGATGCTTACGAGATGAGGTTGGGACGGACCAGGATTAGCATGCTCCTTCTCGATTATTTGAGTTCGGTGCGAAGTAGACTTGGAACAGAATATGGCTTAGATCGATCAAACTGGATTTTAAATTAGCTCTTCTGTTGAAAAGATAGATTGACGGATTGAGATTTTATATAATACATTTTTAATGTTGTAAATGATATACTTAGGGTAGTCTAAGAAGTTGTCTTTTTGCTGATTTAAAGGTATGTGAAAAGTTAGTAAGCACAAGCAAAGATTTATGTGAATGTAAAGTAACAACTTATTCATTTTATAAACTATATTTAGGGTATTTTCATCTTCATTTTATATACTCTATATTTTATGTAATATTATATTTTAAGTTGTAAATACCCCTAAGAACCTTTCCAAAAATCTATAACTTACAAAGCTGTGTTACCAACTCGAAATGGGCCATAATTCTGAAATGTTATAAGCCCAAAAAGGCATTTACAAAAATTCTCTTTTATCTTAATAACCTTTCTTTCACATTTACTCGCTGTTGGAGAAGACTAAAAGAATGGTTCAAAATCCCCATGATTCATGAGTGGTATTCATAAATTGAGTTAGCAACATAAAACAAATGGCATAGGGCTAGGCTAACGCAACGAGCCGCAAAAAATGACACCTTCCTACATGCCACATGATGGCAGAGATACCAGACAACGCCGCCACGAATCCCGGCCAGCTAATGGAACGGTCTTGTTTGGTACAAATGCTTTGCATTATTGGGGCATCATGGAACGCGGTAAAGGACTGGTAACGAGAGGAGGAGTTCCAGTCCACATGGAGGATACACGTAAGTTACATTAGTCAGTCACTTGCCAGTGGGAAAATTGCTGAGAGTGCCGAAAATACTTGCAGGCATCGGAGGAAATTGTTTATAGAGAAAGGCAAAGGGCCGGCCTGAATCGCCCGCAACCTGCATAAATATTCCAAACACATACCGAGTATTCTATCTGCCACTGTGTGCCTCGTTGTGTTGCGTTGTGTTGCCATAAATGCTTCATCTTCAACTCATACATATTAAAATCTGGCAAAATAAACTTCAACAGTTCACAAAGCACCGCCACACACATAACACAAACATGCTGGCAGGACCCTCAGGTCGCAAACAGGGAAGGGGTTGGGTCGCTCATGCATTTTAAAATTCCAGCCATTAGAGAAACCAAGTTATTTTGTATGCATAATATTATTCGAGTTCTTCTAACTCGTTTCATGTTGCTTGTTGTTTCTTCTCGTGTTTTGCTTGACATTGCATTTAATATTTTTTGGCAGCACAAACCGCAAAACACTTTGTAAGTTGACAGTGGCAAGAGGTGAGTCTGTGGTCTGAAGTCGAAGGAATTAAATGTTTTTCCTTCAATTTGCTGCATAAATCAGTTTTAAATGTTTTAGAGTAAAATAAACTAAATAAGAGCATGTCCGGCAAGCGAGAGAACACACATTTCTGCTTAAATTGGTTCACAACCCATCGTTTAACAATACACGCCCTTCGAGCCGAAAAGGCAAGCAAGGACAATGGCAAAAAGACGTGTTTTTTGGGCCTCAATTTGTTATTGTTAAAAAAGTTTTCCAAAGCACAAAGGCAAGGTATTTGGGGTCGTAATAAATGTTTATCTGAGTTAGATCGCCTACACAGGGAAATATCATAAAGCTTGGGTAAATAACTTAATACTTGGCTTTCAATAAAGAAATACCTCCATCAATAAGAGGGAAATTTTATTTCATTAAGTGGAATCATTGAAAAATTATTGAAAATTTAATTGGCTTTATAGTTTATTAAGCCAGCCACTTAACTATAATTACCAATAATTAAATTGGCCTTTGAATCGATTGCAAAATTGATAAGTAATTAATTATGAATATTCCCGAGCTGCTATTTTTCTCTCAATTAAAAATATTAATATTCTCATTATGAATTTTTAAACAAACGACATAGAATTCAACCTAGAGAATCAGTGATAAACGAGCTTGATTTTAATTTGAATATTTATTTAATTCGGCAAAATCAGCGGTAGAATCTCAGGACATTGTTTGTTTGTGAATATGAATAAATCCCTCCTTGATAGCATTCGAATATATAAGAGAACTCGGCTACAAAGAATGTTGTGTCCATAGTGCGGGCGAGCCCAGAAATTACAACAAAAGGTAATTTAGCAGTAACAACTTCAAGGCAAACACTTAACTTACCTGCGGCTGTATATGTGTGTGCTGCGGAGGTGAACTCATTCACCTGCATGATGGGAAGTAAAAAGCAATTTTCGTAACATTTGCATGCCTTAAACTAACACAGACGAATAGAGCGCCGGCAGGATAAGGATGAAGCTCCTGACGATGGCGATGGCGCTGGCGGGATGGTAGAAAAACCTACCGGCCTACCTCTTGGCTCAACGGCGGTGGTGGGGTGAGTGTGAGAAGTTCGAGGTTGTGCGTGCGAGTGTTGGTATAAGTAGAATGGAGTACGTGTTATGCTGAAAATGCAATTTGCCTTCTGTGCGAAATGTACGGAAAATTTATGCAAATTTATCCCTTGACCCCCACAGTGTCGCTCGTGTCCTCACTTTACGCGCTCCCGTCCATAGCCCTTCGCCAGCATAGCGGAAACAGGAAGTGCGACCATTGTTCCTGCGCGTATGTGTTTGTGTGTGTGCATGCTTACACTGTGTGTGAGAATTTGTGAAAGCACTAAAATGAAAATATAGTGAAATATGCGATGGAAGGGAAGGAAGGGAAAGGAAGAGGTCTCCCCGCAGCTAGAATGAAGTATGCTTGACATAGACTTGATAGACGATGGAAATTATCTACAAATCTTGTATTTAATATCTTAATTTCTCATTAAATAAAAATATATAATAATTATATAGGAACTTACCTTTTATTTTATTTAATTGTAAATATAACAACACTAAGTGGCGAGCAACGAAAAGTGTCATTAGTTAGTTTTTGGAAATCTAACAAAATAACCTCCTTTTAAACTGGGTAAGGACATTTTTCTAAACATTTCCTCATAAAAATAATATAATAAAATATGAGATAAATGAAATTAGGTTCATTTATCGAAATATAGAAGTAATTTTTGACACATCTTATAAGAATAGCGTCTTAAAAGTACATATTTATTAATATTTTTAGCTTTTAGTGTTCTTATTATAAATGACCAACGAAAAATGACTTATTACAGGGTATTCAATGGGAACTATCTACAAATACGACCTACCAGATGCAACAACTAACGAAAACAACAAATACAACAAAGAACAGCAACTGGGAACGCGACTGGGACCGCGGCAACAAAAAATATGTGTTCACAACGTGGTGTAAATTCGCCATCGATAGTTTTGACATTACGTATACGCAGTGAGGGTCGTGTGTTACTGCCATTGTGGCACCCCCTGCGGCACCACTCGGCGGCAGCGCAACAAAATGGGCCAGACCACGGCGTCACAACGTTAAAAGCGAAAAAAATTCGAAGGATAAAAGTGGGAAAATATTGCAAACATGGCCACATTGGTGAGCACCACAAGAAGCTGAACCTGGCCAATGGCAAAGAAATTTGTGTGTGTGTTTGTGAGCGGCGGTGGAAAAAAAAATGAAAAGCCCCCGGTTAGTTCAACAGAGCCATTCGCTACGGTATATGTGTGTGTGTGTGGAAATGCACAAGGGAAAATTAGTGGTCATTCTGTAATAGATTTTGGAACAACAATACAAATATTACATTTCTAGATGAAAAAGAAAAGTTGTGAGGAACTAATTAAGTTAAATAAAGGGTTGGGTTTCTATAATAATAATATATGCCATTGTTGAAATCGAAGGATAGACTTAGCAAAAGGCTCTTTAACCTCATAAGACTTTTTAGTGCACCCCATAAATAATGATACTTAATTATTATTCAATTTTTAACACACTAAGCAGGTTCCCCGAACGGGTGTTTTACTTTTGATTTAAGATTTCGAGTTGTTGACCCATTTTATTGCTATTTTTCTGTGCGTGCATGTGCGGAATTGTTTATATTGCGTTGCACGTGCCTTTGACATGCCGATCCCTGGCCTGGTCCCCGTGCCTATTTATGGCTCCTGGCTCTCCTCTGTGTGGCGAATGTGAGTGTGGGAATGTTTGCCAGTGTTTTGGCTTTTGGGCAAAGAAGTTGAAGCGTATTAGGCAAACACAAGCCTCAGGCGTTTAGTACAAACACACACTAGCACACACGTGTTGGCTTCCAGAATGCTTGAGTGTGTGGGGAGTGTGAGGGTGCTGTTGACTCCTCCCGTCGGTGTGAGCCAAGTGGCAGATAAACGACCATGCTTAATGCGACCAAATCTTTTTAACGCCGCATCAAGCCATTTTTCAATCCCGATCTGGGCGCAAAGATTAAGTTGTCTCTAAGTCGTAACACAGCCGGAGTCCTTTAGTTCGGGGCTAGTGGCAAGGACTTTGGACAATGGGACAGGGGTTCTTAAATAAATCACACTAATTTCCTATTCCTTTTTGTTATAATGTGCATCCTTTGCGAGATTGCATTGAATGTTGTATTAAGTTATGGGTTTGGTGCTTTAAAAAATATTAGGGTACTTTCAATGTACACTTTAATAAAAAAATATAAAAAAGGGAGGAATTACAGTATAGTACATATTTACGAAAATCAGTATCCATTGGATTAAATAATTTGTAGCATACTTATTTGCAACTTTTCAGTGAAAAATTTTAAGGTATTCCTGTTTGACGTTAAATAATAAGAATTCCCATATAATAAAATATCCGAGGGTTTTTTTTTGATACGATATTGCAATATAAATATTTATTCCTCTATGGAACTATTTATCGATTTCTGTTCTATCCCATCGTCCAGTCTGCTCTTGCACCTGGTCAGTTTCACCTGGCACAAATTGCAGCACTTCACGGCAGAGTCGAGGTAAACAAAAAAAAAAAAAACGAAGAATGGCAAAAGAAAAAGTTTAATTTCTCGCATGAAAATTAGTTCAGTTCAGTTAAGTTCAGTTCAAAACAATTATTCCAACTTTGCGAATTGGAATTCTAGGAGACTCTGAAAGACGTAAATGAAGCCTGATGAAAGTGGAACTTTTATAGCGGAGAGCGGCGTAAAAAAGTGAGAGAAAGAAAGTTTCGCTTACATAATTTACAATATACTTTTATGAATGCCCAGGGAGCCAGTGAAGCCGACTCTGTGCCAGGATCCATATATATATATATTCACATTATTGTGTCCTGGACAGAGACGGAGATGGAGACTGAGACTGGCGGCATTTTTAATCAGACCGGATTTCGTTCGCTATCTGTCAGCGTTCGTACTTTGCGAGCAAAAGTTGTATAATAATATTCATGCCTGACATCAAATTCATTAAGAGTGATTAATATTTGTTTACTGTTTACGTCTCCTCCGCCAGCTGGCAGCTTTTGGTGTGGCAAAAGGAACATTAATTAAATGGTTTCCTAAAAGAGAATCTTTATACGAAATGTTATATGCGATGTGACATTCGCTGTTCGCTCTCTTGTTGGCTGCAAATTAATAGCGAACCGGGGATTTACGGCTTGAAATATTTCAGGGATATTAGCCAATTTCTGCTGCCAAACCAGAAAGGGGTTTTTGCTCCTAAGTCGCCGGACAAATGACTCCAGACCGATGCGATAATGCGGCTTAACGAGTTGCATATTATGGCAGTCATAAATGTGGCCAAGACTCCGTCTTTGTATGGAGTGGTTCTGCTTGTTTACGGCGGAATATTGGGTGAGTTCTGGCCTCCATGGGTCCTGGAATCGAGTTGCTCAAAGCACTTGCTTTTTCGCCTGCCCATTGCCTCTCCATTTAATTAAGCCTACAGCTGCAGTACCCGCACAACGGTTCGATAAAGTGAAACATATTCCCCAGTACACTTAAGAAATTTGGGTATTTAATATATTTATTGTCATATATTTATTTTTAAAACTCTGTGGACAGAACAAATTGTTCTCTTGCGGTATGAAATCTCCTTTAAAATGTATCTAAAAGTATTCAATTGAAAAGAGTACCGAAATGTTTTAAATCCATTACAATAATTTATTACATCTTGTAGTTATGGACATTTTTTAAGGACTTTTAAATTACATCTTTGTAAATAATAAAATCAAATAGATTTTCCCAGGAAAATATAGTCCGAAAATGTATAAGATTATTATTTACCATACTATTGAGTTTTATCATCAAGATTCTATAAATATTAAAAGTAAGCTTTCTCTCATTGTGTATTCTGTCCCCATTACCTGAACAACCCGACTTGTTGGGTTGGCGAAGGTCCTTGTGCTGTGGCCGGGACTGATTCTCCCGCCGCGGCGGTTGACTTCAAAGGTTCCTCCTGCTTTACATAAATATTTATGCGAGTTAATTTGTCGGCATATATGCCAAAGGGTGGTCAAAAAGAGGAGGGGACACTGGTTAACAGAGGTCAGAGAGGTCAGTTGGGTGCAATCAATCAGACAAAAGGCAATATTTACAATTTGAAAGCAACGTATGTAAGGAATTAATACGACTCGGTTGACGTCAGGCTGTGCACCAGAGAGGGGTCGCTGCGTCTGTCCATGATACCCGCAGGTAAACAAACAAATAAGGACGAGGTCCTTCGATCCTGCTGTCGCTCCACCCTCCTCTTGGCACCATTCCGTTCCGGGGTTCAACGTTTCGCCCCGACAGGGTAGCGCCTGTCGTTGACAGCCGCCGTACACACACACACACGCACACTCACTCAGTCGGACGCTCTGATAGGCACGAAACCCGTCACTTACATGTGGGCATAAGTGTGCGTGCGCCCACCATTTCGACTAAAAATAAACAATAGTCAAAAGCAGCAACAAATAACAGAAAAACAAAAAGGAAAACTAACTTCGGAAAGCCGAAGGTTGTATATCCTTGCTGGATTATGGAAGTATGCATGAAAGAAACCGAACTATGTTAGTTTTCATATAGCTTATTTTCTTGTTCTTATTACTATTGAATCTATGTCAGCTAGATAATATAGTATATATATATATATTTAGACATATTTATAAATATATCACTTATACGGAAATTAGATGCTTTGATGGTTGGATCGACACGGCTGTCAACTCTGATCAAGAATATATATAGTTTATAAAGACACGTTCTCTTCAGTGATTTGCAAACTTATCACTAAAGTTATAATACCCTAAAAGCGCATAACAAATGGACATAAAAATAACAAGTTAGAGTTTCTGTCTGGGCTAAATAAAACTGAGCTCAAGTACTCTTTCAATGGTCATAACGAACGACAGACGGATAATAAAAACAAACTTTAGTTACATATATTCAAGGGATATATTCATTAAGGAATTTTTAAAGAATTATGAATGGAACGAAAAGCGATAGAAATTTTTATATTTAGTACTTATAAACACATTTATTGAAACATTAAATAATTCACACCCTAAGTCAAAAGCCCTTTGCATACACAAATCATTCACAAGTCCTTGTACATTTTCCTCTAAGAGTACTTAAGACCCCCTGCCTGTGTATTGTATGCACATAAAATTACATTAAATATTATTTCATTTACGGTCCGTTTTCCACGGAATTCGCTGACTGTGTGTGTATAGGATTGGCGGCACAAAGGATCCAATGGTGCGTATGATTGACATATTTGATTGTTTAACTTGTATTAGTAAAGTCAGTAAAGTCCACGAAGAGGGCCAATAAAATCACAAAGGGAAAGAAAAGGATATACGGTCATAGGGTAGAAGGTTGTGTCACGAAGGCTATCCTAAAAAAACACACTAACATATACTAGGCTTTAACCCTTCGAGCTAGGCATTATATAGAGTGGTTTGCGTATAAAAAAAAGTGTAGTAAAAACTATAAGGTTAAAGGGTGTGAAAAGGAACTACTATTCATCGGCATTCGATAGAAATTATATTTAAAAAAACAACTTAGTTCGATTTAATTAGTTAATAAATAGATGACAGTTCAAATTTCCATGATAATGAAACATTAAATTTGAAAGCATCAAACCCCTTCATTAGTGAAATTATTTTGACAAATTTTCATCTATTTGTATAACCAACTGCCTAAGATTGCGTCACATGAACTTGGTAATTTGGTGAAGGACTGGGAAATCTGTGGCACATTCTATTTGCCAGAGATTTGCTTGGTCAACTGACTGTGGCTTGGGCAGCGTAATCTCCTTACCAGGAGTAAAGGGAAAAGCTCTGTTGTTTCACATTCTATGAATGCAAATGAAGGTTTCTGTGCTTCCATACAAATACACACATGAATGTGAGTATTTTGGTATTTATCAGATTTATGTCAAGCTTAATGTGTGCAATGATTATTCATTTAAATGTACACATATGCAGCTCCAGCTCCAACCTTGTCGTCCTGTCAAAATCACTCTGCAAGGTAATCGATTTCATAACCAGTTCTCATAAAAAGGAAGTGTGATGGATTGCCACAACTGTCATCATCATGCAACGGGTTCCGAGATGCCTTTTCTTTTCAAAAAAGTGAGCTGTTACATATTGTTGTCTGGCGTCCATGTAACTTGTCTAAAAATACTCCAAGGGAAAATCAAACAGAATAAAATTCCTTTCGCAATCTACCCCTAACAAGCTGCAATTCACGGCCTGGCAATCGTGTAATGTAGTGGGGGTGGTGGAGTTCATGCTGCTGCTGATTGCACAAAGGATGCCCCTCAAGTCCTTGGTGACGTGTTGAGCGAAAGAATGAAACCTGCGACCAACAGTTCGGCGGAGAAGGACTCGCTGCAACCGACCTGTGAGCCTGCAAGGTGGAGGTGGATGATAAATTATAGTGCGAGGTAACCTGCTCGTACCTACAATGAACAGTTTATCCTTGGGGGTAGGATGAAGCCATACGGGGGGCAGCTGCACATGTTAAAAGGAATCCCATTGATGGTCTTGCCCTGGTCCCAGCTGGCGAATGACAAAAAAAGAAACGAATATTCCGCAACAATTTCAATTTCTCAGTTCGCATTTCGGTGCTTTTCAAAAGTCGTAAATGTACTTGGCAAATGAAAAAAAGTTTATTCCACGAATATATAAACTCTGAAAGAAAAAGTTAACTTAATATACAGGTACCAGATATATCCATCTAGGTGTAATAACCGGGAAAATAAATAAGAGCATTTCCAAATGGAGGTAAAAAAGGAACCAATGGCAACGCAAGATTAAATTGGGATCACCTGGCGTATGAGTAATTTCCGATGCAATCAGCAATTTTTCGCCTTTTTAGTCCTTTCTTTCAAGCAATACCAACGAACGTAAATTAGTTTCGTAAAAGCTAACAGTTCAGGCTAAAATTCTTTTGTGTTCTGGTTTGGGGTTTCGACTCTATTGTTCATTTTTCCCTATGATTCAGAGCATCCTGCTTGCTTTTAACTCTCCCTCCCGTTATCCTGGTTTTTAGACGAGGTCCCACCACCCAATGCTCATTATTGGCATCATTTGAATTCCCGCTTGATTGTTGCAACTAAAGGCAAATTCTAGTAATGTTATTGCTCCTGCTCTTTTAATACCCTTAAAAGATTTTTAGTTGGAATAAGCAGCTAGGAACGTGGCAGTTAGCAGTACTTGGAGAAAGGTTAGTCTTTTGAATCTACCTAGGTTCGTTTATGCAGGTTTTAATTGCAAGGATATACAACTTTCGACTTGCTTTCCAGCTTGTTGTTGTTTCTGTTGTTGCCAGGACACGTGCATGGCCGAGCTTTGCAGTTGACATTCCGCTACGCACGTTGCTGCTCTTCGTCCTGGCTGCTGCTCCTGCCGCTCCTCCTTTGGCTGTGAATGTTGCTGCTGTCATTGTCTGCACAACAAGCAACGCTAAACTTTTCTGATGCAACTGCGTAGTTTTCCTGGGTCACCGAGGTCGCCCAGGGGTGGTCAAACCAAGACAATTCAAAGCTATGGCAAGGGGTTAATTGTTTGAATTTGTAATAGTTTTCCCTTGGAAGAGAACGAACTGTGAGTTGTTGATAAAAAACTAATCAATAGCAGGAGAACGAGTCTAGGAACTGAGTGTCCAGAGAAATGAAAAGTTCTATGTCAGATTTGCGCACTTAATATCAATCTACGAGCCTAACAATTCACAACGAATAAGAAATAAATGTGATTGAAATATGCCTAAAGTATGCTAACCAAGAATACATGTTTATAGTTTATGCTAATTATTGCTAATATATAATACTAGAGACTATATTTTATACAGACTATCTATTAGTTTTTGGTAATACCCTTGTAACATATGAGTTCCGAGTATAAAAAGCTCGCTAACTAAAAAGCAGCAACAGTTGTGTTTTGTCAACTACGAGAGTGAACTACATGGGAGCTTGTTCGGAAAGCTAGATATCAGCAGGGCTGTTTGGGGGAGAGGATTTGGGGGGTTCTGGGGGCTCAGCTGACTGAGCGCAGTGCGATGCAGTGCCCCAAGTACTCCAAGTGCAAGCAACCGTTGGCTGAGTGCCTCACTTATGCTCGCACACAGTCTCGCTCTCGCACACACACAAACATGCACGCCCCTAGCTTTTGTGTTGACGCACTAGAACGAACGGGTGGCTTCGAGTTACCGGTTCACAGTTACCGCTTCCAACACTGAAAGAAACTCTATTGAATATTGAATATGAATATCTGAAAAACATGAAGGAAAAAGGGGAAGCCGAAGCTTGATATTTTATCATGTAAATAATCATAACTCGGCCAAAAATTCATTAATTTCAATTCGGAAAGCTTTTCTGTGCTAGTTTTTGTTGGGTTAACAAATTTGCATACTACATTTTTCAATTTTACAAAATCAATTTTTTCTCGATTTTTGCCAATTTTAATGATGTAACCCCTTATAAAATTTTCAAAATTTCAAAAATTTCGGAAAAATTTTAATTTAAACCGGACATGTCTAGATCGATTGGGCTTTTGATGCTGATCAATAATCCATATGATTTATAGGGTCGGAAATTAATCCTTCACTGAATTTTAAGCTACTAATTGAAACTATAAGACCCTTGTAGTTTTGCAATTTAATCATAAAATAAAATATATTTTAGCTGAATATAATTTCTTGCTGTGTACAGTTCCCACAGGTCTCTGGGTCTCTCGCCCGCTACCCGTTTGTTTCTGGCGTCGGGTGGAAAATGCTGAGCTGCTGCCGTCAGCGAAGCTACTCTCAGCTCTAGCATTTCGCATTCCCATTCGCCAATTAGAGACTGGTGCGAGCGTGTCGCGTGTACGGAAAATAAATTCGATATTCCGGTAATTTTCCGAGCGGGAAAAACTTTCTCACAGGTCGATATAGAGAACGCGATCACTTGATTATTGAGTAGCGAGCTTATTCCTTCGTCCTTTCAAGATGGCGGTACGTGGAGCGAATGTGATGTGGTTCCGGCATGGATTGCGCCTCCATGATAATCCCGCTTTGGTGGCTGCTCTTAGTGACAAAGATCAGGGAATAGCACTGATTCCAATATTCATATTTGATGGAGAGAGTGCAGGTGAGCGAAGCACGTGTCTGTGTACCAACTAAACAATTCACAATTCTCATATTTGCATTTGCCATTGAGTTCATTGAAACTATATGCATATAAGAATCGAACTTACGGCTGTCATGGGAATAATTAAGAGGGTTACGTGGTTTGGATCAATTGGTATCTCTTAGCTTTTTATTGAATATATATACAAAGTGACTTAAATCAACAAATATAATCGTTTTTTACGACTTAAAATTGAACGTCTATATATCATTTTATATACAACCGAATTGCTACCTTTTTGTTTTATGTTTGTTTTCATTCAAAGTCAAATAATCTAATTGAAATTTAAGGAATATAATAATGTAATTGACAATGTTATAAATGTTTACTGATGCCAAACATTGTATATTAGTGGGTTAAGCAATAAATAAAAATGCAAAAAAAGCTCGATTGCAATTACACACTCATTGTACGTATGAGCTAATATCATTTTTTTTTTGCGACTTGCCTGTGTTATCAAATATTTTCCCTTACCCCGACCTCCGCAAATTCAGCGTTTTCGCAGCTGTGCACCCCAAAAGGGGGGTTGGGGGAATGGAAATCAGATGGCCGCGAAAAGCGGTAGGAAAAGGAGGGGAGGAAAAACCTAATGCACTTTAGCTTGGCAGAGCAAAACAAACGATGCGCTATAATGCGATTTGCGGCTGGCGGTTCCATGAATGCACGAGTGCACCATAGAATATAGAAAGACAATGCAAAATCGGGTAAGGGGAGGGGACAGTGAGAGAAAACCTGAATGCAAGTATAATGCCTTTTCAGAGAGAGAAATTCGTATGGAACCCATAACTTGACCGATAAGCGTCATTTTGCGGGTAAAATCGGAAAAACAAGCAACCGAGTTTAGCTCAATGTTTTGTCAAAGGAAAAGCTGCAAGATAACAGAAAGCTGGCCAACTTTAAAATGCAAAAAATTGAGGTCGGTTATGTAATCTCAAGAACTGGTAATTTGAATGCACATTGTTTAAATAAAAATAAATAATTCAAATTCAAGAGACAATGCTTTGCGAATATTTTAAAATGTACTACATTTTTATACATTTTTGTATTATTATACCCTTGCAGGATATTAGAATTTTAGTCAGGGATTTGCAATGCATTAAAGTAGTCAGTTTCGACCATATAAAGTAGATGATATACTGATCGATCTTATCCTTTAGTAATTTTGGCTTAAAGCAGTTCATGGTTTTTTAAACATATACGGATATAAGACTGTCTATCCCTTAATTTTTACAATAAGATATGATGTTACTTACCATTTCCGTTTCAGGCACCAAGTGTGTAGGTTACAATCGTATGCGCTTCCTGCTGGACTCCCTGCAGGACATTGACGATCAGATTCAGGCAGCAACAGAGGGAAGGGGACGCCTTCATGTCTTTGAGGGTGAACCGGTGAATATCTTCCGTCGGCTGAATGAGCATGTGCGTCTGCACAGGATCTGCATGGAGCAGGATTGCGAACCGATATGGAACGATAGAGATGACTCCGTCCGGTCGCTATGTATGAGTTGGGCATTGACTTTGTGGAGAAGGTTTCGCACACTCTATGGGATCCGCGGATGGTGATTGACACGAATGGGGGTATTCCACCACTAACGTACCAGATGTTCCTTGTAAGTACTCATCAAACAAATCTCTAGAGTAATTATATTTAGTAATAACAATTTGTTTTCTACCAGCACACTGTTCAGATAATTGGCCTACCACCTCGCCCTGCTGCCGATGTCCACCTTGAAGATGCTACTTTCGTTGAGTTGGCCCCAGAGCTGCGCCGCAGTGTGGGCTACTTCGAGAAGATGCCCAATCCGGATCACTTTAATGTCTACGGCGACAACATGGGTTTCCTGGCCAAGATCAACTGGCGTGGTGGCGAAACCCAAGCCCTTTTGCTGCTGGAGGAACGACTTGAGGTGGAGCAGCACGCCTTCGAGCGAGGCTTCTACCTGCCCAACCAGGCTCTGCCCAACATCCATGACACACCCAAGTCTATGAGCGCCCACCTGCGCTTCGGATGTCTCTCGGTTCGTCGCTTCTACTGGAGCGTCCACGATCTCTTCAAGAATGTCCAGTTGCGAGCCTGTGTGCGCGGCGTTCAGATGAGTGGCGGAGCCCACATTACGGGACAACTGATCTGGCGAGAGTATTTCTACACGATGTCTGTGAACAACCCGAACTACGATCGCATGGACGGCAACGAGATTTGCCTGAGCATCCCGTGGGCCAAGCCAGATGAGGATCTCCTACAGCGCTGGCGCCTGGGCCAAACAGGCTTTCCACTGATCGATGCTGCAATGCGGCAACTCTTGGCTGAGGGATGGCTGCACCACACGCTCCGCAACACGGTGGCCACCTTCCTAACCCGCGGCGGCTTGTGGCAGAGCTGGGAGCACGGACTGCAGCACTTCCTGAAGTATCTGCTGGACGCCGACTGGTCGGTCTGTGCCGGTAACTGGATGTGGGTATCCAGTTCGGCCTTCGAGAGGCTGCTGGATTCCTCGCTGGTCACCTGTCCGGTGGCCCTGGCCAAGCGCCTCGATCCGGAGGGGGTCTACATCAAGCAGTATGTGCCGGAGTTGATGGGCGTGCCCAAGGAATTTGTGTGAGTGGATAGAACTTAAGATTCCTTCGGGAAAGCCCAATCTTAACATCCATTTCCCCCCAGGCATGAACCATGGCGAATGTCTGCGGAGCAGCAGGAACAATACGAGTGCCTGATCGGAGTCCACTATCCGGAGCGCATCATCGATCTCTCCAAGGCGGTAAAGCGCAATATGCTGGCCATGAAAGCGCTCCGCAACTCGCTGATCACTCCGCCGCCGCATTGCCGACCCTCCAACGAGGAGGAAGTGCGTCAGTTCTTCTGGCTGGCCGACCAAACGGTGTAGAGTGGAGCAGCCCGTAACTGTACACACACACAAAAATAATAGGACTATTGCCACTCGTATATTATATATCATTAATAATGCTTTATTTCTTCAATTAAAATAATTACTACAATACAATTAGTATTTGTTTCATTTGGTTTCGATTTATTTTTAACAGCTCATAACGTGTTACTCATATATCAATTGTATTCAGCTTACTGTAAAAATCGTTTATGGTGTATATATATAATTATTATTATCATTTGTATTACTTTATCAAATTATATGTTAATCAACAGTATTAATTATGGTTTTTATTTTTTTTATTACGAGAAAAATTGAACGCGAATTTATTTCAAATATTGAAATGTAATTTTATGTCGATCTACTGATCTCCTTCATTTTCCTTTCGTTAATTGAGAATGCCGCTTGCTTGTATCTTATTAGTTTGTGTATATTTTATTTTAATGCCTAAATTCTGGTATTTCTTCTAGATGTGCGCCATACAAATTAGATATTTTGGGGATTGATAGGACCTATAAGGATTTATTGTTGAAGTTTGAGTCCCTCGACAGTTTGCTACAAATAAAATTGGAAAAAATTATCCTCGAAACAGACCGAGGTCCTGGTTTTCGTCCCCTACAATTTAGGACCTTTTGTACACCCTGAATCGCCAAGAGATATAGAAATTTGGAATCTGAGAAAATTTTAGATCTATAATCTAGAAATTTAAGGGCCATGTTTAACTGTGGGGAATCCACATTTTCACTTAATCTTGCACATTCCTTAAATTGGCTAAAGTAAACATTTAGAGCGATGATGCTGGCCATAAGTTAGATTTCTGGTAAATATTAATGTAGATTTCACACACACACATAAATATATATGTTTTTGTATACGTTAGCTAAGTAAATAAATAAATCGAAGTAACCAATTTGCAATTAACCAACGAACGCGAACAAACAAGAACGCACACAGCAAATAACAACTTGGCGCAGTTTATACATTATGGAATATGTTGTAACGCAGCATTTTTGCCTTTTATAATAATTACATAGTATATTTTTATTAAAAGTACTCCCCGTGTTTCAAGTGTCCTCTGTGTATGTATGTACAAATGTATAATATCCTGCCGATGCTGATGCATTCTCTGTGTGTCGAGTGGGATGTCTGTGTGTTCGAACCGATTGGCTATAAAAATAAAACCATTTTGTGCAGGCAATATATTTAAAATCCTTTTGAATTTTCCCTCGACTATTCCATTCTCCTCTTCTACATGTCGCTAGTTGAATGCTTTAAGCCTATGAGGTTCTATTAAATTCATTTGCCTTTTAATTCCTCCATTATCCTTTGGGTCTCTAAGTGCCGCCGCGTGTGTGTGTTTCAAGATCATGAAAATATATGTAGATTTTGTTAAAAGCTTTCATACTTTTTGGTTTGACAGGTTTTAGTTAGAGTTAAAATGGACGTTTCATAGATATATATTTAGTTTTACATATTGGGGTAACTCTCAAGTGTTACTTCTAGGTTTGAGCAGAAGTTAGCGGTAATTAGGAAAGTGCTCGAGGCGATCTTGAAGGTGTGAGATGTATCTAAGGTGGTTTAATTTAAAGATTTCTTTAGATTTCGAATTATTCAGATATTGGCAGTTTCCTAGTGTCTCTTGCTTGGTAGTGTGTGTTTGAAAACTTGTGAGAATGGAATTGTACATTTCATTTGGGGAAAATCCCATCACAATCCTAAAATGATATACAGATATACTATCATGTTCGTCTGCACAAACTTACATAGTCCAGGGGCTAACTCCACTCGCAGGCGGTTCTTCATACATACATAAATCATTCAAACTCAAGCCCATGAAAGGCAACTGTTTGCTCAGTCAATCCTAGACTCCGTTCCCGTTCCCGCTCTACCGGCATCTTGAAATTTGGTTTGTTGCATTGACTGCTGACTTTTTGAAATGCAAATCGAATGCCGGCCACAACTGCATAACCAATGAATGCAAATAGACGTGCCTGGCTGTATAGGCTTCCATGTACATATCCTCAGATGTCTCCGCACATCACAAATTCAAAATGCTCCGAACTCCGCCCGCCGCTCTGTCTCGATTCTCGATTTGGTTATCGAACAGGATGATTGTGTTTAACTTTTTACATTAACTTTGATCTGGTTTATTTTTACAATTTTTAAAACTGCAACTTAAACAATTGGATTTCACGTGTAACAGGCTGTCCTGTCGCATTCTGTCCTGTGTGTTTTTGCTCCTGTAACATACAGTGCAGGGAAAGGAACTTAACTAACTTACTGCGGTTGCAACTCGGCTTTCTCGGGTTCTCTTTAATTTGTTGGGTTGTTGGGTGCTACACTAGAACTCAGCTCTGTTGCTGCGGTTGCAGTACACTTGGTGTTTTGCTTTTGTTTTAGTTTCTGCTGCTACTGTTTGCTTCGAATTGCTTTCATTTCGTTTCAGTTTTGCTTGCTTGGTGTTTGTTTGGTATTGTAAATTTATTTATGCAATTTTATCTCAATTTCATTATCGCCTGCTCGCCTTGCCATGTCATCTAGTTTCTGCTTTGTTTCTCCAGATCCTTACATACACATATATAGTTTGTTTAGAATTTTGTAACTAGACTTATTCGGCGTCCGCGCGCATGCCTCGCACTTCGCCAACCTGCCGCGCCTTGTCCAGGTCTTCCTTGGTCTGGTCCTCGATGGCGCGTATGTCAGCCATTGTCAGACCGTACCAGCGATCAGTTGAACAGAAAACTTGGCTGCAAAGGGAAAGAAGGGAGGTAAATCTATAATATCTGCGGTCTTATATGAGTGTTTTGATTTGTGTTTCGAACAAATTCAAAATGCAACGCCATTTACCGATGGAAGTTTGTGAAGAGACGGCGCTCCGATTTCTGAATGAATGTTTCTACTCTATTTTGCAGGCCGAACCATTTGAACTCGCACGTCACCAACTTGTAGCAGGTCATGACGGGTTTTACTTTCTTTTTCCAATCGGCTCCCACCAGGGGACCGCGGCCCGTCTTCTTTGAATGGTAGCTGAAATCGGAAAAAATAACCTATATATTTTAATCCATTTTAAAGAGTCTTCTGATTGTCACTTACGTGGTTGGATCCTCATCGGGTTTGTAGTCCGCAGGCAGGACAGGATCGTTGGCAATGTCAATATGCACCACCTCACGCATTTTCAGCTTATCCGGCGTCAGCTCATGCACCTGCAAATACGGATTTTGTGCGCAAACCATTTAAAAACTCTGAGTCTCTGCACTATGAAACATTTAAAGCGATTATCTACTGACAGACATGCACATGGATCAATCAATGGCAGTTTGGAACTACAAAGCTGAACAGAGCAGACAGCAAATGAAATGATAAATCAACTACACTCACGTTCTCGGTCTCCCCAATGTTATAATCAAGGTGTTGCGAATAGACATCTACTCTAAAGTTCTTATTCATGTAACCGGGATTCTTAACCGATAATCGATAACAGAAAGTAACCAAAAACCGAAACCAAAACAAGCCCAACCAAAAGGAAATGAACTCAAATGGCAATCAAATGTGGTTAGTGGTTAGTTAGTCATGGTTAATATTCACAATGCATGATGAGATGAAGTGATGGTTTGTGGAGAGAAAAGGGAAAAAACACAAGGTTAGTAACGTCTGACAATGGATCCTTGACTTACATTTTCCGAGTCGCCCTCATCGCCGACGTGGAGCGTGTCGATGATTATTTTAAACGCCTCTTTCATAAATTTGGGGTTCTAGAAATGCAATGTAATTATAGTGTAATCAGATTGTCGTGCACTCATCCACGACGCACTCATCCTTGCCGGAAGTTTACAAAATAATATAGACCCCCCGTGTTCCCATTAAAACCCATTAATTACCGTAATAATCGTTCGACAATAGGGATAGGCATTCCATGCCTCCTCATGGATCTCCAGTGAGCCCTTGGGCGCCAAGAGTCTTATATAGGCTGGAACTTTTGATTGCAGATGATAGATCTTATATGTGTATTGCCCGGAGTTGTATTTTCCACCTGCAGTAAACAACGGAAACGATGTGTCAGTTGTGAGTTCTCAATTATAAATTTGCGAAATACTTTACCCAGCAGGGGAACATCATGGAAGGGTTCGTTCTTTAACACCTCGATGCCCTCGCCACCGCCCGTATTCTCTTTTGATGCCTCGGCCACCGAGAATAATTGTGCTACTTGATACTGTGGCAGGGGATAAAATAAAAGATACGAGAAGTGGAAAGTTATTCTCTGGGCTTTCATCAGAAATTTCCATCAGGACTCACCTCTTCCACAGTTAATGGCAAGGTCACACGGCTGCAACGAGAAAAAAGAACAAAGGATGACACTGTCAGTGCGAGCGAATATATATGTATGTATATGCGTAAAGGATACACGTTTTAATTAAGTTTGTTATAACAGTTTTAATTAAATATCAGGCCTGTGTATAAAAAGAAACGGACACCCTTGATAGTATGGGTTAATATGGGCTTCAAACATATCGTTAAATATGAAATTAAAATGGCTTTTGAGTCTTAAATATTTGCTTAATAACAATTAAAGTCAGTTGCCATACTGAGAGCTTTTTGGTTAAAGTTTACTTTGATAAGTGACTCAACTATTGTGTTATTATTTCAAAGGCTTTCATATTTAAAGATAAATTAACTAAACAAACAAAGGTTAATTGCGGCATAAGCACATTTGCTTACAAAATTTGCATAATTACACTAATTTTACACATTCTGTGCACTCAACTCGAGCCCTAAAGTATGCAGCATTAAAGGGAAGAAACTATCTTCGGCCACTTGTCAGAATGACCATCTGTCTAATCACAATCAATTGAAGTTTATTGATACTTGTTGAGATAAGATTGGAATTAGTTGGCTTACCCGATGGCAAATAATATAGCAACAACAAAATCCAACCTAATTGTGTGAAAGCAAGACTCTTGAAACATTTAAATGACTTAGTTTTAATTAAAATACTACATAAATGGGCGTTGCTTTGCAGAATGCTGCAGTTATGCATTTCTGAAATGCTGGCAACATAATAGTTTTGCAAACATTTTCTAATTTTATTTGCCTGCTAAGTATAAGCGGCCTTCAACCAACGCAACCCACCCACTTCTGGGCCAAAAACACTCATCCTTTAATTACCAAAATAACAAAAAAGGTCGCAAGCAACGGAAGCTGCAGGAAATGTTTTGGGTGCCCCATATAATTATGACAGCCTTGAAACTCGTTGACATCGCTTGACATTTGTCGCGGTTTTGCAGGCAACATTTTAATTCCCAAAGCTGGAGCAGTTAAATTCCAACGAGTTAGGAGAATGCTCTTAAAAGTTGGCTTAAACTAGGGAAAATAATTTAAAAACAGGGCCTGTAAAAATATTATTTTCTCAATGCAATGTTTGTACTCCTCTCCAAAGAGGTTTAAGTACAGCAATTATTCAATATATTAAATCCAAGAAGCAACTCTAAGCATTATTTATAAAATAGAAACTTCAAATTCATATAATAACGACTCCCAGCAGAGTCCTAAAAAAATTTTATAAAAACGATTTCCAGCTGAGAAACTCATTTCCTTTAAAGGGGTAATTTAAGGGACAAACTGTAATCAACGGATAGTCAAAAGACCTCATGTTTTCATATAAAATGTTTTCCGGAAAGTAAAAGGATAAATTACTCCTATGAGGCGGGGTAGCCTTGGCATGCATTCGGAGTTTTCCCCCACGACATTGGCAAGGTGTGAACGGAAGCTCCTTGGCCATAAAGCAGGCAAGCTCCGTGCTGGTTGGACTTTATGAGTTGCAATCCGTATACCGTATACACTACGTTTATACATATGTACATAAACACCAAACAATGCAACACAGCAGCTGGAAACACGACACGACTCGAAAACAATCAAAGTGTTGTAGGTGAGGGAACGGATCCTGAAAAGGAGACCTCCTTCCTGCTTTTGTTTGCCAAGCGTCTTGCAGGCGCAATTAACCTTTTGGTCCTCTGTTGACACTCATAATGATGTGCTTCCTAATTGCCAGCCGACTTGAGCAACTGGTAGGCGTGGCCAGAGGGACTTTAAGCCTTTAATGTACTGGGCCTCCTGCACAGTTGGCCAACTATGCACCGCCCCTAAAAAGGTTAAAGTTCGCCGAGCAACGGTCGAGGTGAGAGGGTGGAGATTTAACTTTTGCCCCGAGTTCATCGGGGGATTTCCCCGAAAACAAGATGAATGATTCAGCCGGGCGGGGTGTATGGAATCCGCAAAGTTGGAACTATAAAGGGACTCGGGGCAAGTTTAAACACTGTTGTGGTGTTTAATTATTAAAAAGTTATGTGAAACTTTACTTAATCATTTGCGCTTCATGCATTTGAAGTCCAAATGAGCGTATGTTATACTTTTGTTTAACTTTATAAATTTATAAAATGTCAGACTTTAAACTTTAATGTGTGATTCCTTAAGATATTAACTGAATTCACATAATTGTGACAAATAAATAAAATAAAAATAGATATATTTATCCATAGTGTTTAAGTTTTTAAAACGTTTAAATGTTATATTTATAAAAACTAACCAATTTTCAACTAAGCTATACATAATTCTTATCAAAATCATTCATTTTTTATCTCTTACAACTTTATTCGTTATTTCAAATGGTACAACTTTAACACAAATAAATTGTCATAAGACACACTTTATTAAGCTTCATTTTCCAAGAAACTACTAAAATAAAAAGTAATAATAACAAAATACAAAGACACCCAAGAACAGAGGCAACACAATACGTGATTTTGTGACAAATAAAAAGAAAGAAATACAAATAAGTAAGTAAATAAGTTTCCAGCAAGGGATGAAGGGAAATAACAACTTCCAACTGGGTCACAATATCCCAATTTCGAAAGATCAAACGATTTATGGTATATTTTGTTGCGAGGGTTTTCATGAATCAGAGCACAATGGGAGCAATAAACAAATTATGCAAAAACAAAAACAGAAACATAAAAGAAATCGCCACATATGGCAGAGAGAGAGAGAGGTTAAGAGCGAAGGTTTGGCGCAAAACAATAACATCAGCAGCGGCGGCGGAATATTGAAGAACTCTTAATGAGACCAATGTGGCCCAAAAGAAACACACTCAAGGGTCCCCCCACTGACCACTTTGGGCCCCCTCCCTGGTGTCCGTAAACAAGGGAAATTGTTTGGGTTTTGTTGCCATAATTAAAAATGGAAAGTGATTGTGTTTGGGGGACTACCCGAGAGTGTGTGTGTGTGGGCTGCGTCGTGGAGGTCAAGTAGAAAGCTCTCGGCCAAGGCTCTTGCGGACCGTCCAAAACTGAAAGGCCAGTAATAATTGATTTACCCCGCAATAAAGATGTCACAAAGAGATTGCCATTGTGCTTAATAAATGCCTTGACACTGACTCATTCAACCAAATCCACAGAAAACTAAAGCTTTTAACGCAAGCCTTTTGCGTAATGATTTGGATTATTACACACATTTTGTAAGGCATGAGTAAACGTAAAGAAAACTACACAATATTCCGCATGGAATAGTATATACATTTAGTCAATATTTGAATTAATTCGAATGTGTTGTTTGCTTTGCTAGAAAGACCATCTTGCAGACTTAGTTCAAGGTCAAAGCCTAACCTCCGACATCCGTATAAAGCTGTTTTAAAATGGAAGTAAGCCCAACTTTTATCTGGTTTCGATATTCAGGTTGAACTTATAAGAAACAATTCAAGGTCACTTAAAGAAATCTAACTTAAAACCTGATGAAAGACATGAGTAGGCTTATGAAAAAACCTAAAAGTAATAAAGTAATTGTTTACAAATTTAAGAGCCATTAAGTAGTAAATAACACACATTGGCCAACTCTTTTCAGACCTCTTTTTGAGCCAAACCAACAGTCAAGCGTCACACTCAATTGCCAACAATTTTTGTAATGAAATAACTTAAACTAAACACACACACTCTCTCTCTCTCTCTCTCTCTCTCTCTCTCGAGGTGTGTGTATGAGTTGGAAACCACAAATACAAACCGAAAACCAAACGCTGTCTGTTATCTTATCGCGGAACATAAAAAAACACAAATGGCGGAACTAAATTGGAGCTCGTGCCATTTTCGAATTGATTGCGGCGGAATGGACGAGAAGACCAACAGGGGAGGGTATCCGACAGATATATGTGTAGGGGATACAAAGTGCGCCAATCAGTTGGGTCAGTAAAAGTCACGCCAGAGCAACTTTATGACGAGTGCCAGGCCGAGGTGGATTGACATTGAAACAAGCTTTTCCTTTCAGAGATCAAAGTTGAAGCGGGTTAAAAGTTAAAAACTCTGTATTTTATAACGATGAGATGGGCAAAATTGAATCTCTAATGTATGTACATTTATGGATGAAAAACATTAGTTAGTTAAAAAGGTTTGAAATTTACAGAATTTTGTCAGTTCCCAACGTTTTCAATTTCAGTTATTTGTTGATATTCATGAACTGCTGCTCACATTACTGTGAAAATAAATATAGTACGATCTTTTTTTATAGTAAACAATAAAGTGTTGACCGACTGCACACATTATCAGATGAAACATACAAAGTGCAGCCTATCGCTTTTGATTCATGTTGCCACTCTGCCCCGTGACCATTTAAAATTGTTTATCCACCTGAGGCGATCTGCCACCACCACCCGGCACACGTTGCCTTCATTCCCACATTCTTTTTTCCTTTTATTTAATTGTAGCGTTGAAATGTTCAGTGCGCCAAATGGTTTATACTCCCACAGCAGGCCGCCGGGAAATGCAAAAATCTGGCAGGAAAAGGCATTTGGAAATGCGAAAGGCAAAAGGCTCTCGGTGGGGAAATTACGACATCAATAACAATTAAACATTTATGGCATTACTTCTGTCAACTTATGGGGACTATAATACCAGGAATTTCATTAAAGGCTCTCACAAAGCTGAATTGTATACTTTCAGCCTACAAATATGGGCACGTAATGGCACTTAAAGCTAAATATACACAAATCGCCGGTGCACACGGAGAATGTTGTAGCTACTCTAATTAGCACTAGATGCTAATCTGTGACTTTCAGTCAAATATCGGACTAACTTACAGTTCTGTAAACAGTTCTTTTCTTATAATAATTATACTACTGATATAATTCTGGTCAGAATCTAATACACAGAGCTATACCTGACATCCATATTTATTTGTAAAAACGGGGCCTTAAGTCAAAGCCCACTATTCCTACCAATATTTTGCTTGTATGACTAGGTTACTTGGTATTTCTATTTTCCTGTCAAGTAACTACCTGGGACTTTAACAGTAAGACGAGAAGCCAGCCTTATCAATCAATTATCTGAAACAAACCCTTTATATAGTCGATCGTAGCTTATAACCAGATTGATGTGCACGATAAGGGTAACGCCGGCTATAAAAAGCGATAAGAATTGTGTGATTTTGCAGTACGACTTTTCCACGTGCAATCTGTTTTGTATGACCTTGGCTTTCCAACAGCTGCCAAAGTCAAAATCAATTATTAACTCGGCAATTTCCTTTCGCCATGTTTTTGTTCCCCATTTTTGTTAATGAATAAAAAGTAACTTTGGCAAATGTGAGGATGGATGGGAATACAAAAGCACTCAGTCCTATAGAGAAATACAGACGTGTGTGAGTTTTTTGCAAATAAGAGTGAATAAAATTTAAATTAAACAAGAAGGGAAAAAAACTTCGGGAAGTCGAAGATAATATACACTTGCAGTTTGAAATCCCATAAAGTTTAAAATATACGAATTCATTTAATCGATATTTTTATATGCATATGGGCAATTCTCCAGAAACGTGCACCGCGGCCAAAAACTTAAAATTGCTTAAAAACGAGTATTTTTAACATGATTATATTAAAAATTGATCAAGATGATCAAGACTAAGAGAATTTTTCATTTTCTAAATTAAGTTTCAAAAAAATCGATGTCAAACACGCGCAAACGCAAAAAATGTTGTTTTTATCAAAAAAAGGCATAAAAAATGGCATGTTTTGTTTTGATGCCAATCTCTGAAACCGAAGCATTTTGCTTTAACTTTTGGTTTCTAATATGACATAAAAAACCCAAAGATTCAATATTAAGTGCAAAAGGACATATCCGATCACCAATATTCGTACAGTTTCAGTTTGAATTAGCGCTTTCCAAACTGTCGCGTGCGACCGGGACAAAAAATTGAATTTAAAAAATAACTACTTAATATTTTAAAATCAAACAAAATACGTTAGTAAGATAATTCATTGCGTAATTCATTAAAATTTATTGTACTACAATTTTTCATCACGTTTCGCTGAAATCAGAGCTTAAACTGGTTTTTTTCTCATGTAACTTCTATTTTTGTCGCGTGCGAACGCAGTACATTTTAGTGAATATCTTGAAAACAAACAAGGGTTCAAAATCGACCTTTGCACCAATTATAGTGCTAGCCAAGAGCTATACGTTTCAATTTTTATAAAATTAAAATAAAGTCTTGGCAAATGTGTTTTTTTAGTTTGAATGCGTACGAATGTCGCATTCGACACCAGAGAATGCCCATATATTATCAAAGTTAAAAAAACGCATAACTAAGCCAAAAAAGCATTAATTTTACTTCTGAAAGCGTTCCTATGCTAGTTTTTATGAATTTAATAAATCTGCATACTCAATTAAAAATTAAAAATTTTTGCAAATTTTTGACAATTTTAAAATTTTGAAAATTTATTTTTCTACCGAACATGGATAGATCGACTTGGCTTTTAATTCTGATCAGTAATATATTTCTAGGGTCGGAAATGACTCCTTCACAGCGTTACAAGCTTCTGACTAAAACTGTAATACCCGGCCAGGGTATAAAAAGATATATTTCTATGCGGGTTAAAGAGAGAGTCTCAGTGTGTGCGTGTATTTTTTATACAACCGCGATAAACAGCGTAAAAATACATACCATAAATGTTATCATTTAATTTGTGTACAAATTTAAAAGCCTCGGCTTATTCGTATGTTTATTTTAAATGGGTGGCACTATTTGGATATAGGAAAGGATTCTGGTCTGGCAAGAGTGACTAACGGAGTGGCGGTTATCGAATTCGTTTACGCAACGACCTTATCGCACTTTAACAACTTGTTTGATTAAATTTTGCCGAAAGCTGGGCCGAAAACCTAAAGAGAGGCGCAAAAGAGAGCGACGTGAGTCACACAAAAGCGACAACGTGGCGCCGCTAAACAAAAAAATAATAATAAAAAAAAAAAAAAGGAAAGTCAAGAAAGCCATTATGAATCAAGTAAATTTTGCGATTCTTACGTTGGCTTACGTAGAAACTTGCTTACGTAGCTTCGATTCCAACTTGAAACTTATTACGTCATCACAAACAGCTGCATGGTGGGCAACGAAGAGATTGTGAGAGCAAAAGCAAACGGGGTGGCGGAGAGAGAGGAGCGGGCTGATAAGAACAATATTCTGTTGTTGTTCTTGTGGAAAATGCCCGCAAGCTTAATTGCAAAAGCAACAACAGCAACAAACAGCCGACAAGACGCCAGAGTTCTTAAGAGAGTGAAAGAGAGGCGACACGCGACAGAGACCCACTCACTGAAAGAGAGAGAGCGGGAGTCTCGGAGTGAGCGGAAAATCGATTTGTCACAAACCTTTGGCGGCTTGCACGGCTTTTAGGGAAATTTAATAATCACAGGTAAGCTGAATAAAATGTCAATACTCACAATTCTTTGATCTGCATCTTTTCCAAATATTTCAAGTTGTCCTTTCCTCCTTGAATCGCTGCGGGCAGAAGATTCCGAGGGGCGGCAATACGGTGACAGAAAGGGGGAGAGCGAGAATATAGCATTAGATTTTATTTGAACTTTCTTTTTACAAGTTCCAAACATATGCAAATGCACTTGCACTCGACGCGTAACCTTCGCACGCACTTGCTATATTTAATTTATATATCTGCAGGTCCCGTTCGACTCGATGCCAAATGCTAGAACTCTGCGCTCGCACAGTTGTTTATGTTTATGACTTTTACGCCACCGTTTTAGCGGCTTTTTAGTTGGAAACTTTAGTTTCCTTGATTTTTTCTCCAATTGTCGGCAAAAAAACACGAGTCATATGCACACACACACACACACACACACACCCAAAGAAGCACACGCACTCACACACTTCCAAGCGGAATCGCAACTATTTCATATGCCGATAATTTATTACAGGAATGCTGACGTACAACTTGCGGTAGCGCTGGTTGCCTGAGCTCGGTATCGTTTCGCGCTAACTAAATCGACGGCAGTAATATTAGTAATGAGTTTTTGTTGTTAAGTTACTGCGTGTCGGTCGGAGTTAAGGTTCGATGTTCATGCAAAAATATTTCGATTTCGATAACTATCGACTTTACGATTTTGATATTGGTTGTGCTGCGGTCACACTTAGCGATAGTATCTGAAAAACTATTCAAAGTAGATATGGTGCGATTAATATGGAGGTGGTCAGTGGTCCACAGAAATTAAGGGAGTTCTCTACCTACTACCTACCTCTACCTAATTACCTATACAAATAAATGACTAATTTTCTAAATAGTCATGTAGGGACCATACGGAAAGTGTAAATTTTTTTATTAATAAAATAAACATTTTTTGATGATTTTTTTATTCAGGTAAAGTATAAGAGTTCTTGATTTAAATATTTTTATAACAAATTGGCTTAACTTTCCAAATCGTCAATTAGTTCAGGTTTTGGCGGAACAGGTTCAACTAAGCGCAATCTAAACTTGGCGGACCCTGCCTTCAGCGGGATATTCTTTGCCCATACTTGACAATCGATAAATATATCGCGGTTAGGCGGGATGTTAAGGAATTGAACACCAATAAAGCGCTTCAAGCCAGGATCTTCGTCATCGCCTTCATCCAGGTTCTTGGAGGAGGTATTATAGGTTGTGAACAAATCAGTTATTTCGAAGTAACGTTCCGGAATATATTTGATCTTGATGTTTAATCCGTCATTCTCTTGTACTTTGCAAGCCGGCCAGATGCGGTTAACCCGCTGATCTTTGGGACGTGCAATTACATGGTAAAACACATCATGTGGAGCTTCTTCCGGTAGATCCAAAGCAGAGTTGTATGTTATAGGTTTAAAGCCCAGCGACTGGGTAAGTTTCAGCAAAATGCAAGGTTTACCGGTGGCATAGCCCCAGAAGAGGTCTGTGTTACACTCCGTCATACGTTTTTGTCCAACGATTCCGAATTCATCGACATGACGATCTATCTCCCGTCGAAAGGCGGCCATCTCTTTAATGAGGTTGTGGCCAAACACAATATGTTTCTCGTCGCCCACATGCGTTCCGGGCACGGTACAGAGGCCGGGTATCTTGGTCACTGCCGGCTTGTCAGCCGGTAAGCGGAAGTGAATTATCAAAAGCACCATTGCACCTGTAACTAGTGCCAGCACAGCAAAAAAGATTGTGATGTAGATCAGATATTTTATGATACGGCACATGGTAACGGGAGGCGGCGGCTGGTAGACTCGACGGGAACGGTGATGAATGTATTCCTGTACCCGGCGATCGCGACGCCGTCGAAGTCGATCTAATTCGTAGACACCTGAGTAGATTACGGCTGAATTCGGCATGTGTAGTACGTTCTGAATATGTATAAATTGAGAGCTGTTAGAGTTTTTTGGAAAGCCTGCTGGGTACGAAATTTTGAGCTTTGAATAGCGGAATATTATAATTGCTGAAGGAAACTCAACAAAACTTTTCCTAAGGTGTTGAAATTTCAAATTTAAATATAGGCGATATCAAGTGATCGATAAATTCAGGTAGCCCTGGTCCGCGAAGCCATCGATGGAACTTGTCTTCGTCCAAGTAATGGTCACACTGACAGCTGAGAAACCAAAATAAATGAAATAGCTTCAAGCGAATATGAACGCAAACCGCAATTCTGCGCCGCTAAACCGGATTCCGGGCTCCAGCCAGGCGAAGGAGCAGCACTGCAAAGACTTGAAGAGCCTCACCCGCGTCCAGTTATTGGAAATGAGGGACAGGCAGGGGCACTACATTTCGTCCACGTGAGTTCATAGTCAACCTGTGGAGTTTACACTTACTTTCCCGCTTTTTCCGGCCAGTAAGCGTCTGCATCAGTTGCCGGACAAGGGCAAGCGTCTACTAGACTCGTATGCCAAGCTCCTGGATGAAATCAAGCGCCGGGATGAAGTGGAGGAGGCTACCCGACTTCTCAGCGGTCTCAACATTGCGGAGAAGGGAAAGGTGGCTCTGAATAATCTAGAGTGGAATGGTAGAACTATGGATGAGGGCGCCCATGTGGACGACATATTGGACAGTGACGACGAGGTAGAGATGGATCCCTTGCGCATCATCGCCCAAGGCACCATGCATGAAAAACGAGTAAAAGTACTGCCACCGCCTGAAAGTCTAATTACAGCTGCTGATCTGGCAGACATTGAAGAGTTCAAGAAACCTTCCCATTCCCCGGATTCTGCCCTTGCTGGTCACAGTGACACTAGTTCACAGCCCGCTGAGATCATTGATCAAGGGTTGTCCAAGGAGCAGCATGTCGACCAGCACGCCCTCTATCTCATTGACAAAACAGAGGGAAACGTACATCCGCCGGCAAGAGAGAAGTTTAGACCCTTTCGCACCACGACATCTAATGTCCACGATCCCGATAAGGAGCGTGTGCGCAAGAAGGGCAAACACTGGGAGGTGACGGCGGCCACTCCCCCGCTAATTCAGCACAAGGAAGTGCAGCTGGTGCCCCTGGCGGAATCGGCGGCACTTCAGTTACACTTTATGCAAAAGATCAAGGTGAGCTTCTAAATAATTTCCTTCGAAATGTCTTATTTAAACTTAATTCCGCAGGAGCTCCGCATTCAGCAGGCTGAACAGAGGCTCGCGAAACTAAAGGAATCAAGAAACTATCCTGATGAAGCAGTAATTAAATCAAAGGAATCCTTTCGCCACTATCGCAACCCCCAGCCACATTTTCTCATCGAGGGCAGGCCAGGGGCCAGCGAGTCCAACGAAGTGCAGGATCCGACGATCCAGGATAAGGCAACAGGCACTAGCGACATTCACTACACAGTTTTCGAGTAAGCTCCTTCTGCGTTTTTTCCAACAAACAAACATTGTGAACTATTTATTTGGCGTAGGCAACAATTACTAAATAAGATTATTACTACTGGCATAACTCACTAGGTGCCTGTGCTCTTTATATAGAATAGAATTGTGTGGCCGTGGAGGCCTGTAGCTCGATTTGCCCCATCTTGAACTGGAGTCGCTGGAGCCACTTCAACAGCGCCTCTGACTTGAGGGCCTGCTGCTCCTCGTAATCCGGAGCATAGTCCCGCACATTTTGCAGACGGACGTGCAGAGTATCTGAGAGTTGGGTCTGCGAGGAGAGTACGGGACTCCACATGGGCAGCAGTTTTCCGAGCACCGTTGAGTTGGTGTCCTTAAGCGCCTCCAGTAGACTAAGGAAGTGCAGGTTGACCATCTCAGACAACTTGGAGTTAGCGCTCTGCGTCTGGAAGTCCATGGTGGTCGGCTGTTGGTCCTTGTTGACCGTTGGCTTGGCGTGGGACACCAGCTGCAGGATGCAGGGCGTGACCTTAGCCCAGAACTCGAAGAGCACTCCTAGCGTGCTGCCCTCGGCATTGCTGTTCGTGTTATGGGCCATCTGCTCCAGGTATACGGTCCACAGTTGACACAGAGTAAAAGCATGGAAAAGCGAGGACATGTGCAGCACCGAGGTCTTCGATTGTTCCGCAAACCCGGCAAAGATCACCTGAATGTGATCGGCAATGTGGCAGGAAGCCTCCTGTGGCACTGGCTGCGAGTAGGTCACTCCCTGGTGCTGATAGTGGACACCAGCTGTTCCCTGTCCGGGCGCTGAATTCGGGGGCAGGGGCGTGGGTATGGTGTGCGTCTCTTGGCGACGCTGCATTAAAGCCATGTGGGTAAGGGAGCCGAGCAGGAGCCAGGAGAGCAGACGCATGTGGCCCACGCACTCGGTAAACTCCTTGGGCCTGGGAAGAGGATTATATTTTATGAAAATTCTAGAGTTGGCACCCGCAAAGTGGACTTACCCCTGCTGCAAAGAGGACGGAGCATTGTTTAGCCAAGGCAGATATCGGGAGACGGCCTTGTTGTCCCGGGAGTTGCCTCGCGACATCTCTAGGGCCAGGTATTGAGCCACCGCTCCCTTTAGTACCCCACCCAAGGTGTCCTCTCCAAGGCCATTGCTGGCTTGGCCGTTCTTAAAGTTCTAAAATTGTAGGGAAAGATTTTTGTCAATTGAAATCGATGTTTTAAGTGAGCTCCTACCTTAATCTTGCTGAGCGTATGGAAGTCGGCCAAGAAGTCAATCACGTCGTTGATGTATTGCCTCAAGCAATCGGCTGCATTGGTGGTCAGCATGGGAGCCGCATCGGGTAGGCCAGGTGCAGATCCTGGCGGTAATGTACCCCCGGCATCGAGCAGCACGAACCCGACGATTGTGAGGAGATTATGATCCGGGATATTCGACTTGAATTTGAGGGCCTGGACAAACTCAAAAATCATCTGGCGGCACAGCAGGTTCTTGTCGCGATCCTTGCTGAAGGAGCGAGTGTTCAGGGTGCACAGTTCGTAGAGGGTTTGGTACTCCAGATTTGTGTGCTGCACACAGTAGGCCATGATCTTGGAGTATGGATCGAGCAGCGTTTTCGGAACACAGTTGAGCCTCAAGGTGGCCGCAATAATGTCCAGCATGTACTCCGCATTGCTCAGGCTAGGCATGATCACGATAACTTGGCGAAGCAGCGACTCCATGGCTTGCATTGCCTGTGACCAGACGGCCAAGCCCACACCTGCCTCGGCCGGCACACACTGGAGGTTGAGATACTCGGCCATGTTGCGGAAGATCACAGGCAGCTGGTCGACAGGCAGCGCCTTCTTGGACGTCAGCGATTCGCACACCATGTAAATGGGACTGGTGGCATTTAGATCCTGGAAATCCTGCAGCGCCTTGGCAATACTCCGGAAATGGTTGTGGCGTATTTTCACTGGAAGAAGGAAGTGGTCGTGGTCAAAACAATTCCTCTAATCTCGGATGATCATTACTCACTCTTCATTTGGGTCTGGAAGACTTGCAGGAAGATACCATTGGGGGCCAGCTGGTGAAGAATGCAGCGGAAGAACTGGAGAGCCACCGCCTGGGCACTGCTGGCCAAAGGTGGACCATTCTCGCCCTGCCAGGCATGGGTGCAGCTCAGACAGATGCTGAAAGGCAGAGCGAAGTTTGAAGTTTAAGGAGGAACTTCAAATCTAAAGTGAACTTACCGCGATGTCATGGTCAGAATCTCGGGCAGGAATGGAGCTGCCATAGCGGGTTCACGGTGGATAAAGGTGCCGAGAATAACGATGAAAATTCCAATCTCTTCGTCTGTATACTCTTCAATATGGGCACCACAATCCGAGCAACGCTCTACGATGGTGTAGTCACCTACCCGGCGGGAGCTCTGCTGCTTGGGAGATGGGATTGGGTTTAAAATTTTGTTTAGTTAGCTTAATCCAGGGTCTAGTTTTAGTAATATGTATAAACTTACCCCACGCCCAGCATGGGAGGTTGACTGCGCTCCATGACCATTTGTAGTCTCAGCCCCAATCTCATCTCCATCGTCATCAGGTTCGGTATCCACGGGTTGAAAGGGTGGCGGAGGCCAGGAGCCCGCATAGCGAGATCGGATGTCCGGAATGGCATTGGTGTCCACATTGAAAGGGGCCAGCTTCTGGCGAGGCCGCTTGATGCTGTTGCTGGTGGTCAGACCTCCACCGCCATTAGCACCCGCATTCTGCTTGAGCTCCTGTTGAACATTCTTCAAGATGGAGGTGTGAAGATCAGCCGGAGGCTGGGAGGGTAGCTGAGCATTTGGGTTTGGTGGTGACTCCAAGGCCACCTGCTTAATGAGACGACGGGGGGAGTTGGTACGACTGCTGGGCGTAACGTCGTCCTTGGTGCTCTCCGACACATCCAGACTGTCCTGCTTAAGATGACTTATATCCGGGATGTTAAGGCCATCCCTAACCCGCTCCACCAGCGTGGCCACCGAGTCCTGGGTACCAATGGGTAGAAGGCGCTCCGGTGTGGGAATCTCCAGGGCGGCAATGCTCTTGGGTGGCGGCAAGGTCTGCATTCCTTCGTCCACCTCATCCCGCGGGTTTGGCATCACGCTCATCTTGGAAAGCGGCGACTCCGGCGAACCATAGTTCTTGTCAGTGCGCTTTAAGGACTTGGTCTGGGATTTCTTTTGCCGCGAGTCATCTGCCGAGGAGCTTGAGTTCCCGGCACTGCACTCCACGATCGTCTTGTGACGTCCAATGGGCTTGGTGGCCACAGTGGGAGCTGCTGTTGAGGATGTTGCCTGGACGGCAGCCGGAGCACTGCCTCCACTGTCATTGCCATTGGCTGAACGACTGCCACTGCCACTGCTGGATCCTGCCTTCTTTTCCACCGCCGCTGTGGTCGGCACATCTTGTAGGGCTCCCAGAGCCTTAAGATGATTCGTGGCTATGGCGGCAAACATCTTTGAAGTGGAAGCGGCGGCGTTCTCCAGCGACTTGTTGCGTACGGTCACAGCTCGATGAACATCCACTGGAGGACTCACAATGGCCGTCTCAGTGGTCTCCGCACCCACCAGCGGGGTGACGATCATGCGCACGCCTTCCTGCAGGCTATGCCTTGTATGGGTCGTTACCAGGGTCTCACTGGTAGTGGTGGCCTTGATCTTGGTGGTGTATGTATCGCCCACCTTGGTGGTGATCATTGACTTGTGGGCTTTGGTGGATTTCTGAAAGGATTACAATCGTTCTCTATATCATATACATTTAATGGAACTTTTGGACATACCTCCTCGGTGTACTCAAGGGTTCGACGATTCCTTGGCATAACATCCTCGAAATGTATGGTGTCGTCAAAGGATCCCTGTAAGTAAATAAAAAATTGTATTAAATAATGTAATTAGTATAAGAACTGGAGACCTACCGGTGCACTGCTGCCATGTAGAGTACTGTCCGAGAGATCGCTCTCGGGTATGGCCACCAGCTCCGACTCCGTTTCATCCGCATCCAGGCTGGAGTCATTGTACTTCCGGAAAGCATGTTGCAGCTTTGGCGTGAATGCCACGTTCTGGCCCTTGCTCTTGGAGGCGGCACTGGTTCCCTCTGAGGGGAACATGGGGCTGGCCGGCGGACTGGCCTCCTTGTCGTCCGGATCGGTGCCCAGCGAGGGCTGACTGACGTCCCGTGAGCGAGCTGCTCCGCCCACGCCCTGTATGTCCAGGATTGTGGTAGTGGGAATCCGCCGACATTGATGGAAGTGGCCGCGCAGACTGTTCATTATCATCCGGATGGCCGAGATAACGTAGCCACTGAGTGGAGGTTGGGTGTAGGAGTACTTGTAGAGCACAACCAGCAAGGTGAAGAGCCAGTTGCGGCGCGGATATTGCTCCAAGTGCCATAGAGAGTAGTTAAAGACAATATTCTGGTACTCGCCCGTGGTGCTGGTCGGATTGGGAGCATATAATATGATCTGCATAACCGAGGGCAGAATGAGGCCACCGATCAGGTGGTTCTGGTCCAGGACCTGCGGCAGGTTGGCCAAAAAGGCATTGAACACGGCCGAGACCCTAGAAAATAGTATGTTAGTTATATATCTCAACTTCTTCATGACTCTCACCTTAAAGACTCTGGTGTTGTGTGGAAGGTCTTGTCGATCTGGTTGTGGCCGAGCAACAGGAAAAGGTGCTTCAATACTATATTTTGGGTCTTGGTCACGGGCTTCTCCTCCGAGGGGAATGCCTGATCCGTGCGAGACATGAATTGCATGAGCATGAAGACCAGAAGGTGAATGGTTTCCCGATCAGACTCCTCCAGCTCTGTGATCCTCGAGAGCAAACCGATGAGGTTCTCATCGTTTAAGCCGCCCAGCGAGTGGATGTGACCATCTACATGGAATTTGAAAAATAGGATCTTTTTAGAAATGATATTATATAGTGGAAACTTTACATCTGCATAGAAAGGAATAGGGAAAAACACCAATATCTTTTTGATTTCTTTTTTTTGTTTTGGTTTTCATTTACAGCCACATGCCAATTTCACAATTAGATTGATTTTCTTATTTGTAGATTTAAAAATTTGTACGAGTCTTGTATAATGTACAGTGAAGTCTCTGTTGAGCAAAGGCCAATAGGAATTAATTTTAAATTTTGATGGGGAGTTATAGAAAAGAGAGGTTGAGGATGGAAGAAACACAATGTTCTTTTGTAGAGATAGAGAGTGGTCCGCGGTAGAGATGTTGAGCATACGTACCAGTTCGAGGGGGGAACACACTTAAAATGACATTTTGGATAAAAGCAGAGTTACACACACAACTATATATGAACGAATATATATATTATACAGATAATACAGATATATAGAGTAGCGAAATATGGTTTAATTGATAGATGGTAAATAATGTTATGTAAATATGTATATAAATATAATAATATTACATGTGTCTGTTTTTCATGCTTCTTCGATTTTATTCTGCCTTAAAAAATAAAACAGTATTACTTTAACAAAAAGGGGAAAAGTTAACCATTACAGTTTGTTCACACAAATCATCATAACTAAGCCAATAATACATTAATTTCAATTCGGAAAGCTTTCCAATGCTAGTTTTTATTAGGTTAACATATCTGCATTATTAGTTTAAAGATACAGAGAATTTAATTTTTTTATGAATTTTTGAAAATTTTAACCCCTTATAAAATTTTCAAAATTTGGAAAAAATTAAATTTGGACCATACATAGCTAGATCGACTCGGATTTTAATGCTGATCAAGAATATATTCGGTTTATAGGGTCGGGAATTACTCCTTAAGCTTCTGACTAAAATAATAATCTTTGCAAGGATATAAAAAGTCAAATAAAAAAACTATATCATTCGAACAAAGTAGTTCAATATACTAATTTTGCTTAATATTTAATGCCCTTTATAAAAGTTCTGTAGTCACGATATAGTGTAATAGTATGTATGACAAGCTTATTAAATATGATATACAATTGTAAGAACTAATATAAAAAACTTTTTCTTAAAAAGAATTATGGAAAAAATATACGTGCCAAAATGTTTTTTAAATTGTTTGTTTGGTTTTTTGTAAAATTAATATCTTTTAAATGGAAATCTCATTCTGATTGATCATCATGAGTTGAAATGAGTTTAATATACAGAACAGGCTTAATGAACACCGACAATTAATGGATATGCCACTCATAAGGAAAATATATTTAAAACTTAAAGTATTACAACAAGATTATCTTAAGAAATGTTTAAAATTATTTTCTTTTTAGTTAAAAAGTTTAATTTTCCTTTAAATAAAGTGCTTTTAAGTTCCATTTCCTCAGCAATAAGAACTATAAAATTATAAATAGTAAGATTGACTATTCAAATAATTCGAATATAGCAATAGACACTCGAACTTAGGTACGATTTTTTGATATTTTGGAAATCATGATTGCAGATCCCTTATGAGTGGCACACCACACATTATTTTCTCCGCTAAGACACCGATCATCAGACACCACTGAAGGAAGGGGTCACACAGAGCAAACACAGAGATACGGTGGACACACATGCTCTATCACCTACCTGGGTTCGCCGTGCCGCCGGTGGCCGCCGCACCCGAGAGCTGGGGATGAGAATGGGGTGCGGCATCGCAGGTGCAGTGCAGGGGGAAGGCCAGAGTCGAGGGGCTGGGACTGGGGGCCGGCACGATGGCTGACTGCGGGGGCAGCAAATTGGGGGCCGATGGATGCTTTTGGAAGTGGGAGTGAAAGGAGTGGGGGGTAATCGGATTCCCTGTGCTGCTGCTGGTAACTCCCGCAGCTGCTCCCGTTCCTGCCGCTTCCGCTGTCTCCTGGGCGGATGATCCGCTGGCTGCGGCTGCATCGGCGGCCGCCTGGGAGCGCAGCAGCGTCTCCGCCTCCTGCAGCGTGGGCATCGGACTGTGGTGGCTGGGCGGCACGCAATGCACTAGGTACTGGTGGCTCTGGCTGTGCGCCGAAACCATGCCGGCGGAGGAGGAACTGGTGGCTACGTGTGCACTACTACCGGCATAATGATGTGACAGGTGGTGGTGGTTGTGTGGGTAGGAGTGGTGTGGGTGTGGGTGTGGGTGGGCGTGAGGATGCGGGTGGTGGTGGTGGTGGTAGGGAAAGGCCGTGTGGTGGACAGGACAAGGCGGCGGCTTGGGTCGTGTGGAGCCCGCTGCCGTTGCTGCTGGATTCGCCGCCTGGCTGCTGCCAGAGGCACCCCCACTACTACTGCCCAGGAACTGACCCAGTCCGAAGCGCGAGGTCTTCCGCTTGAGGATCGGCGCAGACACCTGCCGGCTGTAGATCTTCTCCTTCTCGGGCACTGCAAGGTGAGAGGAATTAGTTGGAATTACCTTCTCTGTTGCAATAAACTCACCAAACTTGCTGTCCTGACGAGGCGCCATGCTGGCCGGTGCGGACATGGTCCGTTTATAGGGCCACTTGGTGCCGAAGGAGGCGCTCAGCGTCTTGGCCATGCTGCCACTGGTGTCCGACTGGTTCAGTGCCTCGCGTGCCTTCTGGATCTTGGCCGAGAGCGCCTCGCTGCCATTGTCCGAGTTTCGCAGATCCCGCAGGTACGAGATGTCACCACATTTCTCCAGGCTGATCTGTGCCTCCACAAAGAGCGTGTCGAAGCGGTTGAGAAAGAACTCCCAGCCGAGCATCTTGCGGTCGGAGAGGGAGTTGTGCAGCTGGTAGACCGACTGGAGCACCACCGGTCGGTCCACGATGAAGAGATCAAACTGCGACTCCAGGCAGAAGAGCAGCGACCGTATTGCCGTGTCATGGATGGTACCGATGTACAGGGTCGCCCGCTGCGCCACATACACATTGATGTCATCCATACTGGCGATCAGGTGACAAAAGGCGGTGGCCAGCGCCGTCTGCAGACCCACCTCGGAGCGCAGGGGCGTCGAGTCCATGAACCGGGTAATCACGGTAACGCGCTCCACTGCCGTGAAGCGGACACGCCAGTCCGTGTCGTGGAAGGCTTCCTGCACCACGCGCCAGAAGACATCGGAGCCCAGCGGCAGCGTGATGCAGTGCAGCAGCAGAGGCACGCCCACCTGGCAGATGTGAGAGTGCTCCGCGTTGCATAGCTCCCACAGGCTGAGGGCGAACTCAGGGTCAGGAGATCTTCTTGAGGGTTGGGTCATTACTTACTTCTTGATCAGAAGATTCTCCTGGCACCAGATGAAGAAGCCACGCTGCTCCCGAGCGGCCTTAGCTAAAGCATCGCCATGAAGGGCCATTGTGTTGAGACACTGAAGGACATAGTAAAGAATCTCCGGCTTCTTGATGGTAGGGATTTCCTGTGAACAAAAGTCATGTGAGGAGAGATCTCGCCTTTGAATTCTCGATTAAGGTAATTATATCCCTCATTCTAATCCGATTCAATTTCATTCAAATAACATCCATACCGTCAGAAGCTGATGTATGTACTGCAACGGCTGGGGCAGCGTGTCCAGGGTGAACTTAAACTTGCCGACGGAGGTGTGCCAGAAGTCGTCGCTGTCCTCCTCCTCCTCTTCCTCCTCGGAACCGCTACCATTCTCACCGCCGCCACACGCTGCTCCGCCATTGGCACCATTTTCACCCATGACCGAGGCCCGGGTGACACTGACATTGGCGCTGCCCACATCCGCGTCCGAGAGGATACGGGCTATGGCCCTGTCGGTGGGCAGGATGGAGGCCAGGTCGAGTTGCTCTGAAACTGTCTCTACTGTGGCCGTCATGATCTGCACGAGACAACGGGGAACGGGATTAACACTCGGTGACTCGGGTCGTGGATCTACACAGGATTACATCGTATTATATATACACGGGTTTACGTGGTGTGTGCGGTATGTTACATTCCTTATAAACAACACATTTAGACAAATGCAATGTTCGGGGAGTTTCGACATTTCATTTACACTCCTCGGGCCGTCCTCAGGACGAGTAATTCGGTTAGGTAACAAAATAGTTTACATCAAAATTTGTACAGAACACACTTAAAATTGCAAAAAACTCGATACATTTTCGGTGCATTGCTGTGAGTAATATTTATAATATCTTATTTTTTGTCTCTGCTGGTGGCTGGGGACAGTGCTGTACATTGAGCATGCTATTTAACAATGAACAAATTAGGAGAATTATGTGAACAAATTATCACGGAACGCAAATATTTACATTGTTAACAAAGGTATGTAAAATTGAGACGGACAAATAAAATGTACATTTAAGAAATTTGTTATTCGATTTTTGGTTCGTTTTACAATAACTTGTAATTTATTTTCACACACATACAAGATACTTTGAGACACAGTAGTTGAATAAAGTAATTAACAAAAACTAGTAATAAAAACTATGAATAAAGAATCTATTATTCTGTTAAAGAAGCTAATCTGTGGAGACCTTTCCATTAGCCATGTAAGATGTCTTTCGACCTAGTCTTATCCTCTAATAATGATTATAACCACAAAAAATAAAAGATTATGCGTTCAGAAATTAAGGACACTTTACTTTGTTCTAGATTGGTAACTCCTAGGACTTCGTTTTCCGCTAGAATGCCTCTAAGGCTAAGTAAGATTTGGAAAACTCCACTAGAGTGCTTTAATAATTCCTCTAAGACTGCTTTTATAAATAAATTTCAATTAAAATAGCATGGTTATCAAGTCAAATGATAAATAAAACGTAATCAATAGCAGGAAAAATACTCTGTACATTTATTTACACTTAACACGAAGATTACAATTTTTGACTGGACATAAACAAGTATAGATATTGAAAAAAGAATTATACAATTATCGAATCGGAGGAGGGTTTCATAATTGGGAAAAATGAAGAAACTTAAGATTAAAATAAAGTTGTATAGCTTTTGTTGGTTGAATTGATTGTCTTTTGGTTTAGTATTTCTTTTTAAGAATGCACAAAGTACCTCGTCTGTGGCGTGAACTTTTCTCAATTCATTACTATCAACTGAATGCCCATATTCGTTATTCTATAAAAAATATGTGAAGAAATGAAAACGTTTGTATAATCGTTGGACAATTATCGATGGTCAATTGTTGGGGAAATAAAAAACATTGAATTCGAATTTGTGTTACGGAACAACACAAGATCAAATGAAACAAACTGTGTGTCGAGGAAATAAAACAACTGGAATGCTCACTTCAACTTAGTATTGCTTTGTTGCTGTAATTAATTTGAATATTTATAGCAAAAATATTGAGTAGATATATGTAGAGTGTTTCAATATACCTACAGTCAACGCATAATATTTTGATTTATATATCTATTTCATTTTTTTTTTTTTTGTTTTTCATATTATTTTTTGTTTGTTGTGTGTAAAGAACTTTTGAATTCGATTATGGTCGTCAATAAAAGAGTGACAACTAAAGAACATAATGTGTCTTAAGGATTGCTTATGAGCGAAATACATACGGAACAGACGTGGGGCATGTGGACGAGCACTCCGCCCACGGAGTGGGGTTCCGGTTGGGGCACGGCCACCGGCACAGGACCTTTGTAAAGAGAAGTATAAAACAGGATTAGAGTCGGAACTGAACCGATCGGGAGGCGAGTCCAGCTAAAAATGAAGTTGGCTTTAGTGGTCAACACAGAACTGATTGGCATTCACAAATAGATCATGCATCCAAGTACATACATATAGAAAATCCTTTGTGTCTTAAGGAAAAGGTGGAACAAATGAATTTCTCTGAAAGTATCTCATGCACAACTTTTCAACAAGTGGTTTCATTTACTGCCAATCGGGGGATCTACGCGGATTATATGTAAACGTTAAACTGTTTTTCAACGATTTGAACTAAGTACCGCCTACCGAGAAATCATAGGTCGCATTAAAAAAATCAGACAGTATAATGTTGTATTCTGTGCTTGCAGTGTTCAGACTTAAACTCGCAGTTTTCTGTGTGTCGGGTAAAAGGAGTTCAACCGAACCGAGGGAAAATCGATCTATGGCAAAACGGAACTTAACTCACTAGGGACGGTCAAGCTACAGAGGTCTACTGGATATAAAGCTTGGTTATTCTAAATCAAATACTCTAGGAATGCTAAACAGTGACACAGAGCTGTTCATTTGTTACGCGATCATTGATCAATACGCGATCATTGATCGTAATACGCACAACATTTCAATAGCAAGATGCATAGCGCCCATAAATTTAAATTTGAATATGCAAGAAACTAAAATCGAAGGTGGTATCAAGGCACTATAATTCCTTTAAATCCTTGATTACCTAGGGTTAGTGATCACGTAATATATGAACAGCTCTTGGAGAGTTGTGTGTGGACTGTGAGATAGAGTTTGAGTGATTGAGCGGAACTATTGTTGTCTTTTTCTGTGTGACATTTCTGTTGGTGTCATAATGTTAGGTTAATAAAAAGATTGTTGTTTTGAGTTTGAGTAACGAAATCGAAATGTTGCAAAAAATGCTTCATAATGTAATGTTAATTTGTATTCTTGATTTTTTTTTTAGTTTTGGTTTTTTTGGTTTTTGTTTTGTAACGAATGAAAAATTTGCTGTTGGTGCATCACCTGCCATTATAATAATTTTTCCATCGTCTGAAAAGAATTGATCTAGCTTAAAGATATCTGATAATGATTGATAGAGTTTAAATTTAGTTTGGTATTAGTTTTGCAGTTTTTCATGAGTCGACATTTTTTTGTAGAAGATATTATATATTATTGGGCATAGACGAGAAGTTTTCGATAGTGTGACAGAGATAGACAGTTTCGTACGCGCGGAATAGGGTGCGAGCGAGCGAGCGAAAGAGAGAGACAGCGTTAGTTATTTTATTTTTTGTACAGTACAGGCAGACGCGTAGTAGAATATGTTAGAGACAGAGAGAGAGAAACAGATATACATATTTATGTAGAGAGAGATAGCAAGATAGACAAATAGTTATGGTTTTTGAAACAGATAAATACAGGTGATGGGATGACGGGTTTGATTGATGGATTGGTTGCCTCACAAATGATGATCTTTTAGATGGTTGTTAATTCATACTTCTGGGATCAGTTTAGTCTGGGGATTGTTTAGCTGGGTCAAGTAAGAAGTTTACAAGGCATAGCAGTGCAGGTTTCTAGTAGTAGTAGGTTGTAACAAAGTTTGGTTTGCACTTTAACGTGGGTTTTTAGGCTAAATCGGGCTGTTTATAAGGACACTCGACATGGCGAGAAGTCACTCCATACCATCCGCCCGTATTATGTATTATATTTTATATATATATATATGTTTGGTCCATTCTGAAGTACTGTCTACAATTAGCTACTTTTTTGTGACGTTTCACTGCTTTACTGTTACGGTGGGAACTTTATTTATAGGTGGATTTTTGTGGGGTTTCGGGATAGAAACTGGGACAGGTCTTTACAGACAGTTTATATGTTACAACCGGGCTTCGTATCGGGGGCTTTAAATAAGATAATGGAATTTGGAAAGTGTCGAGTTTACCTGCAAATCCTCCTAGGGGTCCCAAGGGTATCGGTAGCGGTGCCATCGAGAGGGAAACATCTCGATCACGGGTCTTTTCCTTGTCCGATTCGGGTGGGGACTTGCGAGAGGACTTCTCCTCCTCGATGATGTCCTCGATGGGTACCTAAAAACAATAATTTAAAGACAAATCCGGAAATCTAGAGGTTCGACCTACATCTGGTGGTCTGACAGGATTCAGGGGAGCCATGAACTGGACCAGCTTAGTGGAGAGCTGATGCCACATGATCGAGGCCTCGCAGTAGGCGCATTCCGCAACCTGGAATTTATTTCAGGAAGATACGCAAATATTTAAAATATTTATATTAATATTAATTAGAAAACTAAATAACCTTTAGGGCACAGACATGGCTGCTGAGACCCACACGAGCAGCTGTGACCATGCATTTGATCAGCCGCGAGACGTTCTCGCAGACGCTCGTGTGGATGCCCATGTGCTGTTCCACGTCCTGTAGCTCCATCTGCTTCAGCAGAATGTCCAGCATGAGAATGCAGCAGGTGAGGTTGTGCTCAGCATCCGTGGAAAACTCCGTGTGGCGGTTGGTAGGAGCCTCATCATCCGAAATGGCAGATGTGTTGCCGGAGTCATCCTCAACGACAGGAGCTGTGGAAAAGGAGAATCTATTAGTTTACTAATGGCTGATGCACTTCTCCCTTGACTATCTCACAGATGGAACTGCGCCTGGGGGGATTGGCCATCTCCGCCTTGGTTTCCTTGCTCTCCTTGCATGGAGTCTTAGGAATCTTGGCCTGAGACTGGGCATCCTTCTCGCGCATTAACTCATGCTGGATGCCGTACTTCATGATCCGCACTCCATCTCCGAACATGGCAAAGAGCTGCACCAAGGGAATGAGAATCTCCAGCTTGGTGAGGATCTGCAGCCAGTGAAGAGCCTGTTGTTGCACCTTGGCCGTGGTCTTCTCAAATCGAATGGCAACAAAGTTGTACATGGTCTTTGCGTCGAAGCCCAGCGGCGACATCTCCGGATCGAGGATCTTGCTCAGCACGATCTTCAGCTCGTTGAGCTCCTTCTCGGCCACGTCATTGGTGATGGCCTCCATCCAGTGCGGCATGACGTAGTCCCAGATCTCGGAGGTGATCACCTCGTACGGCACCAGGCAGATCAGCCGCTGGAGTCCTTCCTTCAGGTGGCTGGTACGCGACGCCAAGGTCTCCCAGTGGCCACCGACCCGGGCGTACTCGGGGGGATGAGGCAGGAGGCAGGAGATGAAGACGTTGTAGTGGATGCGACAGATCTCCTTCAGCCAGTTACATACATGATCCACCTTTAGCTTCTCAATCGTACTCTCCACCTGACCGGCAGCTAAAAGGAATTATTAGATGAAGTCAATGAGGGTCCTCTGAATTCCTTACCGTCGTATGAATAGGCGGTGACATGGAACCAGTGGAAGAGCATGCTCAGGATTCTGCCCAGCACCTCGACGGGTGTATCGGCGGTGGGAGTGCAACGACCCACCAGCAGCCAGATGCCATAGCGGCCCAACCGCTGCCGTTCCTCGAGAGAAATGTTGTCGGCGGTGAGCGCGGAGCCATTCTTCTTGGCATCGGACGACGAGGACTCCTTGCCCGGCTCGAAGTTCAGCGGCTTAGCCTCGCGGAGCAGACTCACCACCGACTCGACCATGTGCATCTGCATCTCGGGGTCCATCTGCCACGCGGGCTGCAGGCTGCGATGCACCACGTGGTCGCCACCACGGCGGGAGTTGTGCCTATTGCTGTGGCACTGGCTGCAGTAGCGAATGGGATGGTTGCCATTGAAGCTGGCGCACTCCGTGGAGAAGCAGATGGAGAAGGCGGACTTTTCGTTGGAGCGACAGTTCTTGTTCTCGCAGACCATGGACACCTGCTGCATGGGATGAAGGATGTCGCCGAACTCGAGGCTGCCGTGCTCCCGGTGGATTTCATTGGCGCACTCGATGCACAGGTAGAGCGGCGGTGGACAGTCCGGTGTATAGGTGATGCTGATGCTGTGGTCGTAGCACACCTTGGCTGCCTCCGCGTTTCCGGCATTAGGACAATGCTCCCGTTGGCAGGTGAAGGGCACCAGGTCGTCTGAATGGGGTTTAAATGAGAATTAGTAATATTATATCTTAAAATATATTAAACCATCTAATGTTAACTTACTAGTTAGCTTTGAAAGCAGTACTTTCCGGTCAAAGAGATTAGCGTCGAAGGCTGGCCAGTAGTAGAAGAGCAGCTTGGCGGCCGAAGATCGGGAGATAGCGGTACCATAGGCCACCACACAGAGGATGTCCTTGACCACGTTGTGCTTGAGGGTCATCAGGCACTCCAGCAGCTGACAGTGGTGGGCTGGGTTATTGGAGTACTGCAGCACCATCATGATCACCGAGGACACGGACTGGCAAGCTTGGCATTCCTGCTCATCGGAGCTGCGACGGGCTGGTTGGATAAAAAAAGTGTTGTTAACCAATATTTCTAGATATATAGATAGATATAGAATCGGACTTACTTATAGTAAAGGGCAGGATATAGTAGCATAGAGCGTTGACAATATCTTGGTGCAAAGCTGGCGGTAGAACAGATATAGTGGAGCTGACAAGGTAAGGTAGATTATCAATAAGATCCTTGTCGAGAAAGGGGAGGATGCAGCTTAGGCATTGCAAGAGAGCTTTTCCAAACACTGTAAAAATATCCAGGTTTTATAAAGAAAAGAGCGAATTAGTGTGGGGTATCTATAACTTACCGATTTGTCCATACTGGATACAAGGTGCCACATCAATGAGCATAGTAAGAGCGTTGTATAGGTTGCCATATTCGAGATTGGGATAGGCAGACATGCGAGTGGGATCTTCGAGGGGATCGCGTATAAGCTCGTGCGGCGAGGTTCGCACATCCTTAAGGACAGCTGTGGAAACATTTTACACCATTAAAAATCAATCATTAACAAAATATTATATGTATAGTACTTACTTAGTAGAGTTTGAGAAAAGTATTTGATATTGTTGGCAATATCTACGCCAGAGGGCGCGGGTAAGACGTTGTGCAATAGACGTACATGGTATTCATGAAGGGCTCTCAATTTTGCCTGAACTGTATGGGGAATAGGTAAAATTTAGCTCCCTGAAAAGTTGAGACTCCTGGGGACCACTTACAGGCGGCAGCACGAGTGCCCATGTTGATGAGTTGCACCTTGAAGCTGCCAGTCATTATATCAGACAAATCCTTCGCATTGCCGAAACTGCTGCCGAGGGACTTCGCATTCTTTAATTAAATAAATTAAAACAGATTTGTAAAAGTTTAAACTAAGAATGACGTAATACATTCGTGTGTGTGGCATCCCAATCATTAATACCTAATTGCAGGTTTATCTTCATAGATAACTTGAAAGTTTCATATGCCATGGACGCTTAGAGATCTTGAAATAATATTTTTAATACATTTACCTCGAAATTTGTTAGTTTCTTCAAAAGATTTGCAATTTTTTACGGGTTACACTGCAAGCCACGTCCACGAAGAAAAATCTCTATAACTAAACTGAGTTTATGGTGTGTATCTGTGCAAAAGTTCAGCTATCTGTTGGCCGCATTTTGACCCCCACTCAAGGAATTTTACTTATTTATAAAGTATTAACCCAATTTTATACACCGGTTCCCAGCTAAATATATTTCAGATATATTAATTTAGTTAAGTATAGTAGTCTTGTATCAAAACTCTTAATAAATGTAAAGGAATCTGTGAAAATTAAAGTTGGGGGTTGGGCACTTGACCCACTTTTACCACCCACCCTGGGCAGCAGCTTCGGAAAACAGCTGCTCCGAAGTAGGACATGCGCATATCGCGTGTTTATCTTAAATTTTCCGCACTTACCGGGCGGTTTCCAACAAGTGTTTGTTTTCCTCGGACCGACGTAAATATTTACCATCTGAAGACTGTTCCGGAGTTTGCGCAGATTGCATTCGGTGTTTGTAAACAGACTACAGCTGTTTATCCCGATTACTGGCATGCAACTGGTATCTTTTGAATAATATTTCCCGGTTCCATAGATACATACATACATATATGGTTGTCACCAGTAAACAAATTTTTTATCATATCCTAGGAAAATTCAGGACTATGATAGATGCTTCCTCCTTTGCAGATATTTTCTATAGTTTTCCGATTTTTACGGTCTGAAAAACATTAATGATGGTTTGAATATTAAGGTAAATTACCAGCAAATTTAATTAAAATAAACGATTTAAATTTTTGCTTAATTTCTTGTTAACTTGATTTTACAAACCAACAATCATTACCACCCCTTCATCATTACCACTCCTTCCCATAATAAAATACTCATTACAGCATTTAACAAATTCGGGGGTGTCTCACTTTAAGGCTTCGCTGGAAAGTGAAAACCTTGAGGATTTCGTGGGGTTGTCCAGTGCTTTGTCTGGCTTATGTGGAACCCTTTAACCCCACTGTTTGTAACTTAGGACTTGAAACTCGTTCTGGAAATCGGAGCCTCTGGTTCAGATATTTTAACAACCGATTTAACTGAACTCTGTGAACCCACAGACGGCCCAAAACGGATTGGTTTACTGGCCAGGATGAGTGCGTTTATTTTAAGAGAAACTTGCAATTACAATTTTATGAACTAATATAATAATGAATTTGGTTGGCAATTGTCGTCGGAAATTCTTAAAAATCTCTTCTAGAGGCAGTAAACTCCCAGTTCTGGCAATGTCCTATGGATTCGGATTGATTTCATCGGAAGTTGGACGATTGGGTACCGCATCTTCTGGCTCAGATGCATGGGACGATGGCTTATTGGGCTCCACAATATCCTGTTCAGTCGCAATGGGAAGATCTTTCGGTTCGAATGTGCTCAGAATGTGCTCTTCCTCGGACATGTTTCTGGAAACTTTTTTCTTTGGTGTCTTTGGCTTTAAACGATCTGGCTCGTGATCGATTGCCAGACTGACTTCATCGGAAGCTGGATTATTGGGTTCCAAATCCTCTGCCTCAGCCACATGGGATGACACTTTATTGGGTTCCACATTCTCTGGCTCAGTGGCAATGGAAAGATTGTCACGTTGAAATGATCTTAGAATCTGTTTCTCGGATACATTGCTGGGAAATCTCTTCGTTGGCGGCTTGGGCTTCAAGAGCTGTGGCTCCGGGTCAATTACCAGATTGATTCCATCCAATGATGGTTGATTTGGTTCGGCATCCTCTGGCTCAGCCGTAATGGAAATATGTTCCTCGGACACATGCCTGGCCAGTTTAATCATTGGGGTCTTGGGTTTCAAGCCCTCTGCCTCCGGGTCCATTGTCAAATAGACTTTCGCCTCTTCCTGCTCAGCCGCATTGGATGATGGTTGACAGGGTTCCACATCCTTCGGGTCTGTCGCAATGGAAAAAAGATGGTCTGGTTCGAATGTACTCAGAATATCTTTCTCGGACACGTTCCTATAAAATTTCTTCTTTGGTATCTCGGGTTTTAAACGCTCTGGCTCCGGGTCCATTGGCAGATTGTCTTCACCGGATGCTGAATGATTGGGTCCCGCATCTTCAGACTGAGCAGTAACCGAAATATAGTCACTCTCAATGGGCGTCTCGTGCTCCACCCGCTCTTGATCCGCCCTTATTGGCTGCTCCTCACTGGCACCCTGAGGTGGTAATTCAAAATCGCTTGCTGACTGCGACTCTGGATCATCTTGCACCAGTTGCAGTTTCGGCACCCGCACCTCCTCCATCTCGTTTCCAGCAATGGTCTTCTGCTCATGGGCCTGGTCCTTGGGCTGGCTCTTCGTACGGTGGAACCATCGCTTCCAGTAGACTTCCGCCTCATTCGCAACCGGAAGTTGGTCACTGTTTATGGGGGTCTCGGGCCTCAAACACTCTGGCTCCGACTGAGTCTCCGTCTCCGAATTATAATGTTCTTGCTGCAGTTTCAGCACCTTTATGTCCTCCTCCGCTTCTGGCAATGGTCTCCTGCTCGGGAGCCTCGTCTGTGGGCTGACTCTTTTGGCGGTGAAACAACCGGTTCCAGTACAACGATATGGACATCTTGTGGGCTGTGGGCTTTGGGCTTGGCAATGGCGTGTCCTGCGGAATCGGATTTTCCACGGAAGTATGCTGATCACGGGTACTTATAAACGACAATGTTCTATCTATAAAGAAAAATTCGACCAATTAGTAACACAAAAAGGACACCATAAATAGGAAGTAGGGTAATTCTTCCTAAGGAAACTCTTACCAGGAATAGGTGCAGGTTTTCCTGCAAAGACACTGGGAACGGTGTTGGTATCCTCACTTTCTTCGTAGAAAGAGGTAGCGCTCTTACTTCTCAAGTAAGCCATCATGTGCGGCTTATTGCTAACCTTGAAGAAGCGCTTCAGCAAATTAGTCCTGGACCAGGTTTTCGGAGATTCGGCGAGTTGTATATCCCGTATGTATTGGAGTAATTCATCCTGCCTGTTTTCGACTGGTACACCTTGCAGTTTGGACAGAGCTTTCTCCTGCAGACTTGACATCTTCCTCCCAAATGTTTTTGGGGTTTTTTTAAGTTAAATTTCGAATTATATATAATAGCCTAATGATTCTTAGCCAAGTAATATAATGGTTTGGCGAGAAAATCCATAGCCTACTGTTCGGGGTCAGATCTTAATACTAAATTGATTTGGATAAAAGCGATCTGTGATTTCACAATTTCCATTCCATTTCACCATTAAAATATGCTCAAGTTTACTTTACTTTTAATAAACTTAACTGTAAATAAACATGAACGGAAAATAACTTCGGTAAGCCGACGTTTATATACCTCTGCAGTTTGCCATTGAATTTAATTTTCAAAAACGCATAACTAAGCCAAAAATGTCTTAATTTTAATACGGAAAGCTTTTATATGTTAATTTTTACTAGTTTAAGAAATCTGCATACTCACTTATATATATATGATTTATAGGGTCGGAAATGATTGCATCACTGACTAAAATTATAATACCCTGTCAGGGTTTAATAATTCCAAATGACCAAAATTGTTGTTGTGTTTCTTTCTCTGTGTGTGTTGTGTGTGGCAATTTGGCGATGCTCTGTTAACATGTGTTAACAGCGACATCGAAACAGGTTTCAATTGATACGATTCTGATTTCACTGGCTCCTGCACTCTCTCCCTGTCTTTGCAATCGAACTGTTTCCTCGGTCAGGACAAAGCCAATCGAAGCCTGGCTGCAGTCCCAGAAAAAAAGAACTGAAAAAGCTGAAGCCAAAGGCAATTCATTCAATATGTGCACACAACACAATACCCCTTGTTATGCTGCCTGCTGTCCATTGTTTCAAATGTTCGATATCCGTTGTCGGTTGTCCAGTTGTCCAATAGTCCGGCAGTCCAGTTTGCCTCTGAGCTCGGGGCCCACCAACAAAGTGGTTTTGAAAATCAATTGAGGAACTGGTAGCGATTCCTGCTGTCGACACTGCGCCATCCCATCCCATTCCCGAGCATAGTGGTCCGTTAATTTATGTAGTTATGTATTGGCCGTTGCCAGGATAACCGAAACAATGAGCAATTGCTGCAGCAGTTCCAGCACAGCAGCAGCATTGTCCACCAAAAGGTGTTGAAATTGTGAAGAGGCACGGATTATTGTTGAAGTTTTCATGATTACTTTTTAAGGGAATTTTTAAATATACGTACATGTATGAACATTTTTGCAGGTTCAAGTATGCAGAAAGATTGTTAGTTTGATTCATTTCACCTTGTTTAATCCTGTAGTTCCATTAAAAAATCCCTTCAAATTTCGTGGATATATTTATAACGATTTAAATGATCGTTTTTGAATGAGTAGCGGTTTTATTTAAAACTGTCATAAGAACCCTTTAAATTTACCTCCTTTTCCCACTCTTGAATTTCAGAAAAAGCTAATGGAAAAGTCTCCCTCGCACGGATTACAAAGGAACATCAATAAATCATCAACAATAAAACCATAAGGGAAATGAACAAGGATATTGCAAGGGCAATCCTTTTGCCAGCCAACAGCTGCTCCTTCCTCACTCCTTCGAAAAGTGTGAAAATGTTAACGTCAACGGGGAGTTGTCTCCGCCAGTCATTATTCTCGCTTATCCGCGGGGTGGGCGCCACATAATGGCCAAAACGGAAATGTTGTTTGCAGCCAATTCATGGCCAACACACAACATAAACACCCCCTGGAGGTACACACACACACACACACAGAGTAGTGGTGGGGCAGTGGGAACAATGGCATCAGCGGAATCAGCAGAAGCTGCAACTCCAGACCACAAAATGTGTTGCCACAACCCTCGGGGCAGTGAATCAGGAGCTGGAGCAGGAGCAGGGTCTGCTACTGCAGCTGGAGTTGGAGCAGGAGTCGGGAGTTGCCGAGGGAAACTCATAAGTTGGTCTGGCAGACAAATCTTCGGAGCAACTGCATTCATTCATTGGTTATAACAATCAAACTGCCGTTGGCAGTAGCACTACACAGGAGCAAAATAATGTGCAATTTGTAGTTAAATTTAATTTAGTTTTGAAGTTAAATTCTATACAGTTGGGGTTACTAGAAAGGGGTTTATAGTTTTACTCTTTAAGAAAATTTCAATCAAAATGGTATCACATTCCAAGGTCTAAATATCTTAGAGTTTTAGGTTTGAAATAAGAGTCTGATTAAGATGTGCTCTAATGACCCTATGTCCTGCCCTTTAAAATTGATAAATACTACCTTGGATACCAGTTAAAAATATTATTTACAAGCCAATTTTCTTTATTTTCCGTGTAGCAATCCCTTTCATCTCTTGTCGCTCATTTGCAATGCCATTCAACTTGTTTGCCGACAATAGCAACAGCAACAGCAAGAGCAATGTGCAAGGGCAACCGCAAACAATTCTCTGCTGTTGACTTTAATATTTCGGTCTTCGTTTATTACAATTTTTCCCCCCTCGGAAAATCGTCATAGATACCGGGAAGTACGCGTTTTATGTGGGAAAGGTAAACCTTAACCAGTCACTCGGGGAGATCCGATAAAGGAGTCATAAATTCTAGAGCTCTCTCCTTCTCAAGTTCAATTTGGCACTGCCGTTCGGTTTTATAGATTTACAATATTTACATAGTTGCCGCAGATAACTGATAGCTAAGCGATAAAGAGTTCAATCGCATCGGTTTATTGGCCAGTCACCACGTTTGTCTCTCCGCTTTTAAATAAATAGTATTGTGTAATGATAATAATAATCCAGGCATGAGCGAGGTTGAGTGTGCGCAGTGTGTGAGTGCTATCATTGTATAAATAGTAATTTCTTTTACGATTTCTCACTTTCACTTTTTACCCAACCTGAGGTAGATGTAACTCTGCCACAAGACTTGGATATGTTCCTTAGGAGAAGAGTATTTCCTACCAATAAGTCACAAACATGGCCATGGAGTACATCAAACATGCAGGTCTCCATAAATCGGAACTGTTGCAGGCGCCACTCCTCTCTTGCGGAATATCGGCCAGATATCGACTGATGGCTATCAAAGGCGCCAGAGTCGGCCAACCAGAATGTCAACAGTTTAATAAATAAAATCAGTCGGCTTGCCAGAGCCAGATGGGTTACCAAGTTTGCCCTGGCAGGCGCGCGACTGCAATTAAAAGCAAAAAAAAGGCATTGAAAAGGGGCAAGTTGAAGCCAAGATCGACGGGGATCATTCTCAGGTGCACAGGGAGAATTACTGAAGAGGTTTTTGGGAACAAATATAACAGAAAGTATAAAACTGTAGAGTATTCCTTTAGCAAAAAGATTAACTAGATCATAAATTATAACATAATAATGAACAAATATTAAGAACTACAACTCAACCTCTACAGATTACTCTTAGTTTGAGGTTGTTGATACTAGCTTAACTTAATCATCTTTCTGTTAATTTTAAGCTAGCCCCATGGAATGCATTCCCATTTTTATATCTCAAAATCCCAAATCTCAGATTATTTCTCTCTGTGTGCTAGTGCATATGATGCTGCTGATTCTGTCTCCGCTGTCGTCGTGTGCGACAGGAGCTGATTGTCGCTGGTCGCAGATCAGAATCAACAGCGGCATCGAAATCAGCGTCGACACATGCGATATTTGAGTCTCGGCTGAGAATTATGATCGATTTATTATGCGACAAAGAACGACGGCAACACAAGCGGCAACATGGCCAAGTGGCTGCGACAGGTTTTGGCTCCGGCTTCGGGTTCTTGGCTCACAGAATATGCGCAAGACATTGATTTTCGCCAAGTAATGAGGCAACTCATTAATCATTTTTTCGTTGCGCACTGGCTGGGGGATTATGTTGCTGTTGCCGTTGCTGTTGCTGTTGCCGCTGCCATCGCTGTTTGTGGCGCATTGGCAACAGTTGCTGCCCCTGACGGAATGCTGGCAACATGTTGAGCTTGCAGCTGCAGCATCCTGGCTGGCTGGCTGGCTGGCTGACTGCCGTCTCCTCTTGTTCTCTGCCTGATTTTGTTAACCTTTTGACCATTTCAAGTTATTTTTGTATGCTTTACTGCCAATTTGGTGGTCATTGGCCATTCACTTGACTTGCGCCTGTTGCCTGCTGCCTGTTGCCTGTTGCCTGTCCGTTGTCTGTTGGCTGTCTGTTGCTGTAGCTCTTGGCACACAACGCACCATGTCTAACAGTTTGGCCGATTGCCCTGTCCCGACTCCCATCCCCATCCCACCTCCTCCGCCTCCTGTCCCTGATGTCCCTGTTGCCTTGATATTGCTCTTGAGCTTGCTCATGTTGCTGCTGTGGTTGCTGTTGCTGCTGATGTTGCTGCTGCGGCTGTGGCTGTTGCTGTTGCTGTCATGCGTCGCCATCGTCTTGGTCGCGGTCATCTCCTGGGTTGTGGCTCATCCGCTGACTGATGCGGTCTGGTGGATACACTGGATGCACTACACCTGCAACTAAAGGAACATTGGATAAGAGTTTGCTTTAAATTGTTTATTTTATTAAGAAGTGTAAAGCTTCTTTCTTTCTATAACAAAAACCATATATGTAGAAATTTAAAATTATAATGTTACTATGATATTTTCTTGGTTGGAACAAAAAAGAAAAGCTGCTCTCACAGGACCAAGGCAGGGTGTAGAGGATTACCCTGGGTGGAGTCATCGCCACTTACCTGCACTTGTCGCACGCAGTTGGCCAAGTTTGTAAATGCCTGTCGTTGCGGTCGTTTGGGGGCCATTAGCCTTCGCCTTCGGCTGAGGCTTCATTTTCGGGTTAGCCGCACGCACAAAATGCCGAAATTCTGGCAAAATTTCTTCATTTCAGCGAACGAACTTTCAGCTCTTGCAGTTGTTGGCCATTATTTATAGTTTTTGATGTATTCAATTTATTATGCAGATGGTTAGAAAGTTGCTAAATACTTGATGTACGACTCTAACATATTGGAGGTAATATTTCTCCTCGAGGAGTCGAAGGAAGTTCGAGGGTAAAACAGCCAGATGCAGATGAGTTTATTAGCCATGCATGAGTTTTTCTGGGCCCCCAGAAGGAAACATTCAATTATCGGGAAATTTACGATTTTCTCACGATCAGTGGTGATCACTCGGTGATTTATGGCTCATCCATCCAGTGGAAATTCGTCTGCATAATTCCGATCCGTAAATCGATCCATCCGCTATCAAAGTGCGCTTAAAGTTCATCACACTTCTGAGGGCAATTAATTACTAAAGCTGGCTAAAAACTCACCCGCAGATAGAAGCCAGAAGCCAGTAATTAAACACAAACGGCCAAGACAACTTAATTTTGAAGGTTGGCCGAATCGAGCGATCAACATGCAATTCTCCATGCATTAAAGTTTAAAGGCCAGCTGGGGGAAAAAAATTTACAAAGCGGAGCGGGAAAAACATTTTCTAATTTATTAATATGTTTAAAGGGGGAAAAAATCTATTTAGCCAACAAGCCAGCCGCTTGACAGCTAACATAGATCGCCGTGGTCGGCGGAGACCATTAGAAAGCGATTAGATAGCGATATAGATGCAGATACAGATACGGATAGTCGCTCGATCCCCGATCGACATATGTAACCCACGAGCTCCGCGGCGGCCAAAACAATGTCTGCCCGCCGCCGCTGCAGTCTGCAGTCGAACAATGGCAGCTAAACATGGCAAGTTAACAGTTTAATTTACCAGGAGACAAACAAAAAATGCCGCTACAAGCTGTAGCTTAGCTATCGATACGCGGATGCTTAATGCATCCGCCAGATACGTAACATAGAAACCCGAAAAAAATAGATTACTAAATAAAATACCGCTCTCAATCTCAGGACCAAACAAAAGCCGGCTATCCGAACCAAAAAAAAGGCCCCACTGCAGCTATCGCTCATTATGGGGCTTGATCAATGGCCGGAGTCTGTGAGACCCCCGAAAAAAGGAGTCCAGCCGCAAGATAAACGCACTCTGTAGACCCCGAAACAAAGGCTCCAGGTCAGGCCAACAAGTGTATGAAATACGGCTAGAAAAAGTGGCCAATAAGGCAACGGAACGGTAACAATCTGGCTAAGAGCTGCAAACGGCTTCCGCCTGGCACCCTTTTTCGGTCCTAATTTTGCATGCCTTGGCTCCGAAAAACTCAGCACAGGCGAAATAATCAAAGACCCAAGGCTAAATGACCGTTGAAGATTAGCCCAAAATATCGGTAGTGGCCAAGAGGCACTGCGTAAGGCCCTACTTTAAGTTTTAAAACTTATGTTTCGGCACTCTGCTCTACAATTTAGCGAAATTGGGTTCAATAAAGTTTAATATCCGAATAATTATTGCAAATTGATTAATCTTTTCACAATTCTTTCCTTGCCCTTTTTTTATATTAATAAAATATATTTTATGAGCAGTTTATTAAAATTATTTATTATGGAAATAAAAGATAAAAATTGTGAGATTTTGTACACAAATCCTCTTAACATCATTTTTGTGGGAATTCTTTTATATATTTCTTTTAAAAAACTAAGTTTATATACATTAAGTAAATAAAATATTATTTTGTGTAGTGAATGGTTTTATTATAGATTTTAAAAACATTTTATATGAAGCGAAACTAATGTAAAAACATTACAAATTCAGTAAAAAAATGAAGATAATTTAAAGATATATTTTTACTTTATAAAGAGGCTATATTTTAAGGTATCAAGATATACCTCCTATGCCAACCCCATATTGCATTTCGTTATGTTAATAAAACATTTAATTAACGCACCATTTATGGCCATCGGCCCCAATCGAATGCAGTCCTTTTGGCCTCCACTCGCTCCTTCCGCATCCACATCCTCATTCACATCTCCATTGTGGTGCGTGCAGCGTATCTGAAGACAAGAGGTTAAAAAAACTCCGACACAGCTGCGGTTTAGGCGGCATTATGGCTAAGGCCGCAATAAAAAAGATATATATAAACACAACACAAAAAATGCGGTAACCGCAAATGTTTTTGGTGTAATTTCTGGTGTTTTTGCTTAAACGCTTTAATTTGCATTCGATATGCCACAGATGCTGATTCCGATTCAGATATAATTTTAAGATACACTTTCAGTGTTCTTGGCCTTTTGCTTTTTGCTCCAGCGCCAAATGACATTGAAATGAATAGGGTTTTTTGTGTTTATTGCAAAAAATCGGTTGCCGAATCGGTTGAGTTGGCTTATAGAAGGTTGTTCTGGAAAGTTTTTATTAAGTTTTTTAACCTTAACTTGCCATGGGAATGGTTGTTCAAAGTTGACAGGGAAGGTTCTAAAATAAAGAGTAAAGGTTTCGATATTTAAAAACTACTACCACTACTAAACTGGTTATTTACCATAATATTTTTATACTATTCACCAAGTCAGAATAAAAAGTCCTTCACAGATAGAAGCTTCACCGTCCAATCCTAAGTAGTTTTCTGTGTCACATTACCCACCCGATTTGGTGGCATTATAACCATTTTTCCATATTCATACGTTAAGACCATACGCATACTTTTTAGCTGTCAAGCGGAACAATGATTATTTCCAAACCGAAAACTGGCTTCCATGGTTCTCCAACTTCAATGAGTAAAAAAGGAAACATTTTGGCTTTACCGTTAGTCGGCTATAACCCATCAATTATATTGTAATGATGTCTGGCTGCCGCTGCTTCAGCTGCTGCTGCTGCTGCTGCAGTCGCATCTTCAGAAATCATGGGCAGGAATGGCAAGTGGGCAACGTGCTCATTATCAACGTCATCGTTGGCCATCCAGCCATTGGTAACGGAGGAGGGCGAGGGGCCATTAGAATGTGGCCAAACGTCCCAGTCCCAGAGCATTCGGATTCGGAAAGGAAAACTACTTGTAGCGCTGATGAGAATCGCGTTTTCCAAATCCACGCAGCTTCCACCAGGTCGACACTCGATCGGTGCACTCGGAGAAAAGTATTCCTCTAGGGTTAGGGGAAATAAGTTATCTATTTATTTTATTTAAGTAATATTTTAAATTTATTAAAATTCATACGTTTTCATATAAATATTCCTTTTAACCAATAAAAATAAGGGTTTATTTAATGGTTCCTGGGAAAAACAAAACCTTAACTGGGAGTTACCATAGAATTATGAATTTTCAATTGGCTTGATTGAAAAAAGCCAAATAAAGCAAATGATTCATTTAATGTTTTATCTGCTCTTTATGCAACACTCCAATAATTAAATATTTTCTTGATTAACATTAACATTAACTGCCCCAACTAAATAGTAACATAGAAAAGCTTCACGATCGAAATGGATGAATTAATTCATTCAATTTCAAGCTGCAAGAGCGGCATATCCCTTATCCCGAATCTAGTTTTCTTTCCTGTTCGACTCTCTTTCCCAGAAATCTTTTCCAGTGTACACCTTGAAACTTTTTAGCCGCTGTAGCATTTGCATTCGAGTGTCCACTAAACGTCAATTAAGTGGGCTTTAGCCACTACTCGCGATGGTCAGGCAGTTTGATTTGGTCACCACTTCGCCGCCTCCTCTTGACCCTTACCGCTTCCCCTTATTCAGAAGATTTCTGCGCTCCAACTGCGATTTTCACTTTGCCCCTTACAAATGCATAACATAACATATAAAGTGAAGTAATAGCTATAACAATATTGTGTACACAAGGATCGGGGAGGAGTACTGGGTGGGGTCTGTGGAGGAAACTTGGAGATGCTGTCTGCCTCACCGTTGTTATCATCATCTGCATGTGTGTGAGCATCGCCCAGCGGGTCCTCCAGTGGCTTTCCCAGACCAGTCGATGGTGTGGTGATGTGGTGGATGCGGTGGCGGCGGCTCCCTTTGTCATTTCGCCGTGACGCATGCGTAACGTTCGATTTGATTCAACTAATGGACGAGAATGATCTCTACGTGTGGTTGTGATTAGGTTGAGCTCATTATACCCTTAAAGGGTATTTTTATTTCATTCAGAAGCTTGTAACTATGTGAAGGAGTCATTTCCGACCCTATAAATTATATATATTCTTGATTAGCGTGAACTGCCAAGTCGATCTAGTCATGTCTGGTTAAAAAATAAATTTTTGAAAAATTTCAAAATTTTATAAGGGGTTACATCGTTAAAATTGTCAACAATTGCCAAAAATTTTAATTTTCTTAAAGGTGAAATTGAGTATGCTGATTTCTTAACCTAATAAAAACTAACATCAGAGAGCTTTCCGAATTCAAATTAAGGCTTTTTCGGCTCAGTTGTGAGTTGTTTTTAACCCTGGAAATGTCTAGAAAATTGTCATATAAAAATATCAAAAAATTTTGATTTAAAATCTGTTTTAAATTCATAGTCCTCAATATAATTGCAAACTACAAGGGTATATAAACTTCGGCTTTTCGAAGTTAGTTACTCTTCTGGATTTTGTTTGGTTTTAGATTCGGTATTGGTTTGTGGTCTAGGTAGACTGTGAGGCAGACTCATCTGAAGCTGATGGGTGGATATGTGGCTGAGTATATGGATTCGGAGATGTAGCAGAAGCTGGAGTGCTTTGTAAACAGATAAAGTACAGGTGAAGCGGTCTCGGCAAGTGGAGCCATTCGCAGAAGAGGCTTAAGATGCTACTAGGGTCTGTGGTACAAATATTTGTTTACAATAAAAATGTATTATTGTAATACCTTTAGAAAATAAATTAATGTTTTCTTTCATACACTTACTTATCCTTGAATACCAGCAGGTAATACAGAATAGATCAATAGATAGTTATTTTAAATATTTTCTATAATAAAACGACCCAATTATCTTGAGCAGTTCACACACTTCTTAACAAGTACAGATCTGTTTTATAAACAAACAAAAATTTATTGTTACTACCATTGATTTCTCATTAATCACCTTTCCAGTTTAGCGGGGCATAATTAATCAGAGATTTTAAAACAATAAAACTGTATTGCAATAATTGATTGTGCTTCTATGCTAAGTATGTGTAGAGACTCTATACCCGATCATGATTAATTGCACTTGCAATTTCGTTTTGAAAACGCTGAGAATAAATCACGAAATTCCGAATACGCCCCCCGACCAGCCCCCAGTCGCTCATTACGAATAACCACTCATAATGATAATCTTTAAAACTAAACGCCCGCATTGTCGCGTCAGTAAAAATGCATCTTTACTATGTATATTGTCTCTGTCTGTCTCATCATATTTTCCACATTTAGCACGGTCCCCGGCTTTATTTGTCAAGTGCGCAATTATTTATCGTTACTTTTAGCCAACTGTTGGAGGCGCCTACGCCGAGTGACTGCAGCTGGGAGGCTCTAGCTGCCAGTTACCTACAGATGCTGATGCTGCTGCTGCTGCTGCGATGCATAATAATACCAATTTCTGGTGCCTGGCAATTAACAATCTTAACCTTGTTGTGCATGATGCATGTGGCTCCGATGATCATTTGCGCCGAGATGATGCTGATGCACTTAATCGTGTGTGCATAAAGAGTTGCTAAATGTTTTCGATTTCAGCCTCATGTCGAGTGCTCTTCGATTTTGCAATTGAAACGATTTTATTTTGAAATAGTGAGTACTGCCAATGCGATCTGTGTTGGCAAATATGAGACATCATCGACCGCATTTGCATAATCGATGGGTGATTGCTGTCGTTGGGTATTATTAATAACGAAAGTTTAGCTTGACTTTGATGGGTTTGATATTCTCGTTAGCATTTAACGTGGCTTCCTGCTAATGAAGTTGAACATTCGCACAAGTCTCCAGAGTGTGTGTTCCATTCCCTGCTGTTTTTATGGCCCGCAGCACTCAGGCCTTTTAATTTCTCATTTAAAATTAACACAAATTCCAAAAGAGCTTGCAGAAATTTCTGGCATAACATTTAGCCTGTTACCCACGACAATTCCACTCACAGCAGCAGCAGCAAAATCAGCAACAGCAGCAGCAGCAACATCAGCAGCAGCATCACAAGTGCAATCAGAGTAGCGTGACTTTGTCGTTTGATTGTTGCTGCAAAAGTGAAGGTTGAAAAATGCTCGAAAGGCGACAATTAATGCTCTAATAAAGCCAAAGAAAGATACCACTCGAACAGTAGTACACGGGAATAAAATATAATAAAACATTTCAATAAAAAACTATATTTCTGATTGCGTTATTTTTTAACACAAAACTTAGTTTGATCCAGAAATAGCTTTTAAAGTATACCTGGAAACCTTAAAGATCTCAAAGATGATTATGATCTAGTTAATATAATTTTCTTTCAGTGCAGCAGATGCTGCTGCAGAAGCAGCAACATGCGAAGAGGGCAATTTGCAGATGCAACTGCAACATCTGCCACAGTCGCCGCTTGAAGTTCCGTTAATAATGTTGTTAAAACACTCTGATGCCTTGATAAGCGCTTTCGTTTTGACGCTCTATTATGTGGGCGTGGTCGTTGGAAACGCATCCGACTTTGTGACCAAATCCGATCTGCGCAGGACCAGGCGTGGCCATTCACTATCCCGCCCTGGGGGCCTGATAATGGAAGGTATTGGTTATCAGTACACAATGCGCTATCAGCCGGGTTTCTACCTAACCAAGCTGGCCCAGCAGGAGGCCGAAGATCCCCCACCGGCGACGGAGGCTCCAATGCCCATGCCCATGCCAACGCCAGCTACTCCACCGCCGCAACCAGCTCCCACAGAAGCCGAGGAACCGGAGCCCACAATTCCAATGCGTTCAACATCTGCACCCACAGAGGTATCAAACATCAAAGAGTCCTGTTAGGATGCTGTCCAGTCAATCTGTTCATTATATCCTAGGAGCCTCCACCTCCACCAGCTACGGATTCCATGATGATGATGCCCACGCCGAGTAACCCGCCCAAACCCAGTCCCAGTTCCGGTCCTCGTCCTAGTCCCAAGCCCACGATGAGACCTTCAGTGCCTCCATTGCCTCCGACCAGCACCAAAACCTCCATCATGCAGCCCCATCAGACGCTGAAGAACCTCCTCTTTGGATCACCTATTGAGGCGAATTTGATACTGAAAAAGCCAAATGCACCTCGCTCCAAGGGCAAGGGTTTCCTCAGCCTGTTCGAGGTGATAAAGTTCCCGAATACGCGGTGTAGTGTGTCCATGGGTGACATCCGTAGCATGGAGGGCGTCTGCTATCACGAATTCGAGTGTAAGAGCCTGGGGGGGATTCCCACCGAGAGCTGTGCCGAGGGCGTGGGCGTATGCTGTGTATGTAAGTGAAAGTCCCGTGATCAAATCGATTGGAATTAGATATAACATCCGGCATCTTTCACTTGCAGTTGTCAACGGATGCGGTGATGTGACTAGCCAGCAGATTCTCTACTTCGAGAGTCCCAACTATCCCAATGCTGTGCGCGAAATGATGATTTGCGTTTTAATTATCAACGTGAAGAAGGGGGTCCAGCAGCTGCGATTGGATTTTCAGATGTTTGAGGTGGGTTTGCTCTCTTTGTAATAGCATATATATCCAGAAATATTCTCTGAAATGCAGCTAAGTCGTCCCACCAATGGAGATTGCCTGGATGATCAGTTTATTGTCTCAGGTCACAACACAAACTTTCAGATTCCCGTTCTCTGTGGCATTAACACAGGTCAACACAGTAAGTAATACAACAACATTAAATATAGAAAATGAGTATGTATAAATTACCAATTCCAGTTTATATACATGTTGGCGATTCTAACGAGGGCAAGGTGTATCTCTCGGTGTTCATGAAAGTCTCCGGCGGAGGACGTTCATTCAATATAAAGGTAACCCAGGTGGACGAAAACCTGGCACCAAATAATTGTCTTCAATATTTCACGGAAGGAGAGGGACTAATAAAGTCATTTAATTATGATTCAGATGGTTCAATTGTGGACAATCGGGAAGCCACTTACTTCGTAAGAATGCTTTACATATAATACTAATTAAATCATCTTATTTAAGTCTTTTCTCTTACCAGAACAATCTAAACTATGCCATTTGTCTGGCGAGATTGAAGAACGTTTGCAGTGTGAGTTACAACACCGAGCAGTTGGGTGGCGATCAGCCTGATTTTCAAATTGTCAACAAAGATGAAGGTGAGACCATTTATAACCAAATAACTTGATAATAATGTTGTTTATCTTAAAGCCGAGAACGATTTGATCTCCGATGGTCAGGCTGGGGCTGGAATCTTCAACTGTCCGGATGACTTTATAGCCATCAATTCGGTACCGTTGTGCGGAGAGCGATTCAACGATGGCCGGGAGACCGACGATTACACCGTGCACGCCACCGTGAGGGACACCGCCGCAGGACCCATCATCCTGCCCTTCCGAACCGATTCGGAATATGTGGGTCGCGGCTTTCGTCTGCTCTACAGACAGGAACTGTGTGTCTGATCGACATGGAGATCACTGGTCCATCAGATGCATATGTTCCGCTAGATGTTCCGCTAGATAGTACACTGTGGGAGAAATTTTAAATAAAATTTCATTCAGTTTTTGAGATATATTTAGCTTTAAGTATATTTTGGTTTAGAGAAAGAATATCTGTTAGAAAGTGTTTAAATTAAGATTCAAAATCGATTCATGATTGTAAAAATTTTGAAAGAATACAAAACCTTAGTAGAGCTTATATCTGAACCCATGAATTATGAACCGATTTCAAAATAGTTTTCTCAGTACATGCATTGAATTTTGCACGGTTTTTGTGTAAACTGCAGGGCATCGGAGTTGGGCATTGACTATGGGATTGCGAGGTGCCTCTATGGGAATAAGCGGCGAGGAACGTCCCGTCACAGTTCCGTTCCCAGGGCTGCCCCCGTGTTAATGTGTTTTATGTGATTCCAAGCGATTTGGTGGCTTAGTCTTGGCGCCGCCCACCCACCGACTAGGCGGTCTCTGGTGCCCGGGTTCGTAGTTCACACAACATACAAGGGACCATGTCGATCGGCGTTGGTGTTCGTTGACAGGTTTATTTCAAATTTTCACGTCTCGCCTTGGCAAAAGTTACTACTATGGGTATGACGAAATCTATAACTCGCCGCATCGCCATCACCATCGCCATCGCCATTGCTTGTCGCGGTCTCTATGCTTAAATTTGTAATAAATTTGATTTTTTCCTTTCGATTGCGATTCTCCTCCGGTTTGCTGCCCCTTTTGCCGCATGATAAAGTCACAATTAACCCACGCCTTTTTCGTAGCGGTACTCTTACATATATTTGCATATCATTTTGATTGTTTGGATTCGGGCTGAACTCTGATGCCTGATGCCGTCTCCGCTGACATGGTGATGACTGAAAGTGTGCACCAGCGCCACCAGAGAGCCCCAGACGGAGCAAAAGGCACCACCAGCCAGCAACTAGACCAAAGCAATCATGGAAAAAAACCTCCAACGAACCCACCTCGCGACCAACAATATAAATCGGAAAGAAGAAGAGGGCGAAAAATGGCATATTGCATGCACAAGTTTTGAAGTTTGTCATCAAATGACGTTTTTGGAACTCCGCGGTAAGCTTCATGGTGGCACACTGGTGAAGGTTAACATGATGAGGAAGTAAACATAGATTCATAAAAAACAAGACTTTATAAAAAGAATGGATATAATATATAAAGACGAAGGTGTGGGATAGTCAGTTTCATATTTTCCAGTATTGCAACGCTAACAAACTTAAATAAATTGATCTTAAATCTCGTTAATATTATTGAGTATTATTATTAGTAAATGGCTTTATTCCATCGCCTTTAGTTTTAATTATTTTATGCTCTACAATATAAATAAAATACCAGAAACCCTAAATTGAACATCATAACAGGATTAACAGGACTTCAAATTCATAGGTATAATGTTTATGTCAAGTTTAATTAAGTTAGTATTGTGTTGAGGATAAGATCTTCAAATACTATTATATTATTAATCAAACTAATGGCTAATTTAGCAGGATGTTCCTTTAGAAATATATCTACCTATTAAAACCTTTTCTAACAGAATTCATAAGGAATTCATTTATAAAATGCTAACTTTAATCCTCAAAAATTCACTTCAAATCCACATTAAAGTGACTATAGAAATTACTAATACTCAATGCTCAGCCACTTAATAAATTAACTTACACCCACTGTACCTTTTTGGCCCCAGCAACGCTGGCATAAATAAATAAAAAACGACAAAGCCACGAAAAAAATACAAAAAAAAATATTGTATAAAATAAAAATCCCTTCAGGGCGTAACGTGCACTACATTAGAAATTGAAAATCCACCGACGCCGCCAACAACAGCTCACAAGAAATCGCAATGACTATGACTATGACGATGACGATGGCGATGTAAATGTGGATGTAGATGTGAATTTGGATTTGGATGACTGTGACTAAGAGACGAGGACGTCGACAAGCAAGACGACATCCACTAAAAGACAACATGAGAATCTTTTTTGCCATGGCAAAAAGCTGAAAAACAAAAAAGCCAAAAAAATAAAAGCGCCGTTTGATGGAAATTAGGGAACTGAAATTCATTTTTGAGGTTTGGTTTGCTTTGGTTTTTGGCCGTGTCTAGGTCTTTTTCTGTGTTTTTCCTATTTTTGTTGGGGGTGTGGGAATCACAGGGAAATGCAGGCGAGCGTGCATGGCAACGCCTTTTGTCACAGTTGCAATTTTGTGCCTTGTGAGCACACCGCCAGATTTGCATAATTTAATCAATTCGGAATGAGTCGAGAGTTGAGCAGAGTCTTCAGTTTAAGAGTCTACAGGACGATTGCCAAATATTACCAGTCAAAGATAGGTGTTTTAATTGTATCCAAACCCCCAGGAAAAATACATCTATACTTATGAATACCCGATAGTTAAAGCACTGTCAATAAGACAAGATATAGAAAAGAATGTAACATATTCTGATTCAATTCAGGTATTCAAACAGAAATAGCTAGATGGTCTCGATAATGAGAAGGAAGTGCTAATGTCCCCCTTTTATTTACATGTCTTTAAGCAAGTATACCCTATAAGTGTACCCTGTATGAGAAATCCAAGTGGAAACCACCGACCACAGTCCACTCCATTCGTGGCATTCGGTTAGCATGCCTGAGATCGCAATCACAATCGAAATCAACATTGCCATCGCGGAACAGATCAATGCAGAGAGTGGGACACCGCGAAGATCGGTAGATTGAACCGACAAAATATTGGCAAAAATGCCAATAAATTTTTGACAAGACATTATACAAATGCTAACTTTATTAAATGGCTGCCTGCCTGGGACCACCGTTTGAGTTGGTTAATGGCAAAGGAGCAATGCAGTTGGCATGCGCCGATGCCTGGAATAAAGCGATCAAACCGGAGGGGCCTCCACCTTATCGCTGGGAGTCTATCTAATGAGCCAAGTCTTTTTTGTTTGCATCTGCTATTAATTTAATGACCAGCCGGACAGTTGATCATTTGGCCCAATGGAGCCTGGCTTTAATGATTGTGTAAGCAGCATGGGGTCCTGTGTTCAGAGCCAATTTTAATCGATAGTAAGCTCTTGCCAACCAAGTCGTAACTCAAAGTAATTAGTCATTGCTAAATTAATGACATATCAATCAGGATTCTGTTTGCCCAAAGGTTAACATTTTTGCAGGAGTGTCAGGAGTGCTTGAAAGAACGACAAGATCAATCTACAGACTTTGGTAATTAATCAATAAAGATATTTTTATATGAGAAATTGTTAAAATATGATGAAGAACTGAATATATAAACATAATACACCTTTCCTAGACACTCTAGAATAAAAAATGATTAAATAATTTTATAATGAACTCTATTATTTGCAAAAGTCATTTGTCTATGGTTACAAAGAACTGGCAATTGAAATAAATATGTTTCATCTAATGCAATTTCTCAACTGAGACGACCCAACCCACTCGGTGATACCAAGCCCCCATAGGAGGAGCCCCCAGCATGAGAGCTTTTTCTCAGTGACCCACAGTTCTTGGGCAAGATTCGCAACGGATTATTATATGGGCACCGGCACCCACTCGGGTACACCTGGTTTGGTTATAGGTTACGTTGGATTCTCGCATTCGGGCTCTAGGTTCGGGTTCGGTTTCGGTTTCAAGGCTTTGAAGACTCGCCCCGAACTGACACCAACACATCAAGTAAGCGTTTTATGATTCACGCCTGCATTAAAATCCCATCTCGGTGCGGGGATGGGGGGTCTGGTCGGGAAACAACGGACTCGGTGCGCAACTTCACGCCGTAATTAAACTGTCTTCGGGTGTGTAGTACAACCGCTCAAGCATTCAGACGTCCACAATCCATCCATCCATCCATTGCCATTTAAAGTTTCTCTTACTTAACAGATTCCGCCGCTCCTCCCGCCCTCTGAGTCGCTTTTCACACTATTTTCTACTAATTTAACGATTTTGTTCGACCCAACTCGGCGAATCGGTCCAGACCTACGCTCTTTTATTGCCGCACTTTTAGGACATTCCGACGATGGCGATGACGGTGCCGATGATGGTGATGGTGCCAACCCTTGGCCATTGCCACTCTTGGCCATTTATTTGCTTGTGTAAAAACTCCAAGTGTTTGCTGCCGGTCAACACACAATGGAAATTGGCACATGAGGCATTTTTCCGCCAGTTTCATTTGACAAAATGTTTGCTTTACGCAAAGCTTGATTTGCTTTTAAAATAAGAAAGGAAGCTAACTTAGGGCAAGTGAAGATTGTATACCTTTGCGGTTTGCAATTGGATTAAGGGATTTAACTTAAAGTCAATCATATCTAAATGAATTCGGGAAGCCTTCCAAATAAACATTTTTCAGTTCTTTAATATTCATTAAAATAAGCCAATTAGCATCCATTTAGAATCCTTCGATTTCGAGAAACCTCGTTATACCGTCTTGCTACTTTCAAGGCGCATTTATCAAAACATCACAACACCCCACCAAAAAAGGAGCCATTCGTAGCTTCTAAGATATTCGACAGGAAATAACAAGAGGTCCAAAAAGATGGCCACTAAATGGGTTTCGAGGCAAATAGGAGAGAAAGAGATTCCGGCAGAATGTGCATAAATCGCGTGAAAAATGTGAAAGAAGAAACAACATTTTGACACCAAAAAAACTAAGAGGAAATCCCAGTGCGCGACTCAGCGCTGACTAGATGATGATTATGAGTATGAAAAATTAATGATAGTCACAGCATGGCAATGGTTGCACGCACACGAGAAATGAACGAGGGGGCCAACGATGTAAATAGGCAGATTAAGCATACGCAACGTTGGCCACTTTGGCCAAGCCTTGTCAGCGTCAATTCTGCAAGGCTTATCCGTTAGTTACACACACAGAGGCATCGGCGCAGTCATGGACACAGATGCAAACAGCTTTCCACTCTCGGCATTTTTAATTTTTATTACCATTTGCCAGATTTTTGCATTCAGTTATGGCTCTTACTTTGCATTTCCACATTCTCCCCACAAATCTCTCTCTCTCTGTCTCTGGCCGTTGCGTGCATTTTTCAACGGCTCAGTAGCCGGGTCACACAGCCAAACTTTCTTTCTTTCCTGATTCGCCATCAACTTTAACATTACACTGTGACAAAACAGAGGCGGTTTAGACATATATTGATAATAGTTATTTGTATATACCCAACGCCTTGAGATAGGCTCTTTTAAACCAATAATTATACTTAAGTTAGTAAGTAGCTCAGACAATTAATCAAAATTTCTTTAAATTTTTCTCTCTGTAAAACCTAAGCCTAAGTCGCCTCATCTTCCACCATTCTCTGGCCAGCCAAGTGTCACAGTCACAGCCTCCGTCTCCAACTCCGTCTCCATCTCCATCTCGATCTCGATCTCCGTTTCTGCTCAATTCTCTAGAGAGATGGAGATGCGTGTGCCGTTTTTCACCTGGCATTTCTCACAGCAACTGCGCGCCGATTAACGCCGTCCAAGTTGCGTTTAATTGCCGCACTTTTATTTAATTCTTTGGCGGATTTACTCTGTCTTCGCCATGCTCTTGCCGAAGTTCAATTTTCCGCTTGTTGCCTTGCACTTAGTTGCAATTACATTCTGCAGATTATGCAACGTCGCTGCTTAAAGGCCTTAATTAAGAATTGGCAATTAACTTTGAGGTTTGATAAGTCTCTTAGGAAGTCGGGTTATGCTTGAGGTTAAACTGTTTGCTGATAAGCCTGGACAGGGGAATATATTTATGGTTAGAGGTTTATCCCTTTTATCTTCAACATTAAATTTACTTTTCCAACAAAATTTAGTCCCTTTACTGGGGGTGGATGTCACAAGTTCCAAGTCTGAGTAGATATTGAGTTTAAAGTTTAAAACGAAATAATATTAAATATGGAAAATTCCCATCGATTGTATTAATGATTTTCAGGTGATTATTTTGCCTGCTCATTAAGTTATTCCATTCTGCCCATTCAGAGTTATATTAATACAATCGTTTAATGCAGCAAATTAATGACGCATTTGAGAATTGGAGAACCTTGCCTTTGGCCTGAGTACTCATTTCGTAAGCCGTTTGTTCTGAGCCATGTTCTGAGAGCCAAGTACTTAAATGCAACTTGTTAGCCGGCGAATGGAGACTGCACAGCTCAGGATGAAAAAGTGAGCAGATCTTGGCAAACGACAGCGTCATCTGCTGCGCCTTCAGTTGTTTCTGGTGGCAAAGTTGTGTAGTATTGTAGTCATCGTTTTCGTTGTCGTGGTTCGCGACGCTCGTAAAACATGTTTTTTCAATTAAAAAATCTACGAAATGCCTCACCTCACAGTGTATATGCCCGCAGTCCAACAAGCTCTCTACCCGCTGGAGGCTCATTACTTGTTGCTCCGGCCCGATTCCGAGTCCATGGCCGTAAGCCTTCACTTGGTTAGTCAGCGAGCCCTAGAGACCAAATGCTCCTCATCCTCATCCTCTGAAACTCCTCCTCTAATCCTCTCCAGCCGCTGGCAATGATGATGACGGCCAGTAGGTAGTGTTGAGCGTGTGACTTTATGCGGTTGTTAATATGACAAATTAATTTGTTAGCCAGATTTGCCTTGCACCTCTCAATGATTTGCCCATTAGGCTCTGTATATGGATAGGGTGCATTAAGCTATCTTAGCCGAGGCCAGGCTAATTCCTCATTCTCCCAGTGCTTTTCTCTATGTCTTAACTCACAATTTTTCCTTACTTGGTGTTTACTTTAAGTGATTACCATAAGAGTAAGGATACTCTCTTGTTTATAAGGAGAGTTAAAGCCATGTGCTCGCTTTTCATCATAAGTCTCGAAACAATTAAAAATTGTCACCATAACTAAGCCAAAAAGGTCGTAAACAAAACCATGGCAAAATGCTCTGTTAGCCAACTTGGCGTTCAAGCAAATGCAAAAGCCAGCGCTATAAATTTCCTCTATGAATGACGCATCAGGGCCATCATTTTTGTGGCCAAACAAATATTTAAAAAATGGTTAATAGATCGTTGAAAACGGGATGTGCGCCCACATCGAAACGAAAATGCTATGGAAAATGTACCTGGAGCTTGGGCACCACCAAGTGACGGTGCCACCAATTGCTTTCAATCAAACACAAACTCTGTCATCGATCATTCGGCAACGTTTTGCTTTGGATCCGATCCGATGACTGACTGACAGACAGACAGAAGTCTATCCTTTGGGGCCAATAAAGCAAAAGCCGCTCCTGGGCCAACCCAGAGTTACCAAGCTCAAAATCACACTTGGAAAATTGGTTTCGGAAGGAAACTTTAATTTACTTAGATATAGCTGTTCAATTAGTAGGTTTGAAAGTTTAATGTATACATTTTAAATTCTGGAAAATGTATTTTAATAACTTAGCACTAAATTAAAACAAGAAAGAATGTTAAAAACCATGATATACCTTGCATTTAGTGAGTTAACTTCCTCTGCAAAGCTTTAACTATTACTTTTGCAGTCCTTTTTCTTTATAGCCTAACTCGTGTAAAGACTGAACTATTAAGAATCACTTTGTGCTGATGTATTTTTCTCAGTGCAATGACCAACAAAGACCCATCCTGCACCCCGAGAAGATGCAGCGTGATGACAATTTGATTTGCATGCAATGCAAGTGCAATTATTATGGCAAAAGGTGACCAGTTTTCGCCGATGGTTCGTCGATGGTTCTCCTCCGATGGTCACCCCCAGTGGATGGATCCAATTCAGTGTGCCCTGCACTCCGGATCCCCTTTTGCAGTTGCCACTCGGTGGCTATTTTGCATAAATGTCATTATTGTTGCCGCTGCAACTGAGAGGCAGTTGGATGTGGATTCGGTTTCAGGAGTAGGGAGTCCAAAGGAGTCGGGAGTCGGGAGTCTGGACCGGACACTATCTCAAACTGATTGACAGTTGAATTGAAAAGTTTGGCGACATTTCTCCTTATTTGATTTGTGGTTGCCGCTCGCGTCCTGGGCAAGATATGCAAAAATTGCGGAAAATATTTCTCTGCATTTTCATGTTCGCCATGTGTACTTTTCTCGCTTTACAATTTCTTATATTTTTACACTTTTCACCAGCTAGCTGATATATGTGATATATGGTTCATAACTTGTTATTGACTGTTGCCGGTTTTTTGTAAATTTTATTCATTTATATATGTCTTTATTCTTGTTAATTAACATCCAGGAGTTTGAGTGACATACAACGCTTACAGTTCCTATAATAAAGTTTCGATTAAACTATATTATATTAAATTATACATATATAAAAATCTATTAAAGTATTTATATTTCCCAACTCCACTCCTTGCTGCCTGCTCAGCTCTACCGCAGGCATGACACCCATTACCCCGAATTATTCGCAAAATATCCAAATTGTGCACTCCATTAACCCCAGGAATGGTATAATGCCAGTGGTTTTCCTTCGATTTGCACCCGGGAAAATCTTTTGACAAATCGCCCGAGGCTTATCTACGTGTTTAGCAACATTCTAACGGTGGTCACAGACGCAAGGCAACATTATTGACAAATATGACAACAAAGCCTGACACACATGCCACATGTATGCAAGCCGGGGAAAAACTCCTTCTGCTCCTTCTCCTCCTTCGAGAGGAGGTGGAAACACTCCTTGTTGGCCGCAAATGAAATGAGTTGACATGCATCGACAGCTGGAAAAATAGCAAAGAAGAAAAAAAGCTGATACATAAGAAAAATGCCCAAAAACCTGGCCAACTCGGCGGTAGTCCGCGAACTGTGCCAAATGACACTGGACGGTCTCGGAAAAACGCTTTTGGCAGCACCCAAATGCACTTTTCACATAATTACCAAATGAGCCCGGCTCTGCCAAAGCTGAAATTTGAATAGCCAACCAGACAGGCGACTAGGCAGGTTAGCAGGTAGAGTCAGGCAGGCAGGCAGTCTCATGAAGAGACCTGGCCAAATGCAGCCGGGGAGTTGGCCAAGCCGAGCCGGCCAAATGAATGGCATTTCATCGACGGCCGACAGAGCGGGCAGTTTAATTGCCAACGCAGGAGGCTTCAGCAAAAGCTGGAACTGCCATGAAAGAGGTATCGGTGCTTTGGCTACCGGCAGGCTCTTCCACGGGCTTGGCGGCATAATCATAAAATCCCCAAGTTTAATAAACATTTCCACAGAATCTTTGGCATCGCCAACCGTTGGCTAACTCGTTTCACGGCGTTCTGCTTTGGCGCTTCTCCTTTCGTTACCTGTCTTAAGGGTATTCAAATTTTCAGTTAAGTGGGGAAAAGTTTAGTTTTTTATCTATCAGTACTTTTCACAAATATTTTTGAAGGTCCATAATCGGTGTATTGTTAAGCTCACATTTCGTTTATAAGTAGTATTATCAATGACTTATGTTAATTATCTATTCCTTTATTTTGATTTGGGCTAATGTCCTAACTTTAGTTGGCAAATTAGTCTCTAGAGAAAAGATTTCTAGGGTATTTAAGCTTCGTTCTTAATCAGCTTTCTTCCTTCTTTTTTGGCCAGTCTTGGTTTTGGTTTTGAGTTGCCGCCCGTGCAGTTCGCTCACCATAAGAGTCTCAGTCGTTGACTCATTTATGACCTGCCACTGCCAGACGACCGGATCCCAAGCTCTCAGCTCCCAACGCTCGGCTCTTGAATGGCAGCCCTTCATGGTGAGCCATCGGCTGACTCCTAGCTCATTTGCAGGCTTTTCAGTAATTAAATATAAAACTGCATTTTTATGTCGCCGCACACCTAGTAATTAAAAGCGATATTAGTTGACGGTACTATTGCATTTCATTTCATTTTCCGCGTCGGGTTAGGCGGTCAATCCGCGATAGAGGAATGCCAGATGACTCTCCAGAGTCCGGACCACCAATTCAAGTTCAAAGTGCTTCTAATGAAAATTTATGGCCTGGCCAAAAACAAGATCAAAGCGCAGTGTTTTCCCACAGCAAAAGTCGGCTCCTTGACATTTATATGGACACATGAGGCAGCTACTTCAGCCAACAATGGGGCGCCACACAAAGAGCTGGGCTGCGGAAAAACAGGGAGAGCAAAACCTGAGAAGTCCACGAAGCATACATAATACAAATAAAATATCTAATGGTGACCCGGTAGCCTTAAATGTCAGCCAGACAATGTATAAACTATAGTGATGTCATATGCAAATACGGGGTGTGCGCTGTGTGTGTGTCTGTATCCTACGGAAGTGTGGCGACACAATGTTGCCGGGGCGTAATTAAAAATAACAGACATGCATCATCGATTCGAGTGACGTCTGCAAGATGGGAATCCCGAGTTGCACTTGACATTTCTCCACTAGATTTTATAACCCAAAGACGCCCTTTCCCCTTTTGACGTTGTGGCCACATCGTAAATTGCAGCAAGATGCACTTGTAAAAATGGTTATCTGCAGCTTAATCAAATTCCTCTAGACTAAAATAAATTATAATAATAAAGGTACTCTATTTTTGTACATATTTCTTAGTTTTAAATTTATTGTATGCTTTTGATTAACCTAATAGAATGGGTATGTATGCTCTTAAAGATTCCCTTTAGTTGCTGTTTTAATAAGGCAAACTTTTATGTTTTTTTATGTTGAACATTCATCATCCAAAATTTAAGGAATATTTCCTTTGTTTAAAAACCAGAACTTCCATTTATTTATAGTGTGACTTTCCGTTTTGTTTCGAGGAAAACAATCATCAAGCGGTTGACAGCAGACAGAAACCACAGGCAAACACTCTCCACCGCCGGCTATGCAGTCATAAAAATTAAGTTGCAAAAATTTCCTTTATCTCCAATGCTTTAAGAAAGCAAAAACAAAACCCAGATGCCACAAACTACAAAATACAATGACGGAAGCTGTAAAAGTTGATCGCCCCGCAAGTGTGAGAGAGCCGAGGCGAGTATGTAACTTTCTGATGGAGATGAGATGACTTGGAGATGCAATTACGTCAACAGAAGTGCCATTACCATGATGATTAGAAAACTGTAAATTGTTAATTCGCTAATTGTTGAGAATCTGGCTGTAAAAAAAAAGAAACTGTTGGAAAATGGCATACACAGAATGAGAGAGAAATTATCATGGTGTCGAGGAAAAGAAAAGCATTGTTACATCAGTTGAAAAGGGATATTTTCTTTTCAATTTTCTTTGAGTTTGCTTATACGAATGATCGTTTGAGTTTTGGTAGATATAATAATAATTTCAAGTGTTTTTTTTGTTTCCTCATATATTATTTCTAAGTTAAGAAGCGAAGACAATAACCTAAAGCACAGCTGCTGCTGCAGAAAAGAAGTGGCACAAATTAAAAATAATAAATCTTTAGGCCACCTTGGACAACCACTTAAAGTGGTAAAAATGCTTAAAAAAACATACAATTACTTGAAAACTTTTAGTTAAAATTAGGAAAAATGCATTGCAACCTGTCAGGGTCATTACTTAAAAGACGAGCAGCGCCCTATGTTGTGTAAATCTTTCAAATGCCTTTCAAAGCGATGCTAAACCAAAAATTGTAGGTTGTTCTCCAGCCGTTTTTTTTTAACTTTTCAAGCATTGTAAATCAATATTTCCACCTAAAGAAGCTCAGACGAAGCCGAGTTTTTATTGCGCAACATGTTGCCGGTGGAAACAGCATTTGGCATTCGAAAAACAACTGAAACACCGAATATACTAAGCACTGAACACTGAAACACACATGGCTCTTAACACGTCAGATAATTGAGTTTTTGGCACAAATTTGCATGAGGCCACAATGGTGATGATGACGATGATGTCTGTAGAAGGAATTCGCCATGAAGTGCACTTGAGACATGTCAAATGGAAGATCAAAGCGAAAGTCAAAAGTGAACCATGAGTAAATCATGAAAAGGCAGTCACCTCAAGGCATTTAATAATGTTCAAAGTTTCAGGTGTGTAATCCTGTGGCATTCATTAAGGAAATAATTACATCAAAATCTGTTTAATCGAATACTTCATTAATTAAATAAAAGGTTGCTTGACAACCCATATAATATAAAATATTTTGACTAGCAAATCGACTTTAAACAACTCTTCTTAATATCTTAATACTGCCACTTTCTTAATACTTATTCCCCTACGTATTTTCAAGACTATTTTCTCGTTAAAGCTTGAAAGTAGTTGAACTTATTGATTAAGGGTTGACTTCTCTTTACCCCCATCTCCATCTCCATTAACCTGCTCCAGTTGGCAGGCCACTCGAACTCAGGCTTGACACGCTTTCGGGCTGGGAAGTTAAGCCAGTTTCCGGGGCAGTCCACCCAACTTGACTAGCCTCGAGGTGCGACCATTATGTCCCGCCTGTCCAGGGAATCCGTGTCATGGCACGAATTTCCAAGTCGGAAGTGTCGGCACCTAACAAAGTACAGGCAGTGCCCAAGCCCACCAAGCCAAGCCCAGACCACCACCCACAGCCCACATTTTCGATGGGCTGCACCATTGCCATATCAATTCGATTTCCTTGCCATGTCGTGCAAGGCTGCATATGCACTGATATAATTCTTAAATCTTAAAATAAAATAATGGTATTATTCAGTTATACCAGCTAAAATAAACATCTTAAAATTAAAGCGTTTCAGAGAGCTTCAGGCAACTTAAAGAAGTTGAAGTCAAGGTTCTTTACTCAAGAAACTTACTTACCATTTAACTACTTACCATTTAACTTGAATATATTTATATTTTGTATTTAATAGTTATTCAAAATCTCTTTTCTTAATATTTTTCTTAACACTTACATACCCATTTTTCTCAGTTTATTGTGCATGTGTTTATGGCGAATATCCTTGTAAATCGGCACGCCAAACAAAAACTTTACCTTCTGTTGCCTTTTGTTTTGTCACGTTACCGGTGGCCCTTTACCTTTTAGCCCTTATTGTTGATTTCAGACTGCGCTTTTTGGCAGTGCCAGGCGAAAGGCTTTCCAATGGACTAACCTTGCCAGGCTGTGATTGAGGTGCCAGATGGCAGGTTGATTTGATTATTGATTGCCATTCATAAATTTGGAAATTAAAACAATTTTGCTGTATATAGTTTTTGTGAGTTTTTGATAAGGTTACGACTGTGAATTGGGGTTTTGCTTGGTTGCAGTCATCGCTAAATGTTTTTCAAACTTGTTTATTTAAGTCAAACTTTTGTTTTGGGGTAAGCAAAAGTTTTAAATCCATATCCATACCTCAAAAAAGTAAAAACTAGAACATATAAGTATAAATATAAAGTGAAATGAAAGGGTATTTAGAACACACACATAACCCAAATTTAAAGAATAGATTACAGGTTCTCTGTGTCTCTAATCCGGCGATAACAGAACAATGGAGTATCAGTGCTAATAATAGAACTGCCAGCAACTACAAAAGACAATTAACAATTATGGAAATGCCAGTAGAACCTGTCGGGCCAATTACCGGACAACACCCACGTAATAGTCACCTGTTAAGAGAGGAGACCAGCCGGGGGTCAGGTACAAGGAAGGGCAACCTGTAACGAGTCTGTGAGTCGCCGTTGCCGCCTACTCATCTCATTACCTGGACACCAGGTGAGCAAACACAATTAATGAAACCGCGCTCACATGGCATCACAGTTTCTATTTGTAAACAAAAAAAAACAAAAAACAAAAAACAAAAAACTGTAAAATACTCGGATTTTTTTCGGACTGACTGCGGCTTAAAAAGGTGTTAATGAACGGCCCGAAGGCATTTTTGTTTTAGACTCTTGTTGACACAACAGCCGGCGATTTCTAGGGAGCGAAACGGAATGGGCACAATAAACAATTGTTCGACTTTATGGAATGCTGAATATCTCTTTTATTTTTTCTTGAGGTTTTTGGCACCGCCATAAAGGTCAGGCTCAGCCTCGTAGCTGTGAGCCGTGAGCTGCAAAGAGGGTTTGTTCTGGGACCCCACCTAGAAACCATGATGAATCTAATTAAAATGCAATTCATTGCGGGATGCCTCGCTGTGCGCATCAACTGGAATGCAAATCGAAATATTACCCAATAGGAAGTGCATTCGGGAAAATAATAAAATCATCAGCCACAATAACAAACAGTCGGGGTAGCCGTCCGCCGCCGCTGGCAAAACAAACCCAAACCCAAAATCCGTCCAAATCATAATGCACCGCAGAGAAAACCTCCATGGCCCCCGCAACCAAAAAGCAGCAGCATCCACTGCAGCAGCAACATAAAAAACAGCAGCAACAGTTGCCATCTCATCCAGGCCGAGATCCAAGCAACGAAGGCGTTGAAAATTGTCAAAGAACGCGCCGCATAGAGGATACACTGGTCAGAGCTTGTAAAGTATTTCGAAAAGAGTTTTGGAATTAAAATTGCATTTTTTTTTTAAGCAATTATTTTTGATACAATTGATTCTGTTCCATGCCAAAGAAAGCCAAACATCAATCTAAGCTTTCATTGCATTATTGTTGCAGGCCAAACAGAAGCTTAGATTTTTAATATTTATATATTAATTTAAAATTCAAACTGAAAAACTTTTCTAAAAAACTAAAACGTAACCGTTGGTAAAAAATCGGATCATTTTTTTATGCATGAGATAATTAAAACGAATCTGCAGTTGATGCAATTATAATATGCTATGATTTATAAGGTCGGAAAGGACTTATAAAAGCGTTACAATTTTCCGACTAAAGTTAAAATATTTTGCAACGATATATGTACAAATAAGCTAAGATCCTGATACGTAACAAAATTTAATTAAGGTATAGGTGAAGTTTTATAATTCTATTGGTTTTCAAAAGTGGTCACAACCATTAATCTTAGACCACTGTGAGCAGTGGGCACTGCTCCAACTGCTGCCGGATTCAATATTCGATTGTTGGCAGTCATGACTCAAAGCATTCAGAAAGCGGCAAGACTTCGACGCCGCCCGCCCGTTGCATGCAACATCATCTCTCATCGCTCGGCATCTCCTCAGCATCTGCAAAGCAAAGCGAAAACGGTAAACTAACAGGCGTTGCATTTGGGAAACCAGGAGAGGACCAACCTCAAAAGTGCGCACCTTAAAAATAATCTTTAGACGTGTTGGCTGCTGGCCCCGGCTCCAAACTCCGAATGCAACTGGTGGAAAACAGTAAATGAGGAAAATAAAGGGGGGAAAAATTGTTGCCAATCGATTTCGCGAAATAGAAATAAGCGGCATCCAATATATACAATATATACAGCATTCAATGTGCAACTTGCTAAGCTCTGTGCCCAGCCAGCACTCATCGGCATCTCGGCATCGTCACAGTCATCGGTCCAACTTGTTGACATTTGCAGCATTTCGGTTTCAATAAAATATAAGTAGAAATAGTTTTTCAGAGTGCGATCGACTGCATTTAGTGGGGCAGCAGTTGCAGTTGCAGCAGCAGCAACAGCAACAACTTGCAACCTGCAACAAGTGCAGGCAACTTTTTCAGATTATGCCACTGCAGTAGATGGCATAACGGGTTGGGTCTCTGCAAAGCCAAGAGCTCTCCCTTCATCCCACTTGGTTATCGGGGTTTTTGGGAGGGTTTCACCTGCATCTACACACAAATATTTAAAAAAAGAAACTAAAAGAGACTATAAACTAAATATAAAGCTAAATATAAAGTCAATCAATCTCCATCTGTGTTGTTCCTAGGAATATCTAAAGAAGATATTATAGACTCATAGGAAATAAAGAATATGGCCAGGGTTTTAATATACTAACTTAAAAATTCGGAGTTGAACACTCATGATACGATTTAGAGCTCTATAACTCCACCGACTAACCCTTAAAAATATAAAAAGAATCGCATGGAAATAGACAATTTTTTAACCCTATCCCCCGCCCAATCACACCCACAAAAAAACCCTATCAAGTTAAACCTATAATCATCGGCATTAAAGCCATCGTGCCAGGAGACCACCCAGTTGTCAGACGATATTTTCCAATTAAAAACCGGAAGACTGCTAAATTATTGCATTAACCGAGCATAAGCCTTTAATTGCCCCCAAAGAATCGCTCCTCAGAGACTGACATAAATCAACGATGAGTGTTTACGTTGAACTCAAATAGTTGTTTGGGCCAGCAGGGAAATCCAAATCCTATTAATCAGCAACGGCGGCTAAAATCAGGCAATGGAGAAATGAATACCCAACCAACCTAATGCTAAATGCCGACAAAAGATGACGAACCGAGATCCCAAACCAAAAAAAAAACACAATAAGAAACAATCCCTGTGTAGACGCCGTCACCTATGTGGCTTTGATTCTGACACCCGGCTACGGTTTCCGATCCGGTCCAATCCTACTCCTCCGCCTCCTCGTCTGGCTGGCCGGCTGTTAATTGCGTCTAATAAGCAGTTTGGCGCTGTTCTCACAAAACGCCAACGACACGCGGAGGAGGAGCCATAGGCTGACCACTCCGAAATAAAAAGATATATATATGTATATACAACATATACACCCATGATTAAAGTCGTGCTCATTTGAATCTCCATGAGCGGCGGCTGTCGGTTAACTGCTGCCAGTTGCCAGGTTGCCAGGTTGCCTGCTGGCACTGCTGCCTGTTAATCTCAAGATCAACACATCGAACAGTGGTCTCTGCCCAGGGGTGAGGTATCTTTCTGGTGTCGGGGGAGTGGAATCCTCGCCAGACAGCGGCTCCATAAAACAAATATTGCTTCGTGTACGCTAACTAGTAGTAGTAGCCTTCCCATCCCCATCTCCAACTCCATCTCCATCTTCATCTCCATCGCATCTCGGGCTTTATTGAAAAGTTTTTGATTTCTTGCTCAATTCTGGGGCCGAGAGAACTTTGTTTTATTGATTTTCGGTTGAGTTTCGCTTGTAGATTGTTGTATTTTTTTCTGTACAGAAAATCTAATCATGCAATAAATTGGCCAATTGTTTGAGCAGGCAGCTTAGGAGCCGCCATCTGTTAACAATGGGCCCACTGAATACTGGTCAATACAAATACAGATTTCAGTATTTCAGTCGACTGCCTTGCACATTTTTTTTTTGATTTATAAGCCGGCGATTGAATTAAATATTGAATCGCCTGTAATTGATCGTTTTCAGCCTTGTAATTAGCATGTGGGAATTTGGGGCTACCAAAAGACTGGGAAATGTGGCTAACAAGGTGAATAACTTTACATAAAAATATATTTACACTTGTATATATTAAATGAAAAGTTTCTTGAAGCTTAATACCTATAAATTCAATTCAGTTTTCCTTTACAAAAAAAAAAACCATTTGATTTCCCCTAGAAATAAATCGAGAAATCACCAAGCTAATTTCATATTTCACCTTTTTTCCCCATTGCATTGCAAAATATATAAAAACTTTGGCTTTGGTTTTCCCTCCTTCAAGGTTGCTTATGTGTGGCTTTGCCGGATCAGTGAAAAGCCATCTTAAACTCAAATCCAGCGACAACTTGTATCTGGGTTATCGCCGTGTGTTTTGCATTTCTTTGCCATTTCCAAGTTAGCCAGCCCACGGATTTGAGCCAAGTCGAGGCTTATTGCAAGCCGCAGAAACCGAAAGAGCCGCAGAAAAAAAACTTAAGAGATCCAGCCGGAAAAGCAAATCCAACTCAGCCAGAGGAAGACACAATTAATGGCACACCTTGGCACGATAAAAAGGAAAACTCAGTCAGTGCAAAACGACACAAATATTTTATCAAGCCTGAGAGAAATGTAAGCAGCAAAAAATGTAAAATTAACACAAGGAAAAAAACCTAGGGAAAGGAAATCCACTTGTTGATTTTTCAGCAAACAGCAAATTCAAATATTATTTTATTAATAATGTATTTTTGTATGTAAACAACACTCTATTGATCTTTAAATAATTTTTTCTTATTTACAATACCTTTAACAGATTTTCTTCTGTGTAGAAAAACTCTTATTTTCTGAGCCTAAGTTGAAGTTGAGAAGGAGAGTCGGGACACACTTCAAAAGATGACAAAAACCAGCCATGAAAATCAAGTGCCACGAGGCATCTGGGGGAAAAATGGGGTAGGGCCGCAAAGAAAAGAAAAACTCCTCAGGCCCACTGCATGAAGGGGAGAGGCCGGGAAAGAGGAAAAGCCGCTGCTCAGCGATGCGAACGATATGGCAGGAAGCTGCAGCAGTTATCGTGTCGAGCAAATAAAATAAAAATAATAAACCAATTATGCACTTTGCCACAACATTGACTGGAAAAAGTGAGGCACTTCGTCTGGGGGTTTTCTCTGCCCTCGGAGGAACTGCTGCTGTGGTCAGTGGTGGACCAGTGGAACATGGAAATTAAATCAACAAAATGTGTAACTAAAAGATGACTACCAAAGATAGTCGCAAGCGAGATAGTTTCCCCCACTCCGCTGGGCTAATTTAACTAACCAGAGATGAGCCGCAGATTGCATTTGGGGGCTGGGCCTCCAGCATGGGCTTGGGAGGACCCTACCATCCGACTCCTCCTTGGCAAGTGCCTGGTATCTGTGGTGTAGGTTGTCGGCTTGATTTGCCATACATAGTTTGGCCTAGGTAGTTGCCTGGGCGGGCGTTACAATCTCGGGTCATTCCACAAAAGCGGAGGAGGTCACCAGCCACATTCCCCGCCTGGGTTTCACTCTTTAAGAAAAAAAGGTTTCACTCCTCGTTGGCACTGGAGTTTGCCTTGCTTTGTTGCTGTTGCTGTTGCTGTGGTTACTAATGAAGCCCCCAACTCCAACTCCATCTCCATCTCCATCCATCCGACAACAAGCTCTGGCATCCCATCCTCTAGCGATAGTTCCTCTTAATCTAGCCAGGCCGCCATGTCGATATTGTTATTGTTGATGAGCCAGCGATGATAGCCCGAACTGAAGGCCTGACGACAAACATCAGGGGCCAGGTCTTTGTTTATCGTGCATGAAGTGTTTAGTATTTTTCGGTCTCAATGCAGTGACAACGAGTCTATGGACTTTTCTATCTACTTTGTTAGAAATTATGATAAGCGATTTCTAAAGAAGTTACCTGTTGAATGTGATAACTTGAATTCATATTAATTACTGTATACATCATCTATCTATCTATCCTTAAACAGTCACCCTACCAAATTGAGAGTTCTACTGAAACCAAACCCTTATAGACCGATAAGCAGGGCATTATCCTCGTCGTTACTGTATGCCAAGTCTACTTAATTTTGCCTTCGTGTCCCTAGGTACAAATTATCTGCAACAATGCAATGGGGCATGCCAGCATTTTGGGAAGCTTAGTTTGGTAGGTGGGTCTGTTTGGTTTGCTCTCGGTCTCAGTCCCAGTCCCAGTCTCAGACTCAGTTTCAGTTTCGGCATCAGTCTCGGCCCAACCCCCCTTTTGAGCACCATGTAAATATGTGGCTGCGAATTTGTCTTGGTTTTGGGTCTTTGGGGTAATTAGTACCCCTCGAGGCAGAGTCGCAACAGGTTGATGGCTGTTTGGTCGTAGGGCCCTGGGTCTCGGCTTGTGCTTAAATATGACATTTGTTGCCGTTTTGTTTGATGTACACTCGAAATACATTGCAAACCGATGGAAAATATTTGCTTAAAGGTGAAAGTTTGTAGGTTGTCGCTTTGTCTCTTCCTCGGTGGCCTGTCAAAGCCTAATGGATTTAAGGCGAAACCGAAAGTTATTCGAAGAACCGGCAATTAGAGATGCATTTTTTTCGGGAGGGGACTGCAGTGGTAGTTGAAAGGGTCTGTCAAAGGTCTAGACAGACAGTCGATTAGGTAAAGATTGCCCACCTACAAATAATTCTTTGGAGAGGGGGATTTTCTGCACAAAAAAATACACCAAAAAAAAAGGAAAAAGTGCATAAAAGTGAAAGCTCATTGGGGAATCAAATGCATACATTTCATCTTCATCTGGCAATGTTTGCCTACCCGGGTTATTGAAATTCAATGTAAATCTATCGCGATATGTCATACAGGCGAGGAAAATGCGCCGACAGGTTCAAGACAACCAAATCCGTAACCACATCCACATCCAGCCTCGAATTTACCTGCATCTCAGGTGCTCCAGCGGCGAAAGGCAGCAGCATTGTCAGCCCGGCTCCATCGTCATTCACATCGACATTTGGCCAATGCATTTTGCAAAAACACACACACTCCACGTACAGACATAAGCTGATAAATGCATTTAATTCGAGTCAGCCGAAAAAAAAGGAAGGTGCACTTGGAAGAAAATTGTAGCCAAAAAAATAGGATGAAAATAATTTAAAATCCAGAGCATGCAAGCGCAGTCTATATATTTTAAAGTCTTTAAACTTTTGCGAGTAAGAAAGCGTAACCTTCTTCGCAAATGTAAGAGTGTAGCTCATCTTATTATAAAATATCCTTAGCTCTCGGCTTTCATGGCTTATTCCATTTGATATATTTTTTTGTGCAAGTGCAACCGAAACGAAACCGTGGCGAACCGAACCGAATCGAAACTTTCAAGAGTCAGTTTTTCCTACTGCAACAGGTTGCACAGTTGGCGAATTGCAAAACTTGTCAAACGCAAAACGCAATCGATACGAATATCAATCAAATCGTGGAGATAAACTACGCGTCCGAGTCACCGAGGAGACCGAGACCGTTGACAACCGTGGGCAGCCGCCTGGAAGATCGTGGAATCAATGGGGCCACATTTATGGCCGGTCGCTTATGCATATGAAATTGTCTTAAGATCTTTTAACGACAGCTCCCCAATCCGGAAGCGATAAATACTTTGTGTCTTGTGGGCTACCTATTTGGATTATGTTTTGTCTTTTTTTTTATTTCTATGTATAATTGTGACTCAGTCGAAGCGACATCTTCGACATTAATTCGAGTTTTATCTTATTTTAAAGATACTTTTGTAAAGACTCTTTTGTCTTGCCTGCGAGTCTGGATTCGAATCCAAGTCAGAGCCAGGAGTCTGGGGGAATCAGCGACTGGAGCTATTAAGGTATTTGGGTCACCATTTATCGGTGGTTTTCTGGTCTCCGTCTCTGTTTTCTTGTCTTCGAAAGATGCTCACATTGGGCCACAAAATTAATTATGACAGTTTATTTATTTAATTATTTTTAGAGGATTTCAAAGGGGAAACCGACACAGCTAAAGGAACGCTAATTATGTTGTGACTCAGGGAGGGATTAGGATGGTGTGTTGAAAGGGATTTAAGTCTGTGACAAACTGCGAAAGACTTTCCTGAAATATATGGGAGATATTGGATATAACTTAAACAAATTATAAATAGTTTTTAGGCGATAATAAGTCCACACCTAAAGGATCCACCACTGAATAATTGATATGTCTTTGGTTTCTTTAACCCAAAAATCAGCGTAATATTCGGCAGATCCCCTGATCATGTTGAAGTGCAAGAAATTTCCTTAATGTGAACGTATCAACACAGGCCAAACTCTTCTCTTTCCACATAATTGAGTTAAACTTTAAGACATCCTTCTTAAAAGTAAATCCTGAGCGGTAACAAAAAAGAAATCGGCGATAATTATGATGGAGTATGGAGCTCATTTCCAGCACTCAATGAGCGGTCGCTGATCTTTTTATTTTTTTTTTAAGGCGAAACTGAAAAAGATGAGGGACCCATCGCCGTGAAGGAGATACTGATTCCTGCACCGGAAATGTAAGCGCCGATCAGAAAAAGTTGCCAAATGTTAATTCAGCCTGCAGCTTTTCGATCGTTTCTCGAGGCAATAGAAATACCCGAGGCGAAAAAAGAACCATCCTCCAAAAGGGTATAAAGAATCACTTTTTTACTGTACAAAATTACGAGGTTTGTGAACATCCCGACATATTCTTTTTTGTATTGAAACCTGCAGATTTTTATGGCATCAATTTTGTGAGTAATAAAGTCAAGTGTTTAAGTTGAGCGCTTTGGTTTTATATAGCAAGGAGTAAAGTTGGCTAAACGCCATATTTTACGGCCTCGATTTCGGCTTATTTTCACCGGATAAGTCGCACAATTTTTGGGGCCTTAATGAGCTGCGACGTTTGTCTCATTGACTCCTTCTACTTGGCCTGGACTAATCTGTTTCCGAACTAATTAGGCTACACGCGAAACGGAGCAGGGAACGGAGATAAACAGAGTTCAGTTCAGAAATGCGTTTCACCGGACCTCTGTGTTCTGTCGCTGTTTTTTCTGTTTTTCTCGTTTCGGCTTTAAGGAGCATTAATTTTAAGCACATTGTCCAAAAACAGCGCCAGGTCAGCCAGCAGTTGTGGGAAACAGGGAGAGTAAAGGGTTAAGCGGAATGGGTTAAGCGGGACGCATGACGATTGCGGTGCGATCCTCACGAAGCCGCCTTCAAAAGCTGTCAAGTTAGCGATCCCCACAACACAGTCCCAGTTGCAGTCCCCGTCCAGGTTTCTGTTTCTGTTGCTGTCTCTCCAGTCGAGCCAAGTCGAGTCCTACTACTCCCTCCCAGACCAATTCTCCAGGTCCAGGTCCAGCTCCAGTCCAGTTCCAGTTTGCCGCTGCGTTGCTGCTTCTTCTGTCGGTTAATGTCATTATCAAGATCGTTTGCTTTAATCTGCATAAACAAATCAAATAAAGTAAAGCCCCGGTCTGGCAAAAGTGGCGCAGCATCAGCATCAGCAGAAGTTAACTCTGACTTTTTCCCCTTGGACTCCTGGCCAGACTCCCTCTTTGAGCCATACACTTGAGGAATGTTAAACGCAGTTTGCAGTTATTTCATGATAAAATATTTAAAATGAATATTAAAGTTTTTTATATTTATAGATCTTTATGTTGGTGTCAGTTATGATCTGAAGTTTGTGATTGTTAATAAGCTTAGTTATGTTTACAAGTAAGAAAGTTAAATTTCGAATGTGTAATCTATCACAACTAAAAGTTCTTATAGGGCTAACCAATCTGAATTTTAAATTCAATATTTTTAACTCCTTATAAAATTTAAACAAAAATGGGGTAAGCTAGTTGGATCATCTGACATGACTAGAAGGGTATGAATATTCGTGAATAATTTATAATTAAGTTAGGTTGCTAACTTTGAGTATAAGTTTGTAGATATTCTTAATATAATTTGCTGTCTCATTTTAAATTATAATTGGATTTCATTGCAATAAGATAATTAATTGCAAAATAAATTGCATCTATATACATGATAAAATAGGGATGGTTAAGACTTACCTCAGTAGAGATATCATGGTATCATCAAAGTGGGCTTCTTCCTGGTTATCCAGATGTATCACATTGCCCAGGTAATATTTTTGGGGTCGAAGGGTAATCACTATCACTATCACCGTAGATGTAAACACTAGGTAGGGCACGGACAGAATGAGGCCAGCGCTACGGCAGTGCCTCTATTTATAGTCCACGAGCAAAGAGAACAGAGAAAGTGAGAGCGAGAGAGAAAGAGCTATCTCTAGAGATAGAGAGATAGATAGAGAGAAATACATATACCGAAAATAATAGAGTTAATAGAGCAAGAGAGAGAGAGTGTCAGAGAGGGAGAGAGAGAGATAGAGAGACTGAGAAACAAAGCGATATAGAGTTGCAATTCGCTCATAAATAATTAATACAATATAAATTGTTTATATTTACTTAAAAAAAAGCAACGAAGTAATAAATACTTTAAATATATCTACCGATACAAATTAAATTTATAGTTTTACACTTACAGTTTTGCATTTTCTTTTAAATTTAACGATCGTTTCTATGGCTGATATATGATATAGTCGTTCGATCCGCTCCATTCCGACTTATATTAATATATTAAAGAGAGTATAAAGAAGACTAACTGCAAAGTTGCATGCATATAGCATTAAAATTGAGAGACTAGTTTGCAAAGGATCTTCTGATTAAAATTGCAAGGGTATAGAAACGATAGGTACTATCTTCTTAGATCTCTTTTTATTATTTATAATTATTCGAAATATTGAAATTTATATTTTTGTTGTAGTGTACCTGTCCAACTGTTTCTTCTCTCCGTCAATACATCGCGTTGGTAAATGTTGTAATTGTTGTTGCCTCTGCGATGAGTTGTGTGCCAGGGAGTGAGTTTGGAGCTGCATCGGGATGGGGGTAAGGCTGGAAGAAGGCTTAGGATTGGGATCGACTTGGTCATTGTCATCTGAAATTGGTAAAGCACGCAGCGGCAAATTAATTAGAACACCAGTTGGATATTGTTCCAGCTGAGATTCTTACGAAACTTACGAAAAGAAACAGTAAGGGAAAGGATATAGGATATAAGAAAATACCCTGCCAGGGAAGAGGCAGCAATTATTATTATGAATAAGCTTTCTGATATCTACCTTAAATATATTATTAAGGTCAGTAGAAAAATACTAGATGTATACGTTTTACGTTTTAAAGTCATTTTGTGCTAATCATAAATTTAGTTTATATGTATTAGCTTGAATAAATCTTTAATAATTACTTCTCCAATTTGTAATGTACACTTTTCCCTCTAATATATTATGTATTAGCTAAATTCTTAAAATCCTAACTTTTTTCATTGCATTCCCTTGAAAAATTTTATGACACGCATCTGAATATGCGTAAGATAAACCTCAGCCGAACTTTGTTGCACTGGCCAGAATCTCCTCACTCCACGCAACGGGGCCGGTCTCTGAGCCTGCTGATGGGGATCTCGGCAGTTCTCCCGCCTGCTTTCGCCTCCCAATTCTCCAGCTCCAAGTCCAACTCCACTCCAGTTCCCTGCCACGTACCCAACTCATGAGGACAGAGCCTCGAGATAATGACCACCTATAGAGCACACGCAGCATACCGGAGGAGATACACAGGCGGGTGCACGAGAAATCCCAGCAAAGATTGGGAAAGGGCTGGCTGGGACCTGCAACCACGACTGAATCGGGGACTGACACCGGGCAGGAGACTGCGACTGGAACCTGCTCATGCTGAGAGATCCGAGTTTGTACTTAGTTAAGGCTTTCTCGCCGATCGTCGCCGGCTGATTCCAGTGACGACCTTTGAAGAGCGAACACCATACGCCATATACCATATACACCATATGCCATGGCCAGGGCCAAGGTACTTTTCTTGATCTTAGAAGTGGCCCAGTGGTTCGGGTCCCAGCAAGTTGCTAAAAAATTACACGTGAGTGGGGGTACACAATGGCACTGAAAGAAAAAGGAGCTACACTTCAAATATATTAAATAACAAAGTATAACCCAAACTTAAAATTAAACATCAATGATACTTAGTTTAAATACCCTACACCTTATAACTTAAAAGCTATAAGTATCGGAATAAAATAGAATCAATTATTTTCGGTGCATAAAATCAAATATGGCATTAAGATCGAACCACGATCCATGCTGTGTTGCTCACGTTCGCCTCATAACTTCCTCCCCATCCGTATCCCGTATCCTTACATTTTAGATTCCATATCCCCCGGAATCCAGAATCCCAGACACAAACGGTCCTCCTCCCTTTCCCCAAATGAAGCAGCAGCAGGTTAATGAAATGCGTTTCGGCCAAAGTTTTCAATGATGTTGTTGCTGTTCCTTTGGGCCTCTCAGGGTGCTCTGAGCCCATCCTTTGGCTTTATTGCATTCACTTTCGGTGCCCCATTCGACTGGCTTAATGTTTCAATATTGTCGAAGGCCCCGGCCAAAGGATGATGATCAATGATTGTTAGCTTAGCGTGTGGCCATGCACGGGTAATAAGTTAAAGTCAGCACAAAGGTAATATTTCTGCGGTCATGCTTAAGATACAAATTGTTTTTGAACGGGAGGGCTACATGGTGGGTTCAAAAGGCACACGAGGATTTGGCCAAAATCGAAAGCAACGTGAGGGGTCTGCCACAGGTCTTATATAGCTTCATTCGAGTGTTGTCCTCTATGGGATTTTTATTCTAAACTAATTTCGAAATAACACACAAAATCAATGTTATTCATACGATAATTAAATTGTTCAGGAAACCCCAGCCAAATTGGAGTTCCCTCCCACGAAAAACGGCCTAAAACGGATTCCTGGAAGCGAATTCCTACAGTTGGAGCTGCCACACCAACATCCTCTCTATCTATGACTCATCAACACCAACCAAGTCCAAACTCAGGTCCAAATACGAATCGCCACGAATCTCTTGCCTGCGGGCAATCTGTCAACTGGCGTCAGACGATCTTAGACAACGTTGGGACCCGGCCAAAAGAGGGTCTCAAATGGCGAACTGGGCAAGCCAAGGAGTGAGGCTTGGCAAGTGGGAAAGTGGTTAAAGCCAGGGCCCGAGGCGATTTATACCGCGTTACGCGTAGACGCGGATAGTAGGAGTCTTGCCTGGTGACGATGAAATGCAGCGATGGAACTGAGACTGGGACTGAGACTGGGACTAGGACTGTCTTGCTACTGGTATATATCTCTCTTTTCACCGTTTGCTCTGCCCGAGGCTATCAATTGCCCAAAAATGCTGCACAAATTGAAACGTTTGACTATATTTGGGTCAGTTAAAGTGATCACATTAACAAGTCAATAGGAGTGCAGCATCCTTTTAGGGCATTGCACGTCAGCCAAACGGGATGGGGTTCGGTATGGGGATGGTGGAGTGCCACCGAGATAAGTTGGTCATGTCTTTGAAGCAGGAGCTGAAGTTGGAGCTGGAACTGGAGCTGGAGCTAGAGCTTGATGATGTCACTGTGGAAGGGGCGGTGGTTGACACAATCAGATTGATGTGGCTCCTTGGACACCGATACCGGCCAACTGGCCAGGCCTAAAGGTGAGCAAAGCGTGCGAACTAGATAGGGTTTGTGCCCAAGGGAGCTCCTTAGTACCTTAGAACAGCCAAGGTGATTCCTTCCAATTGCACTTGTTGGTATCAAGAGCTTAAAAAGTGGTCAGTTGGTTAAGTTTAATCCTATAAAATGTGTATAAATTTCTTTATGAACTACTAAGAAGGAAAGGAAATGCTAGAACCCTCTTTTCAACCCATACTTAAATTCAATACTTCATATATTATTCCTTACTTCCTTATTTTCTGTAATATTTTGCTAAAAAAATATGAGAAAATCCTGAAACCTAGAAGACCATAATTCAGGATGCCCCACAACGTACCCCCATATTAAATATGTGCGATCTTGGCAAAGAATAACCTTAAAAACATTTAATCTGACAAAAGAAATAAATAAAAGAATTAACATTTACTTTTAAGTACGCACACAAGTATGCAGCCAGCTTCTACTTCTCCTGCTCCTGCTGCAGCTCCTTCTGCTCCTGTAACATGACCACCCGCGACTCCTTATCCACAGCCACAACGATGACGGCGAGATGAACCAGGGACACAGATACAGATACACACTACACTACACACCGCCAGAAAGAGCCATGTCCGAAGCATTTTTGAAACATGCGAATTGCTTGTACGTGACACGCAACAGCAAAGGGAACGACAGCGGGCCACAAGGAGCGCGAGATGAGTCGCAGTCGAAGTCGGGATCGGGATCGGGATCGGTGTAGGGATGCTGCTGTGGCTCAGAGAATGCAGACGGCACCCAAGACGATGGGACCGCAAAAAGAGACGACCATGTCCAGTCAACCACTTAGCCATGAAAGCGGTAACTACATGCAACAGATGAAGCATGCGCTGGGGCATGCAGCAAGCAAGCAGCGAGCAGCATCACAGTCAACAGCAAAAGGTGAAGGTAAAAAGGCAAAGTTAAATGCAAAGGTAAGGCCAAGAGTAAAGGCAAAAGGTAAAGTACTTGGAATGTGGCCGTAGCAAGGAGCAGAAGCTGCAGCAGCAGCAGACGCGGCACGTCGCCTTGGATCACACCGATGGATGCTGCGTCGGGAACAATGGTCACAGTGGCGTGAATCCTTAAACAGATCTCGCACATCCTTGTCCATTAAGGAAACTCACCTTGAATAAGCTTAGCGGTTTAAGATAGTTACACTTCTGTTACTTCCATAAAATCCTTTTATGTCTAGGATCAATCAATCTAACCATTTCATATAATTAAAAAAAAAACATATTAAAATGAATGTTTTAAATATGTTAATCTAAACATCTCTCTTGTCCCACTGTGCAGCGATGCTCAATGAAATTTATTTGGTGATGGTTGAGCGAAGCGTGAAGTTGACTGCCGCAGAAGCCCCCGCGAAAAAACCAGAAAGGAGTCTCCATCTCCATCTTCCTTACCTCCGTCAATGCTCCCGTCTGTTCCTTTGGGTTGGTCCATTCGCGATCAATTTAATCCCACAAATAATATGCCTGGGCATTGGCCAGAATTTGCTTTCGAGACGCGAGTAAAAATAAGTAAATATGGAATAATCGGTTTGTGTGTTCCATAAACATTCCACAAAAACACAAATCTGCACGATTTCTATAAAACAGACTTACGAGATACCCTTTGAAAATAATAGTATAACTTAAAATTAAAAATAATCATACCTAAGCTTTAAATAGTTCATGGTAAAATTTGATACAGTTGGGTTTTAAGTATCTTTTGTTATATTTAAAATGTATCATTTTTTGACATAAAGAGGAAAATTACAAAATCCATTCATTTTGTTATATCTATACAAATATATAAGTTTATTTTTACCAACCTTATACCCTTATACCTTATACTGATTTCAGCGATATCAAGGCTCAGAAAACTGGGCGGGAGAGCTCAGCTCCCACCTTATCGCCCGCTGGAGATCAGAAAGTGTGTGACCAAGGGAGCTTCTCCAGGAAGTACACGTAACACACTGAACAAAAATTTTTAACTTAATATATGACTAAATAAAGTATAACCGGATCAAAAATATACTTGACAAGAAAGGAAGCTAATTTTCGAAAGCTGAAGTTTGTACAGCATATTTTAAAACAACTTATCTTTTTTTACACTTGCAAAGGTTTTATAAATTTAATCAAAAGATTGTAACTCTGTGAAGGATTTATTTCCGACCCTACATATCATATATATTCTTGATCAGCATCAACTGGCGAGTCGATCTAGCCATATCAGGTCGAAAAATAAATTTTCGAAAATTTTTCAAAATTCCAAAATTTTATTAACCCTCTATAAAATTTTGGAATTTTGAAAAATTTTAATTTAAATTTGTCAAAAATTGGCCAAAATTTTAATTTTCAAAAATATAAATCTGAGTATGCAGATTTATTAACCTTATAAAAACTAACAAGAAACAGCTTTCCGAATTAAAATGTATGATTTTTTGGTTATGAGTTTTTTAAGATTTGGTTTGTTGAAAAAAAGTGTCATAAAAATATGGATTTGAAGCTTAGTTAGGATCAATATCCAATTCAATTGCAAACTGCAAGGGTTTCCTCAATTCAATAGCCTTAATAAAGCATTAATATTATAAGAAAGCTCTTATATGGACATAATAGTCCCTGATTTTTTCTGTGTGCATTTGTGAGTAAGAGTTTGAGTTGGAGTTTATGCGACTGCTTTGCATTTCTTGGAAATTATTTCCACTGGTCAACCTGTGCAATGGACAACAAGGGACTGCTGACCCCAATCGCCTGCTCTTTCACTTTGACACTTGTCCGCATCTGCGTCTGCTTCCACATCCACTTCCAAGTCTATATCCACATCCAAGTCCACGTCCATGTCCACATCTGCGTCGGAGTCGGCGTCGGCGGTGATCCCAAGAAAATTACGCTAATTTCGAGAGCCACTTACGAATTGAATGCCTCGGCCGGACTCCGGCCAGCATCTGGGATAATCGGCAGAGTTGAAAAGGCAATTACATGGACCGGGGAAGAGACGCGGCGAGGAGCTGCTCCAATTTTCCTCCAATTTAATTGGCCTTTACACCAAACGCTTCTGCAGCAGGAGCAGCACGTCGCTCGAATCACTCAAATGTCACCATAAATTCCGCGCATGCGCACACATCGGTATGCCTATTTTTGGGATCTCTTCTCTTTCACCGGTCGCTGCTCCGGTTACCACATCCACATCCACATCCATATCCTCGCCACCACGACAACTGTTGGACGATCTTTTGTTACCATTTTACCATTTACCATGTGCAGCTCTCCTGCTTGGCGCTTACAAGCTGCCTATTTTGGGCGTGGGGCCGTTTCGAGCGAACCATTTCCACCGACTGACTCTCATTTACGCCGTCCGAAAATGTGGCCAAGTGTGAATGTCCAATTAGCGGGGTTGTGCCACAAATGGTCAGTGGACTCCCAAGTGGGTGGCAGCCAAGCGACGCAGTCAGATTGAGTGGTCAGGAGAAGCGAATCCACATCTGAGTGCAAATGCCAAGTTCACATCCACTCCCAAGACAAATAATACGTTTTAGGTTTGAGTTTGTACTTGAGAAATATTCGATTCTTGGAAAAGCTTGGAAATAAAGTTTATTTCAAGTAGAATCTATATTTAAAAGACTGGAAATAGTTTATTTAACGGATTATGCCACATTCACAGTAGAAGGAAGAGTTAGCTGAAAGTTTCAGTTCAGTAATTCATTATTTAACATCAAAATGTGTATCAATAAATTCCAACTATAAATTCGGCATTAATTTTAAAGATAGATTTCATGGCATGTGAATTGATATCTAATTAAGTTACAAATCTAGACTTTGCGTTCACGAAAATTCGCATAAATCCATGCTCACTTTATAAGCTCTAAAAATATACGTTTTAATTGAATCCTTAACGTCTATTCAATTCCCATTTTTCGATTGATTTTCATAGCCAAAAAACTCATAATGTATGTCCAGAAACTAAATGCAGTTTAAGTCACAATTACGCTTATTAGTGGCAATCAAAGCGTCGCTGTTTGAGTTCAATATGATTTTCGATCAATCACCCAGGAGGAGATCGAAAAGTCGAGAGGGGACAGCACTTTAGAGACAGGATTGGGACTCACATGGCAACAAAACACGCCTCCTTCCCGGTCTAAAGGAGTGCGATTATATCACACAAACACGTACCGCTCTCGATCATGTTTGGCAATGGCAACTGTGTGTTGCGACTGCCATGGGAGAGGAGAATCGAAAGTAAATCGAACAAATTTGCACGCACCAAATGCAGGTGCAAAAAACTATGCGAGCCTATTAATTAGATCAGCGGTTTTATGGTCATGCCGGCGTCATATATCTTGTTCCCAACCGTCGTCATAACGCTAAATGCGATCGCAGCAGCCGCAAAAGAAAAAAACGGAACCCGCATCATCATCATCATCATCATCCCGATGATCGTGCTGCAAGTCTCACGTGCTCTCCACCGGACCCCGTTTGATCTTTTCCAGCAGTTGCAGCACCACCAAATCCCATTCGGAACCCAAACCCATGCCCAAAGGAGGTAGAGCCAGAGCCCCTACACCATGTACCATGCACCGTGCACCATGTGGCGCCCGGCTGGAGGCGTCCAAAGCGATGGCGTTAGATGGCGCCTGTTCCGACCACGAACTGAGCGGGATTCGTCAATACCAAAAATGTTTCCCAAGGAGGGAGGTCACTTTACATCGAATGAATGCAGGGGTTACTTCAATAATTGGGTTATCTTTTCAGCTGGTGTGGATGGGTGAGATGGTCTTAAAACTTGGATAGAAATAGTCATATTTGGTTTCTATCTATAATCTATTTGGTATTCAAATATCAATAAGAATATGTCTTGTCTCATCATACTTTCAAGTGTTAGAGAAACAATTTATAAACTAAACATATAAGTTTATACAAACTGTCATTAACTAAATATGTTTTTTTAAAGAATTTCAATGTTGACCTAGTCATGAGATTACACGCCTTTCTTTTTAAAACTTTAATGAGAAGAACTGAACTAAAGAACTGATTAGCAGTTTAATTTTAGTATCATTATTTTATTTACATTTTCAAAACATAATGTTAAGCTTTAAGTCCTTTTTCAGAGGTAGTCTTTAGGAGATCTTTTTACTCAGCCTCCCTAATGTGATTTCACAACCGAATAGAAAATGGAGAGACAAGACAACTATTAAATAAATTTATTCAATGAACTCACAATAAATCCTTGCCAAGAACATACAACATAAAGTTAGAGCTTAAGTTTAAAGACTTTAATTTAATACTCTATTTGAATTTGAACACACATTTTACTTGTAAACCTATAACACTTAAAGATTTATATTAAATTGATTAAAGTAATCAGGTAAAAAAGACACAACATAAAGTGGGCATTACCAAACTAATTATTTGATTAAAGAAAAATAGCTAAGTGTATACCTCTTATTACGTATCAGGTTAAGTCCTGCAAGTTGCAATTTTAATGTCAACTTCGTCTTCTTATTAAACCTTACCGCACCCACTCCAAAGATACAAATAATTGTATAATTCCTTGCCTTTCCCAGACTCATTACAGCCAGCAAAATGCCAATTATTCAGAAACAATTGTCATTAAATGAAAATCGGTTAATAACATTAAAATATTTCGGTGCATATCAAACAGAGTGAGGCACAAGGAGTCGGCGGAACGGGATGCCGAGCGTCAAAGTCGGTGGAAAGGAGGACAAGGCATTATAATGATGATGCGCTCCTCATGTTTGTATCTCCGAGATTTCCAATTTCGAGGCCTGGGATTTCCAATTGATATTTGTCTGCCAAAGCCAAAGGGGGAATCTCTCAGGCCCCAGACGCGCTCAGGCTCATAAATTGAAAAAATAATATTTACCCAAAGTAAACGCATTGAAAACAGTTTAAACAATAATCGGTAAGCGGCGATCAATAAATGCAACGAGCGACGGATGGCAATGGCTCTCCATCTCCAGCTTTTGGCCACATCTTCCTCCAGCTTCTCCATCTGCGAGTCGTCATCTTCCACTTGGCGGCGGCAACTTCTCACGCAGATGTGTATAGTTTTTGTTTTTGTGCCTTGACTCATTTAAGCTTCTTTTTTATTTAATTTTTCCTTCACGTCGATATTTTCTTCTGGTTAACTTCTGCGTCGCTTTTCGAAAGTACAACATTTACAAATCTTTTAAGAAATCTTCACTGGCCAAGTCTTTCACATGTCTTTTGAGGTGGGAATGAGTCAGTGTACTAAGAAAGCAGTGTGGTAGGAATTTTTGTATTAAGTTATATTATAACTATTTTGAAGAAAAAACTTTATTTAATAATATTTATTTCCATATTATAGTTATTTATTTAATATATATTTCTAGCAATAAAAAATTAACATTAAATATGTATTCGTAAACTTACTTTTATTTCTTGAACTGTCTCTTGGCAAAGTTTGCGTTTTAATTACACGCAATGCTGTTGCCATGCTGCAGGGTCGAGACCATTGGGCAGAGGTTTCTCCAGTTCTCCACCGACTCCGATCCCCATCGATTCAAGCGTTCCTTCTCAGGCAACTGTCGTTGTCATCTTCACCTCGAGTGCTGTCCCAGCTCCGAGACACTGTTTGTCCCTCTTTCTTTGCGTTTAACAATTAGAGTCCAATGAAGCGTACTCCTTATTTTTATGCATTATCGACTTAGTGCCATCAGGGAGGTTGTGCGGGTGTGCAGAGCCAGAAGATCTCAGAATGGCCAAGAGATCCCAGGCGCTTAAATTGCAGGTGACTTTTGGTGAGACGCTCTTTCCGGTCTTCACTCAGATGAAATACAGTCGAACTTCAATAACTTAAAACTAAATAGAAGGAATTTTTAATCATTCATAAGCATAAGGTTAATAAATAAATAAATTAATTAAATATTTCCTTAGCATCAAAGTTAAGCTTGTTGTATTTCGAACAGCAGCCACACTAAATGTTTTAAATGAAGCACCGGTCACACTAATGGCTCTTCTTCTATATATTCACAAAGAATTATCTACAAAACTGTTTTGTATATTAATTGAAAGTCTTTAAAGTCTTTAAACTATCAAGTTCTGATTTATACAAGTTCAACTGTATCCAGAACATGAAAAAAATAAACTAAAACCAACCAACTTGTTGACATTATTGTCGTTAATTTTAACTGGCAAAAGCCGGCAATGACAAAGAGACCAATGCCAGTGTCTTGTAAGTCCTATAAACAAATGAAAGACAAACATTGGCCCGGAGGAGACGAGACAAAGCCTATCAGTCGACCGGTTGAAGGCCCGACTCGGGATCCTTCTCAGAGTTTCTTCCCAGCTCAGCTCTCCCGTTGTCTGGGCAAATGTTAATTTTGTCTTTTGCCAGTTAAGCGTGTCGATTTTTTAATTAGTCGCATCGTCTTCCCAGTGATTTATGGTCCAGCCAAGATGGCCCAACCAACCGGACAAAGGAGCAGGCGCAGGCGCAGGCGCAGGCACCGGGCACCGGCCACAGTCTGCACTTTGAAGTATTGGCTAAGCTAATAGGCGCTAAGGAGAAGAGATCCATCTGGAGTTTGGTGCCCGAGGTCCTCCATCTACTTGCTGGATGCTGGGTTATGAGAGAATGTGATGTCGCTTATGGAATTTCTGCATAACTGCCAGCTCGTTTGATATAGTCACCGCGCCTTTATGGCCCAAAGAGCTGAGAGCTAGAGCCAAGGTGGCTATAAGCAAACAGCTAACAAGTGCAGGCACGGGTAATGAGCTGACATTGAACATGCTAGGCATGTTAGAATTTTTCGTTTGATGGCAGCTCAGAAATAAGCCATATCTCTTAAGATTTATGCCTCGAGTTACAGAGGTCAACAATGCGTGAGTAGCCAAATTAAAAATGTACAAGACACTGGCCAGAAAGAAGAAAAAATCTAGTTAAATTTTAATATAGAAATGTTGTTTTTTAATTATATCATATAAAAAAGAAATCATTTCTTAAAGACTTGCAGTTTTTATTTGCCAGTGCATTTGTTTCTCAGATTATGTGAACTAAAATCAAGACGAAGAAAGGTATCCAAAGTGATCTCCGTTTTAGCGAGGCCAACATTAAAACAGTGTTCTAATTAAGCTAACAAAATTCTGACCATTCCTAGCCGAAATTGTCTCAGCTGGAGACCAGCTATTGGATCATGTTCGAAAACTCCATCGCATAGCACCCAGCTCACACAACTCGTACAAAGAATCCGCAAATCAGAGGTCTAACCATATTTGCCAAACTTAACGATTGCATCAACATTTTTGAGCTCACTCGTTACAGTTTCGTACAGTTTTCGTTGTGGGTCTTATGACAATGTCTGGTCTTGTCTCTTGGAATGCTTTAAATACACTCACGCAGTCCGGCAAAGCGATTTTAATGCAGTGAAAACCGTTTGATGGAATTTCCACTCGAATGGCCAAACACCTTTTCGGCCCAAACTTAACACATCGTAAACAATCCGCTGAGAAACTAGTCGGGACATAAATCAAACTGCAGCTGATGACCCCTTTGGGCCAAGACCTTTACTCTCACTTTTCTCCATCCCAGGCGGAATCCACTGTCAAAGAAGGCAGAAACAAGAAGCGCGGGCGTTCCTAAACATGTCCAGCATTAATATGCAAATCGATGGACCCAAACCCATCATAAAACAATGTTGAAAACACACAAAAACATCTTCGATATATGTGTCACTATGTCGCTGTGCGTGAGTGGCTTAATAGACAAAGTGGTAAAAGCCAGTTCCGGGAAGCAAGAAGCCACTTAGAGATGGGAGATGATGCCGCCAATTGGGAAATCTATCGGAAAATGCACTTTGAATTGTTAGGGATTGAGTTTAAAAAGATAATTCCAAGACTCCGTCGATACTTTTGATTATGAAACTTGGTTCAAAAGATCGTACTTTTTGAATGAAACAAGTGCAGTAACTTGTAAATTTATATCGTTCAGTAAACTTCTAAAAAACTTGGGAGAATCGTTCATGTAAGTACAATTTAGTTACTAAAAACAAACAATAAGATATTCATTTCATTTGATAGGAAGCTAAAAATTCGTGTAACACTCACGTTATCAGCTCTAGGTGCTCTGCTGAAAAACGCTAAAAGAAAAGCGAAGAAAAGCCATATCAAACCAAAGACACACTGAAAACGAACCGAACCGACGAACATCTTAAGCTCATTTGTCACATAAAAATCATATATGTAATTTGCTTGACAACCAAAAGTGGACACCGAACGTCACGCGCCCGTTGCAGCAAAACGCCTCCATATTGGTGTAGGCTTTTGGCCAGGAGACACAGCGTGCTGGAGAAGGGGACTGAGGATCGAGGAGCTGGATGCATCTGGTGGCATACCCGGCTTCAATCTCGACGGCGGATGCGTTTCGGTGTCGCGTTGAGTGAGCGTTTCCTTAAATTAGCTGCACTTTGGATGCACCATTATGCCCGGCACTTGATGCGGTGTCGTTGTCTTCTGCTTCGGCCCAGAGCCGGGCTCCATCATCTTGACCATTTTTGGGTGGGCATTAAGTGCCGGGCTCTCTGATGCACTGATGGAGTGTTGAAGCCAACGGTCGAGGTCAGTGGCTAAGAAATTTATGGCCCAGTGATGTTTGCATGATGCCTGATACTCGGTTTCAGGTGGGCGCAATTGAGTTGGATCATAAAGCGCCACAAAAGAGAAATTACAATCGCCATCGCATAACTAGCTTTTGGGGAGAGAGGGCTCTATGACATGAATAATTTTCGAGTTTATCGGATAAATAAAAAGATGGAAGAGTGGTTGTCAAACTACATAAGTTACTGCAAGGAAAATATTTAACGTGAGTAATATATATATTAGACTGGATTAGAGTTTAATATAATTAAGTCACATAAGAACTATAAGAAAGTTCTATACAATTTTACCCTTTGATACCCTTAAGAAACAAGAGGTTTTATAACTTTTTCTAGAAGAAAATGTAATCAACAGGCATACAAAGACATCACAAACTCCATACTTAATCAACAAAATAAGAAAATAATAGAAGAACCCACATATAATCTATGTATTTAAATGAAATTACAACAATGTATGCTCCAGGCAAATTCTTTCTACTCTCTAATCAGTTGAAAGTTAATTCCGTGTCAAAGCAAAGATGCTTAATCAATTATCCACCGATTTCCCACCTGACTTGCAAACTTGCGAATCTCCACTTCAACTTCCTTGTGGCACCTGCAGGGAGGCGGGAAAAACATGAGGAAAAACTAACTCTTACTCTCGCGCATCCGGTTCTCAGAGGGCGGGGGGAAAATAGAATGGAATATCTTCGGCAGAACCGTTTAAGCAATCCATTTAAACAACGAGACACTTCAAAGCCAAGCTGCTGAATGCTGAACGTCTATGTCTATCTGCGCTAAATGGAAAAGCCCTCAACGGCCTGGGTAAACATTTGCAATTACAATTTTAGCATATAATTGCAAACATGATAAACACTTTTATCTGCTGTTTGCTGTTTGCTGCTGCACTGCACTGCACTGTGATGTGATGTGGCCAAGACGAGCAAACCTGGCCCAGAGCCAGGCCAAGACCAGTCCGGAGTCGCCACTGCAACATCTCAGATGCAGCAGCAGGTTAGCTGAAGCTGCCAAGAAGAAGCGTGTCGCCAATTGATCGTGAGGTTTACCTAGAAAAATGTCGCGACAATTCTGCACGCAAAAAGGAAAACTAAACGAAAGGAACAAAAGACAAACGACTAAAGCAGGGACTTAGAGATGCGAAGTTGGATCTTATAGAAGATATATACATATAATACAAATCTTGTATAAAAATCGAACTTGAATAAGTTAATTTATTTAGAAACTACTTATCTTAAAAGTATGTCAGTCTTTGAAGAGCTTTAACTTTACAAATTTCAAATAATAATAATAGTAAATGCCATACTATATAGCCTCCATTTGGTATCGAAGCTAACCTAAGCCTTGATTTGTAACCTTTTCCAAGCTATTTTTAGCTGACTTGTCATCAGCAGCAGCATCAGCAGCATCCAGTTTAAGCCAAAGGCAAGGCTTTCGGACCGAGGCCGATGCAACTAGCGGAGTATGCAATTGAAATTGAAGAATTACGCGAAGAATGTCAGCGGACATAGTAGATGTTGTACACACACTCGGCTGGAAGAGCATCCCGATCCCGATCTGGCCTGAGGGTCGCATACATTAAGGCCGGTTTATAAGTAGCTTGGCTCTCAGATAGATATATAGTCAGCTGATCAGGGGGGAGTCGCCGTTGTCGTCGTCGGCCCCCGCCATTGCCATTAATTTTTTTTGCTTTGAGGCCGCGGCGGCATCTAAATGAACTAAAGATCAACTTCGCTTTAGTAGCCTTAGCCTCATTACGAATGGAAATGATGATGGACAATAATGACGCGACAACAGGAAGTCCAACTTGCAATGCCGACGACAAGTCGTCAACTCCACTCGTCGAGTCCCGTCCCCAGCAATCGAATCCAATTCGAACCGAACCGAACCGAAGTGAATGAATCCCCCCCAATCGAGAAGAAGAACTCAAACTCAAACTCGCACTCGCACTCGGTCTTGGACTCGAACTGGAACTGGGCTAGTGCATCGTTAAATTGATTTGTGTGTGATCTCCGATCCGACAACTAGTTTCCAATGCCTGAGAAAATGGCCAGAGATGTGTCGGCGAGGAAAACGAAATAGTTTCTGTTTCAATATTTGTTTGAACATTTCAAAAATGCCACTTAAACGAGAGTCTTCTTTTCATGAGCCAACTTCCGTTTAAGGAACGTTCTTGGCCTTATCATTGTCATAAGAGAGTTGTAAAGAATTCCGTGAATGTTAATGAGATGGGAATAAATCAGACTTTATGGACATCAACACAGCTGCACTTGAGAACATTTAGGCAGTAAGGTATATATATTTGTAAATTAATTATTAAGTTGGCTAAAAGAGTGACAAGTATGTATATTTGGTTAGGGAATCATAGAATCATATACAAAGTTTATATAATTAAAGTGCAGAAGTGATTTCTTCCCATTAAGGGAATATCTTATAATCCTTTAATCACTAGAAGGAAAGGTAATTCTTTAGAACCTCTCCATTAATATAAAGATCATAGCAAAATCCCCCTAATGGCACTCGACGCTGCTGCAAATTGAGTAACAAATTTACGAACAATTCCAGAAAATGGCAGGGCAGCCATAGCCATTGCCATGGCCAAAAGGAAACCGTTAAGACCCATTGCGAGGATTGTCATAATTTCGACAGGCTCACAATGGGAAAAATGAAGCTGGAAGCCAACACCCGCAACTTCAGAGGCTGGTAACGGGTAACCTGGCCCATTCGGCTGACTGTCCAAATGGCAATAGGAATTAAAGTTAACAAATTTCCGACAATGTTTGGACAGTTTTTCCGAAAAAGCCAGCCAACAACTGCAAACTGCAAATGACGCCAAGTACCGTAATTGTGGCTCTTTTGGGTTCTTTTGTCCGCATTCAAAGTTGTCAGATAATAGTGGAAATGCTGAAAGAACAGGAGAGAGTCCGGAGCCTGTGTAGGGTATGGTGCAGGATAAGTGCACTCAAAAAAAACAGGAATGCCGAAACCTTAATAATACTTTAATGGGAACTTCCAAGCACTTCAGTTAAGTTAAAAGAACAATAGTTTAAATACTTCCTTAAACCACAAAATAATTTATAAGAAATTCACTTGCTATCCTTTGTGGTAAGGCCAAAGAACCCCTACACTTTATGGCTAACTCTAGAATACTTCAGGTAACTTTACCCAAAATTATTTTAAATATTTCTAAAACCAATATAGAAATTCACTTGATATCTTTTGTATCAACTTCTAACCTTAATAATTCCCAGTGTAGACCTATTGCAGATCGTTTTGCTGACAATGCAACTCGTAGGTAGCCAGACCAGCTTCCTTCCATCAGCCAACGCAGACGCCCCAAAGGCCTAAAAGTTGCCGCCAACTTCCAATTGCCAAACATTTTCCCCTTACCCGTTTTTTTTTTGCGGGTTTCTTAGGTGGCTTAAAGGAGAAGGAGACTTTGGCTACGAGCTGCGAATGTGTGTAAAGTTAAGTTGTCGTCGGTCGATTGTTGTTCGATGAATCGTGATTTTGTCAATTGGAGCTCAAATTTTTTTGTGCTCGGCTTCCTTTGTGACTGTGAAATGTGGCATGATGGTGTCTTTGGTAATGGGAAATGGAAAAATGGGTGTGGGAAAGGCAATTAGAGCGATGGAAAGTGCCTCTAACTGGTTCTAAATCGAATGGGAACCGAGCTGAAGGAATCTACTTACCTGTGCTCAATTCAATGGATTGGTAAAAGAAAATAGGAATCTACATACATATACATATAGTTGTAAAGGTTTTATAAATCATTTAAAAATTAGCAAATTTAAGGCATTTTTTCATCCTGGGAAAAATTGGAGTATTTATCATAGTTTAGCCTTTCTCGTGAAGTGAATTAACATAATACATAATTTATAATTCAAAGACTAATCTTTGCAACGACTTTATTATTATGCTTATTATTAGACAATCAAAGGGGGTATCTTTTATATTTCTTTAAAATCTCAAATTTTACATGTGACCCACAAAGTCCTCGTCAAGTACTTATCCAACTCTTAGGCTTAGACTCTCCTCTAGAAGGTAGCACCAAAAATCAAATATTGATGAGTTAAGGCTAAAGGGAAGAGGGCTAGGCCGTAACTTACCACTTTTTAGAGGAACTCTCTTTAGAGGAATGATAACTGATCACTGATGATCACACCAAACAGAACGGTTCTCGGTTCGTTCGGTTTATTTACCTTTGACAAACAGAAAGGCAAAAGGGAGACCTGAAACGAACTTCAAATATATCAACACATGCCACAAATGTATATAAAAGATGTGAAGGCAACACGACTCCGGCTGCAGGCCTCATATTCATATTGATGTATTACGATAGTTTGGTGGAAGTTCCAACTCGTCCCAAGCTCGACTCTTGGGGCTGTAAAAAACGCTCGTAAAACCTACAAAAACATGGCTGGGAACGCGCCCAAAAAAGTAAGAAAAATACAAGACACAAATGAGTTGGGGAATAAAGAACCAACTGCAGCCAGCAAACAAGCCAAGAAGGTCTTAGCCGGCAGATAAATAATGAAAACGCATACTAATTAAATGGTGAGAACTCTGCCGAGCCAGCCATCTAAGCCATGTCCAATTATTTGCACCCGGAGAGACTCGTATCTCAGATCTCAGGTTATTTATCATCATCAGCGAGAGTATCATCACAAAAATATGTTAATTATGACGTTGAGTCTAATTGTTAATGTCCATAGACAGTGGTGTAGGTTTCCTTTTTTTTTAACATTTCCCCATTAATTGATTTCAATGAGATGATAATTACCGACAAAAGGGCAATTAATGCAAGCCACAGAAAAAGAGACAACGAAACCGATATATTAATGAAATGAAATGAAATTTAATGTAGACCCCCAAAAAAAATCAACGTTCAGCTCTCAGCGGCGCACAGAAGTTCCCACATCATTAATAAGAAATAAAGCTGAATAAAGGCAGCGGAGGAGACACACACGACGACCGGGAGGGCGCTACAAAAGCTGAAATTCAAACGAACCACGAGCACCAGATACAGATACAAAATAACAGATACAAATGTATCTACATGACGACAAATTATGCAGCGACAAGCAAGCGCAGCGGCCAGAGATTCCTCCTTATCGGACTTTTTTTTTATATACGGATTGCCTTGCTTTAGCATAACTTCTTCTTTTTTTGTTTTTGTTTGTGAAAATAAATTATAAACAGTTGGAAATTAAGCCGAACGTTTTGTCCGCTGTCCGTTTAGTGGAAATTTATTGGTCGGGCATCTTCGATGGCTACCTGAACGCAGACTTTGATCTACGACCAGATTAAGATTCTCTATTCCCGACAGAGCTGACAATTTATCCTTTTTACGTATCCTTGTTTTTTAATAGTATTACATGAAGGAAATAAAATATATCAATGTGTATAATTTTGTAAGCTAGAGAGCTCTAGATCTGTGAGCTGCAGATCCTGGATTCATTTCCTAGAACGGACAAACATCCTTCTTGTCGCACGATATATTATATATTATTTTTAAAAAATATCTTAAGTTGTATTTTCTGTTAATTCCCTTATTATATATATATTTTAGTTCTTTAATTCCAAATTTTTCTTAAGTAATTTAAATTCCAAAATAGTTGAGTGGCTGCACTGATTCCCGCTGGTCATCTTCACACTCTATTAGCTGCAGCTAAGCTTCTATTTATCAGTTCAAATCTAAAAGCGTTTACGGAAATATTTTATCTATTTTATTTACATATCCCACCAAATAGATATAGCCTGCTTATACTCTCGGCTACTTAAGTTGCTAAGCCCCACTCGGATGCGGTTCTTCAATGTGTTCTTTGGGTTATAAAACTCCATCGGTGAATCATGGTGAAGACCCCTGGTTCTTCGGTTCCCCCAGCTTCTTTTCCTCCCTCCCTTCCGAGGGTTCCAAAGGCGAAGACAGCCTCCCAATTTGAGTCTCAGACTCTCGGAGCTCTGATCTCGGTGCCTGCATTTCATTTATTGTGTAATTCCCTACAATGTACTTTTGGTTGCCACGGATTTCTTGTCTTCGCTTTTGAATTTGATTCTTGATTTTATGTCAGTTTATTTATGATAAGATGACCTTTTTTTCCCCTTTTTATCCGCTGGATTCGTCTTTCCCGTCCATTTATATTTTTTTTTGTTTACCTTTTAAAGGGTAATATAATTTTAGTCAGATTTTTGGAACGCAGCGAAGAAAGCGATTTCGACACAATATCTATTTATAAGAGCATCAACAATAGGATCGATCTAGCCTAGGAAAAAAAATTACAATCTTTTATTCCTATTTTAATTTTAAAAATTTCACGATTTTCCGAAACGCAAAGCAAAATTTAATTTTTTAAACTTTAAGCTCAATATGCTGGTGTTTCCAAATCTTGTTGGTTTAAATATAATTCTATGATATGATAATAAAATTAAGTATGATTTTAGTTATCAAGGAATATTTTCGATTTCGAAAGCGTCAAATTCACAAATTGCTCAAATGAATGATTGACAAAAAGTTAATATATTTCAATAAAAACTAACATAATAGAGCACCTTTTTTTAGTTGAGATCAATTTCCTTTGATACAATTTCTACCTGCAAGGGTATACAAACATCGACTTCCCAAATGTATTTTCCTGTCTGGGTTTTTTCTTTTTATTTATTTTTTTTGACTGTCTTAAAAAAGGAGTTCAGTTTCTCTAGTTCTCACTCAGTTTCGCTGCATGAATGAATGTATGAATGAAGCTCATTAAATTATGGATCCCTTTAGGAGGGGGATGTGGGAATCTGCCTGCAGAAGATATTGAAATATGAGTAGGATGCCCTGGATGTTTTTAAGGCGAATTCAGGATTGGGGATTGAAGAAGGATTATGAATTAATAAAGAGATTTGTGTTTCGGAAAGTAGTTCTTAAAATGTTCTTAAAATAAATATTATCATATTTTACAAGCTTGTGCTGTTTATGTATTTACTCTTGAATTATATGATCATATATTATTAATTTCATAATATCTATTTATTTATTTATTTGTTATTAGTTCCTTTTATGTTCTACTCTTGTATAAACCTATCTGTAAACATACTATAAATGTGCTTTACTATTTTGAATTCGAAACCAATTGGTGGAGATTTGTCTTGTATCAGCTTCTATTTTTATTTCTTATAGCCAAGATACAGATTTTCAAGATCAACAACGCAGCGTCACGAGAAGAGATGAAAAGCGAGATCTTTTTTTGCGATTAGAGCAAAACAATGAATGCACGATGGATTCGAAAACAAAAAACAAAAAACAAAAAACAACAAAACAAAAACAGACAAAAATACATAACCAAAAAGCATAAAAAACATTTTCAAACCTGAGAGACAAGGCAACAAAAATGAGAACAAGAACGTTGAATTGTTGTTGATTTTGGTTTTTTATTTTCATTTTTCCCCTCTGTTGTTGTGTTATGAGAAACCAAACCTTTTCCAACGCTCTCAGACAAAGGCATTAATGTGGAATGAGTCTGGTCCCGGGACATAATATCTTTTGGTTTTTTATATACATATATATTTTCCCTCTGACAGACTTCTTGGAGCAATATTACTGTCAACGAATGTTGTGTATGTGTTTATCCAAACATAATTGAAATGCGTTCTCAATGGGTTAATTTGGTGTGGACCAAGGGGCTAACGTAAACACAATTAGGTGCCAAAAACAAAAAAACCCCAAAATAAAAAGAAAGAAATGGTGGAGCAGAGTGAAGATCTTCCACTTATGACCATCTCATCTCCACACGGGCCAAGATGAAATGACAAAATCTAGAGTAAACCAACTTGATAAGTAAACAACGAGTGGTGGACAATGATCATTGATGATGGTCTGTTTGGGCCTCGAGGGTGTGCAAGGAAGACGACCTAACAAAATATTGTCTTAGTGCATTTTAATGGTTTAACCCTTGAGAAGCTGCGATGCATCTTTGCCGCAATTGCCGAGGAAAAGGTAAGCGATATGCCGACCACATCTCCCCAGTGCAACGTGCACCTTGCCCCGTTTCCCGCTGGCTTAATGACTCTCCAGTTTGCAATGCAAAGTTTACACTCGTCCAAAACAAAGTGCCTTCTAATGGTCCAAAAGAAAATGAAGTTACCTTCTCTTATTTTGAATATTTTAAATGGATTTGTAACTGGAAGTTTCTTAGGGATTTTAAACTCTAGACTAGCATAAAGTTGATCTTATTTCAGTTTCAATATGCTAAAAGATATGTTCATTAAATTAGTTTTTAAATACTCCTCGAAGCATGTATTTATTTAATTCATTTTCCCAATTTTTCCCAGTGCATGTCCGCTTAATTAGGCAGCATCTTCGCCAGAATCTTGAACTGGACGCCGTCTCGTCGCTTATTTCTCCTTTAGTACCAACCGCTCAGTTAGTAAATCAGACAGATATACGCAGTCGGCGGGCAGGCAACTTCATTAACAGACTCTCTCGGCCTCTTGGGACGTTTAAAAAGTAGAAATAAACTATTATTTATGATTATTGTGAGAATTTCACAATGGCATGCGAGAATTTATTGTTAATGTTCTCTAGCTCTCTTCGCCAATCTCTGCCGTTCTGTGATTTCTTAACATTTCTAGGAGATGCAGCACTGTGGTTTGGCATTTTAATGCAAATTGTATTTCTTGTTTTTTTTTTGTTTTTTTTTTTAAGTAGAAAAGAAAATATTTTTATACCTTTTACAGGAAATTATAATTTTAATCTAAAGTTTGTAACGCTGTGAAGAAGGAATTTCCGACCCTATAAATCATAATATTCTTGATCAGCATCAACAGCCGAGTTGATCTAGCCGTGTCCGGCAGAAAATACATTTTTACCCATTTTTGGAAAATTTTATAAGGGGTTAATAATTAAATTTTTCGAAAATTCAATAAAATTTTAATTTTTACTAGATTTTAATTTTGTAGGCAGATTTTGTAGCCTAGTAAAAAGTAGCACAGAAAAGCTTTCCGAATTAAAATTGATACAATTTAAATGTGATCTATTTAAGAAACTTTTCCATAATTAAACTGCATACCGCAAGGGTATACAAATTTCTGCTTTCCGAAATGCCTGTTTTTATTTTTAAATAAATAGTTTTATTAAATATGTATATAATTAATAGCAGAGGTTCCTAAGGACCTGACTGGCAAGTCGACCTCTTTCTCTGCTGAAACAAATGCAATTTTAATATGTGTATATTTTAATGCCTGATTATTAATATTTTAAATTTATTTTTAATGTGCAATAACATTCAATATATAATAGAAAAGCTCCCTTTTCACTTCAATTTTCCACTTTACTTGGTTCAAGTTAAAACCAAAATATAAGAGAGCCAATTGAGAAACCAATTTTTGTTTTCTGGCTTTACCGTATGCCTAATGAATTATTTTTTTTGTAAGCCTCCTATAAGAAATAAAATTGATCGTTTAAAATTTAATAATTTTCCCACGACGGCAACTATACACCTCGGATATTAGCACTTTAAAATTTATTAGCCATTTCAAAAGCATGAAAAATTTAATTCCAATCAGCAAACAATAAATAAATATTTACATCCCCATCCACCACCCCAATTGAAAAATAATAAAACGTTTGCAATTATAATTCATCCATAAATTTTTTTATTTTTTTTTTCATATTTTTGTTGTTTGCATTTTTTGTTTGTTTGTTTTTTTGTTGCTTTTTGTTTGGTTTGTTTTGTTTTTTAATTCATTTTTTTAATTACTAAAAAATTTCATAAAATTGTTTAGGCTAAGTCGTAAGTACAACACTAAATTACAATTGTATGCAAGTAACTACTATTTTTTATGGGTTTTCATTTATCGTTTTCTTCTGGTATAAATATTTGTGTGTTTTTTATGGTCTTATCAACTTTTTACAATTTTTTTCTCAAGTGTTTCTCTACTTCGTTTGTTTGTTTTTTTTTTTTAATTTTTTAGGTTTCCATTTTTAATAAAAATATAAATTACTAAAAACGACTATTTAAAAAGTAAATATTTATAAAAAATATATGTGTGTTTGAAAAACTTTATGTACAAAACTGGATGAGAGGAGAGCTGCGGGATAGCAAACGTATAAAAATATTTGTATTTGTTTATATACTGTGTAAGATTTATCAGATAAGTTGCTGCACAGTTTGTTTTTTTAGCACTTTTACAACTAGTTTTCATTTCTTTACACTAACGAGGAACCATTTGCAATTAAACACTGTAGTTTTATTGATTTAATTTTGAAGTTTTGGAATTTCGCAAACAGGTTTTGCGTTTTGCGTTTTTCGTGCTGCACATTGTCTGGTTTTGTTGTCTTCGGTTTTGAGATCAAAATTAAATTGTATAAACCTTTTTTGTTTTATTTGCCTTTTATAAAAAACATAATATTAATAATAAGACTATGTGAAGACTGTGTGAGAAAACACGAATTTTCAGTTATGTTTTGTGTATGTGTTTGTCTTTATATATTGTTTTCTATATTTTCATTAATTTATTGTTTTTAATTTTGTCTTGTCCTGTGTTCCAATTCAGTTAAATTTTTTGTTATTTTTCTTCTTACAATTTATAAATTCAATACATTTCGCTTGCAGTTAGACGCTAACTACACTTATTATTGACTTCTTTTGCGCCGCCAAAAAATTGATATATGGGTTGTAAATGGACAAAATTAAAAGGTAGAAATAAAATTAAAACAAAAAAAAGTTAAAAAGTCGAAATAAAAAAAAATACAAAATTATTGGTTGATAGGTTGAATTATAAGTACTTAAAATAGAATCACTAAATGTTTTGCTTGTCTTCGCATGTTTGTTTGTTTGTTTGGGGTCTTTAAATTAACACTAAGCTAGGGTCGAGTTAAGTTTAATTTTCCTTTTGTTTGCTACATTTACATATACATAGTTAGAAACTAAATAGTCGAGATAGTGTCAATTTATGTACTTATATATTTTTTTTTAGTTTTTTTTTGTGTCATGTCTTCATCTTTTTGTCTTATCCATTTCGTATATCGATTGTGACCTATGAGTACTATATACAAATCGCCCGATCCGGCCATCTGCCTTGCATAGAAAGACAGCACCGTTCCTGGGGGCGGCGTCATTGAGGAGATTGGTTTCTTTCCAATCGTTTTTAGCATTAGTTTATAATTACCATTAATATTTACAATTTATACCGAACTAAGTGAAAAATAGATTAATTGAAGCAGATTTTTCAGTAACATGCAAAACGTCAAAACGTGTGCAGAGTCGGCTCATCGACTCTGTCGTCCAGTGGTTCTTGGTCTTGGTCTTGGTCTTGGTCTAAATTTTAGCTAGCAATTGGTCAAGTGATTTTTAAGGATTTTAGGGGGGAAGCAACTGTTTCCGCTGGCTATTTCGATGCAATTTTTAGGGGGATTTCCTGCTGTGTATAAAAATGTATTTGTAAAATTTGTTTAAATTAAAATCTTTACAAATATGGATAGCAAATAACCTTCGAAATGGCTTTGGGGAACAACAGTCATGCTAATTACTTTCAAGGGACTTGAGGAAATTCACGAGTTATGCCTGTTACAGAGTTTCTACTATTTTCGTGACGACTAAGCCTGCTTCAATCAACAACAACATTTTGGCGTCTCTCTCCTATATTTCAAACCCAACCCAGTCTTTTCTTTGTGTGTGTGTTTTTGCTGTAAGCTCCTGGCGGACCTCCACATGTTCTTTTGGAGTTACATGTGCGGTGTGCCGCAGACCACGGATCTCTGCTGTTGCGCTGTCCCCGCTCCGCTACCCGCCGCCGAGGCGGCGGCCATCAGCTGGGAGGAGCATGCTCCCGCCACACCAGCCGCCGCCAGCGAGGGCCAACGCTGGCTGCAGTAGGATCCTTCGCCAAGGACCGAGATCCTTTTGCCCTCCGCCGCACCCGGTGCTCCCTTCACGGAGCTGCCGGCGGGTGAGCTGCGATGCATGAGCGTGGGATCCGTATTGAGTTGCTTCTGTGACTTGGCCCTCTGCAGGGGGGCCACACAAAAGTCCGAGTTGGCATTATTGTTGTCCGCCGCCGAGGCCACATATCCGCCGTACATTAGACACTCATCAGCCGCTGCTGCTGCCGCCGCTGCCGCTGCCGCCGATGCACAGATATTGTTCACCGACTTGTCCCAGGTGTTTTTGATTATATTCGGGTTGCCGCCATCGAAGGTCAGACCGCTGCTGCTGCCAGTTTTGCCGCCCAAGGACGCCGAGGCCAAGGCCACGCCCACAGCGCTGCCATTGTGATGCAGTGTGGCCACCGCATTCTGTTCGTTCTGCTTCCTGGCCTCCGCATCATCCTTCTCCTGGGCACGCTTCCTCTTCCGCTTCATGCAAAAGACGACACAGGCCGCGATAACCGCCACCAGGGGCATGGCCACGGAGAACACAGCTATTAGAACCACCTGGGCATTGGTCAAACCATCGGCTCTGGCCTGAGTGGTGGCTCCATACTGGTGGGCATCAAAGGTAACCGAGTCATACGATTCCTCGTCACACTGATTGCCGCGGAAGCCATTGGCGCAGACGCATTCAAAGGAGTTCACTCGATTCATGCAGGTACCGCCATTGTGACAGGGTCCACTGACGCACTCATCAATGTCCACAGAGCAATCCTTTCCGGTGAAGCCCGCTCGGCAGGTGCACTGGTAATCGTTGTTCAGATTCGTGCAGGTTCCTCCATTGGCACAGGGTCTGATGAGGCACAAGTCCACTTTGCTGCTGCAATGAGGTCCATGGAAACCGGCAACGCATTGGCAACGATATTGATTCACCATATCTATGCAGGTGGCTCCATTTTCACACTGGTGACCCAGACAGTCATCTATGTTCGTCTCACATTTGAATCCGGTGAATCCCGCTGGACAAATGCACTTGCCATTGGGCTGACAGCTTCCACCATTCAAACACGGATTCGGACTGCAGTTATCCAGCTGGAGTTCGCAGGTTGGTCCACTGTAGCCGATGGGACACTCGCATTGGTAGCCCTGACCTTTGCCCCCCAAACCGGGACGAACGTTGCGACAGGTGCCATGTTGGCATGGCTTATCGGAGCAGGTGAGCACTTTCTCCTCGCACATCTTTCCGCTCCAGCCACTGGGGCAATGGCACTTGTAACCCGTCTTCGAGGGTGGCTCATCCACGCAGGTTCCGCCATTCTGGCAGGGATTTACATCGGCATCGCAGGAGTAAATCTCAGTTTCACAATCGTCGCCACTGAAACCGGGTGCACATTTGCAGGTGTAGAGTCCCTCGCCGGTATTGAAGCAGGTGCCACCGTTCTTGCAGGGACGATGGTTGGTGCAGTAGTTCAGATCCTGGTTGCAATACAAGCCACCCCAACCCTCGTTGCAAATGCAGGTCCAGGGTTTGTTGCAGGTGCCATGGATGCAGTTGGGTTCCAGTACGCACTCGTTGCACAGAGCTCCCTTCCAACCCAGTTGGCAACTGTAATTAAAGAGAGAAAAAGAGAAAATAGTGGTGAGTGTGGGTGAAATTAAGAGTTCAGTGTGACCAAGCTTCTTAATGACCAACTTAATGTGACCAATCTTACTTTTAAAGCATGCCCTGCTTACTTATTACTTTCTTTTGAGTGCTGATCTTTTCTTAATATTTCTTCTTGTGTAGATACTGATCTTTTCTTTTCCTCTTTTTTTCATGCTTTTCAAAGGGTTAAAAAGAAATCTACAGATACACTTAAACCTCTTTGAGTCTGTTTATTGAAGCGCCGCGAGCGCTGGTTTACTTTTGACTTTTGAAATGGGCGCGAGCAGGACGGAAGGCCTGTCTTCCATCACCTGTTCCACGCATCTGTGCGTCCCACTCCCTCCCCCGACATACGTACATCCATACACTTGTTTGCATGCCACGCTTGATTGCAGTTAACGAAAACGAAGAAGTTGCACAAGAAATGAGCAAAAAGAGACAGAGAGACAGGGAGAGGGAAAGGAAGATGGCTTGTCATCTTGAAAAAGTCTCGTTCGCAATTGAAATAAAACGAATGTCTCTTCTGCCAGAAGTCATATCCGCACACTCGAAAAAGGCAAGAAAAGGGGGAGCTTTTTGAAGCAGTTGAGGGAAATGTTTAATTTCTCACGATCATAAATTGATTTCAAACCAATGAAGAAATAAAATAAAAAAGGAGTTGCTTCCTTTGCAATACAAAAAGCACGCTTGCACGCACATGCGTGAACATGCAGGCCAGATGCAAATGGCCAACTGTAATGCGAAAAAAGCCTTCACCCACAAAAATTTCAATAGTTAATAATTCAAAGTAAGACAGGTAACCTGTTGACTTGGTGTAAGAGAGGCAAGCAAAAAATATACAGACAGAACGACAGACAGTCACTCAGACAAGTAGTAATTGATATGCGTCAGCCAGTGTGTACACAAAGAAATGTCAAAAAGCAGCCGTCGTGTTGCCAACTTGCTTTACTACACAACACACTTGAGATTGTGTGTATTTGGTGTGGTGTATGCGCTTAGAATTATTAAAATATTCCCACAATCAAACAGCAAACTTGGCTAAGTGGCACGCATACCCGGGCGTCTCTGCGGTTTCCAGCTAACAATTCCGATTCACAAAACGAATCGATCCACTCAAAACTCTGAACAATGATGTGTTGATTTCGGTGCTCTTTTTTATTTGGCACAATTATCGGTGGACCACAAAATGTTTGATTTCCGCCTAAGCAGTGAGTGAGAGAAGGTTTATTGGCCAACGTAATGCATAAATAATGAGCAACATCCTCTGCTCCATGGAGTTTGAAAATCAATTTCGGAGCTCGCTACCGGTGGCAACACCGGCAATAATAATCTGGATATTTTCCTACTATTTTTCCCTTTATAATATTTCATTTAAATTTTTACTTAAGCTAGTGCAAATTATGTAAGAAATAAAACAATAAACCAATGCGACACGTTGTTCTCGATGCAGCACTTCTACTTTGTTGAAATTGTATGCTGAAAATATCTCAAAATATTTGCAAACGTGGTCAAAAGTGTTCCCTTACACCTTCAGGGGCAGCAAAAAAAAATGTGGGAAAAACTTTGGCTACTTGTAATTCAATTTGCCCGCCTGGCTTTTACTTCGCCTCAAAATTGTAATGCAAAACCCCGGACAAATCAAATGACATCGCGCCGAACCGAAAGAATTTCTTGCGGTCGCCGAACGAATGGCAGCAAACTTGCATTCAATCCAAAAGAGGGGAAAATAAATACAAATAAAATAAAATAAAAGAGCAAAGTGTTTTCTGCCCTTTTGCAAAAAGCTCACGGTAGCAGTCAAACATTCAGCATTACATTGAAAAGGTGTGCCCCCATCATGATCGTAGTCGTTTTACTGGGTGTTTCTTCTCGTTCTTCTTTTTTTGCTAGATGAGCCAAAGCAAAAGCAGAAAAGCTAAAGCAAAAAGCATTAAATAAAAGCAAACAAAAAGCACAAACAAATAAAACGTGCAAAGTACAAAAAAAGAGGACAAGAATCATCATTTAAATTGAAGGCAAAGGCACCCAAAGCAACAGTTAGTTGCTGTCTTAATTAAGAGACATGTTGCCAAAAGGCATTGAACTAAGACTCTTCCAAGCTATTTTCTTCTATTTATCTATAGCAGATTTCTAACTATATTATAAATTTTTTCCTATGATCCATTTCAATGATCCTAATTAATGAAATACATTCGAATAAATTACTTACACGCATTGATTGGGTTTCTCGCAGTGTCCATGCTCACAGCCCTTGGCGCATTTGGCTGCAAATAAACAAGAAAATGAGGGAAAAATTTAAATATAAATTAATTGAAATGTAAATGATACGGGTGGTGGGGCGAAAAGACTTTCCCAAACACACACAAAAATAATAATAGCCTAAATGGGCCGAAACTATGTAACTCTCCCCACCTGTTCGGGGGACACCCACTCAGCCAGGTGTGTGTGATCTGCCCACTCACAGACATTCAGATCCATCAAAGTGAGCCAATTCCGAGGCAGAAGTGACGAGAAAACTTTCTTTTTCACGCGTCTGGCAATGAAAAAAATAAGAGATGTCTCTTTGAGGAAATAAAACAACAGCCGCACGCCAAACAATAGAAAAACGCTTAAAAACGTTTTAGCACAGAGACTAAAAAAAAGAAAAACTATAAACTATAAAAATGAATCATGGCCAGTGGCTCTCAAAGTGTTCAGTGTTTTGGCAGTGTGCGAGAAGAGAGTTTTTAAGCGAGCCACAAAGAGCAGGAATAACTTGTTTCTAAGGCCAAAAAGGAAACACACAAAATGAAATAATCCCATGGCCAGGAGAAGATGAAGCAGCAGCTGAGGCGGAGGCCGTGGCCCAAAACAGAAAACAGATTCCCAAGCTCGAAAGGTTCGACGAAAACATCGATTGGAAGCCGGAGTTGGAGACGGACTTGGAACTTGGGACTTGGGACTCGGAGCTAGAGCTGGGATCTCTCCAAAGAATGTGGCAAACATGTTTCGGCCGGCGAGTGAAGCCGTTGAAAAAAAAAGAAGAATAAGTTGAAGGCAGCAGGAAGCTGGGGAGGAGTTTGCCACAAGGGCCTAGAGTTGGGGTAAAAGTCGTGAACAAAACTAAAAAAGGCAATGCCAAAAGGAGCCCAGAACGTGGAAAGGAGCTGTTGCTAGATGCTCCTCTTTAAACCAAGTTTCATTCAGAAGCAAGCGGCGGCGGCAGGAAAATTGCTAGAAAATCACAAAAACGTGTTCTCAGCCTTAGTCTTGGTAGTTCCCCTTTTAATATATATACATGTATAGAGGGAAAGAGCGTAAAATTGGCAATTGCCAATGATTTTTATTACCATCGCCCGCAGCCAGAACTGGAAATAGATTTTCGCAGTTGGCTTGAAAGTGAAAAAATAAATTCACACGCCGCAAGGCAACGATAATCGTTCCTAATCGAATGATATATATATCCTCACATTTGACTTTCACTTTTAGCCAAAGGGTTCTGTATTAAAGTATCTTGCAGATGCACCACACTCACAGCACCCACAGGCAAGTGGCCTGCCATTCATGAACTTTTAGCCCAAATAGCTCATTTCCTTGCAATTAACTTCATTCATATAAGCCAAAAAATAAAAACTAAAAAACGAGAAACATAAGGGTAAAAAGAGACCTTCTTTTGGGCCAATTTACTTGGCCACTTCCACTTGAGCAAGTCTCTCCTGTTCCTGTTCCTTTTTTTTTTGGTTTTTGTATTTTGTATATTTTATTTTCAAGCTGAAGGTTCTGTTTTGCACGTTTGGGCTTTTTATTTGCTGCTTCTGCTGCTGGAAAACAATTTTCACACATGTGTGTGTGAGTGTGTGCCTTAATTTTACCTCATTTTTGCGCATTTAAGTTGAAAATAAAATATAGCAAGCAGGAGCAGCTGCCTCTTCTGCTGCCAACTTGCTAAACCGGCAGCAGGACACAAAAATTATCTGCCCCAAAAAAACACAAAAAAAAGAGGTAGAAGAAGGAGAAGACGAAGGCCGAGAGACCAAGAATTGCCGAAGAAGCCAGCTCTTCCAGGAGACACGACATTTAAGGTGTAATCAGACGTTGCCCAACAGCCCTTAAGGAAGTCTTCTGTTCTTCGGTCATCTCTGGCCGGGATCCTCAGAAATGCTCGGCATGCAGACGATCAACCAAAACCGAACCGAAACCCATCCGATCCGAAGACCAAGAACAGGGAATCCAAGTACCGAGACCGAGACCGAGACCTTATGATCATCAAGCTGCTGCTGCTGCTGGTGTATCTGTATCTGTATCTGGTGGATTGAAGAAGAGTTGAACCCCTTACGCAGACATACAGATACCACACCTTTTTGGTCCGAAAACCCAAGCCCTTGCACTTGGCGTGGGAAGATTTTTGTATGCCTTGTTCGGTTCGTTTTGGCTGCTGCTCTGATTCACAGTTGAAAATGTTGGTAAAATATATATATATATATACATATAGTAGCTGGCAACCTGAACTACAAAGGGCTGCCCGAATTTCGGCTTTCGGCAAGTTTTTTTTCTTCTCTTTGGATACTACTCAAAGTTCGTTAGACGTTTTGTTCTTCGTCAATGACAAATGGCTTTTCCTGCATTTTCGGGTTTCGGTTTACGCATCCCAAACTTCATTGATTTTTAATTTATTTGTTTGACTTTGATTTTTGTTCCACTCGAACAGAGAGTAGTATTCAAATTTTTGTGTAGTTTCTCAATTTTTGTCAACTCATCATCATCATCATCATGGCATTCGAAAATAATTATACTTTAATTCGTTTTGGGGCAGCAGCAGCCGCTTTTTTTGGGCATTGTGTACAATCATCTCATTTGATTTGACAAGCAAGTGATTTTCAATAATAATGAGAGCTGCCAGGCTCTAAAAAAAAATGATAATAATAATAAATAAAAACTGAAGTTTTGAGCCACTTGAGCCAAGTGATCGGCCAGAAGCAACAACAAACAGAGGGCCAAGAAGTGTTTTCGGTCTAAAGAATGCGTGGCAAGATGATGGAGGCTATTGATCCGAATGGATATTTGAAGCTCAGATACAAATTTCAAGAAATCATGAAATAATTATAATGAAAACCACACAATTTCCCCAATAATATCTATAATATATAGTATCTAGGATATGTTCTACTTACGTATATGACAATAGTCTCCCTGCCATCCAGTTAAGCAAATAATATCACCCGTCTCCGAGCAGGTGGAGTGCCCGAAGGAATCATCACGTGGCCTGCAGAACTGGGAGCATCCTGATCCATAGTAATTGGCATCACAGGTGACACGGAAATCGTACTCCAGTGAGGTGTACTGTGACTCTGACTTGTTGGTCTTCCACTCGGAGGACACCTCCAGTACCTGCTGCACCAACAGCCGCTGGATAAGTTGATCTGTAACGAAGAGGAAAAGATAAAGATACAGATTAAGTGTGTGAGAACAAGTTGCGGGCAAACGATAAACTAATGAAGATTAATTGGGTTAAAGATGATCCGATGAGATGGCGCTCAAGGCAAGAGACCTATGTTTGGAATGCAGCAAATGGAAAATGGAAAATGGAAAACCCAAAAAAACCGAATCTGAAACTAAAGTCGAACGATGGAACTTGAATACCCCCGAAATGCAATTGCCTGTCACAGAGTCAAGTGCTCAAGCTGAGGTATGCGGCTCGGCTAGGGTACGGAGGAGTACCACTTGGTATTTGGCGATGAGAGAGGCAAGACTGGCAGACAGACACACACGGGGCATGGCACAGGCAAAGCCAACAAAAAATAAAAAATTAAATAAAATACTTGCAGCAACAAAAAGTAAAAAACAAAAAAAAAAAGAAGGCAGCAGTCAGACCGCCAGCCAAGCTCGTCGAAGCATTTTTCAGCTGTTCGACGACCGGTCTCGACTTTGGGAGATGGCTGGCTGGCTCCGCTGGCAACTCGTTTGTGTGCAGATACAACTACAGATGCAGATGCAGATACAGGTACACCCAAAGATACAGATACAGACACAAGCAGCGATGCAAAACAACAGATACATGTGCAGCCACATTATGCCATGGTCTATAAAGTAAATTGCAGGTGCATGACTATTCGAAATGCAAACCTAAAGCTAAAGCCAAAGCTAAATGCAAAGGCAAAGATAAAGTCTATATACTCAATGTCAAATGACAAATCAAACTAAACTAAGACACAGAATAAATCATAGAAATTCCATCTCTTCAAAACAGTGAAAGTAAAATCCAGTTAACTCTAAAAATTGAGCAATATATTGCCCAAATTTATACAATCACAGCCACAGACATACACACACATTTGGAGCAGGCTTATTGACAGGCCAACCAGTTGGCCAATAAAAATATTAAATGCAACTCCAAATACTCACTAATTAATTACCAAAAATATGCACAGACAACAAGAATTCTTGGCCAGTTAGCTAGCTGTTAGCTGTTTGCCGTTGGCAATTGCATTTTTTGTTATTTTTGGGCAAAACTCGTGTGCTTCACCTGCTCCACCAGCCAACGGGACCGGCTAACAACATGGAAAAGCATTCAATGCAAAAATCGCACCAACCGACAACATTCCCAAAAAATATATACAAAAAATAAACAACAAAAATGGAATTGTACTTTGTGGTTTTATTTACATTTGCAACAGACACACACTAGCAGTACTACCAATACTCCTCTGGCTTTAAGCCCATAGGATTTGTGGCATGACAGGTTATTAGACAAGCCGGCACAAGAGACGCACAATTTTCTGGCCAGTTTGGCAAGTTTTTGTGAAAAAAAAAGAAAAACGTGCAATAAAATATATATATCACAAAAATTTTACTAAAAATATTTGTATAATTATCTATGGAAAAGCTGCTGCGTGTGACAACTTTCGCAATGCCTGAGAAAAAGTGAGTAATGCGATGGCGGAAATATGGCCAAGATTTTCCAGTTTCCCTCGGGAGTTAATTAAATAATAATAATATTTGTTAGAGAATTACTATCCACATATCATATTTTAAATAAAACTAAAATCCATCCTAACAAATGAGTGAAATGAGCAACAATAAAACCTTGACTTGACTTTGTATACAAGAGACCTTTTTCCATCTCCTGGAGGACTCCCCTACATTTTATTTCCAGCATCCGCCTCCCCAAAAATGTATCGCTGACTTGGACTTGAGGAATTTTTTCAAAAAATACCATTTTATCAAGACACACGACGACAACAAAAACGAACAAAAATCGAAAACCGACAACGACAAGTTTTGTGGCAGACAGAAGGCTGGCAAAAATACAAAAATACAAAAAAAAGAAGATCGAAGGAAGCCAAGTTGGGCTCTTCTTGTTGCCGGGTCCATCGCTTCTTCTTGATCCAATGAGTTAAAATTAAAAGATAAGCATTTTAACAACATCGAACCAGGAGGAGAGAGAGAGCCGGCAACGTGCAACGTGCAACTAACAACTTTGGCATTGGCAGAGATTAATTGGTGGGCAGGGATGGAGGTGAGGAGCCGCAGCCGGAGACTGTGGTCCATGAGTTGGAAGATTTGCTGAAAACGCATCAAGCCAAGAGGAGAATCCGAGAATCACCTTGCAAAATACCTTGTGCACGGTAAAGAATATTTGCGATTATTAAATGGGAAAACAAACTTGAATTTTGCATAGAATTTAAAGTATCTAAAGGCGCAATATCCTAAGAAACCCATATTTCCTATAAATAAATAAATATCATATTTAAAACCTATTCCAGATTTGATTTTCCTGGAACCTTCCCAAATTTCCCTCTGTGCACTTTTGCCTTCGACACGAGAACATTTAGATTTCTTCTGCCCAGCAGGTCCGGTTGCCTCTTGGCTCTTGGCTCTGGGCGAAAAACCTGGCTAAAAAGGTCGCTTGGCGTTTAGCTCCCTGCCCCCCTGCTCCTTCCCTCCTTTATGTAATTTATGTTAAATGAATATAACAAAAAAAAGAGCTAAACTTGTTGCTGCGGCATAAACTTGCTATGCAAGTCCAAGTATGCGGGAGATCGAGGAGCAAAGAAAACTGAAAAAAAAATAAATATAAACTTTTAAATAATGAAATTAATCCTTGACAGGCGGCGGCGGCGGCTTCGAGACTAGGAAATCTCGGTGTGCACACAGAAATTGAAATTGCAATTGCTGGCCAAGGAGTTACTTGTACCGGTCTCTGTTAACGATAAAGATCTATTAGCCTGGGACCGCCTTGGAAATTAGCCTGCAGCCCAGCGGGTAGCCGCCAGTGGAGGGGAAAATCTGTTACGGAATGGAGCTCCGCGAGTAGAACAATTAAAATTCCTTCAAGGAATAGGGCAACTAAATATAGAAAATCAGAAAAAGGGACGACAACAGAAAAGAAATGATTATAACAAAGGGGAAAGAACAAGCTAGAGATTCCTATGAAAAATCCATAAATCTTGAGCCAAAAGAAAGTGCAGGTAGTTAAGCCCCAAGCAGGTAGCTGCTCCTCCTTCTCCTCAGCTCTTTCATCAAATTTTTGTGTGGGAAAATTCGGCCACAGAAAAAGAGTATACATATATGCCGGAGTTGAGGAATTCTCTTTCTGTTTCAAGGACTAGATCCTTGTGTGGTCCTTATCTGTGCAAGACAATCAGTTACTACACACAGAGATCCATGTAGCATTGTTCCAAGATGGATTACACACAAACACACACGATCTCTTTCCCGATCTGCGATCGAAGACTTGGACTTAGTTCGTGAGCCCCGCCAAGAGCTTAATTGCATTTTAACCAAATGAGGGATGGGCCAATCCTCAACTTCAAGCACACTTCCGTTCCAGCGGACAGACAACAAAAGGCGACAAACTCTGGCCCGGGTTTATCCATCCCCCAAAGAGAGTGTGTATCTGTGTGTGTTGTTTGTTATTTAAAACCACTCAATACCCCGGAAATCTTACACTGAGCGAGAAGAGCTAGAACCCAACAGAGTATCAAGTTGCGATCCTCGGTTACTTGGATCGCAGGAAGCAGGATGAGTTCATAACCAACCAAAACATTTTTGGAGCATGCAAGGAAGTAATTTTACAGGCTAAAAAGTATAGTAATTTAATAATATATATAACTTACTGTTGGAACGGGCATTGCCACTGTTGTTCGTATCATGCCAGGCCTCGACGATCAGCGAGAAGGTGCCCTGCAAAGGTAAAAGAAAGAAGGAAAATTAAAGAAAGTTCAACATCTAAACGGGAAGTGACAAGCAGTTGAACCTATCAAAAACCCCCATCGACTATAACCAATTTTAAGGCTAATGGAAAGCACTCATTATAAGGGGATTATGACAGTACGCCCACATGATCCGCAACTCCAACAAATATCTCTCGAATCTAATGCAACGCGAATGCATTTCAAATGCAAATCGCCAACTTCGAATGCAACCGGCAGGCAGCGCCCTCAATTCACACTTGATTTCGAATGCAGGCGCTGCTGGAAAAACCGGCAGAGATGACACAAAATCCGAATACTAAAAACCAGCCCATGGAAACTTTTGCAGAGGTGTCTCTGCCACAGCAAGTTTTCAACTTATATACATATACACATATATATATCTAATGCATTTTGATTCGCGTTGCATTGCATGTAAATGACTAATTTTTTCGACCAACTTTCGATTGTGCGTGGGACGTATGACTCTGTGGCAGTTGGAGATGTAGAATTAATTTGGTTGATAAGCCACAGTGTTGTTTGCTTTGCCGATTGATTGCATAACGATTGCTTTACTGTGCTGCGGATCTCTTCTATGTAGTTTGTCGTATTTGCAAATAAACGTAAAATTTATATGGGCACGACAGGAAGCAAATCAGACATAGATGATCACACAATGGGAAATGAGCAGGAAAGGTAATAACAAATGAAATGAAGCGCTGCCGATGGTTTATTGGTTTTATTGTGCAAAACAAAAAAGAAATAAACTTTTCAATGGTGGCTACGTGATTTTTCAAAATGTGGGAAATTCTGTGCAAGGTTTAAAGGGGAAATGTGTTTAATCAGTTAATTTAAAGCAAAGTACGTTAAAATTAGTAGGAAATTAAGGCTTTAAGCCGCTTCAAGGCTTTGAATATTTGTAAAACTCAAATCTTAATGCTTGCTTTGCTTGCCAAAAAGGGAATTCACCTGAAACTCCTTCCTGTAGCTGATAATTCAAGTACATATATACTTTTTTTGTATATATATATTGCAAGTACTTGTGCATTGGCGTATGCCAGATCCAAAAATAAATGAGGCAACATGCATCAGAGGCCGCTTAGTGAATATCGCGTGCGTCGGTGCTGTATATCAACGTCAATATCCAGCATATAGCATAGGGATCTGAGTATAGGGTGGAGTGCATATATATATGCCCGGGAGTAGGAGTGGTAGCCATGGACAGACACGTAGCAACAGCCACGGGGGGAGAACACACACCACCCGAAGAAGACTGAAGACACAACACAGAAGACACTGAAGACACAAGACACAAGACACAAGACAAGACTCTGTCTGACGGGGGGACCAAAAGTTGCAAAGTTCAATACGAACAAGAGGAGCGTGAATGCTGATGCTCGACTATTTTTAGTCACTATCAGGAGGGGGGGAAATGGGAGGAGGAGGAGGGAGTGGCAGACGACAAGGGCGGGTGAAGAAAATGGGGAGTGGCAGGGATAGGGACTGAGGCAACCCCCGTGCCACATCTTTTGGCGTGTCGTCAGGCATGCGTGGCTCCTCTCTCTTCGTTGTTTTAATTAAGTGCAACACTAAATTAGTTGATGAGGCGGCAGCCGACACAGTCATACTATAATTAAAATTTATAGTTTGACCTAGAAATAATTTGAAGTTGAAAGTGCGCAAAAACACACAGAAATAAAGTCTTAGAATGTGTTTAGAAGCCTAAAATAAACTAATAACTAATTTTAGCTTTTCAAGGAAAGAATGTAATATGTTCCTATAGTATATTGATCAAACTAATCAAGTATTTCTTAATACAAGATCACAAAGATGATCTTAGCTCAAGCTATATTCTTTGTATATTTCCCTTTTATCCAACCCCAATTTCCCCTTTTGGCTCGTGCTTTTTAACGCTCTTTGGCTTTATTTTAATTGTACCAACCCACAGTTTGCTAATTGCTTATTTATGTATGTAATGGTAATGCTCGCCCGCAGCTTAAACCGCTAAAAATGTATGCAGCTTACACATTTCACGTGCCACAACACATCTCAAGGTACCTGGGTCTCTTCACTTCCCATTTCTCCTTCCTCCCCCCATGACTCTGCACACCTGAACATACACCAATGTGTGTGTGTGTGTGTGTAATGATAGTGACGCTGCACATGCGCAGCACTGAACAATTAGGTAATAAAGTGTCTACGCAGAGAGAGAAATAGCAAAATAATACTGAAAAAAAAGAGGGGGATTTTGAGCTAGAGGTAAAAACCACCCCTTAAACTATCGGCGTGCACTGACACAAAAAAACGTTACAAACTCCAGTTAATGTTGGCATGGAATATTTTTGAAGCTTGAGTAATTTCTTGGTTTCTAGGGTGGACCCATCCTCAGTGCCCCAGAGACTCTTGCAGTAATAATAATTAAGAAATGCATGGCATGCCGGGGCCGTGCCACAACCGCAATCTATATATATATATAGTATATAGTATATAGTTTTCTTGGTCAGTCGAGCTGAACAGAATAAAGACGAGCGTCTCTCTCTATGGTGGTATTTCAAAATTTTTAGCAATTTATTAAGCACACGTGCGCTTTTAAAAACCTGGTAATAAAAAAGGGAACTTCTTTGACTTTAATTAAAAAATTATTTCCAAATAAAATTCAAATTAAAATACTCGATTTTCAGTAACTTCTTATGGTAATTTTACTGTTAGAAAAGTCAAGAATAGGGAAAGTTTAGGGCAAAAAGTAACGGCAATTCCAATAGCTCTGGGGTTGGTTTATATGCCATATAACCTTGTGAGAGAGCGATCTGAAAATTTGTCAAGGAATGGTTTGATATGCCTCGGATCTTATAGGATCCCCTTGGTAATGGTGGTGGTGATGGCTGTGAATGGTGGTGACGTTCCCGGTGATGGTGGTGCGGCGGCTTGCTGCGGTTCGCGCACGCGTTTTTCAGCGCATTTTTAATAGCCGACAGATGTTCGGTGCGCCAACAACCCTCGACAAGGACGCCCAGCGGAAATAAATGCGGCACAGGGGAGTACGTTATTCTTCTCCAAACTGGAGGAGGAGAGAAAGAGAGCGATCGGGAACGGAGGGACGGTCAGTGGCTATAAAAAGCCCAAACAAATTAGCTAAAGATGACGCACGAATAAGTTTTCTGGCGAAAAATCAGGCGACGGTAAATGTACATATATGCATATAAGGAAATTTTTATTGACTACCAGGGTAAAATCTAAATATAGAGTGTTCTCTTGAGTATAATTTTTCACCTAGTAATTTATCAATTTAGTCTTTAATTAAGTTATAACCCATAATTAAAGTCCAAAGCTTTCACCTTTATATTGTTTTTATTTCTAATTTCTATGCTACTTACCGGCCATGAGAACTGAAAGGGGAATTGGATGGGATTCGTGAAGCCCTTGTTTTGAAATCGCTGCGCATCGGTCAGGTTGACCGAGTTCTCGCCCAGAATGGGCGTAACCACATCCCCGTAGGTGCACTGGGAGGTGGTGTCAATGGTGGCCTGGTAGTGCTTCAGGCAGACGCGAAACCGCGTCTTGCAGCTGCCCAGACATTTGCCCGTCGCCGCGTCCGCATCTCCGCTGCAGCAGCGACCCTCATGGTCGCGCCCATGCTCATTGCTGAAGTACTTCAGACGCAACTCGAAGCTGCCGGAACTGTGAACCTGCAAGAACGAGGAGGGAATATATTTTATTAGTCAAATCAAATTAAAAAGCAATTCATTAAAGGGGGGGCAACACACAGGCACATACAGAACCCAAAAGAAACAAGGGGCTAAAATCGAGAAAACAAAGAATGTGCAACAGCAGCAGCAGCAGCTCCCTGGCAAGACGATAAATCTTTCAACGTGGTATTTGAAGCAAAAACTGAAATTGCAGAGGAATTTTTAAGCACAGAAAGAGAGAGAGAGAGGGAGAGAGAGAGACCCATGCAAAGGACAAAAACAGGCTTATGAAATATTAAGCGAGAACCGAATCGAAAAAAATCGAAACCGAAAAAGCCCGCCGCCACATGACAAATGCTCAGCAAGCGGTCGTTTTCTTCGCTTCGTTTCGGTCCGATTCGGTTTCTGCAATAAATTCCACTTGGTTCGCCTTGCCGCCTTTAACTCGACTTGGCTTTCTGCTCGACTTTCGTTTTGAAGCGCCGACAATATTTGCATATTTGGATTTGCAAATTTGTTTGATAGCCCGCGTCCCATAAATTTCTCAATTAATTTGCGAGAAGAGATTTTTATTTTTATGTGGTGTTGAGCGAGGTGTAAAAGGAAATTAGCTAAATGGGTCAAATGGAAAGTTTGACAGATTTTAGTTAATAATTCAAATGCTTTCTGGTAAGGAAGTTGGTTTTTATTCAGTGTAAGAATTTCCTAAAAGCTAAGATTTTACCTCAAAACAATAAATGAAACAGAGGAAGTCAATTAAATTCGTTGGTAACATATCTAAAATCTATAAAACTAGAGTTTTTTAAGCTCTTCTTTGAAGGGAGATTCACTTTACACCTGATTTTGGAGGTGCCACTTAAAATTTAATTATGACTTCATCATCTCGGCCCATAAATGGGTCTAGACAACCAGCCAATGCCCAAAAATAGGCGCACTGCAGAGTTATTGCTCCGTTTTTCTATAACTGTTCGGCAATTAACATTTCAGCCACAACAAGTGAAGCTTGTTAAAACGACAATTTAATTGTTAACAAGACATGAGCACAGCAGTCAGTCGTAGGTATATCTGTCTGTCTGTGTGTTACCTCTCCGTAGAGTGCTCCACATGTGGCTAAATAGGAATGGGAAGTTTTGTCGGTTTTCCTCTTCGCTTTCGTATGAACATGGGTGTTTAATTGCTCAATTAAGCAGAAGTGCGGTCCACACAGATGCTGTGTCTGCGGATCACAGGTGTAATCCTCCCAGGAAAATAGAAAATGGAGCTGGCGCTAACATTGCTTAAAGGCTTAACCAATTGTGATGGTTGGGTGTGGAATTTAGAGCAAATGTTTGACCTTAAAAGGTTTATTAAATTAAATAGACTCTTTATTTGTTCTATTCATAATTAATATTTATCTTTGTTTAGCAATTTTTAATCATTTAAGATGTTATTTTCCACCAATTCTTAATACAATTAATATAAATCGAGCAAAAATCAAAGAAAGGCAAAACGCCAAAACGAAAGACTTAGGCAACGAACGCAGCAGGCAAGCAGGCGAGCGCAGCAACAACAACAAATGTGTATTAATAAGCAGCCAACAAAAACAAAGCGGACGCAAAAGAGCAGCACACAAGAAAAACAACAAAGAGCAGAAGAAAAAAACGTACAACAAAAAGAAGCAACAGCAACAGCAGCAACAGGCAGTGACTCTGGCAGCGACGCCGACCGAGGCAGCAAAGAAAAACGATGAAAAAATGTACAAGTAAAACCGAATTGTTTCCCACGGCATACGATTTTGCCGGTCAACACGATGGCGGCGAAGAGCTAGAGAGACAGAGAGAGGGTGAGAGGCAGCGATTGGAGAGCCCAGAGAGCGGTGGCAGCAAAGGTGTAAGCGAAGCAACGCCAGGTGAAGAAGAGCAGTAAATGCAGCCATATTGAAAGATCGCCAAGAGAGGAAGCGAGAGAGCGAGCCAGAGCCCCCAAAGCTATAACAGTTTAACACACACACACACAACACACACAGGGAGAGCGGTAGAGCGCGACTTTTGTTGTTGTTGTCAGCTGAGCGCAAAAAGAGCAAAACGTGACTTAAAAGTGAATTGGAGTCGCGTGTTTCTCAGTGTTGTGTATGTGTGTGTGTAAGCTTACAAAAACTGCAGCTGGCAGCTGCTCCAAAGAGCGAGACAGAGAGAGAGAGAGCAGAGAGCGGCTAAAGCTGAGCTAAAACTGGTTTTCAACGGCGCTTTGAAGAAGAGCATAAATATGCGCAAAAAAAAGAACAAAAAGGGAGGCAAAAAAAGAATTAATAGACGATGCTTGCGATGCGTCTGAATTAATAAAAAGAAACCCGAAAGAGAAAGAACAACAAAAGAAATGTTAGAAAAACCATTGAGCGGAAGGAAGATGAAGATGGGGATATGGTGGATGGGGGAAAGTCAAAACTACATATTATGATTTTGATACGCCGCAAGAAACTGAGACAAACAAAAAGCCCAAAAACACACACACAAAGGAAGGTGCAGTCAAAATATGTACACAAGAAACAACAATCAATTTGCATAACACTAATACACACGTTGGGAATGGTGGGAAGCAAAAACAAAACAAAACAAAATGTGCAATCGTTAAAACCACAATAGTTTTGTCCAGCATTTGACACCAATTTTTGGTTACAGTTTATCACACTTTTCTACAAAAATACCACAAAAGTAATATTAATATTTGTTTAAGGATCACTTAAAAAAAGAAAGGCAATATTTTTACTTTTAGGCAATACAAATCAGAAATATTATTTTAAATTTAATTTAACGATGAAATATAATTTATTTCCTTTTTATCTAAAAGTTTAAGCTAAAATCTTTGGTTTATAGTATTTTTAGGTACATTCTAACTTGCACAATCTGCCACATTACTTTGGCACTTTGTACACTTGTTAAGGTTATTTTCCGCTTTTTGTTTTATTTGTTTTTGCCTTCAACTATGAACTCTCTAGGCCCCAAACTTGAAACCCCAGCTGTATGCTTGAAGACCCTTTTTTTGTACAGCTACGAGGGTTCCCCCAGGTGGAAACTTGAAAGCTGGAAAAGGCCAAGCAGCTCTCAGGTGGGAGACAGACACTTGCTAAAGTGTTAGAAAATAGTGCGTTGCATTGTTTACCTTTTGCTTGAGCCGTTCTTTGTCTTTGTGTCTCCGTTTCTTTCTGTCATTCGCTTTTTTTTACTGAACACACTGGGTACTACTCCTATTTTTACTGCGATCACTCAGGCTTGAAGCGACTAGTTAAGTTAGTTAGTTCTTCGTTTCTCTTTCTCCCTCTCTCCCTCTTATTTCTTGCCATTTCCACGTCAACTTACCTTGTTGACTGACAGACATTTAAACAACAACAAAAATAATGAAAAAGAAAAATAAGAAAACACAAGGGGACATAAAAATTTATGAAAGCACGCATTTTTATTATAATTTTCCACCGACTTTTCCCGGACTTTCGTACACAGGTGTTTGCTGTTTAGATGCCCTTTTTCTTCCACCTGGATGTTGTTTATTAATCATTTAAATTCATCATCATAATCAACCGTTAGCACAACGGGCCTGGGAAACAGTTAGAAGAAGCGCAAGTGAATCACCCATTTTCTCGCAGTGTGTGGGAGTTCGCCTCTAAATTGCAATTAATTACGTTATACGGAGCAGAAGAAAGGGGAACCGAAGAAATAGAGCTCGCTCCCCCAAGTGTCTTCATTCATTCATTCATTCATCTGCCTTCATTCCTTCACCGCTCAATGTTAATATGAAAATTGCATAAATGCAAAACCAAAAGACATGGGGGACGGGGGGGAGGACTGGGAGGGACTACGGTTATTTGATGGTTAAATTGAAATTGTGAGAATATCACATTATAGGATGGGTATGAAATTGAATTAAATTGCATTGCTAATGGCTGGCTAATTGCCCGAGATATTATTCTAAATGGCAAATTAAACTATTCTACATTCCACCTTTTGACTCGGAGTGAGTCAGAGTTTAGGGATCCATTAGGCAGATGTTCCCATACATACTACTTATGTATTTACGATCCAACTTATTCAAGACCCCAGGAGGTTGGCGTGGAGACACTTTTTTTTGGAACGTTGCTCAAATTAGCGACTAAATAAAGGCCCGGAAAAAAGAAGCTGGTACAAAGTAAAGCACGCAACATGCCAAAGTTGAGGAAAAAACATGAGATGTATGGAGAGTTTGGGAATGGAGCACATGCAATGTGCACCGGAAATAAATGGGGTTTCAGTGATATTTCTTGATTAGCTAAATTTCTTTTTTAATTTTCAAAGTAATTATTGCTAAGCTGAGAAGGAAAATTGTTGTATTTAGAAAATGGAGTTGATAAGTGAAGTTGAAGACATATTTTTAAGCACAGCACAAATCAAATTTTAATACAAATTCTTGCCTTCAAATTTAGGATTACATTTACTAAGAATAACTGTCTTAGAAAACGTTTAATATAATTTATAAAAATCGTTTAAAATCTTCCTTACTGTTCCCTATCATTTATTTAAAAATTTCCCGTAGACTCGACTCCCTTTTCTTGCCGTGTTGCCAGGGGATGCTGGCGTTAAAGATCAATGAAAGCATGGCAGAGAACGAGGCGAAAGGAGGAAAGAAGGAACGGAGCAAGTGAAGCTGCGCATGTGTCGCCGTTGACCTACGCAGAGCGTAAAGTAAACCGAAAAAAATCGCATGTAAAAAGCGCATGCAAAGCGGAGAAGGGAAGAAGAGATGACAGCGACAACGGCAGATGTTGCCCAGCATCATCATCATCATCGTCGTCATTGTCATCATCATCCTCATCAGCTTGTAGTGTTCGCCAAGCTTAATATTGAAATCGAGCAGTTTTTGTTTAATTTTTTGCTGCTGTGCAAGCGGCATGCGCCGTTGGTGGTAAATTTTAATGTTAATGTTGAAGAAGACTTCGACTTATTTTACACAGCAAAATATAAAGGAGAGGAAACCTCAAGTAAACTTCAAGATAATGAAAAAGACTATTCAGAGTTTTTAACTAAGAATTATTACAAATTTAAAACATCGAATTTTAGCCTGAAATTCTTTTTAACAAAACGATCTCCTGACTTACAAATATTTTCCTTCTGTGTAATTGTATTCAACAGTTTTTTTTATATATTTTATTTTTGGGAATAGACCTGTTTGGCCATTGGCCTTGCTCATTTCACAAACTAGTTTTCTATCTAGAAATATGTTACCCTAAAAGGGTGATCAAAATAACCACCCCTAATATCGAACCCGCTTAATTTTAGAACTTGCTCAGCTGTTTCATTTTGAAACTTCTCAAATTACAAGCGATAGAGGGGCACAGTTTTAGGATACATAAAAATACAATTATTTTTTCTAACGATTCTCCCAACAACGAAAAATTTCCTTTAAGAATTTACTAACAAATAAACATAATTTAAGGGAATAATCCAAGTTTTGTTTTTTAAATTCAAGAGCCCTGGCAACTCTAACACCTTCGCTCTCTTTCTTGCACGCGATGTCCCCGCACGGCAGCTGCAGAAAACGGTGCACGCATGTGTATAGCGGAATAGGGAAAAGTGCCAAAAACATAAACTGCAAAAGGGAACGACGAGGAGAGACTTGTTGGGGGCAAAAACTCACCTGTACGATGACTGTGCAGCAAATGAATGCCGTTAATAAACATTTAATCCAATGCATGTTTATTGTTTATGGTTTTTGTTTTTTTTGGGATGAATTGAGTGTCGCTTTTTAGTGTAATAATCCACGGGTGTGTGTCGTGTGTGGTGTGTGAGTGTGTGATGTGTGGTGCGTGTGTGTTGTGTGGTATGTGTGTGTATGTGCAGCAACTACTCAAATTGTTTACTGTATTTTTATTTTTTGTTGTATTTTTCGGTAATCTGCTGCCTGCGATTATTCGCCTTTAGCATTTTTGTTGTTGCTGCCAAGCTACACGTGCACGAGCCACATTGTTGTTGTTGTTGTTGCTGCTGTATGTTGTGTTTATTTATAATTTTCGCGAAAACTTATTTTTTAGCGGCCTGCTTCGCCTCGCCTCCTCCTCTTCGCGGAACGCAGAAAAGGGAGAAGGAAAACTAACGGCGCTGCTGGCGATTTTTGTTGTTATTCTTTTATTTTTTGGCGCAAACAACAGAGAACAGAACACAGAAATATGCACTTTTTATGTTTGGCGTTTTTAAACTAAAAAGATCACTTGCGGCTCTTTTTGGCGTCGGTTCTTTTGCACCGCTTTTGGAATATAAAATTCGGAACTGCCGACATTCGCGGAAAACTAAAATTTCACTGGCAGTTCGCGGCACACACAAATATTCTCGATTTATTTTTCAGTTATTTTAAGTTGCGCGACCGTTGGTAGTTAGTATGTGCTTTCGTACGGCCAGCTTGAGCTTGGGGAATCGCTACCGAGGCACAACCGCTTTCGATGAGTGAAATTTTTAAACTGTGAATGAACTGTGAATTTCGAACTGAAACAGGCTGGCACGTTTTTAGAAAAACGAGTTTTTGATAACAATTCGCTCTCGACGGCTAACATAGGGCTGTTAGCCCGTTTACACGTTTACAGATACATGGGGTAGAATTCTCTCCTCTGGGGTAGAATTCTTGTATATTTCGTCAAATCCCAGGTAGAAACTGCTCTCTTGGACAGAGGAGAGCGCAAGTTAACAGAGGTCCCTCTCGTTGGCTGTCGACGGGAGCGTAAGTTAACAGCGAATTTCTCTCGCTTTCACGAAGTGTGCTCTCGGGTTTGTCTTCGGCAAAATTCACGAAGTACTTGGTCTCTCTCTGTTGTGTAGCTTCTCTCGCTTTATTCCTTCACGTTGCATCCCACTCTGGCTCACCGACTGTGAATCGGGTGAATATGTTGCTGCAGCATTGTTGCCGGTTAATGTTGCGCTACTAGTTTCTTCAACATTTTATTGTATGTTAGTTTTCCTATATTAAGGTTTCATTAATAAAATAATGCAAAATTGGAACTAGCATGTGATGGAATTTCAAAATAAAATATTCATAGTTATTTTCTTTTCTTATTTCCCGCTCTTTTGGATAACGGAAAAAAGGATAAAAATTCCTTTTGTTCGGGAAATGGGGTTGATTGCCTAAAAAAAGGCATAGATAAGCCACAGGAACCTCGCTTAACGGGATTTTTGGCCACGCATTTTGATTTCTATTTTGCATATGAAAGGTTATATATCATTTATTATAATTTTTTTGTGCCGGAATGTGTTTTCTGCGATTTTCATTATTTATGTTGTGAAGCGTTAGGAAACTCGTTTGAATTTGCTGAAAAATAATATAATGATAGTTAATTTTATTTGATTTAAAATTAAGCTAAAAAAGGATTTCAAATAAACCCATAAAGAGATTTTTAATTCCGATTATTATACCCTTGTAAGGTTATTATAATTATTATTAATATAGTCAGAAGCCTAGCTCTGATCGTTTTCCGATTCGCTTCCATATTTCTATAGCTAACTTCGGTTGTCCTTTATTTTTGTAATAAAATCCTTAACGATTACAGCTTGGTGGTCTCTTATCTCCTGATATCTCTTATCTACCGTATCCTGTTCCCGATGAAACCAGGATTAATGGGAATCGCTTTCTTGATCAAACATTGTAAATCACTTGGTAATCGGAGTTCATTGAAAACTTCTGATAAATGGGACCAACGATGCTGTTCGGCCAGAACTCTCTTCGCGCGAAATAAAGTTGTTGAAATTTGTACAATAAAAATCGGTCTTCATTAATTTGCATCGTACCCCAGGTATATATTTGCATATGCATGAGACGAGACCCGGAGGAGGCCACAGAAAACGAAACCAATCACGTCAACACCCAATTTTACAAGGAGTCTCCTGGCTCCAAAGACCCCAAATTTCTCTTCCTCCGACTTTCAAGTGTCCGCCGATGATTTCAAGAAGGATACAGTGAAGCTTCCTTAACACGAAGCATTAATTTTAATAATTTTCTAAAAAGGAGTCGAAATTATGTATGAAAAGATTAAATTGCTTTGGTTGTAGACAATCTTCTCAGCAGATTCTTAGCCTTTGTTTTATTACCTTATTATTAATAGATCCTATAATAATATATATTCATGTTTTATTTATACCAAATTTGTACCCAAAAATATATATTTTTCCCAAATATTAAGGTACAAGAAAGGCGGTTTAAGGTTGATAGAACTTATCCTCTTTTAAAACGTACTATATTATTCATTTAGAACTTTAAAAAATTGAAATAACTTATAAATTCAGCCTCATAATAATAATTATCTACAAAATTCTAAAACTATTATTTCACTTAAAAACCATTTAAGATCTTTTATAAAATTCGAGATAAGAAATAAAGTTATAACCTTCACTAAGTCACCTCAATGGATATCCAACTGTATTTGTAATATTTAAACATAAAATATATATTTCTCGCCATCAATTCGGAGGTAAAACATTCGCACCGGGAGTTTTTCGAAGCTCGCAAAAGAGTGAAAAGTTTTTAAATTAAACACAAATTTATGATCAAACAACGGCAGAGGTGCAATATTAAAAAAAAATCGAAGAAAGAAATAAATAAAGAAGGAGCTGAGGATTGGGAAGATGAAGAACCTGGAGGCTGTGGGGCAAAGCCAAACGGCAGCCTCTCGATCCGGCGATCATGGTCGTCTCCCACCAGCAGCACCCCCTTTGCCCCCCCCCGCGATGCCCAGCGCCATGGTTAGCACCTGTAAACCGGTTGGCAGATCTCCGCAGGTAACTGAGAGAGACCGAGAGCTCAGTCTCACCCAAGAAACAGATGTCCTGCTGCTCCAAATTGAAAGCGCAACATACATCATCCATCCTTTTTGCGTGGACCCTTGCTCTTAACTTGAGGCAGCGTTCAGAAATTGGGGTCATGTACTTGGCCAAGACCAGCACGGAGACAGGTAACATCTTTCACTTGGCAGCAGCCTCCACCAGTGGAGCCTCGTATTTTATGCATGTATACATATATATATTTTTTGTGCGTTGTGTTTTTTTGGGCTTCATAAAATGATTTTTTCTGGTGGCTGAAAAACTTGAAAATTTGTCGCGTGGCGAGATCCTAAAGGACCTGGAGGCGGAACATGGTGTGGAGCGTGTGTCCCTCATGATCTGTTTATAGTTCAGATGAATGATGCAATGATGCAAGGCAACAACATGTTGCTGATATCACTTGTAACGCTCAAGTTTTAGAGCTTATTTTTAATGAGGAACGATTAACAAGCAAATGTGTTGAGAAGCGAAAGAGTGGGTAGTCTACGGATCAAGCCAGACTTTGTAAAGAGAAAGTATACAAATATTTGTAATACTTACAGTGTTATTTAAGATAGTTAAAAGTTATTCCTGTATTAAACTGGCATATGAATATTAATTTTCTAAAAAATTGCACCCTTTAGTTAAGATTTATTTAAAATATAAATAGTTTGTTAGTCTACGGATCAAGTCAGGACATTGTACAAAGAAATTATATCAATATTTATAATACTTACTCTACTATTTAAGATTAAAATATTAATTAAATTAAAGTATTAATTAAAAATACATTAAAATATTAATTTCCCAAAACTATGCAGTCTTTTCATTCACTTTCTTTACAACATAAATATTCCCTATTATAAATCTTGTAAAACATTGGATACTTTTCCAAGGATTATTACTATTATTATTCCCTTCCCTTTTTGCAGGTGTCGAAGCCAGAAAATTCCCATCCTTGATTTTCCCACACAGGATGCAAATGCAACAGGATCGGAGTGGGGAATTTTCATGCAAAAGACAAACGGGGAAAAGCGGAAAACCAAGAACCAAGGCATGGAATCTCCGAAAATAGTATCGAAGCATCTCCAGAGGATAAAACCGAAGGACGCCAGACAAGGACATGTGCGCTTCCCACACAGACGAGACTCTACAGCAGGTACATGTCCTATCCTAAAGGAATATCTATCCACAAAACGAAGGAAACTTCTTCCCAGGCAGCTCAAAAAAAGGAGGAAAATAAAAACCAGCTGCTTTGAAATCTCCTGTTCCTCTTCTTTAACGAGATTTTTACTATACACTGGGAGTTTTCTGTTTTTACTGGAAGTTTTTACTGTTTCAGGTGGAGGTGTCGCCTGGGTACTTCAATTCACTTCCGTGTGAATTCCTGGCTCCCAGGATTTCGCACAACAGCTGGACTAGTTAATCCTTTGGCAGTTGTTAGACGCAGGATTCCTCGACTTTCGCTTAATTGGCAAGCCAACTGGCCGTGGCCAGAAACCGCAGCAGTTGCTGTCGCTTTGTTATTGAATTCGACATTTTATCGGAAATCTTTTCTCTTTTTTTACTCAGATCTTGGGAACGGAAACGCGACTGGGATAGGGATCCTTAAGATTCAGAGCACCCTGTTTGCGAAACACGAAAATATGAAAGAGGGTCGAGATCAAATCAAGGAACATCGAATGCGAGGGTGGATCAGGTGCATTGCATAATCTTTACCTTTGTCTTCCTGCATCTTTTATATGGTGGGAATATTTTTATTGTTTAAAGAGCGAGAAAGCGGGAAAGATCCGAAAAAGCGGATCCAAACGGAAGTTGTTTAGCGTGGGAAGTCCTGGAAGCAAACAGAGCCAGTAACCCCTTCAGTGACTTTATCTAATTCCGGTGGAGATCATTTTTAAGAGGGTGGGATTATCATACAAAAATTTTACTTTGGTTTGGTTTTTTATTTATATTTATTAAGGAATTAAATGCTTAAGTTTATAGAAACAAATATATAAATCTGAACATGAAACTAGAATGGAAACTGACCTAGGGAAACCCTTGAAGTTTGCAATTGAATTCTAAGATCATAATTAAGCTTTATATATTCACGTTCTCTGAATCGATATTTATTGGAATTTTTATATGAAAATTCTTTGGACAAGCTGATTAAAGTTATAATATCCCCCAAGGATATAAAATCATATCCTCTGACCCTGATCTAAGACATCTTAAAAAGCTTTGCAGCTTTGCTTCTTGGAATCCACAGGACTCCGCTCATTCATTCAACAACGCGATTCCTGGAATTCCAGCCTCATGTCCTTGCCCATCAGCTGGACCATGGTACCACAACAACAAAAACAACAACCAAACATCCTGTTTTTTTTGGGAACTCAACTAAACTGTCCCAACTGCCTCGTTTCATTCATGAGATCTGTGGAGATCGCATCCATCGAGCAGCTTTCAAGGCGAAGAATGCGTAAAAGTTTCGCGTAAACAGAAACCGGAAACGTGAAAAGTGGAGGCCAGAAGGAAGAAGGAACTTTCGGTGATTCGTGGGAATTTCATGGGCCACTTCCTTCCGAGTGCGCGGGAGTCCTAAACGGAGTCCTTTTTGCTTTCTATGAGCGCGAATCAAGTTACGCGTTGATTCGAACTCAATCGGTTGGAACACTGAACGAAAATTGTATTTTCTAGTAGAAAATATTGTATTTAAAGAAGATTTTATAAAAGATTTTTAGAATATATTTATAGAACTATTAATTGTTTAATTTTTAAGATATATTATATTATAGAGCTGAAAAATTATACTTTAACGTAAAGAAGAGGGTTGAATAATAACTTTGAATCTTGAAATTCATATATAAAATTAATAAATCAAAGACATTCAATATATTATATGATATTTTGGTGCAGTTTCTTTAATTTAAGATATACATATATATTTTTTTCAGTGCCTCCTTGTAGAGATCTCTCTCTGTAGTTCAGCTTCGGCTCCATCCATCATCCACATGCTGTTTGCTGCCTTGGCTGCTGTTTTGTTGTTTTGCACCTTGAGCCTTGACTACTTCCGGTTCGCTGCGCGAAGGACGACAACTACATAGCAGGTAGTTATGTTGGTTGTTGTTCTGCCGGTTTGCTGCATCCTTGTGGCCGGACATTTCCTGCGGGCCACTGGCCATGCAAATAAGGATGTCGCCATTTGGAAGGCAAATATGTACATACGTATATGGCGGAGCCAGCATCAAGTGGCTGCCACAAGTCCTGCCATCAGGCCGGATGTTTGTTGCCATCAATCGATTTTGAGAATAGCGAAATTAAAGTGCTCTAAGAATGCGATTTAAAGAAAAGAAAAAGTAACTTTAAATGGCATACAATATATATTTAATTAAAGAATTTTCCATTCTAAAATGCATTTGTAGTCGTTGTAAAACAATACCTTATCATAGTAGCTGATCATTTCATTATCTCTTTCCACTGCAACCTAAAGCTTTATTTGCTTTGTAATTAAAAAAAAAACTTGTCTGGCTTGTTATTTTAGTTAATTGCTTAAACACAATTTTCATTGCCATGGCCAGGACCCACCTCGCAGGACTCAAAATAAACAACATTAGCCAAAACGGCAATTTGCTGATATGGCCACCAAACAAAATGTCTAGACAGGGCAGGTCCCCAGGTACACCTGCTCAGGTAGCTCAAAATTAATCATCCAAATAGGGCCGAGCAGGGCGGAACGGTATCTGTAGTGGGAGTTACTCTCCGAAAAAGTTACGAAAATAATTATCCTTACACGAAATGATTGCGCAAAAAGTACAAAGAAAATCTTTGTTAGATTTCCCTTTTGAAAGTACATTTTTGCCGATGCTCAGCAGGCTGTCGAATGGAGAAATCCAGAAATATCTTTCAAGACTAGACTACGCCATTACGTGTTGTTTTTTCGAAGGACTATGCTCGGCAGGATGTCGGTACAGTTAGGATCTTGGACAAACTATGGGTGGGACCGACATGTGTTGGACACAGGCCAGGGTCAGGCACGCACTTAACCCAGCGATAAGATATTTGAATACCGGCGACACAAAGAGATCCTTACCCAAAATATGGCTCGAGTTTGCCAAGTTGTGAAATCAATTAGTATATCTCACTATGAGCGAAGGATCTTTGAAGGACGCTTGGGTTATGGATGACTAAAAGGCATATGGCTTGGATAGAACTAGAACTTTGCCTTATACAATAGTATAGAAGTTGATATTTGAGAGGTAAATATAAATGAACTCTTGATCAACTGAAATTAAGATTTTTTTGTATATATTAGATATTAAATAACAGACTACATTTAGCGATCAAAGTGCTCTTAAAATTCTTATAAATTCATCGACTCACTTAAATATGTGATATAGAAAATCCATTTAAATACTGAAATAAACAAATAATGTGGTTCATTAGGATTAAATCTCTTTTTCAATAAAATAACAAGAAACTATGGGATGCAAAAGTTTACATAACCTTTCAGTTTGCAATTGAATTCTAGAATCAAATGGGAAATAGATCATAACTAAGCTTTAAATATTCACATTCTTAGAATCTATATTTATCGATATTTTTATATGAGAATTTTTTCAACAAAGCAAATTTTAAAAACTTATAACTAAGCCAAACAGCATTAATTTAGATTCAGAGAGCTTTCCTATGTTAGTTTTTATTCTATTAATAAATCTGCATACTCAATTTTACAATCTGAGATATTCAAATATTTTTTTAATTTTTTTTTTAATTTTTAATGATGTAACCCCTTATAAAAATTTGAAATTTTGAAAAAATTTTCGAAAATTTATTTTTTGACCGGAGACAGCTATATCGATTCAGTTGTTGATGCTGATCAAGAATATATATTATTTATAGGGTCGGAAATGACTCCTTCACTTAGTTTGAAGCTACTGACTAAAATTAAGATACCCTTTAAAGGGTATAAAAAACAACATGTAATTTTGAAAGCAACCAACAATATATGATCATATATAAAGATTCCCTTAAATAACTTAAGTCCCTGGAAGTCATCAATCAAATCTCTCACATTAAAAATCCCTAACTCTCTCTTAAAGATACACTATCTGAAAATCCGATGACAGTTCTACTCGGGTCTGTTATTAAACCTAGTAGTATTTACTTGCTGGAAACAACTGAACCATTGAGGAGATTTCTGAATCAGAACCGACTCGAAATCACAGGGAATATCTTTACCGTACGCACTCGAGCAGGTACAGTTTCGTTACGCCAGCTCCGTGGACAAGACAACAAACAACAACAACAAGAATGAGCCCGGTAATCATAATGAACAACGAATGTCAAAGCCAATAAAGAGTCGCGGAGAGAAGTCAACAACATCATCATCATTCGCATCAACGTGATCGTGATCGTGTCAGGTTTTTTTTCTTTTACTCTCTTCCTCCACCTTCACGTGGAGCCAGATAATCAGCCCGCATAAATACAAATTAAAGTGCAGCCAACTTACGGTTAATATATGCAACACCAACAGCAACATCAGCAGCAGCAGCAGCAGCAGCAACAGCAACAGCAGCAACATCAGTAAAGTTAAATAAAACGACGAAAGAAATAGCATTAAAATTAAATTTGTCGCGTGTTTGGTCGCCTGCTGCTTCCAGTCATTTCCCTTCCTGCCTCTTGAATTTTCCCCCAACTGAAAGTTCGAGGGTGCTTCGAGGGAAATCGAGGGGTATTATATAGTACAGCCACTGGCACTGGCAAGGGTCTTGGATCTTGGATCTTGGATCTCGGGCCTGGCCAAGGTAAGTTGCTGGTCCCAGCATTCGTCGCCGCTAATCATGGTAATTATGGCGTTGAAAAAGTTGCCAAGCCGAAAAGCAAGACAAGCACATAGCAGTCGAAGAAGATATCCGCAAAAAAGAGCAAAAAACACCATCGAAAAAGACACAAAAAAAACATGGCAAAAATAAATAAAGGCCGAAACTGGGGAGCAGTGCCCTAGGATCCAAGGAGAAAGGGTATATGTACGGTTATGTGGAATGTTAACTATCAAACGGGGGGTATTACGTTTAATTTTATTATTAAAGATTTGCAGATTAGAGATGTTAGTGAAGCTAATTAAAAGTAAAATGTCTTAATTCTACAAAGTATTAAATATTGAAAAATATGAATGCTATTTTTAATGCGAAAAATTAAGATCAATCAATCAATCCTTTGAAATCTTTAAGGTATAGTAAACCGATATGACTGGTTCTGTATATATATTATTTGAAATAAAAAGAAAACAATATTGAAAGTTAAATCTATATGTAGTTTCTATGGCTTCAAAACTGATAGACTTTCATATTAAGGAGCATTATAGACATACCTAGGTCGACTCTGCTGTTGAAGTTCATGAAAAATATACACAGAATATTATATTTTATTCTATCTAAAAATGAATTTTTCAGATTGTACAAAACATTTAATAAAATGTATAATATTTTGTACTTAAAAAACATTCAATTCAAAAGAACCTTTTACTTTAAAGGGCATCCACAAGTCCACTTATCCCTTATCTCCATTATTTTTGTTGCTTTTTCCATCGGCCTGGTGATGCGCCAGCTCTCTCGGCTGATAAACAATGCTGGAGTGAAATGAAAGAGGAGCAACAGTAAATACACCTGTTGACGGGCCGTCGATGTGACTGACTTGTGGCTACGCATGCGCAACACCAAGAAGCAGGAGCAACTGAAACTCAAAACAGAAACTGAAACATCAACATAAGTTTCTTGAAGATTCCGGGCCTGTTCGGTGCTATGGGGAAGCGGAAGTTTATTCGCATAAACACAAACACCGGATGCAGCTTGCTTCCAGGACACGCTGGAGTATATGGAGCCCGAGAAATTAATTTCAACTGCAGCAGTAAACAACAGGTTGGAGTAAATTATTTTTTTTGCTCATCGCAGGGGGGCATAAACCCGTTTAGGCTTATCTCACCGAACATCCCCGAAAATAAAGCGAGCGAAAATGTTCAATTTCGGCTAATCTCCTGCTCCTTAAAAACCAAAAAAGAAAAAAAGGAAAATAACCAGGCAGCTGCGACTCTTTTGCAGATCGCCTCTGGCAACTTTCCATGAACTTAATCTGTTTGATATTATATGGCAAAACTGATTTTTCCATTATCATAAATGACAAAATGCATTAAGTGCTGCCGTCCCCCTGGTGAAGGGAAATATTTTGATATATCATTTAATACGGCTTTGCGGCATATCTGGGTCAGTGATTAAGATTTTTAAATGCCAATTATCTGCACTGCTGCGCGATTCCCGCTCGACAAGTCGTAAAATATTTCCAAATTCGAGGGGGAAAATATTGACAGACAGGCACTTGGAGCCTTGGCTCGTGCTAAGCTTTTTTGCCAAATGCCACAATCAATATTTGAATTTCTATATGCACGTATCGACATTCCAAGAAATATTGGGGTTAAGTTCAGTTTCGTCTCTCTCAGGTAGCAACTCCAAACGAACTCTATATAAGGTATAATATAGTATCCAGACCCCTGATAAGGTCGCTAAGCAAACGAGATAAGATAACTCTTCGTGCAATCTAAGCAAATATAAATCGAAATATGGAATGTTGAAAAGTTTAAAGAGTTCCTCGTAAATACATTTTTTGTACCTTATCAATCCGCCGCCAGGCAGCTGTTCCCGAAAGATAACCCAGACAGGCACGCGCTTCACCCAAAAACCCATCGAATCCTATTGCATATAACATATCCCCTATAATATATCCATATCCCATTCTTAGTGTTTGCTCAGTAGTGCCATAAAACCCATCGCCATATCCTTCCGCTCAGGCATCTGCTGTATTTTATGGCTCTGATTAAGCAATTTGAAACTAAGTTGCGCCTCATTAAGTGAACTCGCAGTTTTATTGGTTATGCCTAGTAAAATGCAAGGATCTTTTATGGCTAAGTAAATAGCGGCAGTTGACAGCCAGGACTTGGTTGTGATCTCCTTAAATTGATATCTCTTAAGGACCACCCTGAAAAAACCTATAAATGTCTATAGGAATGCTTCTTTGCTAATGCTAGTAATGCCATATGGGTTATATTAAAGATACTTATGATATTAATTCAAAATACACTTTTTAAAGGTTTAAAAGTAAGGAAAACTATTTTATTTTCCTGAAAATATAGACCTGTGTAATGTCACTAAGCAATTAAGTACCAATAGATTTACTAAACACTTTTAAAATATAAACATCTTAGCAAATACTTTTCAGAATGTAATATACTTTGGTTACCTGTAATAATTAACTATATAGTAGCTTTTGTTGGTAATTTTTATGGGTACTCCTTAGTTTTTCATGAGGCAGTCTAATCCAAAATGAAATCAATCTATATATATCCCACAAAGAACCAGGTAAAACAACTTCAAACCTTCGCAACTTCTTTCAGAAGCTCATCTTGGCATTAATATTATCTTTATACCAAGGAGACCACAATGATGACTGCAAGCTGTGTTTGATATTGATACCGAACCAGTAGCCCTAACAATAAGCCATAAAGTCAGACAAAAGATCAGTCTTAGATCATACTCTTCCCCCAAAACTCATTCTCTGGCCATTCTCAGATCCACCCCTGAGCAGATGAGACGACGCCTACGGTTCTGTCGCCCAATTTCTGATCCAGTTTATGTCTTCCTTTGTGCCACAAAAAAATGTTATACATTTCGCATTAGATTTCCCTTTGGAACCATTGTGCCCCGGCAGACTGAGTGACTGACTGACTGCCTGTCAGTTTTCTTGCCTTCTGTTTATAGAATTTTGTGGTCGATCAGCTCCCGGATAAGATATTTTCGTGGGGCTAGGATCCTTAGAGTCCATCCATCCAACCATAATTACAAGGATAATCGGCTGATTGGTTATCCATCATGTAATATTTCAATTTCCATCGAGTTGCCTGAAGTCGAAGTCGATTGTGGATCGATCGCTTGAGTGGTTGGCTAAGTGTTTGCATCTCGTCTTTTGATATGGATAGAGATGGATATCGAAGGGGCATAATGTGCTATCAGCCAGGCAGCTGAGGTAACACGATGATCGCATGTATATTTGATATGGATTTAGGTCAGTAAAGGGAATAGAAATGAGAGGAGTTTAAAGTATAAAGTACAGTAGTTTCAAAAGTAGGTTGCATTCTGAGTACAGACAATAGTTTTTAGTTTCTATTCTTATTAAAAAAGGGAAGGAGAAGAGCTAGAACATGGTCTTATTTGTGATTACTTAATGAGTACTCAGTTTTCATAGGTTTATAGCCATGAAATCATATAATATCTATGGGATACTCATATTAAATAATGCAAAAACGAGGTAACATTTTTACAGATTAATTTAATATAGTTATAATTGAAATCCTTTAAGAATTCTTGGCAACATATAAAACTTTAAATTTACCCAAATTATTAGAGTAACCAAGCGAACACCTCAATTGAGGGCAGACGACCCTTGGCAATCTTCCCAACTTCCCAAATTACTTTACGGCTAATCGTTTTGTGCAGCAAAAACAAGGGGAAAGATAAATGGTAAATACAAAATGAAAACAAAGCAGAGTGGAGAAATAGAACATATTGCTGAAAAGCTCGTAACAGGCGCAAAACGTTGCCTGGGCCTGACCCCGCTGGCAACCCCAGCGGCAAGGCAAGTCCAATCCCCCAAACCCACGACCACGACCACGTCCAGAGATCCACATCCCTATCTCGGCCAAGAGACAACAGTTGGTGTCTGACAGCAACCTGACTCTCCTCCGATCAAACTGAGTACCCGGGAGACTCGGACTCAAACTCAAACTCAAACTCCGGGACTCCGGACTGTGTGAAATTGCCAATGCGCATGCGCGCAAACAATAACAACAATTTCCACATTTAATGATAATAATGATGGCGATAATAGTCCGAAATTAGTTAAACACGAATTATAACAAAACAAAACAAGAGGAAAGGGTGTCTCAAGATAAAGAATGAGGTAATACCCTATCTTTAGATAAAAAAAGTAAAGTATTTGATGAAAAAAAAAACATCAAGTCAAGACAAGCTCTTAATAATATTAGAAATTTTTACAAAAATATTCTGACTATGAAACTTGATTTGGTTAATAAGATCTTGTCTAAAATATAAATCTTGAATTAAGTTAAATATTTTCTTTATATACATCTCTTCATAAACTTAGTTACCACCTTGAAGGGTACATCCTGGAGAAAGATATCCGTAGCTTGAGGTGGTATAAGGGTGCTTGGGGATCAACTATTTGAGGCCTTAAGTGCCGCCAGCTGTTGCCATGAGCGGAGGAGAGCTTCGCTTCGAACTGCGAGCGAGATTGCTTTAGCCGAGTTTAAGTCCCAACTTAATTTGGCTCAGGTGGCGCGCATTCATGGAACAAATTTATAACAATTTTCAGATCAGCATGGGTAGTAACAAAACAACAACGAGAAGAAAATACAGGGACTGAAAATTGCTAAAGGGTTACTAGGCAATCCAGCAATATGGCCATTAGCGGAAGCATTCATCTAGAAAACAACATTCATTATAAGTCTAAGGGAATTCTTTTCATGAAGGGTTCCGTCCACCCGTCCCCCCTTTGGTCTCAACCTGCTTATATTTTTGTCACGTTCGAGTCAAGAATTTCCATTTAGCTACTTTATGACATACTTATTGCATTTACGATTTGCCTCCCCACCTTTTGAACTGCGCGAGGTTGACTTTTGTCTCCAAAAGGAACTTTGAAGTGACCGCTCGGGGCGGACAAGTTGGTTCATTAATGGGGGTTTTTCCTGACTGATTATCACGTGTTGATCCACTCAATTGGACTGTGGATGTTGGACGACGGTATATTTTTAAGAACTAAAAATATTGCCTACTGACGGAGAGTTTAAGAATCATATCAAGAAGTTCTAAGAGACTTATAAATGTGTCAAATAAGGAAAGACCTCCCACTTCCAATGGTGAAAAGTAAAAGGTTATGGTCAGGAAAATTCTTAGAACAGTCAGTAATAAAAAAAATATAATATAAGGATTTTTGAGTGAATAAAGTAGAGAGGTTCTTGATATTTCTCTAATAAGATTAGATAAGAAAAGTATATATTACTACTTTGATTTCAAAACATTAAGACTTCTAAATGATCAATTAAATTAGACCGCAATTTGTCGTTTTATTTATTTAATTAATTAATTCTTGGAAAATTCCAAAGACCTATGATATTTGATAACTTAATTATAACTTTAACAAAAAGTATTCTAGAAATTCCAGAAAGTCTGCTCATTGCTGCTGTTCAACATTCGATACCCAGTCACCGAATATGTTGAACAATTGCAAATAAATTAGTGAAAATAATACGAAACGAATTCGAAGGTGAAGGAGGATTTTTCCGCCTTGGCGGAAAAGAAGAAAATAAGTGAAACAAAGGACGAGCTGAAAGACAGAGGTGAAAACCGCAAAAATGACAAACGTAAACGGCACCGCAGGATCTTTGGCATCAGGATGCTGAAAAGGCAGGCAGGCAGACCTTCGGGACACCAGTTTCTGGGTTCTGGGTGGGATGATCCCGACAACACCCACAACCGAATCGTGATTCGTGTCCTGCCATCCTTTGTTTTTTTGGACAGGGTTCTAGGTCTAGGTCCAGACACATGCGGCGTTGCAGGCGGCGCTGTAACAAACTGTCTAGACCTTGTCACTGATGCTTGACCGAAAAATACACTGAGAGAAGAAAGAACCTAATAGAAATTGAACTGAAATATAGAAAAATAAACTACAAATATAACTTAGTCTTTCTAAATGAGACGAACTGCTTTAAGTGAAATTCAATCAAATGTTTAAAGGCTAAAAATCTTTCTAGATCACTTCAATTATATAGGTTAATAACAATGTAGTACATTTTTCTCAGTGCTTTGACCTGGACTAGCATTTAGTTCCGTAGAAAATCAAGCAGTGTCCTGGCTTGTCCATATGTCAGCAGCAGCAGTTGGTTGAGTCGTCCTTGGCTACCGATAGGGATATTGATATCTCCTGGCCGTATGTCTATAGTTACTATACTCCCCTGCCTAATCTTTTTGTTATATATATTTATTTTTTCTCGGTTGCCGCAATTGTTCAATTTTGCTGACAACCTTCGGCAAATTGCTACTGGGAAACCGAAGGATCCCGGCAGATATATCTCAAGGAATCTTTTGGATATTTTGTTAACCAAATTTACACGCGACAGGCGGCTGCAACTTTATCAGCTGAAACAGATCGTTCGAGCAACCTGCAAAAGAAACCCTTCTAACTTAACTCACAAAAATTCAATTTCGAGCAGCTCCAAATCAAAGGTGTTTGCTTGCTGCTTGACCCTTCAGCAAAGGATACTTAGTCGAAGGGAAAAGAAACCTGAAAAGGGAAGCACTCCGACGAGAGGAGCATCTGCCAATGAATGCGTAATGACCAACTGCCAAAAAGCAGTGAGGGTTAGGGACCGGGGGACTGGGCACAGGGACTGGGGACAGGATCGGGAGCACAGGACCCAAATCGAGACGAGACGGCTAATGAACGACGATCTACAACGTGGCTAAAAAAAAAAGCCGAAACCCTTGCTCCTTACAGATGCCAACGGGTTGGACACACGAGGAACAACACAACAAAAAAAGGACTAAAAAATATATATAAAACAAAAACAGTTGCCGAAGGGTTCGAGTCAAAGTCAGTCAAACGATGGCATGGCGCAATTATCGAGGCGGGTTAGGGATTTACCACCTGGAGTCTTGGATCTCGCTCTTGACCAGCCGGCTAGAGTCAGCAGCCGTTTTTCCTACACTTTAAGAAAAAAAAAGCTGGTTAAAGAAAAGGATTTTTAATCTTGAAAATTAAACAAGTAAAAGTAAATAAAGAAATATGTAAAATATTGTTACACAAATGGGAATTAAGCTTGTTATGAAGGTTCAGCAAAGTTATTCTTAACAATATCAACAACATACTTATTAAATCTTTTAAAGAATAATAGGATAATTCTTAAATGTTACTTTATAATTTCTTATTTAAACTTTCTCCAAAAACATTTTATTGCTTTATCCTGTAAGTTTTTCTCTGACTAATATTATTTTCGAAAGGGTTTGGCATTAAATTTAATTGAGCTGTATCTGTTTTCAAAATCGATTCGAGTTGGCATCTGCAACAGAGTGACCTTTATCTTTTTCTCAGCGTCTCTAATGCCTAGCGTAGGGCACGTGCCCAGCTTGACTTCGGGTATATATTTTTGATCCTTGAGCCAGGAGCGTCGACTGTACCCAGGAACAACGTCCTTGCAGTGGCCGTAAACAACAGCGACTGCCGGCACCAGGTGCTAGCCGGACGGCATTTTCTTGGTCTTATCACTCGGTCCGTGATCCTTAGCCTAGTCTTTCTTGATCCTTTGTCCAATTTCGAGTGGTTCGGCGACCCATTGTCCTGCTCTGTCGTCACCCGCTTTGTCCTGCGCAGCGTGCGTGTCCTTGCATCTTGGCCTATTGTTTTGATTCATTTTGTCAAATTTATATAAAATTTATTACAACTCACGGAGTCTGCGCTAGCGAAACCAACCAAATATCTTCTTTTAATGGTGTCAAAATATGGAATGGCAGAGGGAAAATTCATTGGACCTTAAATCAATGTTTTAAAGGATGGGGGAAAACTGGATCATGGTTGGATAGTCAAGGATAGAGAGCAGGAAGCGGGAAAATATCTTCTCTTTAAGAGAAATTCTAGAATCTTTTGATGGTTTAATTTGAAAGGAATTTTCCAGCGGGAGGTATACATGGCGATTTTCTGGAAATTATATACATTGTATACTAGGATCGAATATTCTTTAGTCAAAAGGATTCCTATACCTGGAACTGGCTATAATCTCTTACTAAATACTCTTAAATCCTTCTGATATCCTTTATAGATAACATGAATTTCCAATAAAATCCTCTAGTTAGATGTACGATAAAAATCATTTGCTTGCTAATTACCAGAGCAGATCTGGCAGGAAATCTACACCCACGAGGAAGGGAAAACTGTAATTCCACAACTCAAATATCCTTGCAGTATTTAAGCCGGTCAGAGGTCAGTCTGGGCCAAAAAGCACGTGCCATTGTTAGATTCTTCGAGCAGGTGATACATGAAATACAGACTACATCGAGGTCTCCCATTGTTTGGCCAGAAACACCCACAGTGCGTGCACGTATGCAAATATTTTCAAAGGCCAAAGCCAAAGGCAGCTGCAAGCCACCGAAAACTAGACAAAAGGAAGCAACAGGCACGGGATCAAATAGGATTCAGGACCACAAATCGAGAAGGACCAATGGCAAACAAAGGTGAAACGCTCTGAACCTGCTGCTGGCCAGGGTATATGTTGTTTTGAGGTATTTGCATTCCGGCAATGGTCAAAACAGATGCAACATTACAGCACAATTTCCATAAAAAAATCACACTTTAGTGTGAATCTCTCATTCTCAATGTGGATTTATGGCCTTATAATAGAAGTGTTCTGAGAAACGATTTGGTTTAAGAGGTGAACCCCTGACTTGAAATACATTTGAAGCCATGCAGATGTCTTCGTCGATTTACCAGCAACATTCAAATATAACAAACACTAACCCTTTTGAGTTGAATTGGGGATATAAGCCGGATTCCTGATTCCTGATAATAATAAACAGAATAAACATTTGCGTAAAATTCTACGGGATTGAACAATCTGAGAAATGTCACAGACAAGCTGCAAAAACTTTCAATTGATTGATAGAACCAGCGGATTGAATACAGGGAGTGACATCTATCATTGAAAATGAATAAGTGTAGGCAATTTTCGCCTTGACATCAATGGGTTAATTCAGTTTGTGGACAAACAATGTGAGGGAGCTAGAAGCGAGATACAAATAAATACAGCTGCCAATGAATTCACGCAAATTTTAGCAAAAGGGTTATGTTGTCATATTGTCAATATAGAGTGGCTACTTCACGGTGGTGGAATATATTATACATGGGTTAGGAAATATAGAGCATGAATAAAGGGGAATATACATATAATAATTAATATATCAACTTCGAAGCTAAGAATCTCACTTATTTTTCTAGCATTTCTTTGATATTTTACCACACCTCAACTTCAGTGGTCTTTAAAGATCTTTCGTAGTCTTTTTGGCTTACTCATGGCTCAAAGTCAAGCGAAACTTGGCCAGCATGTGTTGGCCTCCACCTGAATTGAATATGAAATGAGAGCCCATGGAATGGTTTATTTCATTTCCAGAAGCATTGAATCATCATCAAGTATTTAAACCTCAGGCGAACCCGCACTATTCCGGCTTCACGATGATTCCTTGATTCATTTCAGCCGAAAGAGATTTTGCTTTTTACCAAAGAATAAAAAAAGAATTTAACAAAGAGAAAGAAGTCGGACGATGGCATTGTGCGTTGTGCGTGGAGGACAATGCTCCAAGTCTCTTTTTTTACACAAAAAGGAGCGGCACGAAGGACGAAGAAGGACGAGAGCTGATCATGCGTGGTGTTATGTACGCTGTTTGCAGCCTGTTGAGGAAACATCTGCCCCGCTCAATTTTTTCCTCTCCTTTCCTTTTTATGCCACGTCTTCTTGTTGCTTGCTGGCTTCTTGGTATTGTTGTTGCTGTTGTTGCTCTCAGCACGCAGGACCTCTTGGAATAGGATACTTACAGAAAGTAATGAGTAACATTAAAAAACCAGACTACACCGAGGAAAAAGTGGTTTAGAAAATAAGAAAAGAAGCCTTAAACTTAAAATATTCTGCCGGGAAAATGTTTGAGCTATTAATAATATATTTATTTTAAATTTTTTAATAAATTCCATGTTTAAAATACACTTTCTTTATTTTTATCCTCTCCCTTTTTAAGTAAAAAATAGTTTAATCTTTAATAAATATACTAGATTAATCAGTACTTATAGTTATTCCTAATACCTAATATTAAACTTTATATATGATATATTTTTCAATTGAATACTATCGATATTTTCCTGTATTCTCCACTATATCCTTCTATAAATTTCTCTAGTATTTGTTCTCAGTGCACACTTCAGCGTTGGCAGTCTGTACATCCGTTCCCTACTCCCTGCTAGCTCTGTACAGTCCTTAAGAAAGGACTCGCCTGTCATCTAGGAACAATGTCAAGGTCAAGCGGAGCGCGTGTCCTCCCCGCCTACGACAATATATCCTCGCTGTTTTTTAATAGAAAAAATCTCTCAATTTAGTGAAGGCACATGCAGGATATGCGTATCCTGCTTTAGTTGCTTGTGCGGCATGTGCTCCTGCGCCGGCAGCTGTCACTGGCAATGATCGTCCTGTCATTTCATCCTTGGAGCGTGCGTAGACTGAAAAGAAGACTAACAAAAAAGTGAAGCCTAAGTGTACCAAGAGTGGGGAAAAAAATGATTTGATATTTTTTAGTCTATTTCCTGCCTCTCAGCTGCCGTCAATTAACATACTGTCCTGCGCCCACATAATGTCCTCGGCCAGCAGCCAGACATCTGTCTGCTCTCCACCTCTGGAGAATATATATATAAATATATATATTTCAATTCAGTTTTTGACAATATTTGGCTTCTGCCAATCCTTTTGCTTTTGTAGAGCGACAATTGCCCTTCGTTTGACGCAAAACCTAATGCACAATACCAGGATTATCCTATATTCATGTGCAATCCTTTCATTGTTGTCTACATTTTAATACGGTGCCTGTATTTTCGCCATGGTTTTCGCAATTTTGCAACTGTTTTGGTTGTGGAGTAAATAGGGGACATCCTTTGGCAGATGGTTTCAAGGGAACAGAACAGATTTTGGTTGGGATAGCCATACTTTAAGTTCTATAATTTAAAGTAAAAGGGAACCTCTGAATAAAGTAAGCTCAGATAGATGGGGGTTTCAGCAACTTCAAGTTCACTTTGAAAAAAAATATATATCAAAAAGTATGTCTTTATTGTTCGAACCTATATTTTCTTAAACAATTTTGACAAAGTTTTTATTTAAGGCCTATTTAGACTCAATATTCTACATCTTCCTTAAAGGATATTCACAATCTTTAAGAATAACAATCTATCTATATTCACATTGGTCATAACTCATCAACTGCCTATCAATAAAAATTAGAAACAAATTCCAATTAACATGGAAAAAAGTCTATTGTACCCCTCCTGCTATTCCAACGAATTTCTATAATTCTCTAAACAATATCCATTTGTTTTCCATTTTTTATAGAACACGCTCAGGTGAAAAACAGACATTTAGGCGTATCGAACCCCTGGGGCAGAAATGACCATATCCTGGTGTTCGTCCTTGGCCAAGTCCTAATCTCTAATCGCTCGTCACGCTGGCAGGAGTCGCTGCAGGACTCATTTGAGACGCTTTAGACCTGCGATAAGAATCGGCAGGTTCAAGCCGCTGGCCAAGGGCAGGTAGGCCTGCCCCATTGTCCTGCTCACGATTTCGTCCTGGCCAGCAGCAGGAGCAACAGTCTGCCGATGTCAGCCGGCATTTAAAACGTTGCAATGTGCATTGTATAATTTATATCATAATTCTCCATGCATTGTGACCATGTTCCCAGTGTTTCCTTCTTTATGATCGTTCTGCAGCTTTATCCTGTTGCTCGGGCTTATCTTGATTTCAATTGTTGCTTTCCGAGGTCCTGAATTCATAGCTGTTCGTATGGGTTTTTTACTGTATTCTTTTTTTAAAGCTGGGAATTGAGAAATTTAGGAAGATTAGTTTGATATGAGGTTTATAAGTTAGGTAGATAAACAGGGGGAACAAATCTACTATATCATTTTTATTCACTGTTTTAAAAGGTTTTTTAATACATATATTGTATGAAATATTCTAATTAAAATCATGTATAATTTAAGTAAATTTTGATTACAAAGATTTAGCTATTTAATAAAAATGTTTTAACAGGAAATTCACCATAAATTTTGAATTGTAAAATTCTCTTTTCCCCTACAAAACTCTCCAAAACAGATTCTTTATTAAAGATTTACAGATTTCTTAAAGATCTCCTGCTAAAAAACATATTGATAAGGTTCCCCTTAAATATATACATATTTTTATCTTTTCTCCTAAAGGTTTTCTTTCCCATAATCGATCCATTGTTGCTTTGTTCTTCCATAAATTTCCTCACAAAATCCCTGTAATTTTCTTATCTACTCCCATCCAATTATAAGTCCCTTTTGCAAACATATCTTTCTCAGTGTCATCTTTCGTTTTCTCAAAAGAGCAAACGACTTCCTTCCGATCATGCAAATTTTTGGGACATTGAAATTAGAGTGCAGGAAGACCTGCTCCTTAACCTCTCTGAACCTGTAACCGATAGTTTCCTGGGAAAATCTTTGACCCGCCCTGTTGTAATTTGCAAAGATCCCTGATCCCCGAATGATTACAGTTGGCCAAAGACACAAAAACTTCCGGTTTGCCGAAAAAGAAGAAAAAAAAACGAAGAACAACAATAGCGGGGAAATAGGAAGCGCAGGATTCGAATACGGATACGGATTCTGGGACGTCAGACAAAAGATGCGTAGGTACCTGTCACTGCCAACGACAGATGCGTTCCAAGGATGCACAAGGATGCGGAAGCCTCGAATCAAAACAAAACCAAAGAAATCGGGTATGGGAATGCGAGTGAGCTGAAAGCGGAAATAACAGAAGTCTCGTGGTTCCGAGATCCCGATTTCAGTTCAGAGCAACAGTTGTCCCTGCACTCCCGAAATCACAACTGTTCTCTGGGTCTGTTTTGAATTTATTTCCATTTTTACTGCTGCCATCCAGTATGTTGTTTTCGTTTCTCGGTGTTTTTTTCAGGTCCAGCATGTGCGAAGAGCATTAAGCATGGTCCAAGCCTTGAGGAAGATGGGATGCTGCACTGATGCTGCGGTTTTATAATGTCAAACATGTGTCCGTCGAGCCGCTGCGCATGCCTAATGAGGAGATGGATCTGGGATGCTGGAAAATATATGTATCCCAGGTCCTAACGGCAATCGAAATTGTTGAAGGCATATTTCCATATTGATTCTGATTGAAAATAGCTTAGAGTTTTTTCATTTCAATGGTAGGAAAGGAAGGAAGAAAATATTACAAGAGTTACTAAAGTTCTTAAGAGATCTAAATGTATACTCACCAGTCTACTAAATCTTCATTAGTACTTATTTATAAAAGTTTATGAGCATTTCATTTATAATGTTCAAGTTTCTCTTATTCACTCCCCCTCAAAGAAAACTGACTCATCCCAAAGCCCAGCGCCACTTCAATCCCATTTAAAGTCCACTCACAATTTGGATATTTGCATTTGTCCAAAAACCACACGAAAATGGAGCAGTTGCGAAGGCATTGAAATGCCCGATGCGAATTTATTACGTTAAAAACCCCGGCTGCATGCCTGATTAAAGGCCAGTGCAGAAAATTAAATGTAACATGCTCAATAAAAATAAAGATTGAATCAAAATATGCACAAGGAATAAATATAAATTGACCATAATAATCAGCCATTTGCTCTGTCACAATCCAATTAAAGACAACTCGAAGAAGCTCAGAGACTTCGCGGCTGGGAAACGATCCTGGTAGCCAGGGACGTGATGATAGCATTTTAATGAACAAATTAAAAATCAATGCCCGCTCCCGCACCGCCCGATAATAACACGTACATTGTACTTAAATTAAACAAATCCCGAACACAACCCACAAAATTTGTTGTGGCGGCCAAAAAAGGGAGTCCATAAAGAACTGTCGATCGAACACCGATCGTGAGAATGGAAATGGCGACAATGTCGAATGCCGCCGAATGCCGTCGTCTTCTTCGCCTGCCTCCTGAACCCCATAAATCTTCATAAGCTTGTCACGTTTCCAGTGCAACAGCTACTCGTAAATATCTACCGGCTCACCGCTGACGAAGCTCAAGATCTTCCCCCCAAAAAAACACAGAAAAAAAAGGGAATTAAAAGGTGCCTCAGGTGAGAAACTTGAATGCTCTTTAGGGAGTATTTAGTAGATACATTTGTATTTTAGCTAGAAAGCTCTCAAATCTGTAAGATGTAAGATATTTCTTCGGGTTTTTAATCATTTACTTACTTTTTAGATTATTTATAAACTTATTGAATGATATAAGAGTGCCCAAAAAAATGTAAAGAAATTAATATATAAAGATCACATGTTTTTGGCTAATAACTATGTATTCTCCTATAAATTACACTCGCTTTCCAACAAAGGAAAATATATAATATAAGTTGGATAGATCCAAGTGAAACCTATATAAGAAATACTCCCCAAAAAGAGCATTTCTGAGGAGCTACCAACAATTATTTTGACATCAAATACCCGCTCGCCCGTACCAGAGTTTTGGAGCTGAAGAAGCGCTCTTGGTAGTCCCATCTTAGCCAGCGATGACTCCCTTTCCAGCTCCCCGATCGTATAATGGTAATGACAATGGCAATGGTAATGGTGACAATAGCCCGCCCCACACAACACAACCCGAGTTGGTCGTGAGTGCGAGTGCTTCTTGGTAACACGTAGAGGGGACTCCTTACCCCGGGCCAAGATGCTTTCTGGACTGACTACCGTTTTGGTTTTTTTATATTTTTGTGGCTCTGGGATTGATTCTGATTTGGCAGTCGGGACACGTGTGAGAGAGTCGACGTCTCGCCTCCTCAATTTGTGGGCAACGTGCAATAAAATTTGGTTGTAAAAGTTGTTGTTTATCGTTAATGTTTTGCATTTCGGAAATGCTTAAACTGTTAAGAGGGCGAATGTGGAAGGGAATTGGGCGTAAATGAGGCAAGGAGTTCAACAACTTTTAAAGGTATTTGGAGCTCTGAATGAGCAGGAGTTAATAGGTCTTTAATCCTTAAATGTAGCTTTATTTAATGCACCATTTTAAAATGATTTTCCCTATACAAAATCTATATAAACCAGCTTGAAAATGTATATATTGTATGATGTATAAAGGTTCCTTATAATAAATACATATTGGCTGATATTGCTTGTATTTAATTGTTTCCATTATAAGATGTTTTTTTTATATGATTGCTCCATTTATCTCAACCCAATTCTCACCAAAAGATTTCGCTAACGAGTCTATAACTTTCCTAGCTCTCTCCCCGCTTGGAATTTCCACTTGGGGAGAAATCTTTTCCCAGGCGGAGAAGAAGGAAAAAAATAGAGTCGACCCTCACCAACTAGTGCGACTCAAGCGCTGACAGGCCCAGTTAGTGGTACTGGCCAATTGGTAAGCCAAACAAATGCCGCCACCGATGACGGTCCACTCCACTCACTCCACTCATCCGCGATTGACATCTTCATCATAAATAAAAGTGAAAAAAATACCAGCCGCTACAGTTTTCCTAGAGATCTCAATCTGAATGTGGCAAGTGAATGCCAATCAAGGGGACAAACAAACCAACAGACAGGCGATATATGTTGGGGCTGCAATCATAACAATAACAATGCCATTGACATTACAATTACAATCGCTATTACACTAACAATTACCATTTCAGCCGGCAATCTGGCCTAATGAAGACATGTCCCCCAGCGGAGGACAACGCATAATTACACCAAAATATTGCGACTGTCCGCTAATGGATCCAGCAAAGTGTCTGCAACTCCTTTCAGACAAAACAAGTACACAGAAAGTTTAAGTTTAGAAATTAAAAAAAATCTTAGAATATAATTTCGTTTAATTTGTTTCAAAATATTAACAATTTGTCCATTAAAGTTTTCTTGTATTACTTATTTTCCAACCAAATTTTGCCTATTAAATATGTTAATATTTTGCAGACAATTGAATACATTTCCTCTGTTAAACTTCTTTCAAGAATCAACAAGTGGAAATAGATGGAAGATACTCTTCATTATTAAACTGTAGTGAGCAATCTTTAGCTATGTAAACCTTTTCCATATATAATCATAAAGTTCCCTATTAACATCTAATTTCTCTGACTGCATTTTAAAGTGACGCACACTTAATTATCGGTGGATGGTGTGGCACGCCCGCCTCGTTTTGGCTAGGTGTTAACAAATTCATTTCACTCGGCAAACTGAGGCACTGTAAAGTGGTAACTGGTTTGGTTTCCATCACCATCTCCATCACGTAGCTTCCCCCTCAGAGCCTTCCTTCACGGTGGCTCTATCGCAGTCACATGGCGGCGGCTCTTGAATCTGGGAATCTGGAATCTTGGTGTGCCAGGGAGGCGGCAACAGTATTTGCATGCTGATTAGCCTTCAATGTCAGACAGGTTGCACCTCACTTTCCCATGGGGCCCGAGACTCGCCGCCACAGGTCTCCACCTCATGCTCCAATTTTCAACACTTTTGACGTGCCTGTTAATTGATTTAGAGTGCTAGCTGGAGCAACTCCATCTCGATCTCCATCTCCATGTTGGGCCTATGATTATAGAGCGCCACTTGCTCGTTATGGCCAACTTTGGCTCTGCACTGGCCACTGTAATGACTCAAGCTACTACTGTTGCCGGTAATTGTTGGCCATTTTACTCTACGTGTTGTCTCATGGGGGGTTAGTTGGAGTTTGGAGTTTCTCCCCCTTCACATCCATTTCCTTGGCTGGTAGAAAATGTTTGCCTAACTGCTCAATCGTGCAGAAATGACAACTTTATTAGCAGTTGGTGGGCGGCAACGACAACCAGTGTTTAAATGGGAGATTTATTAAATAAAAACAATAAAAAAGGGCTAAATTATGGAGTATTCTTTTTGGTAAATATAATTCTTAGTAATTTTAAATCAATTTATATGTATAAGACCTCCTTAATTCTTTGGAAATATTAGAAACCAATATCCCGTAGATGCTTCTTACTCCCACTTGAAGGCATACTTTCTACCAAACTGTACCCGCATTAGCTACTCTAGTTACCCCAGATTTTCCATCTAGGTTTTCCTCTAGCAAACGGCACCATGTGCTGGAAATTTCCTTCATCCAGCATTCCGCGAAAAACAAAAATCATTTCTAGAGGTTCAGGATCTTTGGAACACCTTGCAGGGTCATCGAATTCGGCTCGCCACCATTTCATTTTTTTACGCTCGACGGGAATCGAGGACATGTGCAAGAGCAGCAGCTTGCCGAGGGGACGACTCCGGATAGGTACCTACCTATAAGGATGTGCAACAAATGAAACGAATCTCAGAGGGTCGGGCAGCAGGTACACGGATTGGACTGCAGGATCAGCAGAATCCCAAATGCAACAGGCTGTACTAACCCAAATGGATCCTTTTCTCTTTTTCCTTTTTTTAAAATGCAGGAGAGATTTACTTTTGTGTTTTTACATTTTCTGTTTTGTTCTTGACCCGGCAGCTGCTAGGCGAGAGGAGAACTCTTAAAAATGGTAGCACTCACAACAAAACAGCAAGGTTCTAGATCCTTTGCCAGTATCTATTTCTGTGGATCGAACCGCCTGTTGCTGAAGAGGTTTCTCATTCCAATCGTGCCCTTACTAAGGTATTCCTGTAACAATTCTGCGATTTAGCCAACACCCAACAATTTAAAAGCGTCCAAATAATTATAGCAGCCATTGGCCATTTCCATGGAAGTCGTCTAGATCGATAGAGGACTGATTTGTATTCGTGTCTGGGTTTCCATATGCAAATAAGCCAATGTCTGGTTGGCCAATAATGAGTATTGTCTATGGCCAATCGGAATTTCAGGCTGTGACGGGTTGGATTTCTAATGGTTTCTGAAGAAGATTGAAAAGGTGACACAATCTAAAGCTGAGGGAGACTTATTGCAATTTTCCAGGAGAGAATTATATAAATAATACAAATACAGAGACCAAATTTAATGCAATTAAATTTCACTTTTCCTTTCTTTCCTTTTTAATATCAGTTCATCCTCTTTTAGGAATAATTATTAACCAACAAAACGCATTGAGACACGACAACGGGCCATCACACTTATAACATATACCTTCCTACCATAATATTTAATCAACATTAAACAAAATTATACACATCCAAAAGAAGAGCGAGCCAAAACAACTTTTTAAGGGAGAGCTTAAAAAATAATGCCAAAATTTAACGATTGGAATGTTTGCGGCATGATGTCGCCCTTTCATGCCACACACGATAAATTACAAAAAAAATTAAACAAAGTACGACAAAAAAAGGACGCGAAGTGAAGCCCGATGATCACCGGCTGCCCTGGTTTTGATTTACGTATCCTTTGTTTTGTCTGGAGTCGCGAAGCCCATCAAAATCTGGTCAGTAGCAGCAGGTTGAGAGAGTGGACTATGTAAATAAGTGATCAGCGTGTGGCGATCGAAGGTTTTTAATTACACAAAAACCAGCAGTTGACATTTTCGAGGACTGGCATATGGCACGCGTTGGGGCGCAGAGGTCTACTAAAAAACTTAACCAGAGTTTGTTGACACTGGGGACAGATGTCTCGGAATAGAAGTTTAATCTTTTAAGAAATTAAAGAATGTTTGAGTAAAGGTTTAGTACAATTTGATGATGAGGGTATAAGAAAATAAATGTGGCATGCTAAGGATCAGAACTTCTATTCGATGATTTTAATAACCGAGGGATTTCTTGAAAAATCATGTCTACATTATACTTCCAATACGAAGCTAAAAAGCTGACCTAAACTCGTTTTTAATACTTTAATAATTCTGCATATTCAAATGGCTAGAGGCTGATCAAGAATATATTCAATTTATAAGTTCGAAAGAGACTCCTTCATAGCATTACAATGTTCTGACTAAAATGATAATACCCTAGCAATAGTATAATAACTATAAAACTCTATTGACACTTGGGGCCAGCTGTTTGGTGTAAATGTTTGAACAGCTTAAAGTTAAAGACGAGCTGCTGTGTTAACATTGCGCAAACATGCCACAAAAACGATACATGGGGCAAGTCCTGGCCCGAGCATTTCCGCATAAATGTATTTTCCTTTGTGGCATTTCTTTTTCAATTCATTTCATCCCAAAAACAAGCCAAGAAGTCAAAGGCAAAAGGAAATCATTCTGCTTCTTATTCTTATTCGCATTTACTTACTTCCACCCCAGGAACTGTGACGACTTCTGTGTCCTTTTGTCCTGCCAGAAGTTATTTTTTTTCATTCCTTTGACAGACACATTTCATACAATGGCCTGGCATTGTGATGATTTTCCATGGCTGTTAAATTGATGGATTGCCGTGCGACTTTTGACACCAATTCCCCCATGGCATTGATGTACTATGGAGGAAACTCCTTAAGGATCTCCGATTTTTCTCGGAGAAATCTTAAGCAAGCATGCATAAATGCTGGGGACAACTGTCACGGATTATTTGGATACATTCGGTAATATGTGATGTTGAAATGACATTTACTACGTTTTTTGGGGATTTATATGCGACAGTTTTATGGAGGAAAACGAAGAAGTAACGATAAAGAACCAAGTATTTGGCATAGAAATTAAATTAATGAAGAAATACGTTTGTACTTTGAGGTTAAAGGAATGTAACTGATTTATACTTTAATTCCCGTGAAATTTTGCAATAAATTAAAGCGCAATTTCAAATTAAATGTATTTATAAAGGATACAAAAATGTATTTTTCTTGTTTCAACTTTGCAATGTTTTATAATGTGGATCAGATTCTGTAACTATACCTTTAATAATTCCTTTAATCATCAATTGATCAATCTAGACATTAAATATATTAAAGATGTTTAAATATAAGTATGAGAATATACAAAATTTAATAACGATAAAACCGAAGGCATTAAATTAAAAGTTATGATGTTTTTTTCTTTAGAGTGTTCGTATTTAAATATTCAACAATTATTTAAACAATTAAATAAGTTTTTTTTATAATTCAGTATATATTCTATAGGGCTAATCATAGACTCGTATATCTAAAACACCAACATCTGGCAATGCATCCTAAGCAACCCTTTATTCTAAGACACACTTGTTTCACTTGGCACACCAAGTGCACAGTCCTCCGTCCACAGATGTATCTATTTCCCTCCAGAAGTTTTGAGTTTCTTCACCGGGGAGATGGAGCGAGGCAAAGGGACTGAGAGGAGGAGAGCCAGGAAAGCGGACGCAGCCACTTGAGAAATCCACCTGCAAGACTGGAAACGATCTGAGATCTCCGGCGATATATATACACACACTACACTACACTCCTCCTCCTTTGCAGTTATAATTTTTGGTTGCGTGGCTGGACTGCCTCGTCTTCTCGTCGCCGAAGCTGAAGCTGAAGCTGCTGTTTCTACTTGAGCAAACTGCTGCAGATTACCCAAGTTGAGCCCTTAAGTGTGTTCCATATCGGGTTTATCATTCGCTGTCATTGTCGTCGTGGCTACGAGACAGCCATACGCTTCACTGACCCAACGAGCGACGCGACGAACGGATTAAATACATCATTTTTGTTCCTCCTTAATGAAGGGGTTGAGCCGAATTCAGTTCGCTTCGATGGTCAGTTGCTTGCTGGAAGCTCTCTTTGGCCAACACCTGAAATTGCAGCTTACCCGAAAAAAATTACAACCGAAAAATGAAAAAAAGTAAATATAAAACGGAAACTTTGTTTCGGGGGACACTAAATATGCTATATGAAGAAAGTCCTGCCATGGATATGGGGCTCCGGGGCTGGTAATAAACCCGAGCGCAATGATTGATATTGAGGAAGTTGTCCCCTCCTCCTGTGGTCGTATTACAAAATGCAATTTTTTAACGGGGGCTTTACACTGAAAATTATAGGAAAATAATTATCAAAAAAGGAAGTTAACATTCATATTTATAAATTATTTAGTAAATCATATTTATTGTTAGGTTACAGTACATGAAAGTATAAATATATTATAATAAGATAAGTTCGTGCTTATAAAAACTTCTTAATATATATTTTTATTTATTCGTTTAATTTATACTTCATTTAAAAATCCCTAACTTAAATCTGAAAAATAACTATATAACTAATAAAAAGTTTTAGGCTTTACAAAATATTACTTTTTATTTTAAACCTTAATTTTCTCAGAGTGCTTGTTAAATAAATTTGCATCGCGGGGATTGGGCTAATAAAGTCCTTAGCAAAGAGTTAACAATTAAGCAAAGGGATGAAAGCCAACAGGGTGACTTTGGAAAAAGAAAGGGAGATATTAAAGGATATATATACTCTAGAGATAATCATTAAAATATAGTTTAATAAATTTGCTATATAATTACAGAATAAAAGAAACTATTGCTCTTCTACAAATAATTCATGAAATATATCTTAAGACTTGTATATATTACATACTAGATCATGGATAGGTTTCAAATAGAATATTATTATATTATATTATAATATATATATATATATTATTATATTATATTATATTATATTTTAAGCTCAATAAGCCATTTATTGTTAGTTTCTATATCATGGATAGGTTTCAAATAGAATTATATTATATTATATTATATTATATTATATTATATTATATTATATTATATTATATTATATTATATTATATTATATTATATTATATTATATTATATTATATTATATTATATTATATTTTAAGCTCAGTAAGCCATTTATTGTTAGTTTTAATGTATTTAGAAGTTCTGTAAAATGAGAATAAACTTGCAAACCTTTCCCAAATTGATCATTGTGCTGCCCCTCCTGCACTTTATTCTGGGAAAACGCCTTCAGGCCGAGTCTGACGAACTAAAACGGCGCAAAGAATCGGGTAAGTTAATTAATATTTTTTAGATCATTAAAAGCACAAATAGAGTGTCTTGTCAGAGCAATCTAAGGCGCAGAATGTGAATATTGCGTGGCTGATGAGGCAGCAGGATAAGTTGCAAAAGGACACCCTGTACGGAAGGAAGTAAGCTCACACAAATTACCCCAAGCCGAAAAAACAAAAAACGTATCGACATGCGTCGCTCGAGCTGAAACGGAAGCAGAAAGTCAAGGTGCAAACCAAAAATCATTACACCTGTTCACGAACACAACAACCAGAAGAAGCCGCAGCAGAAGATGTGAGTGTAGAAAGCGTAGAAATCGAAGGGCAGAATGGCGGGGAAATAAAATAAAATTTAACGCTCGTAGTTTAACTGCAAGGGGTTGAAGACGTTCCTCTTTTTCGGGGTTACTCTGTGTATATAATGTTTATTTTCGGGGAAAATTGGTCACGGTTGAGGCACCGCTGGTTACTGCTGTTGCATGTGACAGGCGACACAAATGCAAAGCAAATGAAAATTTTACTGCCTTGATATCAGAAATTAATAAACTTAATGAGCGGCCATCTGCAAGTGGTTCCACTTGTTGCAGCTGCAACGACGATTTTTGCACGAAATTGCATTTTAATTGTTTTTGTTAAATTTAATTTTCGGGAGGGGCATTAGCACTTTTGCAGCTGCCTTTCTTTGGCCATCGGAGAAAGGTGTATTAGGAAAGGGTTTCCACCTTTTATAGGTATTAATTAAAGACATTATTTGAGGGTTAAGCAGTATAGTGGCAGATGCAATGAATAATTAAAAGAAAGGTAAAAGGATTTGTCTAAGACTATAACTGACTTCTCTTTTTCATTTCTTTCGGTTTCATCCAAAGAATATAATTACATGTCCGTTAAGGATAGCCTTTAAATGATAATGTACTTGCCTTTTTAATGGTCCAGTATTAACTTTATCATATTATGTTAATCTTTTTAACCGAACAGTTTAATTAAAAGGGCCTAGCCTGTTCTGCTGATCTCAAGGAAACCATTTAGATCCCTCAAGATATCCACCCCTTTTTTATTTAAGTATATAATTTGCACGCCTTATCAGCTGGAAACTCGTATTTCCCGCCACAAATATATGCATATTTTTGCATTTTGAAGGGGATCAAAATTACGTCACTGGGATATTACTTAATCATACATTTGACTGGATACAACATACATATAGTATATTTTATGCTGAACGTAGGCAGGAGCACCTTGCAGCCAAGCTTTGGGGGAAATCGAAGTGACAGTTGAGTTTATGAGAAAACGAAGCGAATACTTATTTTTTCGGCAAATGCGTCAGTTGCAATTACAACTGACAGGGGCAGAGGATATGACAGTGGGCGATCGGTTGGGGATCGGGGGAACCGGAGAACCCGGGGAAGATCTCACCGATGACAACCTGCAACTGTCAAAATGTCCGACAGTGGCAAAAACTGTCAGCGATGCCGGGCGGCATGCGGAGGAGAGACAAATGTGACGCCATATAAAATCAATAAATTATGAAAGCCAAAGGGGCGGCGGACTCTGCAACACACCAGTTGTGTTGCATAATGTATTCTAAGGACGCCAAAAAGGAGTGTCGTCAAACCGGTTGCAGCTCCATCGGGCCAGTGTCCTTAGGGAGTCGCCCGATCACCTGCATTTGGCGTTGATTGATTTAGTTAGTCGGAAAAGAAGAATATAAAAGTGAGGCCCACTCTCTGCCCTCGGCCGCCTTAATGAATTAATTAATGAAGGCCGTAATTAAATTTGCACTTTGCTTCTGGGCCTGCTGTTGCATGTGCTAATTTATGAGTTTTTAATTATTTTAGCAATTAATGCTACTTTTTGCCAAGGCGCTATAATTATTTCCTGCCAACAGGATCAACAGGATATGCTGCTCATTTGTCAGTTGCGAAGCGTTAAATCGAGGCAAAAAAAAGGGGCAACTTCCTTCATCCAACCAAAAAACGAAAGACTCAGGCGACGAACTTGTTTTCAGTTTTTTTTGGGGCGCCGAAAATTTAATATTTTTTCCCCCGTTTCTGTTCGTTTTTTTTCTGCAGCTGCTGGTGCTCTTCTTTATTTTGTTTTATAATTATGAAAAGGCATTATATTCTCTGAGCCCAGGCAATAGAAGCCAGCTTCAGGTGCATTGCCAGCTCATGGCATTGTTCCAATTTCCATCGCCCATCGAGAAAAATTGTCAATTCCAAAACTCAATTGTCTGGAAATGCTTCACTTGCAGCAGGTACTCGTAGATCTCTTGGTTTTTCGGCCTCCATACATACATTTTTTGGGGGTGAAAACCACAGAGAGATCTTCTTTCCACCATAGTTTTTAGTTTCCAGTGTCTCTCTGCTGCAGGTGGACAGCTCGAAATGTTCTCAGGCCAAAGTGAATGCCTCTGGTTCGGTACAGTTATAAAACTGTTTTAGATTTTATTTTTCTTTTATTTTTTTGCCTTGGCAAAACGTGGGAAATGAGTGGCCAATGTTGATGAATAGGTTTCAGTGTCAAATAAAAACCAGGTGAAGCTGGAACAACTATCTAGGAACAAGCATCGGTTGTGACTTTTACCCTTTTAAATGGGTTTTAACATGGCTTCAGCAGAAGATTTTATGCGAAAATAATTTAGGATAACACTGTATAGAAAATACTTTCATTAAAACTAAAATGTTATTTATTTGTACATTTTCGTAATTTGTAAATTTCCATTTTCTTGTAGTAATATTTTCCATTCTCCCTTTTCTTTCGATGTACAAATATTTGTGTTATGCATTAAATGGACTGTTTTCTGTTTGCTCACCTCACTTTCCTAGCAATTTTCACTGTCCATAAATATTTTTCATCTCCGGCAGCTGCTCTCCAATCTCCAATCTGCAATCTGCAATCAAATGACTCGACAAGTTTTAGTAAAGATTTCTTAGGATTGGGGTTTTCTCTTTCCCTGACTTTGCTTAATTGTTTGCAAATGAGCTAATTAGTTAATTAAGATGTGATTACAAGGGCAAGCTACTACTACTCATATTGTTGTTCAAGCTCCCCAGGGTTAGTAAACCGATTTGGGCATTACAAATTTCCGCAATTTCAACTTGAGATGAGATATACAGAAAAACGGCAAGGAAAATACAGAGTTAAAACAAAGCAGCCATAACCATAAGAAAATTAAGCCAAAGATTTAAAAACAATGAGCTTTGAACAACTTAATTGAGACGTTGTGACTGAAGTCTGAGCTGGCTTCTTGTCATCGTTAAGGAGTTAATTTATTTATTATCCACAGATTTTTACGGCTCCATTGTTTTTCGCTTATACCAAGAGGGGGGCTGGACCCAAGAATAATAAAATATTAAACGGACGCTGTGGCCGACGAGAAAGAGGTAAAGAACCGGCTTTGGCTAATTAGGAGCTTCGAGGAAAATATATGTAACACCGAAAACCAACTCGAAAATGTTTCTTTTTATGGACGCTCATCTCTGTGCATGTTTTCTGTTGTCTCCGCTTTTTTTTTTTTGTACCACCACTTTATGATGTCGAGAGATTTTGCACCTTATGAGAAAATCTCGAGACCTGCTGGCCATCTCCGCATCTGCGCAGCCGTCGACTTTTGCTGCCAATCTTGTTAAACTTGCCTCAGAGCCGCATTGACACTTTGTTGCGCTTTGGCTCGTTACAATCCCAATCCCAGAGTTTCGAGCGGGAAGTATGTCTCTGCTCTTTTTTCCTACCATTTTTCAGTTTTTAGTTTGTGAGGCTCTGTGTATTTGAAAGTCCATTTGGCTGTCAAAAGTGTTAATTTTTAAGTGCCTAGTGAGAGTTTTTTTTTTCTTCTCCCAAAGCGAGGCCAAACAGCCACTCAAAGGCGGCTTTCATCTCAGAAGCAGCTGCCGTGTAATTGTGTTATGTGCACCGGTGTGGGGCTTAATGAGAGCACGGGTTCAAGTGGCAAGTTGCTTGTCTATTTTTTATTTGCAGCATTCCTAGACCCAAAAGTGAACTCATTAATTTGTTGCTCCAAATGGGTTGCCAACTTGACACTTTATACCCTTAAAGAGTATTAAAGTTTTAGTCAGAAGCTTGTAACTATGTGAAGGAATCATTTCCGAGCCTATGAATCATATATATTCTTGATCAGCATCAACAGACGAGTCGATCTAGCTATCTTTGACAAAAATTTAATTTTTTCAACATTTTACAAATTTTATAAGGGGTTACATCATTAAAATTGTAAAAAATTGACAAAAATCGTAATTTATTAAAATTTTAAATTGAGTATGCTGATTTATTACCCTAATAAAAATTAACTTAGGAAAGCTTTCCGAATTAAAATTAATGCCTTTTTTACTTAGTTCTGATATAATACTTTAAACTTTGATTTCCCGAAACAATTGTTATACTAAAATATTATCAAGTATCGATTGAAAAAGTGTGAATATTTTAAGCCTAGTTACGATGGATTTCCGATTTTGTTCTATATTTCAAATGCCAACTAGAAGAGTATTTGAATTTCATCTTCCTGAAGTTAGTTGCCCTTCAAGTTTCTCTTGAAGTTTTTCCACTAACATGTGTTGGTTATTGACCCAGCTTTTTTTTGGCATTCTTGCGGTTAATTATGAGAAGATGTTTGGCACACAAATTGTACTTGAAACGGTTTTAACTTAAGAATAACCCGAATTGGAAAATATTAGGTGTTAATGTTAATGACATAGTTTTTAAACTGATGTGCAATATAAAGGACTTGAATATGGGTTAAAAATTTTGCATCGTTTCATAAATAAGGAAAAATATATACCAAGGCTATTGTCATAAATTTGGTATACAAAAAACAAAAAATAAACAGATATTTTTAAAAATAATTTTAATTATATAAAATGTGTCTTCGATTGGGTAATGAACTAGGAAAACATCTTGCTTTCATTTGTACTCCTTTTTAAATGCTAACAAGAACCTCTAATCCTAAGGCGATCCAATACGTAACTTTACCCTATTTAAACATATAAGTTAAATACTGATTAGTTGTTTACATGTTACCTCTCTATATACATATATTTATATTCAACACTAATATCCTATTCAATCATTCAATTTCAATACTAATTAGTTCTTTACATGCTAACTTTCTTGCTTTCTATATTTATATTAGATCCAGAATTTATTTTTATCTTACTTAATCTTAAAAATTAAAATACCAATTAGCTGTTTACATAAAAGTTTTCTACCTTAATCCATTTATATTCATTCTTTGTGATTAAGTTCACAACTCGCCTTATTCCCACCATAATTTTCCCTAACTGTTCATTCATTTTTCCTACCCTCAAAAATATATTCCATCGAAAAACCAACAAACCAGTAAGCAATTTACATATATACATGTTTTATATGTTCTGCTCAGCTAATTGCAAATAAAATGTTGACCCCAATATTAAGCGAACAGGAGAGTTATTTCAAATTTTCGTGGCATGTGAGAACCTTCTTCAAGATGTTCCCCAAAAAAGAAATGTTGGCCTTCATATTTAATTATTTCAAAAATTGCATTTTCTTTCGTTCGCTTTTTGCTTTTATATCATTTCACTTACATATTTGTGGTGAGCGAGTGTCATTAATTTGGCCAACAGGTGAAGGGCATTTAGGGGGCGAGGGGAGGTGGTTGCAGGAGGCCGAGCATGACAGAAGAATTGGACAAGTTGTAAAGGAAATATTTTGATGTTACCGTTATTTCTGTGGCAAGGCAGCAGCTTGTCCGGGCCGAATTAATTGATATATATGTGAAAATGTATATAAAAATATATTTACCTGTTTCTCAGGCCACTGGGAAGAGGCTTATAAGCTCAATTAAGCCGAGTGTAAGCGTGTCCAGAGCTCTGGACTGACAGTACATGGACACTTAATTGATCAGCACCACATTGAGTTGCGTTTCAGTCGAGAGTCCCAGGTCTCACTATGTGGAAAATCCACAAACTAAATCCAAATTCAAATCCTCAAAACCGATTCAAACGCATTATCATCTCCATAATTCAAAGGCTGGCTAAGACATTGCATGACTCGGTGGGATCAGATAAAGAGCCGGCGAAAAATTGTTGGACACACGAGCAAAAAAGCATTCCGCACAAATAAATATGAAGAAAGGCGCAAATAAAGCTTTTCGTGGCCAAACGGTAGCTGCCAAATGCTGTTGACACTTTTTCCCCCAACTTTTCAGAAGATAACGCGATGCCCTGGGGCTCAGCGTGAGTTACACTTAAAGAAAATGTGTATACATGAGAAATTTAGAATCAAAATGTTTGATAATAACAGCTTTCTTGTAATACTCGGTTCCCTGTCAGGAAACCTCTTTAGTACTTGGTCATTCTAAGGGTCAATTCTTGGAAAGACTTATGCTTAAAGGATTCACATTTAAAATATCCATCTATAAAGTATTGTATCTGGAAAAGCACAATCTTATAATTAATTACAGAAGAAAGCAAAAAGGTTGTGACTCCAGTATGATATAGTATATATTTGAATTATATATTTTTCTTAAGTGCATTGCCACTGGCACAGAGTCAACTGCAATGCCTCCTCCATCGCTGATCACAAACGTCGCAGACGGCGTGAAAACTGAAAACCAAATTCTCGTACGGCAAACAAAAGCAACGCAATTTCCATCCATGACTATGTGGAAAATAGTTACGTCCGTCTGACTGGGGACTCACTGCACAGCATGCGCCAATTTCCCAAGAAACTCAAGTCGAGAGGGATCCGGGCAGGGCTTGGTAAATATTTTGCCACTGTTTTGAATTTAGATTTTTCTTCTTTTTTTTCAGCCTTTTTGTTTTTTCTGCTGGTATGTCTTTTGTTCTGCGCCTTGACAATCCAACTGGCAGATGCCACCGGTTGTCGGGGGAGTTGGGAAAGTGGCAGAAAAGTTCAAGGGAAATGATCAGACAGTCTTGGTCTAAATATTTCCTGTTTACGAAACCCACTTGGGGGTCGAAAGCATAAATCACAGGATAGCTACCTAGGAAGTAGTGGGAGGTATAAAGGTGCGAATAACCACTCACTGAGTTTCTCTATATGATTATTTATACTAAACAAAAAGTAATATTAGTTCAAAGAAATTAACATGATAATGTATATAGATATAGGTTTTATTTAACTCTCAAGAATTGTGAAAGTGTATCTTCTTTTTTTGTATATATCTTCTCGTAAGTATGTCAAATGCAATTCTCCTCCCTTCGCTGACTGATCCAAAATTAATCGTTGTCGCAGATTTATATTTAGGGCGTTCATCACACGTTAACACTGGTTACGCCCCCCAAAGGGGACCATCTTGAACGTGGCTTAATCGATTTCACGACACTCTCTGTCCTTCCCCCGGCTGCTCTTCGATTAATGCTGCTGCAAATCCTGACCATCATTCATGGCAACTCGAAGACAATGCGTGGACATTTGCGCCTCATGTTTGGCTGCTGGCCCTAAGTTATGACCAACAGGCAAAACAAACAGAAACTACTCGCAGCAGAAATCAATAAGGAGAAAACGCCACAATAGGCCCAGAGACATTCTCCGTTGGCCTATTGTGCGTGTGAGCCTTCTGTTTACACTCGCTTCGATTGTCCCCAGGCGGCGGGATATAGTAGCGTGAAATATCGCAATCGCAACAATGGCATCATATATTTCCCGAATGCGCATACTCCTCCATCCGTGTAATGTGTGTGTGAGTGCCACTCTTGATGCCCCGATGATGCATGGGCGCCGCATCTAACGGGGACGGGACCATCTAATGCCCAAAGCATTTTTCGACCGTTGAAAACAAAAGACTTAAGCGACAAACTTGACTCAGGCATTGGCCACGGTTGGGTCAATCGAAAGCGAGGGTATCCTGGAGGGGAACAAAAACCACAAAAGAGAATTTTGCAATATATTTCCTATACTTTCGTATAATTTGTATATAAAAATTAACACTTTATATGTTAAAACAGCCTTATAAGGCAATAGGATACATATATTGCTCAGAAGAAACATGAGCTAAAGTTTCAAAATTAGTTTTTGGTTTTATCTGTGAGATGGATTATTTCTCTATAAGTTATAAAGTATAACCTTTAATTAGAAGGGACATTTTTATTAATATAAAATGTATTATGTTCATCTAAAGCAGGGTCTTATTTGAATGCAATAAATGTAAATGCGTTTCTGGATCGAATGATATTTCATCGTTGGTATTCTCGCTCAATCTTGTAGTCAACTGTAAGTTTCTTTACTAGAACAAACTTAAAATATTTCAGCTTAATGATTAATAAGAAAAGTAACAAAATTATGAATGGAGTGGCATACAAGACAATTTCATTCATGCCTCAATTTTCCTTAAACCTTTTAATTTCTCTCATATTTACAGCTGGAAAACACTACTGAACCATCTAAAAACTTACTCACACCCAAATCTAAAAGTATTAAAGCATATAAATATTATCTCTGCTCTATCATTTCTTCTTGAAAGTGTTCCCAAGATTTCAACCGAAATCTAAACGTTTCTGCAGGCTGTCGACCCTTTCACTTCACGCCACTCAAAACTTAATGCGTACGTGCCTGACCACACAAAATATGGCTTAAACGGCGGCACAAAATCTCGGCAGATACAAAAAATCACACAACAGAGAAAGATTTATTATATTAAATGCACGCATTTAGCGCCACTTAAGACGCCACTGGAGCGAAGCAGGAAGTCAACATAATTCTCATCAATATCAATAATACTTTTTGTTCGGCTTTCGTTTTTGTTTTTCTTTTTTTCCTTCTCTTACCCGTCCACTTGTAATGATTGTTATGTTTATATTTTTCGAGGAGAGCGACGTGAGAGCTTGGCAGTCGCCAAGCTGCATGATGCAAGTTGCAGGTTGCAGGTTGCAGGTTTTCCAGTGGCCAGTTGCAAGCGCCAGCGCCAAACTTCAAATGACATTGCGCGAGGCGAACAGAGGCGAGCACATCAAATAATACTACTAATAATAACCATAATAATAACAACAAGCAATTTCATAAAATGCAGCACGTCGAACCAGCTTCGATGAAGGTTGCCACAGCCAGCAGAAGGCAGCAGCTTTGCCATCGTCTTAGCCCCGATGAAGTCAATAACAAAAAGCCATGACAATAACAGCCAAGCAGCGGGAGAAGCAGCAGAAGTTGGCTATTGGCTACTGGTTTCCTGCATTTCTAGATAAAAGAGCCAAAGAGGGCCAGTAAAAAGTTATTTTCAAATTGATTTCGATCTCACTGCACTTGGACAGAAGGTAAAAATAATAATAAAATAAAAGTAATTCTTATGTGATTGCTGATGAAGATGTATTAATAGATCTTAAGGAACTGCTGTGACTTCCTATATGGTGGTATAAGTGTGTCTAAAAAGTTCTGGGAAGATTACTTTTACAATTAAATATTATATATAAAATGGAAAGCTTTGATTTATAGTATTATAAAGCAAGAGAGATCTAACATTTACCATTCTATTATAAAATATCCTGCAAGTCTTTTTGAAATCCTAATAGAATGTACCTCAAACTCAGTTTACTATCAACAAATTTCACTAGACATATTTTATTTTAAGAGCTATATTCCTCACCAAGCAAGTACTTGATATTAAACTAAAAGCTTAACATTTGCTTGGTCATTTCCTTTTTTTTTTTTTTGGCAATTTACCACGCTTTCCTCTGTGGACGTTCGCAATCAGTGTTCAGTAGCTGATAATTACGTTTCCCTGTGGTTTCCCTTTCATGGGGCGTTTTCAATTTAATTTGGCCCCGACCATCCTGCCCAAGACCTTTCACAATCTGCGACGCCTGGTCGTGTGACTTTTAACGCACATTTTCGGGCACTTTAACGCCGCCACCGAGCAGGGAGCACGACTCCACTGGTGGATCGTGGACCATGGACCATGGACGATGGACCATGGGACCCCGGGACAGTGACGGTTGCATTGACATAACACCTCATAATTTGCGGTACACGTTGAAGGCTACAGCCACGCCCCCTGCACACGCACTTGGCATGGAAGCGACTTTCGCCTTGAGAATTCTCAAATTGCTGCTGCACAGAGAGAAAGTTTGAGAAGTTTCAACACAATAAAGGAATACTAACTTGCGAATCACATTTTGTTTAGATTTTTCAAGGATCCTTTATCTCAAAACTATTCATCTCTTTTATACTTTTCCAGGGTTTTATAATTTTAGTCAAAAGCTTTTAATTCTGTTAAGGAGTTATTTCCGACCCTATTATAAATCATATATATTCTTGATCAGAATCAAAAGGCAAATCTATCCAGTCATGTCTAGTCAAAAAATAAAAAAAAATTTAAAATTTCAAAATTTCATAAGGGGTTACATCATTAAAATTATCAAAAATTGACAAAAATTTTAATTTTTCTAAATCTTACTTTGAGTATGCAGATTTATTAAACAATACAAAACTAACATAGAAATGGTTTCCGAATTAAAATTAATGCTTTTTTGACATAGTTAAACGTTTTTTAAACTTGTATTTATTGAACAAATTGTCATATAGAAAGACCGATAAATATCGATCAAAGAATGTGAATTTTCTAGGCTTAGCTATGCCCGATTTCCCCTTTGATCGTTTAACTCTTTGCCTTTCCGAAGTTAGTTTCCTTTCGTGTTTTATATTGTTTCCTGTGTATTCTCACTTGGAAAAGAAAGTGTCATCATCAGCGGCAACACGTTGGAATCGCCGGGGTGTCATTGCTGGCACTGAGATCACAGAGGGAACACAGGCACCATCATCACCCAGAGCAACCCAGAGCAACATCCACATCCATGTCCACATCCATATCCAATCTGGCCGGCGCTCGCCAATTCGGCCACACCCCGAATCGCTTTTACATGGCCGCGGGGCGCTCACAGGGCCTCACCTCGCACTTTCTTTTACGCGTGTCCAGCTGGGATCCCGATCCCCAACCGATCTCCCCATGTCCCCATGGAGCAGGCTCTGTGATGTTCACACTTTAGGAAAGTTTGGTTTGGACGCACCAGGGCCGTGAGGTGCGAAATCATTGTCGCCCGAAGTGTGGCCATCATCATCATCGCCGTCCTCGTCTTCGTCGTCAATGCTCTCAGAGCTACGAGCCTTTTCCGTTGAACTTAAGTGCATATAATTTATATGGAAATTGTCCGGCCCAGTAATGTCATGCATTTAATGCTTAATTTATACAGATTTTTGCTGATTTTTCTGTATTATTTTCGTTCCCTGAGCAATTTTCGGGGTTTTTTCTTCTCTGCCGTGGGTTTCAGGAAACTACTTCTTTGGCTGAAATGACTTGCTTGGGAAGTTCATTGCTGAAATAGTTAATTGTTCATAAATATTTTATCATATAAATTATGAATTTCATTCGCCATTCCCAGGGAAACTTTTCTTGCAATCTGCCAACAGTCATTAGCTGGAGACGCTCTAATAAGCACAAGCCAAAAATTAAGACGATGAACAGTGGTAGGAAAACTAATTTAAATCGAGGAAATATATAATAAAGGAGAAATAATATGTAAAGCATATTGTAAACAAAGATTTTAATGACAAATATTTTCTATTATTATATTATATTATATTCCTTAACTTATAAAGTGTTTCATGCTCATAATTGTAAAACAATTCTCATGAAAGGAAGACTCTTCTTCTAAAAGTAAACATTAAATTTAATTTATTTTATCTTTATAAATTTCTATGGTTATCTATGACTTCCTCACCCACAGTACCCACAAATTGTTATGCCCGAAAAATGTTAATAAAATCATAATTAGTTGGCAAGAAGCCGAGCTCTCCTGAATGGGCACGCAAGCATTTCCCCAACGAAAGGCCCAAACAAAACAAATAAAAAACCAACGAAATAATACTTAAATTAAATGCTCAAGTGAAATTGTTTACATTATTGTATTGTATTAGTTGGCGGTAATTATAATTCTGTGGAGGAAAATTGCATGGCGCTTGGCGCCACCTTGACGTCTTCGACTTGGAGGACTTTGACAGACCTCCTCCAGCAATAGCTCATCTTTCCAAAGCACCTCCCTCCCATAGGGAATACGTGCCCGGAGTGGTGAATCAAGTTGCCAAAGTTCCGAACGGTTTCAGGCGTAACTAATTATAAAAACATGGCCGAGGGAGAGATGCCAAACAAATACTAATTGGCGGCTAACGCGTTGTTAACTCTTAACTATATGCTGTAAAAATGAATAATCGTGTTATGCTAAACACTAGTGACAACAGACTTGGGCTTGTGTCTACCTATCTTCTCTATATGCAAATGTCTTTTCTCTATATTTTTAATAGCTGACAAAGTCAGATCATCACCAGAGATAGGCGTTCCTTACCCACAGATAAGTTGGCGAAAGGGCGTAAACCAAATTGAAATGTTTCATCATTTTATGGACGATGACGCTACAAGCTCAAGTTTCTTTTTTATTTTGGGAATTCATTTTCTGTTCACACGCGAATAAAAAACGAAGCAAATAAAGTCCAGAAATACGAGAAATTTTAATACAATTTAATTTGCTACCATTTTTTTTAACTTCCCCCCTCCGGTTGACATTCACATTTTCATTTCGCGTAATTACAGACCGAAAGGGGCTCCCCGAATCGGGGTCACACGACCACATCCAGCTCCTGGGCACCGAGCATGCTCATCCAGTCATGCTCTCCTCGGGTATAATTAGGCCCAAAAGCATATTTGTCAAGTTTCGGTTTCAGTTCAGGGATCTGCGGATCGTCGTCCACAGATCAACAGGATGCGATATGTTAATGGCGAATGCATTGCCAGCCTGGGGAGCGCCTTCGAATTGAGTAATTGTTTAGTTTGCGAAATGTCCGAGGGAGCTGAGCAAATTGAATTCTGCCAGAAAGACGGGGAGGTTAACTTAATTAAATTAAAATATTAAAGAAGTACAATAATTTTGTACCAATATGATATTGTTTGCCAAAAAAGTCAAGTTTATTATCGTATTTAATAGAATCGTTGAATTTTTCTTACATTTGATTCTAGCTTAGCTTCAATCACTTCGAATGGGTTTTAGTAAAATCTTTAAATTTCCCACATTAAAGAAATGCCAGATGTACACAACAAGTTTTGCCAACTTAATTGACTTTTTGTTAACAATTCCGCTAAAAAAAAAGTGGTTATAAAAACAATAAAGCCAAGCTTAGAAAGAATTAGTTCTGCGAAGGCGAATGTAAAAATACTCTATCAGATTTAGGATCTTTGTGAATATAATATGTAATTGTAAAACACATTTGTTTCTTTATTTTATTTAATTCCTTATTTAAATCAAGAAAAGGTTTTATAAACCTATGAAAAATGTTGTTGTTTTGCCTCACAAATTCGTTACTGTTTTCCGTATGCGTTTCTCAAATTTGGAAGTACTTTTTGAGTTTTTAAAGTATGGTAAAGATATATTATAGTAGAAAAAGGAACAATAAGGATACCTTTTAGTTTGTTCCCTTAAATAAATATTTGAAAACCAATATTTCAGTAAAGGTAAAGTTAATTATCAATTGAATAAAATAAGTTTCCATCAAAGCTTCTTAGAAAGTAGAAAATATTACCTAGTCTGAAAAACATATCCCTTATACTCCCAACCGAGAGTATATCAAAATCCAGCAACATGAACCACAAACTAAATTCAATAATGAACACATATCAATAAACACACGACGCAGCTGTGGACAAGTGACTTGGCCTGGCTTTCAAAAACACTAAACACGAGCTTCCAAGATGCCCCAAGCAGGCAACAATTTGTGCAAAAAATAAATATAGAAAAAAACAAACCGAGCACAGCATGTTGCCTGACAGGAGTAGCAGGAGCAAAAAGCCACCAACAGCAGCACAACAGCAAAGAGCAGCAGTCAGTCAGTCGCAACAACAATTAAAAGAAAAAATTTAATTGATGCATTAAAGCTGGTAACGTGTTTTCCACTCGATTCCCGGCCAAGCGTTTTTTTCCTCCCCAAGACAGAGACTCTGCTCCGACTGCACTATTTTTAACTGACTTAGACTAGGACTAGGACTTCAGCATAGACTGAAGAACAGAGCTCATTATGGCAGTACGACGGTAGTGGCATGTTGTTTCAAATATTTACATTAAAATTGTTTGCATTGACTAGGCGGATGTTCCCCCTGGGCGGTGGATTTCATAGGTTTCCTCTAGACATTTTCGGAATTTTGATTTCCAGGCATAAATTTCTTAAAGAGTTGTAAAAACAAATGACTTAGACAACGAACTTTGGTAAGAAAAACAGCTAGTGGGGAGGTCTTTGAATAATTATTTTATATTCACAATTAGAGACTTTATATTTTCTAGCGTAATTCAAGCTATAGTATCTTAAAGATACTTTCCTATATTCTGTTCATCTTGTATGCTTTAGTACATTATTACATTGTGTATCGCCGACACTGACAACAGCCGCCTAAAAAACAATCAAAGGACATCTGCCCCTACAGCTAAGTTTGCTCTACGCACCGTCATTATATCCATTATGCGGAGATATAAAAAGACGTTGACTTTGTCTAAGATAAATTGAATTAGAGACGCCAAACGCGCGCATTCATCATCCATCCGGCTTTGGGGGATGGGGACATATGATAGATAGTCGCTGGAGGGATGTGCCCAGAGACCGGAGAGGCATTAAAAAAACCAGAAGACCGAAACCGAGGCTGAACCCTCGCAGACAAATAGTAGGAGTAGACATTTTAATTTTCCCGAAAGAAAAAGAAGACTGCCAGATGAATGGCATTCTCTAGTTCTTTAAGGGTTCATCCCATCGTTGCCGTCCCTTCTGTTGTTCTTAAGTGGCAGGGAAACTAGAGCAGCCGCCGTGTTCTTCTTTTACGTTTTTTTCCTTTAAGGATGAGCCCAACTCGAGGACTAAGCCGCCGGGATGCGTAGGCAGAGTATGAAAGGAGTAGGACTTGGAGTTTCCCCCTTTTTGTATCTCGCTTTTGAAGAAAATTAAATCCTTTTGCTTATTTTTTCAAGGTGTGGCCATGCAATCTGCACGGAGCACAGATAGATCCGTGTTTATTGTCTTGATTTATAGACCACGGAACATCTTGGCCGGCTTAGGTTGGCAGTAGCCCAGGAAGGAGGCTCCCGATGAATAACAGAAAAAGGATTCAAGTCTTGCGGCTTATTAGTTGCGCTGGATTAAGTCCCGAGAAGGGATTGGGTCCGTTTTTTCTCTTCTTTTTTTTTTGTTTTTCAGCCTGCTGCTATCACGGAAGCAGCTGCATTCTGAAGGATTAACTTTAACTTTAAAGCGAGTTCACCAAGTTCCTGGCACAGTAGTTCATACAAATCGCTGCATACCACTGACCAGGACAAGATATAGTAACTCCCCGCAACTTATCAACTGACGCCAATGAGCCAGGCTAACCTGTTGCCGGCTTTTCAACAATTTTCTTTTCCTGCATCCACCACAACAACTGCTGAGGCAGCCAGCAGTAGCAGACGACAACGATTGAAATGCTGTTTGTGATTTTTAATTGAGGAAAAAAAACTAGAATTCAAGGATTGTCTGGGGAAAACGAATCAGAGAGTACCCTGGTTAATGGGAAGTTGAAGAAAAGAGAGAGAATTTATGATTTAAGATGATGTATTTTATATATTTAATTGAATAGAAGACAATTGAGATACTTTAAGCTCACTGCAATTATAAAAATATCACTTGGTTGTCTGATATAATATTAGAATATATATGAAATAATGTTTTGAGCTGTGAAGATAAATATCTGAGTTTCCCTGACAACAAATTTAAACTATACTAAGTAGCTGAACTACATAAATTTAAGGGGGAGTTGTCTTATACTATCTTAATATATTAAAAATGGTACAAACTCTTTAATACAAGGGTATTAAGAGGAGTATTCGTGTGTTCCTTTCTGGACCTGCTTCGATGGAGTTCTGGGATGGCTGCTAATTAATAAACGCACCGGGGCAGTGGGAGAAAAGGGGGAGGAGAGTGGCTGCCCGACGCCGCCGCAGATGCCACTTGGCATAAATGCACACTTTTAACATTTCTCGGATTCCCCAACTGCAGCGAAGACGGTCGAAACGTGCAGCTTTATGGCAGTTCTCCAAAGTCGTCAACTGGAAGTCGCCAGTCACTGAAAGGAAAACAAGTTGCAGTTGGAATATTAAGAATTGTCATATTGAAAAGATAAATATGCCACTGGAGGCCATGCTAGGCAGAAGCAAAGCTCAGCGGAAAGAAAACAAAGCTAAGATTTTAAAAAATAAGCTATATACTTTACAAAAGGCTATCGATCAGTTAATAAATACATTTTTAAATACAATAAAATGTATATTTTATTAAAGAGAATATATACTATTGTTCCTATTTCTAAAATATTTCAGAAATAGTTATAATTTGGCTTTGTTTTCTTCAGACACTGCTCTGCCTAGAAGCGAGACCTCTTTAAAACAGTTTGGTTCTTATAATATAATAGCTATAAAATGTATATGTTTTGTATATTACTGACTTAATGTTCTTTCTGTTTGGCACAAGAAACCTTTTTGTACCGGGAATCATGCTCCGTTACTAATTGCCAAATATGACAATGATTCCAATGCCCTTATGAGCTTCGCTTTCTCACCAACTTTTTATAGTTTTTCTTAATTTAATTACGAGTATGTATTATTTTATGCTCGATTGTTGCGCTAATTTCAACGCGTTGGCGGTGTTGATTACGACAGAAACTTGCCTTGACTCGAAACAAAATTTTTACATTTTTTTATTACACCTCTCATTAGAAGGTTTTTGTTTCCGCCATCAGCAATTATGTTGACGGGTGATCCGTGAATACCTGGCTTTTAAAGGTCTTGGCCAACGAACTGGACGCCATCAAAGAGTCAGGCTAATTTGACGAGTGTCAACGGAAATGTTTTAACAGTTTTACAAGTATATTAATTTACGATTGAAACTGCCATAAAAATAACATTATGTTGCTCATCAGCAAATGAATGGGAATTTGATTTCGGTTACTAAAGATATTCATGAGATATAATTTAGATTTTAATACAAATTTAGGTTTAAAAAATAGTACCAATTATTTAGAAATTGTAAATACAATCTTTTAAATAAAAGATTTTAGCGAAGGATCGAAAACTATTTCACTTTGAATTCAAATTTGGCAGTGGAAACTGATCATTTTGTTAAATGCGTATTACAATTTATCGGTTAAAAGAAAAACAACTTATCTATTGTTTGTGGGGAACACACCATCCTTATTTACACTTTAAAACAACTAATTTATTAACAAATATTTTCATCTTTATTAATTTTGGTTCGTTTCAATTTATATTTTAATACAGTGAGAGAACTACTCGGTCCCTCCACTGCCATGAGGTCCTGTTGATGGACTCGGCGCTCGACTTGTGGCCGGACTGCTGCTCGGTGGCGTGGCTTCCGGACTGCGTCCCAGTGGCACCAGCAGAGGACCCACGGGTCTGCGGGCACGTGGAGCTCCGCGGATTCCCCGGCTAATAGGGGTGGAGGTCTTGGACCTAGGTCGTCCTGGTCCACGTTTGCCGGACATTCCTGGCGATTGTGCGGAATGAACGGGGCTTGTTGTAAATTCTGTTTTAAAAGAAAAAAAAAAGATTTTAAAATGTTGGTTTACAAAGTATATTACAAATATGATTTGTACTTTAAGTACGAAGATTTAAAAGTTTTTCAAACATAAACTGAAAACTTCTAACACATTAAATAGAGAAGAAATTAACAAATACATTGGAATATATTAAGATGAAGCAGTTGACAGAACGAAATACACACTTAAGTAATCTCTCTCAGAACCTATTAGCTGATTCGAAATATGTCCTTTCGAAGGGTCAGCAACATTCTTACTAATTCCCCTGACATTTATCGCCGCACGTTTCATTGTATCCTGGCATTTACTCGTTTACCCCTGCCATGCATGCAATTGTGGTTTTTTTAATTGCCAAAAGTCCTTCGTCTGGCCGAGTGTAATTTATGCAACGTTGCGTATTTGTCATTGCGATTATGCCTCCATTTTCGACCAAACGTGTTCCTGTCACGTGTTTCTCCCCCTCGTCAGGCGTCTGGGTTTTTAAGCGGATTTATTCAATTATCATTTGTCGTACTTCCCCAAAATCCAACTGAAAATTGTTACATTGTTTGCGGATTTTTCTCCCTTTAAATTTATGTGATTTTAAATTCAGGAAATTTACCATGTTCCAGATGCGAATTACTTGGCTCAATTATGAACCAAATCCGAGCCTTGCAACGTGTTCTTGCAAATTGCTATGGCATTAAATCTGTAAATTAGTTCATGTCCTTTTCCACAAGTCAATTCAATTAACAGCTTTGATACTTTAAAGGAAAAGTCACGAGGGGGAGACATTGACAATGCAGGCAGATGCAAATCTTTGAACAAATATTTGTCTTGACTTGACGCCGCCCCGAAAGGGGATCTCAATTTTATCAGAAATTATTTCCTCAAGAGGAACTTATTGTATAAAATTTAGATGCAATGTAGAGTTCCCCTTTTCTGGAAGTGCGTTAAAATTGTCACGTACCACAAAAAGGCGGCAGTATTCCTGCGGGCCGTACTTGAAACCTATCAAAAAAACAACATAAATTCATAAAAAAGAGAATGAAGGGGGAACCGGTAGATCAACCACAAAGCTAGATTCAGATAATGCAACCTCTAGGGGAGGAAACTGACAATAAGTACCCGAAAATACTTGTTTCGTATGAAAAAAAAGGGCAGCGATAAACGTGATTATGACAAGCGATTAGCGACAAGTGACACTCGATTCAACAGAGGGGGTAATCCTTACAGAGGAAGTGTGGGTTGTAAGGCGGAAAGAAAAAAAGGGTGCACTGGTAAAAACAGGTATAAAATTGTAATAGGAAAATATTAAGAATTTCCTATACATTGTAAGGAATAAATAATTGTTGAATTGAATGTTTTCAAATCTTGTGTCTTCATTATCAATAGAACCTTTCTATATTTGTTAAAGCCTTTCCTATACTCCCTTCTGCCATACTTAACAAGCCAGAAATAGTGGACAAATCTATAATCAAATCCTGATCCTGATATGATTTCGAATCAATATATGATTTAGTTGTTTTCTTTATAATTTTTTTCGAGTGTCCTTACCTTCTTCGCCGACTGCAATTCCGGCGCTCTCGCCACCGCCGCTTACTTCCTGCTTGGGCTGCGGCGAAGACGTTTCTCCTCCTGTTCCTGTTCCTGTTACCGCTCCTGCTCCCGTTCCCGCTCCCGTTCCTGCTGCGGTCGGCGTCTGGGTCTGGGTCGGCGTCAGCACGCGCTGGATCGAGCCATGTCCGCCGCCGCGCCGCGTGCTGCCTCTTGGACGACCCCGCTTGGTGCCGCGCGGGTGGTGACGTCTCCGCATCGGCGAAATGCCGCTCAGGTCGCCGAGGAAGTCTGCAAGGCAAAAACAAAAAAAACAGAACGGAAATTTATAGGTGACTTGGTATTGATTAATTGCGGTTGGCGGTTGAAATATCAAGAAACATCTGGCCCAATAAACTATACTATATAACGAAAAACAAACATTAAAATTGGAGTTTCGTTACATTTACCACAATTTTATGGCTGGCAACCGAAATGTTTAATTAATGGGGATGGCTCGGCTCGTCCTTTTTCCTTCTTGGATTGCCTTAAGAACTGGTCTAGAGATCTCGTTCTCTGAGTATGCAATAGCACCCACAATCCGCACCATCGTCGTTATTTGTGCCATGACCATATTTGCGCATTCAACGTGTTACTTTTTATGCCCCCGCAAGACAATGGCACAGTGGCAGCCACAAACTAGTTCAACTTTTATCATGGCCTAGACTGGGGCAACTGTCAAAGTCAAAATATATATATGTATAGGAATGTATATATTTCCATGTTATAAATCTTAACCCGCGAATAAAAGAAGTATGGAATTTTAGAGGGAATAATATAAAAGGTATTTCACTTTTTATCCTCTTGCAGTGTGTAATTATGTGAAGGAGTCATTTCCGATCCTATAAATCAATTATATTCTTGATCTAGCCGAATCGATCTAGGCATGTCTTGTAGAAAAAAAATGTATACAATTTTTTCAAAATTTGAAAGGGATTACATCGGTAAAATATTCAAAAATTAAAAAAAAATTAATATTCTAAATTTTTATCTTAAGTATGCAGATTTATTATTTAACTAAAAACTAACAGAAATTATGTTCGAATTAAAATTATTGGTTTTTTGACTAAGCTATGAGATTTTTAAACTTTGATTTCTCGAACCAATTGTCATATGCGAATATTTTTAGCTTAGTTATGATCTATTTCTGATTCTATCCTATAAATTAATTGGAAACTACATGGGTATATAAACTTGGTCCTCCCAAAGAAAGTTTTCTGTCTTGTTGGATCCTAAGAATGCGTTTCCCCAGAGTCTTGCTTTTAAATATGATGTGATATTTGAAATAATTTTACTTCACGATCTGCAATTTGAACAAGACAATCTTAGCTCACTTCTAAATACAACTTTCCTGCAATAGTTAGAACCTGTATAACACCAACATCAATCAAAAGAATTCAGCCTGAGACTCCAACATCTAGGGTTAAAGTTTCGCCAAGTTATATCTGTATATATCACCGACTCAAGTCGCCTTAACTGTAAATTGCATAAATAAAACAGCGACTGCTGCGGCAAACAAACAAACAAATAAACAAGGAGAAAAAAAAGCGGAAAAAGTAGCAATCAGCGGGCAGACGAACATTGTCAGACAGCAATGTTGCTGTTCCACTGGTGCGGTACAGTGCGGTACATAGATATCTCGTCTGGTGCCCCGGCGACAACACATCACCTGGCGGCGCTCAGCTATTTTGGTATGCTGTGCACACAAGTGCCAACAGCATCATCATTGGCCATCAGATGATCATCTCTGCGCGATGATCGGCACTCATCATGATCGACATTGTCTAGTCGGTACAGTGATCATCGACAACAGTCGCCAAAGGAATTGGCAACAGGAGATTCATTGCCATGAGAATGAGAGGTCCCCCCTTTTAACGATAAAGGGGCTTTGGTTTACTTTTACTATTGCAGTGCAATATTATTGAACTGAACTCTCTAGATGCCAGCTACAAGTTTTATCAATAATATTCAATCCAAGGCATTTCTTTTGGGGTTTTTTTGGCAGTTCGTTTTCGGTTTGTTTACATATATTTCGGCCAAAGGCAGTGGCATTGCAGCAGAACATCAAAAACACTACCAAACAACCAAATTTTAGCTTTATTATTCATCATTATTTTAGCATTATTTAGTTGTCAACTGAAGGGTTGATGGGATTTCAGGAAAATACCTGGGAAAGAGGGATATGCTGAGCTGGAAAGTTGCTAGTTTCCGGGAAACTTGAATATTATTAATCAGCTTACTGAAAATTACTTAAATTTCTCATATTAAATTATAAAGAAATTCTGTAAACTAAAAGATCAAATCTATAAATATAAACTCCTAGAGTTTCTATGAAAATTCTTAATTGTAAGATATCTATATAAATATTTAAGAAAAATAATTTTCAATGATATTCTTAATGAACTTAATCTTTTTAAAGAATTCCCCACATCTTTTTACCATGCCTAAAGGACTCTTTTAAACCCTTCAGAAATTATGGAAAATAAAATTCCTTGACACTATCCCACCCCACCCCTCAGACCACCCTCCGAATTGAACTTATGTTTGAGCTCTTGCTATCAATAACAAGTATTACCTTCGCCCCAGTTGTATATAAAGTTGTAATAATATTTTTTGCTACATTCACTTTGGGGTTTTGGCCCTCTTCATATTACCAATTGGCACGAAAGCCAAAGAAACGGCAACAACAACAAGCACCCGGCAGTCAGGAAAATATACTACAAAAACACGGGAAGTAAAATGAGAAAAATAATATAAGCAGAGGAGGAGAATGGAGCTCGGGCTGCGAGAGAGAAATAAGAATCCGGCAGGCATAATCGGATTTTACAAATCATTCATTCAATTATCTAATTGATTTGACTGATGATCATTTGTGAACCTTGATCCTAGCTCTCGGGGCCCGGTGCCAAAGTCAATGTGACGCATGTTTGTTACGCCTGATAAACGAAATGAGGTACGGGAATCTCGGAGCCCGGATGCCTCACCTTTGACTGTAATGCGCCGTCCATGACTAAGTGGCCTCTTTGCCTTCCTTGGCTGTTTTTCTTTATTATATTTTTTCCATTTTTCCCCTGAGTTCTTTTCTGCCTTGGCAGATTTGCAAGCTTAGATTACATTTCGCAGTTGCTGCCACTGCCTTCAGTGGCAGCTACTGTAAGCCATAAAAGTCGAATAAATTGCGATTCTTATCTGTGTGTGAAATTGTTAATTTTTTAACGGATTAGCTAAAGTCGGTTTCGTCGCGGACGGTATCATAAGTAGCCTGAAAATCGTTTAAAGGAAACATTCTTAACGTAACTCTTACTATAACACAAAATCATTAACTTTTTATATAGTCAGAAGTTTAAATATTCTGTTTTGAAACGTCCTTACTGTTACTGATCGGAATTCAATATACAGAACTGAGACTTGAGCATTTCTAGGATACTTTTTAAAAACATTTGGTAATATTATGATTTCCATTAACAACTGGTAACAAATATTTAAATTTATGCAACTTGGAAAAGCACACAGATTTGATTTCAGTTTCCAAGCCAAATTAATTAATTTGGAAAGGCTAAATCAAATTTAACATCTATAAATGATTCAATATAAAGGTCATATAAGAAACCAATGATCTATTGTCGATTTATTACAATTACTTTGGATTCAAATACGTAAATGGTAAGAGATCTCCCTGGCAGCAGCATAAAATCACATGTAGAAATATTCATATTCCCGTCGCGTCACCGGTTGTGAGAGATACAAAAGCCGGATCTGGTGGAGGCGCCATCCCTGAGGCGTGAACTTCTTCCTCTTCATGGGCGGCTTGACATCCAGGATGTCGTAGACGTGTTCCGGATGATAGCAATGCGGCGGGAACTGTGGTGTAACCTTGGGCTTCGACAGACTGAGGATACGTGGCGAGATCTTGGCCTTGAGAGCGGCTGGGCGGATGGGGAAGCGCAGATTGGCCCAGAATTCACCTTCAACATCCGAGTTGGCGAAGCAGCACGGGACTTTGGGTGGCTCGAAGGGTCGTCCCTTGTCATGATGCGCTGGCTGACCCCAGACAATGACGGGGGAGTATGCGTTCACGGGGTAATCATACTCGTGCTTCGGCGTCATCTTGCGCTCCAGGGGAGTGGCCAGTTCAGCGATCCTTTCCTCCAAATCTTCCGGATCGATCTGCCTTGGTGGCTTTGCGCAGGGCAGATACTTCTCGGGGCAGGGTATCGGCTCCACCTCCACCTCTGGCAGCTCCTTTGGCAAGGACTTGGTGGCAGCCCATACATAGAAACGGCGCCAATCCGAGTTTTTCATTGGTCCTTGTTTCTTCCATCGCGTCACAATGCGAGGCTCCCGGTTGATCCGGCGCTTGATTGGCTTGGCATTTCGCTCTACCCATTCCAGCCAAGTGGGCTGAAAAGAACTGTCAAAGGCGATGATGCTCTCCTTGGTTTCCTCCGCCACGATGCTCATGTTGGCGGCTCTATTGCTGGCAAATTACTCTTACTTAAAATTTTGTCAAAAAAAAATGGGATTGTAAAATCCTAATCGAACTTAAAACATAAAATAAAATTTCTGTTGTGCCGGGTGGTGGTTATAAAAAGACTGATACATAACCGAGTGACTCTAGGAGAGAAGCATACTTGGTCGGATCTTATAGTTCAAAGCGGATCTTAAGAGTTTTCAATCGCAGTAGTCAATGAAAATATTGCTGCTTAGAGAGCACTTTAACTTTCGTCTCATTCAGATTCCCGTCCCGGAAAAAAATTTTAAAAGTGAAAAGTAAATACTGAATTTTTTGTGGAAATGACGCCAGGCGAAAGTTTCGATTATGTCCAACCGCTTATTAGTTTTCCGGAACTGACCGTTCCCCAGGTGCAACGCATCACGGATGTCCGCGAGTTTATGTCCAGTCCAGAGAACTACAATGGCGACATTGAGGATCTAAAGGAGCGACTGGGGGCCAAGTTTCAACAATGCAAGGATCTACTTAAAATCCTCGGTGATAGGCTGCAGTTGAAGATAGACGAGCTCAAAGAAGTCAGGGAGGAGATGATAGTCCTCAGTGTTGAAATGGAAAAACCAACGGCAGCCCTTCGTTTTGTTACTAATCACGAAAAGGTTAAACTGAATTGCTTGGGTGAGTCTGAGGATAAAGAATATGAAATTTCCGATGCCCTGGGATGGTTCAACGTCAAATTAAGCAGAGCAAATTGTGAAATCTTAAGCCTGAAGAGCGATTTGGACTATATTAACTATCTGCTGAGCATTTCCCAACTGAACATCAAAACTGTGATCAAGTTTTATAATGTTTCAAACCAATTCGAGGAAGAGCACACTATATAATTGCCAAGTCGATATAGGCAACAAATAAGAATTCATTTATGAAGCTACTGTAAACAAGCAATAAAACCCAAACCTTTAGCCGAAGTTTAGACGTTAGTTTACTAATTACAATACACGAACGAAATACAATTCAAAATCAAACTCCAGCAGCATTATGGGCACAACAAAGACACCCTGTATAGAAATAAAATTCTGCTGCTGTCCGGGACACAGGTTGGGATAGGTATAGCAATCGGAGCTGATGCTGTTGCCATCCTTTCCTTGTGAATTTCTTTCTCGGTGGCGGTTCAATATCCAAGGGGCCTATTGGCCTCTTCGGAGTGGGGTAGATCCGGGGCTTGGACAGATTCATAAGGCGCGGTGAGGCCTGGCCCAAGAGGGCTGCACGGCGGACACGAAACCGTAGCTGAGACCAGAATTCAGCCTCGATCTCATCATTTGGAAAACAGCACGGGACGCGTGGTGGCTTGAAGGGTCTTCCCGGATCGCGATGCGGCATGACGCCCCAAGAGATCATAGGGGAGTACGCGGGCGAGTTGTCTGGCTTTTTGTACTTCTCGGTGATCTTTCGGGGCGTTGCCAACTTCATCATTATCTCCTCCATCTGATCTTTGTCCAGATGACGCTTCGGTCGGCCACAAGGCATGTATTCCGCAGGACAAGGCTCCTTCTCCGGTTTTGGCAGCTCACGTTCCCGTGGAAGTGCCCGTTCGAGAGCCCAGCCGTAAAAGTTCTTCCACTCCTTCTTGGTCATGGGTCCAGCCTTCTGCCACCGGGTAGGACAGTGGGAGTAATGAGGCCTTGGTCGCTTGACCGGCTTCGAGTTACGTTCGCACCATAACTCCCAGGATGGTGGTTGCTTGGTATGAAAGACAGAACTTCGTACCTTAGAGCCTTGCGGGGAGGCCAACGTTTCCACAATATCATTGCGATCAACTACGATCTCTAACTTGGCATTTGACGGATCTCCGCTCTTCATATTGGCCCAAAACTAACACTTACAAACTTACACAATTTTGGTAATTTTTTCAGATTTTTTTTTTTATATGAAAACTCTTTAATTTTTTTACTGTTGTCTTGCGACTTACCAGGCTGGGAATATCTGAGAAATGAAGCTAAATAACTGATAAGTTAAGCTGGGCCTACTATTACTATTACTATTCATATTTTTAAGGATTTTCGAAGCGGAATAAAGTCGAAAACTTGGAGAGATCTTTTCCTTCATAGTGATAATATCCACATAGAATAATAAACCTTAAACAATAATGATAAATGAGTTCAGTATTAATGCTTTTCCAAAGACTTTAGCATGGAGTTTTTTCAATCCTTAGATTTATTTTGGAATCATGGTTTTAAGCTTATGATTTTCTATTCGTTTTTATTGCCTTATGTAAAGTTTCGAGTGTACCTAAAAAGATTTACAATAAACTACAGTTGTACCAACTTAATGCTTAGCTCAAAAGCTTGAGTCAATACAACTGTAGTCTATGGTAAATCCTTAGGAACTGACTAAGGTTCAACACTGTCCCATTTCGGCTAGAACCCGGAAATTTGGCAGGCTCAAATACTGAAGTCGTTCCAGATGACATCGCCACTGTCTAGGTGACATTTTCCTGCGACAGTAAATTTCCCCTTCGAACCGAGGCGGTTCCCAGCAAATTTCACGGGGCCGGGATAGCTTGCAAGTCTTCTTGCTGGGAAGGGCTTCAAGGGCCTTCCGAGAGACGGGAAAACGTAAATTGGCCCAAAACTCTGCCTCGATATCCTCGTGCTGGAAGCAGCACGGAACCTTTGGCTTCTTCGTGGGTCGACCTCGTTCCGGACAAGGATATGGTCGTCCATTGGTCTTTGGCCGATAGGTAAATACCTCCTTTGGTGGCGGAATGTACTTGGAGCGTTCCCAGCGCGGCCTGCTCAGTCTCCAAATGTGCTCCTCGCGAGCTTCTGTGCTCTGCGAGGCCACACTACCGCCTGACCTGAAGAAGGTTTAAATTCTAGTTTAAAATAATTCATTTTCGCTATTTTTTTAACTCCGATGAGTGAAGCTTTAATCACTCTGATTATAGAGTAATTTTTGAAAGTCAAAAAGGGACATTTACATGCGGTTACTCAGCCTGCCTTTGGATGCTTCTGCCTTAGCGGCAGATGCCGCATTTTCCTGATACCGACTGTGGAAAATTGCCCACTCATTACGGCTCATAGGTCCCGGTTTCTGCCATCGCGTTGTTCCCTTATATTCTGAGGGATAAGAAGGGGGTACCCTAAACTCCGAAGTCGGCGAAGAGTTTCGACTGTTTTGGCAAGGCATTTTTAGGAAACTTTAAAACTCTGATTTATTTATTTTTTTTTTCTAATTTTATTCTTATATTTTAAGTAAAAAAGGAAATTTTAAATATATTTTTAAACGTTTTTTACATTTTGTTTTGTGTAAAATATTGGCCTTAAGGGTTCGCCATTTATTGATTAAGTAATTTCCATTTTTATTAACAAATATTTTGTTGTCTATAAAAGCTAAGGTTACTGAACCTTAATATTCATTTTAGTTATAATATGGATACCAATCTTCATAGGTTAAAGTATTCAAAGAAGAACCAGGAATTATCAATTTTCCATCTTCACACTTCAAATTGTTCATTTTTATGAATAACAAGTTAATTTTAAATAATTGAATAAGTTTTGTTAGCTTTCTACTAGTTTAGTAATTATTCTAACTTGCTTTACTGAAAGCGGTACCAAAACACACTCTAAAGAATATTTCTTGTGATAGGATAAACAATGGAATAACTTAAAGGAAAATCCAATTTTTACTCAACTTTTCCTTTAAAGACATTTCCCCCAAACTCAGCTGAGATTAATGCTTAAAAAATGTAAAAGAAACGTAAGTTTTTTCTACTCTCTAAGCCCAAACGGCTCAATCACAAGCGGACCACGGATCTGGGAATCGTTGGAAGCCAGAAGTTTAAGGCAGATGCATAGTGGCATTGCCCGTGGCGACACGCATTCGAGGTCATAACCCAATTCCTTTCATGGCCAACTGTTGGTGGACAACCTAGCCAACTGTATTCCTCTCCTGGAGCCAATTGAAATGCGGTGCGCAATGCAATCGATCGCACTTTTTGCCTGCCTTTGGATACCCGCTCTTCTGGCCTTTCTAACGCCATCTCCTCGGGTGTCTTCTGGCCCGATTGGAGGAGTTGGTCTCTGTTGGCCATGTCGCCCAACTTCATCATCGTCTTTGCCAGTTTGTAGTTATTGTCATTGTCATGATTTTCAACCGCCACACTGGCTTTGCTACAAGAATTTTAAATTAAAGACCGACCAAGCACTGGACACTTCCTGGCCGGAACTGCGAGGGACTCGAGGATTAGCTGGCAAGGACAAGGACTCATCGAAAGAGTCATCAATCTGGGGACCGCAAAGTGCTCATAACATGTGTGAAATTGACACCACAGATGCGACTCGAACTAACGGAAACGCCAGCAATTTTACGCTACATTGGCTTAATGACCAACAACCCCGCTGGCAGATGGCATAGCCTTCCCTTTTTGGAGCCAGCCCTAAAAAAATTATACACGAGTGCGATAAAAAAGGACTGACTAAGTGGCGAGAAGTATGTTCCTTTTTTGGGATCATTAGGGGTACGTTCAGACTCCTATTAAGTCCTTGGTTTCATGGTTTCTAAATGAAACTTTCAGCGAATCAATAAATACCAGAACTAGAAAGTAATTTAATAAACATATAAGTCTAAAAATAACTTTATAAATCACTGTGAATGTATAGCATAGAGGGACGAAGAAGTTGTATTAAAATGTCTACCTATTTATGTATTTTAAATGTATTAAATTGGTGTAGAATAAAGAAATATATACAGATGTCAATATTTATATTTTAAGATTAACCATTAATCATTCCCCAAAACTCTATTATTTCTTTTTTCCTTTACTTAATACCCAATTAATATTTATAGCATTTAAATTCCTCGAATGCAATGCAAACACAAATGTCTAAATCGGAATTCTTAAGCGGATTCGTTTCATTTTCACATTGCAAATATGATTAACCAATTTGAGTCAAAACCACTTTAATTATAGAGTTTTCAATCGGGCTGGCCAACAGCAATTGGCCAAAACGAAGCTGTACGAAGCCGAGATCCACGGCACGTACTCGCTATGGGCGCTATGGGGGCCAATAAGGTGTAAATTTATGCGGCAGAGCGAGTTGGGCTGAAATCGAGGCATTACCATTAGCAGCCGGGCCTATGCAATTGATTGTTCAGTTAGTTTTCAGTACTTCTGAATGCTCAACGAAAACGCACATTTTTCGTATGCCAGCGAGAATGAATTTTATGTGCTTTTTGTTTTGTTTTTACCTTTTATAATTAGCTGCTGCTGCTGCGTCTGTGTGAATTTTTGTGGCCAATCAAAGTTTTTGTTAGCAGTTTTGATTTGCTGCCAAGATTCGCAGCGTAATTGTATCTCATGGCTAACGTGTATTCTATGAGATACTTTTTTGCCACTGTTCCCTGGGAGCTCCGATTTATATACGTATGTAAGTGCATACGGGTCGGGTCTGTTTATCTGTTGAACAAGTGTTTTGGTTTAATTATTTTCATGTCGCACAAGCTCCGCTGACAAAGTGGACAAGGATCTTGCTGATCCTAATGAATATTTAATTTGGGGTGGAGTAGTGGAGTAATAGCATCGCCCAGTGCTTGGTCTCAGCAATGTGGCAGGCATTATGTTTTTGGGCTCATGTGAAAGTTGCACAAATGTGTGGCACGTGTCCCAGTTGAGTGGGGACCAATTAAGAAATTGTTTCACTTGCTGTTGCACAAGACAATTAAAACGGGAGTGGAGGGGAATGCGAAAGGCGGAAGAGTGCAGCACGCACTGGGAAATTTGAATGATGGTAAGCTATGAAAAAAATGGGGAAAATTTCCTCACAATAAAAGAAAGAAATGTGCTGCTGTGTAAGATGGAACCTTGTTTAGAGAAAGCTTAGGTATTTCAAGAAGCCTGAATGTCATTGTTTTTAAAGGATAGTTTTTTATGTCTTCTTATGTCAGAGCACAGATATTTTATTACATTACTGAATTGTTTAAGGACTTATCAGTGTGGTGAAATTTTGGGTAAGATCATTAGAAGATTGGAAGATCATAGGGTGGATTTTTGTACCACTTTTATAAGTGGTTTTCAGGACTAAATATTAATATAAAATTTGAATTTAATATATACATAAAATATATATATTTCTATGAGATATTAGACCTTATTACAGAACTTGTATCTGAATGCTTTTTGGGAAGAATAATAATTCTATATATACTATTAAACATTTTGTTTATCATTTTATATATTGATAGCTATTACCATCAATATAACGATTTTTTCATAAAATCTTGAAGTGACATCGATTAATAAGTGTATTTTTTTAATATGCCTCAAAAAAGCCTTTGTTTTTAGAGAGACTTACTCTGGGATTCATGACAATTCCTCATTTTGTCCGGCGGAAAAATAAACGGGCAATAAATGTCGGTTAACATTACGAAATCAAAACAAAACAAGAGCAACCTGCTTGGATTGGCAATTTATGTAGCCACAACACGTGAGCTCATTGATTAAATTAGTTATGTCTTTTGGCCAAGCCCTGTGCACATAAAAAATTATTTATGAGCCGGCAATTCGGTTGGTTTTTTCTTTGACTCTTTCTACGGCTTTCCTTAGCTTTTTCGTGGCATTTTTATGCTAAGCTAAAAAAACAAACCAAAGTCAACAAAAAATCGAACGACGAGTGACAAGCGAACCAAACATAATCAACTGCGTTCACATTAAATTGGGTTGCGTGCTGGAGAAAAATAGTTCAACAGTAATGACAATTTATTTTCCTTAAAAGAAATATATATATATTTTAAACTCCTTCACAGTAAGCTGGTTTAATTCAATTTGTTTGCTATCCTCTCCCTTTCAATAGTTTAACTCCTGAAATTTATTTCTTATACAATGAATTTTAGTTAAATCTTTCCAGTTTTGTGCCATCACTGTCTCCCCCAAGGAGGGTGCCAGGGGCGGAGTAGGATTGGTAGGACTCACAACCCGCACATCAGGTTGTAATGAAAATGTTATCAAACGACAGACGAGCATTTGCAGTAACGAGAGGAAACGGGGACATAGGCAAAATTAGCTGCGTTCGCCAGCGAATTGCGGGCCAATCAGTGAGTGTGCCACAATTTGGCCAAACAAACAGGCAACAAACTGGTCAAGTCACAAGATGCCATCGGACCAAGTCCCCTCCTCAAGCAAAACTGTCGTTGCAACTTGCAACGTGCAACGTGCAACTTGCAATCTGCTGAAGCTGCACTTGTCTCGATTTCACATCAGTTTTTTATTTAGTTTTCTATGTTTGCTGTTACGGCAGTTTTTTGCCCGTTGCCTACTTTTCAACGTCTTGTACTTTCGATTGGTTAATTGTTAAACAAATTTGAAATGTTTCTGCTTTTTGCAGTCACCCCGACAAATCCCCTCCGCGAATGCAAATCGCATGAGCTAACAAGCTGCAATCGTTGCACATCCCACATGCAATTGGCAACTCATAACAACCAACATGCTTTCGGTTTGAGCCATGCTTGTAGCAAGTTGGTAGACCACATTTTCGGCTGCCTCCATATTGCTGGTGATTACCAAATATAATTTGAGTTATTAATCATTATAAAAGTGATCGGTTTGTTGGGGGGAAAGAAATATATATAAAATACATATAAATGTTTCGAGTTTAAGTTATGTGTCATTGGTACCCACATTTTTCTGGGTAAGCCGAAAGCTGACTTCAGAGGAAGTCACGGTTTAGCAACCAAATAAATTATACATAAGATGGATATATTTTCTTTTAAGGATAAAATATAAGAACTCACTCATTGACTCGTTTTGACCCATCAGAGTGGGACTGTCGCCATCCACCACGAGAGCTTCATTATCGGAATCATTATCCATATGCTGGACACTGGTGGCTCCGGGCACATAGGTCTCCTGGCTAAGGGTCGGATGGTTGCTATCCGTGCCCACACTGGAGGCAGACGATTGTATGCCCACATCGATGAGATCCTCATCCGGATCTGGCTTTAGCCGCTTGGCTGCCGAACTGCAGCTGGCCACATCGTCGTCGAAATCTCGTAGAACCGTAGTTGAAGCCGGAGTGGTTGTGCCACCCACATTTACATCCTAAGACAATAAAAGCAAATATCATAAAAAGTTATACCTCTTAATTTTCAAAATGTAACAATCAAATCAATTAGCATTTTAATGGTCAGCGGAAGTGAGATATATACAAATATATTCTTATACAGCGATTGTTTATCTGCTTGTATCTGCTTGGGGGTTCCCCCCGTACACCGTTTATAATTTATGCCAAGCTATCTTTATACTCCATCCCCTCCTTCTGGTATGTGGCACTAAAATCATTCATGCCAAACTTAAACAAAACTCAGACTTGAGTTATGGGCTGGTCAAGGAAGAGGTTGGTGCTAAGAATGGGACGTATTCAGGGGTTGGACTTGGGTCTTCTGGTAATTGCCATGCTTGAGGAAATTGCTCGGAAGTAGGGTAAAGAGTTTTGCATACATTTTGCCCAGATTTTGATAGTCAATTGCTAGGGAAAACAGTAGCAATTTTCCTACATTTACCCCGCTGCTAAATCGTTCCGAGATTAATGATATTACATTGTTAAAGTTTAAAGCAAAATGGTAAATGAGTTGTGAAAGTTTAATTTAAAATAAAAAGAAGAAGAGTTCTGCTTTTTATAAAATAGTGTGCATTATATATAGCAACTTAAAACCTAATTATATTTAATATTTTATAGCTATAAGGAAATGGGAAATTTAACTTTATTTCAAGCTTAATATTAATTTGAAAGAAATGATTCTTGAGCATAGCTGTTTGCTTCGTTTTCTTCTAACTAAATCTTTATTTTCCTGTTTAAAATTAATGGACTGATAAATCTTTTGCTAAATAAATTTGGTTTTTCTTTCTAGAAAGCTAAGGAAGAAGAAATAACCGGTGTTTTAACACTTTAAAGTACAATTTGGGAGATAATCGGTCAGATACGGATACAAATGACATATCTTCACCTGATTCATTTTGATGAGGAACTTTAGAAGTGAAACTAGAAACTGACCCTTAGTAGTAGAGTAGTCTTGTATTAATTAAACTGAAATTATTGTCAATACTAGTTATTAATAATCCATGATAATTAAATCAAAATTAGGGAAAAAGATCTTAGTTAAATTTCTCCACCAATAAAATGCAACAGGGCATAAAGTACTAACTAAAATTATATACCATTATCTATCAGAGAAAGAGAAATAAACCGTTCCATAATAAACAACTGCGACACACATCTTTGGCAACAGAATCTGTTCCAAATGAATGCGTTTCTCTCTTCTCCCGATCAAAAAGGCCAAAAGGAAGACACTGGCTGCACTTAACCTGCAAACGTAAAATGTAAAACGTGCTACTTGCCATTCGAGCATTGGAAACTCGAACTTCCGACCGTAAATGAAATGAAGTGATACTTTGTCGGAGGAGAGGCCAGGGTGAGGGATATGACTGCGTGCCATTATATAGCATTGTGTCGGCCGGTGGCATATGAACTTGAGTGGAGTTCGAGTACCCGATTTACTACAAAAAAAGAAGAGAAGATGTACACGCAGAACCAAAAACGGAAGAAGCCACCAAGGCGAAGACACAGGCCCAAAGGCAGACGGAGCAGCAGCAGCAGCACCACACACCATAATCAGTGTTCCATTGAACGCACAAAATCATTTAGCGAAACCAACAAAAACAAAGCACAAAGAAGAGCGAGGGCCCTAGTTTGGAGGTGGATAGTAGTATGTAGTATGCAGTGGTGCTGTGGTGTGGAGTAAACTAAAGAAGCCTGCCACCCCGACGAGATCCAAGCCGAGGCAAACCAATCCTATCCGAAACCAAAGCGAACCAAAAAGCACTTCAAACTGTTTTTTAAAAGAGTCTCCGAGAGACAACGAATGCCAGTCCAAGTAGGGTAAGAGCAAAGTGTTTGTTTTTGGAGAGTAGGGATCACAAATGCACAGAAAGAAATTTCTCGTCTTGAGTTCAAAAAACATTAATTTCAATCATATTTAACATGGTTAAGATATGTATTAACGAGAGAGTGAAGAGAAGATAATGATTTGGATGTATTAAGACGCATATTTCTGACTATATCATTTAGATAACTTTAAGAACAGAATTTGCTTAATACAAATGAATATATAATTAAGCAATTAATGCCATTTTTGCTACCTGTACAATAGTTGAATGAATGAATATAGTCGGCTGGCAGTACTAGTGGCTTATGGAGTAGGTTCAAAGCACGCTATGTAGCAGACCAAGACCAGCCAAGAAGACGATGAGTTGAGTTTTATAGCAAATTGAATTGTCTTTGTTGCTGTGCGTCTGTGTGTCCGAGTGTGTATGTCTGTCTGGTGATGTTGCATGAATCACGTGACCATGACCACCTCTGCAATGCCATAGGCCAAGAACAAGATGGCCCGGACCAGCTTCTCGCTTTTGTGCTCTGTATATGGATGCATCCGCAATTTGAGCCTCGCTCAAAGAGATTATTTACTTTCATTAGGGGGCAGCCAGCAGACGAAACTTGTCGTGTAGCAAGTGCAAACTTGGTCTAATAAACAGCCATTAGACGGTTGGCTTGGATCATGCATGAAATGGACCGAAGAACGCTCGGTTCTAACAAGATTTACTTCGGGTCGAATCGCTCTTACCTTATTCGGATGACGTCTTTTGCGTTCGCCTTGCGTTTCTGCTGGAATCGGTGAGGACGACTGTAGTTTGGCCTCCTGGCGATCTGCCATCAAAGGAATTAATAAATATAAATTGGGAATTAAACATATTTCTCTTCCATAAATATCTCTAATCAACTCACATTTCATTTCGATCTCCTCGTCGTCCAATAGCAATGAGACCACTTCCTTTGGCTTGAGTGTGTCGGGTTTGAAATTGCCGCCACTTATGACCATGCGTTGTATCTGGAAAATAAAATCGAAGGGGTGAACAAATACCAATATTCAATGGAAAGAAAGATATTAGAAATTCCAGGCAGGAAATGAAATAAAACTCGTACAGCGTTAGCGCCTTAGAGTTCCGGAGTTCGTCGGCAGCTACTTATTTGTCGGCCCGAAATACTTTTATATGGTAATCGAGGGATTTCTGTTTCGGTAATTAAATGCAATAAATGCACAAGAGAGCGAAGAAGTACTCGTACTTATAAAGAACCCAGGAGGCGTAACAGAAATGTCGCCTAACCAATTGTATAATTAATTTCCGGTGTTGGTTTACTCTACCAACTCCAACCCATTCCGATCCCATCCACAAGTGCTCGTGTTTCGCATTGAGGATTTGTTTTTATAGAAATCCAAAGGCGCAACAGTGCCTAGGGATGGGGATTTTAGGATCGCTTTTTTGTTATCAACAAAGCACGTGCCTAATATGCGACTGAACAATGGAAAAATGGTGCAACCTGAAGAGTTTGCGGTTTGGTTTGGGTTTTCTTTGGTTTTCGTTCCCCGGTTTCCTGTCCCTGATCACTCACCTCGCTTTTTTCTCGAGCCCTCTGCAGAATCCTCTCCTCGATGGTTCCCTTGCAGATGAGTCGGTAGACGGTCACCTGTTTGGTTTGGCCCAAGCGATGAGCTCGATCCATGGCCTGTTGATCCACTGTGGGATTCCAATCGGAATCGTAGAAGATTACCTATAAATTTGCAAAATGATTAAATATTTGTACAAATAATGAAGTATAGATTCTTATAGAGATATCAATGGGAAAATATCATATTATAATAATAACATACTAATAATTTATAATTATATACGATAATATAATTTTAGTCTTAAGTTTGTTATATCTATTTTGTTATCATCTTTTATTTACTTCTTTTTAATGCGAACTGGATCAATAATTGTTACTAAAAGCCAAATAATTACAACCATTAGAAAACCATAACTATACAACGAATAGAAGGTAGGTATACTATTTTTTCTAGCTGAATTTTCCCAATTGGTATGCAAATGGTAACTGCACACGCACATCCTTTCGCGACTCTTTTGATGATTTCGAACCTGCATAAATTAATAGTTCCTTCCCCGAATTCGGGCAACCTATAATCCACTTTGTAGTGTCACGCATTTTCCGCTTTTCCTGTCCCTACCCAACTATTATCTGGAGTAAGAGAAATGTCTCTCGGTTAATATTAACCCTTCGTTGCCCTTGTTGAGCTGCACTTGGTACGTGTTTGATGTGCAAGTGTTCAGCGATTCCTCGTCGCCATCTCTCAAGGGGTTTGTCAGTGGAGTGGCATTTCCGGCTGAGAGAGATGGGCCTAATTAAAATCGAACTGCTTAAGGGATTGATGTTTTCCTTTTTATTTGGAACACGTGTTTTGAGATCTATTCAGAAGCGAACAGAATGGGTAACCCCTGAAGGAAAATGTCTATCAAATCGGAATTGAAATGAATATATATCGCACGGGAAGTCTGCTATAAAGGAAAATCTAAGAACCCCTGAGAACGTCTAATGTTTAAGGAAGTTTTAAGATTTGGAGATAGATTTTTACATGTGTCTCAATAATACGATTATTAACTATTAACATATATATAGAAGTTGGAAATATTCAAAAATCAAATGAGTAAATCCATAGGAAAATAGGAATAACTTAATGTTGGTTTTAATTTCTCGAGCATTGCAAATCTCTCTTTAAAAGTAAATCACACTTAGAGAGAGTACATTAAATACCTTGTACAAACCTTATCGGGTAACTCTATTACCTACATTTTAAGTACCCTTAAAGTGAGTGAAACCGAAAGATTGGTAATCGAAAAAGCCGCTGCCTGCCACCACATTCACAATACTGCTCGATAAGGCGCCGCATGGCTTTTTGCGGTCCAATAAAACGGCATAACAATCTATTTAACCCAGTTGACAATATTATTTACTGGCTTAGAAGAAAAAAAACGCTAATTAAGTGCTACTTTGCCGATAAGATTTGGCTTTCAGCTAAAGCAAGTAATTTAGTTGGCACATAAGCAGCTTGATCAGTCCCATTCCAACACCCAACGATTAACGATGAAGTTCTGGCTGGGAATTACTTTGGCTCTTTTGGCTTTAGCTCAAAGCAATGGAAGTATCTTTGAGAGGACCTTTAAGCGTCTTCACGAAGAGCCCGAACAGCCTGCCACTCAGAACCGAGCTGATATAGTGCAGACCCTGTGGATTGAGCAGAAACTGGATCACTTTGATGCCTCAGAGACACGCACTTGGCAAATGGTAGTTAATACTTTGTTGCATAATCATTTATAAGGTATTTCAATTGGTAAACCTTTTTTCCCTTTAGCGTTATATGCTCAATGATGCTCTTTATAAATCTGGTGGACCTCTATTTATTTATCTGGGCGGAGAATGGGAGATCTCTTCGGGAAGAATAACTGGTGGCCACATTTATGACATGGCTAAGGAACACAATGGTCTCTTGGCCTATACAGAACATCGCTATTACGGACAGAGCAAACCCCTTCCGTAAGTAGTTCGTTTGGATAAAGAGATATACTTCTGATGATATAATATTTCACTCTTTATAGTGATCTTTCCAATGAGAACATCAAGTATCTTACTGTTAATCAGTCCTTGGCTGATCTTGCTTACTTTATCGATACCATCAAATCGACCCATGAAGGTCTTGCCGACTCCAAGGTCATTATTGTGGGTGGTTCCTACTCTGCTACCATGGTAACCTGGTTCAAGAAGGTCTACCCCGACAAGGTGGCCGGAGGTTGGGCCTCCAGTGCGCCACTCTTGGCCAAGCTCAACTTTGTTGGTGAGTTTAGTCTTCAAAGAACCTTGCAGAATCTTATTAAATAATTCATTTTGCAGAGTATAAGGAAGTTACTGGACAATCCATCGAACAGATGGGTGGCTCTGATTGTTATAAACGTATTGAGAATGGCATTGCCGAGATGGAAACCATGTTTGCAACCAAACGAGGCGCTGAGGTTAAGTCCCTGCTCAAGCTTTGCGAACCTTTTGATGTCTATAGCGATCTTGATATCTGGACCTTGTTCAGCGAGATTTCTGACATCTATGCGGGAGTAGTGCAGACTCATAAGTAAGTGAAAAGCTATCTCAACGTTATATTAAATAATAAACATTCCACTTATTCCTTAGTGCTGGTCAAATCGAAGGTGTTTGCCAGAAGATTATGTCAGGATCGAATGATCTCACAGGCGTTGCCGGCTATTTGTTAGATGTTTTCGATGAGAGCGGTGCCAAGTGCTACGACCTGAGCTATGATGCCATCATTGGAGTGCTTCTTAACACCGCCTACACGGGCAATATCAGTAAGTTAACTTTATAAATATCATTTAACACATTAACAAATATATTAATTTATATTTCCTATTTCAAATATAAACAGTGCGCCAGTGGATTTTCCAGACTTGCAATGAGTTCGGTTGGTACCAGACATCTGGTTCCAGCGCCCAGCCCTTCGGTACCAAGTTCCCTGTCACCTTGTATACCACCATGTGTGCTGATATTTATGGCTCTCAGTATAGCAACGCGTTTACCACCAACCAGATCAGCACCACCAATGCGTACTTTGGTGGATTGTCTCCGGGTGTGGAAAATGTTTACCTAACCCATGGACAATTGGATCCCTGGAGGGCCATGGGAATTCAGGATGCAGATCAGGCAACCGTCATTCCAGGTGGGTTTTCGATGGTTTAATTTCAATTGATGAAAATATATTTATAAAATATATGGTTATCCTATAGAGTATGCCCACTGCAAGGACTTCAATTCGATCAGCTCCAGTGACACGGCTGAGATGAAGGCCTCAAAGGAACGCATTGCCGAATTGGTTCGCGATTGGGTTAAATAACCTGAGATAATCGATTTGTTAATGGGAAATTCTGTTAATATGTACACTTCCTACATACTGCTTATATACATTGACTAAAGCGAGATAATCGACGATAAGATTTAAACGAAAATCTAATCAATATGTGTTACAATTTAACCGATTAGTGATTGTTTGTTTCGATATGTCAAGAATTGGCACACACCTTTTTTTCTTAGAAATAAATATTTAATGAAGACAGAATTAAATCAAAGTATTATTTTTATCAAGACAAACTGAATATATATCTATAAACCTTGCACGCTTCTAAAATAAAATCAAATTAATCTATAAAAACTGATAAATCAAATACATTTCATGACCAAATGCCGGCTGATTAAGTAATCATGACCCATCTGTGATTTTGATTGTCGTGGTGCTATAAATAGGGATTTTCCCACTAGTTAAACTAAAGATTCACATGAATTCCGATCGATTTACGATGGACTGCAAGTAGGAATTCTAATCTCAAGTTTGGAGGCTATCACATCAAGTCGCCTGGTCCCTTATCACAAGTGTAAAATTTACAATCCTTATCGTAGCCGCAAATTACTCTCTAACGCGACAGCGTCGATGGTCAGCTTATAAGGCTTAGTCAGTCCAGTTAGTGGGTTCATTTGTGAAAATGGCTGCGATTCGTTTGGTTTGCCTGGCTGTGGTTTTGGTCCTGGCCTTAGGCCAAGCTTTGGAGACCTCCAAAGTGAAGGATGTGCCCGTTTTGGTCAGGACTCTCAAGAACTTAAACCGCGGTCCGCCACGGCAAGTGGTTACCAAGCGTGCAAATGTTCAGGAAAAATGGATTACTCAAAAGCTGGATAACTTTGACGATGCCAACACTGAGACCTATCAGATGGTAGGTTAATTCAAAAATACATACTTTCAGTGAAGTTATATAAGAAATTCATAATATTTGCAGCGTTATTTAATCAACGATGAATTCCAAACTGAGGGAAGTCCCATTTTCATTTATTTGGGTGGCGAATGGGAGATCGAGCCGAGCATGGTCAGCGCTGGCCATTGGTATGACATGGCCGAGGAGCACAAGGGTGTCCTTGTCTATACCGAACATCGTTACTATGGAGAAAGTGTTCCAACCTCGTGAGTTATCCCTCCTTCAATACATTCTCTGTTATGGTAATATAATTTAGTTTGCTTTGCTCATAGTACCATGTCAACGGCTAATCTCAAGTATCTCCATGTGAAGCAGGCTCTGGCCGACGTGGTCAAAGTCATTGAGCTTTTGAAGTCGGAGAATCCTCAGCTGGCCAACTCGAAGGTGCTTCTGGCCGGAGGTTCTTACTCGGCCACCATGGTGGTGTGGTTTAAGCGCCTGTATCCTGAACTGATTGTTGGTGGCTGGGCCTCCAGTGCCCCGCTTCTGGCCAAGGTTGACTTCACCGAATACAAGGAAGTGGTGGGCAGGGCTTTCCTCGAGCTGGGCGGCCAGAAGTGCTACGATCGCATCCAGAATGGCATCGCCGAGCTGGAGTCCATGTTCGCCAATAAACGTGGAGCGGAGGCCAGGGCCATGTTGCGACTGTGCAACAGTTTTGATGACAAGAACGATCTGGACTTGTGGTCCTTGTTTGGCAGTATTTCGAATGTGTTTTCCGGTGTGGCTCAGTACCAGAGGTATGGATATATAGTTGGAATATATAAATTAATTAATTAATTTGTAAATTAATTACTTTCGTAGCACTGGAGACATTGAATATTACTGCGACTATCTGTTGAGTTTCCGCGACGATGCCACGGCCATTGCCAACTTTGTGTACTGGGGCTGGGGCATGCCCACCTGCATCGATGCCACCTACTCGAGCACCGTGGAGTACTACCTGTGGGGAGTGGATCATTTCGATGCTGGTATGTTGTTTGTCCCTATTCCAAAGGTCACCCCCTAAGTTCTTGTTCTCCATCGAAGGTCGTCCCTGGTACTATCAGACTTGCAATGAGTACGGCTGGTACCAGAGCTCTGGATCCAGGAATCAGCCCTTCGGCACCAAGTTCCCCGCCACCCTGTACACGACCCTCTGCGGAGATGTCTTCAGTTCGCAGTATGGAAATGCCCAGATCAACAGCAATGCGGCACAGACCAATGAGGACTTTGGTGGCATGGAGCCGGGAGTGGAAAATATCTACATGACCCATGGAGCTCTGGATCCCTGGAATCCGATGGGTCATGGCGTCGCCGAGGGAGCCACCCTCATTGCCAATGCCTCGCATTGCTCCGACTTTGGATCTATCAAGTCCACTGACTCCGCGGAAATGCGAGCCTCGAAGGAAAAACTTGCCGAGTTGGTGCGTCAATGGTTGGCCTAAGTGTTTGCCAAATATCAGCAGAGATTCTTGAAATTATTTTATGTAATAAAGGAGTTATACAAATTCATCCCGTTACTGTTTTCTTTAAATATAAAATAAGCTAAACAATCATGAATATAATAATCGTAATAATTGATTATGAAATGTAAGCATTTCCTACATTTGCAGGTAATTTTTCTATTTATCTTCAAGCTATTTAATAAAGCTGCTGACTGACTTTTAAAATAAATGAAAATGTTAAACATCAAGAAATCTTAAGAAAAAACTGGTTGGAAAACAAACACAAGGAATTGTAGGGCTAAATTGAAAGCTTTACTTTCTTTGCTTTTAGTACCATTTAATAATGTATAGGAAAATTATTTTAAAACTTTTCATAGCTATTTGTAAATTTAGCTTTTCCTTCTAGAGGTAGACGCCATAGAGTAGGCAACGAAAGTTAACTTAGATACGTATAAGTGTTACTTGAAAAATTATGAGCCTTATATTATAAGGAAGTAATGATGATACCAATACAGGTTATTATAATTATTATTCAGTAGATATCATTCATTCAATTTACAGTCTTGGAATGTTTATATATTCATAATCCGCATCAATAGCCGAGGCGAGCTAGCTATGTACATGTGTACGATATTCAAGGAGTCATTACAATTTTGAAAAGATTATAACAAATTATATTTTTTTTTAATTGAAAATTGGGATGGAAAAGATTAAAAAAAAAATAAATAATGAATTTTTAATTTTCTTGGTCGAATAACAAACACCCAGAGTATACAAAATATTAAAGCATTTCTTCTTGATAAAAAATAACTTTTAAAATATTTGTTTATTATAATTTATAAACGATCTGTCAGTGTATATAAATTCAGTTAAGGAAAAAAGAAAGTTCTTTTATGTATTTAGTGAATCAGGACAATGACTATAAATTGTAGTATTGAAATTTGATCCAAAACGTATTCTGTGTCAATGAAATGAAATTAAATAGCATAAATATAATCTTGCTCCATACATTTCAGGATTTTAAAGTTTAATGTAAATAATTAAAATACATATAAATTATTATTATACCAATTGTCTCACTATAGTTACATGAGTTCTAATAATTATATTATAAGTTCCTCGTATTTGATAATACAGTTACGTTTACTGATGTCTTTCATCATGATAATACCCCGGTGTACTCTCAAAGAAACAAGTTAAATCAATATTTATCAATAGACAAACAATGGTCAATAAAATGGTCAGGTTTGATTGAACAATTGCGAAATGATTACAGCGCACGTGTAATGAGCACTATCCTACTGGGTAAAGATCCAATAAAACGAATATAGAACACGAGTTTTGTTGCAAAAATAAATGTAATTAATATTTTTGAATTTGAAACGATCACAGTAGAAGCTCCGTGAAAGTTTATAAGTTATTGGGAATAAAAGCTAAAATTAGCAAATCCTGAAAGTTATTTAATTGAGTATATTTTCGAAGTAAAATACATATCTCTTGTTTTTTAGTAAATGGAACATTTTATAACCAATATTTGCATTCTTAAGGTTCGTTACTTAACCAAATCTTTCTCTTCCCTTTGACTTTCAAATAACTTACATGTAATTATTGATTTAGAAAATATACAAGACTTGTGCAAGTTCTTTGTTTTTGCGATAGCTTTAAATTGAAACGAACGCAGAGCTCTCAACTTTATCAGGGCAATATATTTTCCCATATTTGTTTGTCTTTCAATTAAGTCATCGAAGACCCTATCTCAAGGGTTGAAGCGGTTGTTGGTAGCGAATATTTTGAATAAATAGTCCGCCCACCGCCGTGGGAAATCATTCGCAAACAGGTGAACTATCAAGCAATATGAAGTATTTCCTAGTTATTCTAGCCGTAGTAGCACCCCTGACTGCAGCAGCCAGTCTGGGCGAGGAGAAGCCAAAGCCTAACGCCTTCGTCCAGTCCCTAAGGGACATGCATCGGGGTCCACCAGTTGAGCCCTCAAAGTTGAGAGTCAAGGTGGAGGAACGTTGGATCGACCAGTGGCTGGACAATTTCGATGATCAGAACAATGCCACTTGGAAGGATGTAAGGACTGTCCAGGAATGTACTGTAAGGAGGACTAACCACAACATTCTGTCTGCTTCGTATCCTTTAGCGCATCTTCATTAACGAGCACTACTTTGTCGATGGCTCGCCCATCTTCATTTATCTGGGTGGTGAATGGAAGATTTATCCCGATTCCATCACATCTGGTCTATGGAAGGACATTGCCAAGAAGCACAATGGTTCCCTTGTTTACACCGAACATCGTTTCTTTGGAGATAGTATCCCAATAACGTAAGTAAATTTGCGATTTTAAAATTAATAGATTAATAAAAATACTTTCATTTTAGCCCCCTCTCTACTGAGAATCTGCAAAAGTACCAAAGCGTCGAACAGGCCTTGGCCGATGTTATCAATGTCATTGAGACCCTAAAGGAGGAGGACAAGTACAAGAACTCCAAGGTTGTGGTCTCCGGCTGCTCGTACTCGGCCACGATGGCTGCCTGGATTCGAAAGCTCTATCCTGACACCATTAAGGGCAGCTGGGCCTCATCGGCTCCGATTCTGGCCAAGGTGGACTTTAAGGACTACATGAAGGTTGTAGGCAAGGCGTATGCAACTCTTGGTGGACAATATTGCTACGATTTGATTGACAATGCCACTGCCTACTATGAGGATCTCTTTGACAATGGAAAGGGCAAGCAGGCCAAGAAGGAGCTGAATTTGTGCGACAATTTCGATGTTGATAGCGAGCAGGACCGCTGGCAAATCTTCAGCACCATTGCCAATATCTTTGCTGGCATTGCCCAGTACCAAAAGTGGGTTGTAATGTGAAAACAGATTATTCTGACGGTAATTAATTAATATTCTTTAGGCCTGAGAACTATGACATTCCCCAGTACTGTTCGGTGCTGCGATCCTTCAGCGACGACGATTCCGTGGCCCTGTCCAAGTTTATTAACTGGAGAATCCATGAGCATTCTGGCGAATGCATCAGTGCCACCTACCAGGGAGCTGTGGGATACTACGAATGGTCCAAGGAGAACTACGAAGACAGTAAATTTTTGTCTGTCTTAAATATGTTCCCAAGCTAATCAATCTTTTCACCTTTTTAAGGCGATCTGCCCTGGATCTTCCAGACCTGCAGCGAGTTCGGTTGGTTCCAATCCTCGGGCAGCAGCCACCAGCCCTTCGGATCCACTTTCCCTGCCACTCTGTACGAGGACACCTGTGAGGGTGTCTTTGGCTCCAAGTACGACTCGGCTGGCATCCATGCCAAGATCAGGAATACCAACAATGTGTTTGGTGGCCTGGACGTGAATGCCACCAATATCTACTTTGTCCAGGGTGAGTTGGATGGCTGGAGCAAGGTGGGCGCTGGAGTTGCCCAGGGAGCCACCATTATCCCCTTGGCCTCGCATTGCCCCGACCAGACATCGATCAGTGCCTCCGACAGTGCCGAGCTGGTGGCCTCTAAGAAGAAGCTAATCAAACTGGTGGCCGAGTGGCTGGCTGATGAGTAGATATAATTATGCCTAAATATGTTTTTTATTAATGCCTTTAAGGCGGCCCAAAATTGTAATCAATAAATAGAATATTTATTAATCATATGTATATTTTTACTTTGAATTTCACAAAACAATTTGATAATACTTCTGTATAAAGGTTCTAAATCAATATTAATACCTCTAGACCTCTATACCTATAACTCTATAATATAATACACCTATTTCACTTCATGTCGTAGTTCTAAAGAGGCCACTTGTCCTTTCAACAATTAACAAATAGCTCAAGTGGTGTCTATAATAACGATTGCCATGAGTAACAAGAGCTTAAGTGGAATTATAGAGAGTTTTCAAGACCCTAGAGATAGCAAAACTTGAACTTGATGAAATGGTCTTCAAAGTTTTAGAAAAGAGACAAAGAAACAGCTCAGAAAAAATTTCAAGCTAAAATTATTTGCAAATATGATGCCATAAAAACGGATAATTTATGTACGCCACAAATCCATCAAAAAATGTTTCAAAAGGTGTGACCACTCAGACAGTCCATCACGGACCTACTTTAGGCCCCAACCCCAAAAAGTATGGTAAAGGGGGATGTATAGGATGAAGAGCGTCCATCTACACCCAATGAATTGCACTAAATCCAGAAACGTGCTTGGGATATCAAGATCAATAGACAGCTTTGCTTCCCTGCTACTGAAATACTTTGCATTGCTTTAGAAAATGTCATAAATCTTGAGGCTCGAAACGAGTCACGTATTATAATGCCCTGAAGAGGCTCCAGCATAGCATAGTTAATGAACAAGTTCGCGTCAAACTTTTCAATATGAAGATCTGCTTATAAATACATGGCATTAAGTACAATTAAATCGTTAAATTCGTATCATTTCAAATGTAACTGGTACAGTTTTCTCTCTTCCCCGTTCAAGTTCTTTTTTTTAGCATTTATTGCCGAAAGGCAGAAGAAATGCCAAAGTGTTGAGTTTTGGTCAAATTATTTCGGTATGCGGCCAATACATGAACGGGAAATTCTTTTGTTTGTTGGCTTAAAGGTTCTCAAAGAAAACAGAAGGAGAAAAGAGGACTCATTTCGTTGGTGTTTCAAGAAATTTATATCGAAAAAGAAATACAAATTTTTGACATAATTTAAGAGCTTGCGGAAATTGGCTAATGTTTAAAATATGTGCATTCTGTATACCTGAGAGGAAGTGAGTGAGTATACTTTGTTTCAATCTTTTTAAATAGTAAATGATTATATCCTAATTGTGCATTACTTTGTTTAGTTCTTGCATATCTTGAAGATTAAATCCTATAAACTTAAATTACATATTCTTCGATTAATACCTTTTCTTAACAGATTCACCAAGAAATCAAGTAGGGAATCAAGAATTCCAGCATCGAATTAGTCAACGCAGAATATAAACCCAAGAAAACAGAGTGAAAAGACAGCCACTTTGAGCCTGAGAACCTGGCTATAAAATGACAGGGAAGTTGGTGCTGGAACCAAATTACTCTCGGCCAGGGTGCACAAATAACAAATCAAAACCGGTGACAAAATGATTTAGGATCCGATCGAAAATGTTCACACGAAGTACCACAATTCAGAGCTGAGAGCCCAAGGTACCTACCCAAGGCAGGGAAGGTCGGACATAAACGTTGAAATCGAACAAGCAGAAGCAACTCTGCGGGGAGAAACATGCAAAGATTCTGTTCGATATTGAATCCTTTTCGCTGAGAATTCTCCTACGTGGTCGCTGGACTCGAATTGGTGGGTCTCATTGTTACGCGGCGATAAAGATCACACGAGTAAATCATGGTCTGCCGCCGCCACTCACTACCAGCTCATCCCCATCCGCATCCCATCCCCACTGTCCAAGATCGGGCCTTGACTGTCGCAATGCATGAACAAGTAGTTGAGCAAATGGATACAAGAGCCACGCAGTGGTTTTTCCATGTCCCGAACGCCGTCATTCCGTCATTAAGTTCCGAGACAATGAACAAGGAGTGAGCTTATCTAAATATCACCCGGAATACTATCCAAAAATGTACAGTCTCACAAGTCTTAACTAGAGCTGTTTTTAAAAGGACGTAAAGGAAAAACTTTAAACAAAAACACTCGAGAAAGGGATTTTCCCCTCAGACGTAGAGCAAGCCCAAATAGGTTTTGGGAAATGTTTCTTAAAACAACTCAAAATCAACTCTTATATATTAAATATATTTTAAAGAACCGTTAGCTGATTTGATTATCATATTAAAAGTATGGCAAGCATTTTTATAAAAGTAGTCCTCAATTATTATTATTTGCTTACAAACGCGACGATTTAATGCGCCCAATTTAGAAAACCTCCGATAATCCTTTTTAAATTACTGAACCCGCACATTATCGTAGACCTTCACGATATCTTGGTCCTGCTTGAGCCGGTTGAGAAATTCCTGGTAGCTCTTCATTTGACGATCGTTCAAATGGACCATCGGCTTGTTTGGGCAGTACCCCAGCTCGGTGTGGATAATCTTGTAGCCACAATGCCTCAGTTTGGCCGTCACCTCTCGCAGGTCATGGGGCTGGCACTTGAACAAAACTTCATTCTTTTCAAAATCTGTGATGCAGCTGCCAGTAGCTTTGCACCACATTGCATCTGTGCTCAATGTTTGATGAAAGTCGTCGGGACTCAACATTGACTTGGGGAAATTGGCCTTTATAAAGCCAGTTTCCGAAAGTAAATGACGATTGAAAAAGCGAGATTTGTTTTGCCTCAGGAAATTGGCCAAGCGGAGCTTCATCTCGTTGAGGTTATTAGTCCTGACCTTGCAAACCATTGCCACCAGTTGACGACCGTAGTCCATGTAAAGGAAATAGGTGTTATAGTCACGCTCGTACAACTCGCACTCCTTCAAGATACGCTGAACCTGACTGTAAGGCAGCTGTAAGGGCGAAAGATGAGCTCGCAGCTCGAAATTCTTCTCGGGATCGATGGAACCACCACCGCGATGCACTGCCAGCCGCAGCTCATGGGCCAGTCGCACCTCATCTGGTGTATCCTGGTCGAATGGGATCTGTTTTGTGCTCGATGGAGTTGTGTAGTTGAAGCACTTACTCGAGCTCCTGGCCCCAATAATTGGAGCCCAGCGCACTTTCTTCACGATCACTGCTTCCGTATCGTCTGATAATTCCAGATCCAAACCATTGCGCTTATTGTTTTCCAGTTTCTCAGAATAATTGCGGATAATCGATGGCCTGGGTAGCGCGGGACTTGTGCTAGCCTTTAGCTGAGTGAGTTTTTTAGGAGGTAGTTCGGTCGCGGTTTCTAAGTCGTGATTGTAGGACATTTTGCCAAAATTTTTAAATTTTTTACTAGGAATTTTTTGTTCAGCACTCCGAAGGTTTTCTTAATTTAATACATTAAAAGTATATGTGTGAAACTTCGATGCTGAATAGATTGAAAACTTTTATATAGGCTACCAAGATGACCAGGATAGTATATCGAGAGGTAACAATATACAAAATAAGGCTGTTATCAAATATATCTGGTATTGGTTTTGCGTTCTCTCTCCTCTCTAATCACATTACTTAAAATAAAGTCAAATAAGAGTGATAGAAATAAGATAGACTCACCGTATCAGCGGCTGTTAAGTTAATACCGAGACCTCCGGCTCTCGTGGATAGCAGGAAAACAAATATATCGGCTCTGGTTTGGAAATCGGCGACCATATCGCGACGTGCTGAGATTTTACTGGAGCCATCCAATCGCATATAACGATGCTTGCGATGCCACATGTATTCCTACGCGTAAAAATTGCCCAAAAATTAGTTAACAATAAGGATTAACTTAACCCTTAAGCTCTCACCTCTAGCAGATCGATCATCTTGGTCATCTGTGAGTAGATGAGAACACGATGACCATTCGCCTTCAGGCGGGTCAACAGTGTGTCCAGCACAAAGAGTTTTCCGGCATCCGTGATCAATGTTTCCTTGTCGGGCACAACAATCGAGGACCATCCACTACGGGGCTTGCATAGGGCTAAGCCATTGGAGACGAGCTCCCTGCCCATGCTATTCTCACACTGATCGTGGCGAATCTGTGTCCATGCAGCAGCGCGGCTATCACAGCTGCAATAAAAGATTAATCAATTAAAAGAAAAAATAATAATTATAATAAATCTTTCACTTACTATGAATGCCTGTCCACCGCCTGCACCTTTTGGCCCAAGTCATAAAGAAGGCGCGGCATTGACAGAGGTTCGCATCGATAGCTTCTGGGCTTCCTGGGGCGATGGGGAAACTCAGGCAATAGCAGAAGCGTGGTGACCTTTACATCGCTCTTAGCATTCACTTTGGTTTGCACCTCCACAGACTCCATCTCCAGCTCCTGCTTGGCCTCCTCAGCCATATCCTCGATCCCCGGTGTGGAGTTTTGTTTAAGTATCTTGGAGCGTATCACACGATGTTCAATGGTTTCCTGCATGTTATAGGTAAAGTAGTCGCCGAAGGCATAAACGCTGCTCTCATTTGTCGTCTGGAAAGAATAACTGAGTGTTTAGATTCTACCATTTATTATTCAAGTTATCCACTTACCATTGCTGTGAAAACAAAGTTCCTGAGCACACAGTCGGTGAGCATATAGTCCGGTATGAGTTTATTTTCTAGCATCGGCTCCAAGAGTTGATATCTGCTGGCACTTTGTTTTTTCCACCAAAAGCGACGATATGCCAAAAGTGGATATTTCTCTAGAACCCGGTGAAAGTGTAAGAGGCTGTGGATTTTATAAAAAATTTTAAATTAAATTTCATTTGTTTAAGAGAGCGCACAATATTACTCACAAACTAATCAGCCCATTGAGGGTTACATCTACCATATCGCCCACAGATAAATCACACAAACGAGTAAATCCAAAGCAACTGTCCACATTGACATCCTCAAACAGTGATCTTTGCATATACTCGGACTTAAAAATATTAAACCTGACGAAGAAAATATAAATTATTGAATCAATTATATATGAAAAGCAGTTAATGTTTCACTAAAACGTCTGAAAGTGTGGTACCTATTATAGAGCAAGTGCCGTCGACTTGGCAACGATCTATGAAGCAATCCGTTCTCGTAAATCAATCTGGGCATCGTATACTCCGCACAACGCATGAAAAACGGACTTCTGGCATCCCGCCTTTCAAATAGCTCCGGATGATTGCACACTTTACGGAACTGCATGACCAGGTTCATCAGATTCGAGGCCGAAGAGGACGACGAGGTGGCCGTGGAGCTGCCACTGGTCAAGTGCAGGAGATCTTCGATTCTGATTTTTTGTTTTAGTGCCCGGTACAGTAGCTTTTGGCGAATGGTCAGGGGACAGTAGACCATGATCTCGATCTTATCCGATAGCTCGTTCTCTACATCTTTTTTGATCCGCCGCAGCATGAAGGGCTTAAGTATCATGTGGAGTCTGGAGATTTGCTTTTCATCAATGCCTGTTTTGTTTTCTGCGTGCGATTCAATGTCCTTGGAGAACCATTCGTTAAACTCGTCATGGGAATCAAAGAGGGTGGGCATGATGAAATGTAGCAGTGCCCACAACTCTGCCATGCTGTTCTGTATGGGAGTGCCACTGAGGAGCAGACGATTGCGACAGCTGAAGCCAAGGAGCAGCTTCCATCGCTGCGACGCGGCGCTTTTGATGGCCTGGGCCTCGTCCAAGACCATATACTGCCACTTGATTCGGTTAAAGTATTTGTAGTCGCTGACAACCAGCTGGTAGGAGGTGATCACCACGTGGAAGCTGGCGTCGCGGGTGTGCAGATGTTTTTGGTCCCAGAACTGTCGGAGGATCTTCCGCTCTCCGGGAGATCCCCAATAGGGGACCACATTGAAATCGGGCACGAATCTGGACATTTCCTGCTGCCAGTTGTGGAGCGTGGAGGCGGGTGAGATTACTAGGAAGGGTCCCCACACTCCGTAGTGTTCGGCAATGTGACAAAGGAATGCTATCGATTGGACTGTCTTGCCCAAACCCATTTCGTCCGCTAGAATGCCGCTGATTCCCTGATCGTAGATATTGGCTAACCAGGTCATTCCCTTGATTTGGTAGCCTTTTAGGGTTCCCTTGAACATCTTTGGCTGCGGCAGATCCTTCATCTCCGGCCTGGGTTCTGGCTTTGATTCTACCAGCTCTTCCTGTTCCTCTACGTCTTCTTCCTCCTCCTCTTCCTCTTTTTTCACAAATACGTCGAATGCTCTGGTTTTGTCCAGATCCCTTTGCATGGCCGCCTCAGCGTGCTCTTGGGCCAGTAGCTTCATTTCCCCAGCATCGTAGTCATCTTGCACCATCAGCCGTGCATTGGTTTCCTCATCCAGCTGGCTAAGAATCCTTAGCTGATCCTCCTCACTGCCCTGGCCCAGTTTCTTGGACATGAAGTGAGCGTACAACTCGGTTTGGGTGATCAGGAAGTTGAGCTTGCGTTGTTGGCGCTTCACCTCTATCAGCTCCACGTCTTGCTTGCGCTGCTCTTCTGCTTCGCGCTCTTGTTTTCGTCGCTGGTCCCGCTCTACGCGCTCATAGCGTTTCCAGTAGGCCAGCATTTCTCTGGTCAGTCGCTTGGCCCGCCACACTGTCTCCTTCATGATCCGCTGGGAGTTCAGGGCTCGCTGTCGCACTACTTTGGCACACATTCCAGCTACCCGTTTGCAATTGGCCAGCATCTCTTTGTGATTGTTACTTTTAATGCGCTGAAGGCGGCCAGTTTCCTTTTTGGACATAATCTGCCAAATGCGACGACGACGGGCGGCCAAGGCAGCAGGATTCTTTCTCTTTCGCCGAACTTTGGTAACCTGACCCTCGGTGCCGCCGACCACGTCCACTTCCTCCTCGATTTCCTCCTCTTCCGGGTAATCCAGGGCCAAACTCGCCAGCTCTCGTTTGTAATCTACCTCTCCACCGTCCTCGTCTTCGTCATCGTTGGCGGGCAGTGTGTCAGCAAAGGTGTATTTTCCCAGCTCAGAGGCAGGCACCTCCCCAGACTCTGGCGATCCAATGGTATTACGCTTCTTGCGTCCTCTTCTTCGTTGTTTGGGTGTCTTTGGACCCGTCTGCGCTTCAGCCAAACGGGCCATAAGAATCTCTTGCTTTGTGCGGCGTCGTCGCTTACGCACTCCAGCGGTGGCCTGCTGGCGCTCGGCGAAGACATCGTGATTGGACAGAAGGCCACTGCCATAGTAAGCATACTGGGCATTCTACAGAGATAAAGTGATGTTTTGATTTAATTTTATTACTTAACTTAGTATGATTTAGTAGGACTCACTGTGGCCTTTTTGTAGTAGTTCTTACGCTGACGTTGCTCTCTTATGTGCTCCCTCAATAGCTGATGCACATACTCATCCTCCGTGATGGTGGGATCATCGCTTTCCGTATCGCTTAGCAGGAGATCGTATAGCCACTCCCGATCACTGGTCAGGTCGTTGAAGTTATATAGCTGCGCCTTTACACTTTGTCGCTCTGAATATATCTTGAATGTTATCCAAAATCCACACATAACCCCCTTCCGTCAGCCACTCACCTTCTTTGCTCCCCAGCAAACGGTGTTTACTTTTGCCGGACCGCCTCGGTTTGACCACGCCTACTGTGGAGAAGTCATCGGAGTCCTCTGCCTCCGGCTCCTTTTTCATCTCCCTCTCCTCGTCGCTGTCTTCGTTGCTACTCAGAGGTCTCCGCAGGGCTCTTTTGGTCATGTCCATGAATGGGCGCATGTTGAGGGCCGCCTCCAATCGTTGGATGTGCAGCGGCTCTGCATTGGCGCGAGGCCGTGGCAGGGACTGCAGCACGGGCTTAATATCCATGCTGGAGGTGGTTTATATCCGCTTTTAAGTGGAATTATCACGTAATTAAGAAATTCGTTCGGCATGCGTCGAGGTAAACAACAATGTGACCGCGCCACGAGCGGCAAAAAAATACCATAGCCAACCAGCTTACAGTGGGCTAAAATAAAAGCCAAAAGGAACTAAAACGCAAGTTAAAAAATGTCCGTGAAATGAGCGTCGATGAGTTAGCGAACGTAACGGTGGGCACTAATTCAAATAAAATAAAGTTTTTAAATGCTTCAAAACGAATTTACTATTGCTTTTTACCGGGTTTGAAAGTATTTCACATTTGGATATATTAAAAAAAGCATGTGATAAATCGTGTTTTCACGGATTTCTTAATATCTCGGCTTATCAAACAAGTGCAGCAATACCCGATACCTAAAAAAGGATATTTATTGTAGTGTTACCCCACCGAATTTCAATTTTTCAACCCGTCAGTTTTGAGCAAATTGTATAAAAGTGATCTAACCTCGGGGTCGGCTCCATACATAACAGGGCATCCAAAATTGTACGGCTTATAACTTCGATGTACGAACGCGTGCACATATGCACGGTATAAAGGCATACTAGGGAAAGATTAACGAATATTTAGTGAAAATTTCAATTGTTCTTAACCGTCAGATTTCGAGAAAATCGAATAACAGTGGGTGGTGTATATGGACTGATAGCTAAGCCGCGAACTTTGAAAATGGAACCAAATGGGAACCAGCAGAGAACCACTCGCTGAACCAGACCATGGAACCATGCTAAGAAAAATACTAAATTAAAAAAAAAAAAACAAATTGTTGAATAAAACATTAAGAAAAGTGACTGCCCAATAAATGGAAAAGCCATTTAAAACAATTTGGTGGAATTTTCATCCAAATCAGGGAAAATGTCCTATTTCGTTCTTTTTAGATTATTTTAGTATATACCATGGCGGAATGTTTTGCCCCTCCCCAACGAGCAAAATCGACGGTAACATTTACAAAAATCTTACGTACTTAAATGCGCGCTTGCAAACTTGTACGGTATCTCACAAGATAGGGAAAAATACTCTCTAATTTCGAATTAAATATTAATTCGATCTAACCGTAAGATTTTGAGAAATTCAAGTGTTTGTCTTTTCCGACCTAATTCACAAACATATCGATAGGGGAGCTTCCCAAACCCTATCGATGAATAGCCCGCCAGAAAATATTCCTATTAGCCATTTAAACAATTATATGAAATATGCATGCCACATGAATGGAATTGACATTCCAAGCATTTTGGTAGTTGTTTTATCAAAATCCGTTCAGCCGTTCATGAGAAAACCCCACTTTAGCATTTATTTCCATTAATGTTCATACGAAGAATAAATACACCTGGCAGCACTGTCTGCCTAACATCAAGTCAATTTCATTTAAAACTTTATTATAAAACTTATGCATACTGAAGATCGTACCATTAACGGGATTGCAATTCTGAATATTTTGATCCACGATTCGTCAAAATCCGTCCAGTCGTTCATAAGAAATCCCGACTTTTTCATTCATTCCCATTTATGTACCGGTGAAATATAAATATATCCGGCAGCCCTGCCTGCATAAAAACAATAAAACTTTATTTAAACTTTATGGTTAAGCCTATGCAATAGGAAGATTGTCCCATAGACGGCATCGCAGCTCTGAACATTTTGATATATGTTTCATCAAAATCCATTCAGTCGTTAAATAGAAATCCTGACTTTTCATTTATTGCAGTTGGTTACCAGGGGTGCATAGTCATGCCTCCTTAGTATATAAATTAGTAATACAAATGTTAATTTCTCCAAAACGACTGAACGGATTTCGATGAAACACCTACCAAATTGCTTAGAATAACGATATTATTTATTGGGCAGACTATTAAATGTTATTTCGAAAATTTGCATCTCAAATCTAGCGCTTCAATGCCCTTGCTTTGCAATATGATTTCAGGTCAAAAATTTGCAACGCTGTGAATAAATTATTTTCGACCGTATAAAGTATATATGTATATTCTTGATCAGCATCAACAGCCGAGTCTATCTAGCCATGTCCATTTGTCTGTCTCTTCAATTATAAGCAAACTAGACCCTCATATTTAAAGCTATCTAAATAAAACTTTGCATTTAGTCTTCTATATACTCTTACTAGTGTATAATCCATTAAAATGTTCAGAACTATTCCATTTCCATACATTTGTCCCACCATTAAGTTTAAATCACTTTATTTTATTTAATATTCTTCGTTGAACATACACACAAAAATACATACATTTACGGTAATAAATTAAAAAGTCGGGATTTCTCATTAACGACTGAACGGATTGTGATAAAACATATATCAAAATGTTCAGAATTGCGATCCCTTTAATGGTACGATCTTCATTTTGCATAATTTTTTTTAAATAAAGTTTAAATCAAATTGACTTAATGTTAGGCAGACAGTGCTGCCAGATATATATTTTTTTCGATTAAACATTTATGGAAATAAATGAAAGAGTGATGTTTTCCCTTGAACGGCTGAACTGATTTTGATGAAACATCTACCAAAATGCTTGGAATGTAAATTTTATTCATGGGGCATAAATATTTTATACAATTGTTTAAATGGTCAATAGAAATATTTGCTGGCGGGCTATTCATCGATAGGGTGTGGGAGGCGCCCCTATCGATATGAGCCAGTGATTGTGAATGGGATCAGAAAAGGAAAACGTTAATTTCTAAAAATCTGTGGGTAAGGTTTAATAGAGATTTAATTCGAAATAATAGAATACTTTTCCCTATCGGTTGAGATACCGCACAAGCTTGCACGCGTTTGATTAGCCGAGATATTGAGAATCCGTGAAAACACGATTTTTTACATGTTTTTTTAAATATATCCATATGTCAAATACTTTCAAACCCATTAAATAGCAACCGTAAATTCATTTTGTAGCATTTAAAAATTTTATTTTTTTTGAATTAGTGCCTTAATTACGAAATAAATTAGAAATTAAAGATCCCCTCTATGTTCCCATTTCCCACCGTTCCATTTCGACGCTCACTCATCGACGATTATTTAACTGACAGTTAAAAATTCAAGTTAATGCTTTAAAGACTGCAGTCTGATAACATGCGGAAGTTCAGCCAGCTGACTCAAAATTTTTATCATATTTCTTCTTCTTTGGGTAGTTAGAAGAAAATTTGATAGTCCGTGTTGGACACTGCCGTCGGACTGTGCCATCTCTTGCAGTCTTTCTGTGTTATACAACACTGGTATGCACAAGTTCAACAGCTGTTTTTGTGTTTGTTTTTATTTTGTTGCCATTGCGTCGTGAAATTAACTTGACAAAATTAAATCGATTTAATATTCAATCAGTGCATGAAGATCTATTTAAAAATAAATTACATCTGTTATGTCTTGGTCAAACGGTCTAATAAAGGAAATTCTAAATCCGAAAAACTATATTATTTCATCGGAACTCGGCGTGGTCATTGCGGACAAGTTTCCGAAGGCGCAGCATCACTACTTGGTGCTGCCATTGGCCGATATTCCCAGCATCTTTCAGGTGAACATAGCATTAATATTCCACAAATCTTATTCAATTAATAACCAATACGACTTACAGTTGAATCGAAGTCATCTGCCCCTGTTGGAGGAACTGCATCTGCTGGCCAGGAACGTGGTTGAGGTGAAGGGTGTCCCCTGGACGAACTTCCAGGTGGGGTTCCATGCAGAGCCTAGCATGCAAAGGCTTCACTTGCACGTCATCTCTAAGGATTTTGTGTCGCCAACCCTGAAGACAAAGAAGCACTGGAACTCTTTCAACACGGAGCTTTTTGTGCCCTACGAAAGTAAGAATGTCATGTCTTGTTATTACATTAATAAATACATTAGCAATATAGAAAAAATATTTAATTTTTGATATGTCGCTCCTTAAAGAACTTCCTATAACTCGATAGAATCTTAAATTGTAATTTTGTATCTTATCGATAAATTAATTTTCGATAGATTAATAGTGATGATTAAGTTATTCATATTTAAAGCGCAGTTATAAGACAACTTTATGATTTAACCCCTAAATGCACAGTATTCCTTATTTAATTGTTTTTATGATTACTTCTTGTAGAACTCTACGCTCTGCTAGAGAAGGAAAACAGCTTTTCACGCCTGGAAAAGTCACTGAGAGACGAGCTGCTGAATAAGCCTCTGCTTTGCAATCAGTGCGAATTTGTGGGGAAAAACTTGCCAACACTTAAGGAACATCTGCTGCAGCACCTCCAAGATTCAAAGGGAACCACTAGTAGGTACTAGTTCCAGTTCTTTCAGCTGAAAATCTGTTCCAGCCGGTTCTCGAATGACAAATGACTCTGAGCTTTTCTCGGTCAATTTCGGTGATTCCTCTATAATTTAAACAGGTAATAAAATGGAGAAAAACGAGAAAGACAAGAAAGCCTTTTTTCGCGATGAGCTGAAGCGTAAGTTGAAGGATAAAAGGAACTTTCTCATCGAAACCGATCGAGCGGTAGTTATTAAGGCAGATTTTCCAAAATCGCAATTCCACTTCCGTGTAGTGGCTAAAGAGGAAATCAGAGATATAACTCAGGTTTGTAATTGCCAGGTGTTTCTTTTCTCTACTAATGTTTCGTCATGATATTTAGTTGACAGAGGAGCACTTGCCCTTGTTGGATCACATGATGGAGCTAGCCAACCAGATCATCGAACAGCAGGATCACCTAGAGTCGCGAAACTTTCGCATTGGGTTCAAGGTGCACGCCTTCTGGAATAGCCTTAATTTGCACGTTATCTCGGATGATTTCTACTCGATGGGCATGAAAAGGATACGTCACTGGAATAGTTTCAACACAGAGCTCTTCATACCCTTTCAAATGGTCCACACGTTGGTGAGTCTTCAGGGCTCCATTGAACCCATCACGGATGAGAAGTACAATGAGCTGGTGAACCAAAAGCCGCTCGTGTGCAATCAGTGCGAATTTTCCACTGAATTGCTGCTGGATCTGAAGGCGCATTTATACCATCACTGGATGCGCAAGGAAGGTGAGCGGGAGCAGAAGAAAAAAATGGGAAAAATAGTTCGTATGTTGGATGAGGCAAAGCTAAGTGATGATGAACAAGCGGTGGCCAAATTGGATGATGAAGCGGCTAAGCCGCCAAAAATGGCTGAGACTAAAGCCGGAATTCCTACTCAAAACATCATGGTGCAGTTCCAGCAAGGAAAAGGTAACGGAAACTTAATGTACGGACCTCCGGTCAACATGATGAATCAGCTTAATCCCAACAATCCGTTCCGGAATACGCCGCCCCTTAACATCAACTCTTTGAATCCGGCGCCTCGACATAACTTCAACTACAGACCATCAAATTGTAGTCCGAATAGGATGCCTGGCCCCCATGGACCCCAGGCGCACTTTAATAGACCATGCTTTCCGCCAAATCCGAATTGGAATCAATATTATCTTCCGCAGTCGGGATTCAATATGTATGCCACAGGTCCACCTATAAACCAGCTGGGTCATCCTCAGCCAATGTGTGCACAGGGATATGGTCCAACTGGTCCACCCAATTCAGTCAGACCGAAATTGGTACAAAAGTCTAAGCAAAACAACAACTTTCCTAACACTAACAACCAGAATCCAAACAAGGCTGAACAGAAACCCAATCTACAGAATCTGAATCAACAAATTCCTCGGCAGCAGAAACCGCCTAATCAGCATCCAACTCAAAATGCACGTCCCAAACAGCAGAATCGTCAGAACTCGAATCAAAACAATCGTCAAAATCCACAGAATCAACAAAATACCCAAAACCCCAATAAGCAAAAATACTATAAGAAGCCGGCAAACCAAAAGCAAGGAACTCAAGCTCCACCACCTACTTCCAATGCCAAACCGACTGGGGGCTCCTAAACAGCAATTCAACGGATAGAATTTCTTTATTTTTTTAAATAAAAATGTTATAGTAAAGAAATGAATTTAGAGACACCAAAAAAAATTTAAATGTCCTAAAGATAAAACAAAAAATAATTGTCTTCTCGCCATTAAATTATCGTTAAAATACGAATTTAATTTCATAATAATTAAAAACTAAATTATATTATATTTTAATGTTTTTGCGGGGTATTATTATTAGACGTTTCCGGCCTTAAAAAGTATGTTTAATCTTGACCACTATCAATCGAGTCGATCTACCCATACGTCTGTCCGTTGCTACGCTATCTAAATCGGTCTGTTTTGATACTTTCTCTGTTCTTTTCTTTACTCAGAGACCTCATTCTGTCCGTCGCTTCCCCAATGACAGTGAATGTGGTGCTGACCTTAAAAATAACACCTGACCAGTGCAATATAACAGGAAGAAGCTTATTATTCAGGGGATTCCCCTATATGAGACAGAATTACTAAGAATATTTAAAACCGAATCAGCTGACTGAAATGAATGAAATTGTTCCTTTAAGAAACTACATTGATATCATCAAATAAGCTCAACTTTAACTACACAAATTTATTGAAACCTTCAGATATCGTTTTAATTGTACTTGGAAAAACATGTCCTGGAAACCATGACTTACCAACCCCACTTGTACAATCATTTGAGAGGTTCAATTAGTGTGCGTTGGCCAACTGGAAAAATATTAGCCCACGGCTAATTAGGCAGCTGCTGGTGAGCAACCCAGCGGAGATGATTCGCCCCCTGCAGAGCCAGCACCACTCACTTATTAAATTATAATTCTAAATTTGAAAAACGGACAAAGTTTGTCGGAGGATAACTGCAGTTCCCACGGGATAACTTTCTATCTTAATTATCGATTCGAGTCTGCTTTAAAGTGAACTTCAAGGTAAACCGTACACTTCTAGGACTTGGAAATGGTACCTAACTGCTGGGGAAGCTGGAATATGTATGTTCGTTCCTTCAAAAATAATACTTAAGCGATGTTATATTGTAAATTGCTGTTATTGTAGGAAGATATATTGACTACAATCATTATGGTTACTTCAGTAACTGCATCCATAGACTTCGATTTTCTATAAATAGCATCCTTGTTAGTTGGAATATTTAAGAAAATGATGATGATGATGATCTCCCTGAGGAACTTGCTCATAGGAAACCGAATTCCAATGACTGCTTAATTATTTAAACCAAATCATCACTGAAATACAGAATAAAATATTTAAATAAAGAAATGAATAATATTCTTTGAGTATTTCCTTAAGAGTAGTCCAAGTCCCTGGTGTCTTATACATGTTCACAGAAGCCCGAGCTAATCCACAGCAAAGGCCATAAACAAAATTCAAGGCAACAGCCCTGAGCCAGACGCAGGGCTCCCAGTGTTTTTGTTGCAGTAATTTAAATTCGCCTCGACATTTTTTAGTGTGTCACAGTGTCAAGGTGTCCGAAAGCCAGCACTCAAGCCACATCCCCATCGATATGCTTTTGGGGGTGAACTTGTCTCTCCATTCGCTCCACTCGTTGAGCAATCAACAGCTCCATTAAAGCTATCTCTCGGAGCCTTGCCACCTGTTATGTCTCGAGCAACAGGAGGCCATTCATAAAGGACGTTACTTTGGAGCCAGAGAGGGCCGGAAAGCTCATCCTTTTTGAGGGGCAGCCCTGAGTTTTACTCGATTTGAGTCCTTTTTGTCAGGCGCATGCTCGCAGACGGAAGCTTTTTACATTTTATATTAATGGAAATCCTGATAAAAAAAGACAACATGAGACTCTGCTGTGCTTTTTATTTAAATTGTCTGCTTCATGATCTGAAGGTCTGGCTAAAATCACTCATAATATATTTATATAACTTAATAATATTAATTTTTTTGGGCCTGGTAATAATAAAAGTAATTTGCTCTTGCTTCTAGATTTTCCCAGTGTTTATTCTGATGGCTAGATCGACTTGGCTGCTGCTGACAATTAAAAATAACTGTTACATATCTTTATGTCAAATCGAAATGCTGAAAATGCAGAAAAACCTTTCCAAAACAGAAATGGTTCGTTTTGGCAACCATAATATTTTATAGATATTTTACAAATTATTTGAAGGCCCTTAAATTATAATTTTATGTGTTTTTCATATTTCTTTAGAAAACTAACATACTCAAAAAATGCATTATAAAATTATCATTTTATAGTTGCCTTACATTTGCGAGCTTGAAACCGTCTTTCGCAATATTAAATTCTTTTTCTCACACCAACCAGTTTTTCTTTTTAAATATTTATAAAAAGTGTAACCGCCGTGTTGGGTGTCTTTCGAGCACATGTGCAGAGAAAAATGTTATTTATATGCTGATGCCTTTCTGCCAGTCAATTTTTGGGACGATTTTCTGCTGCTGCCAGGGATTGCTTTTACGTTGGATAATCCTTTTCTCTGTCATTACGTCGAACAGCGCAGATTCAGAGGACAGATACGGCCAGTTGCAAATAAGAGGCTCAACATCAATTCCACGCTTAAAGCAATTTGCAGGTTCTTCCCGGAAAAAAGCAAAGAAATAACAAGGACCAAGTAAATGTCGAGAACGAGTAATAATCATAATAATAACTTTTCATTGCGCCATTTGTCGCTGAACGCCCCCAAGTGAACAGGAAAAGAGTGGCTTGTTCCTTTCGAGTGCTTCGTCTGTCGACAGGCAACCAAATTTAATTAATTTGACAAAAAAAACAATATAAGAGGAAAGTGGCATGGAAAACTTTGCTCAGAGAAAATATATATACTTTATATATCATCTTATCAGGTGTTATGTATAATAATTTAATAATTATGTATCTGGTTATTTTGAATTGATGTAGCTTAAAAAAGAATCTGCCATTGAAAGCCATTTTAAAATTCTCATCCCATATACTTTATTATTTATTTTATTTATGTGATTTTATTGTGTTTTATAAATGATTTATATACAAATGACTCAACAAAACTTTATATATTTTTGGTAGTTTGTAAAGAGATTTTTGCTAACTTAAGTTATTTTCTATATATTTCAAAAATATTCGATGCTATAAAAGGTGAACAAATAAAATTTATATGATGTATATTAGTATTTATCGTAAATGAATAAATTTCTTAAGCAATTTAAATAAATTCTCTTCTTATTTCTTCGCTTTTCTTTTTTAAATCATTCCTTCACTTAAGTTTACCCATCTTAACTTTCGTTTCCGCAATCCTTTCTGTGTGAATGCTGAGGACACGAATCCTGCTGAGATGCTCCGTTGTCGTGTGGCATTTTTCACAAGGATAAGGAGCATGTGAGGAATATGCCAATTACACATTTTGTGCATTCTCCTGTTGCCTACTCGCATCGTTGCGTATATTTTTATGTTCAGCTTTTTTCTGTGTCAACGCTGTAAAATGTTTTTATGCTTTCTTTTTCGCGTTGTCTGCACTACCCTGCAAACAATTTGGCGATTGTTGAATCGCCGTTCGCCAAGAAGAGTATTCTGGGAGTCGCAAAGAAGAGTCTTCTGGGAGTCGCCAAGAAGATTTGGCGATCATTAGGCGATCATTGGCGATCATTGGCGATCATTGGCGATCATTGGCGATCATTGGGAGTCGCCAAGAAGATTTGGCGATCATTTGGCGATCATTGGCGATCATTGGCGATCATTGGCGATCACCGCCGATAAGAGTCCTTGGGAGTCGCCAAGATGATTAATATACTTTATATATTTTTGATAGATGATAAAAAGATTTTTTCTAAAGTTAGTTAGAATACTTAAAGAAGTATTCTATTTCTATATTATTTCTATTCTATTCTATTTGATATAGATAGATAGAAGATTGACTTTATATAATTTTGATAGTTTGTAAAAAGATTTTTTCGAAAGTTAGTTAGAATACTTAAAGAAGTAACAATAGCTATTTCGATGCTATAAAAGTTGAACAAATTTATATATTCTATTTAGTATTTATCGTAATGAATAAATTTCGATTGGCGATCATTGGGAGTCACCAAGAAGATTTGGCGATCATTTGGCGATCATTTGGCGATCATTTGGCGATCATTGGCGATCATTGGCGATCACCGCCCGCCGATAAGAGTCTTTTGGGAGTCGCCAAGAAGTTATGATAATATAAAATACTCAACAAAACTTTATATAATTTTGATAGTTTGTAAAAAGATTTTTTCTAAAGTTAGTTAGAATACTTAAAGAAGTATTCTATTTCGATGCTATAAAAGTTGAACAAATTTATATATTGTATTTAGTATTTATCGTAATGAATAAATTTCTTAAGCAATTTAAATAAATTTACTTCTTATTGGCGATTGTTGAATCGCCGCCCGGAGTCGCGGTAGCGATTACTGGCGATTTTTAAGGTAGCGTCAAACAATGAAGAAATATGAAACGGTAGTTCCAAAAAGAGTCTTCTGGGATCTTTGGCGATCATTTGGCGATCGTCTTCGCGGTGGCGACTGCTGGAATATTGAATTTGGCAAAGCAAAACTATCGCTATTCCCAGAAGACTCTTCTGGCAATCGCTGAAAATAATTTGCTGCCAACTACCTTTTTCTTATTTACTTTCTTGTTACTTTTATATTCCTTCAATTCCTTGTTTTTGACGCTACCTTAAAAATCGCCTGGAAGATCAATCTTCTAGAAGATCGTCACAAAAAAGTCCTCCAGTAATTGCTACCGCGACTCCCAGAAGACTCTTCTTGGCGAGCGGCGATTCAACAATCGCCAAATTGTTTGCAGGGTAGCACACACGCGTGTGTGGGTTTTATTTGAGAGTGTGTTTGTTTTTGTGCCTGCAGCGTCATTGCGCATACGAGGGGTTGGCTCCAAGCGGCTTAAAGCAGGCTAAACTGGGCTAAGTCATTGGGAGACCTTTAACAAAAAAGGTGAAGGCAGTAAAATTGTTAGAGCTTTTTGAAATATATTGAGGCAGACATGGATATAAAAATAAAATCGGATTCAAAAAGTGTGAATAAAAACCCAATCTATGCGAGAGGGAAATATATTTTACACATAAGACATGTATGAGTCCTGTTTTTATTCAGTGTCTCTTTTGTTCTCTCAGTACTTTTACTGAATTCACCTTGATCTAGTTTAGTAAAACAATTTTTTTGAATTTAGATAACTTAATTATTCATTTTTCTCTAGTACAAACAATAGGGGTTGCTTGATATTGGTTAATAAAAACTATGAGCAAAACTGTAAATTTATTCACTCAACATGAAGCCGCTTTATGCAGTGCAAATTTTATTTTTGCTGCCAAATTTAATGGCTTTTAAGGCCAATCCCTATAAAAGGAGCTTGGAACTACTTAATAAAGAACCCATTTCAGGATTGTATACAAAAAAGGAACTGGCCTCAGTGGAGGAACTTTGGTTAGACCAAAAAGTCGATCACATGGATGAGAATAACAATAAGACTTGGAAAATGGTAAGATAAATATCCATAAAATCAAATGTGCATAATATAATTATAGTTTTTGTAGCGATATTTGCGCAATGCCAAGTATCATGTTCCCCAAGGACCCATCTATATATTCCTGGGCGGAGAGTGGACCATCAGTCCCGGATTAATGGGAACGGGATTAACCCACGACATGGCTGTGGAAAATTCAGGAATGCTCTTTTACACTGAACATCGCTACTACGGATTAAGTTTGCCGCATGGGTACAAGTACAACTTGGCTTAGTAAATCAGGATTTAATCATTATAAACTTTTCCCTACTACAGAGAGAAGAGTTTTCAACAGCCCTATTTGAAGCAACTGAATCTTCATCAATCATTAGCTGACTTGGCTCACTTCATACGCCATCAAAAGTCAAAGAGTTCTGAATTGAGAGATTCCAAAGTAATTTTGGTGGGAGGCTCTTATTCGGGTAGCATGGCAACTTGGATGACTCAACTGTATCCAGAGCTAATAGCTGCCAGTTGGGCTTCCAGTGCTCCCTTACAGGCCAAGGCAGATTTTTATGGTAGGTGGGAATTTCTACACTTTTATATCCTATATTCAAATCTTTCATCTTTTAGAATACATGGATATGGTCAGTAGCTCTATTAAGCTGAGCTATGGACAAAATTGCTCTTTGCGGATTGAAAAAGGTTTAAAGCACTTGGTGAAATTATTTGATGACAATGATATCAAAAATTTGCTGGATAAATTCAATGCTTGTGAGAATTATAATCCCAGAAATCCCTTGGATCGAGCAGCTTTCTTCAATGGCCTGGGCAACTATTTTGCGTTATTGGTGCAAAGTTATAGGTGCGATTAATATTGCATTTGTTCAATTATTGTATTTATTTAAAATACAAATTTTGCAGTGCCTATATACCCCGACTTTGTGAGACCCTCATGTCCCTGGACACCAATGATGAAGTGGCATTCGTGGCTTTTTTGGAGCTACTCAATTCGGAGGGCAGTCGCACGTCGGAATGCCAAGACTTTGGTTACACTTCCATGCTGCAACTTTTCAGCGAAGGAGCAGATCAAAGTTCAGGAAGTATGACAGGAACTGCTAGATGACTTTTTATACTAATAATAAATTTATTTTTAGCTCGTGCGTGGTTTTATCAGACTTGCAATGAATTTGGCTGGTACACCACCACAAAATCGTCATCCTCCTTGTCCAGTGCCTTTGCCAGGGAAGTGCCCTTGTCCTACTTCGTGTTCCTTTGCCAGGATGCGTTCGGAGTGGAGCAGACTGCCCAGAAGTTGGCCCAGGGCGTCAAACAAACGAATAGCCAATTCGGCGGATTCGGCTTCAATCAGAGCGAGCGTTATGCTCAGGTAATCTTCACGCATGGCCAGCTGGATCCGTGGCGTGCTCTGGGCCAGCAAACGGGGGACCAGGCCATTGTCCTGGCGGGTAAGTCCTTGTCCCTGTCAAATGATTGAGCGACCCCACTCAGTTTGGTGCCACGTGCCGCAGGCTACTCGCATGTGGAGGATTTGGCCAGCATCCGAGTGTCGGACAGCGTGCAGATGAATCTGGCCAAGCTGCGTGTGATGTCCTTTCTGCGACGCCACATATGAAGCGTCCGGAATCCACTTGAATGAATTATTGAATAAACAATGCGTCGGGTGATGAGAGCCCATTTGAAAATGTCCTGGAAGTAGCTCCTCTGGGGTCCCTTGTCCCTTGTCCCCTCGTTCGTGGGTAAACAGTGACAAATGGAGTGATGCTGGACACTAAGTGATATGTCTTGGCTGTCCTGGTTGGGCAAACAAATTTCTTGAATGCGGCATCCTTGTTGATTAGGAAATTGCACTTGTCCTTTAGCCTGTGCACTTTCTTCGCTTTGTTTGTCTTGCCCTGATTGGCTTGATTAAGGCTCTAAGTGAAGGGACACCTACGCCGGCTCTTAAGATTGAGGTTTGGCCTGTGAAGTGTAAACAAATAAAAGAAAACAAAGGCATTGGCTAGTACATTTTTTAAACGTAAAATTAACACATTTTTACTAATAATATAAACAAGTAAAAGCTGCTAAAACAGATTTGATTTAATATCGAAAAGATCAACTGCCTCCGAAGAGTACACAAAGCTGTCATGAACTAAGCGTTATAGCAGATTTTATTATTTTTAAATAAAAATATATAATATATTTATAAAATACACTTATGTATTTAAAGCCCCCCTTAACCTGAACTGCGATAAACTTGCGGAATATGAAAATCGTGAATATCTTACCATAAACCTCGTATCTGATTATTTCCCGCCCTCGGAAAAGCTTTCGCCCGCCACTTTTCCCCACTTGAGTGCAACGCCAACGCTTTGTGGACATCGTCGAATCAGCGTCACCTGCTGTCCTGCGTGGGCGCCCAGGAACGATGCCCGGTTGGCACCACAAAACTATTGGATACATTCGCACGGACTGTGGGATTCGTGGGGTTCTGAGTTCTGAGCTGGGGAGGACATTGCGTGGGAGGTTGAATTGGGGCGGGCCGGCTTTTCCAGCTCACGCTCTCTCTCTATCGCTCTCAAGCATCTCTCTTACACTCACAAACTTTAGCTTTATTTACATTTTGACCCACTGTCTTGCTCTGCAATTCCTCTCTCTCTCTCGTCTTGGGCCATGTTTCATTGCTAAACCACGGCCATGCGGATGCTGTTTGGTCTGTTCGCGCTAATTAATATTTGTTGCTTCATTTATTGGTTAAATTACGACGAGACTAGGTTTTGCGTGAGTTGCCTTAAGTGGCGAAAGGATTATCAGGCTGTGGTGAGAGAGGACTTGCAAAAGGTTATATATATATATATATATATATATATATGTCCTTGGATCCAACTATCTATTTAACCACATTTTTAGAACTCTTAGCAACTTAATTATCTTGTCATATAAATTAATTTTAGTTAAGCTGGAACTTTATTTGAAAACTGATGTCTATAAGAATTTGTAAGCCCAAAACTTATAAAATTTCAACTCAAATATACATTTATGGAATAATATTTTCTTTAAAACATTTCGTAAAACAGAATAAAACAGAAGTATAATATAATTTTGAACATTTTCAGATTATTTGATTAACTAAACATAATATATATTTTCATAGCTTAAACTTTCATCGTCCATGTCACCCCAATTAACTCATTAATGACAACATTTAAGTGTTCCCTAAGTGGTCGAAATTGAAACCCAATCATGGCCAATAAATTCATAACCAAGTATCAGCTTTTAGAGGTTTCGAAGAATCCCTTACCCCTTAGGGCTCGGGAGCGCTCCTGGTAAGCCAGCCCAAAGCCCATCAACGAAACCAAAGAAATATGGCCCAGAGCCAGGTGCTCGAGTCCTGCGAGTGGCATTGAGAGGAGCTCGGCAGAGAGCGAATGCCGCGGGGGAAAACTCAAACGCACAGGGGAAACAAGAGAGAGAGAGAGAGAGAGAGTGCAAGTCTCCGAGAGACTTTTCCACTCACCACAACGGAAAACTCACTCGAGAAGGACTCGTGCGTGGGAAGCTCGGAAAAGTGCTTAAAAGTCGAAGCCAAAGCGCTCAACGCTTCAGTCGAGTTTGAAACTTACACTCAAGCGGAGTTGTAAATAGTGGTTCGAGTTGTTGGCTCGTACTCAAACGTACTGTAAAACCATTTCTATTTTTTGGCAACTTTTGTAAACCTAAGCAGACTCTTGGAAAATATTTTAGAATATAATATATATAAATAAATAAATGGAGTTTTAAAACTAAAGTGGAATTCAAGTGGCTAACCTTACGCGTGTGCTTCTATATGACTCTGTGACTTTAAGCCCTTTAAGATTGTGCAAAAAAAAGGAAGAAGAAAACTGTCAAAGCATCCGCAAATCGCAAAATTCCCACGAAATTTGAGTTGAAAAGAAAAATCTGTGTGTGTGCGGAAAATTGCTTCTTTACGGCTCCGCTCTGTTGCTGTTGCTCTTCATTACCTTTACGTTATACTTACTACCCCATACCAAGCTCCTTCAGCACTCTTCTTATATTTATTTCGGATTTTTTTCTTTTGGCAGGCCTAGGCCTCGTTAGTCCTTGCCCAACCCCCCCTGTTCCTACTCCCATGATACACGTTGCGTATACGCCGTGTGCGCCTGGTGGTTGTTCGTCTGAGGCTGAGTCTGAGTCCTGTGCCTGTGCCTGTGTGTGCGTGTGCTTTGAATAACAACACGCAGTTGTTGATTGTTCCCAACTTCTTTGAGCTCCCCTCGCACGGTTAACCGCCCTGCTCTGGCTTTTCAGGCTGCTGTTAAATTATGCATTAAGAACCCTCCTCCCTCCTCCCCTGAAACCCTACAAACCAGTACAATGGAGAGGAGCAAAAGAATGCAAAAGAAATGGTTTCAAAAATACTGGCAGCCAAAATGCTGGCACATTTTTGTTTGGGTGACCGCCCTTCAGACCTGATTTGGTCGCCTCTTCTTTGGTGTTTTATTTTTAAGCCAAGGTAGCCAAAGAAAATGCCTGGATTTAATGCTATGAAAAGTTTTCTGGCTTTTCAGTTTTTCTCTTATTTCTATACAAAAGAACAACTTTACCTTCTAGCCACAACTCCCATTTAATCGGCTTAAAAACGTTTGAGGTATGAATATCCCAGGATTTTAGGGATAGGAAATAAAGGTGTTCTTGAGCAAATGTGTGTGATTTTGTTCTTACAACTATTATAAGGAAAGAAAAGTGCAATTACTATTAAAATATATGTTAATCAGTCACATTTTCATATCTAAATTTGTGGCTTGAAGTTTTTATAATTAGATAAAAAGTCTCAGTTTGACTCTTCAAAAAGTTAACCCTTGCTAAATGCTAAATTTTAACAAGAGACATCATATCAAAGAATGTTTTATTCCCTAACTTATTCTGATATCTTTAATTTCCCACAAAGCTCAGTGGTGGCGCCTTTGAAACTCTATTTCTTAATTCTCCTATAAATCGTTTTCACCTGTTTTATTTTTCCAAATTTTACAAATGGCTTTTTACACTTAACCTCATGCTCTTTTTACCTTCAACCCCGACCAATTCGCGTTCAAGCGTTTTACGCCGCATTATTTGGCCACATTTTGGTAGTAATTCACTTTACTTTTCCCCGCATTTCGCCTTTGCAGGATATTTTTCCTGGTCTCCTCTATTTGTCTGTGAGTCTCCTGTGGCTGATATTTACTATTTGGCTAACGTGTCTTAGGAGTCCAATGCTCCTCCTTCCTGCCAGGATATCGTTCTGTATTTCTGCGTGTTTTCCGGACGACTCTGATGCCGTGTGCCTTTTTAGGTGTTTATTAAATCGGTTTAGCCAAGGCAGAAGTTTCATTTTCAGGCTATTAGAGAGAATTTTATGTTCTTTATTTTTGTTTTTATATCCCTGGCTGAGGGTATTTTATGTGTTCCTGGGAATTGTTACAAGATTTAACGGCTTAATTCACTGGTGGCTGAGCTAAAATTTTCTTTTGTCCTTTTCGAATAGCTTAAAATTAAAGCCAATCAAAACTTTATAGTTTGGTTAAGCGGAAACTTTTTAACAGCCTGGAAAAAGTTGAAATTTCAACACGAAACTTATCTCTCAGCTAAGCTCTGCTTATTCGAATAAATATTATTCTGTTCATTATTCAATTTTCAAGGCCGGAGAGGAGAGATTTCGAGAGCTAGGGAAAAGGACTAATTAAAAAGCCTGACTGCGCTGTCCTGCCCTTAACTTTTCCCTTTTCAAATTAAAGGGGGGCCCAAGGTTTCGATGGAAGGGCAAAAGTGTGTTTTGTCGTGTGTCCATTTTTGATTGCCCCGAAAAGTATACCCGAAAGTTGAAACACTTTCCCACTTTTTTCCCAAACTTCTGCTGGCGCAGAGAAAAGAGCAAGAAAAAAAAACGGAAGGGTTAACTTGGCCATAATTAAAGGTTCGTCTATGTCTGGCCTTCTTTTTGCCCATTTTCCCGTCGCTTTCATTCTTTTTTTACTGCCGCCTTTCGGTTACACGCTCCGTATGTGTTCTGGGTGCTCGAGAGAGTCATTAAGGGTCGCTCGAGTGTGTGAGTGTGCTGGAAATCCATCTAAAAATTATACGAAAAAGGGTTGTTCAACTTTTCTATTCCCTGGTGAACTGGCGACTGTCGCCGTTATATGCCCAAAAAAAAAAAAACAAGCAACGGAAAATGAGCGAGGAAAAGTTAAAGTTAAAGTTCGTTAAGCTGATTAGGTGACTCGAGTCGCTGCGGTATGTAAATTGCTTCCAGGAGACGACTCAGGATAAGCCAAAGGACAACTCTTGAGGTCTCAATTCAGGGTTTCTGTTGCAGATTAAAATGTCTTGCCAGAATAAGTCATCAAATGTGGCAATTAAATGGGAATATATTCTCTTTTGGACTCCTATTTTGTTTAAATGAAAGTCAGACTGGGAAATTCTTTTGTATTAATATAAATAATATATAGTATGTAAATAAAACCTTCTTGCTAATGACCTTTACCCTTTTTATCTTATCGTTGCAGTGTAGAAAAATGTAAAAAGTCGACTAAAAACATATATCTATATATACACATATAAATATTTGTTTGCCTGCAAAATTATTTTCAACTTTAATTTCAACAAAACGACAAAAACAAAAACGAAAAACGAAAACGAAAATCAACAAAATATATACAACAACAACAAAAAAATATAACAAACAACCGAAAAACAACCAAACGGGTTAAAGCTTGCATGTAGTCCGTAGAAACCACGTAGTAAACGTAAACGAAACGTAACGAATCGAAACTTTATAGTAACGTTAAAGATAGGGAATACGGAAAAAGGTCGCAGCTAATTTCTGGTGCGTATAACTCCATTAGAGAACGATTAGCGTATCGAAGGACGAACGAAAGGACGAAGGGAGAGCCCGTTGCAGTGGCTGAGGGGGCCAAAGCGGTAATTCAATCAGAGGGCCGCCGAGTGGCACGAGGAAAAGTTGCCGGAAAACTGCTTCTGCGAAAGAGCAGAAACCCCTGAAACTAAAGTGAAAAAACGAAGATAGAAAACCTCATCAAAACACTTGGTTAAAGTGGAAAACGTGTGCGGGTGCGTGCGCGTGTGAAAAACTTTTCGATTCCAAGGCGAGTGTTTCAATTTTTCGACACCCCGGCAGTCCATGGACGTGGACCATCATCATCATCACCACCACCTCCACCGTCATCTCAACATGTGGCCCACCTACGCTGTGTGCCTGCTGCTCCTGCAGGCCACCACCGGCACGATGGCCATCGATTTGAGTCGTCTCTATGGCCACATGGCCAATCCCATTGTGAAGCGGAGTGGTAAGTAATCGAAAGAAATTGCAACTCCATCTATTTGATTTCGGTAGCTCATTAGGGCACACCGGGCGTATACGCAATATTTCTTGCTTTGAGCTCTCATTATTACTTTTTTGTTTTCTTAAAGCAAATTTCCTCACAGATTGACCTTTATTTTGGAATTGGGATTCTTATCTATCTGTTTTTCTTTGATATTATCCTACCTTGGTTGATTTATTGCCCCACGTAACCACCTTTAATTGGAATGTAAAAATGTTGCACTCCTTTATTTTTGGGAGGCATTGCAGTTTTATTTTATTTTAATTTCATTTGACTTGATTTATTTTTTTTGTTTGGCAGGTGAGCTGCATAATAAATGTGTACGTGCTTTTAATTTATGTTTGTTTCCTTTTTTCCTTTTTTCATTCAGTTCCTTGTGTAGTTTTGGGACTGGTGAGAAAAAACTTTTCCACTTGCGTGTTTCGTCAGAACGATGGGAATCTTTTGGTTTTTCCGTTTAAAGTTTATATTAATGGAACTGTAAGGTAGATGGAATTTTTTAATTGGCTTAGCAGGTTACGGGTTTTTCCAGCTTTCAGCTCGTGATGTTATTTTCCAGAATTTTTCTTTTGTAGCTCAAATTAAATTATTTAATTTAACACCCACGGACCGCAGTTGATTTGTGGCATTTGAAACATGTCGATCACGGTTCGCGGTGATTTGTTTGAGTTTCCATTTAATTAAATTAACTAATTGACGTATGTCCCCTCTAACTAAAGAAGTAATTAACTCGAACTTCAACAATAAATTGGCAGAACAAGTGTTTGCCAACTCAATTTGCGGCATTATGGCAGTGGGCCACGACCCCATAGACTTCAATTAGTCATTGCCATTAAGTGCCGCTGCCCGCCGCATGACCAAGTCATGAATATGCATAGCATAATTTATGTATTATACTAATTTTGGTAAAACACACCATTAAACGCTTAATGCCATTTTGAGCGTTCAACCAATATAAATCGGTCTAACTTATAGAGTCCTTTTGGATTTCGTTAATGAAAGCTCTTGCTTTCGTTGCAGTCGACACATTGACAGTTTCTTGCATTCACCTGAATTTCTACTCAATTCCTTCTCAATTCCTTTCTAGTCACAGTGTGTCAGTTGCAGAAAATGCACTTTTGAAAAAAATCTTGAGAAACCTCATTTCCTGCCGCATGACGAATCACAAAACTGTTAGCGTCAAAGTGGCCACAAGAGAGCACTGAAAACCTCAGCAAAAACAAGCAAAACGTAGGAAACAAAGTGAATTTTAATTGGGAATAAGTTCATAAAAGCAAGCTAAAAGCATTTTAAATATATTTTATAGGATAACATATATATTTATGTTTAAAATATAAATGTTTACACTTAATATATTTAAAAATTTTAAGGCAAAAAGCTTTTCTACCAAAATATGTTTTAAGTTCTAGATACTTAAAATCGAGACGTTATTTCAAAAAATCTGATCGGGATAGACTGTAAGTTGTAAATACATCAAATAGAGCATTATTACTATGATTTTCGTATGAAATTATTATATCTTTTCCAACGGTTCTCGTCAGTACCTATTTTCTAATAAATCCTCTTTAATATTTAAATGCCAGTGTGTTCCATTTTAATGTAAAATATATAGGTCGCAAAAAATCGCTTATAGAAAAAGAAAAATATTCTTTACCTTTACTAAAAAACTACATTCCTTATCGATAATTAAAAATCTAAACCATCTGCGTTGGTTATTATTAAATATTTATAACTCCACTTTACTTCAACAATACTGGCTCGGGAACACTAGAAACTTTTACCCTGGATAAACCTTAACCAATTTGTCGCAATTTCCAGTTCACAAAACTCCATGAATTGGAGAGAGTGAGAGCTCACAACTTTGGTAGTGGGCAGTGTAATAATTTCAGTTTTTCCTGTCACTGACAACATATTTTATGCTGCAATTTTCCGTAGAATAAGAAAGCGCGGGTGCATTTTCACACCGCTTTTGGCTGCTTTTAACTCAGCTTTGGCGCCTGGCCACGGTTGGGCTCTGGTTTCGGTTTGGTTTTTGTCCTGGTTTCGGTTCGTTTCGGTGTGGCGGAGCTCCTGAGTTTATTTATTGTGGCTCCCTTTTGTGTCCCGTGGCATCGTGGCTTCCTGACGAAGGATAACGAGCGTGGGCTGCCATCAGGTCTTGGCATTGTGTTGCTCGTAATTTTTGTTTTCTTTTTGGTCAGCTTCCCGATCTCGTGGCTGTTAATAAATGTGCCACGGGAGTCAGAAGGACCAGTTACCACGAATGACAGCTTGAAAGGGTTCTGCATCACTTTCATTTTCTGTTTTTAGTGGTTGAAAAGCGTCAAAAACTTGATTGACAGTTTTAAAATTGGTTTTCCCTTCATTTTAAAGTTTTAAAGTGCTTAATAGTCAATTTTTTAATTAGGTACTATCTCAAAATTTAAGTAATTTCATACTAAACTTGTTTCTATACATTTTAAATGATTAATCAACTTATACATATATCCTTTATTTTACCTCATCATATTCCTTTGCCTATTTATCTACCATGTGTTTGGCTCCTAAATTTCCATTTCCTTCTGTTTAAATAATTAATTTAGTGGCATCGCCTAGAGTATCATAAATATTAAGCGAATAATTCAATTAGTTTTACGAGGCAGTCGTATAGCATAAATTATGCAATATTTGATTTGTTTCTTTGCCTAATGTGTTCGAAGGAAAAAGAAAAATCCTGGCAGGTGCTTGTGGCTTGGGGTTTTTTTTTCGCGCCGGCTTTCCCTGGTCCCAGCTGCCCCAATGTGCGGTGACTTGAGCGGCAACAAATGGCAAACAAAGCGTAGCATTCTAGATGCCAGTCGCTGGAGCGTGCCCCACATGCAAATAGCAAATAGCTTGAACAAGAAACAAAAAAACAAAAAAAAAACATAGGAAAAGAAAAAGAAAAACGTAAAGAATCCATCTGCAAATGGTGCAACCAGCGTGTGCAATGGGAGCTCTGAGCCAGCCGAGGACATATTGGCTTACAAAACATTCCGTGGACTTGGCCATTTGCACTTACGTGATCGCTCCAACTGCAGCTGGCACAAAATGAAATTTCCATAAAAGGAAAGCCGCAAAACGGCAAGGGAATGGCGTTGGGGCCCGGGAAACGGGAAACGGGGGCTCCGAAAATCAACAGAGCGCTCAGGCAAAAGCTGAAACGTGATTACGCCTCGCATAATGGCCAACAGAAAAGCGTTTTTCGCATTCAAAAGGCAGCAGCAGCAACTAGACTTTGGCTCGGAACTTCGAAAGCATTTATGCCAACCCTGGGACAGTTGTGTGTACTTGAACCTGAAACTCTCTGAATAATTTTATTAACAACTTTCGGCCTCGGCCAAGTCGAGTCCGCCATGTTTCCTAATTAATTTCCTTCGCCGAGTATTTCCCGTGGTCTCTAATGGCCTCCAGGAAAGCTGAGAAGTACGAAATTTTAGCTGGTGTTAAACTTTTAATGGGATCTTAGCCGGGGATTTGTGATTGCAACTAAAGAGAACCGTAATAAAGCGCTAATTAAGAATGGAAAAGAAGTTGCTAAGTGTAGAATGTATTAAAATATTTTTTAGCAAATTTTTAAGGGACATTAAAGGAGGAAGAAATTAAATGGGAATATGTGTACAAGTATCAAAGGCTTTACTTAACCAATGTTTTATTATAGTTTAAAGTTAAAAAGATAAATTACAAAATGCAGGTGTCTGCAAAACAAATGAATACTCGCATCTGACTCGAAACCAATTAATTTTCTATAAAATTTGAGATGCTGCAGTATTTCTACCTTCACACATTTGTCCATGTGGTCCCTTGTCCCTGTTGAATAAAAGGAAATATTTATTGTTATTGCCATTTGGTAGTTTGCAGCTTCTGGCATAAATAATAGCTATATAAATTTACAAAGAAAGTTGTGGAAAATGGAAACAAACATGGGTTCGGACAGGCCAATTTTCACAGGCTATAAAAACGTGTGCCAAAAGGTATGAAATTGAACGATGCTACGCATACAATGCGTACGATAAATTTAATTACGTCGACAGTTTAATTATGCTTGATTGCCAAGATTTATATCAGGAACATGTCCTGATAGAGCCCAACCAGTGTTTGCCGTCAGTGATATGCAAATCTATGAATATTTAGTATGCAAATTGAGGTTCTCCATAGGCGAAATACCGCCCTAACTTTGACTGCATATACAAGTTACATATACTATATGCCCATGGACACCGATCAATCCTCACTTTGTCCCCATTAAATCGTTAAACTGTCAACTGGCTCAGCGGATATAAGCCAACAAATGGCCATCATCGGGTTGTGTGTGTGTGTGTTTTTGGCCGCGAAATTGGCTGTGGGAAGGTCATTAAAAAGTCTGTTGTGACGCCGGCGGATTCCATTTTCATTTTAATATGAAAATCATGCGGCATTGAGTCCAGTTGGGAAAATTTCAGCTGGCTTTAATTTCCAGTTGGTCCTTCGTTGCCATCGATTGCAATTGATTTCCCCCGCGTTAAGCGGCAAGTTTAACACTCCTGCCCCAGATTATCAATTTGAGTGTAAAAATGTTTATGGTTTCTGTCCCGCCTTAAAGTCGTCCTTAAGCTCCAGACGGAGACGCGTCAAGTCATAACTAAATGTATTTTTCTTTTGAATTTTCCTCATCTTCTCTTTTTATTGGGCCGTATTATTTTACGATGCTCCTCGACGGCAACTTTCTGTTCTCGCCTTCCTCCGTCTTTATAGAAATATTGGTTTTATATCTTGTCAATTTTTACGGCCCTGTCTGCCGGGCCGAGGAAAGTGTTTTTCCTTTCGTCGCTGGCCGTCGCCCATTCATTGTTGCCTCATTTATTATTTATTTTCTGCGCACTAAAAGTTGGTCAGGCCAAGGAAAGAACGCAGGCAAGCCGCTCGTGTAATATGCAAAAAAAAAAATAGGGAGGAAAAAGCAACTAAGAAAAACGTATAGTACAAAAGAGTTGGTCAAAAGGGGGCTTTTGGCCGCGTTACTCATACGTCAAGGTGGTTATATAAATAGAACTATTGACTTCGGCGAAAACACCAGTTTTTCATTAACAAATGTGTCGTCAATGGGGGAGAATATCGCGTCCTATTGATTTTCCAGCAAGGAATACGGAAAAGTTAAGCACTTGAACTTGAATAAATAACCATTGAAATCACGAATGCTATTTTTAGCTTAACTGCTTTGCTGTCTGTTTGTTGGGAAAAGAGATATAGAGAATTTTATGGGAAAATGTACAGACAGCTAAGAGAGTTGGCAACTGCTTAGCATACTTACACATTTATGGCCACAATGCCAGGCCACGATATTATTTCGAATGGCAAATGCACAATATATACAAAATCCAATTTCCAGCAACAGAAGCACGTTTTGCATTCATACAAATGGAAATCTGTGGACCGCATAGACCAAGATTTGAGCTCTGGGGAAAGAGGATAACCACAAATGCAGACTGAAGGGCTTTTCCTGTCGAAAATCCACTTGTGACTTGCGCATTTCTATGGCTCTAGCCACAAGAATTCTTTGGCCATTCCACCATCTTAGTTTTGCATTTCCAATGTATAGTACATAGTAGTAAGTGTGTGTCGACTGGGGAACACGTTCAAATGCAGGATCAGGTTTTTTTCAATTGCAATATTTAGTATAATATTTTTCCGCCGCACAATTTTCCCCTGAAAATTGCTTCGGAAAAGGTGCGCAATGTGGCAGGGCACAGGTGGGCGAGTTTTCCAGACATTTACCAATTTCCAGTCATGTGCAAAGTATGCATAACATTTACCTTTTCCCTGAACGCTTCGTGGCATGTTTGAGAAATTAACTGGGCCCCCACTTGCGACATGGACTAATGCAGAACAAAATTTCATTTTTCCTTAATTAAGTTTCTTTTACGAGTAAGGGAAACTTCTGTCTGACACTTGACACTCTCGCCTTATGGTGGAATTTGTAATTAGTTTGAAAGCTTCTTACATTGCGCTGCAATCAGCCTTCATTGCTCTGTTTAGACTTACGATTATTGCTTACCAAGACTTACCACCTGAATTTCATTAGCCAAAAAATCCATTTAATTTCATGACCAGGCCGAATAATGCCTTTAAGACCTGGTAATGGAAATGTGAGAGGCTTTTTCTCTTTCTGACTTTTCCAACTAATTGAATTGAATATTTCGTTTGTTTCGTAGCCGTTGAATAATTCAATAACTGATACAATTTTCGTGTTGTCTAAAATGCGAAAATATAATTATCTGAACATCAAAATCATCAATTATTTATGACCCATCTTTGAACCACAAAGCATATTTGAATTTATTTGCAATTTGCTGCGGTCGACAGGTGTAAATTTTCATTTGTTTGTGTTTCGTTGTTATTTCTGTGGTCTGTCGATGATGCCTAACCCACTTGATTACACCAACAACCTGGAGAGTACCGCTCAAATTTGGTTTTAAATCAAAATGGAAAATGGGTAAATGGAGAAAGTGGAGTGTGGAGAATGAAAAATGGAAAAGTTTCCACCTAGCCAGCCACATGCGCCGACATTGTTGGCCAAAAACGCGCCAGTGAAAATTGAGTGAAATACACACATACTATACATAAGCCGGGAAAAGGGGGAAAGTTTTCATGCATTCACAATGCCAGTGGCAAACTTTTGCCAGAGAAGTTCAAGGCAGCCATCGCCTCGATGGTCAACATTTCAGCACTATTTCCCTTTTCTTTTCCTGCAGGTGAGAGAAGCTCACCTCAGGGTTTCCCAGAATGCTCCACATCTCCCTCTTAGCCCTGTTGAATGGTGTCGTTGTGGGGGTTCTTTGGAGCGTTAGTACTGTGATGAAGTGTGCCCAAGTTATCTGCTGTGGGAGATGCACCATAAGCCAGATTAAATGTATTTTCTATTACTGTTGCATGCCACTTTCGTCCAAGTAGACACCCAGCAACGAGACGCTCTTTTGGCCAGTTTACCACTGGCCAAGAGCGTGTGTGAGTGGGTGAAATGGGAAGTGATGGCCACGTTTACCTCAGCTCAGCTAAGTGTGTCACCTAAAAGCCAACACAATTTGCCATCAGTAGCTTACTCGGTTGGCAGCACGTGTCTATCTTATTTACAACCAATTAGTTCTATTCATTAGAAAAAGGTTGTATTGAAGTCATGAATTTTGACCAAAACAAACATTGATTTCGGAGCTTTAATTGGGTTCTTTTTCCAAGAAACGAATTGAGTGAGAACTCGAATGGTTTTCGTGGTTTCGTTAGCAGACAATATCCAAAATAAGATGAGTAAAGCTAAAATAATTTGGCTTCTTCTGTATATATTTTAAGATTTGTAAATAACATGCATATAATTGTATATTATATTATATATCCTTTTATAAATATATGTTATAATATATTTTATAACTTCTTCAGTTGGCATAAATAACCAAAAAAGAACCCATTTTTTCGCATATTTTCCATATCTTGTATAAAATGATTTATTTCTTAAATTTGGTCTGCATCACCTTGAATTTGGTTGAAGGACTCCCGAGAGTATGTATAGGGCTAAAACCAGAACCGAAAAGCGACCCTATCTACGAGTGGGGCTTAGGCCTCAACAGCTTCCTCGATAACGGATCCTTGTTTTGTTGGCGAACCCTCGGCGGTTGTTTCGGCTGGCTGGGTGCTGGGCAGCTCCTTGCCAGCAAGGGCTAGCAGAGCCTCCGCTGGCATTTCCGGAATAATCTCCTCCTCCTCGCCCTCTTCCCCGTCGCCGAGCTTCTCTTCTGGTTCCAATGGCACCCAGCAGGTGCCCTTGACCAGACGATCCTCGATTTCGGCAATCTCGTTCTTGTAGTACTGATTGAAATCGGGTCGCTCCCAAATGCTCCTGACCCATTGCAGGTTGAAGTCCATCTTGGCACAGCAACAGAACTTCCTCGACTTGTGGCACTTGGGGCACTTGGCCGGTTGGCGGGCTGGATGTGTATATTGTTGCTTCTGTTTCTTCTTGCAGCAATAGGGACACACGTGCCGGGTCTTCTTGGGTGCAGAACTACATGGCACCGGCTCCTTGGCATATACCAAATGACCACGCTTCTTGGCACAGAAGCAGCAGTTGCAGTCATCGCCCTCCGGCTGCCGCTTGCGGGTCTGCATCCGGTCATAGAACTTCTTGTAGACGATCTTAATCTTGGCCTCGTAGGCCAACTGCTCGGCACAGGACAATCCGTCGAAGCGGGCACAGCTCTCCGCCGACTTGCGAGCGGCATGGACCCAAACGCACTCATCATTGTAGGAGGGTCTGCCCTGTTCGTCATAGGTCAAATCCTGCTTCGGTTCGTAGTAAAAGGCCTTGAAGCCGCGCTTTATAATGGCATAGGCCAGATGGGCCTCCACCTTGTTCATCAGCGACTTCTTGCCCAGCTCGTGGAAGAGGTCCTCCTTCCGCAGCCGCTTCTTCGGTGTGGTGTCCAAGCAGTAGCACACCTGGTCATAGTGCAGGAAGGCATAGGAAATGATGTCCACCGTCGATTTGGCCTTGCACTCGTGCAGTCCGCAGATGATCATCACCTGGGCCAGCGTATTGGCCAAATCCAGGACGTTCTCCAGGAATATTGAGGAGGCATTCACCTCACCCAGGCACTTGCACTGCGTGTGCTGGTCAATGATGCCCAGGGGAGCATGCCTCTGGCACTCCTTGTGCTGGCAATTGTTCCGGCACCGGAAGTCGGGCATCGCGTGGTGAGCCTGCATCGCGAATCGGTCTGGATGTTACTACAGATTTGGATGCCTTCTCTTCTTTTCCAATCGTCATAAAATTTTTACAAATTTTTATTTTTTCTAAATAAATTTTCCAAGTTGTTAAAACGAGAGTAGCCAAAGGAATGTGTTGGCTAAGGGGGAAGACCCCAGCCTGACATAACTAAGGTTTTTTGGGCAAAGGTTGCTCAGTTGAGATTACATGAAAAAGCAGAAACCATTCATTTAAATTAACATAATACCTAGTATTTACTAAGTCACTTAAAATTTACAATTTATTTCCAATTCATTTGATATTTCATATTGAAATTCTAGTGTTAAATCTTAGTCTCGCCACATAATTTGAAACAATTTATAGCCAGAAACTTTGTGCATAAATTGAGTCATACAAATTGTGTGTTTTACACCCATCCTTCTTGATTTTCTTACAAATTTGGTTACTTTCTTGGCTTCGTGTTCACTTCGATGGGGGGCTAAACAGTATTTGATACCGCGGCATGGATTGTTTGACTTGTGTTTCGGTTTGTTTGCCCATTCCTCGTAGACACGTATAACTTTCGATGGGCCAAATATTTGCTTAGCCAAAAAGGGACAGTGGAAAATTTCAGGAGCTTCCTATTTTGTATGTCCTTTTTTGTTTTTTGTTCTTTGGTCAAGATACATTCGTAATTGTTGATGACGGCATTGAGTCAAGTTTATGATTCGGTTTGGGTGCGGGTCTGGCAGTGGCATAAATAAAGTACGACATTCTACTCACTCAGCTCGCTCCCGGGGGAGTTGTCGGAGCAAATACATCAAAGAATTTATTGGACAAGCTCTGTCATATCCGTTTCCTGTTGACAAATACCACGGGAACACAGGGGGACTCATCTAATAACATTTTTCCAAGTAGCAAAAAAAAAAAATGCTGACAAATGTAAATCCCCATTTGCCCAACTTGACCCCTTGTGTGTACACGGGTATCTCTGTGTTTCTGAGAAATTGTTGCACTTTAACCTTTCGCCATGAGTGTAAGTATGCTGCTGTTGCTGGCCAAGAAGCCAACGCTTATACCCTACTTCCATATATATATAAAAGCCGCTTAATCTGTCTCTGGCAAACGGGCTTTGGCACAAAAGGCAGAGAGTCGTAAAAACTTTGCTTAACTCATAATGAAATAGCAGCAGGGCGCGCGCCTGAAGATGAGCGATTTCAAGCCAGATAGGATTTTCCCAGCCCGCCCGACTTATCCTTTTACCATTTTCTTTTTTGCGCTTTAAGCTGAAGTGCAACAACGTAACTCGTAAACCTGGGGCAATCGCGCATAAATCTTGGCCAGACAAAATGGCCAACTGTTGGCCGGCAAAACTTTTCTTGGAAAAGAAAGCGAAGCAATCGCAGTGCTTTCACCGAACAATAAAAGTTGACAGGCTGGAAAGGACACGTGGCATTGTTTAGGTGGCAACCAGAGAGAGAGAGAGTCTCAAAGAATTAAAGTTAAATTCAATACATTTTTTTGAATACATTTTTAGGTATATCAAATATATTACTTTATCGATATAATATGTTACCAGATTTGTATATATTGTAATATATTTATTACATTTGATCATTATTCTATAAAATTCTTAAATAACAAACATAACAAATTGAATAATTATATTTAAATTCCTTTTAGGGATCAGTATATAATATCAAGTTCTTATTTTTTAGTTAAACGTACATAATTTAGATGCAATATAATTAATAATAACTTTTAATAGTCGTCCTAAATACGAATGTACCGAAATTAAATAGATTTTTGCTGTATCTCACTCTCAAATTAGAATTTTAAAACATCGCAATAGTATTTCCTAGTTTAGTATTTTTAAAACCATTCAAATTGGAGTAAAGTAACCGAGTTTATTTGTCTTTGAGTTTTAAAATAAAATACGAAAGAAATATTTTAAATATTTTTGTTTTAATCTTTATTGTGAATGATTCCTTTTTAGAATTGTATGGAGATTCCCTAAGGATTCCCTTAGTATTTCTGTTTAAAAATGTGGACTTTTCTCCTTTTATCACCCTCACTTTAACCCCTCGTAAAACTTACACAAATCTGTAAATAAATCCAGACAGCAGTTGTTGATTTTTTGCAGCCTTAAAAATATCAATCAACGGAATTTCGGGGACCATCCAAATATAAGCCCGCCTAACCCACATTTATAACCCCCAAAACGCATAGACTTTGGCACGTACCTAAAATTGGTCCCAACGCCTCTCCTCTCCCCCCTCCCTCGCGAAAACACACTCGCATGTAACGTCCACGTCATTCGCATAAAACCCTTTAATGGTTATGCAGGCACCAATTACCATTAAAAACGGACAGCCTCGCCTGAAACGTATACATGCACATTCGCATGGAAACAGGAAGTGGGAAAGAAAAAAATAGCGAAAATCAATATATATGTATGCCGTGTGAAAGGCTCGAAAAACGGGACTGTGATTGAAAAATCCTCGGAACGGTGAAAGCGATTTTAGCTAAGCGACTCGCTATGATTTTCCACGTTTTTTGCTCTCCCTTGTTAGACGTGCCATGATTTATAATACCCTGCCATTGGGATCCACTCAATATAGGTTGGGAGCATATCGGAAGTTGCACAACCTTCGGGCTTCATAAACTACAGAAAAATCTGTTCTCTCTATAGTATATTGAGTAGTTTTTTTTGCTTTAGATTTATAGAGTTTTATTGGGGGAATTATGTGTGATGAGTCAGTTTAAATTAACACAAAATCAAACAAGTTGTAGGTAATATATAGAGGAGTTTTCTTTCATTTTATATAAAGCTAATTAATAGATTTTAATAAATTTTAATAAATTTTTAAAAGCTTAAGAAAAGTAAAACTAAAGGAAAACAGTTTAGTAATAATATTTAATTTAAAGTATAATAGTAATAATTAACATTTTTTGGATACTAAGGGTAATGGATCTATAGGAAAAGTTAGATTCAAATAGTATTTTACATCGATCCCTTAAAGGTATATTTACTTCTATGAATTAAGGTATAATTTCTGTATAAACTCAATATAAAATTATAAATAAATAGATTATTTCTTATATTTTAAATATAATACATATATTTAACTTATACTTACCCCTTGAAGAGCATCTCCGTAACGTTGCAAGTAGGCTAATTTACTTGAGCCCTGACTTTCCTTTGCCTTTTTTGTGTGCGTGGCCAAATGGCAGGACATAAATCTGCAAATGTGATAAATGGTTATAAAGCCAAGCGTAATGTTTATTTAAAATAATGATGATGATGAGCAGCTGCAGCTGTTTGGCATCCATTCCCCCCCCAGAAATTGCCTTTCCTTCTTTTTTTTGCTCATGTATGTAAATTGGCGCCGACCCTTTGATGGCCAAAAGGAATGTATATGGCATTGAGGATATGTGCAGGCTGACTGACTGGGTGGGTTTTTCATTCTGAATGGTGAGTGAGTGGCTCTTTTTAGCGCTACAGACAGCTGTTAAAGTTCAGCTGTCAATTATTCATAAAATTGCGCATACGTCTGCACTCATTACGCATACGCCTCGTGTGCCAGTTGGTCTTCTCGTTTTGCGTGCTCTCGGAATCGCTTTCATTTCACTGGATCGTATTAATTTGATTTATATACAGACACATTCGCATGCGACATTTGTCCTTTTTTATTCCACTCCTTATATTTATTGCGTTTTATGGTTTTGCTTTAGCATAAATTGGCATAATTGAGCCGCAGACTGCTCCTGCCAACCGGAATGCTTTGATTTATGTCCCGTCTCGGTTGAAAACTTTTGCGGCTAAGTTCTCATAATTCCAGGGGCAAGCGTTTCTAAGGATATTTGTGTTTATAATTTACGCACGAAATCGAAAAACTTTCTCTCGACTTTGCGGCGGCTTAATATTATTTCGAATGTTTGCCAGATTTGCATAAAATTTGTGCACTGTCTGATGGAAATAAATGTGCTACTGGCACTTCTGAATTTCACTTTCATTTGCATACCCCAACAGCCAAAATGTGTGGCAAATAAATCCCAAGTAATTTATCCCTAAAGTTATTCCATAGACCGAGTTTTTTTTTTGTAAGTTTTCAATTATTGAGGTTTAACAATTTGTGGCTAAACTTGAGGCACACAGCGATTCGCTGACCTTTTCCGAAAACTAATACCAAATCGATACATGTTCTGGGCAACCTCAATAAGCCGCCTTGACAAATGGCCCCGACGGCTAATTGGGTGAGCTGAAGCCTCTGTCCTATCGCTGGACATTGATCGGAAAACAAATTATTTTGGCCCTGTCCCCTAGGGCCAATCAATGTGGTATCATTACAAAGCCATTAAGTTGGCCAATCAAAACGATGCAAAAAGGACCTCAGCAAAGACATACCCAAACGAATCAAATCTAATTTAATCAGAGCGCCAGGCAATTGGCAAAATTAGTCTATATTATAGATATGCTGGTTTGATCCTTGAATTGATTAAAAAGAATATTACATCAGCCAGCATAAAATAATTGTCTAATGGAATCGAAAGGAACTATATTCATGCTGGTATAGGATATTTATGTGAAAAAATAATCTTAGAAATGGGCAACAGATATTTCCTTTCGTCTAGGCAATGTTAACAGAAGAGGCTTGGCCTTTGATTGATTGATTTGCCCTTGGCTTGGAAAAGAATTCATCATCCATGTTTGAGTGGTGTATTCCCGGCACAAACAAATTTATCATTCAAATCAATCAAACAGCAGCACAACGCAGTTTGAACAACTGAGAACGATACGAATTCGAAAAAGGGATAATAATTGGATAATTGAAGTCCCAGTTGATGTTTAGTGAGGAGTTTTTGGGCTGTAATTTAAGGCATATATTACAAAAAGCAGCTTGAAGCGTTGATTTAACTTAAAATTCATAAATTTAGAGAATGACTTTGTCAGGTCTTCTTTGCCCTGCTTTGGATGGAGTTTAAGTGGTTTAATATTAAATTGTAAAATTTCACATTACATAATAAATGTGTGAATATTATATATAAACAATGTAACTGTAACCTTGAGTTGTTTACCTGACTAAACTCAATTCAGGGATTCTGTGTCTGCGTTATAATCAATTTATGTCTGTCCATTACAGACTGAAAAGGCTCCATTACATGCGTGTGTAGTATCCTTGTAATTTGGATATCATATCCTTATGATATTGAAAAATATATATACCCAAGCAACAAAATTATAAGAAATTTAAATAATGCAAGAAAGATTAATTTTTGTTTGATATTAGCTATTAATTTACTTGTTACTAGAACTAAAATTTAAACCAAATAAATTCAAATCATACATAAAAATTAATATTTTACTGACAATAAACCAATTAAGTTACCGGACTTATTTTCCCAAATAAATTGTTTTAAAATTCTTCTTGTTATTGCTATAATATTTGTGACTTTTAGAGATATTAACACCTATTAAGAGAATAAAATTTTCTACCAGATTTATCAAGGACACATCTTTAAACTCAATGTTCACTGTTTGCTTTAGCCATTTGGCCTGTCGTTAAGGTGGATTTCGCAGCTGGTGGTCCTGAAACTGGTGGCTAATTTGGGGAACGGGGCTTCATTCGCATTAGGCCAACATCAAAGTCACAGTTAACATGTGAGGCGGGTGGTAAAAACGTTTTAATCTGAATAATTTATAAACTGTTTTATACATATATTTTTTTTTGCGCACACGTATAGCTTCCTCCATGTTGTTTATCCTATTGTTTTTCCTCCTCCCCCCAATGGCGTCGGGACCACCTGTGTGAGTTTTTCGCCATAATACTCTGGATTGAATTTACATATTTACATCCGGTTGCTAGGAACACAACCAACCATATGTGCTCTTCGTTCTGGTGGGGATTATACCTGTCTCCACACTGAGGCGCTAAGCTGTGGGCCCAAGGATATATGTGGTATATGTTACTTTTGTCTTATCGCAGACATGGGATGTTGTTGACTCCTCCCCGAAGGCTTATCGATTAAATGGGTTCTGGGGGAAATTTATTTAAAATTAAGTCCGATGGTTTATGGAGCGATTGATGGGTGAGCAAGGGATGTGATGGATACGCAGATATCTGATATGAAATGGAAAAAAACCGCTGTTCAACCCAGCCCATCGTCATAAACCAGACTGCGACTCGAATTGCCGTCGCATTAAATATCAAAGAGTCAAGCTATTTCATTATTGTGAAATGCAAAAGATACCTCCGCGACCTTCGTCGCTGTACATCCTACGCCTTTTGTAATTTGCGCATTGAGCCGTGTGATTTTCACCAGGTGACAGCAAAGAAAAACAGCTACAAAAAAAAGAAGGCTGAAAAAAAACAACGCCAAGGAATGAAGAATAACAAAATATTACACTTTGTTGGCGCAACTTTTGTTGCTCTTGGCGCTTTTATGAAAAAGGCAATATGCCATAAAAAGTACAGGTGGAAAGAAAGCTAAACAAAAAAAATGTACACAAAATAAAGATAGAAAAGCTTTTGCCTGGCTTTAATTTTCTGTACCTTTTTTCTTTTTTTCACACCCTCAACCGGGAAACGGAAAACTCAGCCAATAGAATGCTAATCAAAACGAATGTCGGTACCATCTGTCAATTACGGCAACTTGCAGTCAACATCCTGCAGCAAACGACTTCATTGTACTTCCGTAACGTGCCCTCCATTACGGTCTCAGGCTAAACTTGAACTTGGCCAAAACATTTTCGCCCTGATTAGGGCTCATTAATTTTGTGGCCTGTACGCTAATGTCTTGACATTTCGATGTGATTCTAAGGGGAAAGCTTTGTTCGTCAGAGATCAATTTGGTTGAGTGTGGAAAAGCGGCGAGAAGTTAAGGGAAACTTGTGGAAACAAGTCACAAACTTTTTTGGAACTAAAGTGTTTTATTTAATAGCAACAGGAGGTACTTAAATAATTAAACTAAGGCTTACTTAATTGTTTTATTTTATCGAAGGAAATATATGAATATATAACCATTATCTATATCATAAAGGGTTTATCATTTATTTACTTTTAAAGTTACGGGTTCGAATATAGTTCTCTTCTATTATTAGTTTATTTTCTAAGTTTATTTTCCACCTGAGTTACAGTAAAAACTATTTGAGAGAATACGGAAAAGTTAAACACTTTACTATGTTATACTTTTGGAGACCTTGAATCCTTACAACTTCGGCAAATAACTTGGCAAAATTCAAACTCGCTGGGGAAAACTTTATAGATAGAGAATGTTAGTCTTGTTTTTTCTTTAAAGGTGAACTTCTATCAAATACAACTTCCGAAAATTCTCTTTTCGTAGTATTATCTTAACCACATTCAACTTGGACCTTATGTTAAAGCCCTTATATGCCAAAAACATACATATATTAGCCTCAAGCTGAGCGGAAAACCCCAGCAAAACTAGCTTGTTAAACGTAAAACTCCTCGTAGTAGATGCGGTGAAAAGTTAAGCACGCTTTACTTAAATTTACTGAAACCATTTAATTGTTAGAGTCGTAACTATGGGGAGAATATGGCGAATTAAATGGCGAAATGCAGGCAGGCAGCAGGAGGGGAATATTTAGTTTTAATGCGAACCAACTGACTTGCCACCGGGGACACCACCAACCATGTCCATGTCCACGTCCGCGTCCTCCTGCGTTGGCGTAATTGTCATATTTCTTTGCCAGCAGCAGCAGCAGCAGCAGCACCACGCAACTCAAGTGGTAATTATTTCAGCGTTTTCCTTTGCAGAAAGCGAAGTGCAAGGTCCTCCGGAGCAATTAACATGAGCTGTGGCGTCTTGCTGAAATTGTGTCAGCCAGGACAAGGTGAGGCACTCAGGACCCAGGACCTTGGTGCTATTTAGGGCTTGACATTTGCATTTTAAAGCGCGGGGAAAAACTATTCAGACATTTGAAAGGGAAAAGGATTCAATGTTTATTCCTCACCCACCTCGTAGAGTGGGTCAAGGCGGATGAGTTTAAGCAACCGGAAAATGACACTCTGAAAGCCAAAAGCTTATCAATAACGATTTGTCCTGAGTCAGCCATAAAATCAAATGGCAATTAAGGGGGCAATCAATTTTACAACTTCCTGAAGCCAATCCCCCAGCAATTCTTCTTTTATGTTCAGAGTTCTTATTCTGTAATTCAATTACCGCTCCCAGGGAAGTGAACAGAAAGCTGAGAATTGACAGTGTCATTACCACGTGAGTGCATAAACATTAATAATTCTCGGTTTATTTCCACACCATCTCACAATGACAGTGAAGAGACGGGGCAGATGGAAAAAGTCACAGACGGAACCGGAAATTCCATCAATTTAATGACTTCCCTTTTCACGACATTGACATTGGCCATGGTCGTTCACTAAAATATGGGTCAAGGCAGTCCCGACTGTCAACTGGCAACGACCAAAAACAGCGGGATATCGTTACAATTCAGAGATTAAGATAGAGTTACACCAACACTCCCGTATTTATTACTGCAGTTGACTTTTGTGTCTCACTGTAACATTTGATAATTGCCTGCGGCACGACACTCGCACGTAAAAGTTGTTAGCCGCCAATTTGATGGCACTGCAGGCCATTTGTTAAAGCAATTAAATGGTACGAAATCATGTTGTGGGTACTAGAAATTGGTTAGTTATATTCTGGATATTTATTTTGGATTTTTTACTATATTGTTTACTGGTTTTTATGAGGATTTTCTATTGTTTTATTTACAATGTACATAGTTAATTCGGAAAGCTGTTTAATTTTTTTGAGCTGAATTTATTATTGTACATTACTGTAGTGTAGCAACTTATACAATAGTGAGCGTACAATATTGTGTATAAAGTTGTTTGTATTTAAAAGCAGCTATGACTCTTAACAATGATGTACTTAGACAAATTATGAATATATCGAAAAGAAAGGAATATATTTAAAAATAAAATAGAACCAAATACACCATTTTATATAAAACATATAATTCTAAAATAACTATCTTAAACCTTTTTAAACTCAAAATAACTCTGTTATAAGGCTTGAATATCAAACTCATTAGAAACCTTCAAATTTAAGTACCATTCAATTATATTTGTTTACTAAATAGTTGCAAAATTGATATAATATAATATGTTTATTGCTTTATTTTTGATTTAAAAAATGTATTAAAATTTATTTTTCTTAAAATGAAAAAAGAAACCATTATTTTACCAGTTTTCCCTATATCTTAAACTAGTTTCTCTTATAGATATTTGGAATGACTTGATTAAGCCATAATTAGTTAATCTTATTTATTTTATACCATTATTTAATTTATTTTTTATACTTTTTATTATTTTAATTAAAGTAACGCTTGTGCGTGACATTTAAATTGTTATAAACAAACCGCAAAGTGAACAGTTTTTCCTATTGCAAATTGCAGACAAACAGAAATATCCACATACCGATTAGGATCATGTGAAATGTTTTCATTGTCGTAATAGTGTCAGTGGCGTTTATATTTTGTTTTCGTTTTGTTACTATTTTAGTTGTATTTTTGTTGATTTTTTGCTATATTGTTTGTGTTTGCTTTTAAGTTCAGAGCACTTGCCCCACGCTTTGTTGGGTTTCTCATTCGCCTGGCATTTGTGTTTGCACGAAATTATTTCCATTCCGACTCGTTGGTGTCACGCTCCTAATGCGAACTTTGACTGGTATATATATTTCTAGGATATTTCTCTATGTATATATCTGTATATCTCGGTATATGCATCTCAGTTGGTATTTGTCTGTTTGCGGCTGCCATCGCCACGCCAACCAAATGACAATTGTTGGCCTAGCATTCATTCAGTTTGATTGCGTGAAGTGCAGCCACAGACGGTCCCACTATATTTTAGCCATTTCGTTCATTTTAGCCATTTTGCGAATATATATATTCTTAGTTGAGTAAAGGATCATTCAAAGGGAAGGGCGCTGTGGGGACAGACGACCTTTCACTCCCTCACTTGTTTTAGTTTAATGACGTTCTTCTGTCTGTCACATTTTCGGGGGAAATTCGCTAAAAATACAAGGGAACATTTTGGTGGAATTTGTAATTCCTTTTAAAGCACTCACACTAATTATGAACAGATATATATATATTTTATTTGTTACATATTTCTTTATTTTAATATATGATATAAATGAATCTGTTTTATTTATGTAATTCTTTAAAATCAGGATAGAACAAGATGACAAACTATATTTTTTGTTAGTTTAAACAACTCTGATTTATGTAATATTTACTTATTTTCACTATAATTTATAGCTTATAATTCCTTCCCTTTGCACTTAATCAAATTCCACCCTTTTGGGTGAAAAATTAAAATCAAATTCAGGCTTGGCATGTGCGTTTCTGCTAACAAGCCATTGCTGATGGGTTTGGCCCTAAAATTTCACCATGCCAAGGAAAAGCTTGTGCACCTTAACGATGTGCTCTCATTTCCGCTTCATTTCCCCTTCAACAATTTGCGTAAAAAATCAAATCCCACACGGACACGCCTAAGCCCTTCGACCGGAACAAATTGCATTAGTTTCCCGCACTCTCAACTGTTTGGTGGGTGGAGGGGGCCATATCCCATTCCGGCTTTTACGATTGCAAATTTTTTCCCATTTTCGCACATGTATTTTTTCCGCACTTTAACAAAGGCATTTCCTTTATGGAAAGCGTATTTTTTGTTCCATGTTTTTATTCGCTGTATTTTTTTGTTTTATTGATCAATGGTAGTGAAAAGTTTCACGGCAGACTTTCGAGAGTCATAAACTTGCCGCGCACTGGGTTTTCCTCTAGAGTTTTGTTTTAAACGGTTCTGATTTTCTGGTTGGCTGTGATTTCAGTTTGGTGCAACAGATGGCAAAAGTTTTTCCTGGTTGAATGCATTAGATAGAGAGAAGGACCAATCGATGGATGGCAGGAAAAGATTCTAATGCAATTTCCTTACTCTAGCAGGCGGCATAAATTCCCATTGCGGTGGAAGTAATTAAAATTGATTAGGAGTCGAATAGTAACTCCACTTTATAATTTATGGTTTATTGAGCCTTGAACTTCACTTTAAGATGGTAATTTATGTATCCTTCTTCTAATTTTAAATTTTAATTACCAGTTGACAGGCGTAGGGAAAGCTGGGAAATCTTAGAGACAGATAATGTGAATATTATATTACATGATGTGAGTGAACTTGCATGTGAGAGAGGGAGTGTGAACGGGTCATCTGGGGATGAATATAAAATTAATAGGTGTGGCATTGTGTCTCTACATATACCTTATCATGCAACTAATTAAACTCCACCCCATCTCCATGATGTACTTTGTATGCACTTGTCTGAGTGCATTGCCTTGGCCAATTTGCTTAAGCGGCCTAATGGATACTGGTAATTAATGTTTCAAAATGTTTGGCCAATGAATTATTTAAGAGTCACTTTGCTGGCTGAGAAGTAAATGTGTAGCGGTTGGAATATTAAATTGATTTGAAGAATGGATTTCCAGGTTTATTGTATTTGAGAAACAGAATGGGCTTATTTTTACTTAAATGATGAAATGCTGTTAGGGGAATAATATCAATTCTATATTATTAAATTTAATCTATGCTATTATACAAATCACATAATGAAAAAGATTATAGGATTATACAGAAATTTATCTTATTTTGTTTAAATTGAAAATCGAAGCTAAAGCTTTGTTATGTGTTTTTTATTGATCTATATGAAAGGTGAAAAGCTTTGATTTACACCTATATCATTTCTGTTTAGCATTGGTGGTAGTCAAGTTGTACAAATTATTTCAGAAAGTCTTTATAGTTGTAATTAAAAGATACAACCTCCACAGACCAGAGAGATATATTATTTTGAGAATTTAAAGACATTTGGCAGTTCACCCAAATGATTGCTATTAATGGCAATAACAACACTCAACAGACTTTAAATATATCTCAATTTGTATACATTATAGTGTCTCATTTTCTGTTTTAAGCAACTCATCTCTGAATATTATCGAGATTATTTAAAACCCCTGTAAACCTCATCTCCACTTCCCACTTTCAGCATTTCTCTTTTTCCAATTTCTGGCTTTTCCCCAACTCTTACCAATCGATTTCCCAATTTGTCATTGGCTCACATACACTCCTCAGCTGGCATTCGAGCCCGAACACACTCACAGATGCAAAAATAACGCCAGAACAGGGCTATATCTCACACTCTGTTGGCCATAACCGTAACCGTAACTGTGGCAAGACAATCGAAGCGACGCGATGGCGAGATGCATGTCCTCGATGGGGTGAGGGGAAAAGGGGAAAAGTACATTTTCTCATAGTGTGGCACCAATAAATTACGTCAGAGTTTTGTTTTGCTTGTGTGCACGTGGCAGTGCATACAAATGTGCTAATTTATAAGGAAAACAATTAGTTTCTTGCTGCTATTGTTTTTGCCAATGCAATCAAACTGGTTTCAGCGAGCAAAAGGAGGCAAACCCAGAACACGCATATGTATGTATGTATTTTCCGCCATCCAACTGTCAGCCAAGGAAAGTAATTTTCATTAGTGAGCGGTCCTGCCAAGGGTGTGTGTGCAATTATTTAGTTGATATTGCGTATACGTCATTTTGTGCCCTTCCCTTTTGTTTATTTCACCCAGTACAGTGCACAATACATAGTATGAGTATGACTTTGGTTAGTCACTCTGCGGTTACCATATGCAAACCTCAATTATGGCCAGGAAATGTTTGGATATGGTGAAAAGAAAGGCGGTTCCAAGGAAGTTTACTATGCCATTTGTCTTGAAGAAGAGAAAGTTATGACTTGAGGGGTTCCGTAATTAATCAGAAGTTGGCAGAAACAATGGGAAATTGTAAAGCAAGAGGTTCTGAAAGTAGAATTTGCATTGTACTTTGAGAAATAGTTAAAGCTTCAATTAGACAGATTAGCACATGAAATAACTATGAACCTTAGTAATTTAATATTCTCATAGTATCAGCATTCCTAGACTTAAACTATCTTAAAAACTCGTAGACATTTTTATTATCTTTCCTCCCAATTAACCTCTAGACTTAAGCAAACCTCCTCATAAGTACAATAGACACATCAGACACATCAGAAAGTCAGCCAAAACTGTACATAACTTTCCCCCTGTCGTCTTTAATGTAACTTTTGGTGATAACTGTACCTTTGCTGTCGCTTGTTAGCTTCAAATTTGTATCTTGGGTGTTCATAAGCCGGCATCTGTCAGCTGAATCGATGTCTGGCAGAAACTTGAACTGAATCCATGTTGTTTCAACCACAATGTTCTTGGACAGATATTGCCCGATGGCCATAAAGAGCAGCCACCCTTAACTGGGGACCCGCCCGGGCAATTGCTTGGGTCAGGTGAACTGCAATTGGCAGGCATCTTCTATACATAGAGGAGCAGCTGATATAACACACACAAGCTCCAGCCGAGAGCAATGAGGCAACATTACGTATACGCCATGCGTGACAACACTTTCTGATGTCGTTGCTATTGCTAGTCTCTTGGCAAATTGACACATGAAAACTAAAATTCTGTTAACTATTCTCACAGGTTGTGTTTATTACACTGGCGTACATAGAATTACTTTTATAACAAAGGTACTCTCTCTTTGTTTTCATTATTTAATGGTGTTGATTGCATACAGGGACAGCAAGTGTTTGCTATTATTTTTACTTAGGATTATATTACGTACAGATTATTACTATAAAAGTTGATTATAAAAATCAATAGTTCTGATGACAAGCATTTTCTTGCTTACAATTTTATGTCCTGCAACATTTTTAAGACTTATTTTATATCCTAAATGTCTTAAAGGATACTTGCTTGATCAAGTGTCAATTTTGTTGCATAGTGTTATTACACCCCTTTTACGGCCACAGTGGCAGCGAGTTAAGAATATTCCATAGAGGCAAGGCAACAAAAGCCGAAGGAAGAAATATTTCCTGGTGTCACGTGCAGCGCTTAGCAAAATCCTGTACAGGATAAAGGATAACATTTTGGCTTCTGGCTTTCGGACATTGTCAGGCGGAAACAACATTGTGTATGTGAAGAAGCTTTTCGCTTCATTTAACTCTGGGCTGAAGCCCATGTATACGCTTAGTATTTTTATTATTTTCGTATGCCCAGAGATAAGGAAAGTCTGAGCTGAGCTCCCAGGGGAGGCAGAGTGCTGCGTGCTGTCGTCTACTTATTTATGACATTTATGCAACATTATGTGTGCAGCACACGACTCTGTTGAGGCCCCACCCCGTCGATTTTTGAAAATTAATATATATATATGAATATGTGTGTGTCGGTGGAAAACCACAGCCGATTTAGTCTTTGGTGTGTTGTGTGTGTTTATGTTTATAAATATGTGAAAAGAGTGCTTGGCTTGAGTTTCAATGAAACCCCGGGGGATAGTTTTTATGCATCAGAATGGGGCAGCATTTATGTAGCATGCTTTTAAGAGAAAACTTATTACGAAACTTTTGAGACTCTTTAGGTATTTAAATTTATATTTTAGGAAATTTAAATTTAAGGAACTTTAAGTTTAAGGAACTATAAATTACCAATAATACACACATTCTATTTCATAAAAATTCCCTTCTAGTGTTCATACCCTTCCCGAAATTCAATAAACAACAAAAGAGAAAAAAGAAAACATCTTTAAAAAGAATTCAACTTGAAATTGCCAATTCTTTTACTGGCTTCCAATCACGTATAATCGTAAACCGGTTGGGCATTAAAAATAATAAAGTATTCAAATGGCAATCAATTGGCGTATAAAATCGAGAACCAACACCAAGACTAAACTAAAAGCGACTACGAAATATATAAAGGGAGGAAAAACAAAACGCTTTCGATGCCCACAACAAAGTACCAAAAGTTGTCCCTTTTATGCCTCATAAAAGCCAACTTTAAGAGCGGGTTATAAAGGCCAGCTTCGACACAGAGACCGAGACCGGCTAAAGGCCAGGCCAACCCTTTGGCCCCCCTTTTGACCTTTTCAATCTGCGCACCAACACGCACAATAAACCGAAACACTTTTCGCAGTGAATCATTCGCTCGGGGAACTGATTTTGGGGACTGTCGCCACTATATTGGATCCCTCTGCCTGTCAATTAGTAGGTAGTGTGTGTCCATGCACATAAATATCAATTGTTTTGACATTAACCGACGAAATAATTAATCACACGATATTAACTTGTCTGGTGCGTGCACAGGTTCATTTACCTTGGCAATATTAAGGCTTAAATGTGGCTCCAGTCTCAACATTTTTCCAACAATCATTCTGTAGATTTTATTATTTCTGGTTGTCACCCGCCCGAAAAGTTTCCAAGATAAAAGAAATTTGAGCGAAAACTCCAGCGTAACTTTAATAGAAAAATATGTCAAGGATGTCAGGATGGAAGATGGACTTATTCCTTTGGACGCAAAATTAAATTAAACTTCTGAGCTGAACAAAAAGGATTTGTTATTTGAATGCTTAACTTATTTGTGGCAGCCATAAAACAAAAGCCAAAGAGCCAACATTTTTTGTTTGCGGCCGGGATTTAACCCACAAATTCCGAACCGTGCGAAATGGCGTTGAAAAATGAAAATTGTTTTCCCCCAAAAATGCGACCAAGTCCACGTGCAGAGCCTAATAAAACCAATTTGCCTCTGCCAACAAAGAAGAATCCTACACAAAAAATATGAATGAGGTTTATATTGTAAACAAGCCGGGAAAATACGCTACACAATAAATAAAAGAAATTGTCTGAAATATGTTGAATCCGCCTGGCACAGCCGAAAACAATAAATTCAATTAACTTGCCCCTCTTGTTGTTCCCCTTTTTTTTGGAGGGGGAAAAGGATGGTGTTTGTGTTCCACTCTGATGGCAAAACATTATCATGCCGTTATCCTTTTCATTCTTTTACGTCCTCGACATAAAACTGAAAGCTTACTTAACGCCATTTTATGCGGAGCAAAAATGTTGTGAAGAAACAAAAAAAAAAAAGGAAACAGAAAAAGCTACACAAAAGCAAATTAATTTGCTTAATTGTCAGATAACATTTTTTGTGATATTTTTTCTTGGCTTTTAAGGGCAGTGTTTGTTCAACAATTTAATTGGATTTCATATTTTTAGGCTTCCGTAATGAGTTTTAAAATTATATTAGAATTGTGTATATTATTAATGAAAGAAAGTTTTACATATATACTAGGAAAATAGGTTTATATTTGTAGATTTAATTCAATTCAATTCAAATTAAATATATAGTATGGTAACCATTAGCTAGCATGTTTCATTTATTGATTACGTATACGCAATGTTGCCTCTGAACTAACAAGTGTCATATAACGACAAAAAATAAATAAGCAAATGCACATGAATAAATGAATGAAATAAATGTCATGCCAAGCCATTTAGCCCAATAAAAATCAACACAATTTCTGTCGTTTTTCATTTTTAAATCTCCAAATATTTTGGCTTGCCCACTAAGCTCCCCCGGCTTAAATCTTTTGCTGTAAAATATTTTTACCATAATTTTCCAAACGTTGGCTGGAGTTTTAAACATATTTTTCATTTCTATTTGCAGATGCCTGTCATCCATACGAGCCCTTTAAGTGCCCCGGCGATGGTAATTGCATTTCCATCCAATATTTATGCGATGGTGCACCCGATTGCTCCGACGGATACGACGAGGACATGCGCCTCTGCACCGCGGGTAAGTCATCATCATCCTTCTAACTCATGGAATGGCTTTGAAACTGGGATTCTAATTGATTGCCCAACATTTGCCCATAAATAATTCGGTTTAGCTAGCTCCATTGATGTATAGACTTCTGGTAAATGGGAATTGTGTCTCAAAATTATCCGGAAATTAGCCAACATATTCAAGGCCAGAATTGAAATTAATGCGGCCCAGAGTAGGATCGAAAAACTTTATCCTGCTGCACATTTTGTTACATTTTGCACCAGCTGGCAAACTAATCGAATTAGTGCAAGCTGCACATAAGTTTTTTTAACTAAATCTGAGAAACTTTCGCTCCCAGATCGCTGTTCGTCAACTGAGGTTTTTTTTGGCCAAGTTTCAAGTGGAAAGGAAATGAGCTCGCTGTCAAAAGCTGGCCAACAAAAGTTGCACAAGAAATCTTATTAAAGTTTTGCACAGATTTTTGGCCAAGCAAGGCTTTTAACCATGAAAGATGAAAGATATTTAAAGTTTTTAAAGGCACTCATTTTAAAACAAGGAAAGGATATTATGATCTTTCTGGAATTATATTCTTTTATGTTTGAATATTTAAAATAAATATTATACATTACTGTATTAATTAAAAGTCATGAGAATCATCTTGTTTTTCATTTAGCTTTATAATTAAATTAGTTCTTTTGATATTAAAACACGTAAAAGGCATCAATAAAATTACATACTCCACAAATCAAATCAACTTAAATAGTTATCTCGTCCTTGCCTTATTTTATCAATTGAATTTCCCCTTTTTAGTCATTTACCTAGAACACAAGAAGCACTTGATTGCAATCACCAAAGTAATTGCCTTAAATTGAAAAGCAATTAAAAGAAAATATCAAATGAATAATTTCATAATCGATGCATACTGCCTTACTTAATTTGTATATATATATATATAAATTATATATAAATCAGATGAAACACAATAAAATTTGGATAGAGTGACCAAGAATAATGTCTCCTAAAAGTTGTTTTATATATATACCCTAATTATGTCATGGATGGCATGATAAATTGTAAAATTTGCACACACAAAGGCCGTACAAATTGGGTGGAAAAACTTCACCTTATTTTATGGCCAAAAGAAGATTTCCCACCCGCTGAGCAAACCGAAAACGGAAAATGCGAAACTTGAGGCCAAACTGCAAATTGTTGCTGCTAATTGCCAGCAATTCACTTCACTTCGCCCGAAAGTTGAGATACAAGCCGACACAACTTCCCTCTCTCCTTTCCCAGTCTCTATATCAACTTTCCTTCCCGTTTTCCTTATCTCATACCTCTCCTTAGTTTCCCAACACAATAGCATAAATTTACGCTGGTTTTCCGCCATTGTTCGTCTCGACACGACCAAAAAAAAAGAACTATTTTTCGACAATGAAATCATTTAGGAAGTGTCGGCTGCCTTGGCGCTGGCTTAAGTTATTGCCTCAACCTCGGCGCTCTTTGATAAATTATTCGCCCACTTTCTCGTTATTATAGCCCCTGACTCGTCCTTTATCCTGTGACTCCTCCTTATTGGGTAGCTAGGCAACAGTTGAAACACAAAACGAAGGCAATTTTTGCCTGGCCATCACATGTTTAATTATGGAAAAGCCTTATCCCACAAAAAGTGCTTGAGAAATATGTACTTTAATGGGTCCTTATTATTGTACGATTAGAAATCAAGGAAATACAAGAAATATATATGCATTTTTTATTAGAAAATGTATTTTTGGCACTCTAACTTGAAGATATTAATTTCTAAAGATAAAAACTCTTTCACTTTAAAGAGAAAATAAAGATATACAAAGTTTAAAATGAAAAACATTTTCTATACTCTATTTCAAAGGATATTCACATCAGTGAATTTCAAATAGATTCAAGGCTCCATAGAAACTCCATTGGCATTTCTTTTTATAGAAATTTCGATATATTATTTTCTCTCTTTTGTATAATGAAAATTCTTGTTAAAAATATGCTGAATGTGCCAAAAACTTACCAAGAAAAGAACTCCAGGCTGAGTAAAAGTTAACCGAATTAAAGCGAAAGTTAAAGTTCTGCGTATTCCCTCACACATCAGCTATTTTTATATTTCAGAGGAATTTTCATTACGCATGCAAATTATTTTATTAAAGTTCCATTGAAAAGAAAAAAAGGAAAATATATATAAGAACGAGTTAAGTTACAATAAAAAAAGTATTCGATAAACTTTTTCAACGCGCTGCATTCGAATACCCTAGGGAAATTAACATAATTTTGCATACATTTTTATCAGGCAAAAGCAGCGAAAAGAAAGTTGAAAAAAAAGAAAAGAAATGGTTAACCCATAACCCATGCTGGCAGAGGGATCTCTTCGAGGCGAAATTGCCACGTAGTCTTAATCTAAACTGCTGATATACATCGTCCGGAATATGTAACAAGTTAAAGGCAAACAACAGGCGACAATACCCGCTCCCAGAGCTTTTCCAAACATCCCAGCCCGCCATTTGAGCCTCGTCCCTTGAGCGTGGCTCAGAACACAGGACGAATACTGAAGCTCATGTAAAGGATGTGAAGAAAAAAACAAAGCATTTTTAGAAATTCGTTGCGATTAAGAAATACCATAGATTTGAATTTTGTGGAATTTAGTTATAGAAGTAAATAAGTTCTAGCATTAAAAGTAATAATTTGATATAGAATTTGCAATTGTTCTTGAAAAAACTCTACTAGAGAGGTCTTAGAAGCTATTTACGTTAGTCTTACTTAAGCTTCAGGACATTCAGAGTTATATTTTCCTAATTAAGACTTATAAATCTTACTTCTCTTCATAAAATCCAAAGGCAAACACCTCGAAAATACAGGGTATGACAAGTAAAAAACGAAAGGAAGTAAAAAACGGTTTGCAAACGTCGCCATTTGCATAACAAATACAGTCAGTAACTGAATCAACACACACACACACATACACCCACTGAAAGGACAGCCATCTAGACCCCGTGTGTCCTTGCAGCCATTAAAAATGCCAGCATATGTAGGGTGGCTGGGTAAGGGTTAACAAGTGCAGTCAGTGGGTTAAAAAAAGGACCCAAGCGCCAAGTAAGGTCTGTCCTTTGTGCATGACTGACTGAGAGACTGAGAGACTGAGTGACTGAGTGACTGAGAAACTGTGTGACTGACTACCTGACCAACTGGCTGACTGATCCATAAATGTTTGCCGGAGCCAAAGAAAACGCAAACAAGAAAACAAACAAACACAAAAGAAAATGCGAATGAAAAACTTTCTCTCAACAGTTGAATGAAAGCGAAATGAAAAATATATATTCCTTTATGCTCAGAAATTGCCTTAGGGGGAATATACCTGAAAGGGAATTTCCAGTCTGGCAGGATAGCAAAATAATTTAAGGTTTTGCAGCAACAGAATTTAAACATTAATAAATTAAAATAGTTGTATCCGAGAAATAAGATTAAAATGCATTATCCTTTTAAATCCATTTAAATCGTCTCAATTGTATTCTGCAAAAAAAAAAGGATATTTACTTTACTATTCATTACAAACGGTGTTTTTTTGATTTCTTTAAACTTTTAATGCGTGTTGTTTTCTGGTTCTATGCAAATGAGATTTTTTATTGTCCTATAAATAGTTAAAGGACTCCAGCGTTGTCCATATCTCCAAGGACCTTCTGCCCTTCAAAATAAGCCCTTTAATAATTTATTCGAGAGTAGGGGAGGAATTTCATATGCACGCGTGCGTTGGAAAAGGCGAAAGTTGCTCTGATGAGCAACCAAAGTTCACTATTAATATTAATGCCTAGGAAATTGTCAGACGTCAGCAATAAAATATTAATTAACGCCTTATTAAATATGTTTACAACAGCTATTTCAATTACAATGGCTTGTAAGTGAAATGTATTGTTCGCGTATTGATTCCCACATTGTTTGCTTGTCTGCTTAATGAACAAAATTAATTTAAATCCGTATAAATTATGAATGCAAATGCATTAAGCTGTCTGTAATCAGGGCCATCCGAAGTTTATTAATTACTTTTTTTCGCTGGGTCATATCACTCAAACGAAACTTTATTTAATTGCATACGTTAAAAGTAATAATGTGTGTTTTATTAATTGCAGCCAAGAGGCCGCCGGTGGAGGAGACTGCATCCTTCCTTCAGAGCCTGATCGCCTCCCACGGACCCAATTACCTGGAGAAGCTGTTCGGTAGCAAGGCACGTGACGCCCTCTCACCCCTGGGCGGAGTGGACAAGGTCGCCATCGCTCTGAGCGAATCGCAAACGATTGAGGACTTTGGCGCTGCCCTCCATCTAATGAGGTGAGTGCCCCAAACCATCCACTTTCACTGCATCACAAGCTGTGGCAAAATGTGTGCACTGGGGGAATAATGTTAAATAATATAATAATATTATAATAATTATATAATAATAATATCATAATAATAATTATAATAAAATAATAACATACTATTATAATAATATTTAATATTATTAGTATACTAATTAGTCTATACGAAAATTTCATATTTCTATTTAATTTATTTATGGACTACGTGTGCAGATTTATAAGAACATGCTGTATTTCTAATAATAATGATAATAAAAGCTTAATAATAATATAGCTGAAATTTGTCTAGATTTATATTATATATATATTTTTTATTGCACATGTAAATATAGATATTGAATAATCAAAATTTTATTACTTTAAGATCATAAACTCTTAGTTAATACTTTTGTAATATTTAAACCTTTCTACAGATCAAAAACCTTTAGTAATGTAATTTATAATATTAAAACCTTACTCTGCTAATTTAATATAATTAAATATTGTATTCATATATTTAGTTTAAAGTCTGCTGTCTCAGTATACAAACATTTTCTCTGAGTGCATTGCTCTGGGGTGCAATTTATGTGCTTGGGTTGGTTCTTTGGCTGCCACAAAATCCTAAAGAGAAATTATTTCCCCTTTTTTTTGTCAACGGCTTTTCGTGCAGAAAATATAATTTTAATCCAGGTTCTAAGTTTATATAAATAATGAAAGCTCTTTAAGAACCAACTTGGCATTGCTCCGGGCTATTTTCACATTGTTGGGGAAAATCCTTTTATTCGGGAAAAACTATAAAAAGGGGGAAAGTCCAGAGGCAAGCCGGTTCCTTTTTAACTCACCCTTTCGCTCGCCCAGGACCTTTGTCCTTGTCCTTGTCCCTTGAATTATCTCTGAATCTGCTTATGTGTGTGCGTGTGTATTTCTGTGTGTATGTGTGTGTGCTTTTCGAGTCCTTTTCTCTGCACAGCTATTTTAGTAGCTGCAGGAACAATAACATTTGCTGCTCAAGGGTTCAAGGCAACCGCACACAAACAAACGTGTGTGTGTCATGAAATTTTAAAATATTTCATTCATATTTATCATATTTCCCTACTTTTTTGGCTTTATTTTATGAACAGCATCTTTATGGGCTTCTGGTGCTCCTTTTGCATAATATTTGTTTTGCTCGTCCTAAGTAAACGAAAATATTTCTCTCTGCTTAATGAATTAAATTATTAAATGGAAAGGACATAAATGGAAACTTTAGGGACATGATTTAATAGCAAGCACATATAATAAAACTGTGTATTTAGGGTTAGTTTAAGAAGATTTTATTATTTAAAAGAGATTTTATTTGTGTACAAAAAAAATCAACTACTTTATTAGCACAAAACATTTGAAGTATTTCTTTGCTTAGCTAAATTATCATAAATCACTATTATTTAAACAATAATCCCTAAGGCTTTGATATATATTTAAAAATAAAATCATTGACTAGATGCTTTATCCTTTCGATAAGGTTTTCCCAGACACATACACATACGTTTTCCCAAGCTGCCTTAATTGCATTACTCCCTCTCCATGGCAGCCTCCAGGCGGCCTTCGCCGGCAACTTGCTCATGCTACAATTTCCAAGATAAACAAAGGCACAAAATTAATTAACAAAAATAACAACAAGCTAACTGAACACAGACGAGGGAGATGGCCAAATATAAACACACACACCAACACACGAAATAACATGAAAGAAAAATTTTCATTAAATTAGTACAACAAAAACTAACCACAAAAATGGAGCCGCAAGGTGAGAGGTTGGAGTGGCAATAATAATAATCATAAAATTGTGGGCCATGCAGGCACAGGATCTCAACATGCGGGACAGACAAAGGACACGAAAATATTTGCCTTCACGCACATGTTGATAAATTAGCAAAACACCCAAAAGGAACAAAAAAAAAAAAAAAAAAAAGAATAAGTTTCAGGGAAATGGGGGTCAGGAGAAAATGTGAGAGGGCGCTGTGTGTCTGGCTGAGCTGGAAATTTACACAATTTCATCAAGGCAATTAATCGCCCAAGTGTCATAATGTCATTCTACCCGGCTCAAGACTCTATTCGAGCGACGGGAGACGGGTCGGAATTGAATGGATGTACTCGAACCACAAGACACGCACAAATGTTATTAATGTGTATTTTGCACTCTTGTTTTTCCAACCCAACTAAACAGAGAGAAAAATTGCAGAATTTTCAGTGTAATTAAAAGTTTTTTCCTTCTCATAATATATATGTTTTGTATACAGAATGAATCCTGCGGACCGTCTAACTTGAATTCCAAAGTTATATATTTTATCTATTAGCAAGTCTTGAAGTTGGATTAAGTATTTAACTGGCAGTTATTTTAAATATAATTTAAATGTGATGGTTATGGGTATCCCTTTGACTATTTCTCGTTAAGCTGATTTGGCAAAGAGACAATTTCTGGGGCTAACATAAATAGGGATCTGATCTGAACTCTCTGTCAAGTCTTTTTCGGGGCCGGCAAAATTAAAGATGATTTCATAAGATCAAGAATAAAATATAATCAAAACAGTAGAAGTGCTAATACTTTTTTAGCGAAATCAGTTTTAACCTATGATTTGTTTTTTCGTTAACATAAATTACATTTTTGACAGGTCGATTATAATTTTTAACAAGTTAAATAGTTTTTCACCTTTTCGAAGAAATGCTTTTTGTGGAGCTTAGAAGAAACATTCCTAATATTTTTTATTTATTGTATAATTTATTATATACCTGATGTAATTCAAGATTTTTTATTTAATCTGCTATAGTAAACACTTATTTTTTTCTGTGCACCTTTCCTTTCTGTTTTTCCCACTCACTTTACTAATTATGCTGATGATAATGAAGTTTATCTAGCAGCCGCAACAAGCTGAAAAATATATATGGGCACGGGTAAAGAGCAAAGTTGGGCGGTTTGGGGTCAAAGGACACCCCGGGATACAAGCCGCAGGAACAATAGCAAAAGCAACAACCCCACGTTACCTGCAGGGATTAATTAAGCAAAGCGTATAATTTGAGTCTCACCGCAGCAAAGCAACAACTTGTCCCAGGGTGTTTGTGTGTGTGCCAATGTGGGTTTGGTGTGTTAAAGGAGCTTTTGGCTTATTTTTTGAGTTAACAGTGGGTTATATAATGATGAAATTAAGTTTAAAGATAAGAAAAATAACTTAAAAATCAGTATTTACTATAGTGTAGATATTTATTTGATTGTAAATATTTATTATAATTTGAATATATATTTTTTTAAAGTGGCCTATTACTTGAGTTAACAGTGGGATAAATAGAATTTATATTTAATTAAAAAGCAAGAAAAATAACTTAAGAATAAGTATTTACTGTTGTGTAGATATTTACTATTTTATATATATTTTTTTTTATAATTTAAACATATAGTTCTTTATGTTATATGGATAGAAAGCGGACTTCAAATTCCCAAGTACAAATTCAACTACACTTCGTTTCATAACCACACTAAATTTTGAGAGAGATCCTAAACAAAACTATTAGATGAAATATGTTTCTTTGCGAGTAAATTAAATGATTTTATTTTATAAGCTTGCTGTTTGCCTTGGACCAAATATATATAGTTTTATATTAAATTATATTAAATATTATATTATTTTATATATATGTATAAATTAATTAAAGTCTTAAATATTATAATATATAAATTACCACTGTTTACTGGCTATTTTCCTCCACGGAACTATTGCCAGCTTAAAGCCACTTTGAACCCCAAGTCTTTCCAGCTCTTTGCACTTTCCTGGGGCTTTAGTCATTTGGCAAAGGAAAACTTTATTAAAGTTTGGCCATTACTCACAGAACAAACCTGAAAATGAAATCCAACTAATTCCGTCTTATTTTTCTGCATCTTATTTCACAGATCGGACTTGGAACACTTGCGCTCGGTTTTCATGGCTGTGGAGAACGGGGATCTCGGGATGTTAAAGTCATTGGGCATCAAGGACTCGGAACTGGGCGATGTGAAGTTCTTCTTGGAGAAGCTGGTCAATACCGGCTTCCTCGACTGAGTAGCGCCAGATCCGGCTTCTGGATTTTATTACGCACACGCACAACCCATCAATCCTAATTTCTATTCGTATTTGGGCACGCCCTATGATAATTATAATTATTAAATGCGAATCTCACCAACAGACAGACACACACCACACACGTATCTACACTCATCGTTCCGTTACAGAAAACACACATTACACCCATTTCCAATCATTTCAGCCAGAAGATATTTTCTCAAACTCTATTTTTGAGTATAATTTAACCTTTTTGCTTTCGAAAACCTCTTATTAAATATTTATTTATTTTATTTTCTGTTTCCAAAAAAACACTTTTATAAAAAACAAAAATCATGCTAACAAAACTGAAAAAAAAATTGCAAAACACCACGAAAAAGCTACAAAAAAAAATATATAGACGCGAAGAGAACATAAATATGCAAAGAAACCCAAAATTTCGATCACAAATCGGCTTCTCTACATCAAAAATAAATATATATACAAATATCTCAAGCTTTCTCCCAACTTTCTGCGCTCTTTCTTAAACTTTCTTTATGCGTTTCGTTCCTATCGCGATCTATATTTATTTTGAGAAAATCAATGCGCAAATTTCAGATCATTGCAAAAACTTCATAAGAAAAAATGAAATAATAAAATGTGGAAGCAGGATCGTTTGGCAAAATACAAAAAAGAAAAGAAAAAATAAAAACAAAAATAACAAAAAAAAAATGAACAAATTTATCAATGTTTATATAAAAAACTTTTTTCTGAAGCATATATATGTATACAGATATTAAACAATTTTTATTGATGTATATGTAAAGTGTTTCAAGGCTTCTTAGATCCGTCACTTATGGTATTCACAACAAAAGTCCCTAAAAAATTAATGCAAAACCGCAACCGAGGCTATCAGTAAAGAACCTTCCAACAATTTTCTTATGTACTAACCCTAAGTACTCTTTATCTCCTTTCGATATCCGTCTATGAATTGTATATTACAAAATATTACATTTGTTTATGTTTTTTTGTGAGTAAAATAAGCAAGAGCCCTGCAGGCTGCAGCTATTTATCTTTCCAGTAGAACCAAAAATGTTTAGTAAAAAAATAAAAATAATAAGTAAAAAATGAATAAACTAGATGCACAATATCACAGCTTCCCTGTCGAGCTACTGTGCAGGATATGAAAATGGCTCTGAGTTGCATAATTCACAAAATGTTTTGAATGTCTAAGCGAAAATATCTATCTCGATCATTCAGAGGGATTTCAAATACACACATATATATATATATATATATTCCAAGGAATAATTATAAAGCCTAACCTTAATTTGAATATAATACACACAAACTTACTCAACTCTCAATATATATATATATATTTCTTAGAAAGAAAGAACGAAATGAAAACACACACAAAAGCAAGTTGTAACCAAAATGAGATTCTTACGTTTTGAGGGCCAGTTTTAAAATTGCCAAAGAACTAAAACTGACCCAAACAATTTGGAATAACATCTAAGCAAAACCAAAAATTGGCCCTCAAAACACAAAAACACATCTTACTATTAGCGAGTCTAAGTCTCTAATTCAAACAATTATCAAATGGAGCACGGAATTGTTGAGCAGATAGCGTGACAAGTAACTAAACGAGGAAAAGTGAAAACCCAACGTTGAAGGAAAATTCTTAAAATTAAACCAAAAATTTAATGGAGTTATAAGTACCTTGAATTAGCTGATAGATCATACAACAACTACAGCAAACACGTAAACTACAATTATTTATTTAGAAGAAAAAAAACGAACAAAAAAAAGAAAGAAAAACTTTTATCTATATAGTTGTCTATTTAAAATATATTTATGAATAAATGTTTAAAGAAACTAAAACAAGTCAAGAGTAATATTAAATGAATGATAATGAACAGAAACTGATCCATTGAACTATATATAATGTATATGTATCTGACGAGTAGGAGAGGATGTGAGGAACGCCCAGTGTAAATAAGGAGAACAAACTACGAATTCCATAATCGATGCAAATGAATAAGGATAAACCCAAAAAATATTACAACAAACAACAAAGTGATAATTGGTTTTATTTTTGGGTTCCACAAACTGTTATTTGAGATACTTTAAATATCAAAAAAACATTTAAAAAACGAACAAAAAAAATGTCCCTTTCTTTGTGAATATTTTTTAAAAATATTATATACAAAAACCTATATACAAAGCATGAACATTTTTTAATCTTAAGCCACTGAACTTATATCGCATACATATCAGCAGAACTCTTGTTAAATAAGGAGGAAAATCTGCAAAAAAAAAGTTACAAGAACACGAGAATCTATCAAATACAAAATATATGCAACATATCAATTACCAAAACAAAAAACATATCAAATATGAAGCGCGAAAAGAAAGTTGAAATCAAAGAGAACCCACTCTAGTAAAGTTAAGCGAATTATATAAATATATATTTATGAGAAAACACACTAAAGGAAATTTTAAAAAACGTTTTACAAATCCTATTTATCATAACTATTTATTTATGTTTCAGTTTAAATTATTCCAACTTGTTACTTGTTTCAGGGTTTTAATACCAAAACTGACCCATTGAACCATTAAAATGCTGAAACAATTTAACAATCAGAAACCTTCAAATATTACGAATACAAAACAAAAATGCTTGGTCATATTAAACTTTTTTATTTTAATTTATTAATATTATTTTTAAAATGACCCCCGTTCCCATTTAAGTTGCTATACAAAATAGAGAAAGAACGTAAGAAAACTATCAAAACCACCAGAACAAAATACACAAGAAATAGTTGAACTATATATTTAAATAAAAACTAGTAAACGAAACATATCAGTTACCTAAATCGTAGCAGACAAAATACTCCAGCAAACAAGAGACAAATATCTCTTCAAAAATCATACAAAAAAATACTATACAAAATTATATGCAATACATTTAATGTTTGAATTAAATACAGATGAACAAATTCGAGTTTTATGATGAAAAATCACACGAGAAACGAAAAACAAAAAAAACTAAATCTATGTGTAAATGAAATTACAATTAGAATTGCAAAATAACCCATAGAAACAAGAGATGAAAACTAAATTAAATACAATTTTTAACATTCCAATGATGCTATTTCTTTGGTGTGCTGTTTTAAAAACAATTTAATGTGTGCTTTAATGGGTGGGGAAATGGGGAGTTTTGTAAGGTTATAGGAGGTAAGGTAAGGTTTTATATTTTATTGAGGAAATCATTTTAATTTAATTTGTAGGTGGTATTTATAATGTATTAGATCCTTAACTGAACAATTTTAATGCATACATATCAGTCTAATGAGTTCATTAATTAAAGGAATTCCAGACGGACGACAGTTGGGAGCTATCTCAAAGCAAGTTCTACCTGAGCGATAAGATATATGTGTGTCTCTCCCTCGCACTCCCACCTAGAAAGAACTTCCCTCTAATTACTTTCGCTGAGAGAGAGTGAGAACGGAGATAGCTCATTCTCTCAGTGGAAATAAAAGCGTATATTTTTATACCCTATATTCTTAAAATTAAAAAGAGTGGTATCAGGTCTTATAAATATAAAAATTTAATCTTTATCATGAAACTTTAATTTTTTTAAACTTTGTTTAGATCTAAACGGAATAAGGATAAATAATAATAAGTTCAGGAATTAATTTAATTGTCTCAAAATTGATTTCTTACTAGTAATACATGAAAAATAGAAATGGCAGATTTATCAAAGAAACTACATTTTAAACGACAGTTAATAAGTTCTTTAAAGAAATGTTTTCCTTATGAGATGTATCGACTTATTTATGATCAATTTATAGTTCTTATAGTTACTTATAGGTTTTCTAATTACCATTTTATTATTTATTTATATTTTTTATACATCTCTCTTTTGCCTAATCACTTTTATATAATTTCTGTAAGTAATTAAATTTGTACGAGGTATCCCCTAGTTGATAGTATCTTTTCTAGACTTCCTACTTGTTATACTACTTTAAATTCTAATCAGCCTTTAGATTTGTTTGTTGTTTTTGATAGCCTCCGTAGTATTTGCTCTTGATTAGCTGAGAACGGGGAGCGTCGGCGAAAACTCCCGGCTCACCTTAGTCGTGTTTAAATCGAAAGCGCATGCGGTTGTCGGTGCTATCAGTTTTCGAGCCTCCATTATCGGTGCTAGCTTAAGGTGTCATTAAATCTCTCAAGTGTTACGGCTTAACTAATATTGCAGATTGCATTTTATGTATTAAAAGTATATTCTGCAATATACTTATATTTGGAAAATATATAGAAGTCAGTGAATATTTATTGCTGCCTAAGAGTATGCAACAGTGTCAAGTGTAATCTTGTGATCTAATCAATTCAATATAAATTTCGATCGAAAATAATGCATGATCCCAGCGATTATGATTCCGTGTACAGTGAGGATGATTTTCTGGACACCGTCCGTGGAGCTGAGACTCCTCCGTTGATGAACTACGAGGAATTCCGGGTGAAGACGATGGGTAAGAGTCTGGTTTTTTCTGTGCACGCCATGGCCGAATTATTTCTGTCTTATCTTTTGTGTTTGTTATGGGCTTTAAAATGCGAACCCATTTTTGATATGAGCCTCTTGATAAAGTGTCTCTGGGGCGGTACTTTTTGCATATACGGGAAAAGAAAATTGAATATGGAATGGAAATAGAAGGTGGATACTAAATTTATTATTGGAAATTTCTTGAAAGAAATGTATTATTAAAAAAATGCAAATTTGTTAACGCCTATTTTAAGAAGTACGAAATATAGGTAGCATAAAATATATAGTGCTACAAAAGAATTTTTCAACAAAATTCTAATCGTGTACCAATTTTGGGATATAACAAATTAGAACTGTTTATAAAAATACACATATTTAAAAAAAGTTTTTTAATATTTCGGCACCAGCTAAAAATTTTAAGGGAGTATTGTTATATGTATAGTATTCTTTGTAGTAGTAGTATTTGTTGTTTTTTATCCAACATTCTTATAGATCTCAGCGCACAAAATTAATTCGTAGGGTAAGGTCAAAATTTCGGTCCCAAAAGATGGTTTAATAAATTAATATACTAATACTGTTGTAAAAATTAATAATAATAAATTATTAATATAAGTAATTATCCCTCATAAGGTTCCGTGAAGAATTAAATTTTATTCGACATTTAAAAAAAATGTGTTTTTGTTGGAAGATATGTACATAAGTCTATAAGATGTTTTCAAAATATATTTATACAAATAAAAATTACATAATATTAACAATAATCTATTTAAATATGGCTAACTTTATTAACTTTAATAATCAACTTTATTAATTTAGAGTTATTTAAAGCTAGGCAATACAATTTTTTTACTTAAGTATCTTGTCTTCTCATTTAAAATTTTATTTTTTTGAGATTTAATTTTTCCATCTGAATACCATTCTCAGCATGGCATACTTTTTAAAATCATTATTTGTATGGTAAACATTATTTGAGTATATAATTTTTTATATTTTACTCAAACAGGCAGGTTATTTTATAACTCAATTGGGGTGGTTTTTTATTCAAATATTTTTATAGGAAGAGAGGCTCTTATTGGAACTCTCAGAGAGAGTGCACAAAGAGCGAAAAGCTGAGCGCCAACCACTTGTTTCGTTTCCACCCGTTCCAGTCGAATAGATCGGCAGCTTGTGTTGCCCACACTTTGATTCGCTAAATAGCCAAATAGCTATTGAATTAGCAGAAAATAAATTACATAAATTACTACATAAATATAATATATATTATATAAAAAATAAATTTAAAGGACATTAAAAGTTTATTGTTATATTTCCTTTTTTAGGATTGGTCTATATTTAATAAATCATTTATTAACATAATTATTACTCTATTGAAAATCAATTTCAGTTGTCTGAAAATCATGTTTATAAATGCCTTTTTCGTCTATTATGATTGTATAACGTAGTCAAGAAAAATAAAGTTAAATTCCTGTTTATATATTTAATTTAAAAAAAACCCGCTTGGCTGTTGTCAGCACTGGCCAAGAAAAAGCTAAATTGTCAGCACACTTGATTCCGCTGAGAGAAACGGTTGGTTTTGGAGCCATTCGATAAAAAACTCGCGATCGCAAACAACGTAGTCTTAAGCCGAGAATAAATAAAAATAGAAAAAAGAGGAATGCGAATGAAGCAAAGTGCAAAAGGTGGCTGGTAAAGTGCGTGTTCTAATAGTGGCCGAAAAAATGTAATTAGATCACAAAGTGTAAAGAAAGTAGCTCTCTGGTTGAGCAGAAAATAATGAAAAGCGTAAAAAGAGTTGACGCGCTGCCAGCAAGTTCAAGGTGTATGGCTTGTTCGCGTGTGTATGTGTGTGTGTGCAACAAGTTGTTTAAACAAAAGTGACGAAATACCAAACAAATTTAGTGGAAGTTTGCAGTGAAACGTTGTTACCGTGCAGCAGTTTATGTTTTGCCTTGGTTTTAAACTCTTTCAACTCTTTTTCTTTTTCACAAACACACACATACATATACATTCTACTGACTGATTCTTTGACTCACAAATTACCCACGACGCCGGCAGCGACGCCGACTGCGCAGCCGTGCGATCAACAAAACTGTTGTCTGTTCCCTTTGCCATATTCCATTTCTGGTTTTCGCTTTTCATGCCGCCTGTTCCGTTTGTTCCCAACGTTCCGCCCCAACCGGTGTTTGTTTTTTATAGAGAGCGTAAGGGAGAGAGAGAGCGAGAGGGGGTCTTAGAGAGCGGGAGAGCGCCACCTGTATCGTATCGCAGAGGAAATTGATAAAGAAAAACAAGAAAAAAAGGAAAACAATCAAAATAAGTAAACAACGCAGCTTGTTAAAACTTACAAATGGTGGGCAAACAAACAAGAAAACTCATTAAAACCTGGACGAAAATGTTAACGGTAGTTTCGTGACTCTTTCAGTTTCTCTCCTTTCCTCCCGTTTTCCATTGTTTATTTTGGTCGCTGCGCGTGCGCAAAAGTTGGAATTTCGGTGGGAAAATCCAAGCAAAGCGAAATGGGGAAAACCAAACAGAAGAAGAGCAAATTGCAGGTGTCAACTAAAGTTTTCGGCCTTCTCCAATTCCTTTTCAATTTTGTAGAATTTCTTGGCGCACCTTCGCTTTCAGCATTTCACGCGAATCATTACGAAACGAAGCAGCAAACAAAACAAAAGGTGCGAAAGTGGTAAAAAATAAATAACGTCATAATAAAAACGGAATGTAGTGTGATATCAGTTGTCATTCCACGAAGTTGATCAATCAAATCAAAGTCAAACCCAGCGAATTGTGCTCCATGTGATTCAACGAGAGTTTTATTTATTTTTAATACGATTCGACGCTTGAAGAGCATAAATTTATATGAATTGTGTTTGTGTTGTGATTTTAACTTTTATCGAAACGAAACGAAACGAATTCGCCATTGGGATTAACGATCAACGAATATGGAACCGGGAATTTTAATTGGTAAGATTGATATTTAATATTAAAATGAATGTAAATACATGGTTTTATATTCTTTTGACTAAAAACCAAGAAAAACTTTATTACATAAATAATTCAATTTTCAACATCTTTTGCTCAGATTTAAAATCCTGAAATGTTTTTATGAATAGTTTTAAATGAGCTTTTCACAAGGATCAATATAAATGATTATTCTTCTCAAGAAACTTGGTTTAATTGTTTATTATTCTTAATTGTATTCAATATGGCAATTTTTTTAATTTATTCCTACACATGCTGAGAGATCCACAATTAAAACTAAGCCATTAATGATACCCATTCTGCTCAGAAATTAACCCCATTGAGGGGAGAGATGCAATCATTTTGAGAGCTCAAAACTCGTGCCCCCATTTCACATCTCTGAAATAATTTCCATGCTTTCTTCAGCTGCAAGTCTGAATCGAAGACAAAAAGGCGGCCACATGTTGCTCTCAAAAACATATGGAAACACTGTAAAAAATAGCTTAAAATTTAAAGTTATCAGGGCAAAAAGATTATGGATTTTAGCCGTAAAAACTTAGATAGCTAATAGATTACGCTCATCTCTTAGGAATGCCAATGGCTCGATGGAAAGTCCATTTAAGGGCAACTCTGTTTCCAATAAATAAAAACTATTACAGTTTTCCGACAGTGTAGATCAAACAACAAACTGTTGGCACACCCCATTCACAACCACAGCTATTTACCCATGTAGATGGCCTTTGCTCATTTGGTTAAGCATTTAATGATCAGAAAAATACTAAGCCGGCTGTGTTCTCATGGCGAGGGGTGAAAATTCGAAGAGGAGATATGTACATATGATGGAACTGTGGGGAGCCCAGAGAGGGTGTGGTTCAGTAACCAGTGACAAATGCTCTCTGCGTAACCCGCGCTCAGCTAATGAGAAGCCAAACCGCCAACAGAGGAGGAGGAAAATTTGTGGAAAATGCGGCTGAAAAAGGGGGTATACGCCGGGGGGCGAACGTGGTGTCGTATTTTGTTGTTGGTGCTTGCGTGTAATTGAGACTCGATTTAGAGACGAACCGCACCAATTTGTGCCAGAAGTCGAGTGTGTGTGTGGGTTTTTCTAATCGGTAACAGAAGCAAAAAGTGCGGGTATATTCTATATACAAAAGGACAGATATTTTCCGATCGATATGAGGGGGTGAAAGTATTAAAATATCATATATAACTAATACATAATTAAATAAGATTTAAAATAGGTCAAAATGTTATATTTGAATCATCTTTTATTGCCTTAAAGGGCTTATAATATTCATTTGACACACTTGGTCAAAAACAACACCTTAATTTCTACAGAATTTTCATTGTGTTCTAAATATAACAAAGATATAATTATCTAAGAACATATAAAGCCCGCGAAATTCAGTTCTCGCTCGTTTTTGGAATCGAATTTCGAATTAAGTTGGAATCCGACAAATGTATCTATGACTGTCTCTGGTTTGTCTGCGGCTTTAAGCCGGCAAAGCCGCCAGTTTGGATCAACTCAACCAGCTGGGCTTGGAATGCGACAAAATGCGCATTTGCATTTGGCCACATATGTGTCGGTTTTTATTTGATTTTATTTCACCAGTTTTTTGTGCTTTTTCTTGACTCGAAATTGCTGATTTGAATCTGGAGCACACACTACCAAAATGCAAACACAACCAAGTCCCACACACATGAAGGAGTGAAAAAATGTGCACGTTCATAAAAAATTACTCCAACTACTGCTTGCAATTTGTTATTCTCGCCATTTTGGTCTTTTTTTGGTTGTTAGGTTAATGGGTTTTCATTTGTTTATTGCTTGATTGGATTTTGTAGCTCAACTGTTGGGGGAAAAACTGGAATGGTTTGGACTTAAACTTGGATACTTTTTTTTTTAGACAAGTAGAAGATACAAAACATCAAGTAAAATGTATGTTCTTTAAGCCTCTATTCTTGTAATAGGTTTAAAGCCATAGATTACTGAATATTTACCCCAAAACTATTAAGTTTATAAACTGCAATACTGCAAATTAATGTTTTATCCAAGTAAAAACTCATTGCTAATGGATCTAGCTACCCTCTAAGACCTATAACTTCTCATTCAATTATTTCTTTAGGCCATCAATCTATAAGCTCCGCCTCATTCCGATCTCAGATCGCTGACAAAGCCCACCCGCTGAAAATCGAATAATAAATTCAATTCATAACTCAAACTGTCTTATCATTGATCGATGTAGCGTGCCAGTGAAGAACCAGGCAAAGAGTTTATATGTTACAAACATATATATCTTATATATATATATATATAGGAAAAGAGAAAGGGCTGCAAGAGAGGCGTATTCAGTTGGATATATATTAACAGTACGTGTGTGTACACACGTCTATATGTCAAAATGGTAAACGATCAGTTGCAGTCGATGATTTGTAACGCCTCAATGCGTTTAAGCCGGCTTGAGGGAGAAAAAAAAAGATAGTGTGGCGAAAGGAGAGAGATGCAGATACCCAGCTTTTGGTCAAGTGAGTTAGCCAACATTTCACTCGACAATCCTCGTCTGACGTTTTCTGTTTTGTTTTTTTTTTGTTTCAGCGATGATTGGCTTTTCAGTTTTTACCTTATTGGTCAATAAAACTTTCTAATTAGTTATCGTTCACCTCAACTTGTTGTTGCTGTTATTGCTGTTATTGTGCGAGGGTGAGCTAGCAATGGCAAAATATTGATTAAACCCGGTTAACAGTTTGTGCCATGTTTATTTTTAGTAACATTCATTGTTTAACTACAAGTGGTTGCTCAGTGTTCAACAGCCTAGAGTGCACCTGAGTAGACAGTGCGTTTCGCAACCATAGGTCAGGGCATACTGTACCATCTCCAACAAATTCCTCGAATTTTCATTGACAATTCATTTTATCAGTATCCAAAATACGTGAATTTATCTAAACGTTTCTATTAAATTTTGATAATAAATAAGGTCGACCTTAAAAGTAACTTAGTTATCAATAGGCAAAAGCAGGCTCGATGATTGAGGGGGGATATCAGAAATCTCAGTTGAATAAATAATAAAGTTATATACTTTAAGGAATTTGGGAGATATTTGTTACGTAAAGTAAATTAATCAAGTCATAATCAAAATAGATTATTTAACAAAGTAACATATATATTTACGCTTTATTTGTTGCTATATTTACAAAAAGAAAAGTTAAGTTTTTAGTTTGAAGCATGACCAAGTTTTGCTGAAAAATAATAACAACGATGTTAACCATTTTTTAAAGCAGATTCTCTGATATATATAAATATATACATATATACATATAGCAAATTCCTCTGCACTGTAGATATGACACGTTCTGATAACAATTGTCTTAACAAAAAACTTCGTCGGCAGGCTGTGTACACCTGTAACTGATAAAAAAGAAAATTGCCAGCCATTGCTCACTTGCTGCCAACAATAAATGAGAGTAATGGAAGCGTAAGATGAGCATCCAAATGTAAATAAATAAATCGTTAAGCTCACTGCTGATAAACAAACATTTTACTAAAGCTGAATCCGCCTGTCGCGGACCATCACATGCAGGGAATTCAATTAAAATGCCAACAGGAATAAGAACAACAAACAACCATCAGTTAATTGGCAGGAATAAAATGAAGCGAGTGGCATTTACAAACTATCTGTATTTTCCACACGAGTGTGTGAGTGTGCGTGTGTATGTCCGGTCATTATTTGTCCAATAATTTCCAGCAACGAATCGGTACATACATACATATGTATAAATGAATAACACATGACTCGAATGCTGCCAATTCTCACGCTCCGAGAGGAGGAAAAATACACATACTTAAGCATCTATCCATAATGGCGGGTCCAAAGACCCACAGGCTTTCACTCACTCACAACATATTCGTTCATAAAAATAATAACAAGGAAGCCATCTCGTTTTGAAGTAGGAGAAACAAAAAAAACATACAGGAGGCAGGATCAAGTACTTGAGGCAATTGAAGCGGCATTCAAGTTAAGTGAGCTTTAATAAGCCCTAAGAGAAATAAGATGTAAGGTAAAGTGAATGGCAAGAAATACAAGCTCATTTTTAAAATCACAATGAAAAGCCCCTTGGGCGGAGTTTTCCCTGCTAATGGGAATGTCTTAACGAAAGCCACACTTGTTTGGAAAACTACATACCGGTATTGAAAAATATACAATTTAGAGAAAACACATTTTAAAACAATAAATTGGGTTTTCTTTTGATTTTTATTTAAATAATGCATTAAAGAAATATTTTTTTTTACCATTTAATGTAAGAACAACTAACATTTACATAAATTAGGAAAGGCTTTGGCAATCAATGTTCATAAATCTTTTTAAGTATCTACACATTTGCCTGTTTAATGTAATTTTTAGTGAACCGAGAACATAATTTAAATGTATGTACTTAATGCAATTGAAACCTCATTTAAAGCCTATATACAATACCTTTTCACCGTCTTTAAACGACACCTTTCAAGAATTCAACTGTAAGACCGAGTTTATAAACCAGTTTAAGACAGTAAACAATAATCACCACAGGGAATTGAGAATTTGTCAACCGTAATGACGATGCAAGCCTTGTTGGTGCTGCTTAACTTGCAATTAATTTCTGAATGAATGAATTTCGCGATAAGTAAATTCAATTATCCGTAACATTAATGAATGCGTAAAATTTAAGCAGCAAACGGCGGCGGCACTCAAACCGGTGGCGGTTAAGTGATTTTGTAATCAATTTTCAAGCAAAAGTGGGCAGTCAGCAGGTGAACAAGAGACTTGGCCAAGAGACGCCGAAAAAATAAAACTTAATAAGGCGTAAATCGTTTTTAGTGTGGGCTAAGAGATATGGCTAAGTAATTTCATAAATATTTATAGATAAGTGACGGCCAGTGTCTGCAATATTGTGTAAGTGAGACAACTGAGCAGGAGGTTAAGGAAAAATCAAAGTCTGTGGAGTTTATTGAGGGAAAACTTTTAAATTTAAAGACTATTAGGAAGTTTTAAAAATTTAACTGCTTTATGAAAATTATAATAACAAAAGGTTGTATAAAAAGTATGAGTAAAAAGTGTTTGCTTGAATTTACCATGACACCATTTAAGCCAAACTAATTAATCATTAATATTTTAAACCCGACTTTATCAACACCCATAAACACTTTGGCTAAGAGCAGACCATCCGGCTATAGCCGGCGGAAGCGTCAAAATAGTGTTGACCAAGCTGAAGCAAAACAACAACAGCTCTGAAATGGGAAAATATGAAAAACAAAAATGAATTAAAACTTCCGCTTGCAGTTCGGTGTCTACAAATAAAAACAGCAACAAAATTGTGGGGGCGTTGATAGAGAGACGGTGAGGGAGAGGGAAGAAGGGGGAGATGGCCAGGTATTGTGGCCTTTTTTTGTTGCCCTGTCTCCCACATTGATAAAGCCTTTGGTAAGAAACTCACTCTCAAAGTGTCGGACATGCTGGTGTTTGCCAGAGGCGTTCGCTTGTTGCTGGAACAGGTTTTCCCAGGCTTTTACCCACCCCCCCAAAACCTCTCGAAAAAAAAAACAAAAATTCCTCTCTGCTTTGCATATATACGTAGAGTTTTTGGGCCATTGTAAATGCACCGGGCTTATTCTAATTTATGCGGGCCCAAAGTTTTTGTTCAAAAAATGTTCACTCGAACGATGCATTTAATTCTCGTTTCTGGCCTTAAAGTGTGTCTTAATTATGGCGTTTGGTATTTGAGGAATCCATAAACACTTTCCAGACGAGGCGTAAAATGTGAAAATAAATATAAAGATTAGCGCCATGTGATACATATAGTAATTGAGTGATTTTATTTAAGTAAGAGGTGTTTTATTTATTTTCGTTATGACTTTTCTATACACTTTCCTCTTTTATATAAGAATTTGTGAAGCTTAGAGTTTGGATTAAGTACCATACATTTTTATAACGCCATTTAACATTATTCAAAGAATAAAAAGCCTGCAAGGAGCTATTTCTATTAAAATAAACGTCACTTCCTCTACTCCAACTTGGGGAGCAAAAACTATTTGTATGAAAAGTTTTCCAGTTTCTCAATCAACAACTGAATAAAACATTATTCATTTGAAATTTCGGATTTGTTTTACTTCAATTCCGGCAAAACTCGATTGGAACACATAACTATTAAGCCAAAAAGCTGTTAAAATAAAATGTGCACCAGCACACAAACGATCATAATAATAGGAACAAATTTCAATGTAAAATTTAGCATGAAAAATCTATGGTTTATGTTACTGATTGAATTTTAACAATATTTATATAAAGGTTACTATCTCTATATAAATACAGCAGAGAAAGCGTTGTCCTTGCTTACAAAGTTATATGAAATCAGTTTTTAACCATATAGAACCATGACCTTATAGTAAATATTTAACACATTAGTTTCAATGTAAACCTATTATTATGATCCAATCTGTACATCTATATGTTTTGCAATAAGAACACAAAATGAAAAGCAATCGAAAAATTAAGGGAAAGGCACCGCACTATACACTCTTACGTATTGTACAAAAGTTCAGGCTCCAATCTAAATGCATGTCACATGCAATGAAACGTCGTAAGAAGTCACGTTCCAAGCCATACAAAAGTCGCCGGTAATCGAACTCAGTTTAATAATAGAAAGAAAAAACAAACAAATACTGGGAATTTGCTCGATATTTGTGACTGCGAGCAGAATGTTTGTCGCATAGCGATTGACAAAGTCTAAATTTCCCATAAGGCCTGTAAAACCATACAATTAAATTTTTCGCCTCCCTCACGGCCCAAAAAGAAAGCTTAAAATTTCCATTATAAAATCATGACAACGAAAACCCATCCAACCATAGGGGAGTGCAGAACATTTTGGTGGAGGCGATGTTATGGGCTTGGCTGTAAAGCGGAGCCAGATGGTGAAAATGTCTCATTTGCTTTTACATTTGTTACATTTTTAATTTTAGAAATTCCTTTTTAAATTCTTGTCATTTTATAAAAAGTAATTACTTCTATATGTTATTAATAAGGCAGAAGTTTGTCACGTAATTTAATAGACATTTCTGACCCTATTATGTATATAATACAAATCTTTCTTCTTATTTTTATATAATCAGAACTAATGGACTGTAAATATAGTTTGATATTTTTAATTTCCACTATATAGTATGACTTAATGCCATCATATTTCACTCGAAATCAGTGCCCAAGTATTATAGTAAAATTTAAATACGATTTGAAAGTACTATCCCACCCATTTAGATGTTCACCCGAATGGAACGCCTTGGCCCCTTCATTTTACTAGCAAAAGGCGTAACGTAATGTTTGCTTTTCTGGGTTCCGTTCCTTCTATTTCGAGACTGATAAGAGGTGGAACTACACACACTATATTGCTTAGCTTATCAATTTCGTGGCCGCCGATGAGAGTTCCTTCACCTCTTCTCCATGTTACTTGACACACATGCCGGGAAAACAAATAAATATTTGCTCAATGGCGCTATTGCTGTTTGTATCTCCAGTGCGTGTTTGGGTGCGTATATAGGTACATATATGTATATTCGTATATGTATATAGATTCAAAAACCGAGGAGTAGAGCTGTCTGTTGACCCACAATAAATGAGGGATCGAGCAGTTGGCGGCACAAGCCAAAACGGGCTTCCAATAATAAACAGACCGAGCAAAGTAGAGGCCAGTCCACGCCCCATTCCCTTCCCTTCGCTTTGCTTACATAAATAATTTTTTGTTTTCATTGCAACCGATACGGGTCATGCTTCGGAATGATAACAATAAAAATCCATAAAAAAATTAAACAATAATAAGAAAGGGTGCTGGTTTGGGGCATTGAAGTTTCGCCAACATTGCAAATTTTTTACCAATTAAATTTTTCAATACAAATAAGTCAAGGAATAAAATCAAATAAAACAACAATAAATGTGGTTTAGCTACATTTCCATTTTCAAAGGTAAAAACCCATTTTATCAATAAATGTTTATAACTAACATTTTACATTTATCTTGATGCATTTGAAAGGAAAAAATATTGTAAGGATAGAGATTTATGAAATAATTTCTTAAATATTAATCCCTTAAATATTAAATAAAATTGCAGACTTTGATTTAGAATTAGTTTCCAAAAATGGCTCACTAATTAGACAATTTATTTTTATTACGTGCTGCATAACAAGTATTTAATAGGCTTGCTAAATAAAACAAACTGCAAAATGATTTTGTCACGTAGCCATTACTATAAAAGAAAAGACATTGAGAAAATATTCAAATTAAATTAAAATAATAAAAATTATTAAATTTTCAGATATTCGTGTTGAATTCTCTATAATGTAATCTAAATCAACGTGAATCTTAACTATAGTTCTTTAAAGTATAAATTATCAAATTATTCAAGTAAAATTCTCTAAAACCTGTAGTTCACATACGCAACAAAAAATGTTTTAAAAAGTATTACTCACACGTGATTTTAAAAGTATATGTTTTATATAGCAGACCCCCAATAACTATATTATTCATGTATTGTTTTGGATTAGCTGAAACTCTATTATTTGCAAACTAAATTGGATATTTCAAGCTTAATAATTGGCTTTCAGCGGACTGTCAATAAATCAACGAGCATGTTCGACAAACTTTTCACACTCCATGGAGCCAACTTTCATCTAACATTAAAACATTTCGACGCACACACAAAAGCACAATAGAGCTGCCAAAAGAATAATGCCACAAAACAACTTTATATGATGACAGGAATAGACAGACAAATAAAATAAAAAAAATATAACGAAATTGTTTCGCTGCTCAACTGACAAAACGACTGGCATTCAATATATGTACATACAAACCTACATAAATTTATACATTTCCCTTACCGGCTTACGTATCATATCGAACTTTTGTTCTGCTCCTCTCGATTTACATACGGGGAGCTCCACAAACAAAAAGCTATAAAATATCAATTTATTGCTTTATAATTGAAGGCAATAAATGTTTGTAAAAATATTCAACGACATCGAAGACCGATCCAACTTTTTGTGGGCGGTTGCGGGTGTGAATCGAAAGGGGGCGGAGAAAGACGAACTGTAATGACATCAGTACATCATTCAGACAGTTGCTCCATTGGACACAATTCCCTTGAATTGAATTCAGCAGTTGGCACACAATATTTTTATTGTGCTTGGTTTTTCAATTTGCAATAAATTTGCGTCGAAACTTAACTATATTGAAATAATCAGAGATAGAACTAAAAATATATATAATAAAAATTCAACAAAAAAAAAAATATGAATTGCAAATTTTGTGTGATTGCTTTGCTTGCCAAGGTTATTTGTTGGTAACCCATAGTAGTAAATATTTGAAATTAATTAATTTATGTGTTTGACATAAGAGGTTTAAATCCGCATAAAACTATTTATGCAGCAATTTTTCATCTAATTATAATTGATTTTAAGCATGTTTAATCTGATGGTTTTCTAGTTATCTCAAGTTAAATATTTCATCTAATTTTGTGCAGTAATTTATAGCAATCTGATTTGATTCTGGAATGTGTCACTAATAAAGTTTTATAAATAATAAATGGTTTCTCATCACCTTGCAGATTATTCCATGCTTAAATTCTCTTTATATAAATTCTCGTTCATTGAAATAACTCAATTATGAAATATGTATGCACAGCTTGAGCCAAATTATTTATCCTTCATAAACTGTAAGGAAAAGTTTTCGTAAAAACTTTATGCAAAAGAAAAGCAATAACTATCATTAAAATAACAGTCTCTTTTGTTTTACCAATAAGTTAAATCGACTTGTTTTGCTTCCCATTGCCACAATAATGTAGAGGGGAAAGCCAAGAGAGGACTTTCAGTGAATTTGCCAGCATTGAAAGAGTTTTCCGGTGAAAAAACAATTTGCAAACAACTTTGGTAAAAACAAACAGAGCAGAAAAAATATAAGATGCTACCTAATAGCAGGCATTGGGCCAACAGTTTGAATGTGTATTATGGCATAAGAGGGGATAGGGGATAAAGTCATCATCACATACTCAGATGTATGCAACTTCCTAGTAAACAAAAAGTCAAGTTGAAGCTGCTTTTAAAATTGCAAGAGGTGGACTCTGATGAAATTGCAGTAATTGACACTGAAAAACACTGCTGTTGTTGTTTAAAGTCATGATAGGAGATGACGTCGGCGATAATGATGCTGCAGATCCAAGTTGATGATGTTGCAGTTATCCGGAGTATAGAAAACTATATACATATAATTGCAGACAGACCAATAGCATGCCTCAGAGGGGGAAAACCAACACTTTAAAGAGAGAATTTCATAATTTATGTTTTCTTTAAAGCATAGTTCATTGAGCCATTCCACTGGCTTTTTCCAGACCCGTCATTCTAGAGAGAGAGAGTATATAGTTAATTAATGCAAAGACTCTAAAGCTCAATTAATGAAATTTCATTTAATTATCAGCAGGCGGTCGTTTGGTCACCGAGAATTCCCAGAGAATTCGCATTTCACATCGACTTCGACGGCCCAATGTGTACGTGTCGCATCGTCAAGGACCATTAGAAGCAGGATCTATTCTGCTGGGTCCTTTGCATGGAACCCGCCCTCCTTTTAGGCCAACTACTTTACAGTTGGCCTCATTTGTGGGTCACATGCAACAGTTAGTCGTAACCAGGCGGCAGCATCGTGACTTGCCACATCGATCAATATTGTGTGTGTACGTTTTATTCTCGCACTGAGCGTACTGGAGCAACTTGGCTTTGGTCCCGCTTGGCAATTAGTCTCCGGGGAGGAGCATGCCTTGTCCTTCATTTATATGGCAATTAAATTTCGCATCGAAAACGGGTGTGGGTGTGCGGGTGTACGGGTATGATGGTGTCTTGAGTGAGTGGCTTTGCCACATTGCGATGAATGCGATGATTTATGGCCTACGGAATGGTATATTCTTGCCTGGATGTACATTCAAGTCTTCCTCTTTGAATTGGTAATGAGTTATTTCAGTTGGTAAATTGCAAATTCTATGACTAGAATTAAAGGCAAGGTTTATCTATGAGAAATTATATGAATTCTATGTTAATCAGTTTGCCTTTTGGAAGGTCCTAATGGAAATGTATTATTTGTAGAGCAATGTTTAAATAGGGTAAAGTGTTTCTTAAAGGATTTCTTAATAGATAAAACCCTTTAAGAAGTATTTACATAACTTTGTAGAGATTGAATTAGTTTTTGGAAGACTTTTATTTTAGTAATACATAAAGATTTTTAGTTAATAAATTTCACAGATAAAAATTATTTTAATATTTAAAGAAATTCAAGCTTACAAATTTGCAAATAATAAATATAACTATACAGTCTGACATAATAGATCTACAACTCTGATAACGCAAATAAAAAATATGCACAATCTATAAAGTTAATTTAGTGTCTATTATTACTCCTTATAATCGGTATTCCTAAATTATGTATTCATCGAAAAGAATTGCCTTAAAATGAGTAGTATTTATAGGCACAATTTTTCTATTCACACACTTGTCATAGAGTTCTTTTTAAATCATATATGCAAATATTTAAAGACAAATATTATTATGTGACACTTTCTAAAGATAGAAATTACTCCATTTCTCAATTTCTATAATCTAAATATAACGTTCCAGTATCACACTTAAGGAATCCTCTTACCACTTTTCACAAGCTTCGAACCCTCTGATTAGCCTGTTACATAAGTTGTAATTAGCTTCACTCACTTGAGTTTTGCCTCATCACCTCATCACCAAACCGATTAGAACAAGTTAATTACGGTAATCGGCTCAGAAAGTTGTCCAGAAAGCGTGACATGGCTAGGTTTTCTATGCATTCCGTGTGCTGTCAAGTTTTTCCCAAAGCCCAGTTCACCTGTCACCTGGCATAGAACATAGAAAATCCGTCAAATCAAGTAATATATTGCAGTAATTACTTACCCCCGAAATATATAAAACAAATCGATCAGTAATTACACGCAAGCCGCTGCCAATTCATTTAATTGTCTGCTCAAGGCGGCCATCAATCAGAGACTTCTTCCAGCGAGCGATGCAAATTGCTTTCGTCCAGATTGAGTTGCGGTTTCACACAAAACTAACAAATGACGCACACAAGAAGGTGGTACAACAATATCACAGCACAGAAATAAAAAAATTGGTAGAAAAATAGGTAACAAAAACGTAAGCTTTTATAAGCAAGATGTATAATAGTTTTTAACTCTTAAACTAGTTATTACTTATCACATACATACCGCAATGCATTTATTAATGCTGTCAGTGTGGTAGAAATTTGTTTTTATATTGCCTAAAATTGCATCTTTTTATATACTTCAAAAGTATAATATTTACCTAAGATTTATTACCTTAAATTATACATTTTTCCTCTGTGTAAATTCATCTCTATATGCTGACCAGAGCTCGGGGCTCTCAGCGATCGAGTCTGAAAACTGCAAGCGACGTCTCCGCTAATTGATTTCGAGCGAGTGATTTGGCACGTTTTGTTGCAGTTCATTAGCAAAGTTGGAGTGCGCTGAGTTGCGTTTTGGGTTGGGCCCTTGCCATAGACAAGACTTGGGGCCTGGATTCCACATAGTTGCGTTCCATAGAGACTCTTTTGGGGCTGGGCCTGGGTCTGGTCTGGCGCGATGGCCTACAATCTGGCCTTAAAGCCGGCTGTCTTGGCTCGAGGTTAAGCGAAAGAAAGAAAGAAAGTTGGCAACGATTTTGGCACTAATGGATCTAACCACTTCTTTCTTTTTTCACCCCCCTTTTTAGATGAACGACAGCACATACAGAAGAAAACCTTCACGAAATGGATCAATTCACATCTCATCGATACCCAGTGCACGCCAGTGAAGGATCTGTTTCTGGACCTGAGGGACGGACACCGATTGCTAGCCCTGCTCAGCACCCTGACACAAACACAGCTGGTCAGTATATATCATATATGAATAATGATGGGTGGTCTGACTATGAGAGATTTATTGGGGAGCTATGAAAACTTGAGACTTTTTCCATGATTTTTCTTTTATTTATCTGGTTCTTTGCAGAAACCCGAAAAAGGTCGAATGCGAGTGCATCACATCAACAACTTGAATAAGGTTATTCATGTGATCCAGCAGCATGGCGTTAAGCTGGTGAACATCTCCAGCGATGACATTGTGGGTGGCAATGCCAAGTTGACCCTGGGCCTCATCTGGTTAATTGCGCTTGAGTTTAATGGTCAGCATCTAGTCAAGAGTCATTCGAGTAATGGAGTGGAGAAGTCTCTATTGGCCTGGGCTAGGCAATACACGGAGCCCCATGGCCTGCAGCTTGGTGATTTCTCCAGTTCTTGGGCTGATGGAAGAGCCTTCCTAATGATCCTGGATGCTCATGTGGAGGAACTGCACCTGCAGTCAGCTCTGCAACAGCATGCATTGCAGCGACTCCATCTGGCTTTTGATTTGGCTCACCGGCATTTTAAGATCGAAAAGTTGTTAGATGCCGAGGATGTACACACTCACAAGCCGGATAATAAATCGATACAGATGTATGTAATGTGCCTGTATCATGCCATGGAGTCCATGAGAACCCGAGAGCAGGATCAGGACCAGGACCAAGATCAAGATCCGGGAAGAGTGCCTTGCACCAGCATCACAGACTTGGATGAGGTGCCACTGGATAATGATCGTGCCAGCTTGGGGATATACACTTCGGACAGTGCTGGCAGTATGGATCAGAGATCTTCAGAGGAACTGAAGGGCAGCTCAATGAGACCTCTGAGCACGGCAACCAATGCCAGTGTGGAGATCAGTGGATATCAGACAGCTCTAGAGGCTGTACTCACTCTGCTTCTAGAGGATGAACAGTTGCTATCGCAGGACCTACCCGATCCGCAGGACTTTCAGACAGCCAAACTGCAGTTCCATGAAAACGAAAGCTTCATGCTCAAGTTGACTGAACATCAGGAGTATGTCGGTGAAGCTCTCGAGGAGGGAAGCAACCTCATTAATGAGTCGCAGAAGGCGGGAGCCGGTCTCAGTCAGGAGGATCAGAACGAGGTGAGGCAACAGATGGTGTTACTCAATGAACGCTGGGAGACCCTTCGATTACGAGCTCTGGACGTCCAGGCGAAGATCCTAATGCGACTGGCAGAGTTCCAGAAGCAAAAGCTCGAGCAGCTGCGACAGTTCCTTACCAGCGTTGAGGATCGCATTTCCCACATGAGCGATATAGGACCAACCCTAGGAGAGGCGGAAAAGCAACTCCTAGAGGCTCGGCAGCTAAAGTCGGATCTAAGCGAGCAGCAGGAACTGGTGGACAGTCTCAGCAGCATGGTGGTCATTGTTAACGATACCTCTGGTAACTTTAATGATCTCGAGGATCGATTGAGTGCTTTGGGTGAGCGGTGGTCACATGTGGTCAAGTGGAGTGATCTTCGAACGGAGAAACTGCAGCAGTATAAATGCATTTCCCGGTGGCTGGATGCTCGGGAGCAGGATCTTAAGCTAATGGAGAGCCGGGATGTGACCGATGTAGGCGGCATTACGCAGCGCATCAACGAACTGAACTATTGTGCCAAGGATCTGCTGGAGCTTCAGAGATACCTCATAGATCTGCGACAAATGGTGGCTGCCACTCTGCAGGATGGCGACGACAAGGGGGAACGAGTTCTGATCCAACTGGAGAGCTACGAAGATCGCCTGGATGCACTGAAGCAAATTGTCGAAGTGCAAACCGTGCGCATTGAGACCAAGGGCTTTAACTTTGGACGAGATCGTGCCAGCTACGATGATAGTCGGGTGGTGCGTCCGGAGGGTTGGCTGGACTACCAGATGATCATTCGATTTGGCGAGGAGGAGACCGAAGAGGATGAGGAACACGATTTGGCTAGCAAAAAGCGTAAATTACGAAATGCCGACAACTTTTACGCACTGGAAACTCAAATTGTAGAGCACTTTGCGCAAGTCCAGGAGGTGGAACAGAAGCTTCAGCAATTGCAGAGGCAAAGTCTCCGACAACAAGTGGATTTACTCAAGGAACTTCAGGCGGAGACAAGTCGACGCAGTGGCACTCTGCCGGAACTAAAGAAGCTCTACGAGGTGTGTGAACTGGAGGATCCTTCGAGGAATCTCCTGTTGGAGGAAACCAATATTAAGCAACTGGAGCAACGATATGCAGCTCTGGCTCAAAAACTAAGCAGCCAGCAGAGTGAAAGCAACACGCTTTTGGCCAAGGAAAAGTATTACAATAGTCTCACCGGATTTAAGTTAGTTCTGGCCGATTCCAGAGATTGGTATAAGCAGCATGCTGGCTCAGCCAGTGGTAAGGAACTGGAGCAACGTCTGAGTCATATGGAATCCCTGGCATCCGAGATTGCGGAAGCCAAGAAGGCCACGGAGGACTTGGATGATCAATTGCATGAATGGAAGCAGGACTTTGGCCTGTTCTACGATAGTTGGCATGACATGAAGCATGCCCTGCAGGCTTTAATCCAACAAAGAGGTGGAGAAAGTCACTCCAGGCAATTAAAGCAAGTCCAAGACTTTGTGGCCAAGGTATCCAATCAAAAGGTTCGTGTTTCCAATCTGGAAGTAATGCAGAAACAACAGTATTTGCTGAATCAATTACTGGACGAATTAGAGTCCCTACGACCCACTTATGAGCATTTGCCAAGACACCTGCTTAGCGAGGAACTGCAGGCCACCTGGCAGAGACTTCCGGAGCAGCTAAACGAGCGTGTGATCAAGCAAACTACAGCCATAGAAAATCTAAATCACTTTACAGCTGAATATAATGCCATTATAGCCATCCTGCGAAGTGTTTCGGACAAGAAGTCGGAAGGAAGTGGCAGCCAGGACCTTCGCAAACTGGAGATTGATGTAATCAGTGCCAGGAATTTTAGTGAAATTTTAATCAAAGATGCGGAACCTGGCCAAAAGGAATCACTGCAATCACAAATTAAAGCTCTGAATGCTCTGTACGACCAAGTGGAGCAACTGCATCGCGAGAAGAAGCAACAGCAGTCGGCACTCCAATCACAGATTGAGCTCATCCAGCAGCGTCTCAAGCAAACCGATCACTGGCTCACCGAACTGGAGAATAATACACCCAAGTCGGGGATTAGTGATATAGGTAACTCCAATGAGCTCTTCCAGAGCAAGTGTCGGTTTCAGACACTCAAGGAAACCTGCGAACGGGAGACAGTGCAGTTCAGGGAACTCAACGAACTGGGCGGTGAATTGCTACTCCAAATGGATGAACTGCAGGACAAGAACAAGGAATCTAGGTACGGATCCCTGGCCAAGCAGTTTACCCGCCTCAATGCCCGTTGGACGGAAGTTACCGAGCGAGTTTATGCAAAGACCGCTCTCCTCGAGCATATATCCACGCAACTGGGCGAGTTCAAGAAGTTCATGGTAAGTGAGACGGGTTACCTGGACAGGTTGGAGAACAAGATACGCAACACACCCGAGAATGCAGCTGATGCGGAGGAGATTATGGAGGAACTTGATGTGAGTGTGATTGATTTTTAGATTGATTTTATAAATTTTACATATTTTATATCCGTTTATATTAGGATTTGGAGAATGTCCTGCGCTCACACTCTGAGGAATGGCTGGAAAAGATTCAAGAAATTGGCGCCGAGCTAATTGACAATGAATTCATGGCCGACTCCATGCGTGGGGATATCGATGGCATTGTCCAAAGGTGGACACAGCTCCAGCAGCAGGCCAAGAAACGTACCGAGCTTCTGGAGCAGAAGGTTAGCGAGGCGGAGCAATCCGAGAAGTGTATTGTCCAATTCGAGGCTTGGCTAACACGGGTAGATGAGATACTCAGCGATCATCTGGAAAACGATGTGACCATTGAGGATCTGCCAGAGGATTTTCAGGTGAGCATAATATCCTAACTAAGATTAATGAATATATTTAATTGGTAAATAATCAATACTTCCTTTTTTTACAGCGCTTGGCTCGTGAATTTGTGGCCAATGAGCAAAACTTCAAGGAAATCCCTGAACTTATTGCCGAGCATACGAAAAATGGCAAGATTGGTGCTGCCAATAGGCTCCAAGAGCAGCTCAATCTCATGGAGCTGAGATTCAAAGCTTGTCAGGCCAAGCTTAGCAAATGCACCGCCCCACAGCCAGCTTACGAATCCCGATTAAATCGTGCCTACGGTGATCTGCGGAATGTAGAGCGATCCACGTTAGTTCTGGATGTGGCTTCCGCCGGTCCCAGTACAGTGCAAGCTCAGTACCAAAAGTGTTTGGTAAGTATTTAAGAAAATATTGAAAGAAAAATGTTGAGCAAGTCTTATTTTCCACAGCAAATTTACCGCACTCTGTCTGAGATCAAGGCAGAGATCGAAAGTACAATCAAGACAGGACGAAGGGTATGTGAGGACAGGTACACTAAATCTCCTAAGCAGCTGAGTCAAAGGATTGATGCCTTGAAGCATCTGTACAATGCCTTAGGAGAGAATGTGACCCAGTCAAAGGCCTTCCTAGAGAGCCTTCTCACTTTGGCCAGGCAGCTGGAGGAATGCTTCGATTTGGCAGACACACTCATACGTCGCTTTGAGTCGCCGCAGGAGGTGCACGATAGAAACTCCATACTCCTGGAATTCGAGGATGTGCTGCGAAAGTGTGAGGCACAATACAATGAGTATAGCAAGTCCTGTGATCAGAGCTGCATGGTTGAAACACGCCAGAGGATCGATGGACTAAAGGCTGTTTACCACAAGCTGACCAGTGCGGATATTATTAAGCGTTTAAGGGAAATGAAGGCCACCTTGCAAAATCTGGATAACATATCACTGGAGACATTAAAGTGCGTAAAGAACTACACCATTCGGAATAAGGGAAAATGTTAATTTAATGAATTTAAGTAAACCTTGATGAGAGGGATATTATATCTCCTGAATCTCACTAAGTTGTATAATTAGAAAACCCTTTAATTTTCCGTCTGGTGTAATGCCTAATCTATTTCATTCGCTGTACTAATTCCATTTGTATTGCAGGGCAATGGAGCATGACCTGAAGGAGATAAATGTGCCATCGAATCCTGAAATTGAGAAACTGCAGCAGCAAGTAATTGCAATTGTCGTGGTGAGTCTGAGCCAGCAAACAAAATCCTCTTAATTAAGCAAAGCTTTTTCTTCCGCTCTGTCTCATATTATCCATCTCTTCTCGTATTTTCTCACTTTTAAATTATGTAAGCAAACATTCTTTTTTTTCTGTCTCGTGTTTATCGGTTTCCATTTTTTGCCTTTCTCCCCGGGTTTTGTGTGTCTTTATTTGCTTACCTCACATTTCGCTTTTACATCGGACTCCCATCACCACCTCAACTCATCATTTTCCCTTGGGGGAGCTGGGCTGCAGCCAACTGCCTGATTCTACTCGAACACCTTTTGGCCTGGCTCAAAGCGAATGGAATTGGGTTTCCTTTTCACTCTGCTTTTACTTATGTTTCACATCATTGCTTCGACATCATTTGATTTATCAGCATGAACAGAGAACTGATGTAAAATTTAAATTGTAGTCAATGGCAGAAGAAATGGGATCAGATTGACATTTCTGTAAACCGTATTAAAAGGTCTTATAAGTATGTGTCACCTTTTCGGAATAAAATATTAGTTCAATTGGAGGAATCTAGCTTGAAAAGGTTTCTTGTTAGATTTGGGGCAGTTTAGTCAATGCTAGTTTAACAGACTTTAAGAAATCGTAATAAATTTATAATACATTACATTTGGCAACTTTAAATTTAATTTTTTACTCTATGAAAACAAAGTTTTAACTACTCTTCTAAAGAGATATATGGTTAAAACTGTTTGAGTACTAAAATGAAACCAAGATTTCGTTTTGAAAAATCTTAGATTGGTACCTTTATAAGTTATTGATTTTTTATATAGGGTTCTGTTACCTTATTATAAAATATTTCCTAACTAAACGCTCTAACTTAAACATAACCAAAATGAAGTACAACATAATACATTAGGCTATTAAATTTATAAACTTTCAACTAATTAAACCTAAAATACATACTACTCTCGCCATAAACTGCTATCATTCTCTCCTCTGACTGTAATATACATAATTATTTTACCCAACTCATTATTGTAATTATATTTTGCTAATTCCATAAACCATTTAAAAATATTTCCACCAAAAAAAAAGCTAATCATGAATCAAACCACATTTACCAGTGTGGATAAATGCCAAACTGTCATTATATCACCCCCAGCTAAAGAATAAACCATATATATTATATTTACTCAATTAAACCAGAAATCACCGTATCACTAGAGCTCTACGGGATCTAACTTTGGTGTCATTTTCATGCTTCAAATTTTTCAATGTGTATAGTTTTATACCTGATAAATCCCTTCTAATTGTTATTGTTGTGGCGTTCAATTGGTTGTGGCTGCGTCAAATGTCCAAACCATGTATCCCAAAATGCAACATAAAAACGTAATCCTTCCAAACCACCGCTCACCACCACCACCAAAAAAAAAATATAAAAAAAAGAAACCACCGCTCACCACCAAAACCAACGCTAATAAATGGCCACTGCTTTTTTAATGGAGAATTGTACCTAAATGTAAAAAATATACCCACATATATAGGCTTCATGGGCTTTCAGAAATGCATATCCTTTAGCTTTCGGAGGCGTGTCCTTGTAGTGTCTTGTAATTTATACCAAAAACTATGCATTTATTGTGCAGGATGCGCTGAAAACGCGTTACAATGAAGCCACAACGCTGGCTCCACAAAAGTCTCCGGTTGCGGATGATGACACGGAAATCGTGATTGTCAGCGATACAGTGCGACAGCGACGAGCAAGGACTCCCCAGTCAGGGGAATCCCCCTCTTCGGCCAACACCAGTGCCTCAGAATCACCAACGAAGTCTGTGGAATCGGCGGCAGTAACGAGTGGAGACCAAGTCCTGCCCGATGTCCTGCCACCGCAAACATTCCGCTTGGCCGAGTCCAGTACATTGTTCTCTCAAATCTCCCTGAATCCGGACAAAGTTTCCAGGACGCCACCCCCGAAACCGGCGAAAACCAAACGAAAAGCGCCCACCTCACCTGCCCAAGTAGTGGAAATTAAGGTGAAGAATATTCAAAACGACAAGATGTCGGTGCAGAATATAGCCCTGGAACCTCAACAGGGTGAAATCGTGGACACTGTCAACATACTGGAGAGCGTGGAGCCCTTTGTACCCGAATATGTGGAAACAGTACAAATTGTGGACCTTTCCGAGGACTCGGACTCTTCGGTGCGAGTTGATAGCGAAGGCAAGGAGGTGCGACGCTCGAAGAGCAAACATTCCCTCAACGATTCTCCCCTGCCCAGGGTCTCGGATAATGACGAAGAGGAGGAAGAGTCCCTACTCCGTCCGGAAGCTGGCAATACAAGCACTCCTTTCCTGCGAGTTGAGAAGCATCGCATATCCTTTGATGAGAAGCGGAAACGGATAGCCAACGAACGTGATATCTTGCGGGATTCCGAGGAAGAGGAACCCAAATCACCACGGACACCACAGGTCTCAGTGTCCAAGCCAAAACGTTGGCGCCAGCTTCAACCGGAATTGGATGCCCTGGAGCCGGAGTCACCTGGTCGCGATAGTTTCTATAGTCCCGACAAAGAGTCCGGTTTTGATGTTGAGCCTCTTGTGTTTTCCGACGATGAGGATATACCGCGTTTCTCCATGGAAATGACACCAACAATTGACTCCGATAGTGATACGGTAATTTGGTTTAAATATATAGATGGATATATATTATAGTTTGCATATTATAAGAAGTATATCTTAACTTGAGAGATTCATGTTTTAAATGTTTGTTTTTCTACAGAGTCGAATTGAGTCGAAGCCTAACTCATTTTTGAGTAAAGTACTTGATTCAATGCCTTCACCAGCGGATGACTCGAATATCACTTTAAAAAGTCCCCTCAGTGAGGTGGAACCACACACTTTGGATGATAGAGTTCGGGAGTTTGATAAGCAGGCCAAGCAGATGATTTACAAGCTAAAGTTAACCAAGGCCAAGATTGAACAGTGTCACGAAAGCGAGGCGTAAGATTTAATAAATTCTTAATAAACCATATAATAACCTTTTAATTAAACAGAGAGGATCTTCGCCTGCTGATTGCCCCTGATGCTGCCACTTTGATATCCCAGGGAGACTCTTTGGTACTGGAGACCCATGGCAAACAGGGAAGTATATCCCGTCTAGTGATGCGCACACAAATTATATTAAGAGAACAGTTCCGCGAGGTACAACAAGCCAGGTAAGAGTCTGCCATAGGAATCACATAAATGAAATATTATTTAAAACATTTGTATTCCCTATAGATCCAAGACCTCAGGCAGTGGTGCTCCAGCTCCTCCATTGGACAGTGTCAATATTGAGGAGCTCGTCACAAAGGGACTGCGTCGCATTAATGTTTTAATAGAAAAACCTGTGGATCTAAAGTCTAGCTGTGATCTTGAAAAACGCATGGAGGATATCAACGTAAGTGGCCAAAACTGGCTAAATGCCAGCATTTTGAGGTGACAGCAAAGTATAAATTTCTAAAGACTACAATTAAATAATTCTATTTGAAGGCAGCCATTAGTCATTTATGTGGTTGGTTGATTTTTGCCACAAGTTAATTGACCCCTTGAGAATCTCAGTTCCTATATATATTTCTATAGATATGTGCAGTGGCCACAATGGCTAAATGGGGCCCATTAGAAGGCCCAAAAATAAACACATCTGACATAGTTACACATCTGTGTGCAGTTTGAGGGCGGTGAGGAGTGAACACAATATTTAGTGGGTCAAAAGAAAAGAGAGAGATCGATCAGACTGAGATTTTTTTCTAAAGAGATTTTAAGAGATTCTGCTGCAATTTTGTTGTGTCTTTGAAGGGATGGAGCACTGTAGCGACTTCTTGTCATGTTTGATTACATTTTCTACATCATTTTCAACATTTTAATGATGGATTGAGACATGAAAAGATTTAATAAAGTTGTCATTTCGAATAGAAATTGAAAATTAAATAAGTTTTTAGGTATTTTGTACAATGTTTTGTATGCTATGGGGTTAAAACATATTCCCTTATATATATAAATCTGATTTTTTATTAACAACATATATTGTTAGTCAAAAGTCAACTATACCAGGTAGTTTTTCGTGTATTAATGGATTCTTTAGTATTCTTATATTTTTATTAAAAGCATAATTGAAGAGTTTCATTATTAAATGATATAAATATGAAATATATATATAAATACAATCCCCTAAAAATGAAAAAAATACTTTCCATAGTTGACAAATATACCTTTATATATTTTTTTATTATTCCCATTTAAAACCCAACTGGCTCTAAAAAAATGTTTAACAAAAAATTAAAGATTTCCTTGCTGGCAACATATGATAAATCTAACAGTTTCAGCAAGTTCCATCCCTAGACAACAGAGTCATTAATCACTGCAGTCATTTGTTGTTTATTTTTATTTTTTATTTATTCATTTTTTTATGGCACCCGTGAGCGTAGCGACAAACGCCAGCGCTTCTTAAAAACATAAAACAAAAAATCAAAAATAGAAAAAACATTTTGTTTTCCGAGAGTAAAACACACACAGAGAGCGATAGTGGGAGAGTATAGCATATGGGAAAAAGCTGAAAATGGGTAAAACTAATTTGAAAGAGGGGAAAATTCCTCCTCTCTCTCGTTGCCGGCAAATATTTGGGCCTTTGTTTTTATTTTCATATGTATATATTTTTTTTGTTTGCTCCTCTTCAGTCGCATACGGTCTCTTTTGGACATCGGTTGCAGTGCTTAAAATATTTTGTATGTTCATTATTTTTTTTTTGGATTCGCTGTTGACTCGTTGATTGATTGTAAATTTGGCGAAAAATTGAGTTTGGCGCGAAAAGAAAAATCGAAAGCAAAAATCGGAAGACCAACACAACATTGGGTTGCACTGGCAACAGTTTGCATCGCGCTGCAGTGACGACCATCAAATGCAATTTTGTTGGTTGACAAACGCCGTTCGAGAGGTTGTAGGCGACACACACACACACAACACACAATCGTTCGCACACCCTCATCCCGCCCACTTGCTTTTGTTCTTTCCGGTGCGAGCGACGGGTTCCCTGCATGATTGCAGTTAAAATTGAATTCCAATCGCCGTTGGCTGCAGCAGCACTTCTCCCAAGCGGTGGCCATTTTGTGTGTATGTGTTTGTACAGCTTCCGTTTCCGCTTAAAGGCTGGAATTTATTGTTTACCTTAAGGGCACTCGTTGCATAAATTGAACGTTTTTATATCTTTATTGAAGCCTTTTTTTTTTTTGTTATAAATCGATCAAGGTTTTTTGCCTTGATTTCATGATTTTTTGTAAGGCTCTAAAAATATTTGTATTAAAGCTTGTTCTTGGGTAATTAAAAATTCACATTTGTTTTTATAATTTAAAATACCATTAAAATATAGCTATAGAGAGTATAAGTGTAAAGGTGGAATTCATTTTTTATATATTATAAATGTAATATGATTTATTAACTTTCTATTATGGCAGAATATTTTCATATTTAATTACAAGCCACAATGATGAGGAGACCTTGATTTGCATAGTTTCATATCTATCCATTTAAAGAATTTTTACACTGCGGTCAAAAGGAACCTTTAAATTAGGTTGAAAATATACAACTAAATTTCTTGAAATTAAATAAATGTATTTCTCTGGTTCTTTTACAGGAGCGTCACGACGATTTACAGGTGATTGTCGGTGCCATCGGCAAGAACGACCAAATGCCAAAGGTCACGCCCCTCATGATGAACGAAATTGAAAAGGTTTGGCCAACGCATTCACATCGCAGAACCTCCAAGCTCTTACAACTCACTTGTCCTCCTTTTGCAGACCAAAAACAATTTGATAGCTCATGCGGATTCCATTGAGCTCTCGCTAACGGAACTGAGAAATGGCTCCCGAATTTCGAATGGCAAGGAGCGAGGAGGAGATGCAGCCACCAGAAGTGCCACCATCAGTTGTCGTTCGGGTAAGCTAGCACCCACTCAATACTCAATACTCAATCCTCAATACTCAATTGTTTGTAATAGTTTTTATTTCGGGAGCTTTAAGGGATCCGAACCTAGGACTAGGACAAGGCTGGGCAATGTAACTGTTGATTGCCGGAAAGTCTTCAAATGTTTGCTTGGATTACGCTCGAGTTCGCTGCTTAAATGAGGGGAAAGTTTAGTGTCAAGTTGATTTTGCAGAGTGGTTCAACTTAAAGGCTAAGGGTTGCCCATCAACTGTGTGTTTGTCCTGCTAAAAGTCAGTTTATTTAATGCTGATAGCAATTGCAAATTTACAAATTGCTCAACTTAATAAGCTGCTTTAGGTGTTGCTTTTAAAGCTCTGGATTTCAGTGATTATTCTTTTGAATTCATCAATTGACGTAGGTTCATTTGAACTTAACATTTTGGGCCACTTCAAATCTTGATCACTTGAATTTCATTTAATATTTCCATTAATTAATGCTAGACAAATATAAATATCTATCTTTGAAATTTAATAATCATTTGTGGGTTGAAACAAAAAAAAATACGAAACTCGTTTGTAGATGTAAGACGCGGAAACTCTTGAAATAGCACGCACAATTTATTGTTTTCGTTACGGATTGGTTTCCGTCTGCGTTTATTTAGATAGCATGTTGATTTTCCGATTGTGGTTCAGCTTAATGGAATAGAAAATATAAATTTTTGGACAAAACTTAAAGAAATAATCTTCAGCCTGGTTTCAACTTGAACATTGATCTGCATATTGTGGAATTTCTGGTAACATAGGTCACGTTTATTGTCTGCTCTCCTTTCATATTTCTCTTGTAAAGTTTTTTGGGGGAAAAGGGCTATGCACGCTCCAAATGGGCCATGTCAATGGCACTTTTGACATTTTATGTGAATGTTTTCGCTGTTGACTTACCCGATGGGGTTGTCCATGTTGTCTCGTTTTCCTGTTTTGAAAAAACAGACGTACACATATGTGAATGGGATAAATATTGTAGCTAAAGTTGAAGTTGAAAGGGGGAGTTTGATTTTTATTTTTATTTTAGATCAATATAAAAAAGTCCCTTTGTTCTCTGTAATTATCTCTAGGCTTATTTGACTATAATCTTTGATATTATATATTCAGGGAAGGAGGAAGAGGAACCCGTGCATTTCACATTGAAATAACCCCTAGAATATATTAAGATATATATTAAAAAGAAAACTATTGAATATATATAGAAACTAGAGATGTATCCAAAGGAAAAGGGTTATATCATTGACTATATTTTTAAGTTTGATTTACTGATATTTAACATATCAAAAAGTTTACAAAAATTCTAACAAAAGAAAAAACTCCATTAGCTAATCGATTTATTAATTGATCTTTGAGTCAATTATCGGTACAATTTTAATCTATCTATCAATAACTGCTGACATCACCCCTACGGCCGTCCTAATTGGGTTTGGTTCTTTATTTGGTTTATTTTAAAAGGATTTTATTTTTGAATACAATAAAGTTTTGACCATAATTTAGCAAAATACAAGCTCGCAAATGTGTGGAATGTAATCACGCTTCACCGCCTAACCGGAGTGCTGGAGAAGGAAGAGTAAAATGTGCAGAATATCGTCTCCTCCGGCACTCCCACTAGAGGGCAAACTTATAGTTAATATCGGACTGGGTTTTGTTATTTTCCTTTTTGATTCTCCGAATTCCGGTATCTTTCGACCACAATGTGTGTATTATCCTGCATTGAATCCGATGAGGTCTCTTGCGACGTAAGGTCGAATTGTCGGCTCCATTTCAGTTGGTCATTTGAGGTCTTGATCAGTCCCTGTGCCTTGATATATTTTTCAATCTCCTCCTTGGCCTTTTTGGCAAATTGGGTAGTATGGTCGGCGAGCCTTTTCTCAAGTGTTGTGTATGCCATCATCATGTCACCCATTTTTTTACCCTTCCTAGCGATAGTGTACTCACCCTCGTCGAATAGCCTACGTCTCTCCGCAAAACTCGAGACAGAACTCACACTCAAGTGGCTATTTGCGACACTATAGTCTAGCCTGGTGACCCGCAGGCTGACATCACTCAGCCGTTCCGAGTCCAGTGTCGTATCCGGCTGGATCATAATCACGGTCGATGCGTCCATCAGTCGGACCTTTTTTATTCGCGATCTTGGGACATCCTCCGCCGTCGGGGAACTGGGTTGCGCAAATTTCAAATTCACATCGGTGAGGCGTGTGGACAGGGCTTTGGCATTCAGAGCCACAGACTTGGTGGGATGCGGAGTGCCGGTGGATAATAAAGTTTTGAAATTTGATTCCGAACCCGCCAGTTGCTTATTCATGTGGACACTCTGCGGGTAGGGAAATTTATAGATTGTAGATCTAAAACTCGGATATTCGCACTAGCAAACCTTTAAACTTGCAGTCAATGCGGACTTGGTAGTTTTCATGGTATGGTAACTTTCTATCTTGTCCCTCGATATTCCCGATATTTCTGACTGCTTGATCTCGAAATGGCGACGCATGGATAGGCGGGCCTTGAGCAGGTTGGCATCCACACCGGGATCCACATGAGGATACGGTGTCTGGGCCTTGGTGGAGGTCCTCATCAAACCATAATCCCTGGCCGCGATCGCCACCTGATCCTGAGTCGAAAACTCCAGATGGCTCACCTTCTTGCGGTTTGGTAGGCTAGGTTTCTTCGTCATTTTATATAGTTTTATATAATTACTTAATATATATATATATGAACAAGAAATCAATTGATTTTTATCTTGTTTATCTTTTTTCGTAGTTTTTTGTTGGTTATTTTTGTTTAGTGTAGTTTTTATAAATACGAATGACAACTAACAACCAGACGACTGCAGTTGTTTATTCTTTTGAGTTTATAAGGACGGGCTCAACGTTGGGCTTTAAATGTAACAGTAGGTGTTTTCACAAAATAGAAACTTCAACTCTTATGTCATCTGTTTTAGGAAAAATGGAGTGAGAGAAGTTTAATAATGATGATAGACTTAACAAGAAATTGGTAACTAGATTTATGAAAAATATCACAAGGGGACTTAAAATAGGTAAACAAATAAAGAAGATAAACTTTGAATACCATAAATGTAACTAGTATTTATTTATTTCGAATTTGGGCACAAAACAAAATTAAATTTAAACTTTGTCTTAATAAAAGATACAACAATTTTTAATTACTTTCAATTTAAAATTAAAATTTGTAATATCAAAACACTGCTTGAGAATGGACTGCTTGAATAATGGCGAATAAACTGCTTGCATAGTCTTCCAAAAGCTAGCTGATATGTGCCTGACAAAGCAGTGCTTTCTCCATAGATCTTTAAAAGGAAAATGGAAGGCAGTGACAAAATGGCGGAAAAGCAGTGCAAAATGGGTTCAAGGATATTTTGAAAATTGGCATTTTTGAGCTTTCCAAAGCTATGTTCACTAACTTTATTCTAGCTTTAGGCTTTAGGCGCTTGAAACAGCTGTTGGTAAAAAATAAGTAACATTTGAAAATAAATCGTTCAGCGACAAGGAAGTAAATAAACCGCCAAGGGGGGAATACCCTTTTTAAAATACAAAATAAAAGCAATATTTAACATTTTTAAATATATAAACCTAAAAATATAAACCTAAAAGTGTAACTCCGGCTTTCTTGAATTAACTAAATGTGCAATCTGTTAAATACTAGCCTCTGAAATCCAATCCAGTTATAAATATACTTCGAAAAGGTTTAGTTTAAATTTAAAAATAAATATTTATAACATCATTAAACTGAAACTTAAACTTGTGCCAAAATAATAAATTAAAACCCATCAAGGTCAACCATCCATCACCCAAAATGAGACTTTAAAAGCACTTTCCTTTCCGCCTAAATGTCACTCTGTGTTTTTTTTTTTGTTTTGTTTGTCTTAAAGTCATCTTTGGACTCGCCCTAAACGAGGGAAAAGGAAGCCTAACTGAGTGGCAAGTGGAAAGACAGGATGGCCAAGTAGATGGGGCCTCAGAATTTCACGCTTTCTTTGGCTTTTAATGAATTATGACATTTTCCTGGTAGAACCAGCCCCTTTTGGTTTGTGATTGAAAGTGTGGGAAGAGGAAGGAAAACGCAGGAGCCACTGTTATCAGCTCCTTTTCCTTTTCTGTATGTTTTATATTTTCCTTTCTATATATATACTTTCTTTTATTATCATTATTTTATTTTTTTTTATAAAATTTTCAACCATTTTGCACCTGTTCCGTCAATGCCACAAAAGGGGTGTGCAAAAAGTGTGTGTATGAGCCTACCTGGGACATTCATCAGAATGAGTGAAAAGAAATTTTACACTTAACGTGTTTTCCACTCCTACTTTACTGTGTTTTCCCGAGTGTGTGTGTGTTGTTGTTGTCAGCGGTGTTATTATTCCTTGCTGGTTTCCTTTTTTCTTCCTTTCTAATGCAAAAATATACAGGGTAAAAAAATAGATCCCTAACTAAACTCTTGAAATTATTAGATAATTTATTCAATTTATAATAATGAAAAATGTATATAAGTTTTAAAAAATTGCAATAGAATTATTATATCTATCAACCAATTTATCTATCTGACGAAGAAAATATGATCTATACAAAGGATCTTTCTGTTCGCTGATCGAAAATTCTGTGGCCAAAGGAAAGCATTTTAAATAAAAATCAAGTTCATGGATATTTGCCATTTTATACACAGAATTATTCTCGGTTTCCTGGTCACCAAATTTCTCCCAGTGTATATATTTGCTTAACAGCTTCTTGTGTGCTTGGAACTCTCATTCATTCAGTCGCTCACTCACTCTAAATGCTTTCAGACGCCTCAACTTGACACGGCCAGTATGGCGGCTTGCCAGGTTCCTAAGTCCTGAGTCCGGCGTCGTCCTTTTGGTAGGGCCGAAACCAGTTTCAGGACTAGGCGGCATTTGTCGCCCCAAATCCCTTGTCCTCGCAGACCAGCCTAATCCTGCCAAGGGACACTGCGAAAACTACAAACCAAAACAGGAAAAAAAAAATTATATATAAAAAAAGATAAAGCCAACGTGTCTTTGCTTTTTCGGTCTTGTTTTGGTTTTGTTTTCACGGATTATTGGCAAACTCGAGCCAGGAAAAACTTTCATAACTGTCGGCAAGACTTCAAGTCGGCTCCTTCCACCTGATCCTTTTCTATTTTTTTCCTCCTTCTTGCGTTTACTTTGCCCTGCGCCTACTTAAACTTTTCTCTGCATTCTCCTTTCGTCTCCTTTCATTCAAGTATTTCAAGTGTTTCCCCTTTGATTATTCAAGTTTTGAAATATTTGCACCATGGTTTGGCTTTCAATGGATTGCAATTGAAAATTGTCATTTAATAGAATAAATGTGGAAGTGGAAAAGTTGAGGAGAAAGCGTGAAAAAGAGCTTTCTTTGTGAAGCTGAAATAATATTATTATGTGCAGTCATTTTTATTGGATTGAAGTGACTTTAGTTTGGTTTGGGATTCAATATTGGTTTTTACTGTTTGTGTAGTTGAAGCATATGTTGAAAATCAAATTAAATTATTATTATATGGAATCTGAAGTGATTTTTAATAATTATTCGTTGGTTATTAGGACTTGATTAATTTGTAATTTATAAATTAAATGATAATATGTAGTATAAATTATGAAAAGAATCTAAAATCTACTTCATGCCACTGTGCCATCTCGTCAACTAAAGAACTTGAGACTTTTGCTTCATTGAAATAGTTTTTCATTTACTTGCCTCTTACTGAAATGTGCAACAAAGTCTAGAAAAGTGGGGGTTTAGGGAAAAATGCCCACAGAAAAGGAAATGAAAAAATAAGATAGATAGATGGCCAAAGTAGAGCGAGGCGAATGATAGAGAAAACTCCAGCATTCGAATCGCGGCTACAGTGACCCCAATAAGTACACCGCCAAGTTGTGGTCCAGAGCCAGGAACAGTGAAAACCACAGGTCCTACCGTTTAATGAGCAGAGTAGTCCGTCATCAGCAGAAAAGCTTTCTTGTGTGGGTGGGTTTTGTGGGGTAAAAAGGACACGCTAATTAACAAGTAGTTTGCCCCATTACCTCGTTTTTACTTGCCACCTAATTTCAATTTGTCCCATTTTCGCATATATTCGCAGAGTACAATAACGAACCGAGCGGGACTGGAGCGTTGGCCGGCAGCTTCGACAAGTCGGTGCTGCAAATTTCCGACTGGCTGACTTGGGAACAAAACATGATCAAGATACAGAGTGTCCTCATCGACGATGTCGATGCGGTCCGACTGGCCATTGAGAAGCAGGAGGTGCGTTGCCATAGTTCCACGGTTCCTGGAACATGCATCCTTAACTCATATTCCCATGTTTATCCCCCTGGTTTTTGTTCACAGAAAGTTCTGCGGGAGCTGAAAATGAAAAAGCCGCAGCTCAACGAACTGGTTCATACCGCGGAAGTGCTCAAAGGCGACATCAAGCGTCAACAGTTGCAGGAGAAAGGTGAGTCCTAGGGGAACACTAAAAGGGGGAAAATAGTACTTCCATATAGGGGTTCTTTGGGATGTTACCTGGGTCAGTTCTGCGGGCTTGAAGTACATACATGGGTCAAGTTTTTGTCACTGAAAACAAATCATTTAAATAAGTGATTTTATGTGTTACAGAAAATATTAATTAAACTAAGAAAATTTCCGGTTTGTTTATAAGAATTCTGATTTCAAAAACTATACATAAAATAGTATACGAAAGGTATACAAATAAGACTTATATTCTACTCCTACTCTCAAATATTAATGCAGTACATTAACATATTTATGGATTTTCTGAGAAGATTGACAGCACTATGGCACTTTTTTTTATATATATTCCTTGTTGTACCTAATATTTCCTTTTATTCTAGTCAAGATTTAAATGTAGTTAAGAATTTTATTTTTGCTTGTCCTCAAAGCTTATCCTTTTCAATGAATTAATGAATCTTTCCCTTTCTTTAATTAAAAGACCGTCAAATAGATTTGAATCATCAAACCCCGACTATGTCCGATAGTGAACGTACTTTCGAATCTCAATTAATTTTCCAACTATGCTCGACCAAATTGGCTCACATATGGAAATTTCATTAGACCTCGTTTAGCTGCCGTGTGCCTTTGCCAGGGAATTGGCCAGGGAAAATTGCAGATTGCTGATGGCAATGAAACACGGTTCCATTTCCTTTACCCCAAAAAACACTCTCTGCCCGCCGCAGAAATCACTTCGGTGCAAACAAATTTCCGCCGGGCGAGACAAAATGCACACACAAAGAGGGGGGAAAATGGAAAACTAGAAGCGAGACATATGAGTTTTGCGGAGAAAATAGCAACAGAGAACGGCCACTTAAAATTGCTAACTCAGTCGAGTAGGAGGAGGGAAAACTCCCTGACTCAGTATGTGGACATGTGATTAAGGTTGGGGGGACTGCTGTCAACATTTGCATAACGGGGCCGTGAACCTCGAGAGCCAGTTCCGATCTGAAAGAAAAAACCCCTCTTTAAAATGTCTGCCCTGAAACAATGTCACACAGACACAAACACAAGCCGGCAGAGAACAAAAGTCCTAAACAAAAACACAAACAAATATACAAATCGCAAATAAGAAAGGGCCATGTGCTTTTTGCTACAAAAATCATTGGATACTTTTAAGCAAGAGAAGGTTTCTCTTTTCTAAAATCATTGCATACTTTTGAGCAAGAGCAACGCTCTCTTTGCTAAAATCATTGCATACTTTTCTCTTTGGAAAGCCTTTATAAAAATCATTGCATACTTTGCAGTCATTCACACCAGTTTGAACATCACTGGACTAAGAGAAATTCCTCTCTTTGGTAGAGCCTGTTTTTTTTTTAAACTCCCTTAAAGTGTCCTTCCTTTGGCATCTTCTTTGTGGAATTTTAATGTGGCAGCTGGGCGCAAGCGGCATGCAACATTTATGCCAGTTGACATTTAATTGACAAGCAACGCAGCGAGCAGGGAAAATGGGAAAACTCCTCCGGATGCTAACTGAAATATTTTTATGCCCTCTGCGGATAGGGGGAGGAAGGGAAGTGAGCTGAAGTGAAGCCTGCACAGCACAGCAGCTTGTTACACATTATTATGATGTTTGGTTTGTCATAAACATTTGTAACTTGTCCTCCACGTTCTCCCTCGTCTGTCGTCTCTTGGCCATTTGTACGTGCATTTCTGCCTCCTTTTTGGTGGAGTGTGTGCTGTGTGTGTGTTTGGGCCTTTTGTAATGGAGAAATGCCATAGTTAGTTGCCTGCAGCAAAGTTTTTATTTTTTTGTCCTGACTCTTTGGTGTGTAACCTTACTTATGGTATTTAATTCAGTGAATTTTAATGTGCAAATTTTTACCAGAAACAATATATTTCACATTACGAAAATAAATGTTTATGAGCGGGTGTTTTTCTTTCAAAAATTTTAAGGGGAATGCTATAAATTTCAAAATCTTTGAAAATTGGGAATCTAAATTTGGTTAGAATATAGAAATATATAAAAAAAATATATAGAAAGGTAAATACAAGTAATATTTTTTGTTTTATTAAGAATATTTTGTATATACAAGTTATTTTTTTATTTGTTTTATTTTATGAGACCGTTGTTTGATGTCATTTCATGTCCTATTGTTGCTGAAGAATTTTTAAGGAATAATAAGTCATCTGAAGGTAAAACTTGTAAGACATTTTAAATATGAAATTATATTTAATTTTATTTTATATTTAAATGAATCCGTTTTTTTATGCTTAATTTGGGTTCTTTAAAATAATTGTACCTAAATTATATTAAGTATTTATATTCATTCCGTTCGTTCAAGCTTTTAAAAACTTAATTTTAATTGCAGGATAAAGCATATATATATATATGTTTTTTTTTTTTTTATATATATATATGATATAATCCTGATTCTCAACCGACTAGACATACCATTTACCATTTGATAAACTCTTTTTTAAATAAGTTTAACAAATAAATATATTTAATTATAATACTCGAAGATCTGAAATTTTTTCCATATTTCTCCACAATATTTTCACCGACTATTTTCCTAGTAATTTTCTTTACCTTCAAATACTAAATCCTTACCGACTCCCCTTAATGGTTGGCAAAAAGCCAAGGCAGAAAATGTAACTATTAGCCGAGCATTGTATTTCAATTTGCTCTTCAAAATCAGTTTTGGATTTCCCACAAAAAAAAAAACAGGTCATAGCCGGGCCTAGTTTATTATCTGGAAAAGTGGCTGATAGAAGAAGACAAAAAAGGAACCTGAAGCAAAGCGCTTCAATTAATTACAATTTTGTAGAGTGAAGCTTAATTAAACCATTATTCATTATCTCATTTGTTCGGTTGTTCGGCTGCACCCTATTTTTGCCACACTCTCCTCCTCAGAGCAGGGGCTCCCTCCCTTTTGGCCAGGAGTCCCACAAAGTTTTCGCCAACCCAAATGACCCCAAAAGTCCTTATCATAAATAAAACGAAGGCACTGGTTGTGGGGTTTTGTGGTGTGTGTGTGCTCGAGTGTATCCTGGGTGTGTGTGCGTTGAGGTTGCCTCGTAAATCTGTCTTTGACATGCAATTTCTGTGCAGCGGCTGTTGCTGCAACTTGGCCAACAAGCAGGCAACAACCACTCGGAGTGGGCATATTATCTGAAAGGACAACGCACTCGGTTGGCCAAGCACAGGCTCAGTGGCTTTTTTACCCCCCAAGCCCCTCCCTCAGTTTTCCCCCAAATTGCCTTTAATTGCAGCCTTTCGCCCTGCAACGCCTTCAACTTTTTCACCCCGCCGCCTGTCCTCGTCATCTTGTGTTTTGGCGCTACACACGCCCGCTTCACGCCATTACACGCTTTAATAGGCCTTACCCTTACCCTTATCCTTATGCTTTTCCCTCGAAGAAAAACAGGACACCCCCCATGCTCTGCCCTGTCCCCCTTTCTTTATCTAAAGTTGGTCCTTTCCCCCCAGTTGGGAGCTTTCTTTTCAATGGTCTGGCATAGCTTCCTGGCATGTGTCTGCGCTTTCGAGAAGTTCGTTGCTTTTGCTACTCTATATTTTGAAGTGGAAAGTCGATTGGTTATTACGTGAAAGTTGTGACTGAAAGAGGGTTTTCTTAGGAAAATAATTTTAAAATATATTTTTGGGTGGTTCATACTTTAATTTTAAAGATTATAATGTTTTGGAGGGTTTTTTTTCTGTCAATTAAAATGTTAAACCTTAAACTAATTTAAAAAAGATTTTAGCATATAACTATTCATTATAATAAAAAAATGTATTATAATGATATATATACAAATAATATATTTTTAAAAGGACCTCTAAACAATATTTTAAATATTTTTACACACGAACATAGTAAAGTGTTATTTTTAATTATTATTAGTTATTTTCCAGTTATTTTCTACATTCTATATGTATATAGGAATATTTTTAATAGGAACTCTTAGCAATTTTTAAAAAATTTTTAAACATGATCATAGTGTTAAAGTGAATACATATTGCTATACAGCTTTATACCTTTATAGTTTCTTATTTCTTATTCATTCTTTTACTGCATTCAAAATTCGTCTTTAACTTATTATCTGTCTTTCGGCGTCTTATTTCTTTTTTTAATTACTCCAAAATGTGAAGTGAAGCAGAGTCTCTCCTATGGCTGCTTAACCTCAGACCTTTTATGACACAAAGGCAACCCATTCGCACTCTTCACCCTGTTGGCTCGTAGAATTTAAGTAAGCATTAAGTGAAATTATTGTCATGGTTGTTAGACTTTTTAGCTTCGGCTTTTGAGCCCCTTTTTAGCCCTAAAAGTTAGTTATTTTCACTGAAATAGTTTGGTGCACGAATAAAATTTTGCTGTTCAGCGGAAATATGCGAAAAATTTGTGTCTAAACATTGCAGGTTATATGCAGGGTTTGCTTCTGGGAAACTTTTCAAAACGCAATATGTTTGCGGGTGTCCTTTGTTGGTGTGCGTCACCTAGACAGTCCTTGGGGAATATCGTTCCTTCTGCCAGGCATTCCCAGCGCCAAAGCTCCTCTTTCAGCAGAAGAAAAAAATTAGAAAAAAATCCCATTTCTCTACTGCAAAAAAAAAAGAAGAAAATGTAAAGGATTAAGAATAGAGAATTCTAAGGAAAAAGTGCGGGACCTGATGCACTCACTCATTAAGCAAATTGTCCTGGGTTAACACACTCCTGCTGTTGCATACGTGTCCTGTTTCTGGTCCTGTCTCTTTGCTTATGTCTGAGCCAGCTCATATGACCAAAATGCCATGGCGTTAACAATTTTTGTTGTCTAATGAATTTTAATTAAATTCATTAAGCCGGTTGCAGCACTTGTTGTGTGTCTCAAAGGGCATAACAATGAAGTTGTGGCATTTCACAGAATCTTTTGTTCTGCAGGAAATTTGCATTTATTTTGCCATGAAGTGGCCTTTATAGTGGGAAAAATCTAGGCTTTAAATTATTATTAAAAGTGGAAATGTTGAGAGAAACATATAAAGAATAGAATAGTTAAAAGTTTAGTTATTACAATGTTCAGACTTCTTATATTTTTCTTTCACATTCTTTTGCCTTCAACTAGTTCTTTGGTAACTATTTTCATAAAGAACTTTCTTATCACTTGTCTGCCGTTTCCTATTTTCCTCCCCATAGTTTTCTTTTACTAATTAAGGCCAATGCACACCAGGCACTTTTCTAGGGACTTGGCAACCCATAAAAGAAAATCTACATCTAGAGCCACAATAACATAAACATCAAATTCCATCAATGGCACAAAGAACAGCTCAATCTCCCTTAGACTCTCTCTCTCTGGAACACCCTCTTCCGCTCCGTTCCGGTTATGGGAGGGTGGTGGGTGGGTGGGAGCTACTGTTGCAACCCTGTGCAAAAATAATCCTTATCAGTTGTCAAGGTTCAGAGGCGTACGCACAACATGTGGCAGGAAGGTTGAATGTCTTCCGGCTAAAAAGTGTCGAAATGCGCATGTTCACCCATGGATGCCCAAGCAAAACAAATGCCAGTGGATTCGGAGAGCGAAAACTGAAGGAATGCCGGTGAAGTTATATTATGCAGAGAATATCGTAAAAGTAGGGGACAGAGAGAGAGAGAGAGAGTTGGGTTAAGAGAGTCATAGTGGGTGGTTGTTGGTTGGTGCACTGTGAAAAAATTGAATTTACTTAGGCTTTTACTTTGGAGAGAAATTATTAAAAAATAAACAAAAATGCAAGGAAGAGTTTATTGTCTTGTCTTATTCCTTTACACGTTTTGGATTATTTTATTAAACTATTTATTTTAAGCATGTAACAAAGCTACAGTTAAGTGTACTCCTTTGAGTTAAATTAGTATTTCTAGCTCTTGCTGGTTCTTTAACTTTCTTACTTGTTTTAAAGAATGCTTTTATAAGTCAGCCAAATGGCCTAAATCTTACCAAAACAGTAAATCGAAAATTCCTGTCACTATATATAAAACTAACCGCACAGTCAAATCCTCTTAAATAACACTATTAAATTTCCTTAATCTCATAACTTAAGATGATTAAGATGATTTATACCAGGGTAAATTTACGCCCCATAACAGCCCCTATTAATTAAACCAATAATTTATTTTAAAAATTTTGCTAAACTGTAGCCAATCTACATGACTTTTTTTTGCATAAACCATTTGATATCACCATCCTAAATGTTTAATTTATTTTCATACTGGCTAATCACCTCTTTATCTTTTAGAAATTATAAACTTTAATGGGGTGAAAATGAAAGATATATATATGTATATGGTCTGAAACTATGGTTTGAGACTCGACTACCCATCAAAGGAAATATGCAAGTGGGAGCAAGATAGCGAGTATTAAAAATCTATTGTCAAGGATTTTTTCTCAAATTCTTCAAGACTTTAAATAAATTATATTTAATTTTAATTTCAATTTTACTAAGTTCTTATTGTATCGCATCATGTATTACTTATAGCTTTTTATTGGAGATACATAAATTTAAATTAAAATTTGTATAAATAATTACCTTAGACTTACCTCAGACTTAATTTCTGCCAGTGGATAGGCATTGCATTTTCTTTTGGGGTTGCTTTATCCACTCCCCCTTTTTTGCTTTGTCTCCTTTGCCTCTATCCCCCCGGCCGCTCCCCTTTTTTGTCGCTCACCTTTTGTTTACCCATTTGGGGGTTGCAGGGTTCGCTGATTGCCGCTCTTTGGAGAGCGTCACAAGAAAGCTGTTCCGTGTTGAAATTCCCTCTCTATCTCCTTTGGCTTTGCGCTCTCTCTCTCTCTCTCTCTTTTTGGGGCCCGTAGTTTGCTGAAAATCCATGGAGGACATTCGTTGGCTTTGACTGCGTACAAACGGTTGTGAAACTCCTCCATATCCATATCCATTTCCAAACCCCCAAAATCCCGTAGAGTCATTGACGCGTTCTCTGCATCGTGCGCGTCGCGTAAAAATCTCCGGCAAAAAATATAAAAAACCAAATAAAATTGTAAATTAAATACGAAAATTCATTCGTATGGATTAGAAAACAAGTGCCAGTTTGTGTGTGAAAGTTATATATAGTGGGGCTAACATGCCGAAAGCCAAGCAAAGTCAAACCACAAAACGGCATTTAAAGTTTTGTGTCTGCGGCGGCTTATTGCCCTGCCCTGCTCCCTTCTCGCTCTCACTGTCTCCTTCTCTCTCTCTCTCTCTCTCTCGCACTCTCCCCATCTCCCTCTCTCTCCGCCGTATTTGTAAATCAATAAACGCGAGGGTGGTAAAAAGCCGCAAAATGTTGTTCAACAAAAAAAGGAATACTGCAGCGATAGCAAAATAAATAAATATACCAGAAATTTATCAAAACAGTTTGAGAAAAATTAAGAAATATGCATTAATTAATAAGTAAAAAATTTAAAAAAAAAAACATGGACTATGTCTACAATGACTAAACTTTGTATAAATTAAATATTCTTGAGAAGGACAATGTGTGTACTCTGTACCATGAAGCTGAGACTTTTGTAGATAAGTGAGACATTCTAGACTTATATAAAACAAATAACATTTGTATGAAGTTATTAAATTCATTTGCAACAGCCATTTATAATTTTCCAAACTTGTTTCTCCAAAATTTATATTAATGACAACAGTTAGCCTGTTCTCCAAACCTTTGATTTCTACAAAATCTTTAGTTAAACCGTAAGGCTTTTAAGATAATTAAGTTTTCCTTTTAAAACTTTAATATTCAACTGCTTCAAGATTTTGACAAAATCCCATTTTGTTGGCCTTTGTCCTAAAACAATTTTTTAAAGCTACTGAACTTAATGTAAAATGTTCTATCATAAAAACTAATTTATTCAACAACACCAACAACAAGTATAATCCGTAATATAATAATCCCATAAAAACTGTGTTATAAATTACTAAAAGCTCTTTATAAGCCCATAATAAATCCATAGAAATTAATTATAGAAAAATATGAAATACCATTACAAATGAATAATCAAACAGGCAAATTCAACCAGAAAAAACACACCAAACATTCACGAAAATCGTGCTCAATTTGCATATAAATATTCAATAAAGCAAACTCCATGCGAAACAAAAAGCAGACGCGTTCACCAACAAACAACAACAACAATTGGGTAAATAAAGTGGGCGTGTTTTCTGTAGCGGCTGCTCTTGTTCCTTGTTGTTGCTGCTCACATCATAGCGAGAAATGAATGTGTTTCAATAAATTACACGGAACGAAGCGAAGCTGAAGAGCGGCAGCGGAAAAGGAAAAAAAAGGAAAGCATAACTTAAGGCGTGATCACGTGTACGTGTACGTATGTGCGCTGGAGTATTAGTGAGTGTGTGTATGCGCGCCCAGCAATTCATTGGAGTCTACTTCATGCGAAACACACAAAAAATAGCAACGTTTGCGAAAAGAAACGAATGGAAAAATTGCGAAAAACAAAAACCAAGAGACTTTCAGTTCGCTAAAATGGCAAAAAAAATAAACAACTACAACTTTAACAAGGAAAGCTTAGCCAGCAACAGCTCAACATAAATTAAAATGACTGAGAAATCAACCCGTAACTGAACTACAACAATAGACTTTAACAACAACTTCAACCATACTTTCAACAACAAGCCACGGCTGGAGTTATTTGACTTGATTGCATACTTCTAGGCGGAGCAGCGAACCATTTTATCTCGCTCGTATCGCCCGCATCTCATCGCAGAACGTGTTTCGTACAAAAATAGTTTATCCATCTACCCCGAACAATGCCACTTTGCCTTCTCTATTCTTTATTGAGCCACCACAGACACTAAAGTTTTCCCGGGTATAGCATGCTTTCAAGCTATTTATAAGCAAATTTTTGTTTCCTAGTCCCAGTCGAAAACTTAAAATGAGAAATGGTCGAGATATTTCCTCTGAATACTGGCACTTTATTGAGGGGAAAATATGATTAATGCCTGACAGAGCCTAGAACAATGGATGTGTCAATCGAGTGTCGTGGAAAAATTGCTTCTCATTATTGAGGCCATTATTGTGTGATTACCGATAGCCAAGGAAAATAGTAAAGTCAATAGGGAAAAGGCGAGGGGGCAATGAGTACTGAATTTATCGAGGCTTATTTGTGGGCGGCCATCCAACATATTTGTTATTGAACTAATTGAGTATGTTGTTGGCCGAATGTGGAACATAATGCCGATAAGTGCAAGAAATTTGAGGAATTATAACTAAATTCGTGGGTTTGCTTGTAATTGATGGATGTCAAGTTGGTGACATATGCATAACATGCTCTACACATTTGTCAAATGTTTTTAGATGCTTGTGGAGAATAATATATTGACTAAGATCTAGGGTTAAGTCCTTCTAAATCTATGAAATCTTGTACATTAATAAACTATTAGTTTTTAGAGCACCATAGATTCTATATGGTTCTCAAAACATGACAAAAAATTCCCTTTCTCGGAGTATGCTCCAACTTTTGGCAGTATCCTTTTTCATTAGTTGGCATTCCACTGCCTGCTAATCCGCTTTGTATAACTTTCTGCAAAGCCTCCAGCTAATTGAGTGCAATTGTGAGGCAGTTGAAAAATGGTAATGGAAACTTTTGCCAGCTGAAAGTGAAGTTTTAAATAATCAACTTTTGTCATAAATTAAATAGATCTGGCGTTGGCTGCATAATCAAGGCGACTGCAGACGCGGCACTAAAAATTACGGCGTGAAAGCTATTAACTGTAAGTCACTGGCGGAAGGAAGCTATGAAGGAAGGAAGGACTCAGAGCTCTGAGCTCAGGATCCATCCCCAGTTGCCAAGAGGGGGTCACAGGATAATAGTTTTCAGTCCTGACTGACAGCTGAGCTGGGCGTATGCAACAGTGGCACTGCCAACAAAAGAATCACAAGTGGAAACTGAAATGCACTGTAAGCCAAATGGCCAACGTCCCGACATTGTTGTCTGCACTTGTCCGTGTTAAGGTTTGGGTAGGGATTCAGGTTGGAGTTAGGGTGTGGATCCGGGTGCGGGTCCGTGTCCGGGTCTTTGGCAGAAGTTAAATGCACCTGCCACCAAGTCGGCGGTGGACTCGGTGGCTGGGATTTTTGGGGAGTACAATAGGGAGCACTACATGTCTTGTCTGGTGCCGACGGAACCGTTGTTGTAGTTGTTATTGGTGTTATTTTTGTTGGTGTTATTGTTGTTGGTATGTTTGTAGGAGCAGGTGCCAAAAGTTAAATGCACTAGCAGCAGCAGGCCAGGATCTTGGCTGCGTGAACGTTTTTATAATGTCGCATGGAGAATAAGGATAATACTGTATCTAGTAGCTAGAAAGAACCCAGAACAGTGATGATTTCATTATAAAGACCTACAAATACATTATGAGACTTATGTTAGGATAAAATTTCATTAAAATGATCTACAAATTTTTTGTTATAGTTTTATTTGTGAGAAAAGATATACAGGACGACTAATAAAATTACTAAACTTCGGTATTCTTAAAAAAATATGTGTCTTCCTAAACCATTTTAATTTATGTTAAATATTATGAAATTCAATATTTCAACGACTTTTTTGTTTTTTTTTATTGTGATTGCACTTTTATTTTAACTATTAGCCTTCTAACTTTATGATATCAACTTTTACTGTAGAACATTTTAAGGTAAAATAAATAATAATTTCAACTGACTTTAGAGTTCAAGGAACAAGAAATTTGTTTGTACCTTATTCATTAAATTTAAAGGAATAAAACTTAAACCTATAGTAAAATTACTAGCATTTTTCCTAAGAGACTCCAATTAGGACTACTAACTGAATTCTGAGGACATCTTTTAAGAAAACTTACGAAATAATGATTAATGTCAGGACATCCAAAATGTTTAATTTCTACTTTTTGCTTTGTATTCTTTAACAGCCAAGAGCATATTCATTACTCTAAAATGCAATTATATTAGGAAAAAGCTCAAAATAAGGTTCATCATATTAGTTTTCGTAAAGAATTTAACAATTTAATTTTTATTTCCATTGTGTCCCACTTACTTGGTAATCACTGTGCCAAGCAAATAAACCGGCAAAGCGGACAGCGCCAAAAAGTATGCTACGAGAGAGAGCGAGAGCTAGCCGGCGCAGGCAAAGGCATAAAGTGTGGTGAAAATTGTGTAATAAGTGTGTGAGTAAGTGTGTGTGAGAGCGAGGGTGAGAAAGTATCAAAAGGAGAGAGAGTGTGATTGTAAGAGCACTTTCACACTCTCTTTTTTTGTGATTTGTTTTGCTCTTTGGCTTATTTGCTTGTGGCCGGTGGCAATGTTAAGTTTCCGGCACGTTTTATAAACAAACCGAAATCCCCCAAGAGAGAGAGGGAGAGAGGGATAAAGTGCAAGAGAGAGAGAGAGAGAGAGAGAGAGAGTTGTGTCTGGTGTTTACCATTAACATTTACCATTTTACCAATGTCAACAGTGCCGCCTTTTTATACACGTTTTTTATAAATTTATTCCGGCTTTAATTGAGTCGAGAGCCGCCTAACAAAACACGCACATAATGCGGCACAAGTGAAGTGTTCAAAGCAAAAAAAGACGTATTTTTTTGTAACCAAAACCCAAAACCCAAAACCCGGATTATTCCTTCAAACGCACAAAACCGGAAATGACGGCCAAGCCACCGCCCCCAGTGCCGCCCACCTTGAGCGGCGACAATGGAGCACCTCCAGGACCAAAGCTGGCGCCTGAGATACCACGTCTTAGCTCGGAACTGGCTGCCCAAGCGGCGCTTCGAGGTCAGCAACTGCTCAGGAAGCAGGGTTCCCAGGATCAACACTCGAAATCCGGCATTCCACCACCCCTGCCGCCCACCCAGAGTCGTCCTGTGCCGGCGATTCCCGCCCGTGGAGCCAGCGATCGTACCGCACCGCCAGAGATTCCCCCAAAGCGGCACAGTCTCAAGAGTCTGCCCGATGGTCAGGCTATGGTGGTGCCAGGTCTCCCACCACCAATGAGACAGCCACCTCCACTGCCCCGGAAACCGGCTTCCACTCAGAACTCTGCCCAAAACTCGGCGCAAAATTCACCGCTGGCAGGACTCAAGTTCAAGGATAAGCCACCGCCGCCACCTGAAAAGCATTCCACTTTGTCGGCTGAGGGAATGGCTGCCCGGAGGAGTTCGAATCCCTTTGAAATGCCACCACCACCACCGCCTCTGGTACTGCAATCGGCTGTAGCGGCTCTCAGCGAGCAGAGCTCCAAGAATGGCCTTAATCCAGTGCCCTCGCCGGCGCCCACAAGGGCCAGTGAGGCTAAGAAGATCAATCAGCAGCAATCCAGCAATCAGCGATCGATGGCCTCACCCACAGAGGAATTTGGTTCAGAGGATGCCCTGCGAGGCATTGAGAGTGGACTAAGGAATATGGAGCGGGCCATGCAGGAGCAGATGAACCTCCGCAGCCTCGAGGCAGCTGTCCAGAATAACTTCGATCTGAGCTTCAAGGCCAGCCTGGCGGCAGGCACTCGACACTTGGGTGGCGGATCCGTGAATCTGCGTTCAGTCAACTACGAGAGGAACCTGTCCCTGGACGAGGGAAGACAGTCTCTGGAGGAATTAAAGCAACTCCGAGCCCAGGCCCAGCAGCAGTCCCTGCACAACGCCTCCTCCTCATCGAGCTCCAACTCTCAGGTGGAGCAGTCCATGCGATCCACCATTGAGCATCACATGCGCTCCTTGGACAGAAATTTGCCACTGGAATTGCAATACAGTCGACATCGCTTTCAGAATAACTTGAATGCCGTGGCTGCCGCTGCAGCAGGTGGTGGAGGTGGAAATGTCGGTGCCGGAAATGTGTCTGCCAGCTCCAACACTTCCGGTTCGCAACAGCAGCAACAGCAGCAGCAGCAGCAGGCACCGATGCCATTGAGCAGTGAGTTCCGTGAGCAGATTCGCCAACAATTGCTGGGAAATATACCGCCACAGGTGGTCCATAACATGGGTCAATCGCCAGGATCCGCCGCTGCCGCTGCTCTGTTGCAACATCAGGCGCAGTCACGGGCCGCTGCTGCAGCTGCTGCTGCTGCTGCACAAGCCGCTGCTGCTGCCGCCGCTCAAGTGGGCGGCGGACTCTCACGGGAGGAGTTACGAATGCGACGAAGGTCATCCCACGATGAAACCCAGCTGACCCAAAACTCAGCCGGTGGAATTCAGGGTAAGGTCCTTTCGAGAGGAGATTCAAGGAATGCTTTTTTTTGCATTCATGATGATTTTTCATATTTCAATTTGATTTCGTAAAACATTTTAAGATCATTGAAAAAGTTGATGTATTGTTTATAATATATATTTTTTTTATACCTTTAACATTATAGTTATTGTTAGCATTATGACTTTTATTAAGAGGTCTTTTAGTAATAATTTGCTGATAATAGGTTAATTTTTTGGACATGTTGTCCGTTTGTCATTACTCTTGTTTAAATGAATTTTTTCTTATATTTGTAATATTAATTTGTATGCCAATTCGAGGCATATATGTTAATTGTCTGATTTATTCCATATAAATTAGGGTGGGACTATTATATATTACTGAATTAAAATACAAAAGTGTCATCTAAACGCAGCGTATAAACCCTAAGAGTTGTGTTCTATAATTCAGTTAATATTTTAAAAAGTATTATTAATAAATATTGTAATAAAGATATAGGCGCTATAAATTCAGTAATTCGATTCCTAACTTTTATAGTTTTATTGTTACTTTTACTTTAAGTTATATGCTCTAAAATTCGATAGGCATTGATTATATTTAGGTTTTTAGTATTATACATAATTATTTCCCTCACAAAAACTTGTACAACTTATCAACCATTTTTAATCTAATCTCATCCCCGTACAAAAAATCAAAACTACGGCAAATTAAAGATAATATTACATTCTACAATTTTTGGCTAAATATTTATGTTATTTTTTCATGATTTTCGACCACGTAGAGCTGAATCAGTTTTCGCTAGCTCCGCACTGTTCAGCGGACTTAGATTATATGCGTTGCTGTCTGAAAGGTAACCACACACCAAATGGGAAAAGAAAAAAGTGTGTTTGTGTTGTAACTTAACCCATCCAAACCTGCCTCCCGCACAGGGCTCCAAGCTTAACCCATAACAGCACACACACGAACCTGAAGCCGACAAAGCTGACAAAGCAAATTGCTAACGAAAGTTATTATTATCCTTATTATTATTCCTACTAAATTGCATGGTTGGGCAATTAAAAACAATAGCAAATATAATAAAAAGATAGGCAATAAGAATCTGGCTAATCTTTCGTTTATTTATTGATACCTAATATGGTTTTATTTAACTTTGATTTAACGGACACTAAAGCCATAAAGTGAATATTAAACTAATTAAATTTCTCGATTCGCAGTGACCCGTTTGCGTGAGCATTGGGACGAGACCTCGCAGTGTGTCCTGCAGCGAGCTGCCCAACTGAAGAACATGCTGAGCGACTCCCAGCGGTAGGTCAACACTTGAGTTGCACTTAACCCCTCCCCCAGCTTAACCCCTGACACCTTCCGCGTTTACCAATTAACCGCAGGTTCGAGGCCAAACGCCTGGAGCTCGAGAAGTGGCTGGCGAGGATGGAGCAGAGAGCGGAGCGAATGGGTACCATTGCCACCACAGCCGACATCCTGGAGGCGCAGCAGAAGGAGCAGAAGGTAACTGGATATTATCCTTAAACTTCGCTCTCAACTTTAATTATCCTTTGTTCCCCCGACACAGTCTTTCCATGCGGAACTGCACCAGAATAAGCAACACTTTGATATCTTCAATGAGCTGACACAGAAATTGATTGCAGTGTATCCCAATGATGATACCACCAGGATCAAGAAGATGACGGAGGTCATTAATCAGCGGTGAGTTAGGGGGAATATTTAGCAATAACAATATTTAAGTGATATATTAAGATAATAATAATAATATAATAATAGGTTAAATTAAGTTAAAAAATCTTTTAGATCATTAGAAAATAATATTTAAGAGTGAAATAGTATAGAACACATTTAATTCTTTAAACTTAAACACTAGAGGGTATAGTTTTTTATTATATCTACATATTTTAATTGCAATATTTTATCTCTTTTCCAGCTATGCTAATTTAAACAATGGAGTCATTAATCGTGGCAAGCAATTGCATGCAGCTGTCCATAGTCTACAGTCATTCGATCGGGCCATGGATCAGGTAAGCCGTATTATTTATTTTTCATTTACTTATTATCATATATTTCTGGTTTAATTTATATTAATTTTTTCTAATTGAAATCTCTTTACTTACAGTTCCTTGCATTCCTTTCGGAGACGGAAACACTTTGTGAAAATGCCGAGTCTGAAATTGATCGCAATCCATTGATGTTTAAGGTAAGTTTGCGCTTTAAATTTTTCTTGAGTTTTTGAATACAACCCGCTGCTGACATAATGATATATTCACTTTTGCAACAATTTAACGATACTTGACAGATTTATGCAGTGTTCGTATTATGTTTATTTTCTTGGAAAAGTTCAACGACTTTCTCTTTTGTTGCCTGAACATTTTGCAAATAAACTGAGAAAGATGATGAGCAGTCAGGGGATACAGTGGGGCCCAATTAAGGGGAATTAATGGTGAACTTTTAATATAAGCTCGGTACAGATTGGGCAATATTTTATAGTAAAAAGTTTTAAATATTATTGGGACTAACAATTAAATGTAAGTTATATATTTAAATAATTGGAATGTATTAAGTTTTCTTATAAAAGAAGCATTATAATTCTCCTAAATATATTTTTAAAAGAACTCTTTTCGCTTTTGGTATTCGTAATGCCACTGACCTTGTAAATTTCCATTCCCCTTAAGTTTTCTATTTATAAAAATAATTTTGTTTTGTATTTCCAAAGTTTCGCTTTGATACTGCACTTTGAAAGAGTTTTCTTTGGCTTTCTTAATTGCTTTTATCTTTGCCGATAAGATTTGGACATTACTTCGGCCGCTCAAGGGCTAACTTCGATCCACTTGAACTTGCCTATAATGATCCCAATCCGGATCCAGAAAGGGACTTCCACTCGGAGCACTTGTACTTAATGTCTCAATAGCAATTGCAATCAGTATTGGCATTGTGGCCACAAATGAGATCTGCCCACTTGCTACATGCACTTATTGATGGCACCCCATCTTAGGGGAGATGGAGGTGGCCCACCGCTCTTCCTCATTTTCATTTCCATTTCCCTATTTTCCATCTCCCCCTGCTCCTCACCTCCATCGGAATATATATTCTCGAGAGTTCAGTGTGGCGCGCGTTTCTCAAGTGATGTTGTGGCGTCTGTTTGTTTGTTTATTTGGTTTGGGGGATGGTTAAACAACGGGGAAGGCATCATCATTATCATCATCGCCACCATCTTCATTGTTCCTTCTTTTGTTGTAATTACATTCGCCTATTTAAGATAATTATTATAAGAGGCTTTCTCGCTTCTCTTTTCAATATTCCTGGCTTTGTCTCAACCATAAAATTTTTCGGTCTTGCCATTTCCCCATTTAAATTCAATTATAATTAGTTTTATTGCTGGGTGTTTGGAGGGTTCTGAAATTAAGAATTTTACAGACACAAATTTAAATACTTTTTGTAGGAGGAGCTCATTTTTTCGATCTATTTTTTGATTGGGAAATAAAACCTATATGTTTTTCTGATATTTTTCAATTTTTTTCTAAAATCATTGCTGTGAAAAGCCGTAATAAATATTGTCAATATATGTTAAAAAGGGAGGGAAGGAATTCATTTAACACCAAATTTCTCTCTTACTTTGTGCAAATCTGTTTTAAATATTGAATAATTTATAATACAAATAAATCATTTAATAAATATCCTTGGAAAGCTCAGAAGGAGAGCTTTTATTTTTGGTTTAAGGACATGATATATTTCCTATCAAGGACTGTTCCCACTATTATTCCTTTACAAAATTCCATAGCGCAGGCGTTATTTGTTTTAAGAGCTTTGTGAAGCTTTCTGTTGTAAATGTTTTTAATAGTGGGATGAAAAAGTCTCCAAATATAATGGGAAAAGTCCTGTAAGATATATTTCCGCCTCCACTTTCGTTTGTGAACTAATTTAAACTGTAAGACGAGTGTTTTAAGATATTATAAAATATTTAAAAATAATTTTACTAAATATTAATAATTAATTAATAATATTAATTTGTGAAAGTAAATTTATATTATATTTCAATACTGTTCTGCAAATTCATATTTAAAGACATTAGTCTGAAGTGTTGAACAGAGTATTCTGTAGTCGGCTATAAAAATATTTCCTTTGTTTTGTTTATTTTGCCGGTAGAAAATAACGGTATCAACCGGCTGTTTGTCACTCTCCCAGGTGCTACAACCTCATTGGAGACTCTCCGAGTCTCCACTATTATGGCCGCTCTGTTTTCGTTTATGCTCTCTGTTGTTGTTATTATCTCGGCAAGTGTCCAACTCCCACACATGTGAAGAGCCGACAGCCGACGAGCGGAGGGCTATGGGCTAGTGTTGACAAATTAGCTATTTTTCCATTAGAGGTAGCGCCTATTACGGGGCGTATGAGTAATACATTTTACAATTACGGATAAGTTTATCCTGTTTATCAAACTAAATCATTTATTATTAAAAAGGGGAATTAGTACTCTTTTAAATTAAATATCTTAGCTTTTCCTTTAAGCAAAAGAAGGCCGAAAAGTAATTAATAAATAATTAATAATTAAGTTTAAATTTCGATGGTTTTAAAACTTTTCTACTACTTCTTTTTAATAGGTTAATTTATTAAAACCATTTATTTCATTACCTAAACAATATAGTTAAATGCATAACTTTTAACTTTAAAGTATTTTTTGTCTTTAGAAAATATTAAATTAAAAAAAAAAACAAACCTATGAACTAAATAGATACTTAATTGACCTTTAAATGATGCCAATCCAAAATAAATAGGCCTACAACTCTATTATTTTCATTCTTGGAAAATAAAATAAAAATTGTTCCGATATTTAAAAATTATTGTCTATAATAGTATAGTTTAGCTTTTTTACACCCGAAGTGCGTGCAACACTTCGAAGACCCCGAGTAGCATGTGCCGAAGTTCGATAGACGAACGAACGAACAGAACTTTGTCTACTTCGGATAACTCGCCAGCTGCTGGCATCGCTGGATGCTGGAGCAAAGTTTTCGGTTTCGGCTTCAGTTCGTGTTTTGAGATGCGCCCGAACGCGCGTGTATAACGGAGAAAAGTGCCGAAGCGACAGATAGACCTTAACCGGTTCCGATTTTATCATAATTTTTTTTATTCATTTATCGTAAAAGTAAATAAAAACAAATATCTTAACAAATTAATTAAAAACCTAAATCAAAGATATAAATTTATCAAGAAACTGTTAAATATTTGTTTAAAGAATTAATTCCAAGTCGGAAAGGAACGAACCAACATGCGTTGCCTACTTTGAGGCGAGCGTTGCACTCGCACCAACACAAACAAACAAACAGTGCACACATGCAAATTGAATTCGCCATGCAACAATTAAACACAAATCTCGGCTCAAAGCAAATGGCGGAAAAGGCGTCACAGCCGTCGCCATTTTCTCCCCCTCAGCCGGTCTGTTAGTGTGTGTGCGCGAGTGTGTGAGTCGAGCTTGTTTGCCCGTGTGTGTGCGTGTGTGCCTGTGCATTTTAAAGTGAAATGTGCATTAATTATGCACACATATTTCACTCGAAACATACAAACACACACACACACATTCGAACAATGACCAACCGATGTTTTTGTGTGCGTTTCGCGTTAAATGAAATTGAAATTTTGTGTGCGAATTTATGAAAATAATACTCGCTGGCAATTATAATCGCCTTAAGAATATTGCACCAGTGCCACTTAAATGTAACGAGAAATATCCATGCAATTAACAAATGGAATTGCCGAGTGAAAGCAACCATCAATTAACTTGAATAATGTTGAATTTGAGTATTTTAACAAAATGTTGTGGAAAGTGTAACAAAATTGTATTCAAAGGTTTGCCAGGAAATAGTTATTTACATAAATCGATTGATTGTTAATTGTTCTTCGAGTTATAGAAAACTGCAATTATAGGGGAAATTTATTCCATTCAGAATTATATTTATTATAATACAAAGTGTTTATATATTTTTATTATTTTGTTATACTTTAGTAAATATTTATGTGGTTCCAATGAAAGTCTATAAATGTTCTATAAAAATTCAGAAACAATCAAAATGCCTTAAAACATATTTTATAGTTAAAAGTAAATATTCATTTAATTTATTTTTAATATATATGGTATCTTAGCTATCTTCATATTCGTAAGATTTCCGACTGACTCTCTAATATCACATGGAATTTTTTTATTATCTTATAAATCTTCCAAATGGTCCAAGGTACAAGAACTTGAGCAATACCTAAAAACTAGTACAGATATTTACATAGTCCACGTTTATCACCATCTAAAATATCTTCAGATACCATTCATAATTTTATTATGTCGTAACTCAACCTTAACCCAGATAATTATCTACTTACCAGTCTCAAGATTCATAAAAAAAAGCTCTTCAAAGAAGCATGAGGACTTAAAAAAAAACGAAAACAAATCTTGAGAAACTTTCAATTCTCGGTGAGGAATCAAAGAGCAGACCACATAAGATCCCAGACGTGTTAACACGATTTAGCATAGACGAAAACGAGATTAGTGATCGAGAGGAGAGGACAGGAGGGAAAGCCGATTATTTATCAAAACGACAACACAATCGACGGGGAAATGCTCATTCATGACAAGATTTCCACACTTTCGAGGCCTGGGGCCCTAGGAAAACCAGACTCTAGGTGTGGGAGACGACACTGGTCAACATGCAACACAGACCACAAATGTCAACCCGCCGAATAATACTTGACAGGTATCTTTTTGGATTTTACCTGTTGAAGCTCAGAAACAGAAACAGAAAACGAAACAAAAGCAACAAGTAAGCAAAGACAAAAAAGAGATACAAAAACAAGTTCACAACAAATAACAACAGAATGTGTGGGCTTTTGGAGTTTGTTTGTTAGAAGCACTCGAAGTCGTCTGACCGATTGTCAGATGTTGCTGTTGATGTTGCGTGGGTTCCCCCGAAAAGTTGTTTGATTTGTGGCGCGACTTGGGCTTATGGCCAGCAGCAGCAGCTCTTGAGCATTAATTGTCTATTTAGTTAAAAATTATAATCACCGAATCAGATTGGCTGGCTTTTGGCTAGGCTTGGCAGCGTGCTTAGTTATTTCGTAGTTTATTTTTTAGACCGCATTAAACAGCGCTTTTAAGTTTGTTTTCCGTTTTATGGAAATTTAAACGAAGCCTAAAACAGGCCATTAAACTTTGTGGGTGTTTATTATAAGAAGGGTTTCAAGCGGAAAATCGTTAAACGAAGTAAATAATAAATGATACTCCGCGACTTTATAATTTTAGAGATTTAAAATATTGTGAGAAAGTGTGAGGTGCTTAAAAAATAAATAGTTTCATTTGTAATGTGTGTTAAGTAACCCTTTTTTACTAAGAAAATTAAAGGTTTGCATTATCATATTAATAATAAAATAATTAAGAACATACTTAAATTAAATTAAAACAATTTAATACAAAAACTTTTAAAGCCTTATATTTAAGTTTAAAACTTATTAAAATTGCTAGTGGAAAAGAATAGACAAATTAATGAATTATGGAAATTAGGGCTTTCTTTCTTTTCAATCCTAAAAATAACAAGAAGTAATTTTATTGAATTCTGTTAAATTACAAAATTTATTAAAGTGTCTAATTTTTTTTTAATTTAAGAAGATATTTGAGTTCTCCCTTAAATTTCCTTAAATTTAAACAGTTTTCAGGAAAACATGAAATCAAAATTCTTGTTGAAAACATATTCCTCAAGCTTTGCATCTATTCTCTATGGAAAAACTCAATTATATTCCGCAGCTTTATAGTTTTCATCTCAGAATAGTCCCCCATTTCCATTAAAACTTGTTGTGGCAATGTCAAAAAAGTCAAACCGCTTGAAAATAACAATTACCGTTGGCTGCATTATGAAGCACTCGAAAATCTTTAATGATCGCCGGCCAGAATCAAAAACTCTCGGAAAGCCGCAGCCGAAAAACAACAGGAACTGCAGGAAAACTATAACAACTATAACAACGCATGCCCGCAGCACAATTGGAGTGCACTTTGTTAGACCAATTAATTTACATTTCCGCGCAAAGCGTGGCCAAAAGCAAAAAACAAAAAACACATTTGGGGAGGAAAACAACCAGAGAAGTGGGGAAAAACAAATGCAAAGCCAAAGCGAATGGCGGAGTGAAAAAGTTTACATAGAAACAAAAATAAAAAGGGACGAGAGGAGTTCCACTTGAGGGGTAAAGCAATGGCCCTTGACTTGGACGTTGAACGCCGCCGATTGACCAGGACCTGCAGCTACCCCGCCAGCTCCTCCAGTTTTGTTTTGTTTTTGTTGTTGTTTCCTCTCCATGTTTTTTTTTCTGCCCTCTCCTCCATACAAGTCCCCATTTGGACAGGCGGCGGTCACTCCTGCGGATGTGTGTGTGTGTGTGTGTGCCATGATGGTTAGTTCCCGATGACCACTCTAGCCTGTGTCGAGGACACTCTCTTGTCAGTCAGTGAGGGGCATACAAAAAAAAAAAGAGAAACAGTGCATTGCATACTTTTAAGCCGCGACAGGATTCGCGAGTCCTAGGAATGAGAGTAGTAAGGATCTTTGGATCTGACTAATTGGAAATATTTAATTAAGTTGTGTTTTAAATAAGAGGAAACATTGATTGGGAACTGAAAGGCAGGGAAGGTACCATCGGATGCATATAAATATATTTTTGTAAGAAAATTATTTGACTTAAAATAATATATAAATGTTTCCAATAAATAATATAATATATTTTAATTATGAATAACTTATCATCCTTTGATTATAATTATTTAATGCTTGAAATCAACCAAAAATCAGCTAGGGAACCCTGATTGACATTTGAAAGGCAGAAATAGGATGATTTAAAATTCATTTTTCTTGATCTAGTATTCTAGCTAAATCTATTGATGTAAAGATCTTAGATAGTTTTCAATAAATAAAATACATAATAATTTTGTTTACTTATTTTTCCTAAACAAAATAATAATTAATAACTATTTATTTTCAAATAACATATTGATAAATAACTTATCATTGATTATAAATTAGTTTTCCTCAACAAAATAATAATTAATACATACTTTTTTGTTAAATAAATTATTGATAAAGAACTTGTCACTCATTACTTACTTGTCACTCATTACTTATTGCTTAAAGTGAACCGAAAATCAATTAAAGTTGTACAAAAAATATAGTTAAATTATCTTCAATTAAGTTGTACCTTTGAATTAGTACCTAACTCATGTTCTTTTATCTCAGAATCATGTTCCCTATTCCCCTTATATAAAAACATATATCCAACTAGTCTCCCTGGCATCGCCATTCATTTCTCTTTCACGGCAGATAAAGTTATTTGTCATTGCCATCTGCATGGGACCCACCAAAGATTACAACTTCACTTTGACTATAATTGCTTGAACGTGGCACTAGTTCCTTTTCTATCCTTTGGCAATCTCTCTCTGTCTCTGTCTATAGGTCCTTTTCTCCGCGTTATCCTGCACAGCATTTCCGATGCGGCAGCAGCCTCGAGTTCCATGCAAGTCTTCTGTACTTGCTCTATCCTTTATTTCTATGATTTTCCTTTACTCCTTTTTTGTTTTCTTTTTCTCGTGTTATTGCATTTAATTTGTGCCAGTGTCGGGCTGACTGCTTCCTGTTTGCAGGACAAAAAAAAAAGTAGAAGAGAAAAACAGGAGTGAGTGGGAAGTGGGAAAACTGCAGACGCCTCACAGACACTGTGACATGTTTACAACGCCTCTATGGCTCTGTGCTAGTGTGTGTGTGTGTGTTGGTCCTTACAAATGATAACTCGCGGCCAAAAACGCGATAAAAGCAACAACACAAATACCAACTGGGAGAAACGATGAGAAAAAAATATGAAAAACTTGAAAAACAACTCTAGGATTTCAACAGCAGAATACCCGGCAATTAGTGTGTGAAAAGTGTAGCATACTTATTGGGTTTAAAGAGGTTTATTTGGAATATTAAGAAGATTAACTAAATTTTTCAATTAAATATTTAATATAATATTCACAAGATATAGATATTTAAATAATTAAATTGTTACTTTATTTGAGCATAAGATGTATCTTTTCTACTTATATTTAAGGGTATCAATTCAAACATTTTAAATATCTATAATTTTAAAGCCTTTAATTCAGGTGCTTCCTTTTCTACTTATAATTAAAATTAAAGAATTAATTTTTTTTCTAAGTTCTTTTTACCTCTAAAGTTAAATTTTCGAAGATTCTTTTATAACCAATCAATGCTACAAGCCTTTTATAAGTTACTTGTACTTTATGTTATTGAATTGAATTATATTTTATGTGAAAAAACCATTATACCCTTCACCTGTGCCAGTATAAAAATAGAACAAAATCCAAGGGTGTCCCTGCAAAGCGAATAAAATAGTGTTGCCAACGAAATTAAATGCGAACTTTATGCAGCTGGAAATGCAGAGACCGAGACAGAAATAAAGCAACACAAAGGATGCTTTGGTTCTTTCCATTGTTCCCTTCCCTTTGCCACACCCTCTTCCCTTCCCCCTCACACACACACAGACACACACACTTACACATTTTGTCTAGCCCTTGCATACTTTTGTGTGAAAAGTCCTCCATTTTCCGTTTTTTTTTTGTGACTGTGAGTGTGACTGTGTGTGTGTGTGTTTGCGCTTTCAATTCCATTTCCACTTCATTCGTTACTGTTTTGCAATGTTAACTACATTTTCGCATGTTCTCGGCGTTCACACTAAATGTTATTTATTCTGCTTTTCCAACGCTTTTCCGCACCCCCTTTTCTAACCCTTGGGTTTTTGTTGTAACTTTTCTTCTTGGGTTTCTTCTCATATCTTTGTGCTTTTACAAAAAAAAAAGTATATATATATATAAGAGAATTATGTGCATATTAAAAATGCATTATCATTTTGTGGGCAGATTTTAGAGTGGCAGGAATTAAATGAGGGTTACATCAGGGTTCTGTTTCTGCCATTACACTTGTTTTTATATTTTTTTTGAAGGACAGTTTAGGGATGACTTAAAGGATAAAATGGTATTTATTTAAATTTAAAATGTGATGTTTACTTAAATATGTGTTTGTTTAAAAAAAGTAAAGACTATGTAGTATGTCATTTTCCTGAAAAAGATAAAATTTTGTGATTACTTGAGAAATATTTATTTGGAAATTAACAAGATATTATGTTGCTTTATTATTGTTTTATTTTTTTTAAATATTCGACATTTTAAATCCTCTTACTTGTTCAGTATTTTAAATAAATTTAATCTTGTTATTTAATTATTCCTTTAAGACATGGTTCCATTGACTAGTAGTTTTCTTGCAGTTTCTGCCTTCCGTAAATTTTCTTCCTTCAAATTTATCACCTATGCACATTTGTTTATGTCCACTGCCATCAATCCAAAAATTTGCATTTCCATCAATATTTTGCTTGGACGCTCTGCAAAAGAAAAATATTTCACCAAATAAATCAACACAATCTTCTTTCGACAGTTGCATCGAAAAAAGAGAGAGATATAGAGAGTGGGAAAGAAAATCCGAAATGAAAAGAAAAACCAAATTCTTTTCCAGAGGCCAGAGAACGAAAAATGTTCGACACAATTCACTGACAATTGGCAAATGTCATGACAACATCTGTGGAATGGCAATAAAAATAAGAAAACTTGAATTTCATTTAAATAGCAACGAATATGGGAATACCCTTCCTAAATTAAAATATTTTAGAATTGAAAGAACTCTTTTTTAGAGAATTTTTAGATTTTTAAATGCCATACAGTCATTTATTATTTCCATCATAATTTTGAAATGACAAATTTCTTGTTTTCAAATTAACATTTTTTTCCACTATCTCTTATCACTTTATTGTACTTTATTATTCTTAAAAAATATGCTACCCCAAAAACTGCAGAACCGGAAAATATTTTCGCAAACATGTGATTGTCAATCAAAAATACCAGATCAGGAAAAACAAGCTCAAATTGTAAACAGAAAAATATGGTGCAGACTGTGTGTATTTAAAAAAAGAACAGTTGGAACCACATAAAAGATAATAAATCCACATCCAAACTTCAATGTCATCTTTCGCGTGGCTAAATAAATAAATCTTAATGCCATATTTCTATATACAGTTTTCCTCTATTTTTTTTTTTTTTTTTTTTATTTTTAGTTGACCAAATTAGCTTAAAAGCGGGCACACAAAACGAACCACAAAAGCCAAAAAATGTCAGTTACTGGGGACCAGAAAGTTACAGCAAATTATAAGCGACATGTGGCTGAAGGGGCAGGTTCCATTGAAACCACAAAATGTGGGTGGTTCTCTGGCGGTGATGCTCGTGGTTCTTGTGATGATTGTGCCCTGTGCTGTTGTGATAAAGTTCACAACTATTTGGAAATGCCAGCAGCAGAGCACAGAGAGAACACATGCGCCAGATAGGGCTTATCGGGACTTCAAGATAATACAAGTTAAATAAGATAAAAAAAATTGTAGAGAAATCATCGGAGAGAAGCGAAAGTTTTTTCACTCGAATAAAACAAAAAAAGTTTTTACACCAACTTGGATAATATTATTTCAAATGCAGTTGGCTTAACCCAATTCTTGTATTTCTTTCTTATTTTGTCAGTTCAGAACACATTTTCACGGTTTTTCACTTTCGTTTTGGGCGACTCTCTCTCTCTCTCGCTGTGCGGTTAATTAAATATTCAGTTAGATAAAAGAGCTTAAAGAAAAGGAGCTTAAATTAGAGACCCAGAGCCAAGCAGAAGGGTAAATAAGCTCATAAAAAATATGGCAGCGGTGGCGCCACAAATTATTTGCCCTTACCTTAACGGTGCGATGGCAACAGCAAAAACAACAATATCAACAACTCCGCCGGCGAAAGGCAATTTAAATTCTAATGATAATACCGCAAAAGCCTTTTGCCAGGATCTCCCCCGGGTAAGAGTTCGGTCTGGGGGACTTTACCCAGTTCCAATGTGTAAGCGAGCTTAGCAAATTAGCGCGCCTGGCAACCTGTGCCTGCAGCTTACCATGAGAAAATATCTTCAGGGATCCCCCAGGATACCTGGCCAACATAAATCGCAGCAGCAGCTAGGAAATTTGTACTTCATTTCCTGTTTTCCCTCTCTCTCTCTTATGCATAATTTTCAACACCTTCACGGAGAGCCCATCCTTTATCTTCCTTTGCCTGCTTTTCTTTTGCTAATTACGCTTTGTTTACGCTCTCTGGAATAATGTATATAAATGAGCCAGAGGCAGCTGGTGTTTACTAAAAATATAAGCCATATAAACCAAAATACAATCAACTATCGATCTTTGATACGATGAAGAAATCAGTGAGAAAACCCTCCCCCAAAAGATGATAATCTGGGAATGCATTTCAATGAGTTTCAATCAGAAACCCATTTAAAGTGCCAGTTATCATTGACGAAATTGAAATTCATTCGAGAACCCAACACAGCAGCCGCTTAACTCGCCTAATTAACCAACCAATTCAAAGCTCAAAGCAAATATAAATCATCATTAGGGGGAAACCGAATTCGAACCCCCAAGAGTTTGAAACGTTAATAGAAAAACCAATGGGGGAAAATAGTTGAAATTTCCCTTTGCCACTCAAGCAATTTGGTAAACTGAACGTAACGAAATGGAACTTTTGGGGGAGCCAGCGGACAAAAAGCTTTCCGCAAAATCAAATGCCAAAAGGGCTAAGAACACGATAATAATCCTATCAAATGGCTCGAACAACAAGCAACCATTGATCCCAAGGCCCAGTCCCTGCTGCTGGTGGTTCTTCCACAAAGTCAATTTTTTAGCACTTTGTTGCCTTTTGGCCAAAAACAAAACAGAAACTTAAATACATTTCGGCCATCCATTGCCATCACTCAGGCTGCGTGTGCCAACAATTATTGCGTCATTAATCAGTCGGCATTTGCAAATTCCCTTGTCTCCTTCTTTTTTTTGGATATATATCCTTGAACCAATATATATGTATATTTGTATATTTAGAAGGATGAATCTGGGCAGCAGCTGGCATGACTTTTGTGTGGCTGAGCGAAAAAGGCAAAATCTTCAATTTTATTGATTGTTGTAACTGAGTCGGTACAGAAATCCCAGCGAAGGAAGATGAATGAACACTCTTGACGCATGAGACTGGAAAAATGTTGGGGAAAAGTGTGCTAAAAAGATTATTGACCATACTCTGTGAAATGTTAGATACACTAACTGAAGCTCTCTTTCCCTTTGCCATAATAATTTGTATTAAATAATTATCACTAAAAAGAAAGCAAAAGGTTATTCAGTTAAATATTAAATAAGGTATTTAAATAAAATCATTTTCTTGACAAGTTAAGAATGGGTTCTGGTAAATCCTTTATAATCCAGTGTCCCAATAGGCTTTCAGTTTCAGTTTACTTTAATAAAAAGAAGAGTTGAAGAACAAAAGGAAAAGCCTTGTGCTGGCAATGAAAACTCAAAGAGTTTTCCATGTGACTTGCCGTTGGCTGTGAGTCCCCAGATGACTGCAGCGGAAAACAAGGGAAAGGATGAGAGTCCTCTGTAAAAGTGTGATCCCACTTCGGCCTCCTTGGCCAATGGCCATTTATTGGGCCATTCCACTTTTGTGAGTGCGTAAGACTCCTGGAGGCAAAAGGACCCCGAAATGCTTGCGAAACGCATTAAAGGCCTCGCAACACATTTTCATTTTTATTTCCCGCACACTCACACTCGTCCCCACTACCATTTTCTGTGTCCAATCGCCCAGCGGCACTCACAGTTGCGTATCAATAAAATATCCATACATGCATGTTAAGTAAGAGCTACCCTTACCATCGTCTGAGCTGTGATTCCTGCACCCGAAACGAATTGGGATTTAAGTGTTGTACAAGGAGGAAAGTGGAAGGAGAAGGTCCTGCCATTGTTGCCGCCATATAAAAATGAAATGTACAAGCCAAGATACATATACTGGCAAGGGAGTGAAGGGGAATCATCATCATCCCGAACCGGACTTGTAAGCAGTTAGCCAAGAAACGTGCCCGAGGTTATTTGCAAAAGAGAACCGAAACCGAACCCAAAAACCAAAAAAAGAATAAGATGAGAGCAGAAAAAGGGGAAGACAGTAAAGGGAAACTTGTCGTTATGTGCTTGTTCAAGTGGTTTTCACTTGATATTGCGTATACGCCGCATTGAACACTCCAGTTACAGTTGCAATTGGGAAATATCTAAACGAAAATTTTCCATAAACTTACATAAAATGGAAAATCAGTTGTGAACAGGAAACAGTCAACGTATAAATTGAATATAATATAATATAAATTGTGAATGTTTTTGAATAAAGTTAATTGATGGATTTTATTTTAAACAGAGTATATAAAGGCTTTAAAATAACCTTTTATAATAATTATCATTGACTGAAGAAAGATTACGTGTTTTTCTTATGGATTTATTTTAAAACCATTAATTTTCTATTTATAATCTCTTAGACTTTCTTCCAGTTAATGATTTTTCAAGTACTCGGTTGACATTACGTATACGCAGTCATTTTAAAATCATCTATCCTTTGTCAACATTACCCAAATCAAGGAAGAGTTCCTCTATAGAAAATTATTAATTTTCCACTTGTACTTAGTAAAATTCGTTTATAATTAATGATTTTATCAAGTTCTCGATTGACATTACGTATACGCAGTAATTTTTCGCTCATCCATTTGCTGTCAGTATTAAACTTCACTTACCCAGCTTGTCAGCTGCTCTACCTGCCAAATCCCTTTGCTTTGCTTTTAATTTGTTTGAAACACTTTGTTATTGAAGTTTCCACTTAGTTATTGTTGCTATTTTCCTTACCCGGTAGTTGTTGATTTTGCATAACAAATTCATTAATTTTACGACAACAAGTTAACGAAACTTTTGCCTTGGCCATTCACAGGACCTTCAAGGAAATCACGTAGAAGCAGCTGTGTGTGTGTGTGTGATTAAATCTCGGCAAAAGTTTTTGCTTCAATCCAATTGTTGCCGTTTTTATTGTGCAAATTATTATTGTTAGTCAATTGAATTAATTTCGCGCACACACTCCACATTCCCGTCGCTTTTCTGGGAAAACGATTTGCTGAATTCAATTAGTTTATTGTGATTTTATTTGTGCCAGCAGCAAAAAAGTTTCTCACAGCACAGCAATGGCAGCATGAAAACGCCCCGAAGAACTAGAAGTAAATTGAAATGCTAAGAATGAAAGTTTTTCCGGCATTTCCATTTGCCCGAAATTAATGGAATTTCCATTTTGGCAAAGCGACCACCACCAGCTCCAGTTCCCCCTTTCAATTAGGTGTTTGTGTTGGCTCTCTTAATAAATAGTTCCAGTTTCGATACTCACATTTTTAATGTTTCTTCTTTTCATAGCTGCCATTCTTTATTCCCTAAAAGTTTAGAATTTCGCTATTTGCTTTCGATGCACGTTCGTCCCTGAACTTTTATTATCGAAAATAATCGAGTTTTAATGTCCAGCTAGGAGACCCAAGAAATGGTCTCACATAAATAAATAAATGTGTTGGGCATAAGGAAAAAAGGGGCAATTTCTTAAATTCGCTTATGGTTCTTTTGAACTTGAGTCGTTATCAAGATGGTTGTTATGATTATTATACGATTTTTTGGAGGCTGAGTGGCATTAAAGCATCTCCAGCCTAATTGTCATAACTTAGGTCCCCCATTGCGTATACGTAATATTTATTGTGTTTTGCCCCCAGGCAAGGCTTTTGAATTATTTAGCGGCGAGGCAAGGACGAATTATGCTTATGATTAGATTTATCTAGTCGGGCTATATTCCTTCAAGTTTCTTCTTCAACTTAAAGTCTTTGCTGGAAATTCTTCAACTCATTTCGGCTGCTTTATTCTTTATTTATAATTTCCGTTAAAAGTTTTTTTTATAGCTCACACACCCACACACACCTTTCCCCATTTTCACACCTTCATCATCATAAAACCCATATAACCCAACGCAACGCACACACACAAAGACATGCCACAGTGGAACAAGCGTATCATTGGCATGCCAAAATCCCATAATCCTACTTCGGCTGGCTTTTAGCGGATTAAAACTTTTCAGTTGAGTGCCCGAAAACCGAACACGGACTATCTTCCCGGATGCGACCCCCTCTTCTCTTCGCACGGGAATCTTGATTGTGTTATTAACTAGCGTAAATGGGTGTTAATTCCCAGACAGGCCACCGTGCGTTTCGGGAGTATAAGAAGGGTTAGAGTTCTTTGGAACTAGTTTTGCTCAGGTTATGTTTGTAATTTTTTATTATCTATAGGGAAGCATTTCTTTAACTGTAGGGCTTATATATTATTTCAGCGTTCAGATAATGTTTAAAATATTTTGTTTTTAGTATAGGCAGTTATTTCTTAAATTACAGAATGAATATATTATTATTTATAAACAAAGAGCGTATCGGGAGTATACGAAGTGAGGTAGTAAGAGTTCCTCTTTGGAACTTGTTTCATTCAGATTATGTTTATAATATTTAATTATTCTTAAAATAAAGAAGCCCTTCTTAAATTGTAGGGTTTATATAAGAGTTCTTTAAAACTGTTTTCGTTCAGGTTGTGTTAATAATATTTTAATATATGTATATGTATAGGGATATACTATATAATATATAGGGAATCTTTCCTTTAATTGATGAGTCAATATATTATAAAAACGACTAAGACAGAATACATGTAGATTTTTAGAAGGTTTCTTAAGAGCTGAGTACTTTGTACTACATATTTATATTCTTTTATAGCTGCTATAATAATATTTAAGTTCCCTTACCGTAGACATAATAAATAGATATTATATACTGTAACAAATATAAAGCTTGAATTTCGCAATATTTTTCTGTTTGGTTAAAAAAACAAGAGTTCTTTCGTTTTACTTTTCTTAATAAATTCCATGGCTTTTTAAAATAAAAATTATTTATATACAAACTTTTTAAGTTAAGTATATGTTCAAAATATGTTTAAAGCATAAGGAAACATAAAGTTTAACCCAACATTTCAACACTTCTAATATCCTCAAAAGAATTTCCTTTTAATTGTCCTTACACTCTCTTTACGCACTGTATATCCTGTTATGGCCTGTGGCAGCTCATTTGTTGCTTGTTTGGTTATTTCAATTAAATGTTAATAAAATTGTCTAACCGAAAAAACTAATTTCGGTGCTTATTCGTGTGGACAGAGACAGAGACAGAGAGAGAGAGGGAGTGGGAAAGACTAGAAAGAAATGGAAAATTAGGGAGCAAGTAAAAGAGAGACAGAGAGAGAAAGAGATGAGGTAACTGTGCGGTCTCCAAATTGGCCAACTTAAGTACCGTTACGTTCTAGTTGAGCATTTCCTTTTTCTTCATGGCATTTGCCAGGGTTTTCCCTTTTTCTTTTTTCTTGGTGAGGGAAAAACTTTATGGGAGCGCTTACATTTCCCTAGCCATTAATTCTACCTTGCTTTTCAATTAGTGTTGCCTTCGGACCGGTTTCCTTGGCCAGTTTTGTCTTTTATCGTTTCCCTCCGTAGCCCTCCTGCTCTCCGTTTCTATATGTATATATATATGTATATCCTGATTTATGCTGTCGTCCTGTAGGAGGTATCCCACCCACATCCTGGAGCCTCGCCAGATGGCTTGAGGTGACTGCAACGGGGCTTATCTCTAGGCACCTCCCTTCCGGGCCCATTCCCTCCATCTTAACTAACTCGTCTTCATTTCTCAGCTGGCTGCGTATTTGCCGGGAATGGTATATAGCCATGGAGGTCGGTGCTGTCCATCGGTTTGTTAGTATTAGCCATGTTGGCCATGTCTATTGGCCAGAAGGTGTCGTGTTGATAAATTGCCAAGAAAACAGGGTTGGCAGGTGGTTGGTTAAAGCTTTTGCAAGAGTGCAGGAATTTGTTTTAAGTTTTTCTTCTTTTTAATATTTGTATATTTGTTGGAGATATTTTTCAATCAATTGGCGATTGTTTTTCTATTGAATTTTGTATTATTTATATCTTCAGAGCTCTTAAAATTAAAGATTTCGAACCCTATTGCCATTCTTCTTTGCAAAAGTTATCTTTCCTGTGGTTTAATTTAATCTTACCTACACATTGATTATTTTTTAAAGTTGTTTTTATAATCCTTTATATATTATATATAATTTCATTATCTGATTTATCTTATTCTTCCACCCCATCGAACACATCGACAACCCTTTTATGGAGAAGAAAACTTTAGTATATTTCACACTATGCAAATTGCAAAATCGTTGGCATTTCAAACGCGCTAACACCTGCTTGAAGGCTTAACCAAACACAGGCAGAACTCCCCCTTTTCACCGTGCCACGCCCACCCAGACAGCGACGCCCCCCTCTCTAGCTTTTCCTAAAGGATTTCCCAGCGCATTCGCTTCTGGCTTCTATCAGTGTCGTTTTGTTATTTATCCTGCGTGCCTCTTGACGCCTTTGGGGCATGCCACTTAACACACATCGACCGTCGCTCCTGCCACGCCCCCTTTGTTGGAAAGAGGCAGGGGGGGGGGGCAATGGGCGGGGGAGTTGGTGTAATCTTTTCTTGAGCTTTGCGTGCAATGCGTCGCGTTATTTGCTTTTCATTCAGCTTTCTTCTCCTTTTTTTTGTATTTTGTTGCTTTGCTCTCTGCTTTTTTAATTTATCATGTCTATTTGTTTAGTGTTTGAGCCTGGCCCATGGCGTGTAGTACAAGTGGAGTCCTTTTTCCTAGCTGCGAGGTCCTGTCCGTGCTCCTTTTCCTCTTTCTCCTGTCCTGTTCATTTGTTATCGCTGTGTTTGCTTGTGTTGCTCTTGCTGCTTTTCACTTTTGAATGCTGCGGATTTTAACTCTCTTTTTTTTGTTTTTTATTTTTTCGTTGCGGTTTTCCACTTAGTCGCTCGTTTTTTTTTCTTGTTTTTTTTTCCTAAATGAAACGTCCCTGGGCTTTTGCGGATTTGCTTTGGTTTCCATTTTCCTCCTCTACAGTTTTTCCCATATCCCCAATTTATCCTTTTTCATCGAGTAACCGCCTTGTGGTCAGACTTCCTTGCTGCTGCTGCTGCTAGTTTGATTAGGTTTCCAGCACTAATTGAAAATCATTGAATGAGGTTTTCACCATCGCCATGTGTCCGGTTAATTTGTTGTCTTTTAATTAATTTATGTCAAGTGTTATTAGCGAAAGATGCGGTTACCGTTGGATGATTGAAAATTTAATAATTAAACAGCTTGAGACTTCGTTTAAGTGGAAGTTCTACACATAACATAATTGTATAAATTTTGATAAAGAAAACGCACTTAACAAAAGATTTCTTAGATTGTATTTTATACATTTTCAATAGTTAAAAGTAGTTCCTCATATTTCATTAAAAACATTTACCATTTCCTGTGTAGAACAATTAAAGCCTGGCAATCAAGCTATAGTAATTTGAAGAATATTTCTTTAAAAGGACTTCCCTTTGGGCTATTTATCTTTGCCAACTCTGAATTCACTTTCTAAACAAACCACGGAACAACAATGCAAACAAATGAGAGTGGGACCCAGATAGAAATTCTCTGTCCTATCTCGAGACACTCGCTGCCGCAAATTAAATCAAATTCCTTGCTCAGACAGCGCGCAGGAGAGATAAAGACCAAGGGATTCGGGGAGATTCATCACACAAACACACACAACACAGGGTTCGTGACAGTGACAGGACATCTTATTTAATTTCCAAGGGCTCAGGACCAGGACCTGATTCCGCATCGGAGAACTGGAAACCGAGCATAACATTAATTTTTGTTAATCTATTTTCAAGTTGCTTTTTGGTCAGCTGCAGCTGTGCGTTGCCCCTTTTCCTGAACCGCAAGTAAATATGCTGTCATTAATTTAAAACTTACACAAACAAAACCGAAAACTTCCCTTTACTGTCTGTCTGTCAGCCGTTTGCAAGCTTCTGAGAGTTATGTTCATTAGCAGAGAAGCAATCCCCAGGAGGAGGCTGCATAGAACAGAGCAGAGCAAGGAAAGCCAGCTTGTGAGATTCTGAGAATTTAGTTGGAATTCCTAATGAGCGAGAGCAGGCAAATCTAACCCAAATATGTCAAGACGATGGCTTGGTATTTTCTATGCCCCATGCTTTTCCAGGGTGCAATGCTCCAAGGGGGTCAGCAGGTGTGTGTGCACTAACAGAAATGTTTAACTATAATTATAAGATGGAAAGTAGTGTCATTAAAGAGTTTTATTTATACCGAAAAGGTTACAAAAATCATTCGGAATTTGGGTCGTATTTGATAAAATTGATATAAATATATACTTATTTGTCTAAAGATTTAAAAATTCAGCTGGTTTTTGTCTCAGACAATTTGTTTTGGCTTTTAGCAAATTAAGCTACCATTAAGATTAAATAAATACGAATTTTGTTTCCTTTATCTTCATAATATTTACTATTATTTGTAAAATATCCCAATGGTCATATGAATTTTCTCGCAGTGCTGCACATGTGTGTGCAAAGTGGGTCTCTTCAGTTTGCTGTGCATGTGCTAAAGTGTTGATACAAGTTACTTTTGCCCATCCTCAGTACAGCCCTTCGTCGTCCTAACACACTGACACACTCGCCATGTGAAGAAGTGCCCTGCATCCTTTCGCTTCTCTCCTTGCTCTGTCAGTGTCTCTGTCTCTATATCCTATACCCTATACCTAGTCCCTGTTCCTTCAGCTGGTCATAAACCACAACGGAGACAGGGGTGTGTTGAGGAGGGGGAATCCCCAGGACCCCGGGTTCAGACAGCTGAGCACGTAGCATGACGAGTTGACAAAGTGCATCACGGGCCATGATGCAGGTCTTGCCTGCTTGCTTGCTATTTACACAGCTCAAAAATTGTCTCAGCTTATATGGTTTAATATAAGGAATATTTTGCAGTAAATTTACCTTAACAAACATCTTAATGGTGTACCTGTCAAATTTTCATTTCCACTCTAATTAATTGAAATTTGTAAAGTTTAGTCGATGTCAGGAGTGTTTGTCTTTGAACTAAATTGCATAAAATGAAATTGCATTGTAAAATGTCAGGCGAAGATGAAGAACCATTTGATAATATCTTTTAATTGGTAAATTTAAGCTATTTTCTTGGATATGGAAAATTAAATTCAAAGCAAAGGAATTTATAGTAAATAAAGGAAGGTTTACGAGCAACTTCAATTATTATTCAGGATTACATTTCCTTTAGATTTTAAATACTTTCAAGGATTACCCATCTACTTTCACCTTTCCCGACTTAAAAAACAACACAAAAGCACGCAGCAAATGTATGCAATTAAATATTTTAAATTTCGGGCAGTGCAAATACAGTGGCCACGTAAATTAATCTACCCACTCGGCGCATGTAACTCGGTCTGGCTTCCGCTCCTTTGAGCCCTCCATCGCTTTATCTCCATATTCATATGTGCATTTGGTTACATGTTCGCGCGTATTTCCCTCATGGCTTGTTTCAACCGTCCTTTTCCGCTTTTCCCAGCCATTTTCCCCCTTCGGCCCCATTCATTTGTTGGTTTTTTTATTTCAGCTCGAATTTGTGTTTTATAATTTATGCGCATTTTTTATTAAATATTTATGCTTGTTTCGAGTTCTAAGCCACACAATTCCCCACCTCTCCTTCGGGAGATCATTGTCGCTCATTTCCCTTTATGGCGTATTTACGCTCTAAAGCGTGTAAATGTTTTCCATTCCATTGTTTTTCCCCCCTCCTGTGATGACACGTGGAGAGGGGTTGGTTGGAAAATGGTAGTGAAAGGCTTGAGGTTGGGGTTACATCCCTTTTCCAACCCACACGCAGTGTCATAAATAGTTTTGTCAAAGCAACCACAGAAACTGCAAAAACTTAAGTTTTCAAACATTTTCGGCTAACAGAAATTCTTGGTCAAAACTTGGTGAAAATTTCAAGGAATTTTCTTTGTTTTCCCTTTCTCTTCTCATGTGCTGCCATTAGGTATTTTATTTGATTTTTATTATGTTTTTGAAATGTTTTAAGAAATGGAAATTTGTGTCAATTTAAATTCTCTCTCAATTATATTGTCAAAACAAATTGGTGGGTTTTAATTTCTGTGCTGGAATTGCTATCGATTTATTTAATGGAATTAGTTTAGTTAAAGTGAGAAAATATGTTACAGACCTTAAAGCAAATACGTTACACTTTCCACAACAAAAAATATAAATAAATAAATATATTGAAACACATTGGTTATGCTCGGTTATGCGTCAATGTGCATTAATTTCAAATAAGCAATGACTAATATAAACCATTTAATAAAAAGTAAAATAAATTAAACCAAAAAAAAATACGAAATAAAATAAACTATGTGATTACATTAATACAAAACTAGACTCTAATTAACTAAGGAAACTCTTGAAAACTTAGTTTAATCCCAAAAAAAAACGCTTGGAAGTGTTACACCTTCGAAAATAAATATAATAATCAATCCCCCGTGCGTATCCAGGATATAACAAATAAATGTTCACTAGTTGCACCTCGAAGTGCAATTAAATTGAATGTCAAAAAAGAAAAAAATAAATAAATTCACCCGTCCGAGTGATTGATTGATTGACGGTTTGATTGGCAAACGTACAGTTCATGGCTGAGTCAAAGGAAACGAATGCGCCATGACCACGACAATAACGGCGAAGATTGCGCAACAGCAGCATCAGCAACAACACCAACAACACCAACAACACCAACAACACCAGCAACATCAACAACAACAACAGCAGCATCAGTCATCCAGTAACATGAATGGTTTTCGAATTACCGGCTATCCAGCGGCTGCCACGCCCCCCACACGCCCCAATCCTATTTATGCCAAGCCCAACGCCCATGAACTGGACCTGCACATCAGCGAATCGCTTATGTATCCCGGCAGCACCCAGCAGCAGCAGCAGCAACATCAGCAACATCAGCATCATCAGATGCTACAAAGTTCGCCGGGTCCACCGCCACAATTGACCAGCATGCTGCCCAGTTCCGGATTACCGGGAGCAGCCCAACCGATCGCTCTCAAGGGCAACAATCCCTTCCTGAACAGCCCGTCGCCCACGGAGGTGGCACCCACGCCTAGCGTGTCCACCTCTATGCCAACACCAGCAGCAATATCAGCGACCATTTCCAGCAACTACGAAATGCCCGAGTACGCGGAGCCATCCCGATTACGCGGTCTGAAGCAGCGACCCCACAGCATCGCAGTGGGCGGAGCAGCTGCCTCCAGTTTCGTGGACTACAATGCCCAGCAGCAGCAGCGACTGCTGCAACTGTCGCGCCAGCAGCAGCAGTTGCGCAACGCGGTAACAGCAGCAGCGGCCACAGAAAATGGGGCTGGCAACGGAGGCGGCAGCGGCAGCGGTGGCGAAAAGGAGGCTCTATATGCAGCTCTCTTTCAGCAGTACCGGCAGAGTCCCACCAATGGACAGCCTGCTCCACCAGTACCACTGCACAGGAAACCTGCGGTGGCTCCGGTGGTTCCTCGCCGCTCGCAGAGCACTCCCAGGCCACCCCTGCAACAGCAGCAGCAGCAACAGTCTGGTCTAAATGGCCAACTCAATGGAAATGGCACTCAGCGCCCCAGGAGCTTGGATCGCTTCAATGGTGGTGTCCACACTGAAGCACCACCCATTCCCCTGAGGCGTTTTCCCAACGGAACGGGCAGCACCAACGGCGGAACATTGTCGCGCCAAAAGAGTCCCAAGAAGAGCAACAGTGCGGATAATATGCTCATGAGTCCGGCAAGCAGTCAGGTGAACACCATGCGACATTCGATAAGCTTTCACGGTGGTCAGGAGACGGAGAATGGGCCCAAAGGCGATCAGGCCAGGCCAATGAGTTATGCGGCACCTGCTCCGGATCAAGCGTATCTGGAGCATCAGCTTAGAGCCTACTCGGAGCAGCTGAGGACCATCACCGAGAGTGTGCGCAAGTACTCGGAGCAGGCCAAGTTGCTCTCGGAGCTCAAGAGGCAACAGCAAATGGCCAAGCAGAGCCAGACGAATCTAAATCTGTTGACGCCAACGACCTGTAATAATGGGGCCACGGGCAACTTTCAACCGAATATGATTTCCCCGGAGATTGTCAGCAAATCCCTGGCCTCGCTGTCCACCAGTCAGGCGAACGAGGCCCAGACGCCCTCCAATCAGTTGCGTCTCTTTCTGGACAACATTAGGAGCAGCATGCGGCAGGAGTATCAGCAGCATATGCCAGAGGATGTGCTGAAGCCCACTTCCACCTTGAAGCGTAACGGAGCGGATGCAGCGGCATCTGGTGCTGCTCCTGCCGCTGCACCTACTCCTGCTCCTGCCAAATCAGAGCCTGAAGCTGCACCCACGCCCTCGGATCAGCTGCGGCAATTCCTCGATGCGATACGCGCCAATAAAATACCTGAGAGCGTGGACAAACCCAAGATGACCAGCTCGCAGACCCTGGACTCGTTTATATCGAAGCCCTTGCAAATGCCAGATGTGACATCCGGCACGCCGGGTGGCGGAATTCCGGGAGTAGCATCAACAGGAAGTGGAGCAGGAGTGGGAGCAGCCAATGGTCAGGCAAATGGCCTGCCCACTCGAAGGAGACCAAAGAGCAGCATTTTACCCAGCAGCAACAATGGGAAACTAGAGCAGCGGGAGCACTCCCTGGTGACCTCCGAGAGCTTCCACCAGATCTCGGACAACCTGAGGCTGATGAGTGAGGATCTGCAGGCCCTGAGCCCCAGCAAGGCTGTGCCCAGTTCGGCCAGTAGCAATAGCCTCAAGAATTTGGCCGCCAATGGCAACAGTTCACTGACCACGGAGCTAAGGGTTATAACCAGCTCTCCGTACAGCACTTCCCCCAAACTGCAGCAAATGGTGATGAGCAAGTCGAATAGCTCACTGGGATCGGTGACCACGCCTTCGAGTGCCACCACCACGCCCTCCACAGCTCCCATGATCACCGATTTCAACGAGATCCTGGACAGCTTTCAGGCCATGGCCGATAAGTACAAATCGAAAGGTTCCTACGACTATTTGCGCAAGTGTTCGGAGGCCTTGCGACAGCACTCGTTGCAACTGAAGTTGCAGCAGCAACAACAACAGACACACTTGCAACACCTGCCCCACCAGCAACAACAACAACAGCAGCAGCAGCAACAGCATCAGCAGCAACAGCAGCAGTTGCAGAATGGCTTCTGTAGCGACGACAGCAGTTCGTGCAGCACCACTCCTGGCAGCATACGGGAGGCGGTTCAGAATCTCCTCCTGCAGCCGAGAAATGGTTTCCAGATCCTCGATGATCGCATGCGATTGTTTATCGATATTATCGATAGCCAGGATCGATTGAGTCAGGTGAGTGGAGGGATTTAGAGGTCGGTTGGTTGCATTTTTGGAGATTTTGAAAACGAAACCTTTATTTAAGGGGTTTATAAAAATTATTTCAAAATTATTTTTTTATCGATTTAAAAGTAAGAGCTGGAAAACAATTAAATATTTTAATGTTTTCATCGATTTTTTTTATCGAAAAAGCATTAAGTTTTACATAAATTAATTAGCTTTCCTATGTCAGCAGCTGGGTTTATTTAATTATTATTTAATCTCTTGCACAACTATAACTTTATTAAAATATATTCTCTTTCTTGCAGGTATGTACTGTTGACCTATTGAAAACTGAATTATACAGAGTAAGTCGAGCATGTTACCAAATTACATTTAAGAACCGCCTATTGCCCGAGACATAAAAACAAATGTATGAACATCAGATACACTTTTATTGGCTTACATAATTCATCATCTTCGAAATGACCAGGGCCGGGTCAATGCGCTTATCTTCCGTTGGCCAAAAGTCCCAACTCTCCTTCCTTGCTTCCTTGGCGGCTAAAAGCCATCAAATCAGTTAATGACCCAGAAAGTTAAACTTTGCAAGGAACTGGACCGGGGGGCGTGGATCAATTTCCATCAATTTTCACCAAATTTGCTCAAAGCCAATTAATTTTAATAAACTACAAAGTCATTTTGCGGTGGCAAGTAAACTAATCTCGGCCGGGGCGAAATTGAAATTTTAATCAACGGCATAGAGGCCATAAAACTTGACACACGCACACACGCACATCGGGTGACAGGGACGTATTGTAATCAAGTGAGACGACGACGAGTCGGGGAAAATTCCCAAAACAGTAGATAATCAAAATACACGTACCGCACCGGCTTTCCCTTCACCGTTGATATGCTAAATAAATCAGGTCCCGAGCGGAAATGTCTGCTGTCATAATAACACCTTTTCGGTCCAGCATTGCATTGTCCTTTGCCTTCTCGTGACATAAAACAATATTGCTAATGACAAATGGGAACTATGTTGTAGTTCTAATTGTGGCCTTTGTCTGGCACGAAGATCTCTGCCCCAGCCAGGCTTATCGCACATTGCCCTTACAGGACTTGGGCTTAATTTAAATTTATGTGGTCCTCTCCCACTCATCCCTTTGGGTAAATGTTTATGTGTGAACGTGTTGGGGTTCCTGGGGGAGGCATGAGCTCCTGGAATTGAGTTTATATGTCTCCCATGATAAGTTCATCGCACAAAACCGAAAAATCTGTCAAGCCCAGTGGGTTTGGTGTAGCTTAAGAATCAATATTTTACGGGGAAAAGGAGTTAACCTTTGTAGACCTTAGTTAGAAAGTAAGTAAAGCCTAGATAAGTGTGTGAAATAATTGCTACTTTGTATAATTAACTTAAAAGGCAGGAACAGGGGGAGTTTTATTCAGACAACTAAGAAATTTTTAGTTAATTAGCATAAGCAAATGTACACAACTCCCTTAAAACACTGACAGCTCAAAGCCATTTCTCTAATTATAATGACTAAGTTTTCCTCCAGGAAAAGTCTAATGTTCAATTTTACTGACTCCTTTATTCCCGCAGAAAATGTTAAACTCGTTCTACAAATAAATTTCTCATTATCATAGCTCTCCTACTGATATTATTGAGGGCAACAATTTAAGTGCCAGAGGCTGCTTATTTGTTTCATTTAGGCAAATTGCATTCGTATTTGTGTTTTGCCAACGCAAAATGCAAACAATAAAAGTTGAATGCCACCACCATCACCCATGACAAACACAGTGCACTGTGCACAGTGCTGCCGAAAAGTATGCTTCTCATAATGCAATTGCAAACAATTACCCCGGACTGAAGTAATTGCATTTCCAGTACACACACACGCACACAATTCACAATTTACAATTTACAATTTACAATTTGCATTACAAAGTAATTATTTCTGCAACAGTGAACCCCCCGGGCCGGAGAGAAAAATTCTCCAGCTTGCAGCCCACTTTTCCCCACCCGAATTTCACCAATTTTTGTTTAGTAAATGAAGTGCAAAATCAACGCAATGTGGCCCCTTTTTCCGACATTCCCACTTATTGACAGCCCTGACCGAATGACATTTATTTTAATTAGCTTCGCATGCCAGCGCTACGGGTGTGTATATGGCTCCAAAAGGACCCTAGGTCCTGTCAGGATACCGGAATTCACTTTTAGCCGTGGCGCAATTAACAAATGCAATTTTGTGGCCTTTAATGTTTATTGTGTGCATTTATTTGCATCGAGGGTGGATGTGTATGTACTGGATGATTGTGTGTGTGTGTTTGTAGAGGCGTGAAAACCCAAAAAAATAACTTTTTAATTACTGTAACGGACATTGCGGTTAATTACACTGGACAACATGGTTGGCGATAAGCCAATTTGTATGGCTTCAATGGGTCTCTTATTGCCGTTGTAATAGCGTTGATTGAAATAACGAACTATGCGGGTTTTCAATACATTGTATTCCTTATTTGAAATAGGTTTTTTTTGTTTTTGTTTTTTATAAATGAGTTATAAATTGAGTTAATAAAATGTAATAATTTTGAACTGAGTATCAAAAATTACAAAAAAATGTATAATAATAAAAGTTACATTTTCTTGAAGTCTTATTATGGTATAAATACAGAAATACAACTTTATATTCAAATAAAATGTAATAAAGTGTTCAATTCAGTTGTAAAACTGCTATAAAATAATTTTTTTTTAACTCTAAATAAGTCAATACTTGATTACAATGTAAAAATTTTGATCGCATTTATGCCTTGGTCACATACGGTGCGTATGCGTGATTTTCCCAATTTAAATTTTACGGATATACAAATAAGTGGCTTTATTTGATTTAAAAGTATCTACAATTTGTTTTCAGATTTTTAATTAATAATTTTAATCTAAGTAAGTCTATATTTAGCATTCAGGTGCTGTTGGCATACAGTGCGTATGCGTTATTTTCCCAATTTAAATTTCACAGATATACCAAAAATTTGTCTATATTTGAGATGAAAATAGCTAGAAATGATAATGTTAATCCAAATAAGTATATATTTTTAATTACAAAATACAAATTCTGGCCGCAGTTCTGCTTTTTGGCGTAGGTGCGTATACGTGATTTTTCTCATTTTTCTAAGATATACAAAGAAGTTTCTATATTTAAGATGTAAATAGCTACAAATTAGAATTTAACTCTAAATAAGTTTAGATTTAGTCACAAAATATAAATTTTGACTGAGTTTATGCCTTGTTGGCATACTTTGCGTATACGTGATTTTCCCAATTAAAATTTTACAGAAATACAAAGAAGTGGCTATATTTGAGATAAAAATAGATACAATTTTTTATCAAATGTTGAATTAATATTTTAACTCTAAATAAGTATGTATTTTTAGTCACAAAAATAAAAATTGTACCACATTTTGACCTTGTTGGCATACGATGCGTATGCGTGATTTTCCCAATTTAAATTTTACAGTAATACGAAGAATTTGTTATATTGGAGATAAAAATAGCTGGAAATTCTAATTTAACTCCAAATAAGTATATATTTTTAGTTACAAAATACAAAATACCGCAGTTCTACCTTTTTAGCATACGCAGCGTATGCGTGATTTTCCCAATGTAAATTTTACAGATATTCAAAAAAGATTCTATATTTTAGATGTAAATTGCTAAAATTTATAATTTAACACTAAATAAGTATATATTTAGTCACAAAATATAAATTTTGACTGAGTTTATGCCTTGTTGGCATACATTGCGGATGCGTGATTTACCCAATTAAAATTTTACAGAAACACAAAGAAGTGGCTATATTTGAGATAGCTCCAATTTGTTTTGAAATTTTTAATGAATAATTTAACTCTAAATAATTATATATTTTTAGTCACAAAAATAAAAATATGTGCGTATGCGTGATTTTCCCAATTTAAATTTTACCGATGTATGTAAATTCGAAACTAAACATTATTACTCCCTAATTATGTTATTTATTCGCCAATGTAACGTCGACAGATGACCGGCAGTAAAGTGTACGCAATATTTTTTTCGCGCTATTTGATTAAAAACCGCAAAGGCAACCATCAAAGTGCGTGCTTAAAATAATTGCAATTGTCAAGCGCTGAAAGCCGAGAGGCTCAGGTGGTCGAAATGGCAGGTGGTGGTGGGGGCAATGGCCTGGCCATTGTCAACGGCTTTCAATTGGAGGCTCAACACACACAGACATACCTTGTTTGCACCTCCCGCCATCCCCTTGACCGTGTCGCTTATTAATTGCATGTCATAAATCATGATTATGCCACTTGCTGACCAACCGCTGGGCTAGTCGCAGTTATTATTATTAATCTTTGTCGCCCACACACACACTCGCTCACAGCTAGAAGATGGGGCGTGGCAAGGATGTGAGAAGGCAAATGGTCTCGAGAGAGTCAGAGGAGCATAGCCATATGTTGGGACCATGTAAATTGCGATGTTCATTCCGGCGGCCAGCCTATCTTGATTAATTGCGAAAGTTTACCAGAACACAGGGGCCAGAACACAGGGGCCAGGACACGCGGATACAGGACACTGGTTCGCGGACCCATGGAAATATGTCAGCTGCTTCCCTTTTTCAGGGAAGAAAAACATTGGCAACAAAAGTGGCCAACAAGAGTGGCCAACGAGCGCCATAACACGCGTATGTTGTCGCGTAAATTGGTTTTAATATTTAAAGCACTTCATTACTTACATCGCTGTGATGCACTGTAAAAAAAAAGGAAAAAGCAGGAGGGGGAAGAACAGGGAAGGCCGAGTAAAGGCAGAGGTCAGGCCGAGTCGAAGGACAACACCCTGTTAAGCCGCTGAAAAGTATGCTACAAGCTGCTGGCTTAATCAACTGAAATTGAATCAACTTTTTTTTTGTCGCTGAGAGAGAATCCCTCTAGAGGAACTCGAAATTAAATTTCTTAAATTGCGCCAATAAATAATAAAAGTGAGGAAAGTTAACACTGAAAATGAGAGTATATTCAACAGGTTATGATTTGTTTATGTCAGTTTGAAGTCCCTTTAAAATTCAACTAAAATGTAATGCAATAAAATATTGGAGGTTCAAAGTTCAACGTTTTTTAGAACACGTTTTTAAGAGATTTCAAACCCTTTCCAATCTTTGTAGCTACTTGTTTTGTACTTATTTGTTTCTTTCTTTATCTTAAAAGCAAGAAATATTTATTTATTAAGATAATTATTACTCTTAATAATTTATAATCTTATGAACCTTATACTGTTTTTCTAAGCTTACTTGATTTTCATCTCAATATAAATGTTACCTTTCCCATATTTAAATCAAATACTCAATTTAAGAAAATATTTCTTGATAAATTTCAAATAATAATAATGCTTAAATAAATACCAATTCAAAGTGATGTTTACTCAGCAAAAACATTTCAATTCCATGGCAAGTGCCTTTCTAATCACAAATCAATTGAAGGATTCAGTATGGATTAGCTTTCACCTCAACTGAGGGTATCGGGGAATGAAAGGATATCGAAAGCTATCAAAACTGGAAGTTTGCAAAGTTTGTGTAAGAGTAAACAATTTCATTTTTTTTAACCTGTCTTGCAAAAACAATGCAAAACGAAGATCTAAAGCCGGCATCAGATGAAGCGAAATTGTTTGCATGCTTTCAGGCGCCTCAGCATCTCTGACAGGGCGTCATATGCAATACTCAACAAAGTGCATATGCGTATGCAATATGTGTGTATACATACATGTATTCTCGCTGAAACACACACACACACACACACACACTGCGGCAGCTTCAGGCAATTGAAGGCAGATTCTTGTCTTTTCCCATTTTTTTTCCCTTGCTGATTTTTGACATATTTTCTCTGGCAGCAGCAGCAGCAATGCCGGCAAACAAACTAACAAACTTCGGGGCGTTTTTCAGGTGCAACTGGGTTAACATGGCTACGATGGAAATTGCTGCAAGAAAAACAAGGTTGGCATGGGTGGTGGCGGGAATGCAAATGCTCTCAGAAAATGGATACAACCAAAAAGGAAATAGGGAAAGAAAATGGGTGGAAAAATCTGAAAAACTGCTCGCAGTAAAACGAAATGCATTCGCCGCTTTCGCAATTTGTTCAGCCCCCCTCCCCCCAAAAAAAAAGCTTTCTTTTTTTGAGCATATGCAACAGCTCAATTTTGTATTGAATGGCCCTGCACTTGCCTCCGATTTTGACTGCAGATTTTCCACGGTTTTATTTCATTTTTTTTTTTTTTTGTATATATTCCTGTTCAGATTGTTTGTTTGAATGGCAGCTTCATTAATGCGAATATTCAGCCGCCAGACAATGGGCTGAGGTCGGAAGCTTCTGTTTTAATGTCACTGACTTTGCCGTTCCTTTGCACTCCTGTGTCTGTGATTGTGACTGTGACTGTGACTGGCTGTGACTGTGACTGTGCTGATGAAATCAAATTGCAAGTAATTACTTTAATGCTGCCCCTGTCAACGCTCCCCCTTTTCCCCTGGCGCTGCATACCTTACATTTAAAGAGTGCAAAAGACCGCAACTCGTTTGCGGTTCGCGTACTCATCGTATTTGTATGGAACCGCCATTAACTGCGGTGAAAGGAGTACGCACATCCTTATACATACACAAAAAAAAGAAAGTAAAGTGTATTTCCCATCGGTGTGTGGTAATGATTACAGGTTTGATTGATTGCAATTGAATTCGAGGAAAATGAAGCAAAGATTTCGTTGGTATTCCCTTTGAATCTCATTCACAGTCTCGCCAGTCGGATTGTTAATGATGTGTGCCAGTGTCTGCACTATAATTAAGAGAAGAGTTTCACAGAAAATTAATGAAGTTAGTAATTGGTAGCAGAATACGGGTTTTATTTAAAAGGTTACTATAATATGTAAAGAACATATATAATAAGAATATTGTTTCGTGAAACGAAAATATTGCCTTGAGCTTGAGGCTTTCCTCAAAAGCAGTTTCTCTGTCAGAATATTTTTTTCTAATTCTTTATTCTATGAACTAAATTATAGGTATTTAAACCAATTTACTGACCAATTTCAATACAATCGAGGCAATAAATTATATCTTATAATTACAATTACAAATTTAAAAAAAATTCAACTAACAAAAACTGTATTCCTTGTTCAGAAAATAGTTAGCATTTTTGTGAAGATTATGTGCCTCTACTAAATGCTCTCATTTATATTCCTTTATTGAAAATTCTTAAATATTTAATAATTATACTCCAATTATATTTTAGAGTTTTCTCTCTAATATTAAAAGAATAATTTTTATTTATTACAAGAAACGAGGCATAATAAGTATAGATTCTTATTTATTCATTTAGCATCTTACTATTAGTTCCCTTTATTAGTTACCTTATTTTTAAATAGCAACTTACACACAAATACTCACTATTATTATTAAATTTAATACCAATCTCATCTAGTGACATTTAATTCTGTTACCGCCTTCCATTTGAATAATTCTCCATCAAAAAACCCCCTTAAAAAGCAGTAGAAACTCCTATTTTGTATGCAAATGCCACGCCCACCGCCCCTTCTCTCACATGATCGAAACGGAACCTTATATTTTCGATGACTTGTTTTCGTTGCACATCTTAGCATCGATTACATTTTTGCCAAATTGAATTGTGCAGCAAGGACTGAACACAAAAAAAATCTAGAATAAGGAAAAGAAAATGGAAAATAGAAGGAAAAATAAATTGCTTCCTTGCATGTTTTCCAACCCAGTCACCATGTGGGACTGGGGGAGGGGCTGAGTTTGGAAAATTGGGTTGCATGATGACAAGAGTTGAATTCAATTGAATACGACATGCTGGCAAAAAAGAGGGAGCACAATTTGCATCGATGTGCAATTTACGGCCTAAATGTCAATTTCACTTAAGACCGACTTTCACTAGATTTTATTTTACTCTTTCGATCGAAAAGTAAAGGCGCTTTAAGCTGGTGTCCTGTTGACACTTTAAGTATAATTAGTAGGCAAAAAAACGACAGAAGAAGATAGAGATAGAGAAAACAGAGAGAGAGAGCAAGGCAAACAGAAGGAGGAGAATAAAGAAAATCCTCGACTTTTCCAGAGTGCACTGCATCAAAGTCAAAATGGCGGTCGAGTGTGTTTGGCCAAGGAGTGAGACATTTGCAGATGCTCGACGGATTGGCCTCCCCCTTTCGAGCCGTCATAATTCCAGCTTATAGTCACCGTTTTGGAAAGTGGAACCCCGCTAACAGGGACGTTGCTTTTGTATTTTGAACATATTGTTTAAAATTCGTAAAGAAAACATCCGAAAATATTGAAAATAATATCATTTTCAGACAAGAATGTAAAAATTACTTTTTATTTATTTATTTATTTATTTTATTTATTTTCCCAGAGCATACTTTTAATTTACTTAAGTTAATATTTTAGAAAATAAAGGTATACCGATTATTTATCGATACTTAATCTGAAGGCTGATATACTGATCGATATTTTAAATAAGCGCGATATATCGATATTATATTCATTTCTTTAATATAATTTTTGGAACAATACAAATTTATTAGCTATGTTATTATTATAAACATTTTTATCGCAAATACTTTTAGTTCAAACCTATAGCTTTATATTTATGCTGATATTATTTTATTATATGCTTTCCAAAAATAACCAAGTTAATCCCTTTTAACTATATTAAAAATAGTTGTTGTTTGGTTTCTAACTCGCATAAGTTTGACTGTCATTCACTTTTAAGCCTACTTTTGTCAGACAGAGGAAAATGCAGTCACTGAAGGCAGGAAGGATAATTGCAATCCTCGCTAATGCTGGAATGCTGGTGATTGTGCACCGGGCTTTGTCTCGGCAACAACAATCGTCACTCAATTACTCCCTGAGCTTTGATGCATTTTCCTGGTAGGAACCCCGCATCCCTACAACAACTCTGCAATATCCTTTGTCAATCTCTGGCGGGCATTGTTGACATTTGTCAACGAACAGTTTTCCCACCGACCAGACGCGTTCTCGCCTTTTTTCGGGATTTATTGTGTTTAATGTGTTGAAAAGTCTCCTTATTTATGGCAACTGGATTTGTGGATCCGCTTTTCCTTTTCCCCTCTCTCCTCTCCCCTCGTTGCACTGGCAACAGCTGTGGAATAGTTGTCACATAGTTTCCATGTGTTGTCATTGTCTTTGTCTCGGGCTCGATTGTGTGGAAAATTGAAAAAGAAAAGAAAAAGAAAGTCAAACAAACCCAAACGGGGAAGGGCAGGCCCAGGAAGAAGGGAGTCTTTGGTATTGTCCTTTCACATTGGCTGTTGTTGTTGATGTTGTTTGGGGGACAAAAAAGAAATTCGATTTGCCAAGCGGATATTAAAGGTAAACATTGACTCGATAGAAGGGACACAGTAGTGGGTAAGATTTGATTAATTCCGAAATCAAAGTGAGTTGATAAGCAAAGTGAATTGTTGGCTAAGCAACAGAAGGAGCACTAGAAATGTTTGCCATCTCTACAAAATATCAATGTCATCGTAAATCCGACTTTAAGACGAAATCCCTGAACTGTTGCAATTTTTGCATTTCCTAATGGCATTTCTCTCACTCAACTTTGGACAGAAATTTATGGGGATTTTTGTACTATTTTTTTTGCCTGGCATTGGCTTTTTGCTCTGCTGGCAAACAAAATAAAGTTTTATGACACGAAAAATGTTGCAACTAATATTTTAGAGGTTGTATTGCTGGCTCGGGCTTCCCTTCTTTGTGGCTGATGTTGCTGCTTTCCGACAGAAAGCTAATAGTGTTTGGCCATTTTTCAAAACTCCTCCTCGCGGGGAGTTGGAGGATAACGTCCAGGATACACACAGCTCAGGAGCGTTGCGCTGTCGTTAACTCAAAGTTTGTTAAAAATTTTTATCAGCATGCCGAGGCAATGACATGACCACATCACAAGGACGCGAATGGGGATCGGGGGTCGGGGCAACAAGGACATGGCTGCCAGGCTACAGGATGTAGGAAGGATGGAAGGATGGTGGAAGGTGGGCCCGAGTGTGGAGGAAACCGCTAGCCACAACATGACGACGTCACTGACATGTGACCATACATACTAATAAAGCGTTAGTTGCTCGCCCCGAGCTGTTGAAATTTTTTTTCAACATACTCTACCATGCATCTGATGAATTTCGGTGGGGAATTTCAGTTAAGAAATAGTTCAGTGATTGATGGCTTAAAATTTTGTTCACTTTTTCTAGCTTTAGATGTTGCTATTGGAATAGTTAAAGCTCTTGCTGGAGGGGAATTCTATAGCTTATATTTAAAACTAATATTTGAAGTTTCTTTTTAGAGTAGAAATACTTTTAGGATAATTTATGGTTTGAAAAGAGTTTCTTGGAGCTGAGAAATCAAACTTATTTAAAAGTTTTTATATATTTGAATACTATTTTTAACAAATTGTACTTGTGGCTAAATAACTCCGGTTAAAACGTTAAACTTTCTGTTTGCAAAACAATTATTTGATCCTGGTGATAATTTATTAATTCGCATTTGTAAACAATTAAATGTGTTTTCAACATAAGTATATTATGCCTTCAATGTATATCCCAAAGTATCCTTATTTTCTACAAAACTTATACCAAAAAACTTTTCCTTTTCAAAAACTTCCTTAGACTTTGACATATGAATTTTGGTTGGTTGCATCAAAAGTGTGTAGCTTCTCCGTCTGAGATATTTTTTCCTTAAATTCTTTCCCGATCCTTTAGGACACTTTTTCTAGTGACAAAGTCCACGTGGCAGGAGATAAGGATTTTAGCTTTCCTGCTTTTCTATTTCTTTTTTCTCACTTTTCTTTTTTTGGCTCTGGGTTGGCTGATGCCTTCTGGTTGGTCCCTGCTCATGTTTCTGCTTTGCCAACCATTTCCCTGGCTGAGTCTGCAGCATTAAAGTTGTGTGTTGCATTTACGATTCAGCTCCGCTTGACACAGCCAAGGATAGGAGGGATCGGCGGCAAGAAGGGTACGCAGACTTTTAGTGGCACCATTATGAGATGAAGGACCCTTTTTAGCTCTCGCAGCAAAGCTCAGTCAGTCAGGCAACCGCTTTATGTGTGGAGTTCATTACTTTTATGTGATTATGTGTCATGTGTGCGGACAGCAAGTGTGTGTGTGTGTGTGTGTCCTGGTGTGCGACATGTCAGTGTGTCATTGGCATTATTAGTTTTCCCAGCACACTTTTCCCCGGCAGGGTTTTCTTTTGCCTTCCTTGGTCTGTGGCAGTTGTCCCAAAATTAGTTGCAATTATTTATGGCCTTCACTTTTTTGTGGGATTGTGGGATCCTCTGTTTCCGGTAGCTAATCAGATGAAAGTTGTTGATGGCATGTGGGTAGACCCGGGTCAACTAATTTCTATATTCTACGGCACAGATCTGTATCCGGAAACCCTAACCCACTTATGACAGATGTTGTAAGGCTTTAAAATTTCCTTTAAATTCTACCATTTTATCCTTGAAAAAAATAGAAAAATCCTGTGATAAGTGTGCGTTCGTTGGGCTCTGCGAACATTTGAGCATTTGCCAAAAAGTTCGGACCCGTTCCCTGTTCACATCTGCAGCTGGGCAGTAATGAGTTACCAGCCAGCTTCCATTCATTATAGCCGGCCAACACATGGTTATATTACACATACGCAGCGTTGTACATTGCGAAAACATGATTTTTAACAAGTGGGAGAGGGAGAGAAGGGAAAGGAACGAACTGAAAGCAACCTAAAAAGCAGAGGGGGAGAAAAAAACGTGATAGCAGTGATGTTCTCATCGTTGTTCCATTGCCAACAACATGTGAAACATGTGAGATATGAGCGAGGACCAAAACAGGGATTCCCCCTCTCTGTACTCCCTAGATGATTCCTACTCTTGGCCAACGTACATAGTTAACTGTCTGCGGATTTTGCTAACAAGACTCGTCAGTGATTTGAGTGCTTCCTGCATCCGAGTTTGTTATGCGAGTTGGAATTAGCATAGTTAGGGGTAAAGCGAGTTCTCTCCTGCTCGTAATGATGTGCAGCAAAATAACCTTTCAATGGGTCTTTCATATTTGTTGCCAATGAATATTAATTGCTATCAAATAAGTATCAGATGGGGAATTATAAAATAAACTCTTTCAAAGATTATATATTGTATATTCATTAAGATACTTAATTGGTAAGCTTAAGTACATGTGTTTCAACTGCTCTTCTGTCTCTCAATATTTTCTCAGGCTTCGCCTTTAAAGCAAAACTATTTTTTAAGTTTTCCCCATTTTCGCTTTTACCCATTGAAAGCCTTTTTTCTTGATTATTTTACCCCATCTTTTGTGCCCTGTCCCCATTTTGGGCGCAAACTGTTTGTGGAACTAAACCCAGCACATTTGTGGCCCACATTTTGTCTACTTGAAATGGTCCCTCTCACATTTTCCACTTTTTGGAGGGAGAAAGGGCTCTTTTGGAACCATTTTCTTGGGGTTGCCCAAAAATCATTAGCAGGCGACCAAAAATTCAGGTCAGCCGCTTAATGTGCCGCATAAGTACCTATAAGTATGCAATGCACTTTCGTCCAGGTATGCCACACTTTGCACAGACTCCAGGACTCACACCTAAACCTACACCCACACGCATAGAGAGAGAAAGACACCTGTTCAGGCCACGCACAGATTGCGGCAACAAAATCTGTACACTTTGGCTCCATTAAAGCCGCACGCACGAGGAGGCCACGGTTGCCGGTATTGCCCGTGGGCAGCCAACACAAAAGTGCGCTGTCAGTGGCTCACTTACCCACCACCCACATCACCCACCTCACCTCACCCACTCTTGTGACAACCACCCACCCCCTTGCGGTATTTATTTAGCCTATAAAGCTTCAGTTGGTTACAGCCATCTCACACAGCATCAAAGCGTTCAACCATAGGAGAGATGGTAAAAAAGGAAAGTTGGCATAGCCACGACTAGGAATACCCTTTTTCCAAAGCAAGTTTAATAAATATGAGAGAACTTTTCTTGCTTGAACCCCTTACCCCTATAATGTTACTCTGTCTAATTAAAAATCCTTTTTAAGATTTAAAAGAGAGCTAAAAGTCTGGGTTTTCCTTCTGCTTTAACTATTAGTTTTATATGTTCATAAAAATTAATCAAGCATCATGAATATCCCCACAAAACTCCACAGGTACCGCGGGGTATCTCAACTGGGAGGGCGGAAAATGAGTGGAAAGTGGAAAGTCGAGGGAAAAGTGACACACAAAAGCAATGGCAAGCACGGCGGCGGTTCATATGGCAGTTCAGGAGGCAGTTGCCGCTGGTTGGACTCTGTTGACCTAAAAATCTCATTTGCCGCATGCTCATTTCTGCCATCACTTTTGTTACCTTACTTTTGTCGCACCTCTTGGCGGTGTGTAGCTTTGTTTTCTGCTCTCAGTTCCAGCAAATGTGCCCCAGGCCAAGAGAAATAATAAAAGCACAACAACAGCACAGATTCTTTGATATATATATTTATATATATATATATATAAATATATATTTTTTAGCGCATGAGAAAAAGTGCAAAGAGGAAGTGCGAGGAAATGAAATTCGAGCCCGCAGCATGACCTAGAAGTGGTCCATAGACCATATGTTCTACTCCATTTTCTCTCAGTTAATTTCCTGAACATGACGAGCGGCTTTCCTTGTTTTTTCACTTTTCTTTTTCTCATTTTATTTTTGGTGCTTGCCATAATTTTCCTTATTGTTTGTTTTATGTGTAGAACAACATATCCAATTGAAAATCAAAGTTTCTGTCAATAACTTTGCTTGAATAAAATGAAAAGCATAAGGAAAATAACTCTCAAGAAAATACTAACCACAAACTCTTGTTCAATATTTTATATTCATGTTTTGTTAGAACTTTTACTAATAATTATTTTACCCTCTTTTTCATTGCAGGTAAGCTAAAACAAATCAAAGGGGTGCATAAAATAAGGTAAGATAATTAAATGCAGTTTGAGAAAAGCTCGAAATGGAAATGAATTGTAAGTACAATTTATTAAATATCTGAAAGATACTTAAAGTATTACAGCTCACAGCTTGTAATAATGATTAAAATGTAAGAATAGCGACAATTTAAAAATACTTAAAGCTATTTATGACAAATTAATTTTGTTATTTCTCAAAATCTGACTGCCATTTCCTCCATTCGATTCACGAATTGTCATTCACTAATTGAATTCAAATCAGATTTATTATCGTTGGCCAGTTGACACAGATTTTTGCTCAGCTGGGGGTTTCTCTTTCACTGGATTTTCCTTCCATTTTTCCCCTCCCCCGACTTTTCGGGATGTCAATCTAATAAAGTGCAAGTGAAAGCGGGGAGAATTCTGTGCAGTTCTGCGCTGTCACTTAATAATTCAATGCCCGAAATGTAGGCAATGGATGGTAGCCAGCCCTCAATGTCGAGCAGATTTTATTATTTTTCGGTTTCTCTTTTTTATTTTTTTTGCATTTTGTATTTTCTAATTTTTTTCCTTTTTGCTCCTTTTGTTTTTCGGTGGAAATGTCACATGGAAATCTAAATAAGCAAAGCAGCGAAAAGAAAAACGGGGAAAATTGTGTTAGCCGCGACAGAGCTGACAAAATGATAGATGGTAAGGGAAAGGCCCGTCAGCGAAGGAGAAAAAATTAGCGTGGGCCTTTAAAAAAAGCTTCAAAAGCAATCAAAATGACAACTTAAGTAGGCTTCCCAGGGAAAACCGAGCAAAAGGAAAAAAGGAGCAAAGCGAGGAAAGTGAAAAGAGAAAAAAAAGTTAAGTCAAAGTGAAATGAAAGTGGGCACGAGGCGGGAAAATTCCCATCCTGGGACAGGACACAAGAATGAGGAGGAATCTTGAGAAATGTGGGCTCAATTAGGGTATAATTGTTTGTTTTCTCACTTGGCTGGCTAGCCAGCTGCTAATTGAAGCATCAAAAGTTTTTCTTTTTTATTGGCTCCCGCCAAGTGTGAAAGGGCAAAGATGTAATTCAATTCCGGCTTTCCCTTTGCTCGCCTCCCCTGCCAAATGAAAATTGATGTGGACTCTCGGCTAAGCAATTATGAAAATGTTCGCCGGCTTAAAAAACAGCTCCTCTGCGGCGGAGAACTCCCAAATCGTGCGTAAAATTGTTAAACTTTACTGCACAAACCCAAGGCCGTGGACTGAGCCAAGAAATATATATGTGTGTGTGGAACAGATTTTCCTGCGGTTATGTGTGTGTGTGTGTGGGACCCAAATGCGCATTTAACTTAATCAAGATTTTAATATTTAAAGAATTTCCAGTCTGGCAACAAATTGTACTCCTCTTTTATCTCTTATCGTCTTCACTCTCCTTGACTGCCTCAGGCCAAAAAAAAGGGTTCTTGGCCCGAAAAGGAAAACTATTCTGCCAAGGACAAACAACATTATCTCTCTTACATGATGCTTGCCACACTTCAATTGCTTGTAAATGCCACACAATAGATATATATATGTGTATATATATATATATACGTTCACCCACTCCCTTCAACCCGATAAATTTGCAGCCAAACTAAGGTTGTTCTTTTTGTTGTTGAGCTAAAGTTTTCCTGTAGTTTTCCCTTTTTGCGGCTTCTGGCTGTCGACTTGATTTTCAGTCTTGTATGTTGCGCATTTATTTATTTCGACAGGTTGGAAAAATATATACTTCTCTTCTATATATTTTTTGCTGTGTGAAAATCAATAATCAAAATGACAGCAACTCTCGGGGCCAAATCCCCAAAAAGGTTTTAGGAAAGAAAAAAAGAACTAGTTCACCAAAAGATTTCTGTAAATATTTAAAATGTGGTCAAGGGAATTTAAAATGCTTTCAGCCTGGAGGTCAAGTTAACTTTCCTTGAAATACAGCAAAATCATGAGAACTCTGGAGTATTAACAAAGCAAATAATCAAGAGAATTATATATATTTAATAACTAACAACTCCTACTAATTTCCCTTAAGTTTATAGTCACCATTATGAACTTCTTCTAAGGATATCTCAAGCTGTAAAGCACTCACTCAAATTGTCTTGATGTCCTGTGGTCCCTGAGTCGTTAAAAAACTTTGACTATAAACTATAAGGGACTATTTCTTATAACCAGAGCTCTGTCATAACTCAGTGGTATTCACTGCTTGACTCTTTTTCCCAATGCTAAATCATATTTAAAGGCGATTAAATATAGCGAAGAGTGCAAGGCACATAAATTATGAAAGAGACCAATGGGGCGGAGGGTGTGAGAGGTGTTGGGCCAAATCTCATTCTAAGGCGACAAGGACACTCCAATGTGTATCAGGATCTGTATCTGCGTGTGTGTCTGTGTCTGTGCTGTGCTGCCAACAATGACAAATTACCCAAGAAATAAAAGTAAGAAGGAGAATCGCAGGACTCGAAGGCAAAAGGAGCACGCAACACACATAGAAAGTATCTCGCAGATACAACATGTTAACAGCGACAATAACAAGTTATGAGGCAGCTCCTCTCTCTCTTCTTCTCTTTCTCTGCATAACAATAAACAGCAAGTTGCTGAAATTTATTTCACAAAACTATTGTGCAAATAATGAAGCGGCCTCCGGGTCTGAAGATGCTGGGCGGGACTCCAAGTAGATGTAAAAGTTATGAGCATAATTCTTGCAAGGAGCTGAAGGAGCAGGAGGGAACACATGTTGGCATGTTGATTGTCGCCTCTAGTTTGGAGTCTACTTCTGGGCGGGCGGCTTATCCTCGGTCGCACACTGTGAGTGCCAAAAGTATTTGCCAACTAGATTTTTGACTTAGCCATGCAGAGTGCGTTGTGCTGCCCTCTTTCTCTTAGCCATGCCTCATTTTGATCCGCTTTTCGTGGCGTTTGCAAAAGTAGTAGTGACTCCCCTGCGGAAAAAGCAAAAAAAAGAGCCTAGAAACTTTGTCAAGGCTTTAGTGTGGCAAATCCCAGCGACCCTGCCCTAACCGCATCACATTAAGCGCCTGGGTCTTGTCGACTTCATCTGGCAAGAGGCTTAACTTTGATTTCAGCCACTCTGTCCCTGACTCTCTCTCTGTGTGTGTAACTAGCCCACTTAAATACGCGTTAGAGCAGGGACAAGCCTTAGAGGAAAGAGTGTCACATTGCAGATCCTAGTTTGGTGAAGAAATAAGTAGTTTATGGTGATAACATTAGGAATATGATAATAAAGATGGGGTAAATTCATATGTATAATAAAATATTAAATTTAAGGAAATATATAAGAAGTGCAACCATGACACATTAACTAAAAAAGAACTAAGTCATTTAATAAATGAATGGCATTACTTCTAAGTTAGGCTCTAATACCACTTTAAAGTAGAAAACTTCCCATCAATTCTAGCTTAAATTATAATTAAATAGTACTATAAACTTACTTGCTTCTAAGAATCTGTCAATACGGAAACTTAAAGCAAATGAACAAAGTCAACTTAAAAACCTCAAAACGGTTATTGCGGTCTTCTGCCTGTTGATGATGATGGCAACGTTGGAAAATTTAAATGAATTTAAACTCAGAGTACCTAGAAGTACCTGCGGTTCTCATTCTCCTCCTCCTCCCTAAAAATCATTTTCAAATAAATAAACTAAACTTGGCCGCCGTGGCGGAGAAAAGTTATCGGGCAAGGACTCTTATTAGCCAGGACTAAAAAGACAACCAAGAGGGAGCAAAGTGGCAGCACAAGTAGACAGGCAATTGCGATATAAACAGTCAGCTGAGGCAACTGGGGAAACTTACAGTTGACAAAGTGGGAAAGTGGGAAAGGAGACTAAAGTTTTTCTTAGAATTTGTGTTTGTTGTTTGCGTTTTGTAGAGCAGAAAAAAGGAGCCAGTCACATCACTTAGGGGAAAACAACTTTATCGCTTAGAGGGAATTGAAAATCTAGATTTTCAGCAAAAGGAGTAGATCGCATTATATCAACCAGCCGTTTTACCAATTTGTTTATGGTTTTTTTTTATTAACATAATTGATTGCCTCCGATTTGTGGGTGTGGGAGATGGTTCTCTGCTCTCAGTGTTATTAAGAAAGCTGCCACAACATGCAACCATCTGAGACATAAAGATGTTCCCCTCCTGGCGCCTTTAAGGCAAAATCGGTGGCGAAATCAAAAGCACGCCATTACACTTCCGCCCCTGGTGGAATTAAGTTAGCTGCTTATCCTTTATCCTTGGCTGAGCCAGCTGAGTTTTCTTCCTTATTTCCCTCACTCATTTCCCCCTCAGCTTTTTACTTGATTGATGACGCTCATTTGTGCTACGTGTGTTCGGCTTTCCCTCGTACTCCCAGAGTCCTCCAGGTTGTGCCAAATAATTTTGCTTAATTTTAAATCAGTTTGCAATTTGCTGGCAAAACTTTTCTATAGCCTCAGTCCCTGCTCCTGTCCCTGATCCTGCGGTTGAATTTGGTTTATTGCCTCTGTGCGTGTTGCATACTTTTTGCGGCGCCTGTCGGAAATGTTATTTAGCCGTTGTTTTTCTTGCCATTTTTTGTTTGTTGTTGTTTATAATGTTTAAGCACACTCACGGGTAAAGTTAACTGCAAGTTACCAACTTTATTAATGTGTGACGAGTATACAGCCTTGTTCACAGGCCTCCTGCTTACTTATTTTTTATGGACTGTCTGCGGTCTTTTGTTTGTCGTTATTGCCCTTCCAGTTTATATTGTTTACTCTCCGTTTTTTCCTTGCTCTTGTTTTTATTTACTTTTATTTACTTGTGGGCAAAAAGTTGACAGAGGTACCATTTTAGGCATTGATTTATTTTTATTATTTCGAAAAGGCAAGCAAATTATTAAAGCGGGTTTTGGGTGACATTACAACAATTTAGTAGAAAATTTTACTGGATTTAAGCTGTACAAGTTGTACATGTTTTTTGGTAAATTAATGGAGTAATAAATCAAAATGGAATAAATACTTAATTTTAATCCCTGTATAACGTTTTTAGATGTTATTTCTGGTATTTATAAACCACTAAATCATACAACAAATATTTATAAAAATGTGCAAGGATCTTTAATGCTCAATCCAAGATTTCTTCTTTTATTGAGTTAGAAATTCCCGTGAAAATCATTACCCTGAGAAGAGGCAACCACAAAGCTTTTGGTAAATATTTTCCAAGCTGAACTAGTCTCAACAAATACTTTCCAGGCAGGATTCTTCAACTCTTTCTACATTTACCTTTCTATATTTATTTTCACACTTAACACCTCAATGACATATTTTTTTCAATTTTCTTTATTTTTTTGTTGCTGGACTCTTTCTGTTTTTGCTTCAGTGCTATAAAATATAAAAGGAAAATGGAAAATGCTACTAAAGGGTGGTCCAAACATCCTGTATACATTATAAATGTTGGCCAGCCATAAAGAAATAAAATTTCGCACTTTCGTGTAGCATTTTTTCATTGCATTTATTTGCCTGCAAGGATTTTTTAGTCTTTTTTTGTAGAATCCTTTCCATTATTTACCCTTCCTTGTTATGCACTCATTTCATTAAAAGTTAAGTCGCTCTTCGGGACAATTTATTTTAATAAATTTAATTACCTTTCCCTGTTTGGAATTTTTTGTGTACTTTTTTCTATTCTTGACCAAGGAACATCGCTGGGTTATATTTTCCCTATATATTTTTTTGTAATTGTCTGGCTGATGGAAGGATAGGATGGGAGGTAGGAAGTGAAGTTGTCTGAAACTTTCATTACCTATTTGTATTACATAATTGCACTCACATGTGAAAGTCCCGAATGTATGTGTACATAACTACAGGGGAGTGTGTGCGAATTGCAGCAGAAAGTTTCACCGTCGGAAAGTTGCATTACTGTGCGTTGATAATTTGTTAAAAGTTTTCCTGTTTTCTTTTTTTCTCCCACTGTGTTTTTATGATAGTTGAGGGGGCAGTTCCCTTAGGTTAAGTTGAACTTTTTTCCCTATAATTGAATGAGTAAGAAGGCTGCTTAAATGGAATATTAAAAGTATATTATAGAATGCTTTTACTGGCATGTATTTTGCTTAAATTAAATTATTCCATTAACAACTTTAGATGAGTTAAATTTTCATCATTAAGGTTTATGGAAAATGTTTTTGCCTAAAAAAACCTGTAACCTATTTCATAAAAATAGTTATTACAAAAGCACATTAAAACTTTAATTAAGAGCAATTATAGGACTTTTATTTTATTTTGACCCCTGAAAGACCTGACCTGAATTTAATTTCATCGTTTGCAGTTCAACTCGTAGCATTTCTTCAACTCCAGCAAGGAAGCCTCAGCTGCAGTTGGGAAGAAAATAAAGGCACATAATGCCAACCTATATAGCTGGCAGCTGTAGCTTCTAATTAATGTCAGTCTGTATCTCTCCAACACTGCTCCTTCGGGCTTTCCTCTTTTTTTTGAGTTTTCCCAAACTCTGGCAGGGGCGTGGCTTTGAGTAGGGCTAACGCCTTTTTCATGTCATAATAATTTCTGGCTCCTTTTTTCCCTATCCTGCTGCTACTGCTGCTTTTCCTGCTCCACACAAAACTGAGAAATGGCACATGAAAAGCGCCAACAAACTTTAATTAGTTATGCAAAGCGAATGCAGCTTTGGAACTGAACAAAAGAACAGGAAAAACAACATAAAAATAAAATAAAGGGAAAACCGATTAAATTTAAAGCATAAAATAAAATAAAAGTCCATGGAAAACAGGATTTACAAGCACACACAGCTGGACTTTCCTTCTAAAAAAAGGGAAAAAGTTTCACATAAAACAATTGCAAACAAAGAATTCAAATTAATTGTGCGCAAAATCGTAATTGCATGCGGGTAATTAATAAATTATATCGCAATATGCAAATCCAAAAGCGAATGAATGTGTATTTTGTGATGTCATAATAACAAATTAACGTGAGTTTAATGTGCCGTACATATTTGATAACTGACCGCCTATATATAGTATGAAAGTTATGAAAACATTGTTTAAACATTTAATTGACACAATGTATGGAACCTGCAGGGCATGGCTAATAACCTGGCCTGACCTCATTTCGGGCCAAACTTATTTTAATTGAAATTTGAATTGCAATTGGTGAATATCTGCGATATGGAAAATTATTAAATAACTTTGCATATTTATTAATCAATTTTATTTGTATAAGAGAAAGGGTTTTGTAAACAGGAAGTTTTTTCTGCAAACGAAAATAAAATGAAATGAATAAATTTATAATATACTTCTATAAAAAAGTTCTTGTTATTTTCCTACATTTATTCTGTTTATAAAAGTTGCAATCATTTAACTTGACTCTAAGTTTTTAGTCTAAGTTTTTAAAGACATATTTTTAAAGGTCCCTTTTATTAATTACTTTAACATTTAAATAAATACATTTCATTTATTTTTGTACTATTTCTCTTACAAGAAAATATTTGTTTCCTTCTTCTTTTCCTTGAATCCTTGAATTTTTCAATTAAATTGTATTGATACTTTCTAATAAAAATAAAGATATTAAATTCTGTTATGAAGCTCAGCTAAAATGGACACATTTTGACATTGCTTTTGACCCAGTAAACTGTCAGTTTAGTTTTCCCTTCCCTTCCCTTTCTTTACATAAATTTATTGTGCAACTGACTTGCATCTCAATAAGTAAACTTCCGATCTAGAGGCTTCCCTCTTCTTTGATATCCTCATTGAGTATCCATAGAGTGTCCCTCCATTCCTGCACTTTGGTTTAGTTCATTACATCGTTTTCATTTGGCCAATTTGCTCACTTGACCATGGTTGATTTTTATTATTTTGTCAGACAGCAGTCGTCAAGAAAATTGAAATGTTTTCGGTTTTGTTTTGTTTTGTTTTGTTGCGTTCTGCCTTTTCCCAACAGGACGAAAGGACTTTCGGACTGACTGACTGCCTGTGTACTGTCTCCAACTAGTTGCATTTGGCTATCCCTTGGGTTAAGTGTCCTGCTCGGTTTCACTCCGTTGGTCCCTGTCTGTGTCCTGGGCCAGCTTTCAATATCTGTTATTGTCCTTCCTTTGACTTCCTGCCGTTGCTGTTTGCATGCTACTTAATGTGGCACTGACTGTTGCCACTACGTGACTTTGCTGTCATCTTCATCACGAAGCCAGTTAAAATGCGGTCGGTATTGCAAAGGCTACTTTCCTGCTTCGTTTGCTTTTGCTTCTGGCCCAATCCCCTGGCTTTTGCCCAGTTCAGTTTTGTTTCCATTATTCTACCATCGTTTAGAGAACTGGCTTAAGCGAGGAAATTAAATTGCCAAAGTAACTAGAGGACAATATTGTAATTGGAAAAATGATCACTATTACTAATATATTTTATAGTAAATACAACTAGCATTCAAACTTTAAATCAGGCATCTTGTTATACACAGATTTTACCTCATTTTGTGGCCTGTTAACTGTCAGGTCTTTTGCATTCTCAGCCAGCCTCATTCGTCGACCTCAAATTATTTACCCAACCGCAAAAACTTTTCCTCGCAAGTGGGGAAAAGTAAGGGCAAATATAAACTGCAATTTACCAGGTTTCATCTCCCTCTCCTGCAGCATCCCTTTTCGGCAAACAAAATATGCATGTGATATGCTTAATTATTTATTACGACTAATTTGAAAAGTCCCCAGCTGATCTCGTCATCGTGTGCAAACTTTCACGTTGCTGAGCCCAGAAAAAAGAGGAAAAAAAATACTATAAAGAGACAGAAACACAAGCCCAGCTGGTTAAATGCTGAGGCAGAGAGACACCGTCGCACCATATGAGTTTCAGTTTACATAGGTCAAAACAAGCCCAGACGGGGGGACTAAAGGGTAATACCCGAATGAGGGAATAAGACCCGACCCAGCACCTCACAAAGTTTAAGTAGTTTAAAAAGTGTCGTCGTCGTCGTCGGATTGGGATGCTGCTGATGATGAGCTTACCAGGCCAACTAACTCGAGACGAATCCTTCCAGTTGCCTCCAGTCACTCCTGCTCCTGCTCCTGCTCCTGCTCCTGCTCCTGGTCCTGCTCCTGTTAGAAATCCTGCCAAACGCCTTTTGCCACCCCATTCAGGCCGCCGAGCACACAAAGCTCGTTTAAGTTTTAATAAACAAATTAAACTTGCTGTCTGTGCAGTTTTTGGTGCTTACTTATTCGGGGGCCAACAGTGTCACCAGATATCTGAAATGTTTGAGGGCAAGTTGGGGTTAAGTTCTATAGCATTGGGGTTCTGTTTAGCAGGAATAAGTAAAAAAGGAAAAGATATATATATTTTTAAGGTTTTATTATGGTTTTTTAGTTCAATAATTGTAGTTGTAAGCAGAAAGACATATTAAGTTATATTTAAGAAAGCAATTTGAATGCTTACTTATTCATTTATAGAATCTAAAATATGTTTATTTTATATATGATTGGAAATATCTTATTCGTTGTAAGCTTCCGAAATTATAATACCCTGCAAGGGTATATTCAAATGGTATTTAAAGAAAGTGATTTATATAATTGTTCTATTTATAAAGTATACATCTAAAAGGAAAAAAAATATAAATAATTTGTAAATAAATTTCAAATTAAGAGATTTGTTGAATGACAATAAAGAAAGAATCCTTTCAAGGATTGCTTTTGTCATTTTCAGATACTTAAAAATGTTGCGTTACAATTGAATTCAGCTGTTCAAAACTGGAAGTGCTTCGTACTAAGAGAAAAGTCGCGGAATAACATTCATTAAATCCTAATTTGCTGAGGATTACGAACAGATATTCGCATATGTGGGATTTCTGTCTCCAAAATAAAAGACACAAATATTTATGCTGGCGCAGCCTCGAAGCCAGGATATGTGCCGAGCAATTTGCACATTTGGCCCAACGCCCGCAACAAGAATTTCTCAATTATTTTTACTTCTTTTTTTTCGTTTTGGTTGGTTTACTTTCTTTTTTTGTTTTTTTTGGTTAAGTCATGTCTTGGCGGAATTTTATTATCCTGGCTGAGGCTGGGAAGGATGCGCCACAGTTGCGCAATTATAACGCTGCCACAGAAATTTTGTTTACGTAAATTTTATTTCATTTTATTTCCCGCGCTTTCGTTTGCGATTCTCTGTACATTTTCCATGTACTTGTTTTCGCGAGTTCTTTGCTTTTACTTTACTTTTCCTTTATGAATTTTAATGAACGTTATTTTTTAGCTGCTGGCAAAAAGGCAAGAAAAAACCCAACTGCAATTTCTTTAGACACAATTTGGACACTTGAAATGCTCAATGCAAATGTCATTTCATTTGGCGCAGCAAGTTTTTTGACTTCACTTCCGTCGTTGATTCGCAACATATGCAGTTTTGGCTTTATTTTTGTTGCCAGCTTTGCATGGTAAACTTGCCAACTTGGCCAATGTGCCAACTGTGAGTCCTGTGTGTGTGTGTGGGGCATCCTTTGTTAGTCCTGCTAAATATTCGCCAACGTGGCGAGCAAATTTCGTTGGCAAACATAGCCCCTTTTTGGCGTCCGCGAAATTCTTGCTCTTGGGCGTTTGTCTCTCTATAAAATTCCAATTTACATATTTGCACATCTAAATCGCACTGAATTTGCATTGTTTGCCAGGGTTGACAGTTTAAAAGAACCGAAAAGGACGAGGAAAATCAGAAGGCTTACTTTGTCAAAGCCAAAAAGGAGCTTGTAACTCTTTTTTGAGTTACTCTTTATGACTATAACGCATATCAACAAGTTTTCAAATATTTATTCGGGGTTAAAAAAGCTAAATATTATAACTTATACAATAAAATAAATAGCTGACAATTACAATATAAACATAATGTTGAATATATTATTTATTTAATAGATGAGTTCTCTGAATTTAATCTCTTTTTTAGTACACTTACTTTGTCAAAGCCAAAAAGAAGCTTTCAACTTGTTAGTCAGTTTTCTAATATATATTTGGTTTAAAAAGAAACAAATTTAATAACTGCTCCTGTAAAATAAATATTACTGACAATATTGAAATATTCACATTCATACATTTGTGTTATTCGATATTTATTTATTTAATTTCAATATGAATATAATGTACAATATTTGATTTATTTATTCTACGAGTCCTCTTGTGTTAACCCCTTTTTTTGCTACACTCGTTGACCTTGAATTTTCCCCACATTTTATGACCAGCAGCTGGGCAACATTTTTCATGCTCGCCAAACAATTTCTTAATTAAAATATGTTTTACGCTGCTTTTAATTTGCATATGTGTATAACATTTAATGAATTGCTAACATAAATTGCGGGAATTTGCAGCAACTATTTTAAATTAATAAATAGCAGTGAAAAATGTGCATATTTAAAAATTAAAACAAAAAAAATAGGAGATGGAGTCGGAGATGGAAATGGAAACGTCAACTTTTGGCCAATTGAAATGCGGGGCGGCAAACATGGCGTATGATTAATATGCATTTAAAAAAGCGAGCAAAGGAATTTGTATTTTTTTATTTATGACTGAACGTTGAACTTTCCGCTAAAGTCAGCGAGGCACACACACACAACAACTGCCACTCGTGGGATTTGGGTTAATGGCCAGTGAAGGGGCACAAAGGGAGCCGAGGAAACTGTGGGAAAACAATGCCGCTCTAACCAATTCCACTGCCAACCCCCATGCCCCTGCGACAGGCCAAAAGGTGGCCGAGTGTACGTGCAAAGCTCGCGAAATAATGGCAAAAGGTTTTTGTGTGTCGTTGTTATATATATTTTTTTTCCTCCCTCTGCACCTAGACAGGTGGAAAAACAAGGAGTAACAATATGCAAAGGTGAGGCGAGTGAACAGGTGGAGGGAAAGGCAGGCGATTGTTATAGCAGCTTAACAGTCTGACACGCACTAAGACTGTGACCGAGATGGAAATAGAAGCCAAATGAAGAAAACCACTGAGACAAGGTAGATGCCTCCCCTTTTACACCTGCTCCACAAAGGATTCTCAGCAAGGAGCATCAGTTCCCAGCTGGACAGTTGCAAAAACACCTTTGCAAATTATTAGTTAGAAGAAAAAATCAAGGGAGCAGTCTTAAAAATAACAATGTGTACAAGAAAAATGATAGAATCTAACAGAATGATTATTACACTAACTAGTAAGTGACTAAAATGAAATATTCTGTAAATGGAATTCATGGCCAACGTTTATGGTATTTATTGTATTAGCAAATTGTTAGAAAACATCAAGCAAGTTGATTTAAGCTGACACATGCTGTACATTTTTCTTTCAAGGAAAAAAAAACACACAGCAAAAAAGGATGACAGCTGAGTAAGAGAACAGATCCCCAAGCACATAACGAGCTGAAAAAGATGCTTTGAATACGAAATACAAAGCCTGACATAAAAAGAAACAACAGCAATGAGCCGAAGTAGAACCCGAAACAATAAAGGTAGCACACAGTTCAGGTCACCAAAAAGCAAAGAAAAACCTGTTCAGGGAATGGGGGAAAAATAACACCGGATCTTGGGGAACCCCCCAAAGCCGTAAACTTGAGCCTCCTACCGAGTCCAGGAAGAGACGAAAAGGATTATAAGCGCCATGTGGGTGAAGGATACAAAAAACGAGTCAGAGAGAAAGATTGGGAGAGAGAGTCAACGATATTTGCCTTTCTGTGTCCAGAAGTGAATTAAAGCTGACACAGAGCACTGGCAGAGGATTTGGTACCAGACCCAGAACCAGACTCAGACCGAAAAGTGCACCCCGCATATGTGGGTGTCTAATAATATGGTCAGCACAGGACATCCGGTGGAGCTGAACCTGGAGCGTTGGCAGCCACAGGAGTTGGGTCAGAGCCGAGATAGCCAGGCAGGGAAACCCAGGACATTTAACTTCGGTTTCGGTGTAGTCACGCTCTCCTACCATTTTCCCCCCCGCTTGGCATTTGCTGTCAGCAGCTCAGAGGAAGAAACAAAAAAACCATAGGAAAATGGGGGAAAAACCGGCGCCACATTGATTGCGAGTCGTATCCCCTTTGGCCAACCGCTTCCTAACCTGGTTTGTTACCTGATTATACGCAGTCCCCCTGTATTTGCTCAGTGCAGCGTAAACTCTGCAGATAAGTCAAAGGCAAAGTGCAGCCAAGTTAATATTGCATGCGGATAAATTGAAGCTCATATTCTCTCCTTGGCATGGCTTTATGCATTTCTGATTTCAAAATTTTCCGTCTGCATTTGATGGCTCAACTTTTAGTTGTTATATACTCAGCAGTCTCTAAAGTTTAAGGGTTGTGTGTGTGTGTTTTGTGAACATAATCAAAGAGCTGGCCAAAAGGCAAAGCAATATCATGCTTATGGCTTCTTAAATTGGGTAAACAACTTTTGGCTCCTGATATGTTTTAAAGTTTAAATAATAGTTATTAAATAAATATACAGTCTAGTGGGTATCCTTTGGTCGTTTCAAACTCTCGTATCTGGTTTGTTTTGGCTCTTCTAAGCATCTCCGAACTTGGTCATATTTGAAGAAAATTGCCAAAGTAAGCAAAAGCTAAAGTTTTGTGAAGAGGGATAAGTGGCAGGCATTGGTTAAAGCAAAGCAATTTTTAGACTTAAACATAGAGGTCTTGAAGAAATCTTATATTTAAGATTCTGGCAATCTTTTAAACAATAATGTAAAACTATATCCTTATAGACTTTAAATTCCAGTAATCCCTCATCACATCATTGGCTTAAATTCAAGAGAAAAAGGGGAAAAAACTTGTGTGTTTTCCCATTGACCTGGAAACCGAATTTTCCTCTCTCTCTCTCATCTCCACTTTATAAATTCCTTCCCCCATCATGACCAAAAAGAATAAAAAATGAAATGTTTATAGAACATTTGCTCTGACACATCGCTCAAAATGATATAACAAGAAATAAACATAATCGAATAAATAAGCAAACGTGGGGAGCAGCCAAACAGCCTGATACAACCGAATCGAATTCCAGGCTTCAGACTTCCCCCATCCTGTGACTTCAGCTCAGAGCTTTGGCCATAAAGGATTTACACGGATGTTAACAGGGGCTGGCTAAAATATGTAAAATGCTACAATGGCTGTTTCAACAGCAGCTGGATGAGGATAAGGAAGATGGTCCCCTGTTTAAATTTGTTGTCATTTTTGTTTCGCCCGATGGGGAATGGGAATGGGACTGAGACTGGGGTTATGGCTGTCAGTAATGCTCGAACGCCCCTTGTGAGGACCACTTGACAGGTTTTCCCGGGGGCTTGAATGTGAGGCACAAGGATGCGATGTGAGGTCCTGGCCCTGCCCTACCCTGCCCTGCCTGGCCAAGTGAGCATTCGTCACTGGCGTTTCGCCGACATCACTTGCTGATGTGTTTATTATGTGCCTCTAATATATTTATGAGGCGTCTTATAAACGCATTTTCATTTTATTTACATTGCCTGTCTCCTTCGCTCAGCGAACAATCAAAGCACAGCCAGCAAAAAACTGAAGAGCAAAAACAGCAAATAACACCCGTAGGTATTTTTGGTTGCTTTCAAAAAATTTGATTTCAAATTCATACAGACATCTTGTGGGTCTCATCGCTTTTTTCTCCTTTTGTTTTGTACCCTGCACCCAAAATTTTATCATACGTCGTGTGTGTGAGATGATGCGCATAATTTTCCTTATGAATTTATATAGAGGAAATTATTTTTGGCAAGTCGCCTCTCTGAGTGGTTCAATCGCATGAATTACCGCAGTAATGGAGGTTTTTTTTCGAAAGAATTCCGAATTTGATTAAATACCTTTAAGGACTTTATGTGGTTTACCTTAAACTCGCATTTTCCATCAATTTTCTTGCTTAAATCTGGGCGCATTTTAGACACTTAAACTTTAGTCACAAGCATTTTATGAGTCCTGCTATAACTTGACCCATTCGAGGCGTAATTATGTGCAGAGAGTCATATAAAAGCCTTATTTACAGCTGTGATTCAAAGGCAGGAAGTTAGCCACGGCCTCCTAGTGCATTTTTCATTACATAAACACAAGGAAAAACGAAGTCTGGGGAATCTATTAAATATATAATGGGAAAAGGGTTAATTTGAACTGTTTCTTAAAGCTGCTTTACACAGATTTGATCTTGATTAACAGGTACTTAAATCCATATTTAAAATATGTATATAGACTTTAATGATAGGATTGAAATTGATTTTCTTTCTCTGTATCAGCTTCGGTCACTCCAACCGGTTCTTGGCATTTACTTAATTGGCGCTTTAAACAGGGAAAATGCAGTCACACACATATACTTTTCTATATACATATGTTACTATATAAAAGTATGTACGGGAATATATATAAAGTTATAGTGGGATCCCCGTAAGCTCTTGTAGATGTATTAGTTGGTCCATGTCGTGACTTGGCAAGGACAAGCAACGGAAATGTGAAAAATGAGGCAACAAAAGCGCGTCGGAAAGGCACACTCGTACACTCATACACTCATACACTCATACACTCATACACTCATACACTCATACACTCATACACTCATACACTCATACACTCATACACACTCACACACACTTGGAGAGGGGACAAGCACAACCATATATTTATAGCCGCTGGCACATAAGAGCAGCTTACGGCTGCATTTGTCCGCCGGCAGCCACGAAGCCTTTTTTCCCCCGGCTAATGGTCGTGGTCCGAACAATCCTACCACTTGGTCGTCCTTTCCACCCGCCATTATGACCAAGTCCCGAATATGGCCACGTTTTTATTCGCCATTAATAAACCCCACAAAGAGCATGGAAGGTTAAATGGTAAATCATCCACTGATACCCTATAGGGACTTATTTTTGAGCAGAAAACAAAATAATTTATGAAATAAATCTAATGGAAGTTTAAGTTTTATTGCAGCAAAAGATTAAGCCCACATAATCATCCTTTTAGTAAATAAAAACAAAATGATAAAAGTAAGAACTTAATTAAGTTTACATGTTAATAAGCTTAATTTAGTGCCTTACCTGCTTGTGGTATTTAATGCCAACCCCGAAGCCGTTTAGTTCGTTATTCACTTTTGAGTAAAGGACATCTGGCCAACACACATGCCACATAAAGAGGTAAGGCCATGAGATGAGCGTTAAAAGAGAAGGGGAAAGTGAGGAAGAGTGAGCTCTTTCCTCATGCAGGAAATTGTGGTCTTTCGTCGCACAAATTAGCGGCATTAGTTCGGTGAGAAGGGACTATGCCTGCCTCTGGCAGTGCGATAATGACCAAGGGGAATGCGTTACGTTCACTGGTGATGGAAACTGCCGCTTTGCTGGCACTTTTCCGGCGTTTGCCGTTGGCATTTTCTCATTTTAATTGATTTAATCGGCTTAGGTGCATGTGTCGCGATCCCCCAACTCCTTAATATTCCCGCTTAAATCCTGGACTTCTCATTAAAAATGCCTTGTGTTTTCCGCTATGCGTTGCCCCTTTTCTTTCCAGTTTCTGACTTGTTTTTGTTTGGGCCATTTCCGCTCTATTGACGTATAAACAATTTTTGCGCATTAATTGAATCGACCTCCCACTCTCATGTGTGTGTGTGGTGTGTGCGTGCATGCGTGGTGGTGTGCGTGCGTGTGTGACATGCATAAGCCAAATTAATTGGAGCTTCATTTCGCACACACGAACTCGTCGTCGTTGTCGTCGTCGTTAGCTGGGATTTCTTGCCTTTTATTTTCTTGTTTTTGTTTACTTGCAACAAAAGCCAACGAGCGTCCTAATGAAGGTTTAATTAGCAAACACACAATCACACACACACACACACACACACACCACACACACAGGGGTAGCTACACCCACACACATTGACTGGAAAAAGTAGAAATGGCGAAGCTGGATTGATTCTCGGATACCATTTCAATTATTTTATGTGTGCTCTGGGCCAATGCCTAATTCCAATTTTAATTAGTTTATTTGGTATATTTTGTGAGTGATTGATTGATTAAATTAGCTGAAATACAATTAAATAAATGCCTGGACAGCAACAGCAAAAGTGCTGCGAGGAGAGTGTATAAAATTTGGGAAAATAAATCATTAAATCACATTTAGCTAAAGAGCTTTCTAAAATAATCCTAATATATATATTTGAATGTATGACTTAAAAGTTTTCAAACTACAAAATTTTGCTCGAGTTTAGGAACATCAAAAAAAGTATAAATAAGTTTGAAACAAATAGAAAACTAGAAACCAAAACCAGCCAACATTTTTAAGCCCTTTTTGTGTCCAAGAGACAAACACCATACCTGTGACATGCGACAGGATCTCTGGGGGGAAAATGCCGAGAAAGCACAGAATATATGACAGCCTTGATGGGTTGGCGTGGCCACAAAAACAGCTAGTACAGATGCGGTTAATAATTGGCCAGGTGGAGAGCTTTCAGAGTTGTCACTCCGCTGGACAAGGCTCCCACGACCCGGTGGAAAAATCCCCTATTAAGAGTCAGTGTTCCAGTTTTTCCCCTCCAAACACCAATTTGGCCGGCTTTATAAATGAATTCCAACTACAAGCACACAAATTTATTAGCATTTTCCCCTCGTAACAAGCCAGTCGCCTCGTGTTCTCAATTCACAATTTTTCCCACCTTTTTTCCGCTCTTTTGCAGGACCTACAATCGGAAATTGAAACCCATCGCGTGGTTTACGATCGTCTCGATGGCACAGGCCGCAAACTTTTGGGTTCGCTCACCTCGCAAGAGGATGCGGTTATGCTGCAGCGTCGCCTCGATGAAATGAATCAACGTTGGAATAATTTAAAATCGAAAAGTATTGCAATCAGGTAAGTGCTTTCGGCTTCTTGTTTTCCTATAGCTTTTTTTTCATCCACTCCCCAACGCCTCCTGGTTACCTGCTGGGATTGTTTGGGGCCGTGGCTGTGGGTAGAAGTATTTCTGTTCTGGTTTTTGTTGTCGGTCTGCAATGTTTGCCGAGGAAGGTGGAGTTCCTGTGGTCGGAGGATGCTTGAAATCTGCTGAATAGAATTAAAGTAGCTTCATGCATTTTTCGTTCTTTCCTTTTTTTTGGCTCCAGTGCTTAAACGGGCATGGCACGTGAGGGGTCTGTGTAAAGTGTGCCCTAGCCCCGGGGGTGTTGTTAAACCGTCAACAGGGCGTATGATGAATGATGCCGAATCTAAGCCAAACTGCAGTAAAACCTCTCAGACAGGACTTACTCTCCCTTAAACTACTTAAAGTGTTAATTAAACGACGTTAAGCCCTGCACGGGGGAAAAAAGAGCAATACAGAGACAATGTTAAACAAGCTGAAAACAAGTGATTCCCCCCCACACACTTTTGCCTTTTGTGCAGCGGGTTAAGCAACTTTGTCCTGATGAAAATGGGAAAAACAACGACGGCAGGAAAAGTGCGCTGTCGAGCTGCGAGGAGATGAAGAGCGTGGCGCCTGTGACACTTTACGGCTGACAAAGCCTCGCGTCGAACTGAAAATCAATATTAAAAACGAAACGAAACGCGTGAAAAGTGATGGAAAAAGCGAGTGAAGAGCCGAGAGAGAGAGCTCCATGGTCCACGGACACTGTGTCATTGATGAAATCGACTGGCAAACACTGCCCCAGTATCCATGGTCCTTCGTCCTCCTCCTGTCCTTTTTTCCCTTTGTTTTTCTTTTTGGGCTTGTAATTTTCCCCATTTCATAAATAAAAGCTTGGCCAGAGCATACAAATATTGGACGCTTGTTGATATTGATGCTGCCGATGATGAAAGTCGAAAGACCGGCTGCGTGTTTACAAGAGGAGGAGGAGGAAGGTGGAGCCGGGGGAACTGGGGGGAAACTGGCCAAACTGGGCCAAAATGAATAATGATGATGGTGGTGACACACAGCAATGCGCTGAATGAGGAGCCGGCGAGATCGCATAATGAATATAAATGGCAATTATCCAATGACCGTGGCCACACGGGCGTATACGTGATGCTGCGCCCCAAAAAGTAGGCAACGTTAATTCGCTGATAATTCCAGACGCGTTTTCAATCGTTTGTATTGTTTGTTCATCAAAGCGTCTATAAAAGTAAATACGATCTACGGTTATAGTTAAAAATGATAGAAAATTAGGTTATTTTATATTTATTCTTGGTATGCAGGAGAATATATTATTTATTATGTTTATTATTTGTTTGTAATTAGAGTTAGCAAGTTTAATTGAATAACAATAGCAACTTGTGCAGCAGTTAAAATCATTAAAGCTGACAGAACGAATCCTTGTAGAAAGACCAATTTTGTAAAAGGGGGCTTCAACTTATAGGTACATTTGATAAATAATAAGAGAGTAAAATCTTCTGTAATTAATACATATATCTATATTATTTAACTGAACCTTTGTACTGGTTTATCATCCTTCCAAAATTTAGCTTTTACCCTTCAGGCCAGTCCTTTTCTGGTTTACCTTACATTTCACTCAAGAGCTTTTCAATTAGACAAAAGCAGACAGCTTGACGATTGACACCTCAGATGTGGTTAACCCCAACCGTATCTGGGCTTTTAGGCCTCATTGTTCCAGCGCTCTGGCGGCCCATTTCCGTTGGCCAAACTTGAGGTACTTCCTTTGTTGTTTGTTGGGTGGAACCACCACCTTCCTTGACGCTGTCTGGACTTCGTTGTTTGCGTTGCGCTGACTGACTTGCTGTTGGCTTATAAATTCCTATGAAATATTTTGGACCAGCACTTGAAAAGTTTCGCCGTGGTCGCCGTCATTTGGCCATCGCAGTTCCACTCCGCTCTGCTCCGTCTATTTGCTTTTGGCCATTGTTCGCCGTTTGCTTGTATTAGCCGCGGCACTTTTTGGCTTTGGTTCATTTTATGTGCAAAGTTTTCCCGGCTCTTTGAACTGTGCAAACTTTTTGTGTGTGGCATCTCTACAGGTGTGCCGGATCCGGAATCGGTTTTTTTCCTCCTCAAACCTCCGTCAATTGGGATGCTTGTGTCTGTCTGTGGGGGAAGATTGATGAACCCGTATCTGTTCCACGGATTCCCTTTCGCTTTAAGTCCGGTTTTTGGAGGGTTGAAAAAATATGATTAAATCGGTTTTTTTTTTGCGGTAGAACAATGATATAGAAATGATAGATATGAAAGCACGACAACGATCAATCATTGGGAGAATGAAAAGCACTTTAATTGAACTTAAATGGGTTGGAATCAGATCATGTAATTTCTATTAAAATTTTGAAGATTTGTGTGAATCAAAGTAATTCATTAGACTTTATATAAATTTATTAAAGGGAAAATGATGTTGTTATACATAATATTATGCCATTCTGTGCTAAAAAAAAATGCCTTTTTCAATTAAACTTTAACTACAATAATATCCGATGACCCTTTAGAAACCTTTATCCATATAAATTTCTTAATCAATTTGCTTGTCCCCCGTCAATAAGTGTCAGAAGCTTAGTCAGAAACAGAAAGGGAAATTTGGGGTAAAAAACAACAATGAGGCTGAAATTTGTAGAAAAATCCCCTTGTCTTGTCCATCTCAAGTTATTTCCTTTTATTATTTGCATGAGGAAAAGCGAAAGTGTGCGGCAAGCGGCAGAGTTTTCCCGGCAAAAAGGCCAACGATGATGTTGATGATGATGATGAGAGAGGTGCTAGAGCCAAGCCTTAATTATAAGCAAAACCAGAGCAGCAATAATAAAGAAATGAAATGAGCACGGGCAAAGGAATTCGCCAAAGATAAACGGACAAAAGGACAAGGCAGACCGAAAAAGAAGAAAATCACGAGAAAACGAGGAAAATAGGGGAAAAATGAGATGACAATGAGGCAGTGACTATTGTTATTACCGGGTCGCGGAGCTGGAGATTTTTCAGATTTTTCTCTGTGTTATTTTTGCCGCTTTTCACTCTCCCGGAGCACAATGCAGCCAGCACCCAAATATGCCAGGACAAGGCGGTGTCCTCAATGTCCGCCTTTCAGCTCCCCCTTCCCCACGTCCAAATAAAATGTGAATAAAATGTCATGGCATTTCACAATTACAGCGACAGCTGAATTTTAGCATAGACCAGGCCAGACCAGAGCCCCATTTGTGTCTGCCGCCCTGGCTTTCGCTCTGCCCTCGGCCAAATGCCAAAACAGGACACTTTAATAGACCTCACTTAAGGAGGAAATTTGTGTTTGAGGCAGAAGGATACCAAGCAATCCCGAAAAGGAGGACGGCAGGCGCCGGAAGGCGGTGCGGAAACACAAGGAAATAGACAAATTGTCGCTGACATTTTGTGGGTGCAATCAGCACAGATGCTTCCCTGTCTGCTCTAAAGTGCAAATTAAATTTAATATTATTACAGCACTTTTTCTTGTGCACTGCGGAAAGGAAAGGGGCTCTGTCATACTTTTAAAGCAAAATTAAATATTTTTTTTACAACTTTTCAGAGATTAAAAGTAATGTAATGTTTGTGGTTAAAATTAATATTATTATAACATTTAATATTAAGTATTTTCTTGTCGTATTTCCTAATTTATATTTTGGTTTTGTTTTTTGCCACAGGAATCGTCTGGAGTCCAATTCGGAGCACTGGAATGCCCTGCTCTTGTCGCTCCGCGAACTCACCGAATGGGTTATCCGCAAGGACACCGAACTGAGCACCTTGGGCCTAGGTCCTGTGCGAGGAGATGCTGCCAGTTTGCAAAAGCAGTTGGTAAGTTTTCATTCATTCTTTATTATATTTTTTGGGTCACTCAACCTTTTTCCATTTCCCACTTTTTCTTCTTTTTTGTCAACGACCCAATTTTAACCTTATTTTTGAGCGTTGAAGCTCCCCCGGGGGCAGCACCTCAATTTGTTGCCAACTAATTGTGTGGAAATTCTGGTTTTTGCATGGTCTCTTGACCCGTTTCCAGGGGGCTTAATGATGCCAAAAGTGGCTTGGATAGCTGCCACTTTTGGTTGCATAATTTAAACAAATATAGCTTTGTGCATAATTAAATAATAAACCCAAAGTGTAGGCTATTTTAATGTGCATTCCAATCAATTTGCAATTGTGTATTGATCGTTTAATGGCAATTGAACTAGGAAGCCAGGCAATTATTTTGCAATTTTCCCCAATTACATTTGCAGTCTAATGAAGCTTAATATTTTCATGTCAGTTTCTTTGTGGCTTAACTTGTCCGAATACTAGATGTTTTTATTTAACATATCATTTAATGCGTTATGTTTGTAACTTTGATTTTAGATTCTCGTGTTTATTAAGGAAACTTAAACTTGTCCTAGAATATTTCCTTCTTGTTTCCTTTTCTTAGCCTCGCAAAACCCATAAATTTCAATTGGCTTGGGTTACTGAACCCTCAACAAAAATGTATTTAATGGTCTGCAATACAAACCTGAGTTTAGTTTCGAAACTTTCGCCTAAGTAGCCATAGGACCTTCTCTATTGAACGGATTCATCTTGACCAAATTGCGGATTCGACCACGCCCACAGTTGAGCATGGAATTCTTAAATAATTGTTAAATGATGCTTGTTATGTCAAAAACACGAACCACACACGAATCACACTCACATTGCCCTCACATGGGGAAGAATCACTTAGGAACCTGCCAGGAACGGAAGGGAACAAGAGGTAGTTGGGGGAAATCCAAGGAAAAAAGTGGAGAACCAAATCCAGGCGGGCAGGCAGACCTCTTTCGGAATGGGGAAACACTGTCTAACACAGCATGAGCCACTTGAATTTCACTTGCCCCCACTTAGAGGAACCGGGACCAGGACCAGGAAAAGAAAGCGGAGAAGCAGCTGGAAAAAAATGAGTCAACTTTCACCCCGCTGAGAGAAGGAGGCTGGGAATAAAGCTGGTGAAAAGGGGGACCAGCAGGGGGCACACTGTATAAATCTATTGCCTGCCACTAAGTTACGGTCTGCCGAACATTTACATTTCGGCTTGAAGATTTTATTTGCCGGCGAACGAAGGATTCCAAGGGCCACAGCACAGATCCTGGACCAGAGTTTTATATTGTTGCATTTTGTTATTCTCCCAAAACTAAATGCATTAAACACGAGAATTTATTGCCACGAGCTGCAGAGGATGCCATTCCCCTTGATAGTTTATGGGCCCTGACCACTTGAACTATATTTTTGATGGTCCTGGCAAATATCATTGCCCCGAAAATATCCACCATTTCGTTTCGTTTCGTTACATATATATTTATTTTTGTAGAGCCAGTCGAGCCATTCGTTGATTCATGTATTGCATTCATTGCCTTTCCACTTGCAGGACGATCATAAAGCCTTTCGCCGCCAATTGGAGGATAAGCGGCCAATTGTCGAGAGCAATTTAACGAGCGGTCGTCAGTACATTGCCAACGAAGCCGCCGTCTCGGATACTAGCGATACGGAGGGTAAGTTTTATTTTTATGACCACCGCCACAGTCACCACAACGGCACCACACACTAAAAAGTCGCCCCACTAAACTGCCCATTAAGTGGACCACAAAAAGGTTCTCCACGAAGTGTCCTTTGGCCAGAAACTCAAATTGGATTTTTTTCGGGGTTTCAGCGTTTTGGGTAGAAAATCATGATCTATAAACTGTTAAAGCAATGATGGAGAATCCTCACATAATGTGATAGTTATAGGGTTAGTAGACACACTCTTTTTTGTCCTCCTTTTATAAAGATTTTTAAAGCTGTTGATTTTAACTTCATTTTAATAAGGTGTCTTGCTATGGAACTCCCTTCAAAATGCAAACAAAACTATACTACAACATTTTCCTCTATACAAAAAGAATGATTTAATATACATTTGGAATCATTTTGAAAAGAATTTCGTACTATTTTAAAGTGGTAACCAATTACAGAATTTTATTCAGCTTAGTATAAAAGTTTCTTCTTCCTGTAATCTTCTTTTAATTAACAAATGTTTCTTTTACTTTCGGTTGAAAAGCCAAACATATTCCTTTGCTGAACACCTAAAAATTTTCATAATACCTTCTCGAATAGTAGATTTTAGCAAATCCTATTTCATATTAAATGATTCTCAATAGAATTCAGCCAGAGCCTTTTTCATTTCAATATCCCCATCTTCCTGTACACTACATTCCCTTGAGGATTTCACAATTGATTGAACTTACTGTCGAATATCTCTCACGAATCAATGAAAACTAACATGTAAGAATTTGCTTTAACTATTTTACAAAAGCTTAGCAAGCTCAAAAACCGCACACGAACACAAATACACACAGAGCCGAAGGATACGAGTTTGGTACGTGAGCGCCTAAAAGTAGACAACTGTTGTTGGGTAACCAGAGAATTGCCAATTGATTTTGCACCACCACACACACACTGCCTGAGAACTGGCTTTAGTTTTCATCCTACTTTCTTTTTTTTAGACTGTAGTTAACAATTTAGCAAATGGCTGTGTGGCTGAAGCTCGGTGGGTGAGGTTAGTGACTGGCTGGGGATTTGTTTTTGGATTTTTTGTTCTTTTTTGTGACCTCATCCAGTGTCGGTGGGTGGCAATGGTGGGTGGAGCCGTCGACGATAATTGAGACCAGAGCAATTAGTACGATTAGTACGCTATTAGTGCCAGCCATCAGCTGCGGGAGAGAGATTTGGTTCGACCCGCTTTTGGCCTTTGATTTTGGCCATTCTGCTGTTTATTCTGTGGTCCACCAATCACTCTATCGCCTGTCGGTTCAAATGAATTTTAATGATTATTGAAATTAAATAAAAGAAGGCTAATCTTTAAAGCTTAGACATAGAAGAATTAAATAGAGAAATAATTGAATTAAATTCGGAAACACCAATAGAGAGTCCATAAATTTATTTAAATGCATTTTTGGATCATGGTTTTCAATGCAAATATCAATCAAACTTTTGCCAGAACTTTTTATAGTATTTATAGAAATGTCCTGCATCTATTCAGAACATATTTCAATATCCCATCATTTCTTCTTTTTTAATATTTCTCTGTGCATACAAAATTGAATACGAAAAGTTTCATTCAACGTGCCGCGACGAGTCAGTGAGGCGGGCAAAAAGCAGAAAACATGCAAAGCGATAAACTCAATCTTTAAATTGAATTTGAATATTACGACAAAACTTGGTGGCGCCGAGTTGGAGGAAAAGTATTCAACTCTCGATATTTGCTCAGCATCACATTACCAGCTGTCCAACCTCTCCTTTGGCCATAAAAGTTGCTCGCTGTCTCCGTCCGTGCATTAAATTAAATTCGGATTTAGCCAACTTTGAGCTGGAGTTGGCCCTGTTGTCGTTCTTTTTGTGTCACTGTGTTGGCTTACAGCAGCAGCAGCAACAGCAGCTGCCACTCGTCTGTCAGTCAGTTGGTGAGTCTCCGTCTCCTATTGCATTTCCCTTTGCCGCAAGAGCGCCTCAGTTTGTCTTTCAAATTTCCTGACACTTTTCCTTTTCGATCTTCCCTCTGCCTTTCATCTGCCATCATTGTTATTGCCACAGAGAAGCGAGAGAAAAGTATCCTAGAGTCTCATCGCAGCTAATCGATGGCTTAAAGACATTGATATTTATTGAATTTACCTTGGGACTCGAGTAGCGAGTTAAAGCCTGGCTAATTGATTACCCCGGTGGCCAAATTAGAGTTTCCCTTTGTTTTCACTCAACTTTGAGCTTCAGCTTGGACTTCTCCCCAGAGCTTACCTGTCCGTGGGATTATTTTATTGCAAACTTAATCGTAGCCTGCAATCAGCATAATCAAGGCTGCCTGAGGAGAAGAATCATCGACCTGGCTGGGCATTAAGAGCCATAATATCATCTCTAATTCATAAACTCCGGCACGTGAGACAGCATCCTCCCCCAATTTAATGGCAGAGCAATTGTACTTTGTTTTTGCAGAACTTTGTCTTCGACTCGAGTTGATTTTCATATTTTTGCACAGCGCTCTCTTATCATTATAATCTTTCGTTCTTTTTAGCCAACCATGATTCCGAGTCGCGTTACATGTCCGCCGAGGAGCAGAGCCGGGAGCTAACACGCAGCATCCGGCGGGAGGTGGGAAAACTTTCCGAGCAGTGGAACAATCTAATCGATAGATCTGACAATTGGAAGCATCGCCTGGATGAGTACATGACGGTAAGTCAGATTTCGAGATTCTCAACTTTTCCTCATCATTTTCGTGACATTTTCATTCATAATTTGAGTGGGGGATTATGGAAATGTTCCGAGGGCAAGAGCAATTTGCTTTTACAACTGCTCGTTAAATCGCATTATTTGGAGAGGAGCGAATCGCAGAGAGTTTGGGCGTGAAAATGCCAAAAACTACTTGGCTGAACTCTTGAATTTATTTCGGAATCCTGAATTTATTTCGCATTCCCCACACACACATTTTTCCACGGCCCAACCGAATGTGAAAAATACTTTATTCAATTACATTTTCTCTGGCCACAATGTGGAAAAAAAGAAAACACAAGTTTCGCCCGTTCTGGATACATTTTTTTTTTTTCGTGTCTTATTTTTTGTTTCTTTTTTTGTGAGTTTGTGGGGGGGAGGGGCAGTGCTAATAAATGCAAGTGTGTTTTTTATGACGCCTGTCGTTCGGGCTTCAGTCTGTCACAAGGCAACAACATAATATATTCTACCACAAATGTTTCGAAAGGGGGTTATTTCTGATGTCTGCTGCTACTGCCTCTCGTCGTCGTTACTCATACGCACCGTAAATTCGATGCAACAATGTTTGATGGCATAAAAATGTCACACAGACTGTGCAAACAATGGATACAACATGGGGCCACCATTGCGGACCAAAGCAAAAACAACTCACTGAGTGGGCCGCACAAAAATGTATAAAATATCAAAGCGCATAAAGTGCACATATTGTATGCGAAACTCGTCTGTATTTTGTGTGTGTGTTTGTTGTGCGAGTGTATGCTTGTGTTGTAGGTGTGTGTCAGAGTCCTTATGTGGCGTTCTCTTCGCGACCATTCGACCGAAAATCAATGCGACCAAGTTGAGCGAATGTAGTAAAGCGGGAAAACTGTATCGAGGAAAACAATGCCAGAACAGAATGGCTAGAAAACATCGGCTTAAAAAGGCAAGAAAAACATCATAAAAAGTGTTTACTAAAATATGGGATTAGACCAAATTTCACAATATTTTTGTGGGATATTTTATAAGTACAAGTAAAAGTTATAAAAATATTGGAACAAAGCTATTATAAGTAGTAATACCAAGTCCGATCCTTTAAGTCATTTTATCATGAGAAAGGTTTAGCATAAAAATCTAATTAAATAATAGCACTATTTAAAAACTAACCACAAAGAATAAGCATTTAAAAGCTGTAAAGAATAATATCTAAATTTAAACAAACTGCTAAAATCACAACACACAAAAGCACATATCATGAACCAGATAAATCATAAACAAGATTATTCACAAATAATAATCCTTTATGTATATTTTCCTTCTGGTTTTAATGCCTGTGCCTTTTTGTTTTACTGACAAATTTCACATTAGGGAACGATTTAACAATTTTACTGGGTCAAATTTAGCATTTTTCAGACAGATCAAATCAAAAAATGCAAAATGTTGACCCCCTTGTTGATGGTTCAATAGGAAAAAGCTGCAAATATTTATGTATATTTGATGGTGTCGATGGCCTAGTTAGGGTAAACCGCTTAAATCCAAAAATAAATATATATTCTTCAACAAAAAGCTTTACACTTTTCACTCTACCAGTTTGCCGCTTTTCCAAAGGATCCTTAAACAAAATTCGTTTGCCCAAGCAATCAATTCAATTTGCAGCGCAAATCGCTTAGAAAATAATCTCTCAATGCCACTCGACACCACGAAAAAGTGCAGACTCCTTGAAAAGTGCTCAACATTTTGTGCATTTAATATTTTGTTCAGTTTCCCATAAAAATTACCTTAAAAGCGGTGTAAACAAACTTGACCACCTTCATGGAAAAAGTTTTAAAAACTATTTTTGCTATACTGTTCCCTCCGCTTACACAAAAATGTATTTTTTATTTCGGAACGGGAAATTTCTGATAAGAAAAACTTGAACAAAATTAACAATGTAAAAAAAAAATACAGAGGAAGGAAAGGCATTAAAAAGGTAAAATAAAGTATAAATTAAAATGGGAAAATGGAAAATAAAGAAAAAAGTTTGCACGAAAGTTCTGGATCGCTGGGAATAATAAAAAAAAGAATGTTTAAAAAAGAACAAAGTTAAATGCACGTTAAAACAATTACAGGACAGGCCAAGGGATGGGTGTGAAAACTTTGCAATGGTTTTATGAAAGTCCGTTTGGGCCACGTTAAATGAAGTCGCCAAATAGCTGAGGCAAAGTTTTAGCTAACCGTTTTACCAAACCCCATTCTATGCCGCAGCCCAGTGGCCATGTGGTTAATTGACCACTCCAAGAAATTTTCTATTAATTGAATAAAAAGTTCCTCTGGGTGGAAATTTCATTTGCATGGCAGGAGGAAGAGGAAACTGTTTTTTTTTTCCTGCCTGCCATTGCATTTTTCCACAAGTTACGTATACGCCCCTTCGTACGTGGCCAGCAAAAAGTTGAGGAAACCGCTGACAGCAGGCCCACATTACACATGGTACATATACATGCCAATACTGCAGATGGAAAAATATGTATTCAATTATGGGTTTATAGATAACTGAAGATTTTCAATTTAATTATCAGTTATTTTTAAACTTCATGATGTCAATTATAGCTGTCTGCCATTTCTTACTGAAATATTTTGTATATCAAGTTCTTTATTGATCTTAAGTTCACCTCCAAAGAAAACAAATAAGTAATTTCTTTCCGTGAGAATAATCGAAATACTTTAGCATTCCCTGCTGACACTGACATTTTAAAATTAATAATGAAATTAAAGTGCTTCGCAGCAGGTGAGTGAGGAAATTCTGGCAGCAACTTTAAGTCGTTGGAATATCCTGCCTTCAGCTAGGATTTGCAATCAGGCCTGCGGCCTTAATGAACTCTGATTGGTACTTGCCTGGCCAGAACTCAATGCAGTGTGTGCCTCCTGCAGGGTCATCCATCACAGTAAGGGCAGGGGTCACCGTCAAACCCCTTTTTGGAATGATGCATCGCCACCCATCAGCATTCCTTGGCATTGGGGCTCGCAAACTCAATCAAATGTGGAATGTTGGGTGCCATGCTAATGAAAAGGATTGCTCAGAGACGAAGTCAGAGCATTACGAGGGAGACAATGCCCCTAAAACTACTACTTCTGGCTCATTTGGCAAATAATGCTGGACTCTGAATTTTATTGAGTTAACTCGACGAGAGAGTGGGGGAATTGGTTCCCCAAATTCCCATAGGGGACACGCTCCAGAGAATCCAATCCAATCGTATCGAACCCGAACCACTTAAAATGCGGATTGTGGGGTACAAATTGTGGGGGAATCGGTCATCCACAGTCCACAGTCAGCAATGGCATGCTGAATGAACGCTAAAAAGCAATTGCTTAACGCTTTGAAATATGTTTCATTGATTTCCCGGAAAACTGCTGGAAAAATAGCACGAAAATGGTGAAGGGCGGTCAGCTTTGGCCATAATTTAACCACATGTGGTCGATATTGAAGCAGGACACTACTACTACTGGCAACTCATTTAACCCCTTATGACCACTCGGGCACAGCTGCTGCTCCTTGGGCACCCAGAGTTCCCATGGCTACCATGGCATCCCAGAGTTGAACGTTGGTCCTTGTCCTCTGTCTGGCTCCTTAAAAGCTGAAAAATGTCCCATGTAAAAGTTGAAAGTTTTCGTTGCAGTTTGTTTTGGTTTATTATGCAGGCCAGGACACACAATGAAATCAATTTAGTTTCTCTCCTCGCCCTCTCGCTTCGGCACAAAACAGTTTAATAAATCACTCATACGCAGCGTGTGTCCCTGCCTGTGATTTATGTGCACACTTTACGAAGTTGCCCCCGGTTGACACGGAGACACGGAGTAGAAATATAATCTATGGAAATTTTTTGATTTAGCAACAGAGATTACTCAGCTAGTAACTAACTAACAAAAGCTAATAAAACTATTTTGTACATTTTGCGCAGACATCTGTGTTGTTGTTAGCCGGGAACAAAACCGGAAGAGAGAAACTGCCTCATAAGTATGCAACATTTAATGTTAGTGGTTCAATATACTTGCCTCTATTAAATTTAAAATAAAATCAAAGCTGTAATTAATAAAAGAGTATACTCATCTTATATGAAAATACAATTTTTTTAAAGAATATATAAAATATATGTGCTAAAAAAAACATTTGTTTCATAAGCAGCCTAAGGTAATATTGGTTATTAAAATAAGTACAATACAGTTGTGTTAATACATAAGGGATTTTTATATATCATTTATATAAATATATATAAAATATTGGCTTTATCGTTTAACTGCTTCATATACAATTTAATGGAGATTAAATAATTTAAAATTGAAGTTATCCTCATTTTTGTGTGAAAGTAATCCACCAACAAGGGACTTATATACTGAAATTTCTGGCCGTAATATAAAGCCATTATATACCATTAAATCCTTTAAAAGCTAACAAAAAATTGAGCAAAAAAAAAGAAGGAAAGGCTCTGATGTGGAAAGAATATGGCCCTTCAGACCATATAGATATATATTTCATCTCTCTCGTCAACCGCTTGGGAAATCAATTGATTGTGGCGCTAAAATGCTTTGACTATGCAATGTCTCGCTTGAAAGTTATTGTTAATACCTCGACTGTCTGTCTGTCTGACTGTCTATGTGTGTGTTTGTTCAAGGATCCTTTTCCACCCACAATCAATGTTTCAACCGCATATTGCAGTACACGCCCGTCTGACTTTTTGCGGCATCCTCCTTTTATTTTTGTTCCCATTTAGTCTTTTTCTCCACGCTTTTGTTATTTGCACCAACTGCACAAATATGCCACGAAATGTAACCAATGTATAATTGTCAAACGTGTTGTGCTTTATATTGCCACAGACACACACACACCCAGCTGCAGAACGTGGCTCACCATGTGGCCAATTCATTTGGCCTGTCAATATCCCAGCTCCCTTTTTTCCATTGGCCAACGGCGCCATTTTGTGCGGTAGTCAACTTTTTCCCATTTTCCAATTTCACCCTCTTGACCCTTCTAGTAGCGTTGAGGATTTTCATTTCATAAATATTTGCCGTTCCTTCCTGTGTATGTTTTTCTCTCGCTGGCGGGGCAAAAGCAATAAGTAAAAACAAACATTTGGTAAATATTTGCCCGGAGCCACAATATGCCATGAAATAGTTCTCTAATTGGCTTTGCTTTCCAATTAATTGAAAGGGGGTAAAGGATCCAAGCTGTAACAACTGGCATATTAAGTAACATATTTACCATTGCTATGAAAATATTTTCATTGAACATGTTGTTATGGCATCAGTTTTGTTTTTTCCCCACAAAAAACAGACAATATATCCTGATTAATCCTTAGTTTAAAAATCGTGTAGTATAGTCTATAAGCCTTCTGTAACAAACTTAACAACATAACTTATACAAAAACGTAAATACGTTTTCTAATAGTTTTCATGCTGATTTTTCAAAACCCAAACTAAACATTTACCAATTTACTGATTGAGAAACTTTATGGTGAGGAAGTAAACACAATTTAATCTGCAAATGTAAATGGCAAACAATAACTTATCTGGTGGCCAAAGGGGGAATTCTGTAGTTACTAAACAAATGCCACTACATCTAATGAAATGTAAATGTAAGTTCAGAGAAGTAAACATTTTACATTGCCTAGCTTTCCTTTTGTTAGCATTTCCAATTATTAGGTGTTTTCCTCGGGAAATTCCCAACCATTCATCAACATTAATAAACGCCACAGATAAACTGAGAAACTGGGAGGAAAATGCATCCCAAGACCACAAAAAACAATTAAAGGGACGAGCATTCAATTTCGATTTTTCGGAAATTCAGAAAATCCAAATGCAAAGCAAAATTCACAATTTCCTAGATACATTTTTGGCCTCTGGTTTTCGGAATTTCCATTTCTTTTTTCTTTGCCTTGGCAGACGACAAATCGCCTTGCGGAAGATAAATTTTGGGGAAGGGAGTGAGGAAAAACTGCCCTACAAGGTGGCAGACTGGAAAAGAAAATTATGCGCTCGAAAATAGATTTTTCCGGCTGCACATCGCAGACAAAGACAAAAAAGTGTGTCTGCCTTTTCGCTCTCTCTCTCTCACTCTCTGTCGCGTCTGCAGTTCATAAATTTGATTTTCCACATCCTTTTTTTCCCACCTTTTTGTGGCAAGTGTAGGCTTAAGACAATCCCAGAGAAAAAGGAAAACACCAAAGGCCGAATAGCATTTTCTCGCTTATGAGTTGGAGGCATTTTTCACACTTTGTCACGTGTGAGCGTCGCGACGGTCAAAACAGAAAAATTATTTGCCAATTTTGCATTTCTCCTTTTATTTTCATTTCTTTTTTAGGCTAGGAAAACACAAGGAAACACATTTTTTTTCTTCTGAAGTTTTCTTTATGAGTTTTTGGCTTGGCAAAAAATAACAGAGAGTTGACAGACGTGAGGGAAAATCGGAGTAAGAATGTAATAATTTAGAATATTTTACGGATGGGATTTATTTACATATATTTATTTTTACAATGCACTTTGGAAAATAATAGATTTTTAATTTAAAAAATAAATCTATTATTCATATAAAAATATATTTCATGCAATTACGTTTTTCCAACTATAATGAATGAATAAAAATAGTTCTACTCATAAATTGTAAAATACTGATTCAAACTTTAGTTTTCTTTTAAATTCTGTCAGTTGCACTATAAATTCAAACCAAAAGAATTGTTTTATATGAGCAGACTCTGAATAATCATTTACCCTTTATTTACTCATTTTTCCCCCTGAACATTCTCAATCATATTCATTGTGAGTCACAAATACCATTCATTCAGAGCCCAAAGCTTCCGAGAACGAAAAAAATCGCACAAGAAATGCGTGTAAATTATCAAATAAAAAGGCCATAAAAACAAACGAATAAAACCAAAACAAACAAAAACAAAGCCAAACGAAACGAATATGCGGGAAGATAAAAAACAGGGCATTCAAATGCATTTATAAATTGTATCGAAATAAAGCCCAAAACTCGGGCAATAAATAAACCAACAGCGGAAGGTAAAGGCAAAGTATCTGGCAGATTGAAAAATTATAACAACACTCTCGAGAGTGGCCCCACTCGATGGGTCCACTCAAAAAGACAACCACTTAATGAGTGTATGAGTGGGAGCCTCGAAGAGTGTGTGTGTGTGTGTGTGTTTGAGTGTGTGAGAGAGGGATAGGGCTAAGCACGGGAAGACAGCAGTAGCATAAACAATGCATAAACAGCACTCAAAGTGCGAGCAACAAGTTCGAAGAGAGAGCGAACAAGTTCCATTTTTTTTGGGAGTGTGAGTGTGAGTGCCAGTGTGAGTTCTTTGAGTGCTATTTTGAGTGCAAAGTGGCTGCAGCCGGCTTTGTTGTTGGCTCACTTTTCAGTTTTCAAAGCGGCGGCGCGTAAGTTGGTTGCGTTTTTTGTCGCGATCGCGATCTGCCGGTAAAAAAACCAAAAGATATAAAATAAAACTAAATAATTGCCAACGATAAAAATTAAAACAAAAAAAAAGAAAATTCCTAACTCAAGGATGTAACCTCCACAAAAGAAAAAAGTGTTTAAAGTGCGAAAAATATTCACCTTCTTTCCACACAAAATGTAAACCAACGCCGCGGAAAGAAAAATTGCAGAAAATAAATTGTTTTGGTGTTATTGTTTCACTTTTTTTTTGTAGCAAAACAAACGAGAGTAACAAGAGTAATAAGGTCGAATTTATAATAATAATTTTTCGTCAACGCTGCAACACCAACAATAACAACAACAATAGCAAAGAATTATAACAAGAATAACACCAACAATTTTGTGTGTGTATAAATGAAACAAAAATTCTTTGTAACAGTCACGTTTAAAATTGTGCGCACTTTTCACCAACTTTTCTTTTTGGCCGGATTGTGACAGCGCGTGTTCAATACAACATTATGTTAACCGCAAATAAAACAACCCGTTAAAATATATATGTATATATCTGTATGGTGTATAATCTTTCCGTTTTCTCTCTTTCTGGCGATGGGAATAAGCTGAATAATAAAAAAAATATGACAACGGCGTTAAGAAAAATTCTTGCTAGCTCAGCTTTTGACGAGTGAAAATTACAAAATTGCAAACGCAATGAAAATTTATTAAAAGAAAAAAATTGTAAACGGGAAAAATACTTATGTATTCTACAGTTAAAGAGTTCAGTAAATGACATGACTTTGTGGTTACGCTGTGCAGAGGGGAAAATTAAATTCATATATTTATGGTATTTTAAGGATTTTCGAACTGAATCAATACTAAATTTGTAAATTTTGTATATGGAGAATTTTAGCAATTTTTAGAATTACTTTTATTAAGTCAAAAAGGGAAAAGTTTGTAAAGTAAAAACAAAGAATAAATTGATCATTAATCGTATATGTAGCAACGAGCCTCATAAACCAAATTATATTAGCGACAGTATTTATTCTTCAGAATTATAATTAATATTATATTTATTAATCAAAAGAAAATGGCTTAAATTTCTCTGAATTTAAGCATAATTTTCCCGGTATGTTGATAGACAGCTTTAGTGCCACCTGTTGTTAACTCAATCCATAAGTCAATTTCCAAGTATTGTCAAATATTTGTATGGCGATTGGGAACGTTTGCCAGAGACTTGACCATTTAATTGCCTGCCAGGAGATGCTTCCATAGATAAGCTGCTCCAATTTCTTCAAGGGAAATCTCATTTGCATCTGCAGAGATTTTCCACTTTTAATATACCACGCAAAACTGTCAAAAAGGAAGATAAAGAATATATATATATATGTGTATGGATAACCCCGAGGTGCTTGCTCTCCCTGGCAAGGTCGTTTATTATTATTTACTTTGCATTTTATTGAATTTTTTACTGGATGGGATTTAGTCGTTGTGCTCAGAGCCCAGTTTATTTGTTAAAGTTGTCGCTTTATTTCGCCCCCCTTGTGTTTTTCCCCCATATCCTTGGCAGTGGCTCACTTTATTTTTGTCATCATTGGAGTGTTACTCCAACGCGCCTTGTTTCCATATGAGGGATGTGTGTGTGCAAGTATCTTTGTATCTCAACTGGATTTACATTGTCTGGCAGCATCTTTAGGTTGTGTATTGGTGTTTGTGAGGCTTTATCTTCTCCTCCGGCTCCTCTGTTGCTCATTCGCATACTTGTTGGATGTTTGCTCTGTGGATTCTTTTCCTCCATTTTTGGTCGGGTGTCAGTGTCAGCAGTTGGTTAATTAGAGCGCACATGACTCAAGTCCGATCGATTTTTCTCGCTTCTAAGCTAAAACTTTCTAAACTCCATCAATAAATTGTTAATTTATTATTATTCGCTGGTCCACCGCCTGCTGTGCCCCAAATTCTCATCGATTTCCGTTGTTAAACCCCTGCCAAAATTGTATCCCCTCTGCGATCGTTTCGCTGATGATGTCATCTTTGGAATTCGAGTTTCGAGTTGAAGCAAATAATACCCATTAATACTTACTGTGTTTCTTTCTAGCGATTAATTTCCCCTCTAAGTGATCATATTTCTTGTTTTTATTTTTCCAGCCGCATTCTGTTTCGGTTGTATCGGAAATTCTAATTTCCAACACGCTCAAAGTATGTTTTCCTTTCTATTGATTTCTTCATTTACTGTCTGTTGTTTTGATTAACCCATGAGCACAAGTGTTGGGCCCTATACCTTAAACAATCTCACCCAATAACCATAATTATTCATTTGGCACAGGGACTATATCCATATCCATTTGCATTCCAACTACCAGTAGAGCATCATCAATGTGACGCATTTATCTATAACAACAGATAACTCTTTCCACTTTAAGAGGGGTCTTGAGACCCATATCTTTCTTATGATATGGTTCTGTTTTTTGTGTGTGTTGTTTGTTAGCTCTTTATTGAAGCGAAGCTGTTGACAAGCATTTATAATTAATGCCGCCGCCGCTGTCCAATAAAATGCATGTGGGGATTTTTGAACTCGCATAGAATGGGGGTTGACCCACTTGAATTTACGAGATAAGAAAGTTGAATTCTTCCCCATCTCTCCATCTCAATTGGTTTCCGAAATGTTAATTGTGAGTCACAAAATGTATATTTTGATTTTTCCTGACTTCCCCCCATAACCAAGCCAATTATGGAAATGTTCTACAGCTGTCAGCTGGATTAATTCGAGGCGAACACATTCGTTTGCCTCAATACGGGAATCGCTACGAATCTAGTTCAAATCATTTGACACTGACAACCCGAAACCGATTCGACCTTGGAACCCGTTTGCACAACCGATAACCAAGGGGTTCTGGTCCCAGTTCCCACACAAAGATCGTCTTTCAGTAATAATCATAATATAAATACTTTTCGATTCCCCCGATATTCGATTCTGATGAGGCGGCGCTTTCCCGCTTCGAAGCCACGTCTTTCCCTTTTTTGCAAAATTCATTTAAATTTCACGAATTCACTTATTCATTTTTATATCTCTCTCTGTGTGTACTTGTATTTATTTGTGTTCTGTGTGGTATTTACCCGATGCGGGTCTGCGAATTTGCGATTGCCGCCTGTTGTTTGCCATGTGCTCGACATTTTCGTGCATTTCACGTACTAAACGCCATTTAAACACCACATTTAAATATGCATGTGCACATGCAGTGTGTGTGTGTGTGTGTATCTGTGTGTAAAAGTCTGTAAACAAACACCAGCGACTGCGATCGGATTCCCCATGTGCTCTGCTCATTTATTCCATTCCGCTGGGATCTCTGGGTCGAAGAAGAGGGCTCTGGACTTTGGTTACTTTGGAGTTTAAGTACATGCATATGTGTATACATTAAGAGAGCTTTTTGGGAAATAATAAGGAAGAGGGAGCTGAAAAGAATAAAATTCGTTACTTGAAACTTTGGCAGCTGCATAATGAAATCATCAGAGAAAAAGATATATGTACATATAATGGGTCACATTAGGGGAACTCAATGGGGTGTAAATTGGAGAGGAAAATATCTACAGACTTCAAGTATATTATAAGGACTTTCCCTAAATGGATAAAGAAATATGCAGTATAAAAGGAGGACTCATTAAGTAGTTTATTGATATTTCTATATATAATATTAAATAAGTATCAATAGATGCAGGAAGGAATTTCTAAAGAATTAAGATAACCTTTGTAATTTGTATAAAATTATAATTTACTAATTGAAAGGCTCTACATTTCATTAATGATCTTTCGCAAAATACTAACTCTTGGGAAAACAAGAAACTCCAATTTTCGAATATACAAATATACATTTCCCAAATCCCCTCAATGCATTGCGTCTTAGAAATCTCTGACTACCTCAGGAATATCTCGGTTTCTTTCCCAAATATACATTTTCCAAATACCCTCAATGCATTGCGTCTTAGAAATCTCTGACTACCTCAGGAATATCTCGGTTTCTTCCCCTCCAATCCCTCTACGATTTCCACTCCTTGCCAAATTTGGCCAAAAGTAATCTATCTTCAAAAAGCTGCATTTCTGGCCGCAGCCTTATATGCAGAACGTCTTGTGCATTGTGGCCACAGAATCTGTGTTGTTCCATGGCAACCATCGAGTAGCATGTGTTCGCCAGCTTCCCCCTTTCAAGTTGCACCCACACTCCTTCCCCCCCTTTTGGTTTGCCTCCCCTCAGCGCAGTTAAAAGCCGAAAATTGTTTATGCTAATTGCACTTAATTTATGCATGCGTTCAGTGTCTGATGAATGTGTGTGCGAAAGATTTTAGGAATGTGACTGCAAGATACTCGCTCCCAGAATGTGTAAAAATTAATGAAAATTAAGTGGGAACTACAATAAATGAAGTGCTTAAGGGTATAGTTCTTATAAAAGTCGTATACTTAATCTACTAAATACAGAAAACATGTTTTAAATGGTCAGAAAAAATGAATATGTTACAAAACTATTGTTGTCAGATGATATTTCTATAAGAACTTGAATTTTTCTTCTCAAAATGCATCCTTAATTCCCCGTGACATTAGTATTTTCAATTGTAGAAGCACACACCCCATGCCATCTTTGGCCAAAACGTATCTAAACTTGGACAAATGTCAGACGAGTGTCGACGCGGATCGTGTCTTAGTCCCCGGTGTCTATTTCGGCCAATTAATATGCAGTTAATGGTGTTAACGGTGTGACGTGCTTATTTATAGGCCCGCAGATGCCACTGCAAATGGCAAAGCGTCGGAAAGTGGAAAATGGAAAATGGCAAATGCAACTCAATTCCACCAGCGCCAAATAAATGGCTGGCATTCGCAGCTCAGACATCAGCAGCCGTGGCGCCATTGCACACATTTTGCATGTCAATTTGGTCTCAGCGGAGGATGGAGGCGGAGGAGGGAGGTTGTATCTGCCGGATTGCATAAGAAAGTCGGGCATTTTCGTCGATGTCAGGGTGTGGAATACAGCTCCAGTCCCCAGTTCAAGTTCCACTATCTATCTGCATCTGTCCTGGGAACGTAACTCACTCCAAATAAATATCTTATGTGCAAAGTTGCACCTAAAAGAAACGCAGATGAAGATGGAACGTTATAGGATAACTTGGCTAGATGGTAGATCTAAATAAGGTCAACAGAAATTCTTTCCAAAAACAAATAATATAGGATATAAAAGCTTAGAGATCAAAAATCATCAAAGCAAGTTACATTGTTCTCATGACAAAGTATCTGTCGGATACACTCGTAAGTTATCTCCAACCCGTTGAGCCAAAATGCATCTCTGTCTGGTGAATAATATATACATAAATATCTGGCCAAAAAGTGTGACAAATTTCCCGGAGAATGCAACTCGACAGTCGCATGCATGAATCAAAGCATGTATCTCAATAAACAAGTGGCATTTGCAGCCAAGTTATCTTCCAGGCGCAAAAAAAGTATCTGGCAAATGGCGCAATTCAGGTAATCGGAATTGGCAGCTTCACTTTGTTCGCATTGTTCTCGGCATGGCTCCATGCGAAATACTTACAGATTGGTACAATTTTATTGCCTAAACGGGGCTGATTCACACGTAATGTTGGGTTAAAAGGCAGCTGGCCACCGATAAGTTTTTTTGCCCCTCCTCACGCACTGCAAACACTGAAAACAGTGGCAGCTGTCAATGGGGAGTCGATGTCGGTTGTGTTTCAATCAATTAAATAAAAATTGCTGCACTAATTGTACGCTTGCAGTGCTGACACAATCACTTTAATTGAACAATTATGCAGTTGCACTCAATTAAATTTCCTGCGCCTCTCTTTTTCGGTGCAGAGACAGCTCAATTAAGGGCCGGCCTGGAATTTCGCCTGGCTGAACTGGCTGAGTTTGAACCCGGGGCAAAGTCAATGGCTTGGGATCCTCATCCATTGGGAATCTCATTTTATGCAAATCACTGGAGCAAACAGATTACCCGAAAGGCACTCACTCTGTGACTGTGACTCTGACTGAAGTCAAGTATTCATAATTCCGAATGCTCTAATGAGCCCGAATGTTTGTCCAAATGTTGACAACCCAATTGGGCGGAAAATGGCTTAGTGCGTTTAGGGGGGCTTAGAGGGAAGACTTGGGAAATTCATTTAGTTATCCATCCCCGAGTTTGGTCATTAATCAATGTCAGAGTTCGGCCCGCATCAAAGACTGCAGGCCAAATCGAATCCGGCGTACTTGGTCAGCCGTGAAGCATTACCAAGCAATTGTAAAACGGGCTTAGAGAAAAAAGGGAAAGTTTAAGTTAAAAACCTGCAACTTAAATGGGAAATTAAATATTCTTTCAGAGAGAGATATTCAAAGAAATGTAGCAAAAATATTCTGCAAACTCTACGTATTCAATTGAAAATAATTGTATCGATTTTTACCCGTCATGGCCAAAACTCGAACATGCATAACAATATTTTTTGGCTATTTTATTTATATTTGCACAGCAGCAGTATAAACATTTCTTTTTATGATTATTTTAATTGAATAAATTCGTTCGGTCTGTGACCAACCAAACAAGCAAAACAAACCATAGCTGCGCCATTTCTCTCCAATTTATTTATTAAATAAACATTTTCCGATTACCTTTATTGATGCTCTGTCGGTGGCTCGGTTCTTTTCGAGCTGCCAGTCTGATTAGTCAGAGCTTTTATCTAAAAATGTTTTGGCTTGGAAATTTGTTTTCAATGGGCAAACAACACAAAGCCAACACAAATTAGATAATTCGATTTAAGCTGGGATCTTTTAAATAATGCAGATACTGGTATGCTTTCCACCTGGAAATAATTTGTTTTTAAGTACAATTTATGAATATCTATTAAATTGCGTTCAAGATTGCGAATTAGGCACATCTGTTGACCGATGGACACCATCCAGCATCTGGTTTTCTCCTGCCTCTGCTCACCATTTGTTTATTTCTTCATAAATATTTATTCAGCCATTGCTGCGAATTGTTTCCATTTTTCTGTGCTTCAGTTCAGAGATCTTGAACCCATGCACTTTGGGTAATTAGCTGGTTGTGTTTGACCCTGAGAGGAGACCACTACTGAATTGCGCTAAATTTAGGCCGCTGGCCGAAATCTGTGGGAATTTATACAGTACTATACTATATAGTACACACAAAAAGCTTGCCCTGTGTAAAATCAATAATCATTTAAAATTCAAATTCGGGCAACGCATGAACCGGAAAATGGCGAGCAAGGAAACCGAAAAGCGAAAACCGGCGAATGCAAATTGGAAAAGCAGATAATGAAAAAAAAATCTAGAAAAAGCAGAGCCACTGAGTGGAGGGTTGAAGTAGGTTATGCCCTCCATGCTAATGAAATTAAAAATTGATGCTTTGGGGCCGCCGGCGACGGCATCTAGGCGCGGGTATATGCTAAACAAATGTCATTTAATAAATTGAAAAAGCCAAGCTAAGGGCGTTGCGGGTTGGCTTTTCTCATGCCTGATTGATTCTGCGGCGTTGGCGGTTTAAGTGGCGGACTTTGAGACACCGAGAGCTTGAACCACAAGAAAAGCCAAGCGGCAAAAGCCGCCTTCTGCCGCCAGCGAGCTCTTGACACGTCTTCGATGGAGTCGATAGAGTCGCCAATGGAGTCGGATCGGCTTTGGGATCGGATCAGGTCGGCTTGGGGTATAGGAGCAACATTTTGCGGTCTGGCCTGGTTGCTCAATCTTCCTGGTTTCAGCTGCCAAGCCGGCAAAGACGTTGACATCAATTAGCTAAAAGAGATAGAGTGCACTGGCGATATTTCCTAATAATCATAGGAAATTTAATATAACAAAATTAGCTGGGTTTACATAGATCTGTTCTAAAGTTAATATAAACTAATTTAAAGTTCATTTTTGATATACTTTCAACTCAAGTAAGTCTCTAGAATTTCTTACAGTATATCAATATACAAGCTGATACTATAAAAACGATCAACATTCGTTAAGGAAAATTATTGCCTTGCAGGAAGTTTTTCCAGGCGATGATGATGATGATGTTGATGACGATGATGATATCGTAGCAATAGAAGCCCCTTTTCAGAATCCATCCACTTAACATGTGGGCGGGTTTTTCTCCGGCGCCAAATGGCAACCAGCTTTCCCAGCTTCACCCCCCTTCTGGCCTTCGCTTCATTAGTCGCCGCTCAATTTATTTCTCCTTTACACGCCAATTAATCAGATTATGTCAAAATGTGTCACTGGGTTAATGCAAATATATTACGATAGCCAGCGACGAGGCATAGACCCCAGATTGTGGCTCTTCCCGGCGAGACTCTCCGATGAGTATCCCCATCCAATCCGGGAGAGAGGCTTCAGAGCTCTGCGTCTGGCATTCGCATTTGGTTTGTTTGGAAAGCGCTTAGATCCACTTAATTAGTGAACTGCAACTAACAAAAAAGGTGGGGGGAGGGAGGGGGAAAATACAGTCGCAGCAAATCACATTTAAGCTGATTTGGTCTGGGGCAAAAGCAAAGGCTGGGGCAATAAATCAGGAAATTGAAAATTAGTTTGTATACCTTCGTCAATTGATTTGGAATTGAAAATCGCTTCAATTGGATTTAATTTAAAGGGAAAGCGAAACAAGATTTTATCAATTTGGAATGTATATTGTCTTGATTTTAGTTTTAATAATATTTTATGATATATGTTTGACTAGTGATTCAGCAAATCTTTAAGATCTAAGTTAAGCCCTACACTTTAGTCATGACTTTTTAATGCAAAATGACCAGAAAAACAGCTGCTTTTCTTTTCATATGTAGCCAAAATGTTCCTTTTCTTAATCACACAATTGTATTTATAAAAAGTCATGGATTTACCTAACATGAATTAAATTGGTTTAAGTACATGTTCCTGTGTTTAAATCCCCCTTTTCTTTTGTTATAAATACAACCCATTTGTAGTACTTTTTTTAAGTAACTTACCCAACCATTATTTCCGAACAAAACAATCTGACAAATCGGAGTTCTGTTACCTTGGCAACTGGCAACCATTTCGATTTCATCAGAGAAGCGCTTTGGGAACAAAACAATTGCTGCGACTCCATCTGCTCTGGGACTTGTTCATTTGGCATTCAGCGGAAAAGTCATTAAGTGACACACCCGTATACAAAAATACTCTCCCACCCCCTTCGAAATAGATGCCAGCATATTTATCATTATTTTTTTCTGCTTCACTTTTTGTCCCCGTAATAAAGAGGGGAACAAATCGTGTATAGCTGGGCTTGGTGCAAAAAATGTTAAAAATAAAAAATAAAATTGGGGTGGGGATCTGTCGGTGCTTAATCACGCATATCACCCAACTTTCCGAGCTTTTGAGCCAAGTTGTTTGCTTTTTTGGTTTCAATTTTTCGTGTTTTAATTTTTCGTTTTGTTACTGGGCGTGTTTTTGTCTCGACTCGCTGAAGGCGGCGCACGGAAGTTGGCACCGCAACGGAAATTGAGCCATCAAAAGTAATGTATAACCGAATCTACATGATAAATATATGTATGAGCAGAGCACACAAATTTCAGGTGCCCGACTTTCGCTTTCTCGAGGCAGTAAAAAAAGAGTTGTAAAAATACTTTACAACTCATTAAAAATTATTATTGTTTCTACAGAAAGATGATGGCTAAGTACCAGGATGAGCCGGGGTCAGGGATTGCCTCAGAGAGACCCTTGCGTAGGTGTCAATTGCGATCCCTTTGGTCCTTGGGGGCAGCCTTTTAAGTTATAACAAAATAGAAAATTGCGTAAAATTTTGCGGCAACATTTTGATGAAACTCGAGGCGAAACACGAGTGGTGACACGGGGAGGAAGAAGGTGAAAAGGTGGCAAAGGTTAAAACCCGTTTTGTTCTTATTACAGTTGGGTTGGGAAGTTTGCTTAAGGCTGCTGCTGCTCAGTTCCCACGAATTTTCCGCCAAAAAGGTTACGCAAAGTTTTCGGCTCAACGTAAGGCGTTTTGAAAACGAGCTTGGGGTGCCTTGAAGTGCTTTCCAGAATGTTTAATTCAATTTGTTGAACTAATTTTTCCTCTGGTTTCAGGGGAAAGTTGATTACGAACAGCTGGTGTTGTGGAATGTGGGAAGTGAGGTGGAAGTGATAACGATAACAGCTCTTTGATTGACCCAATCGGTAGTATCTCCCGGAAGTGGTTGATATCCATAGATTAAACAGAAATTAAAACCTGTTGAGCTCTGTTTTGGATATCGGTTTTCATTATCTGACTTGCCCTGTTCAAGTTTTTCACTTAACCAGATATTGGTTTAATAAATTCGATAAACATACAGCTTGAGCAATGGATAAGCTTTAATCAGGGAAAAGAATTTTCAGAATTTCAAGTGGTTTGTCCTTTATTTGTGATAAATTATCAGCTAAACTGATAATGACACAACGATTAACAGGAAAAGACTTCGATTTGACCATAACTCTATAATATATCAAGCAGAAAACAATGGAGAATTTCACTCACAATGTGTAATCTCACTTCTGAAATCTCTGGCTCTACCATAAGTCACTCTACCTTTTAGTACATGTTTGTTCAACAATTTTCGCTAAACGTTTTACGGGCCAAAAACCATTGGGGAAACCATTTTCAGCTGAGTGCCGGGCAGCCAATCCAATGCACTTTATTAATGGCATCCATGACTTGGCTGACAATAGAGCCCAGCCCAGAGAAAGTCCGCCCATATCCTGCTGCGAGTCTCAGCCCTTGTCCTTGTCTGCTGCAGTTGCACTTAATTTTATCTATTATCCTCCATTTTTGTCGTTGTCTAAGGAAAATGAAGATTCAAAGCCATAAACGGGCAGACATGTGAGTGTGTCTGTGAGTGTGTCTCTGTGTGTGTGTGGGTATCCTGGCATCAATGGCAGGACAAAAGTTGCCAGCATGCTTTAGTTTTCGCCTTTGAGGCATTGTTGTTGCTCGGAGGATACGATTTATCCTGGCATCAGGTGTGCCTCCTCTCCTCTGCCCCTGACTGCTCCTAGCATCTCCCATCTGCTGGCTGCTGGAAAATGTGATAAAATGATTATAAAATAATTTTCACAAACAATGGGCCAGTCTCACGTTCTCATCCTAGCCAGAACTACGTGCAAAACGGTTTGCACTTTTTTTCTAGTAGCCAGAAGCAGGATGATGGTCCAGAGGCAGCTCTTCTAATTGAATAGATTAAGGGGTCAGTTCTTTAATGGCTTCAAAGCCACATCAAAGTTTCAACTAATTTTATTCCGGCAGAGCCCTGCTCCTGCTCCTGTTCCTGTTTCTGCTGCTGTCATAATCCGAATCTCTCATAACATTTTACTATTGCCATAAATATTCGCATATTATTATGCGTTCCCTCCACCCACACAACACACAAAGGCGGCATGGAGTTGCATTTATTATTAATCCAAATGCGTGCCCATAAAATGCTGTGAAAATGACTTTTGCTGCTGCTGCTGTTGCTGTTCCTGGCATATAGAGTCTTGATTTTGACTCTAAAAGGAAAAACCTTAAAGTGAGGAGAAGAAACTCGAGCTTAACTCTGTCAATTAATTTCAGTTCAAGCGAGACTTACCTGGACCACACATTCACATACACACTCGATAAGGCAAAAAAACTCCACCCACTCGAAGAGCCAAAAAGAAACATTTGTATCTGGCCAATAAACATGTCTTAAAGCTCTCCTGACAGGCTCCGTTTGAACCAGTTTAAGCACCAGGCACAGTATCACATACAGTGAAGTCTATAGATAATGGATTTCCCATTTAAGTATGTCAGTTTGTTTTTAAAGGAAGTGTGCAATAATAGAGTGATTAGATTAATAGACTCAATAATTAAATTGATCAATGATCTGTCATAAGTTACCTACAAATATAATATACATTTCGTTCCCTAATGAACCATAAAATAAGTAAACTTTCATTGAAAATGGTTCCCTTTATCAATGCTCCACTGTCTTCAGGCTACAAATGCAGACCTTCAATTTGTACGAATGCGTAGAGCTTGGCAATTCGAGGCAAATTGCCATAGATGAATAGGACAGAGTAGGAGCTGAGGCAGGAGCAGGAGGACCGGCATGAAGCCAATGCTCCTGGCTCCTGGCTCCACCTGAGCCAGATCCAACTGATGCAGTTCACATTTGCAACTTTATTTATCGCAACGAAAACATCTTGTAAATTTTCCACGTTATTTTCGCCTGCGGCCACGTTCGTTCGTTCTGTGTGCGGGAAAACTCAACAATTGAATCCGAAGCGTTTCTCCTCCACCGAACCACCCATCTCCACCCACTTACCAAGGCGAGGGAAATTGATATGAAAATTCGTTTTAGCCAAAGCCTTGCTGCCACGCCTCCACCAGCACCGCCACTACCACCCCCTCGGGGCAGGACTCTCGTCTGATCCTTTTGCCTTGTTTTGATCATTTGCCTGTGATAAATTGCTTCATGTCGCCTGGCACTCTTGACTTTTATTGCTGGCCATGGGCAAGTCCACAGTCTGGCCATCAAAAAGTCTTTGGCCGCCTTTTTTTGTACTATTTCCTTTTTTTTCTTGTTGCAACTGAAACTGGGTAACTTGGCCCAAATGCAATGCACTGTTGGTTTGGCTTTGTCAGTCGCTTTTGAGTTTATTTGCCGCGCGACAAGTTTGTGTGTGCCATTCGCAAATACAAATTTGATATCATTTTTCAACGCCAATTTCAGGCAGTATACCAGCACTCATATACATATAGAATTATTCTCATTGAGCCTTGGAAAATGCACTGGCTTTTGGTGGGCGTGGCCGGGAGTGACTTTTGCGGTTTCAATTTTGCCGCATGACGCATGAAATTTCCGCTTTTCTAGCGTATTTCCAATCCTTTTTTTTGTATTATTCCCCAGAGTTTGAGATTGGTTTGGGGGAAAAATATGTGGAGGAAGAAAAATAAAAAAATGATATTGAAATCTGTGTTCTTTATTGAGTGGATTTGATTTGGGTTAAGCAAGTGAAAGGAATTTAATTTCAATGGAATTCAAAGCGACAAACTTTGAGGGAATGGTGGCTTGAAATATGTCCAAGAGAATGGAAATTGTCTTTTAATTTTAACTAGTAAATCTTAAATTTAATTTGAGGGTTTCAAAGACATTTCTTAAACTAAATTTCGAATGTTTTCACTGATATTTTGGTATGCATATCCCATTAAAGACATTAACAAGCTCTACGCCCTCACATTTTTCAGCTTTTGTTCATCATTTGTATGGATTTGACAATCGGGAAACAAAAGAAGTCACAACTGGAAAATTATTCATGGTCGGCCACTCAGAACTCAGACAGGGCAGGGAGGGAAATTCGCTTCCTCTCTGTCTCTGTTGCTCTCCTTGGGAAAATGCATAAACCAAGCAGAGCGAGACCAACAACTCCTAAACAAAAGCCCCACACAACCGAGGGTCGCATAATGCACTTTTGCTTTTATTTTTTGTTGTCTTTTTTTTTTATTTTTAACTTGTTTTTCTTTTTCTACTTTTTTGGTGAGTCTCTCTTTTTTTGCCTGTTATTTTTTTCTGCTCGTTTTCCATCTGAAATTTCCGGTTGGGCTTTTGTGTAATCCGGCAGAGAGGCGGCTTTGCATGATTCGGATTCGGATTCTTATTTGTTATTTGTTGTTTTCAGAGTTGAATGACTCTCCCGCCCGGCCCCTGTTCAAAAATTCTGGACACACTGGGCTTGAGTTGAAGTCGAGCTTTCAATTCAATCAAATTGCAATTATCGTAAGCACGTGGTTGGGTCCTCAGAGTCGTGGTTACGGGGTGGGATCTATGGATTCGTGACGCTTTTGATTTATCTTGGGTCATTTTCATACCGATATTCCATTGCGATCCATGACTCAGCACTCCCCATTCTAGAGATCTTGCTGGATTTTAGGAATTTGTTACACAGAAAGAAAGTCTAGCTAAAATTATCTTTTAAAAACTTGCCAGTAGATGTTAAATACTTTTAATTAAAAGAGAAATTAAAGAGTCTAAAGTTCGAAATAATAGAGGTTAAGTAATAAATCCTCTTAATACATATATTAGTTATTTTTCCCAGTACATTTCCTAAGCTCACAAAGCGTGGAATGATACCAGAGTGTGACCGCAGGGCTTTCTATATCTTTTGTATCTTTCGGATACACGAGGTCTCAGAAGAGCTCTGCTGGGCAACTTAATTAGTTTGGTTGTTGATAAACAAAAGCCGAATCACAAAAGCCAGGTAAACGGATTATTTTTTCGGTGCTTTTCTCGCGTTTGACTCTCGACTCCCTGTGGCTTCTCACTTTGGTGATTTATTATCGTCTCAGTACTGAAGCCAGTAAAATATTTAGCTTCCCCACATGTGCTGAGCATTGTGGATTAGTTTCGCCAAAAACACAAAAAGAAACACAAACTGAAAGTGAAAATACACACACTTTTGTTGATTTGCGGAGCTGATAACATTCAAATTGCTTTTATTTGTGCGGGGTGAATAATTAAGCAGCATTGTATCGAGTCGAAATCTATAAGATTATTGCTCTATTTTCCCTTCGTTTTAATGCTTGGGGAATCGACTTCAATCTGTTGCATTTCAATTATTGGCAATATTGTATCTGTGCGCATCCTTTTTGCAGCCAAACTGCAAAATATTTGCATATTTCCAATGGCTATAACGAGTATGTACATTCCGCACACATTCTATCAATATCAATTCATATTCCTATATATGTATATACATATAGTATATGTAAAAAGGCGACTATTTTGTATGCAGGCCAACGTTGACTGTTATCTCTGCAAAGGGGGGAAAAAAAGTGAAAATTATAATGGAATTCATTTCGGATTTCCATCACGCAACCCACAAAGTACATCAATCAAATTGAAATGCAGCTCCCGAACCCTTCGGCATATTTCGTAATGCATTTAACCATGTTAATGGCAAAAAAATAATGCAATAAATATTCTATAAATATTTTCTTATTGCATTTTTTTGTATAAGGTCTCGTGCCACAAATATTGCAACCATATTGCATGGCGGCTTTAATTTCCAATTAGACGTTGGTTTTGCCATGGCAATGCAACTCCGAAAAACAAAATTTATGCAGAATCAAAGGGAGATAGAGAGACGGGAGGGAGTGGAATGTGGCTTTAACTAATTAGACACTTGTCATTCGTCGTAATGTTGTAATAAATACCGTTACAATGTCATTACTGACATTCCACTGCCCCCTGCTTCTTCCCTGACCATTTTCCACCAGCGAAGAGGGGACTTCCCCCTTTTATGCCGCACTCACTCATCAAGGCGGTGAAGTCTTTGTCAATGGCTTGTTAGTTTACTTGTCTCCACCCTGCCCCCTGCCCCCTGCCCCCCTTCGACTTTATTTAAAACTTTGTTTTGCTTTACAGCTTAGAATTTTTAATGAGCTTTCGTCTGCCTCGCACATTTTATGGCCTCTTCATTTCTTTTTTTTGTCCAGTAGTTCTCGTTGTTTTTCCGCTTTTCGTTCGGTCACTTCTTTCATTCTTGAATGTCATCTATTTTTGAAGCTTTTTTCCTTGCTGTTTTTCCTTTTGGGGCTTAAGCGGGGTCATTGCCTAGCCACTAGCCGCATTCACTTGAGACTTACTTTTCTGCGGAGTCAAGACCTGTACTTAATATTCTATGGAAAGCAGAACTGTTTTTACTATAGTCTCAAGGGTGACAGGCTTTGTGGGGAAAGCGAGTCCGGGGCCTTAACCTTCATTTTGAAACTCTTAAAAAAATTAATTATTGGAAATAGGTAGAAAAAAAATCATCCTAGAGGGATTTTCTTATTTTGTTTCTTCTTTTTGGGAATTTCATAAAATAAATTAAGAGCAATAAGTAGCACTAAATTGAAGTTTTATGTCCTAGCAGTTTGCAATCGAAGTATAGGATCGTATTGGCAATCGATCATAACTAAGTTTAAATTGTTCTTTATTGAAACGATATTTACTGACAATTTAATATGACAATTTTGTCGAAAAATCAACTTTTAAAATCCCATAACTAAGCCAAAAAATCATTAATTTTAGTTCGGAAAGCTTTTCTATGTTTGTTTTTATTAGCCTAATAAATCTGCATATCAGTTTAAAGATAAGGAACATTGAAGTTTTTTTCCAATTTTCGACAATTTAATATTAATATTTTTATGAAATATTAAAATTTTTTAAAAATTTTGAAATTTTATTTTTTGCCCGGACTTGGCTAGAATGATTCAGCTTTCGATGCTGATCAAGAATATATATGATTTATGGGGTCGGAAATGACTCCTGCACGTAATATTTACAAAAAACCGATTTTTGACCAATTTTCGCAAATTTGAATGATGTAACCCCTTATCATTTTTCGCAAAAATCTAAAAAATTTCGAAATTTTATTTTTTGCCCGGACATGTCAAGATCGATTCGGCAGGTGATGCTGATCAAGAATATATAAGATTTATAGGGTCGAAAATGAATCCTTCAATCCATTTCACTCTTCTGATTCAAATTAACATTCAAATAAACATAATATTCTTAAAGTTTATAAAAAGGCAGAATATTTGAACAAGTAGCAATTTTAATATGTTATATCTTATTAAATGCTTACCTAACTGACCCATTTACATTAATCATTCCCTTTTTCCAATAAAAAAAAGCTCAGAAAACGAAAAACTTTTAAACTTCTTTAAAGAACCCCAGACTTAGCCGTATTTCCTCATATTTCCTCACCTGTAACTTGAACAAGTAGTTCCCTTTAGTTTGTTTTGTAATAAACGATCGTTCCACTAACCTATCCCACTTTTTATTGGCTTTTCCCAAACACCTTTGCTCTTCCCGTGTCCCACACTCCATTCCATTTATCGCACCTTGGCAATGTCATGGGTCCAAATGAGCAGAACAAAACACAGACGAGAACTCAGAACTCAGAACCCAGAAAAGAACCAAGAACCCATCCCAAGACAATATATATCTTAACTGAAACATTGGAGTTGGCTTATCGGCGGGTAAATATTGCCCAACATAATTTACACACATCCATGGTAGAGGCAGACTCTAGAGGGGTGAGATGGGGTGTAGATGGAGGGCCCAAGGTAAACAGAATGCAGTCAACCTTTTTGCTTGGCAAACAACTCGCGATGTCTGGATAATTAACGCTAGTCAAAAGTTGGGCGGCAAAGAGGGTCGCGAGCTGGGAAATTTCGGCGTAATTGAGTGGCTTATTGACTCGGCCATGCATATTTGTAATGGGAATTAGGGAACACAAATCGTACTTGTTGTATTTGTGTGTGTACATCATGGGCATGCCTTTGTCATATTTGGCCAGAAAATAAAAGGGAGAGAGAAAACGGAATAATAAACGCTAAATCCTGTCGAACCGGTTTATATAAATAGATAAGCGCATAAAAACAACGTTCATTACGCAAGAATGTGCCCTAAAACGATGCAGCCAAGTGCCTAAGATTTTCCCCAGGAGAAGCAGCAACAGCATCATCGGAGAGGCGAAAAACCTGAAATCTGCATAGAGCAAGATTAATTAAGCAGCATCTGCAGCAGCAGAGAAGAAGGAATATCTGCAGCAGCAACAGGAGTGACAGCAGCAACATCTCACCAGCACTAAAAGCGGCTTCAACAGTGTCTTAAGCAGAGCTATATCTTTGAGCTAAACCTATTTAAATACCATTAAAAATAGCTACTTGAAGTTATAACCAAGATCTCTGGCCAGAATGCGACTGTTTTCAAGCCAAGTTGCAACATCTCCGCCTATTGGCAACAGTTCAAGCGATGAGGCTGGCGAAATTATTGAAAATTCCCACACCAGAAGCAATGGTGGCAAGTCAAGGTCATTGGAGCGTTATTCGGGAGCACCCAAGATTCATCCACAGACGGCGGAGATGTTGCCCCTCTATGCCACGCCCACCTGCAGCACTCGGCGTCGCCTCCTTGCGCCCTTTCGTTCGATGAAGCGTCGCAGCCGGAGCAGCAGCAGCAGCAATGAATCGCACCACTTTAGCCACCACCTGAGCCACCTGAGCAACCTAAACAATTTGGTGGTGGTGAACGTTGGAGCGGCAACCGGCAGTGTGGGCGTGACCAAGGCCAAGGCCAAGGCCAGCTCGCAGAGCGGCGACAGTGGCACCGGCGGCACCGAATTGGAGCACGACATGGAGCAGGATGAGGGGGAAGAGGACGAAGACTTGGACGATGATGATGAAGGCGGGGAGATGGATGAGCTGAGCCTGAGCTACTCCCAGCTGAGCAGCAGCGGATGCGATGAAGCAGATCCACCCATGGAGGCACCACCAGAGGATCCACCTGCCACAGTGGCTGCCAGTGTGCAACATGTTGCCGATGAGCGGCGACGGAATATGATGTCGTTGTACTCATCGTCCTCCGAGGAGCAGCTCCATTGTCGTCTGGGTGACATTACACTGGTGGATGACACCTACTCCAACTATGATCCGCAGAATGAGGCCGAGCGGATGTTCCTTCAGGTTGTGGGAATATTACGCGACGAAAATGAGGTTTGTGCATTGGCTAATAGTCGTGGTCGGAATATTGGTCAATGGTTGATAGTGATCAGTATTATTAACTTTTTTGTTGTATGTAAATAGTTATATCTTGAACCAAAATTTAACTCCACTACCTAAGAGGTTTTCCTGAAATTTCTCAGCTACAAATATTTCTTTATAATTATACATTAAGACTTAAGCTTATATTAATTCGAATATATCTCCTTGAAATTCATTTATTAAACGTTCTTGGTTTCTTTAAATTACCTTAACATAAGGAATAACCCTTTTAGCATATTGTCTGATTATAATACATACATTTTAATTTGCCATTTTAATTAAACAGCTTCTCTTCTCTGCTCTCTCGTTCTTCTTTTCCATCATTTCCTTTGAAATCTTGATTAATTCCCACCCACAGCCATAAAGGATTCATTTTCCTTGTTGGTTGTGATTTATTTAAGTAGATGTGTCCTTGTTAAAGAAATAAAAGAATAAACCGAGTTTTCCTCTCTCTCCTTCATTCGCTTCATTTTTTACGCCTCTGCCCTCTTTGAAACTTTTTTTTGGTCTCACTTGCAATTTCAATTAATTAATGCAAGTAAGGATTTCCGTTTCAAGCTTCAGTGAGTAAGGAGTAAGAAAGCGGAGAGGAGAATGTAAAGGAGTGAGCAGATGATTTGATATATTGATTGATTTAACTGCTGTTTAAATCAGTATTTTTCCCACAAAATGTCAATTAAAGGTAGAAATATAAGCCCGTGCTGTGGCACATGACTTTTCTTCTCAGAAAGGAAATGCATAACAAGCTCAAAAGGGGGTGCCAGTTATAACAGAAATATATTTATAGTGTTCTAAAGAAAATGTATATATTTACAATATAGCAGAAACAGAAATTACCAAGCAATTCCTTACTTAATTTCTATATTTCTTGGACTGCAAAACATGTTTAAATTTAACGAACATTTTCTATTGAAAGCTTGTTCTATTACCCATTTAAAGTCCCGTGGATAACTTCTTCCTGTGCACTCTTTGTTGATGCCATAGAAAGTATGGCGACAGAGTTTTCTTTATTTAACTTAACCAAGTCCCCCGCAGGTGAAGCCGAGCCTAGCAACTGTTATGATGGAGTCAAGCGGCTTGTATTAAATTACACAGAGTTGCGCTTTTTGAGCACACACACAGACACCATGGACAAACACCCACAACTATTGCCAAGGCTCCCGCTCCTTGTTGGCTTTTGCAGGGATTCCTTTGCCAGAGTCACACACAATGCACGTTCCTCCCACTCCTCCCACTCCTCCTCCCTCGCTCGCTCGCTCGCTGATTAAACACGGAGCTCAAGGAAAACAGGCAGCTTTAAAAGTGCAATGCCCTGTTATCAGTGCATCCCCCCGCAATGCCTTTTCCATAACGACTTCGATGGCAGACAGCCTTCATCTTGTGCCTTTGTTGCGGCCCCCACTTTGCTGGCTTTTTGCCACTAATTAATGGAGGTGCCGTCATTGCAGCGTTATATAAATGAGGGATAAGTGAGGGGACCGCGGGGGTTGCATATTTATTGTAAACAACAAATTATTGATTGCCAGCGACAAGTTCTGGCCGCTGCCTTTGTTGATCGCATTTCGCCGCTTCGCTAATTAAAAACAGAAATAGGAGCAGCCCACAACTCAAAGGGGATTTGCACAAAGGTTTTCCACTGGAGTTTGCAGGAAATAGTTTGTGTGCCTAATTAGCACGGAAAGATTGTGAAAGTGGAAAGAATTGCAACCAGAATTGTGAGGGGAATGAGAACGAACTTACTTTGTTTTCCTAGAACTAGATAATATCATTGTGTTAAAATATTAAATGAAAACTTTAAAGGAAATTTCGATTTAAATTGAGTTCTCTTGATAAACAAAAGAATATTTATATTTATTTAAACTTTTGCCTAAACTAAAGATACTTCAACCTGTGTCTAAAGGTTCAAGGAATTCTCTGCAAATACTATACACAATTTACACATTCTGCCACATGCCTTGAACTGATTCCTTAGGACAACATAATTTCTTAAATGGCTTTTTTCATTAGTGCACTCTTAAAGACAATATACAAAATTTCCATTTCAGGAAAACCCTTGGGGGAAATGCCACAAACAATACACATGGTCATATATGGGGGGCAACTGGCCATACAAGTGCATTATGGGTTTATACCCGCCCCCGGGAGCCACAAAGAGTTAAAGGCTGCAAAAGCTAAGGCAAAAGTCACAAACTCGAAGAAAACTAAATTAAAAACTACACAGAAGCCAAAAAGAAGAGGATCCGATGAGGCAGCCCGGGGAGAGTCAGGGAAAACTAAATGAAATAAAGTAAACGGAGCAGGGGCGGGAAAAGTGGCGGGGGGATGGCATCCAGGACTTCGTCCTGGCTCCTGGCAGAAACTTTTGCTTTGCCAAGGTAAATGCATTTTGCTTGTTGCATGCAAAACGCCAGGCAATGAAAGTTTTTTGTTGCCGGTTTATGGAAATGGAAAATGGAGAATGGCGAATAGAGAATGGGAAACGCCAAGGTAAAAATTGAAAAGCGAAAATTTTCTCAAGGGAAGTGTGCGAGTGTTGGGTGAAAATGGGCCAAATGAAACGTGCGCAGATGTTGCTCCTTTTCCTCCTGTTGCTCCATGGATCGAGTGCTGCCTTTTTCACAGTTTGGAGTTACAAAGAGCCAAATTGGTGCAACGGAAAGGAGCAGCCAGGAGTGTTACGAAGTGGGTTGGCCTGGGGTTTCTTGGGGATCTTGGTGCATACAAAGCACATAAACGTTAAAGCTCAAGCTGGCTGCTTTTAACTGCTAATGAAGAAGCGACTTTGGACACGTTCTAAAAACAGGAAGGGGAGAAGGATACGAAAATTGAGCAGCTGTCTTTGATTCACACATACTTGGCAGAGAAAAATTATGCTCTAGACCACTTTTGGGGTTGAATTGAGAGCTTAATAAGAAAAGAGTTCCTCAGACAACTCTATAAAATTAGTATTTAGGCTAAAAATTACCTTTACACAAAAGTTTCTAATATGTACCCATTAAGGATATAAATTTTGTTTAAGTTACTTACTATTTTGTCTGTAAAACTATCCCCTCGGTTGCTCATAATAAGCCGTTATGGCAACATAAGCTCAACTAAGCTCATAAATATAATTAAAAATGTAAAAGACGCCTGCAAGTGGGCAACAAAAGCGGTTGTTCTGTGGGCGGTTACATTAAAGGCATTTCCCTGACAGTCTGTGTTCATGTTTCTTCATTGTCTGGGGTAAATAAAGTCCTTTTACTGGGGAAAATCGGTGCAAGGAATTCACAATATAGCTAATTACACAATGCTGTCACATTCTGTTATTCCAACTAACTAACTCTTCCTTTTGTTAATTTACTTACTTGCAGAAAATGCGTCAATTCCAGAAGATCCTGGAGGATCTAAGCTCCCGCGTTGCCTCCGCCGATCAGACAAAGGCCTCCTGGCAGCCACCCTTCTCCGTGGGTGAGGCCAACGAGCAAATGCAACAGTTGCAGCGACTTCGTGACAAGATGACCACTGCCAGTGCCCTCCTGGATGATTGCAATGAGCAGCAGTCCTTTTTCACAGCCAACCAGGTGCTGGTGCCAACGCCCTGCCTCTCCAAATTAGAGGATTTGAATACGCGGTGAGTGGAGCTTTCTTTATTTCTTAGTTACGTATTTAAAATTATTTTATATTTATTATTTCGACAGCATGAAACTCCTGCAAATTGCGATGGATGAGCGCCAGAAGGTCCTGTGCCATGCCGGAGCCCAGCAGACGCATGAGAATGGCGACGATGGACGCACCACGTCGAACAGTGGCACCATCGGTCCTCTGCCTAATCTCGGCCAGAGCGTGAAGCCACCATGGGAAAGGGCCACCACAGCCGCCAATGTGCCTTACTACATCGAGTGAGTATACCTTGTACTAGCAAAAATTAAGACTTTAAAATTATAATTTAATTCCTGCAGCCACGAACGCGAGACCACACACTGGGACCATCCAGAGATGATAGAGCTGATGAAGGGCCTGGCGGATCTCAATGAGATCCGCTTCTCTGCCTACAGGACAGCCATGAAACTGCGTTCCGTTCAAAAGCGATTGGGTGAGTAACCTGAAAACCACTTCATTTTCCACTTTGTTAATTTTCTCCACTTCCCTTGACAGCTCTCGACAGGATCACCATGGCCACCGCTTGCGAATCCTTTGACCGTCATGGCCTTAGGGCCCAGAACGATAAGCTAATCGACATACCCGACATGACCACCGTGCTGCATTCGCTCTACGTGACAATCGATAAAATTGATTTGACGCTGATGCTGGACTTGGCCATCAACTGGATCCTGAACGTCTACGACTCGCAGCGCACTGGCCAAATCCGTGTGCTGAGCTTTAAGGTGGGACTCGTCCTGCTCTGCAAGGGTCACCTGGAGGAGAAGTACAGGTATCTCTTCCGGCTGGTGGCGGATACCGAACGTCGAGCAGATCAGAGACGACTTGGACTGCTGCTACATGATTGCATACAGGTAGAAAAAACGAAGGTTATATTAGCTAATATTATATTTAAAATTCTTCTCAGGTTCCTCGCCAACTTGGCGAAGTGGCCGCCTTTGGGGGTTCCAATATTGAGCCCTCGGTGAGATCCTGCCTGGAGCAGGCCGGCATCTCCCAGGAGGCCATCGATGGCAACCAGGAGATCTCCATTGAGCTGCAACACTTCCTGGGCTGGCTGCAGCATGAGCCTCAGAGTCTGGTGTGGTTGCCAGTGCTCCATCGACTGGCAGCAGCGGAGGCGGCCAAGCATCAGGCCAAGTGCAACATCTGCAAGGAGTATCCCATTGTGGGTTTCCGCTACAGATGCCTCAAGTGCTTCAACTTTGACATGTGCCAAAAGTGTTTCTTCTTCGGACGGAATGCCAAGAACCACAAGCTAACGCATCCCATGCACGAGTACTGCACAACTGTGAGTTTATTTCTATAATAACTTAATAGTTTATTTATTTAAAACCTAATCAATTAATTAATTGAAATGCAGACCACCTCCACCGAGGACGTTCGTGACTTTACGCGCGCCCTGAAAAACAAATTCAAAAGTCGCAAATACTTTAAGAAGCACCCACGAGTCGGCTATCTGCCCGTGCAAAGTGTACTAGAAGGTGAGTTTTCTATAGAAATGTTATTAAATTAAATATAAAATATTAATTTAAAATTCTATAAACCAGGTGATGCCCTGGAGAGTCCTGCACCCAGCCCGCAGCACACGACCCACCAGCTGCAGAATGACATGCACTCGCGGCTGGAGATGTATGCCTCACGTTTGGCTCAGGTGGAGTATGGTGGCACGGGTTCCAACTCCACGCCGGACAGCGACGATGAACATCAGCTGATTGCTCAGTATTGCCAAGCTTTGCCCGGCACCAGCAATGGCAGTGCCCCTAAGTCGCCCGTCCAAGTGATGGCCGCCATGGATGCGGAGCAGCGCGAGGAGCTGGAGGCGATAATCCGTGACCTGGAGGAGGAGAATGCCAACCTGCAGGCGGAGTATCAGCAGCTGTGCACTAAGCAGCAAAGTGTCACGCCCGACGATTCCAATGGCATGACACACTCCGGTTCCAGCATGACGGGTCTCTCTGGCCAGGGCGAGCAGGGACAGGTGGGTTTTGAATACTCTTTATATATGTTTATATTTATTAATTATGAAATTGTAGGACATGATGGCAGAAGCTAAGCTCCTGCGCCAGCACAAAGGACGTCTTGAGGCCCGCATGCAAATACTGGAGGACCATAATCGCCAGCTGGAAGCCCAGTTGCAGCGACTCCGCCAGTTACTGGACGAGCCCAATGGTGGAGGCAGCAGTGCCACTAGCAGTGGCCTTCCCAGCGCTCCTGGCTCTGCCCTGAACTCCAAGCCCAACACTCTGCAAACCCGCTCGGTGACCGCCTCGCAGTTGAACACGGACTCACCGGCCAAGATGAACCAGCAGAATGGCCACTACGAGCATAATTCAAGTGAGTGAGGGGTTAAGAAATGGGTTGGTTTAAGGAAAGGAGCTGTGTGCTGACATCCAGCCTTATAATAAGAACTAATTTGTAAAAGGTTTAGTTTGGCAATCTTATAAGAACTGAGTTATAGTAAGACCATTCAAACATAATTAACTTCAGAGATATCTTTATAGGGAATACTATTCAATATATGATGTAAACATCACGAATTAGCCTTTATTAGCCAGGTTATAGACTTAAAAAGGTTCAAAAAGAAGAAGTTCTATTTTATTCTTTATAGCTAAATATTATCCAAAGTAGTAGAGCCTCAAAGGGAGTAAATTTATGAAAACAAATACTAAGTTTAACAATTCTCGAAAGTGGCTTAGCGTTAAAGCACTGTCAGCTAAAGAACTTTACCCAATGTTTGGACAGTGACAACCTTTCAACCGACTGGCAAAGGTGTCTCTCCTCTTGCCAACTAACCTCTAATTGCGTGCTGTTCTTGTCTGTTCTGTCGTTTTCCCCCTCTTTAAAACTCCGTTCCTCTTAATGCTTACCCCACCATTGCATCGATATGCAACCCCATCGATAACGAAACCACAAACACACACACACTCAATCTCGCAGAGGGAATTATGCTGCCGGGAATGGGTGGTGAGCTGCAGCAGCAGCAACTGGCCAGTCTGGCGGCAAAGCATCATCAGCACCAGCTCAGCGGCGCCCTCAACGCACTGCATCAACAGCAGCAGCAGCAGCAGCAGCAGCAACAGCAACAGCAGCACCATCCGCAGCAGCCACTGCAGCATCCGCAGCAACATCCGCAACAGAGAAGCCTGTTGACAGGCAATGGAGCCATCGACATGTCCGGCGGCATGCAGACAGCGGGTGGCTACTTGGGGGATGACGGACGTCCGCCCCCACCACCGCACTCTAGCCTGATGCAGCACCAGCAGCAGTTGCAGCAACAGCAGCTGCAGCAACAGCAGCACTTGAACGGTGCGGAAATTGCGAACAGTCACTGTCATTTGTGGCGGGTTTAATTTTGTGGCCGCCATTGTACAGCTTGTGTTTGGTTTGTGGTGCCTACTTTCGGGCGCCGGATTTTCTGTTCCGTTTTTCAACAAACTCTTGGAAATTGATTGTAGAGATTGTTAAGATTTTTTAAGTTTTTAAATAATTTTGTTTTGCAAATTTAATTATCAGTAATTTATGAGTTTTCTTCAGTCGCCTGGTTTTAAGTTCGATTCTTTTGTGTTGTTTGTGTCGATGTTGTGCCTTGGTCGTATATTCTATCCTTGAAATACTAATCTCGATTATTTCTCTTGCTCTGCCTCTTATTCCTCCGCCCTCGCCCCACAGATCTTGCCTAGAAAGTGTTGGATTAAAGCGGTAATGCAAAACTTTTATGTTGTCACTTGAATTTACCTCAGTTTAAAATAGATTTATAATCTGTATTTTTCTCAATTTTTCTATAGAGAACGTTAGCGGCCTGGTGACCATCATAACCGAGCAGGAAATGGAGAGCACCAACGACGACCTGGACGAGTCGTCGAGCAGCAACACCACGAACACAACGACAACCACGACCACGGAGAAGACCTGCGTGGAACTGCAGAAGTAGTACCCCTTTCTCACCTGCAGGGCAAGGAACTTATCAAACGAAAACAAAAAGAAAAATAGTATGAAAAACCCAAAAGGAATAGCTGCAAGTGCGGAAATCAAATTGGCGGGCCTGCAACAAATTCTAAACAAAAAGAAAACATACCTAAACCTAACATAAAGATAATGTAAAATCCATACAACTATTGTGGTACATATACATATATTTATACATATGCATACGAGGAAGGAAAGAGAGAGTTTTGTGAAGAGCTTGCCAAAAGCTGAGGAAACTTTTTTAGTAGTTATGAAAGATACAAATCTATATATATTATATACACCTATCGAAGTACTATTAAGTGAGACATATTGAATGCTGGAAGAAATGCAGAAATGATTAATGATTAGATAAGCTGTAACGCCCACACATATATACCCACGATATAATAATGAAAACACCTATATCATAATCTAAGCATTATCATAAACTGTTATAACTCGCACTTATTCAAACAAAAAAAAACTGACAAAAAACAAAGAAGATCAACTTCAGAGATACAAAAACTTAAGGCAAGGCGAGAAAGTTCTTTGAATAGACCCCATATCATTTGGAAGCTTATACAATAAGCGATTTCAATGTAAATGTCGAGACATTCAATCAGTTTTTATTTGTATCCTTATTTATTCCGAGTTTCTTGTGTATTATTTCTTAATATTATTTAATATTAATATCTGTGCTAACTGAAAGTGTGCTGCAATGTTTTTAATTAAAGAACTATTATTGAAACTCATTGTCTATTATTATTTGTTACTAGCTCTTTGGTTTTAATTTTTGTAGATATCGCGATCACCGTGAACCTAATCATATGCTGACGAATACGATCACTAAATGGACCACCTTTTCTATATATTTTATCGAATCGAATCTATCTAATATCGAATACTACCAGAACCATGAAATACATTAGATAATCCACACAACATTCCAATGCAACTAGTCAAATTACACAAATGGATAACTCTGATATTCTTACGAATGAAATGATAACGAAAACTGCTTTAAACTTACCTATAAATACCACAAAGAACTAATCGAATCGATAAATTTAAATGTCTACCCAATATCGTACAATACATCAATATAAGCAAAGGATATAGCAAAAAGAGAGAGTGACGTTTTAACCTAGATATGCCCCAGATCGATAAATATATACACACACCCATATATTATATATACATATACATATATAAATATCAGATATTAGCTCTGTGTATAACTTCTAAAATCTTTTTTGAGTTGATTCGTCTTGAAACTTCCACCCTTAGTTAACTAAATTTATAAAAGAAATTAAGTACGAAAATGAGGACAATATGGAAAGAGATTTAGGAACTTTTATAATTTTGATTTCTAAACTATCAATATTTATTTACCTTTACTAGGTTCCACTTGTCACTAGAATTTCCAGGCACTTAGCGAACTAAAAAATGACTTAAGATATAGAATGAATTATATAAATAGATATATATTACTATCAAACAAATGCAGTTAGCTAAATTTTCATCCACTTCTGTGTAGTGAAATGTCCCAACTATGAGTATTTTTCTAACCATACCGTACCAAACCAAACCAAATCGAATTGTGGAATAGGAGTCCTACCAATAACCAATCAAGTTTAATAAATGAAAACCCTCCGTTTCAAGTTATAAACAAATGAACCAAAACCGAAACCAAAACCAAAACCAAAACCTAAAATGCTTAAATCAACTAATCTAATCGTTAGAGAAACATATCCCATTTAAAGGCATATACTCGTACCATTTATAGGAGTAGAGGACGAATTTATCGAGAGCAACTGAGATCCGAGTTGAGAATAGCCAAAGCTGCCATTTGTTTGTCTCCCCCCTAAATCCCAGTTTTATACTGATAAACGATAAACGATATCAAGCAAAGTAATTCAAGCATATCCCGAAATAGTCTTCATCATCCAGTGGTTGTCTATGGTAGATTTAAAACTTAAAACTCATAAATCCGAATATCCCAGGATATCGGAGACGACGCCAAACAATCAACGAAGAATTATGAAATAAATATTATACACTTGTCAAAGGAATATTGTGAGCTATATTAGCCGCTTATTTATCGTAAGTACACACCGTATATTAGTCTCTTATTCTAAGCAGATCCACTTAGCTAAATTGTGTCCAATTGTAAAGGCCTCAAGAGCGAGCACAGCACTTTGTATGGTATCTCAGCCTAAAGCCCTTAGTTTAAATAACGAAATATCACACATCACACACATCAGACAAAGGCGGTCGCAGGGCCCCGAGCTTGGCAACTAATCGTTTGTGTTGGAATAGAAGCTTGGAAATTAATTTAGTGGTAGCAGGCATGACTCAATCGTACCTATCTTTTGATACCGTTTATTACAAAACTAAGGACTATAATCGTATTTAAATTGTATACCTAAATCGAGTGCAGCGAGACCAAAACGCACTCAACATAATGATGAACTTTTGAAGTCAAAATCAAAGTCGAAGGAGGGGAAGTCTATATAACGATATCGTACACATTTCAATCTGTTCTACGAATGGTAGCTCATAGAACCTATTCAGAATACCACAAAGCATAAATATACAAATGGAAATTTGCATTGAACTAAACATATTTATATCATACGGCGACATACTCGAAACGTTTATATACAACTAACACGCATACATACATATATTTATACATAATCAGATAAATTATACATATGGAGATATGCCACATACGATATCATATAACATATACATATATGAAACATTGCGAAAAAGTTGATACAATAAATAAAACACATCAATTGCGTTAATTTTGTGTCATTTTTCTGGTCCTAGAAGGTTTGAAGCCCTGTAAATAATTAACAAAACGCTCTCTCCTTCTGGTTTCTTAGTTTATTTTTCTAGAGTCTAAACTAACCATTCAACAACATACACTTTAGATATGTACATAGGCTAGGCGTATCCTTAAATCAATCTACACATCGGATCGGCATCAAATCCCTCGAAGAACACAGCAAAAGAGATTAAGTTTGGCACAGAGTAAGCCGGTGATTCAGTTGTGGGTCAGTGTGTAAGCTGCGTGCGATAGGTGAATGGATGGATGTATGAAAGTCGAATCAAGTCAGATCAGATCGTTGCGAAAACATTGTTCCCTCAGTGGTGGTAATAGGCGTGCGGATCGACAGGTACAGGTGCAGGTGCAGGTGCTGGAGCCGGTCCCGGAGCCGGATAGTGAGCATAGGCGCTGTGTGCCAGGGCAGGATAGGCGGCATGGAAATGGGCAGAAGGTAAAACAGGAGCAGCCACAGGCACGGAAATATGAGCTGGTGCAGGAGCAGGTGCAGGAGCTGGGGCGGGAACGGGAGCTGCCCGGTGGAGAGCACTCAAGGCCAGAGGATAGGAAAGCAGGGGCGCCTTGGGCACTGGCGGCAATGGTGGTGCCGGAGCCGGGCCAGGCAAGTGATGATAAGCCGGTGCTGGTGCCGGAGCAGGGGCCAAAACTGGAGCCAGATGAGCTGGAGCCTTGTAGGCCAGCGGTTCCTTACGCACCACTGCATTGAAACCATGATGGGGATCTGCCGTGTAGTCAACGGTGCGCTTGGTACCATCAGGATCTACCACCGAGTAGCTGCCCTTCACCACATCACCGTGTCGCGTCTCATGCTGCGACTTTAGATCCCCTGTGTAACCATCCTGAATGTCATATCCAAAGGAGTACTTTGGATCGGGATCATAGGGTTCGGGAGCAGCTGGCTTGGGCGCCACATAGGGAGCGGGATAGGGGCCATGGGGCGGGGCATATCCTCCATAAGAGTGCAGCGGTCCTGGTCCAGCTGGGCCTCCATAATATGGTCCGGGTCCAATCACACCTGCATAGGCGATGCCAAGCAAGGCGCTCAGCAAGAAAAACTTAACAATATGGAATGGAGTGTTATTTAATTTATATTAAAATATATTCAAGTTAATTAATTCTTTAAATTTCAAGTTAAAATGTTGGACTAAGCTGAAGTTAAGCTAATTTTAATCGGTGTTATAATTTCCTTGAATTAGCAGTCTTAGGATGACTGCTTTTAAGTGATAAAATAAATCTTAAAATATATATAATTTATTCTCAACTAAAGTGGTTTCCCAATTCAAAATTGTATTACTTTTATTAGTTAAAAAGTTCCCAAATGTTTCTATGAATTCTTATCTTTATAATACCCCTAAGGGGTATTAAAATTTTTGTCAGAAGCTTGTAAAGCAGTGAAGGACGTATTTCCGACCCTATAAAGTATATATATTCTTGATCAGCATCAACAGCAGAGTCGATCTAGCCATGTGTGGCCAAAAAATTAATTTTCATAATTTTTTCAAAATTTTAAAATTTTATAAGGGGTTACATCATTAAAATTGTCAAAAATGGTCAAAAATTTTCATTGCTTTAATTTTTAAATTTTGTATGCAGATTTATTAACCAAATAAAAACTAACATAGGAATGCTTTCCGAATTGAATTTAATGCTTTTATGGCTTAGTTATGATATGTTAAAATGTCGATTTGTCAAAAAATTTGTCAAATAAATATATCAATTACTAGTGATGTAAAGAAAATAAATACTTTAAGCTTAGTTATAATCGATTTCCGATTCTTTTCTTCTTATTTATTCACACCTTCAGCATAACGTTGTCCTTTTTGCACGATATCCTTTTGCCACTCGCTCACAGTTGTCACAGGATCAGCTCGCACAACTCACACACCACCTCAGAGAGTGGTTGTTGAGAGTAGCTTTGAAATTCGACGACGATCGCGCTGGAAGGAGTAACCCAAACTGTAGGCCCTGGCCGCGGGTTCTGGCCATTTATACTGCCAACCGGCGCCAAATGTCGCCTGCTTCACATGGCGCAGCAGCCGAGGTAAAATACACTAATTCGAGATCAAGCGAGAGAGACCCGGCAGAGTTTCGGTTTCGGTTTAGCCAGCGATCATGCACATGGCGCTGGCGTTTGCAGAGGAGTTGCTGTTGGTTAACTAAACTGGCTAGAAGGGGAAAAGGGGTCCGGGTCCCGGTGGCCTCTTGCCCACCTGGCGGCAAAATCGTGTGCCTGTGCCTCAACTTTGGCGCAGTTATCGTGTCGACTTAGAAAGGTTATTCTTCCGCTAAACCACTTAAAGGGACCCCAGAGTCAGAGCCGGTCGGAGCGGTGCCCTTTCACTTTTGTTGCTTCGATTCAGCGACGGACAGCGCGACTTTTTTGGCAATTATGTGAGAATTTATTTGGCCGCACACAATTGAAATGTTAAATTAACATCGACTGGTGTAGGACCTGCTGCTGCTCCCCGCGTAATTAGCCGAACAGAACACAGCCAGCTTCGATCGGTTGGATCGATTCCATATGAAATGGCAATGTTGTGCATACGCAAAAGGTCAATCGTTCTGCAATTGAATTAAGAGTGCCTGGAGCTGTCCCACAGCCAGAGGGGTCTCAGTGCAGTTTGGGGGAGGCTTTAGCAGCCTAATAAAGCGGAAAGGTCAACGCGCCAATGGCCCACAGATCGAGCCAAAATAACCACTTGCAGTCTAGGCAAATAATGTCATTAATAATACCCTTCAAAGGGGTGTGTAGTGTCAATAGAGATTCACTTGAAAGAGACATTTCAGACTGTCTGAAAATAGAATAAATTACACACAAATTGCTAGGCATTAGATACCAATTCATCTAATCTGTAACCTTTATTTTTAATATTTACAAGAAAGAGTATTAATAACTTAACAGAGCACTTTACTCTTCGTGATTCATTCAAATTGAATTCACTTTCAATTATCCAACTTCTCACATTGCCAAGTGTCTGCGACAATTCTTCTGTTTACCGTTTTATGAGCTTAATTTATAGCCACAAATTTGTATCTGGCATCTGGAGAACTATTGACAGCTGCATGCATTGTTCCGCCGCGGTTGTTGTTACTGGCCAACAAAGTAAGTATAACACAGAGAATCAAAGTCGTGCCAGTTGATGTCGATGCCATATGTTTTAACTATTTTTAGCCTGAAGATCAAAGCAATTGATCAACACGAATGTCAGGCTAATGCAATATTGTCGTTAAGAAGGTTAAGTAGAAAACCCAGACACTAATTGCAGAGCCCTACCAATCATTGGCGATGGACGTGACATCTCTGGAGTCCGATTGGAAAGCAGTGGGAAATTTATCTTAACTTACCCAGAAGTCCATCTGTTTTTGGTGGACAAAACAATTGGTATTTAGTATTTGTACCATTGTGGCTTCATAGCTTTCGGTCAGTTCGCTTAGAGATTTGGAAGGTCTCAGTCGCTGGAATTGTTTCTAGTCAAGGATGGATTTTAGTCAGATTCTGGATAGGTGCGGCAACTATGGAAGGTTCCAAATAGTGCTCCTTCTCCTGTACGGCTACACGAATATTCTGGGATCGCTGCACTACTTCTCCCAGACCCTCATCACCTTCACCCCCGAGCATTGGTAGGACTCTCATCTGCTTAGTGAAGGAAGAATCCTAACAGGATATTCATCTATCACGTCTCCTTCAGGTGCTCCCATGTTGATCTCGTGGGACTCAGCATGAAGGAGCTGCAAAGGGCTTACTCAAACATATCCTACCCATCCTGCACTCTCCTTCGGGGCGTCATCAATGGCACGGGCGTGGTCGCAGAGGGTGGCGAGTGCAAGGACTGGATTTTCAGGCGAGAAAGTGGCTACGAGAGTATCACCACTGAGGTAGGCATTACAACACTGTCCCTTTTTTGTAGTAAATACTAATAATTACTTATAATCAGCTCAAGTGGGTTTGTGGCAAATCCCACCACTCGGCGGTGGGTCAGTCCTTCTTCTTCATGGGCTCTGTGATGGGCACCACAATCTTTGGTTACCTCTCGGATCGCATTGGTCGCCTGCCATCCCTGCTGATGGCCACTTTGTGTGGTGCCACCGGGGATTTTGCCACCTCATTTGTGTACACTTTGCCCGGATTTGCCGTAGCCAGATTTGTGTCTGGTTTGTCCACGGATACCATGTACTATCTCATGTACATTCTGGGTAAGTACCATTCTAATAAGGATATAAATATCCTTCTGTAAGGATGCTTAATATCATTTTATTTATATTTATCTTTTTAACGTTTTCAGTATTTGAGTACTTGAGCCCCAAAAGCCGTACCTTCGGTCTGAACATCATCCTGGCAGTTTTCTACTGTTTCGGCCTGGTCACCTCACCCTGGGCCGCCATCTGGATAGGAAACTGGCGTCGCTACCTCTGGCTGGCCTCGCTTCCTGCCCTAGGAGTACTCATCTATCCGCTGCTGATCTGTGAGAGTGCTCAGTGGTTGCTGACCAAGAGGAAATACGACGAGGCGGTGGCATGTCTGAAGCGAGTGGCTAAGTTCAATGGCCGCAAGGTGGAGGACTCCGTATTCGAAGAGTTCGTCAAGCACTATCACCTAAGGGCGGAAGAGGAGCAGGGTGTCACCATTCAGGATGACACTTTCTTTGCAATGTTCCTGACACCTCGCCTGCGACGATTTACACTGACTTTGTTGCTTAAGTCGTGAGTGTCCTTTTTCGTTTTATACCTATATATTATATTCTATGGTACCTCCTTCTGCTTCCTTTTTTATCCAGCGTCATCATAACCCTCTCGTGCGATGTAATCAACCGAAATATGGAGGGATTGGGCAGCTCGCCCTTTAAGCTCTTCTCTTTCACGTCGATTGTTTATCTACCCGCCGGAGTGGCCATCCTCCTGCTCCAGAACAAGATCGGGCGCAAGGGTATGGCCTGTGGAGCCCTCTTTGTGGGTGCCATTATCACCGCAGTGACTGGGTACCTTATAGCCAACCTAAATCCCATGGACAATGCTTTACTACTGGCCATAATGGTGGGTTTGGGCCGATTCGGAGCCACTGTCTCCTACGATGCAGAGATCCAGTACGCGGCAGAGATCATTCCGACGAGCGTGCGGGGACAGGCGGTGTCCAACATCCATGTGGTTGGTCTGGCCTCCAGCTCGCTGGCCTTCTATGTGATCTACTTGGCCCAATACTATAAGCCGCTGCCCTCGATCTTTATCAGCTGCCTGATGTTCTTTGGCGCTGGTTTGTGTCTTACATTGCCGGAGACCTTGAACAAGTACGTTGCAATTGAAGGATTTCCTTCGGTCTGCTTTACTATGCTTGTTTACTTTTACAGGAAGTTGCCGGAAACCCTGGCTGAAGGTGAGAAATTCGCTCAGGATGAGAGCTTCCTGTACTTTCCGTGCTTTCGCAAAAAACGAGAAACAACCAAGTTGGAAAGTGTCTAAGGAAAGACTACAGACTTTGGGGGATTTATTTGTTTAAGCTCATTGTACATTGGTCATTGCTTGTCATCTAATAAAATATCCGATCGAAGACTGATTACACCTATTTCCGAAAGTATATGTTGTGATTTTTTATCTTTTTATGCGAATTGTTCATTAAAGTCACTAAGAATCAGGCAAAAACAAGGCTTCAATTTTGACATTTTCAGTAAAAAATCATAAATTTCTGGATTTATGGAGAACAAAATGAAGAAGACTGTCGGAAAACTTGTATGCATTTTTTTAAATTTTATAATTAATTCATAATAACTACATACTTAGATTTCCAATGATTGACAATTACAATCCACTGCCAGATTTGACGTCACTCATGAAATCGTCGCAATAATAACTGTAAATAAATAGCTTTGCATGTTGGCAATCACAGAGCCGAAAAATCTATATTTATCTCCTCGTCGCTGCAGTTCGACCCCAACAGAGGCCTATAATTTTTTTTGGATTTCATCGTCACAATTATTTTGCTACTTGCCTAACGAAATTGTGTACCTTAGAGAGTATTCAAATATAATAATATTAATTATACAAAAAAAATGTTCCATAAAAAAAGGGATAGAACAACATTTAAAATGAGGCATAGGAACAAGAGTATTTCAAGCAAAATTAATAGAACAGTAATGAGTATGCCTGAGTGCATACAGTCTCCGTGTTATTCGTATCATTCATGTATTGTGCAATTTCGTTTTCGCAAAAAAATACGACTGCAGGCAAGTCGAAAGCCTCACATCAAACTTTACTTTCGTTCCGTGCGGTTGACATTGCAATTTCACTCGCAAATCGCGATTTGTCGGTCAGTGACTATACAGATTTAATCTATGGCAATTCGTTAATTCTGTTTCTTATCGAGAGTTTCTACATTGTTTTTAACAAAAAGACGTGCACCCTGGATCTCTGAGCTAGTCCATCTAAAAAGCTGGCAGGTTTGAGTTGTACAAGGAATAATTGAGACTTCGAGGTGCAACTAAGCACCTCTATAAGAACCTTGAAGAACCTTAATGCTTTGATTTCCTAACTAATTGATAAAACACACCGCTTCTTCAATATTTATAACCAAAATGTTTTTTTGGTACTATAATATCCAACAAGGCTCAAAGTCCGTGGCAGATTAAAAAGTAAAACAGTAAACAACATTTTGAGAGCATATGACGAAACGCCACAGCTGTCAAACATAATCTACGCGAATTATTTCTGATCTCGGTCTGGCAAGATTTGTCGAGCTCTCTAATTGGTTTTGCAAATTAAGCAAACGAAATTCAACGCGTGCAATTAAGTGAGTCGCAAATGCAGCGGGAAAGATGAGGACACGGGTTCTGGCTCTCCTCGGCGATCGGAGAGCAGTGTGACTGGAAGTGCATTTAAAACATCATGCTGGAGGTGGACAAGATCCTGGAGAAGTGCGGCGACTGCAGCCGGCTTCAGTTGTGGATGCTGTTGCTCTTCTGCCTGGTCAATGTGCTATCTGCCCTTCACTATTACTCCCAAACAATCATCAGCTTTGTGCCCACCTACTGGTGCGTATTGCGTGTGTGTCCCCCATGTCGTATACTTAATATATATTACTCATACGCCCAGGTGTGCTGACAACTTGCCCGCCAACTTTAAACCGCCGGAGACGTCTAGCTGTCTGCCATTGGGACAGAATAGCTCTAGCTTGTGCCACAGCTACGACTATGAGTTGTATATGAATTACCAAAGCTTAACCAGCGAGTTGGACTGGATATGTGGAGATGCCTGGAAGCTCACCCTTGGCCAGTCGATGTTCTTTGTGGGCTCTGTGGTTGGGTCTATGGTGCTCGGTTACCTGGCCGATCTTGTGGGGCGTCTACCCATCTTGATTGTGGCCAACCTGATAGCCCTGACTGGTAATCTCCTCACCATCTGGGGCACCAATCTGACGCTTTTCTGTACCTTTCGATTGATCTCGGGCATTGCCACGGATAGCAACTTTGTGATGATGTACATTCTGGGTGGGTTTTATTAGCTTAAAAATCAAATGAAATATTTATTTCTCCCTTGCTTAGTTATGGAGTACATGCGTCCATCTCTACGTACCCTTGGCCTAAGCATTTGCATTGGATTCTTCTACTGCTTGGGCTCTATGGCGGCACCTTGGATAGCCGTGCTCATGGGCAGTTGGCGGGAATTCCTGCTGGTCACCTCGCTGCCCTTGCTGGTGGTGCCACTATTCTACTTGATAGTTCCTGAAAGCATTCAGTGGCTGATCTCCAAGCAAAAGTACGATCAGGCAGTGATCTGCTTGAAGCGTGTGGCCCGGATCAACGGGCGTCATGTGGAGGAAAGCTTCTATGAGGAGTTTGTGGAGGAGTGCAAGTTCAGTCAACAGAATCAGAAGGCCTCGCCTCACCTGCTGCACCTGTTCAAGACACCTCGCCTGCGCCGCAACACCTTCATTCTCTTCTTCAAGTCGTGAGTACTCTTCGCGGAATATGGTTCCCCTAATTCCCCCGATCCACCCACACGAGCAGCATGGTCATCACCCTCTGCTACGACGCAGTCTCTCGGAACGTCCAGGGCCTTGGCATTTCGCCGTTCATTATGTTCTCGCTGAGTGCCACCGCCATTCTGCCAGCCTGCCTGCTCATCATCGCTCTCCAAGATCGTATCGGACGGAAGGCAATGGCCTCTGCCTCGCTGCTGCTGAGTGGCATTTTCATCTCGGTCACCGGGGGCATCCTCTATGCAGCCTCCGCCTCCGACAGAAGTGAGTTGAACTCGATCAACCTGGTTGGGGTTTTAAAAGTGCAATAATTCTCTAGCTTAAGATTGAAGTTAATTTAAAGAAAGAAAGGAAACTAATTTCAAAAAGCCGAAATTATATACCCTTACAGTTTGCAATTGAAATATAGAATCGAAGCGGTAATCGATCACAGCTAAGCTTCAAATATTCACATTCTTTGAATCAATATTTATAGATATTTTAAGATGACAATGAATTTTTCCAAAAAAATCTAAATTTAAAAAACTCATAGCTAAGCCAAAAATGCATTAATTACAATTTGGAAAGCTTTAATATGTTAGTTTCTATTTGGTTAATAAATCTGCATACTTAATTTACCAATTAAAGAAATTAATTTTTTTGCCAATTTTTGACAATTTTAATGATGTAACCCCTTATAAAATTTTGAATTTTTGGAAAAATTATGAAAATTTATTTTTTGACCAAACATGGCTAGATCGATTCGGCTGTTGATGCTGATCAAAAATATATATAATTTATAGGGTCGGAAGTGATTCCTTCACTGCTTTTCATGCTATATAATCCTGATATAATACCCTGCTAGGGTATCCATAATGAATTTGTTTTAAAGGCAAAAATGTCACCAAGAGTATAAAAATTGTTTGTTATATATTGTTATATATATTATTATTAAGACCATTAATCAAAATCCAATGCTTCTCCTTGTTTTGCAGCCACAACCCTGCTGGTTAGCCTTTCAGTGATCGGTCGCTTTGGGGTAACAGTGGCCTACAACTCGGGTGCCCAGTATGCCACCGAGCTGATACCCACCTGTGTCCGTGGCCAAGGTGTGGCCGCTGTCCATGTGGCTGGCTATGCTTTTACCTTCTTCAGCGCTTTTATCCTGTACACGCGGAGCATCTTCTCACCGCTACCGGAGATTATCCTGGGCATCCTATCGCTCCTTGGGGCCTGCCTGTGCCTCCTGCTGCCCGAGACGCTCAATCGAACGCTGCCCACATCGCTGGAGGATGGCGAGGACTTTGGCAAGAACGATCGATGGTACACCTTCAGTTTCCTGGACAAGCGTAGCCCATCCGCCACCACGCTGGACACCCAAAGTGCCAAGATGCACTCACAGTCCACAGATTCGTCTGTCTACTTTTGAATATATTTCTTCTGTGGCTTTCACCTAATGCTTTATAAGATGGGAAGGGGTTATTAATAACCTAGAATATATACAAATAAATCCAAATAGAATAAAATACACCTATAAACAAATCGCCTAAGAAGCTTTTTCTCTAAAAAAACAAAGAACAAAGTCACTTGCCGATCGAGAATATACACTTATCCTTTAAGGATCTTAACTAACTTTACAAGTTATTTTAAATTTAAAAAATGGCCACCAGAGACCTTTTTTGAAATGCGTAGCGCCATTATGAAATTCGAACTGAATTATATCTACGGAAAATTCTAACAAAGTGCCTACAACCTTAAGTCCCTGTAATATAGACGCGCCATTGTTTGGTTAGACTTACCTGTATCTATTTGCCAGACAGCTTCACTTTATCCACTTCCATAAAGATAGGACAGGTAAACTTATGCTCGGTGGGCGTCATTATTAGGTATATACAGATCCGATCCCAAACTCTCCCCACACGCCAACAGTAGCCAGACGTCGGAAATTGTTCAAACGCTTTCTTCGGGAGATAAAACTAGCAGAAGATATTCACTGTTTGCAGTGTATTACCGCAATATAGAGCCATATAGTGAGCACTCGGACTCGGATTCGGATTTGTACTCGGATTCCGATCCAGATTCGGGTATATACCCACCTGTTCGCACCGCTTCGCCGGCATCAGTCGTTCACTCGCGACCGCAGCAGTCTCGTGTGGCGAACAAAAAACAGAATAAGGAAAAATATGGATCTCCAGAGTGTCCTGGAGAAGTGCGGCAACTTTGGCCCCTACCAGATACTGCTCCTGGGTCTCTTCGGATACACAAATATAGTGTCCTCCTTTCACTATTTCTCGCAGACCCTCATCAGTTTTACACCCGCACACAGGTTTGAACGATATTACGAAATTTGTTGCCATTTGGGCTATAAAAATTGGAAAAAAAACAAGTGGCACAGCTTTGTAAAAATTTGTTGCCAAACAATAACAATTAAAACAATGGAATAGAAATATTAGAAACCACAAAATGGAAATGAATAAAAAGCTTTGTGCTCTAATAATAAAATTTTCTTTAATAAAGAAGAGTTTCTTTAATAATGTTTCCACTTATAACAAAGATTAATTAAGATATCCCCTCTAAATTCAATAAAATCCTTTGAAAGAAATCTCTTAATCATTAACCAACTTATTATCCCTTGTTTTTAGATGTTCTGCACCCTTTAAGGATCTGCCTGGCAACGTCACCCTCTTGGAGGTTGGCTCCTGCAGTGTTCGGCAATTCGACGATGACATGGTTTCCTATGGCGACATCAAGTGCCACTCATGGGAATTTGACAGGGAAAGCAACTATGAGAGCATCACCACCGAGGTAAGTGCTTTCAGCCTAAAAGTAGGAGACATTTCTCGAGACTAAACACTGTCGTCTGTTTCTATTGATTACAGCTGGGTTGGGTGTGCGATGATGCCTACAAACTGGCTGTGGGTCAGTCCTTCTTCTTCATTGGCTCTGCCCTGGGCAGTATTTTCTTTGGCTATTTGGCTGATCGCATTGGTCGGTTGCCAGCCTGTGTCCTGACCACCTTAACCGGAGCCTCTGGTGACTTCTTCACATCTTTTGTGAGCAGCCTGCCCTGGTTCTCGTTCACGCGCTTCATCTCTGGTCTCTCCATGGACACACAGTATGTCCTTATGTACATTCTGGGTAAGAGGAGTCATCTCGAGGCTTGAAAGATATTAGAAGTAATATTGTTTATTTCAGTCTTCGAGTACTTGAGCCCAAAGCACCGAACCTTCGGTCTGAACATCATTCTGGGCGTCTTCTACTGCATCGGTCTGGTGATCTCGCCCTGGATGGCCATCTGGCTGGGCAACTGGCGCAGTTACCTGTGGGCAGCCTCTCTACCAGCATTGGGAATGCTGATCTATCCTTTGTGCCTCCACGAGAGTGCCGAGTGGCTACTCACCAAGGGGAAGTTCGACAAGGCTGTTAGCAGTCTAAGGAGCATTGCCAAGTTCAATGGGCGGCATGTGGAGGACTCCGTTTTCGATGAGTTCATTAAGCATTATCGCGAGAAGCTCAACGCCGCACAAAAGACATCCTCAGATACATTCATTGGGATGCTGAGGACTCCAAGACTGAGAAAGTTTACCATTATTCTGCTAATCAAATCGTAAGTTGAAGCGTTGGTAATAGTTTCGTATAAGCTCTAAAACTCTTTTTCAAATCTTCGTAGAATGATCATCACCATAGCCTTTGATATCCTGAGCCGCAATGTGGAGGGCGTGGGCATCTCGCCCTTCAAACTCTTCTCTTACTCGGGACTCTGCTATTTGCCCGCTGGCTTAACCATCATTCTGTTCCAAAACAAAATCGGACGCAAGGGCATGGCCTGTGCCTCGCTCTTTGTGGGTGCCATCATCACAGCGGCCACTGGTTACCTGGTGGCCATTCTTGATCCAGCGGACTACTCCATACTCTTGGGCTTCATGGTTAGCCTGGGCAGATTTGGGGGAACTGTGGCCTACGACGCAGAGGCCCAGTATGCGGCGGAGATTATTCCGACCAGCGTGCGAGGACGCGGAGTTGCCAACATCCATGTGGTGGGCAATGCCTTCGCCTTCTTCAGCTCGTACATCATCTTTCTGGGCACCTTCTTTAAGCCCCTGCCCTCGCTGATCATCAGTTTCCTTCTCTTAATCGGGGCGGCCCTGTGTCTTACTCTTCCCGAAACACTCAACAAGTGAGTATTTGAATTGGATGTTTCCCTTTCTGTTTCTCCTATATAAAACTATATTTTCCTTTCACAGGAAACTGCCACAGACTTTGGAGGAGGGCGAGGCGTTCGCCAAGGGCGAAAAGTGGTACTATTTTCCCTGCTTCTCGCGCAGACAGCAGACAGACAAATCCTCATCTCAGTTGGAGTCAGCCAACGAAATTACAAAGTAGCCATAGTAAATGTATAAAAACACACAATAAAAACAAATTAAAAATCACAAATAAACAGTAAGATAAATGTATACACGGGACTTTTTATGAGGGGCAATCAAAGTAATTAGTTAATGACTTAATTCCTGAAGGGTATCGGGTTATGAAGGAGGTGCTTCTGTACCCGTACCCGATTTCACCACATCCGGAACGCATTTACCGAGTGCACATGTATCGTAAACCCCAGGCTCAGACATCTATTACGCTTGTTTAGGGTCCATTGGCTTGTTCAAACTACCCAGGAGCCTGTTTACGGCTTGATTTATGCGGATCACGCCGGCGGTTCCGGAACTTTTACTACACGCCAAGAGAGAGATTAGAGAATTCTTATTGCATTTCGAGAGGCTTCGGCTGGCGCCTCAGCGAGGCAGACCTGTAATCTATACTATATATAATCTATATCTCTAAACGGGAACTCCCATTAAAATGTCAGGCGCCAAACAAAGAGTTCTTAGATCCGGCTAATCCCAAAGTAAGTACACACCGTTTCAGGCGTGACTTACAGCACAACAGCGGCGGCGGCTTATTCTATAATAAATCTAAGACAAAGTCAACAAGCCGAAATTTTTCGAGAAAGTCCGTCACTCGGGCAGTTGACCAAGTTAAATGCCTGATAAGCGAGCAGCTGCAAAAGACGCAGTTCCTCTAAGCCCTGTTCATAAGGGCTTTTTTCATTCAAGGTCACGGTTGAAATGAATTATTAAAAAGTATTGCCACAAGGAGCAAAGCTAAGACATCTTAACTTTATGTACTTTTCGATTTCACTTGAGTTAAGCAAACAAATCCTGTGTGTAGGGTTGTTCGCTCACCTGTTCGACTGAATGTTTGCTCTGGTCTCAACACCTTATCATTGGCACACACCCCAAAAAATAAACGTGGGAGATACTCGGAGATAGCCTGGTCCAATCTCTGTTACTAATTACCCATCCTAATCAGAGGCAACGCCTATATCGTTGTACTATACTATATAAGGCAGTCGTCGGTCCAAGCCAAGCGTCAAAATACTGCGCGCACAGACAGAATGTAGCTGCTTTCTTCCCTAAGAGGTCTCAGCGCATAAACAAAAGTATATTCTTTCTATATAGTAGATATATCAAGTGATCTAGTTAGATTCTATTAAGATCGATATGGATTTCGATCGTGTACTGGAGAAGTGCGGAAACTTTGGCCGCTTTCAGTTTGTCCTGCTCATTCTGTACGGCTACACAAATATACTCAGTTCGCTGCACTACTTTTCCCAGACTCTGATTACCTTTACGCCAGAGCATTGGTAAGTCAAGTCACTTAATTAAATAAGTAAATGTACTAGATTTGTTTTACATCTTTTGGAATTATTTATATTCCATTCACAGGTGCTCCCATGACGATTTGATGGGCTTAAGTGCCTCTGAGCTCCGCTCCATTTACTCCAATGTTTCCCATTCCTCCTGCACTCTACTCTCGGAGGTGATCAATGGCACTGGGGTGGCCGCCCAGGAGGCCTGTGAGGACTGGATCTTTGAGCGGGAGAATGGCTACGAGAGTCTGACCACCGAATTGAAGTGGGTTTGCGACAAATCCCACCAGCCAGCGGTGGGTCAATCCTTTTTCTTCCTGGGCTCTGTGGTGGGCACCATTACCTTTGGCTTTCTGTCGGATCACATTGGCAGGCTGCCAGCCATGCTAATGGCGGCTATTTCCGGAGCAACTGGTGACTTCATCACCTCCTTTGTGCACACTCTGCCCTGGTTTGCCTTCTCCAGATTTGTGTCTGGATTGTCCACGGATACCATGTACTATCTGATGTACATTTTGGGTGAGTTGACAACTGGAGATCTTTTGTTGTTTTCTTGGATTATATATTTAAACTTACTTTATTTACTTGTTAGTCTTCGAGTACCTGAGCCCCAAGCGCCGCACCTTTGGCCTGAACATCATCCTGGCAGTGTTCTACTGCTTTGGCCTGATGACCTCACCCTGGATCGCCATGTGGATTGGCAACTGGCGACGTTACCTCTGGTTGGCCTCGCTTCCTGCCCTGGGAGTGCTCATCTATCCGTTGCTGATCTGCGAAAGTGCCCAGTGGCTGCTGACCAAGAAGAAGTATGACGAGGCGGTGGCTTGCCTGAAGCGAGTGGCCAAATTCAATGGTCGCCAGGTGGAGGACTCCGTGTTTGATGAGTTCGTGAAGCACTATCGCGAAAAGATGAACGAGGAGAGCAAGCTGAACAAGCAGATGGACACCTTCCTGGGAATGTTCAAGACACCCAGGCTACGTCGCTTTACTACCACTCTGCTGGTTAAATCGTGAGTTCTATATATATGATTTATCATATATTGATCTAACCAAGTCCATTTCCATCTCCAGGGTCATCATAACGCTGTCTTACGATGTAATCAATCGGAATATGGAGGGCCTGGGCTCTTCCCCCTTCAAGCTCTTCTCGCTTACCTCCAGTGTTTATCTGCCGGCGGGTTTTACAATTCTCCTCCTCCAAAACAAGATTGGACGCAAGGGCATGGCCTGCGGAGCCCTGTTGGTGGGTGCCATTATCACAGCCGTCACTGGATTCCTGATTGCCTTCCTGGATCCCAACGAGAACGCTGTCCTGCTAGCCTGTATGGTTGCTCTAGGTCGCTTTGGATCTACCGTCTCTTATGATGCGGAGATCCAATATGCGGCGGAGATCATCCCAACGAGTGTGCGAGGACAGGCTGTGTCCAATATTCATGTGGTGGGTCTGGCCTCCAGCTCAATGGCCTTCTATGTGATCTATTTGGCACAATACTTTAAGCCCCTGCCATCGATCTTCATCAGCTGCCTGATGTTCTTGGGCGCTCTGCTCTGCCTGTCGCTCCCCGAAACTCTGCACAAGTGAGTGGAAATTGCTTCAAATTAACTGGAATTTTTTAAAATTAAATTATGTGATTTAGAAAACTACCGGAGACCCTGGCCGATGGTGAACGCTTTGCCATGAACGAGAGCTGCCTGTATTTCCCATGCTTACACAAACGCCGCGAAAGTCTGACCAAGCATGAGGACCTCAAGTCTGAACCCTAGAGAGTGATGCACCTGATATGCGACTACTGCTTAAATTACCTGCTAATTGCAAACAACCTGATGATGGGGCCACCTAAGGACCCCAGTAACCCAATGGTCTGATAGTTATTACTCATGTGAAGGATGCATAGTAATTAAACCAACACCGTTTTTTTGTATAATACACCTATACATAACCCTATATACATATTCAAAACAGAACTGGTATAATGATATATATGATGTAATCCATTCTTTCACAAATAAAATGTATACTTGTAACTTAACTACAAAGGCTTACTATAAAGTATATTTGCTGTATTAGCAGTTTAGAGACTTCTATCTTGTATATGATTCAGCTCAGAAGGTCAATGAACGCATGTAATTGACTAATTTTACATTGAGCAATTATAAAAATAAAGCTTTTCATTATTAATCATATTAAAATCCAGCACGCTTATCTCATTAATTATTTTTCAAGTATCTAAACTTCCAATGAGGCATTGAATTATTACTCTCAGCTATCATTTGTACCTGATTTAAGACCTGTGATTAATGATAAGTGTTTTCAGACTACAAATTTGATATATGAACGCAGCAAAAAAACTTAGAATTAAAGTTTTATAGTATAACCACTATAAACAATTAGCAAAATTGAATTAGTAATGTTAGCATCAATAAAATGATTGCAATACCTTTTTCCAGTTTTAGCTTAGGTCCATCGTTGATTTTAAGGACATATAAGATAATCTCCAACACAATTATATAGAATTTGATTTGTATATTTCATATTTTGTTGTTTTCTAAATTTAATTAATTATTATCAGTTTTCTTAATGGTTCTCATTTGCTTAAAGATCGAAATCAAAAATAGAACATTCAGTTACTGGCCTAAGTAGTATATAGCACTTATGTACAGAATATATATATAGTGTATAGGATGTATGAAAAACTCTTATGTTAAGTATTCAATTGATTTAGTTAAGTGATTTTGTGCCGCTTAAGTGTTAACTATACGATTCCATCTTATACACAATCAGCGATTTGGAAAAAAACAATTATTTTCGACATAGTTAAATGTACAGATAAACCCTAGATCTTTACCAGCTAGAGTAGGTATACATATATAATTAAATATAAATTTATATAATCGGGTACACGTACACACTATACAAATATGAAAAGGCTTTCGCATACTGAGCACATTTAAGGGCCTCCTGGTGCCCACTGCATCCTGGGGTTTGGTCCGGCATGGATCTTTTGGGGTCTTAAGGTCTAGGCAAAAATTGGTTAGCTAAACTAGGATCTAAAGATCTTCCCCCTCAGTGCTTGGCATCCTTCAGGGCCTGCTCCTCGCGATCGGCATCGATCAGGGACTGCTTGCGCTTTCCATTCGAGGAGGACTCCATCTGTTTGGCATCGATCAAGGAGTGCTTCCGCTTGTACTTCTCCAGCTCCGAGTCGGACTCCTCGTCGTCATGGCGTTTGTGCAGGCAGGGGAAGTCAAACATGCGCTCGCCCTTGCCAAACACCTCACCCTCCTCGATGGTTGTGGGCAGGCTCCTGGATAATATAAAATACATATTAGTCAATTTATTCTTAACTTAACTTAACTTGATATTAAACTAACCTATTGAGCGTCTCTGGCAGCAGCAGGCACACAAAGGAACCAGCGAAGAAGAGCACTCCCAGGATAATAGAGGGTGCTGCCTTGAAGAAGGTGCCCAGCCAAAGTATATAGGGCGCAAGGAAGGATGCCGCAAAACCGGCCACATGAACAGCGGCCACTCCCTGGCCGCGCACACAGGTGGGAATCAGCTCGGTGGCATACTGCGATCCCGACTCATAGGAAATGGCCACGCCAAACCTGACAGCTATTGTGAGACAGGCCAGCAAGATGGCATTGTGGTTGTGCTGCTGATAAGCAATCGCAATGCCAGCGGCGGTGGTGAAGATTCCACCCACCAGCAATGAACCTGAGGCCATGCCTTTGCGTCCAATGCGATCCTGCAGCAGGACCAGCAGGATACTCGAAGGCAGTACGGCCAGGGCGCTTAGTGAGAACATAATGAAGGGTGAGATGCCCATGCCCTCCACATTTCGGGAGACGGCATCATAGCAGAGAGTGATGACCATGCTGCGGAAAGAGAAATCTTAGTAAATACATATTATACACATTGATTAAGCGAAGGACTCACCTCTTGAAGAACAAAATGAGAGTGTTCTTGCGCATGCGCGGCGTCCTGAACATGTCCAGGAGCGTGGCATGCTTCTTGTCATCGCCACCCTGCATCTCTCGGGTCATCTGACAATGACGCCGGAACTCATCAAACTCCGCCTGCGTCACCCGACAGCCATTGAACTTGGCCACCCGCTTCAGCCGCACAATGGCCCCATCAATGTCATTGCGCGTTACCAGCCACTGGGCGCTCTCCTGCACCACAAAGTAGTAGAGCACCACCAGAAGGATGGGCAACGAGGTGCAGGCCAGATAGATCTGCCAGTGCCCGGCCAGAACCGCCAGCCAGGGTGTGAACACAAGACCCAAGCAGTAGAACAAACCCACGGCCATGTTGAGGCCCAGGGTTCTCATACTAGGGCGAATATATTCAAGCACTAAATGGGAGATTTTAAAGGATTAATATGGATAATGAATTTAATTGAAATTAAACCCACCTATAATGTACATCAGATAGAAGTTGGTGTCGGCAGCAAGGCCCGAAATGAAGCGACACAGAGTAAAGGTGGCCACGCTCTTGGTGAATATGGTGGAGAAATCCCCGGCAAAGCCACAGAAGTTGGACAGGATGAGGGCAGGAACGCGTCCAATTTTATCGGAAAGCAGACCGTAGAAAAGGGTACCCACCACGGAACCAATAAAGAACAGACTCTGGCCAATACGCGCCTTGTACGCCGAATCACAGACCCAGTTTAGCTGCAGAGATATATCATTAGTTTTAAGTATAAGAAATGAAGTATAATAGACCCACCTCTGTGTTCATGCTCCTGTATCCAAAGTCATAGTTGTAGATCCAACGCTCGCAGGCCAAAGGGCTGACTGTGACATTGTGTCCATTGATGTCTTCCAGTCTGGTGCACGAGGGGTTCTTGAACTGAGAATAGATCTCACCGATCTCCTTGTAGGTCATATTCACTAGCTTATCATGATAGCACCAATGATCTGGCACAAAACTAATGACTGTCTGCGTAAAGTAATGCTGCACAAGGGGAATTTCTTAGTATTTAAATTGAATATAGGTCAAATTATTAACTCACCATCGATACGATGATATTAATAAACCCAAAGAGGGCGAGTATCATGAACTGGTAGCGATTAAAGTCGCCACATTTGGCCAGAATCTGATCGAAATCCATGTTGAGGTGAGTGTTAGATTGGAACTTAGTGAGTTTATTTCTGTATTTTTGTACTATGGATGCTTGTGACGATGTTTTCCTCGAGCGTTGAGGAGGAGATGCGGCAAGGCCAATTGCCAAAGGAGTTCACATGTGTTTTGGTATCACAATTTATTGTTAATAGTCACATTTGCTGCTTTGGCTTAGTCTGCAAGAAAGAGTGTGTTTCATTAATTGAGGTCATTGTGCTTTTCTCAGAAAGCTAAATATTTAAATCTTTGTTCTATATATATATCTAGATAAGATTATTATGGTTTTGAGACGTATACTAAATAAATAACACGGCGACAAAGAGCTCATAATAAATATTTCTACAAACAATTCGAGTGGAGAAATACCACTTTCTTTGATTTGTTTACACATTAAATATTTAAAGTCTGCCAAAAGTTTATTTGCTCACACTCAAAATCGTACAAAAGGAATGGATAATGATCAAGTATTATTATGTTGATTTGGTACTTAATTTATTTGTAGCTCATTGTGTCTAGCCACGTTCTGTCATCAATTTCCCTTCTAGTTTCTTTCTGCTAATTGGCTCAGATTTATTGTAATATTCAAATAAGTAGGTATATTTAGCATGTTGATGGGGAATTTTGCGAAAATATCAATTAGAAAATAACAACGAGGTAGACACATATTGGACAAAGATAAGCCCTCTGGCTACCGTAGACTAATCCGTAGACCGATGATAACCAACTGTGATCAGACTTTGGCCAAACATCGTTCGGTATGTTGAACGAGCTGGGAATTAAGGTCAACGGAGCGGTTACATCGGCTTATCACTGCTGGCAAAATATTTATATAGGCGTTCATTTAGATAAAACCCGAAAAAAGGGAAGGCTGGGGCACTGACTAATAGTTCCACTTGGCGGGCATGGAAACTGAGACTGCTGATAACTCGCTGTTGTCAAGTACATCGATTCTCAATTGGAGCCCCCAGACACGTGTGGAGTGATGACGCTATAGACCTCGTAATTCTCGTCTAGATTTCTCGGAACGGTTTTTGTATATTTCTAATGGAGTTTCAATGGACACTCGGCAACAGCGTGTCTGCCCTGGCAATTTGTGATTTACATCTTGGCGAAATAAATGAATAAATTGCGAAGAGCTTTGCGCATATTTCGGGTGACTGCAACTGGTTTCTAGTTTAGTTTTTCCACTCTCAAGAGGCGGGCAGTGTCCAAGAACCGAGCAACTTTTTCTTGTTAGTTTTGTATGAAATTGAAATGGATCCAAGGTTCCTGCTGATTATACATTATACACATATCTTGTCGGAGTGTTGCAAACCATTCAAGGCTGGGGCAAAACACATTTTAATTGATTTTACAATTAATAAACACCTTTTCGTATCTTGAATTTCAATTAATAATTCTAAAATTTTATTTACCTCTTACTCAGACCACTAATTTGTTTACGAAAGAAACAGCAAAGCAGAAAGTTAAATTTAAACAATTCTTGCAGCGTAGAAACAAGCGATTTTATTCTGCGACGCACCGCAAACAAATATATATTTTATATGTGTATTCTTGTTTATGTATTTTTCCAAATACTTTTCTTGTTTTTCAAAGTTCAATGGCTCTGTCCGCACACGCCGTGGCCAATATAAAATGAAAACACTCAACGGAGAACGATGTTCAAATTGTTTTGTCTATTTGGATAATCGCGAAAAGCGAAAAACAAATGCAAACGCTTGAACACACAATTTTCTACCGATTTTAAAACATGAACTTATTTTATTTAAAAGTTTTTTAGTTATTTGTTCTTTGGCTTTAACGCTTGGCGGAACCGTTTAGGCCCGGTTGGGACGAGCTGGCCAGAGCTCGATTAGTTGCGATGTGTGTCCGACGAACGCTCCTCACAAACTGAGCTGCCAAATGCCGACGATTGTTTATTAAAAACGCCAAACAGCTGTTCCGCTGCTGCGCCGCGGAGCGCCAAAAAGGCAGCGACTGAGGCGGTTAATCGAATTCAACAGGGCAACAAAAATAAAAATAATAATAATAATAATAAGATGAGGAGTGAGGGGGGGAGTGCCAGAAACAGGTCATAATTAAATCCAAAACTGTGAAAAACAAACAATTTGCCTGGCCAGGCCAAGCTCGAGATTTGGTGATTTTCGTGAGGCTTTTACGAGCGACCACACGGCGTATACTTGATTGGATTCGATACGATTTCATTTGATTTACATCCTCATACACTCCACCCTTGTGATCGAATTGTGGCACATGCAAGGGAAATAGCCTTGCTAATTATTTAAGCCAACGAATATTTTATTAACTCGCCCTATAAATAAGTTTAGTTTCATTTGGGCTTATAGTTGTTAAGTCTATTCGCAGTGTAGTCCGGATTAAGCAATTTCCGCGAACAACTTTTTGATAATGCAATATGAAAGGGGGAAATTCTTGACTGATTCATTCCATTACGATTATTCTGCTAATTATTCATCACAAACTTAACGTTTTGTTTGTGATTTTGTAATATCTACTAATTTATGGACTTTTTTGAGGTCGCTTTCTTTTTTTTATGACTGTTTTATTGGGATTTGTATTTATTTTCTTCTTTAATATATATAATTTCTAAGCTAAGCATTTGTAATGTATGTATTAATAAGTAATTAAATCTTGTCATTGTTTATAGTATTATATTATATACTTTATTTTAAACTTAATTTAAGAAACGATTGTTCAAGTTTTAAAAGAAGTTTTCGTTTTTTCTTAAAATTTAGGCTTAAAATTCCATTCTTTTTAATGCTATATAATCTTAATTGTTATTATTTCAAGATCTCCACAAAGCTACTGACCTGCTACCCTTCTTAGCTTTTATTTAGGCATAAACTGAAATATGGCTGTATTAAAGATTAAATGCGGGTGGAGTTTCTCATTAGCCAAGAACAAATAAATAATGAAACTGTGTAGCTTATCATTAAATGGACAAGATATGATACCGAAAGTGAGTGTGAACTTTGCCTCAGCTTACCTAAAAACAAACCACAAAGACTTTAGAAATTTATAGACAGCATGATTAAGCCACATTGTTGTGTGCTCTTCCGCAATTAGTAGACGACAATTTATAGCACACTTGAGGAGCTGTCGTGGTAGCTAACGCTCCGTAGTAAACCATAAATAAATATCAAGTTGTTGGCAACAAAAATCAGAAATCAAAGCTCACGGCTAATGCCGTAATGTAATTAAAATCCAATCAAGTGGGTAAGGTGATTAGATAACGCCCAATTTCAGACTTCGTAGTCCTCAAGTAGCCGACTTCCACCATGTGCTAACTAGCTAGTGAGTAGCTGCCATAAAATTGGGGTGCGTAGACTAAAAACTCAATGCCATAACGCAGAAATCGGATTCGATCTTATCGCACTTTCCCCGAACAAGACACAACACGTGCTGGTTGCCGTTGCTTATTTGGCCAACTGTACCCCCCGACAGATGGATGATCTTTCCACTAGAGACAGAGAAATACTTATTTATGGCTCTGACATTGCACTCTTCTTTGTCTGTATGTCTTGTGTGTAAACAAAGGAACAAAGACAATGTAGGGATGTCTTGGCCCTTTACAGACATTCAAATTCATAGAGGAGGAGACAACACACATTACTCATACGCCCTGTTATCCATGGTTCATATGGGGGATTTTCACCGAACTCAATGACTAAGCTGCATTTTTATTTTCAGCAATCGCGCTGCTGATCCTCTGACACTCTCCAGCTAACTTTAACACATACTTGAAAAACAAATAATAAGAAAGGCATCAATAAATCCAACATCAAATCAAAGGCGCTAACAAATCGGTAGTGAGAATTACGACTACCACCTTTTGGGTCTGTATTAATTCGTTAGACTAATATTAACAACGCCTAGATTATGCTTATGCAAAGGTGTTAGCCTTAACGGAGTATATTTGCCTTTAACTACAGAGTTTTTTATTATTATTTTGGACTTCGCAACAAAGCAAATATAGGGGAGGATCTTGGTGCCAAAAACAAAACTTATTCTGATCGATGTTCCACTTTTCACTTCGTTTTTATTATAAGCATAGATTTTCTTAATGTCTATTTCATAACTTTTTTGAGGAAATATTTAAGAAACTGGACCTAATTTTATCTTTTCATTACATTTTCACTATTTACTTTTATATAGTTATAGATTTTTAATCAAACTTTGATTTTGGGTTTTCTTTCTTTATTATATTCACTATTTAGTTTCCTTCAAATATAGGTCCTTGAACCATTTGTTTTTTTGGTTTTTCTTGGATGATTTTTTTAGCACGCAAAATCTAAATTTCGCTTGTACCATAAACTGTTATTTGCGTATTTTATTTAATTTTTTTCACACACACTTGCGAAATATTTCGAAAATGGATTTTATAATAATAGCCATCAGAGATTGAACTTACTAATTAAACAATTTGTTATAAATTTTACATTTCGCGTCTCTGCTCCTGGCAAGTGCACGAATGAGTGGAAGTGGAAAAACTAATTCTCCTCAGTCGTTCTCTTGCTGAATTTTTCTCTCACTGTATCACTGCGCCTTCGATCAGCTGTTCGCGACTCGCTTTACGATCTTTTGCTGCCGCTCGCGTGAACAATTGGTTTCGTTTTGACATCAAGTTCAACGAATGTTGTCGGTTTTAAATGCTTTCGCGTGCCAGCAGACGCAAGCTGCATGCTGTAAATGTAACTGCAACTGTAAATGTAACTGTAAATGAGTAACGGATTCTTTACTCAACGGCTCGTTCAATAGCTCCTCTCTCAGCAGAAGGGAGGGAGTGCATCTATCTCCCTCACTGCATCCCCAAACTTACAGAGGGAGAAACTCAAAGGTTGAAAAGAACATAGTATTCAAATATTACTAAGTATATAAAATGTTATAAATATACGTAGGCATCAAGTAATATTATAAATCAAAAACAAATCAAATCTACATTTGTATCCATCTACAAAATATCGCCCCAGTATATTAATAATTTAAATAAGGAAATTTCAATCTCACTTTTGCTCAGTGTATAACTCCCTACCCTTTCCTCTTAGCATCGAATTTCCCTTCAATTGATCCGAATGTTTGCCTTTGTTTGCCGCTGATTAAGCTTTTATGACACAATTTCTTTTGTTTGGAGTGCAAGCAGCAATTATCATTCTATGAATATTCACATAAATAGAGATAAAAAACTGATGGGATCAATTAAAACGCTTGGCAACAAACGCCTCGGCATCAAAGTGCTTTAATGGGTTAACAATAAGGGGAAAGAAAGCCAGATGGGATTTACTTGAATAAATATAATAAAATAAAGATAATGCTTGCAATTATATCTTTATACTCCAAAATTACGCCGCAGAATCGGGTCTACATAGTTTTTAAATGAGTAATGCTATAATCTCGAGACGAAGCACATTTCTGAAGGCCAGATTAGATAGATGGGGGTGTAAATGTTACACAAACAAACCGGAACCACACATGTAGTACGAAAATTCGAAAAACGAGTTCGAAATCGAAACCGAAAAAAGGGTAAATGAAAAGCCCGGGAGATTCGAATGATAACATGACTTCACACAGAGGGAGGAGCTCCCAAGAACAATTTATGATAATGATAAAGCTCACTTACTCTCTCCGGCAAACCCACTCTGTCTCTCTTCGAGTTGGCCATCCGATCCGGACTGGTTTGTGTCAGTTGTAACCAATTATGAGCAGGGGCTCAGTTCGAGTACTTTTCGTTACGATTCCGATTCGCATTCGCAACTCGTACAATCAGTCGACTCGTACAATGCGGCGTATGCTTGACGACGCCGAAAAATGGCGTCAGCAGTTTTTTTCAGAATAGCAAAATTCCATCTACCCCCAAAAGAAAATAAAACGAAACTTGAATGGCGCAACAAGTGCTACTCCATAAATTCCCTAATTTGCAGCTCTCTATGTTTCTGGTCCATTTTCGGTTTTATAGTGAGATGAGATATTACCCATCTGATATCCAACATTCTTGGCAAACAACATGAAATTCAATGCTTCGAACGTGATGCCTGAACTTGAAAAGAAAGTCTATAAAAAACCTTGATGTATGTTTGTCATGGAAGTAAAGACAAAAGACAAAGGCAACACTATATCAAGAACAACTTGTCAATGTCTATACATAGTTTTATTTTATATTTTTCTTCCTATTTACCATGAGGATTTGTTTTTGAGATTAGAAATCAAACGATTTATAAAATCTATAAACAATGTAAACAGTTCAAGTCTTTGCAACATACTAGTTATTACAATAATAGATTTTCTGCTTTATATTTTACTATTTGCCTTGATTATTACATAAATCTTTGAATATCAGTTCATTCTAGATCATATAGGAAACAATTTTAAAGACTTTTTTTTACATAAATAAGTTTAAAATGGAAATAAAACTAATCACTTCTAAGTAAAAAGCTTGTATAAACTCATTTTATATTGAACACACCCTTAACTGAAACTCTCCAGGAAACATAAATAATTTACGCAGCGGGGAAAGTGACACCCAAATCATTTAAAGCCAAGCAAGAACCAAGAAATATAATTGTCCAAAAATTCCCCCTACAAGTTCTTTGACCCACTCCACAAATGCTTCCTTGAAATGGGCACAAAAAAAAAACGATCACATTGATAAGAAAGCCATTCAATTGCTTGGCCAAACATAAACACAACAATCAATTATTGCATAAACAAATCGATGAATGAAAGTGCCGACTCACAGAGAAATTCTGAGCAATTTGGATCGAAGTCACCCGAGGAGACTTCTGCGGGCTATGCAAATGATGTCACGAAATGATGCCGTACCAGCATAAATGTTTTGGGAATATTCCACAGTACAAAACAAATTGATCAGAGGGTTGAGCCACAATCTGGTATGAATCGGATTGCCTGAACAAAAGGCAGCACAAAGGTTTACCTTTTTGCCAGCGATTGCTGCGAGTATATAGACTATAAACTATATAGACAACAGATCCCCACCCAGACACGGCTCCAAGCCCAGGCCACCAGACTGCCCATTAACATGTTATGGTCGCTGACAAAAACAGACTTTCGATCGCGAAACACGTTGGTCAAGTCTTTCTCCCTGCCAGACACGAAAAAAAATACAAAACTAGTGCAAAACCCAGACACACAGTGAGATTTTTCAATGGTGACCCTCAAATCGAAAACAACTGGGCACAAAAAAAATCAAACAAACAAAAATAAACCAATAACGAGCTTGGCAACGATGTCTCCGGCGCACAAAACTTTTAAATTTAATTTTATATAGTATATATATATTTGTTTATCGTATTCGCAGACACGCATACACAACCGATAGAAATGAGTCAAAAACGTGACTTTAATTTTTTTGTTTGTTCTTTAATTTATGGCCCTCGTATATGCGCATAATTACTGGTTAATCAAATGGATGTGTATCAAGCAAACCAGTTTTGCTACGGAGCATCAATCATAGAGTCCGGGCCCGATAAAGATCGACATAACTATTGGCTTAAGTTTGGCATCGGTCAAATGTCATTTGTCTATAGAAACCAGTTACAAAACGGCGAAAAGGCCAAAACACGTTACGAGATCCGCTGCACGGAGGAGGGAGCTCCGCTTCCACGAACGCAATCTAGATTATCTATCCATAGGAATATGAATGCCCATACCAGATCCAACTGGTTGTCCAGAGATAATACTATATGATATAGTTCTCCGTCGATCGCTTGATTTCCTTTTTTTCTCTCGCGGCATTGCAAAAACTGTAGCGGCAGTTCAGGTGTAATTGCTTTCCAAGTACTTTGGAGCACTTTAAACCAGCTATTGCACTTCCACAGCAAAACCCAAAGCACTTTGCTCACGAATAGCACTTGAGAAAATTATTGAACTACTCAAACTGAAGATTACTTGGTTAAAGTTTATTAAAGTTGTTTGTCAATGGGTAAGTTTTAAGTAAAATATTTTATTTTTGTACCCTTGAAGAGCAGTCAGAAGAATGCAAAACAGTGAAGTTAACTTCCTTTCTCGTTTATATTTTCTTTGATGTTTTTCCAATACAACTAAAATTATATTTGATTTATTACTTTTAGTTTGGTCTATAAAAAATACATACGCTTGTATATATTTATTAAGCTGTAAAAAGCTTTGTTTAATTAATTTTTAAGTGATTGAACTAGAACTTATACTCTCTTAACTTAAATACATTCTGTTTTCTCATTAACGAACATTTCTTTATAATTTTCTGTCAGCTTGAATCACCTTTATTATTTTCTTGTTAAAAAACGTTTCTTTTTTTATTTATTCTTTCACCCTTTAAAGTTCTTAAAACTGATATTTCAGCGAATAAAGTTTATATTTAATTTGGATATTACCACCGCCAGCTTTCAACTTTCTTTTTATCAATTCCTGTTTATTTAACTTAAGCGGGTATTTATAGAATTTGTGCCTTGGCAAGTTTAATCCCTTAGATGTTTATCAAAGCATTCCCCGTCTCCTGTTTGGGTCACTAAAGTATTTAGCAGCCATTTGGTAAATATGAAATATGAAAACAAGGTCATGCAAAGACCCTGCAGACCCTGCCCGCAGAGAACATCTCATTGGCATTCAGATGCGTTGATGTTTATCCTTTCCCTTTTCGCTGGTTCACAATTCCCAATCCCAGAAGCCAGTTAAGAGAACCCACTTGGAGTCATTATATTGGCCAAGGCAACGTGTGTGTCTTGGCCGTGATCCAGAAATACTTAATTGAAACCAGTTGGTCGACTGGGAAATGGGAAATGCATAGAATAAAGTGCGCCTGCATTCATTGGTCTATTTTTAAAAGGGGGACACAATCTCTTGTACACGTGCGCATAAACATTTTTGAAAACATATAACTGACCGAGGGCGATTGCATAAATTTGTTAATTGCTATTTATATGTCCGACACTTGGCGACACATCCACAAATAAATAGATCGATCGTAAAACTTTCCACTCGCCTGTGAGAAACTCTCTGCATGCTGCCTCTTCCGATCCGATCACCAACTGCACTTTAATTGTCGTCAATTAATTGTTTGTTTATTCACACTGTGACTTGGGACTGAGTGCACTTTGCCACGGACTCACTACAAACGATCCGATTGAGCATTAAAGAGTCTGCTCTCTACTACACTATACCCGTATATCTGATTGATATGATTCTTGAACCGATTGTATTAAGAATACTGAGATCTTGAGACTCTAAGATTTTGAGATTCCGCGTTTCCGATTTCTGGGTTCCTGAGCGAACGCCGTTTATGCGACTGTTCAATGCTTGCCAGGTATTCAAAAATATCGGCCATGACTTTGGCAAAGAAAAACTAAAGCAAGTACAAGGGGTTATTTGGTGTTTCGACTACAAGATGCCCTTTAAGAAAATCAAACCTTAACAAGAGTTCAGTTTCTTCTAAAGGAAATTGTTTAAATTATTAAAACTACTCATTATTTATTAGAAAAAGAAATGTATCTCAAAGGGCTTAATTATATTTAATCATTATTCAACGTAAAACCAAATTATTCGGATCGGTAAAAGTTGTTAAAAAACACATTATTTAATTGCATTGTTGTTTGATTTGAACTTTCTTCCGTTTAAAAATTCGATATACATTTACTCTATTTTTAGTTTATTAAGTTATATTTAAAATCATTACAAAATTCAAATCATTACAAAATGTAGATATAATTAATAAATAATACTTAATAAATGTGTTTAATATATATATCAATTGTCTAATATACCCTGTGTTATTAGTGGGTATAACTAGAATTTAATTTGTTTTCTTATTCTTTGTCTGTCTCTCTTTTTCTATCTCTTGTTCTTCACCTTTTTTTCTCTTTCTACTTGATTTTGTTTTTTGATCAGCTGTTTAATACCGTTCTTCCTTGGTTTTGTGCACGAATGCTCTATAAAAACAGGGTACCTTGCGTGATCTTCCTCAGGGATGATCATCTATAAGGGAATTTTCCAGTCGTTGCATTTGATAGATCAGATCAACCCCCTTACTGAGATAAGAAAACTACGCAATTTTATGTTTTCAGGATGCAGTCGATGCGTTACAACGCAATAAACCTGGTGGTGGCAGGTAAACAAACAAAAGAAATTTAACAAAACCAACATAATCCGAATGAGATTCCGAATTCTTCCGCTAAAAACAAATCCCCATTTTTCATATATACAAAATATAAGAGCGAACTGCGAGCTGAGAGCGTGAGCTGCATATTATAATTAATAAGATTTATGCATTTCTTTGTTAACAATTATTTATTATATATAATTTGTTTTAACCAAACGGAACCGGTTCAATATGCGTTTGATTTTTAGTTATGATTTATTTGATTATTTCTCTACCCCTAAACTAATGACGTCAGCAGCAGTCATTTATACCCTTTACAAAACCCAAATAAAATTATTTTATTTGTTTTGCTTGCGTCTCTGATATGTTTGAGAGCATTCACCGCCAGAGAACAAGTCTGATAAACGATCGAAGCGGCGATGTGATGCCAGGTGATAGAGGTGAAAATTAATCACAATCGTAAGAGACATTAGTTAATTAGAATTAATACTATAAGCCAAAAATAAAAACCTATATTCCATCAAACAATATTTCGTAGAACAATGTTGCTAATGGAAACATTATAATCCTTAGAGTAATTTAGAGTATATAATCTTAAAATATTCGTGACACGCTATCATCTCCATTGGCGACCTTCACATTGAGATTCAGCTAAGCAGGAATTCTTTATTTTCGTGAGATTTTCCGATTCTTGGCAACATCGTCGAATGAACCTGCTTATTCATTTGTTGACTGTCTCTCAGCTGCCAGCCTATAGGATTATAATTAGTCTTGTACTCTATATTTGCACTAAGAGTGGTATTAGACCATTCAGACTAGACTACATTGTAAATGGGTTAATGCCTTAGTGCCTTAGACGACCTTGCCCGACAATCGAGTTCGTCTCACACGATTTATTTGAGGGGCCTTCACCAATTGGATTTATTATTAACAATGGCAAATTGCATTTTTATTAACAATTTGCGACAGTTTTAACTTGCCTATGCCATTTAAATTGATTGAGGAATCGAAATATGGAATTATATATTTATTTTTTAACATATCACCCTTTCTAGTATACCCGTAGCAATTCTTTATAGATAAGAACCACTCCAAGTCAAAAACGTGTCGCTTATCGGTTCAATCAAATTATAATTAATTAGGTTTTTATGCATTAAATTAGATTTCTGGGTTTTATGACTGATATTAAGGGCTCAAGGCACATAAGAATGAATGGAATGCTTTCTTATAAGCTATACGATATTTCTGGAATAGTAAAACCAAATGATTTATAAGGGGAATATATAACATATTGCCTTATTCAATTTGCAAAGTATTTCTAGTAAATTAAAACTAAATAATTGTAAGTTTGCTTGTCATTTCCCCTTTTTTCCAACTGTTTACTATTTTAAACGTGTTGCCAAGTAGATAATTTATTATATTTCATAATCAAATAAATATGCATATGCTTGAAAGATATATTAATAATTTTCTTTTCACTTTTTCCCCAAGAAATATATAATTTCTACTATTCATTTTAGTAGGATTCTAAGTCATAACAGCACTTAAAGCACAATTATTTAATTGTTCTCTTTTTTGTGATTTTTTAAAATTAGTTATGCTTATGCTGGGTTTTTCTGTTTTTTCAATATTCCAATTTATGGGTTCGCTAATTTAAATGCGAATGGATGGCATAATAAACTAATTAGGAGTCGAATGACGCAAATCTGTGTTGTTTATCCCAAAAACGAAACCCGATATACTTTCACCACGGTAATCAAATCTAAACTGCTCCTGCAAAATCCATAGCATCGTAAATCATCCGGGGATTCATGTTTGCGAAGGGAAAATTACCATCTAATACTTTGCAATTTACAATTACAGCAATGCCAGCGAAATGGACAGCACTTGGGATGAGGGGCACTTGCTCCTCCGACTGAGAGGGTCTCTCCACCTCCCCCCCGTCGTGTAAATGGAACTCGGAACCGCTGTCTTCCGGAGGGGGGTGCCTGCCAGGTCTATTTATAGCAATGCTCAAGGACGTCAAATATACACAGACAGACTTTTGCCTTAATTTATAAGCACGCAAATCGCGTGTGGCATAGTGATATATATATACATATTCAGATGTTTATATGTACTTGTATGAATTTTCATGAACGCAAAGTTTGGGAAATGCATACAAAGGCCGAAAGTTGTTGCTATGACTCAACGGTTCTTTGATTTCCTCCTTTATGCTACAAGTCAAAAGGAAACTGCTTTCATTATGTTCTTGTTGTTTTCCTGGGCTTCTGTATTTTGATATACGAACAATTAGCCATGGTTTCTTATGGTCTGCGTGTGCTACTTTTATTTGTAAACACGACTCGATTTTAAAGGTGAAAGAATAAACAAGTAATTGTAAGGAAATTTCCCAGAGTCCATATAGTATATAGTTATATGTGTAAGGCAAACATACAAATTAAATTAGCGCATTTGATTTTGTCTGTCTATATCAATCTCTTTGGTTTAGCACCGGAAATGTTCATTTTAATAACACGGCGTATACGTAATTTGCGCAATTCGTTCCCAAAATTCAGATTGAAGCGGTTCCAATGATGATAAGTGAAATTGAAAGGTTAAATACGATTTTAGAAATTTGTGATTCATTGAATTTTAGTTTAGTAAATGCTAAATAAATTAGATTGGCAAATAATAAATTGATGAATGCGTATCACAACAGTTGCCCTTCGGTTTTATTCATAGTTTAATGGCCTGAAATTGTGAAAAATTGATTTGGCAAGTTTTGTGCAAAATCCCTGAGCCGTACCACATGACGTATGCGTAATTTTTCACACACTTCATTGATTTAACAAGGAAGCGGCGGTGTCCTGTTCCCAGGACGGGGGATTCTCTGCTCAATTTATGCTCGACTTGAGTATGTTGTCAGGCTCAGTCATGTTATTCTAAAATTTAATATTTACGCTTCAGAAAGCATTATCATTATTCAATGTCAAAGCAGAGTCTTGCGAGTATGACAGAACTCTGAACCGAAACTAGAACCACTTTCGCACTCTTCGTGCATTATTTAGCACCCATTCGAAGGCACAATGTAAATTTGTAATGCGAGAAGGTTTAGTAAAGAGAGTGAGTATTAAATATTGGTTATAATACGCCCCAACGATGGGTAATTACAGGCAGCCGGTATTCCGGCCCAATCCAGACTGAATGTAAATAATTGAAATGGCCCCAGCATAAGCGATCAAAGTCATTACGATTTTGTGTAATTATAATTATTGAATTAATAACCCGATATCACGGCTGGAGTGATTCACTTAGCCGGAATTATTAAATCAATAAAATTATCAATCTCATTAGCATGAAGGTTGCCAAAGCTCTTTCTTTTTTTTGCAAATGTTTCCCTTTCCCCTCTTTGCTTTTTGCACTTTTTGTTATTTTCTTTTGTGAAAGTTCAAGAAACTCAAACTTTGTACGTTGCTCTGATATAAATCGGTGCCCGTTAGTGAGTTTAACTTGTCTGTCAAGCACAAAGAACCAAGGTCCTGACAACTACTTTCACAGGGGAAAATGCACAAAGGACAATGCAAGTTAGAAAGACTTGCTAAACGGAACAATGATGACAGAAGCGATAGCTTTCTTTGCTTAAATAAAGATGTTATGGCGAAGCGGAGCACTAAAAATCGATACAAGGAGATGGGGAAATGCACCGAAAAAATTGGTTTATTGACCTTAAATTGTCAATTGTTGTATTAATTTGTTAATATATAAATAAAGTTGATTAGTGTATATAATATAAGGAGATGGGGAAATGCACCGAAAAAATTGGTTTATTGACCTTAAATTGTCAATTGTTGTATTAATTTATTAATATATAAATAAAGTTGATTAATGTAGTGCTATTTAAATAAATACGCGTTTAGGATATTAAGTTTCTCTTTTAATAGGTACCAGTTTGATACATATACATCTAATTTCTCTATTTATAGGGGTTCCCCGAGAACTTGTTTCCTTTTTCTATGCAATCTTCCCCTTTTTATAATTAAAGATAATAGTTTTTGTTCAGTGTACAGGTAAGCCTGAGACCAAGAAGCCTTTGGAAACTGCACCAAACCGCATAGCCTTAATTGGCATAGCATGACACCGTAGCTCCAAAGACTCCAGCGTGGAATTCAATTATGAAACTAATGAAAACAAATATAGCTCACCCAGAGATGCGGAAGCGGGGTGTCTTAACAGCTCAACTTGACCCGCCACAATCCCTTGGAAGGCGACTGCAAGTTGCCAGGACAACGGTTATGGAAACTACGCTTATAGTATATCCTAGGGCAACGCCGCCAGGAGCTCTGGCTCCAGCCTGGGCCACCACAACGCTTTGGGACAATAGACGAATGCACTGGTCATCGAGCCCGGCATCGCGTCGTCCTGCGTGCGTCCTGCGATGTTGATACTACCAATTCGCGCCGTAAACTGAACCCAAAAAACCAAGGCAGGAAAATCGTATCCACCGCTCGCTCAGCCTCTGCACTGCACGGAGCAAAGCGAATGAAAATGTAGGCGAGTTGTATTTTCACAATGCCGCCATGTGCGCGCCGGTGGCGGTCGCAAATCAGCTGAGAGACCGCCCCACATCGAGCGGTGGAGCGCGCACGCTTTTCTCGAGTGACGTCACTCCCATTGCGACTCATGCGCAGCCAACAGGGAGAGACAGAGAGAGAGAGCGAGATACTTGGATACCAAGTATCTGGCCATGAGTATCTGTATCTCGAGGAAGTCGCCTGCTGTGGCGCCGTGTGTGCTTCGAACGAATGCATGCTTGTTGCGCCATTCGAATCCCCTTCACCCCATTTTGGTTGAAGGAAGGAAGATGTGTGGACGCCGCTCTCTTATTAGACCAGGGCTGGTCGATGGCGTCACAGAGCGCTACAAAGAGAACAGGCGGGCATATCTATTTGTAGGGAAATTAGAATTATTAAATGTTAAAATATATTTAAGGATAATCAATAGGTCTACAATGTACTATTTTCTTCCATTCTTGTTAACACCTAAAAAGTCTTAAAAATGTATTAAACTTTTATGAAATATTATACAATACATAAAAAAAAATTATTTGGATATATACCTAGTTAAAAAATCAATGAAAATAATATGCTAAAATTGTACTTTATGTATTTTCATAAAGCTGAACAAATGATATTGTTACTTTTAGTCAGAAGCAGTAAAGGAGTCATTTCCGACCCTATAAATTGCATACACATATTTTCTATCAGCATCAACAAACTAGTCGATCTCAAGATTAAAAAAAATATATACCAATTTATACAAAATTTGAAATTGTAAAAATTTGGAAAATCTTTAATTCTTTTAAAATGTAATGTGAGTTGGCAGATTTATTTACGTAATCAAAACTAACGCAGAATAGCTTTTCGATTTGAAATTAATAATTTTTTACCTTATTTATAAATTTTGTAAACTATGATTTGTCTATAAAAAAAGATAAAAAAATATTGTGATCGATTCTCGATTCGATCCTGCAATTCAATTATATATATTAACTTCGGGTTACTTGAGTAAGTTTTCGTTCTCGTTTATTGTATCATTTTATTTTGGTCATGTGTTAATGATCAAATGTGTTAATGATCAAAATCTGTTGACTCCACATTTTATAGTTCTAAAAATACTAACGAATACAAAAACTTCAGATCGATTCGACTGTTAATTCTGCTGTCATAAGTGGTCCTTATGTTGATATCATCGTATAATATTATAACCTTAATTTTAGATTTACTTACATTGTCTAAAATTATATTTACCTTCTGAGGAAATATATCAAATAAAATTTTGGAATATTTTTAAATTGCAAAAACGGGACTAGTCCATCGAAAAAACTTACTCTTAAGTTCTACACAAGAAAAGATAATTAAGCTTTTCATATTATAAACCACCAATTCGTAGATGTTAAATCATTATTATATGTATATCTTTTTATTTTTTCAACATTAAATAGAGATTTCAGTATATTAACATCAATATATGTATATACAATTCAATGAATGCAATAAATATTTATGTATATGTATATATGTGTGTAACACTATCTAAAATAAATGTTCATTTACGAGTCATGTGAGAGCCTGAGTTTTTCCTTTAACAATGAGTAGTTTCGTCTGAGTTTCAAAGTATGTAATATTCACTAGTTTTATAGTTATAATAATTGTGCTCGTTTGTCGATTGGCACTCACTTGGGCTGCATTAATACATCATTAAGTATCCAATAAAGCATTTTTCTTTAAAAATTTCAATAAAAAAGGATAACCTAGATGAAGGTTACGTTGCTTTCATAAAAAAGTGTGTGACACAAGTAAAGCTAATAACCAAATTGCAAAACAATTGCAATCAATTTCCATAAATGAGTCATAACTAAGGGCTAATTAAGTGACTGAAGGAACATCCGTAACAAATGAATCACTTTGAGAACGAGCTTAAAACTAAAAGATTTATGTATCCATGGTCAGTGAGCATTTTGTGTCCTAACAATCTGCACCGGAGATTCCAGTTATTGGATTCTCGCCGTGAATAATCGCATCCATTTCAATTTGTGTGAGATTCTCAGTAAGCAGCTTTTCAATATTAATAAACTTGGCATTTGGCTCCTGAATTGAGGCAGCATCCAAGTCCTGGTCCACAGGAGTCTGAAGCACCGAACTGCTGCGCTTGGCACGCTCTAAAAATATTAATTATTACAATTATTATCAAATAAATTTATTTATTTATAAGTACGTACCGAAACGAGCTCGATGTGCCTCCTGCTCGATGATAATTTCATTGGTAACATAGACTTCTCGTCGAATTTGATCCCGCAGCTCCACACTCATGTCTGGGATGCACCAACGCACTAGAATCATCACCAGCGCCACAAAGTTCTGCAAGCAAAGAAATCAATGATATTTCTGCACCTTATTTCATCAGCACTTTTGCCCCTGATTTGTAATATTTCTTCAAGCTAATTTGGGGTCAGCAAAAGAGAAGCCTTGGAAATGCCAAACTTTCCAGCCAAGTTGCAGTAAATGCGATTGGCTAAATGCAGCTAAGACAAAGCGTTAGCCTCAACCCTAATATTCAGGGAATTGGGTACGAGCTCTCTCACGCCGCACTATTCTGAAGAAGAAACCCCATAGAACCAAAAAACCGGCACACCAAACACACCTTCAAGCCAACATGCAACATTATGTACTTCGGACTTTGGCTTTTTGCAACATAAGATACGGCCAGAGAATAGCGATAAAGTGCAAGTAAAATGAAATAGAATAAAATGTCAGCTAAATGGATAATTGGCCCTAGTTCTACTTAGAGTCTGACATTTGGTCAGTAGCTGTGAACAGCCAGAGGCGAGCGGACGCGATTTCCAAATAAAAAAAAAGGATAACAGAAAACTACAAACTTCAAAACAAGCGATACCAAAAGCGAATCAGCTATTAATTACAAGAAACAACAAATTCGGGATTTACTTAACATATCCTTAAAGCGTTCAAAATGAAGAACTTTGAATTCTTGAGCCTGTCCTCGGTGGGCATGAGCATAGCCTGTATGGAAGTTCTGATAGCTCTCAGTGTCCTGGCACCTTCAAGCTATTACCTGTACTTTGATTTCGTGGACATTGAAAAATGGGAGCATTCTGACGAAGTGGAGGCTTTAACGCCATTCGGCACCTTCTTCTCCACCTTGGGTAAATTATATAAATTTTAAAAAGTTCAAAATACATTTTGAATATGAATTTCAGTGGATTATCTGTGGGTGCGAGAGTTCTCGCAAGTATTCTACATGACAGCAACTCTTATAATTTGGGTGAAGGCATTGATAAATCTAATGGTGGCCTGCCTTCTAGTCGATGGCATCAAGCAGGTGAGGCTTTTCTTTATAAATATATTAAGAAAATCCTTAAATATAATGATACAAATTATGATCTTAGAAACGACTTGTATGCATTGCCCCCTGGTTGATCAATTCATGCCTTTCAATGGTCGTTGAGACGGGCATTTTTGTGAGTCTGGAGCTACGAATTGACGAAATTGATGCTGCCGTGGATCGTAGAATAGCAAGAAGTCTTATTTTTGGTATCTTTATAGGTAAGTTTCGATTTGAATAAGTTTAACAAAAATAAGCTCATGGTTTTTATTTACTTTCCAGTGTTAAATGCACTATTTTGTTATGGTATTTATGCTCTCTATCGGAAGCTAAAGAAGTCATCGCCCAGTGAAAATCTCGAAGTTATTCCCCAGAGCCCACACACATTCAATGCCTGAACTGATTTGGATTCCTGGTATATCCTTAAATCTTAAACTAAATGTCATGTCTCACACATCAATGTTTTGGAATAGGTAAATAAAATGATATAAAAACAAAATATTATTAAAATAACTTACCTCGAAGACCACCACAAAACCCAAACGACAGGCCAATATGATGTAGAACATGCTGCTCAAATTATATTTTTCCGGTGATGAGGGTGGCAATCGAAAGTCAGTATATCTGGAGAGTTAACAACAAGACATAAATCATATAAATATTATTAATTAATTATATTTACTACCTGCATGTGGTAATGTTACTGAGATCGCCAGCTAAGCTGTTCAAGGTGGGTGAATCAGAGACTTTAAACTCGGACAGAGTGAAATCCAAATAGCCACTCAGAGTGCCATCCTTTGAAATGTAATTGCGATACACCAAACGTGGGATCATGTCCGAAGTGAAGGCTATAATAAAACCCTACAAAAAAATATATAAACTTTTAATAAATCCCTTAAATCCCTATAGAATAATCTTACATTTGTGATAACACTTAGCTTTCCTATGCAATCCAGTATCCTGTACCACACACCAATATCCCGAACTCTCTGCGACACAGGACGTTTGTGGTGGGTTAACAGTTTCTTGGCGTCCAGTCGCATCTCCAGGATATTATTCAACAGGGCAAAGAACGGCGCCAGCGGAAAAGCAGCCACAAAGATGGTCACAAATCCATACTGCAAGACCATCTCTAGGTACTCGGGAAACAAACCACGAGCACCCCAATCCAATAGCTTGAAATCGCGCATCCAACGTTCGTCTTTCGTCTTATCGGGATTCGGGGTATTGTTAAATAGACGCGATAGACCCACTTGAATGGCCAAAACCTTACGCCAAAACATGGGCAGGTAAACCTCTAAGATGGTGTTAAAAGCCTGCTTGCCCACCATTATAATGGCCAGTTGGATGCACAGCTCGGTGAGGCAGCCGCCAGAAGAGCACTGTTGGAATAAATGATTAAGTATTAAATATATATAATTTATATTTATTATTCAGACTCACCTCCTCCTGGCGATAGTCAAACAGTTTATTATACTGCCCAGGATGTCCAACAAATTTACCCTTGAAAAAGGCTATGTAGAAGATGGAAGCATAATAGTTGACAAACTGTAGCAGGTAAATTTTGAGGGTAAGCGAGTCATCGAACTGCGTTTGAGTGCGCCACATTTCCAGCTCCGTTAGATATTCAGCCAAATGATTGTACATCTACAAAAATAGATGATCTTAATCAATATAAAAATAAATAACATGCAAACAAAACCTTACATAATTAAGTATGTAGAGCAGGCACAAATTCACAAAAGCCGCCGATGCGGTGGCCAAAACAATGGCACTCGAGGTGGTCATGGGACTGGCCCCCACTTTCAGAGCCGCCAGCATGGACATGCGGTAAACCACCACAGCCAGCAGAGCCACAAAAGCCAAGGCAATTAGCAAAAGCACCACAGAAAAGCTAAAAACTGTAGCCGGTAGCTTCATGCGCCAGAAAGGAACCGTTGGCTCCTTAATGTTCGTCACATAGTCCACTCTAGTCGGCGGTATGTGCTCCAAGCGGGCCAAATACTGCGGCCTCGGGTGCTCCTCATGCACATCGAAGCCTGTGAGATCCCAGCGATGTGTGATCTCAGCTGAATAACGCTTCCACAGCTCCAGGAACAGGGTGGCCCAAAAGGACATGAATACCGCAAAAAACACGGTGCTGGGATTGTCGATGAGGTATGTGACTTTGGCATAGTTACAGGTCTCTTTCAGGTCCCAGAAGTTGCACCAATCACAAAGCGGGCACATAGTAATATTTGTATTGCTACGTAGACAGATATCTTTTCTATAAACATTAAAACAGATTTTTGTAAGTACTTAATTAACACTTTAAAATAGTTCGAGAGTTACTCACACAGGCACATAGTTCTTAAGGGAGAACCAGGAGTATAAAAAGCAAATTACACCCACTATAGAGGCCAGCAGCAACATGTAAGTATAATACCCCAACCAGGCGAAGTACAGACCTGAAAAAGTTCAAGAGTTATCATATAATTGTCATTGTTTAAATAAAATTACTTATTTTCTTACCAATTTTGACGCCAAAATATTCCTTGATGTCATCCAAAGGCTGATAGCGATACCATTTGTGCACGCAGGCCCAATGTTTGTAAAGTAAAGCTCTCATGGTACCTGTCTCTGTTATTTCGCCCTGCAAATTATACAAATTTAAGTTTAAATTAATATGTATATAATATATATTAAATATATTATATATTTTGCACTCACATCATGCAAAGGATATGCAGCACAATAGACACCCTCGGCTATTAGCCGCTCTATGCCAAAGGCCATGTCATGCTGATTCTTGGCAGGAAATCGTTGACGGTCCAGGATAAACTCTACAATGCGAGAGCGAACGGCAGTGGTAAAGAAGCAGTCCTGCCGGATGTCGAAGCTTTTGGGAAATATAAAAAATATATTAGTACAACTTTTTATTAACAATTCCCATTTGGACTCACAGATACTCCTTGTCGCGACTGTAAATGGCGGTGAAGCGATGGGCTCTCTTGGGGAAAACATTCTCATCCACATAGATGTGACGCAGGAAGAATTGGCAAACGGTTTTGAGACTAGAAAATATGCTTTTCGTTGAGCGATTGACCACGGACATGCCTGGAATCTGAAAGAATTGAAAGTTTAAAATATAATACAGATTGAAAATATTTAAATATATATTAAGATAAGGCTTTGCTTTTGTATGCGATCCTGGTTAGGCTTGGGATTAAGTAAGTTTAGGGTTTAGACAACTCACTGTAGCAGTAGCTAAACGTTCAATTAATTATAATTAACAAGTTAAAAGGATTAATGGTAAAATATTTAACTGATTCAACGCTTTGGCCAACCTTCTTGGACAGGTATTGAGCCGCATTTTGTAGACGATTCGATCTTTCAAATATGCGCAAATTGCACAATGACTATAATCATATAAAACATAAAATAATTAAATAAGTAAATGGTAATACAAATCAATCATTAAGAAAATCAAACAGCCAAAAACGTATATTTTCTTGGTTTTTATACAGGGCCCAAAAGTATGCTTTAATTTGGATTTGGAATGATATAAAAGCCATATAATTCATTACAGACTCACCTCCTTCATGGGCATACGCAGCTTAAGTATCTCTGCATAGCGACGCAGGACCTCCAAAGGAGCATGGATCTACAAATGATTAAGATACATTATTAAACATCATCTTTATAGATTTATCTTTACGTTCACTCTCACCTTTACAAAGCAGATTTGATCCTTCTGGCTGGCCTCCACCTCCAGACCTTGGCTTGCAAGATTCGCCTCGAACACTCGGCGCTTCTCTGTGTTCTCCGTTTCCGTGGGTTCATGGGGATTAATCCTGTAGGCCAGCACAAAGTCAATGGATCGTATGCAATCCTCGAAGAACAGCGAGGCATTGATCTCTCCCCGCTGATAGAACTCCCTGGGGCAGCTGCACTCGCGATCATCGTAGGGGCCACCGCTTCCATTGCCCTTCACCGAGCCCGGCTCAGTCATTGGCAGGAGAGGAGTGGAGAGATTCGATGGGTTGGTCCTGTTCCCAGTGGGCTTCTTGCCATTGGCCTGGGGCCCGGCACCGTCTGGCAGTTGTAGGGTTGAGGCGTTGCTAAAGAAATTGACAGTGATGGAGTAATATTAATCTTTCTTGAGTTTGATTGGTATTAAAACAATTGAAGTGTAAGTTTAATTACACTTTTCCTGACTGCAGCTCTTCAGAATTGTAGCATTAAAAAACCTACACTACCTGTTAATATTAAACACCTTAAAATATATATTATATATATATCCATAATCCTAAAGAATAAATGTCACATTTTCTTAGTAAACTTCGTGTTCCTTGGGATCTGAGCCAAGTTTAATGGGCAACCCGGGAATGCTTTCAGCCTCTAATGTTTATGTGAAACAATTTGAAGGCCGTTAACAGGAGTCAGCCTTGTTTAATTTCCCGGGTGGCGACTCCTGGCGTGCGGAGAACTCCTAAGGGCAAAACGACCCCGTAACATATTTAGGTCACCTCAGGGGGGAAGAGCTAAAGCTGGTGAAATTTGATGAGCTAAATCATTTAATTAAACAATTATCCAAAGGGAAGCGCTCAATATGACCTCTGTCAATGTTTACTCTATTATCTCAGCATATGTTTTGACCTATTAAAAAGAGTACAGTAGTTCACTTTGAGTTGATAATGAGCTATAAACCGAAACAAAATCAATACACTTTATTACATACAAACATTTGCTATTTGCCAGCTAAAATAAACAGCTTCATGTGATTCGATTTCTGGTTGAGCTTGCTGGATGAGACATATCTAATGATTCATAGAAGATTTCTGATTTCAAATTGTCGATAAGCTCAAGGGATTTATGAATAAATGTCAGTAGAAAGTTTACATTCTGAAAATCAATTAGGTAATTACGAATTAATGTAAGTATCCGCTTTAATGATTCTGATTTTATTGTATTGCTGATAAGCACTGAAGCGATCTGTCTGGTCTGACTTTTAATAAATGTAAAAATGATGGCTTATGCCTTATCTTGAATTCAGCATTACACTTGTATAATACAGCTTTAATCTCAATCAATTTAAGAAAGTTGTGTATTCTTATACAACAATAAAATGAGCGGAACTTTAATTAAGGTCAGTACTTATTTATATGTTTCTTTAAAAAGTAGTAAGAATTTAATTTCATTTCAGCCTTTTTAATGATTGTTATTAATCATAATAACCTCACAAAAAAAATCAAATATTGATTGGTGGTTTTGTAATAACAACAAAATCCGAGAACTTTAACTAATTTCCCTTCCCTTCTTTCATAAATCTAACCCGCTTTTGGCATTTATTATTGTTTCGTTCTCTTTTGTTTATTGTTCGTCTGAGCTTTTTTTATTTCATCGGGCAGATTTTCAAATTTTTCGGCCTTCACGAGTCATAATTATCTCCAACTTCTTTGAACAAAAAATATAATGCTAAAATTTACATACAAAACACTTTTATGAAGACTAATCTTTTTCTAGGCCCACACATTGGCCTTTAATTTAATCAAGGTCACGAGAGTGTGAGAGAAATTAATTTAATAAACATGTGTGGGGTTTGATTTTATTCGAATATTTTTTTGCATCAGCGAAAGGTGGCAAAAATATATAGCTTATATAATTTAGATGCTCACTCATATCGGAATTACTACATATGTATATGCTTTAAAGGCTTATTCATCCGGCAAGATCGTAATACTCAAAGTACACAAAAAACGACACAGCCACGAATAAAGAAAATATTGTCTTTGGGTTTTCTGCCGAAACGAATGATTAATACTTGTTAAGGGAACTTGATACACACGGAAACAATAACCTGTTTTCTTAATGGGTAATCCGGATTTTAATTCGATAGTTAAGTTCACGACCTACCAATAGATTGTATCACATATGTCGCGGAAAAGTCTTGCGAGAAATTTTCACCTCTAGTCTGCGCAAATATTTATTAAACAATAAACTTAAAGTCCACGAGCGTTGGCAATGGCAACCCAGCAAGCTCATAAGCTGACGAGCAGAGCGCCACAAGTGCGCCAAAGAGCGAGGCCACAAGCGAAGAGAGTAAAGACGGGGTTATACGCCGGCTGGGGGCAGCAATCAGCTGTTTTGAAAGAGACCAAAGAGCTTTGAGCACATGCTGATCTCTCAAGTGTCAAGAAAGATGCAAAAAGTAAATAAAAGATTATTTCTGAGTTTTTATTTAGAAAAAGAGTCAATAATTGTTTGCTATTGCTCACACATATGGCAGATAATTATCTCAATGGATATTTACTGTAGGTTTCAGCTAATGTAATCAGTAAATGGGGAAGTACTCTGGCTTAAATGAGTCAACACAGTGATAAGCATATTTTCCTTATAAATATAATATAAATATGCAAATTATCAAAAGAAATATACATGTTATATAGAAATAAATAAAAGGAAATGTAATTTTTTCAGCTGTTATTAACTATTCACATTATTAATATCTGTTATATTCTATACAAGGGGAGCTACGAAATATGTACTTCCCTTTGTGCTACATAACCCACTATAGTTTAATATCACCGTTCAGAACACCCTATATTCCGAACGAAGAAAACTCAATTACAGAAATATGACAACAAAAAGCAGTCCAACCACTGACAGCGGCTTTAATTATCTTTAATGGGCACTTCCTCGGCCTAAAAAAACGGTCTGATTGGACTTTCCCCTCTCTTCGTGCTTACCTTTCCGCAAACCTGGCTCTCTTATCAGCGGTACTGAGTGATTCACGCGATGCTGATATTCTCTCTTGATCCACGAACCGCTGCGTTTCCTTTCCCCCCCAGATGCTCTCATTTGGCGCTAGCCGCTCGTGGAGCCCGGAACGCTTCATCAGCTCCATATCGAAGGGCGCCAGGGGAGTGGAGAAGGGGGGCTCTAGCGGGACGGCGGGGGAACCCCGTTCCAGCAGCTGGAAGCTTTCATCGTTCGTAGAAAGCTGAGGGGACTCCTCCAGGGCGGCCACTTTGGCACTGCCTAAATTTAGCATTTTGCTAATGTGCGTGTATTAAATTTAGCTAAAATCACTGTCCCTCTCCCTCGTCGTTCTCCACCTTCTGATTGGCTTTCACAAGACATCCAACAGATGCGCGCGCGTTGTGGTGTTAGTTGCCAAAATTGGCTGCGAGACCAGCAATGAAAAACTTTGCACCATTTAGTTGCATTTTTCTAAACTATAAACTAATATCACATTTAATTAATTATTGCACTAGTTTTGTTTAACACCGGATTCCCGTTGCGTCGATTTAACGGAACGATGAAACTACTACTATTTTTCTCTTAATTTTCATGTCCGTCAAATTAGCGTCGATGAGTTAGCGTCGAAACGGAACGGTGGGAAAATGGAACATGGAGGTGGCCTTTAATTTTTAATTTATTTCGTAATTAGGGCACTAATTTGAATAAAATAAAGTTTAAAAATGCTAAAAAATAAATTTACTATTGTTTTATACTGGGTTTGAAAGTATTTGACAGTTGGATATATTAAAAAAAAGCATGTGAAAAATCGTAATTTCACGGATTTCTTAATATCTCGGCTAATCGAACGCGTGCAGCAATACCCGATACGCCAGAGTAAAGGACATTTATTGTACTTTTAGCGTACCAAGTTTCAATTTTTTCAAACCGTCAGTTTTTGAGCAAATTGCATTACAGTGGTCCAACCTCGGGGTCGGCTCCATACAAAATAGGGCATCAAAAATAGTAAGGCATATAACTTCGATTTACGAACGCGTGCGCATATGCACGGTATATAGGCTTACTAGGGGAAGATTAAGGAATATTTGGTGAAAATTTCAATTGTTTTTAACCGTCAGATTTCGAGAAAATCGAATTACAGTGGGTGGTGTATTTGGGCTGATATCCAAGGCGCGAACTATGAAAATGGAACCAGATGGGAACCAGCAGAGAACCACTCGCTGAACCAGACCATGGAACCATGTTAAGAAAAATACTAAATTAAATGAAAATAGCAATTTGTTGCATAAAATATTAAGAAAAGTGACTGACAATAAATAGAAGAGCCATTCAAAACAATTTAGTGTGATTTTCATCTAAATTAACGAAAATGTATCTATTTTGTTATTTTTAGATTATTTTAGTATATACCACGGCACACCAAAATCGACGCTAACTTTTACAAAAATCTTACTCTCTTAAATGAACGCGTGCAAACTTGCACGGTATCTCAATAGATAGGGAAAAATAATCTCTAATTTCGAATTAAATCTTAATTCGATCTAACCGTCAGATTTTGAGAAATTCAAGTGTTTCTCTTTCCGACCTCATTCACAAACACTGGTTTCGTAATGACCCTAACGCCATGTGCCAAGCCCCAAACCATATTCCGACGCTAACTTTTAAAAAATTATAACTCCCTTAAATGAACCCGTGCAAACTTGCACGGTATCTCAAAAGAAAGGGAAACATATTCTCTAACTTCGAATTAAATCTTAATTCGATCTAACCGTCAGATTTTGAGAAATTCAAGTGTTTCTCTTTCCGACCTCATTCGCAAACACTGGTTTCGTAATGACCCTAACGCCATGTGCCAAGCCCCAAACCATAATCCGACGCTAACTTTTAAGAAATTATAACTCCCTTAAATGAACCCGTGCAAACTTGCACGGTGTCTCAAAAGAAAGGGAAACATATTCTCTAACTTCGAATTAAATCTTAATTCGATCTAACCGTCAGATTTTGAGAAATTCAAGTGTTTCTCTTTCCGACCTCATTCGCAAACACTGGTTTCGTAATGACCCTAACGCCATGTGCCAAGCCCCAAACCATATTCCGACGCTAACTTTTAAAAAATTATAACTCCCTTAAATGAACCCGTGCAAACTTGCACGGTGTCTCAAAAGAAAGGGAAACATATTCTCTAACTTCGAATTAAATCTTAATTCGATCTAACCGTCAGATTTTGAGAAATTCAAGTGTTTCTCTTTCCGACCTCATTCACAAACACTGGTTTTGTAATGACCCTAACGCCATGTGCCAAGCCCCAAACCATATTCCGACGCTAACTTTTAAAAAATTATAACTCCCTTAAATGAACGCGTGCAAACTTGCACGGTGTCTCAAAAGAAAGGGAAACATATTCTCTAACTTCGAAATAAATCTTAATTCGATCTAACCGTCAGATTTTAAGAAATTCAAGTGTTTCTCTTTCCGACCTCATTCGCAAACACTGGTTTCGTAATGACCCTAACGCCATGTGCCAAGCCCCAAACCATATTCCGACGCTAACTTTTAAAAAATTATAACTCCCTTAAATGAACCCGTGCAAACTTGCACGGTATCTCAAAAGAAAGGGAAACATATTCTCTAACTTCGAATTAAATCTTAATTCGATCTAACCGTCAGATTTTGAGAAATTCAAGTGTTTCTCTTTCCGACCTCATTCGCAAACACTGGTTTCGTAATGACCCTAACGCCATGTGCCAAGCCCCAAACCATATTCCGACGCTAACTTTTAAAAAATTATAACTCCCTTAAATGAACGCGTGCAAACTTGCACGGTGTCTCAAAAGAAAGGGAAACATATTCTCTAACTTCGAATTAAATCTTAATTCGATCTAACCGTCAGATTTTAAGAAATTCAAGTGTTTCTCTTTCCGACCTCATTCGCAAACACTGGTTTCGTAATGACCCTAACGCCATGTGCCAAGCCCCAAACCATATTCCGACGCTAACTTTTAAAAAATTATAACTCCCTTAAATGAACCCGTGCAAACTTGCACGGTATCTCGAAAAGAAAGGGAAACATATTCTCTAACTTCGAATTAAATCTTAATTCGATCTAACCGTCAGATTTTGAGAAATTCAAGTGTTTCTCTTTCCGACCTCATTCGCAAACACTGGTTTCGTAATGACCCTAACGCCATGTGCCAAGCCCCAAACCATATTCCGACGCTAACTTTTAAAAAATTATAACTCCCTTAAATGAACGCGTGCAAACTTGCACGGTGTCTCAAAAGAAAGGGAAACATATTCTCTAACTTCGAATTAAATCTTAATTCGATCTAACCGTCAGATTTTGAGAAATTCAAGTGTTTCTCTTTCCGACCTCATTCACAAACACTGGTTTTGTAATGACCCTAACGCCATGTGCCAAGCCCCAAACCATATTCCGACGCTAACTTTTAAAAAATTATAACTCCCTTAAATGAACGCGTGCAAACTTGCACGGTGTCTCAAAAGAAAGGGAAACATATTCTCTAACTTCGAATTAAATCTTAATTCGATCTAACCGTCAGATTTTAAGAAATTCAAGTGTTTCTCTTTCCGACCTCATTCGCAAACACTGGTTTCGTAATGACCCTAACGCCATGTGCCAAGCCCCAAACCATATTCCGACGCTAACTTTTAAAAAATTATAACTCCCTTAAATGAACCCGTGCAAACTTGCACGGTGTCTCAAAAGAAAGGGAAACATATTCTCTAACTTCGAATTAAATCTTAATTCGATCTAACCGTCAGATTTTGAGAAATTCAAGTGTTTCTCTTTCCGACCTCATTCGCAAACACTGGCTACATATCGATAGGGGCGCTTCCCACACTCTATCGATGAATAACCCGCCAGAAAATATTCCTATTGGCCATTTAAGAATTGCATAAAATATGCATGCAACATGAATGTAATTGACATTCCAAGCATTTCAGTATTCATATATATTATATATTGTATGTAATTATAAATTATATATTTCGATATATCGATAGGGCCGCTTCCCACGCCCTATCGATGAATAAGTCGGGATCTAAATTCCGGTAAATCCAATTTTCCAGAATCGAAGCACGCGTTCTAAATAATTACAAAATAAAGCATTTCAAATGATAAACAAACGACGATCGGTGCTTAAAATTAATTAAAACTGAACACTTTAGTCTTGATTTTGTTATATATATATTTATTATACTCTCCTGTGCAATGAAATCTAATCCTGGTCTTGTGTTTTCCCTAGCCCGCCTTCTATAGTGCCTTCTTGCTGCCTTTGCTTCTTGCCCTTGTAGGTTTTCGTTTTCGATCGTCGGTTCTCCTCCCAGTTCATTTGCTTGGTGGAGGATTTGTCCCTGTTGAAGACGGCATTGCTGGTGCCTTCTTGCAAGTTTCCTCCAACATGGAGGAGCAGTAGTCGGCGGCGGCAAACAGCGAGGACATGTCTAAAGAAAATTCAAGAAAATTGTATTAAAAGAAAGTTTCTCGGAAAAGAAAGCTAATCCTACCGTTACTTTGTTTCAGTGTCTTGGCAAAGCTGCGACCATTGAATCTTCGCCATCGTCGACGTCTTCATCGTCCTCCTCCCCTAAATCATCATCTCCCCAGTCCTCGTCTATGTCCTCCATATCATCCTCATCCTTGTCCGTTGTTTGCAGACCGCTCTGCACAAGGGTACGGCCAAGGATCGGGCCAATGCCGGCGCCTTGCTGGTCACGAGCAATCCTCTGGGCAACCTGGAAGCGCTCACCACTCTTATCGGCTTCTGTAAGCTCTCCAACAAGGCCAGCAACTATGTGATCACTGTGCTCACGGATTTATGGCAGGAAGTGCTGCTGCCGCCGAATAGGAAGCTCCTAGCCGTGCATACTCGTGGCGCTGATTGGAAAAAACTGAAAAAGGACGACAAGCTGCGGAATGAGCAGAAGCGAAGGGTCTACGCCTATAGATACTTCGAGGGAGAGCTAAAGGATCAGTACCATGAGTTCTTGAAGAATGTTATGCAGGGCCTGCAGACGGGCCAAGAGCACAACAAGAACTCGTCCATTGTGGCTGCATCAAAGCTGCTGGCCTACGCGCAGGAGAAGGAGCAGCTGCTGCTGACCATGCTGGTGAACAAACTGGGTGATCCCATCGCCAAGGTGGCCTCCAAGGCCCTGCATCACCTCAGCGAAGTGGCTCAGCGGCATCCCAATATGTGCGGCGTTATAGTTGCGGAGGCGGAGAAGCTACTCTTCCGTAACAACATATCTGAGAAGACGCAGCACTTTGCCCTGTGCTTCCTCTCGAGCATCGCACCCTCGGGCCGGCCCGAGGTCTGCACCAAGCTGGTCAACAGAAGGGTGCCGTTAACAATCGTACCATGCAGGCCATTCTGCGGTGCCTGCAAAAGGCCATTGTGGAGGCTCAGCCGGCAAAGGACAGCAACGGAGAGCTGCTCAACAAGGAGATGCAGGACACCATCTACCGACTGGTCCACTTGGCCGACATCCGAGTGAGTGTTCAAACGCTGGGCCTATTGCTGCAACTGGTGACAGTCAAGACTGAGAAATCGGATCGGTTTTACAATGTACTGTATGTGAAGCTGCTCGACCTAAACCTCATAAATGTCGGCAGCAAAACGGCGGCCCACTTGCTCCACATCGTCCATCGTGCCATCCATATCGACAACCACGTGGGGCGGGCTCAGGCCTTTGTGAAGCGCCTGCTTCAGTTGACACTCTACGCTCCGCCTCACATAGCCGCCGGCTGTCTGATTGTTATTCACAAGCTGCTGCGCATGCGCAAAGAGCTGGTCGGCGGCAGTGGAGCATCCGATGAGGTGGCTGCTAGTTAAAAATACATCTTGCCTGAGGATATGGATCTGCATAAGTTTAGCAGTGATGAGGAGGAGTTTTATGGGGAGATCGATTCCTGCAAGTACGATCCGTACCATCGTGTGCCTGCCTTTTCCGGAGCTGTTTATGCTCTGCGTCACGACCTTTTGCTGCTGAGACAGCATTATCATCCCACCGTGCAGGTCTTTGCCGATCGGATCCTAAACCGTAAGTTTACACATGAAATTCTTTAACCTAAATTCTAATATATCCTTTTTCTGCAGAGTCCCGCATTGATTACTATGGAGACCCGCTGAGGGACTTCGGTTTAACGCACTTCCTTGAGAGCTTCGCCTTCAAGAATCCCAAGAAACTGGACGCCAGCCAACAGACTGCGGAAGTACCACTGTGGCCCACAAGCGCTACATGGCACATGGGGCACGGGGTAAGTCTGTGCGATCGCTGACCAAATCCAATTGCACTGAGGACGAGATGTTCATCTTCAACTTCCTGGAGCACAAGCGCCGCCAGGCTGAGATTGTGGCGCGAAACAGGAAACAACTGGGCGTGAAGAAGGAGGAGCCAGCGGAAGGAGATCAGGAGAATGGCGAGGCTGGTGAGGAATACCTGAAAGAGGGCGAGGTGGACGACGGCGAAGTCGAGGCTTATTTGGATGGTTACTTCGGCAAGGAGTTCAAGGAGGGCGCCGATGCGGATGAGCAGGAGGACGAGGAGCTCAACTTTCTCGAAGAGCTGGGTGGAGAGATTCAATCAGATAAGTCTAAGAAGGACAAGAAAAATAAGAATCAGATGGCGGACAAGGATGAGGATGATATGGAGGACATAGACGAGGACTGGGGAGATGATGATTTAGGGGAGGAGGACGATGAAGACGTCGACGATGGCGAAGATTCAATGGTCGCAGCTTTGCCAAGACACTGAAACAAAGTAACGGTAGGATTAGCTTTCTTTTCCGAGAAACTTTCTTTTAATACAATTTTCTTGAATTTTCTTTAGACATGTCCTCGCTGTTTGCCGCCGCCGACTACTGCTCCTCCATGTTGGAGGAAACTTGCAAGAAGGCACCAGCAATGCCGTCTTCAACAGGGACAAATCCTCCACCAAGCAAATGAACTGGGAGGAGAACCGACGATCGAAAACGAAAACCTACAAGGGCAAGAAGCAAAGGCAGCAAGAAGGCACTATAGAAGGCGGGCTAGGGAAAACACAAGACCAGGATTAGATTTCATTGCACAGGAGAGTATAATAAATATATATATAACAAAATCAAGACTAAAGTGTTCAGTTTTAATTAATTTTAAGCACCGATCGTCGTTTGTTTATCATTTGAAATGCTTTATTTTGTAATTATTTAGAACGCGTGCTTCGATTCTGGAAAATTGGATTTACCGGAATTTAGATCCCGACTTATTCATCGATAGGGCGTGGGAAGCGGCCCTATCGATATATCGAAATATATAATTTATAATTACATACAATATATAATATATATGAATACTGAAATGCTTGGAATGTCAATTACATTCATGTTGCATGCATATTTTATGCAATTCTTAAATGGCCAATAGGAATATTTTCTGGCGGGTTATTCATCGATAGAGTGTGGGAAGCGCCCCTATCGATATGTAGCCAGTGTTTGCGAATGAGGTCGGAAAGAGAAACACTTGAATTTCTCAAAATCTGACGGTTAGATCGAATTAAGATTTAATTCGAAGTTAGAGAATATGTTTCCCTTTCTTTTGAGACACCGTGCAAGTTTGCACGGGTTCATTTAAGGGAGTTATAATTTTTTAAAAGTTAGCGTCGGAATATGGTTTGGGGCTTGGCACATGGCGTTAGGGTCATTACGAAACCAGTGTTTGCGAATGAGGTCGGAAAGAGAAACACTTGAATTTCTTAAAATCTGACGGTTAGATCGAATTAAGATTTAATTCGAAGTTAGAGAATATGTTTCCCTTTCTTTTGAGACACCGTGCAAGTTTGCACGCGTTCATTTAAGGGAGTTATAATTTTTTAAAAGTTAGCGTCGGAATATGGTTTGGGGCTTGGCACATGGCGTTAGGGTCATTACAAAACCAGTGTTTGTGAATGAGGTCGGAAAGAGAAACACTTGAATTTCTCAAAATCTGACGGTTAGATCGAATTAAGATTTAATTCGAAGTTAGAGAATATGTTTCCCTTTCTTTTGAGACACCGTGCAAGTTTGCACGCGTTCATTTAAGGGAGTTATAATTTTTTAAAAGTTAGCGTCGGAATATGGTTTGGGGCTTGGCACATGGCGTTAGGGTCATTACGAAACCAGTGTTTGTGAATGAGGTCGGAAAGAGAAACACTTGAATTTCTCAAAATCTGACGGTTAGATCGAATTAAGATTTAATTCGAAATTAGAGATTATTTTTCCCTATCTATTGAGATACCGTGCAAGTTTGCACGCGTTCATTTAAGAGAGTAAGATTTTTGTAAAAGTTAGCGTCGATTTTGGTGTGCCGTGGTATATACTAAAATAATCTAAAAATAACAAAATAGATACATTTTCGTTAATTTAGATGAAAATCACACTAAATTGTTTTGAATGGCTCTTCTATTTATTGTCAGTCACTTTTCTTAATATTTTATGCAACAAATTGCTATTTTCATTTAATTTAGTATTTTTCTTAACATGGTTCTATGGTCTGGTTCAGCGAGTGGTTCTCTGCTGGTTCCCATCTGGTTCCATTTTCATAGTTCGCGCCTTGGATATCAGCCCAAATACACCACCCACTGTAATTCGATTTTCTCGAAATCTGACGGTTAAAAACAATTGAAATTTTCACCAAATATTCCTTAATCTTCCCGTAGTAAGCCTATATATCGTGCATATGCGCACGCGTTCGTAAATCGAAGTTATATGCCTTACTATTTTTGATGCCCTATTTTGTATGGAGCCGACCCCGAGGTTGGACCACTGTAATGCAATTTGCTCAAAAACTGACGGTTTGAAAAAATTGAAACTTGGTACGCTAAAAGTACAATAAATGTCCTTTATTCTGGCGTATCGGGTATTGCTGCACGCGTTCGATTAGCCGAGATATTAAGAAATCCGTGAAATTACGATTTTTCACATGCTTTTTTTTAATATATCCAACTGTCGAATACTTTCGAACCCAGTATAAAACAATAGTAAATTCATTTTTTAGCATTCAGAAACTTTATTTTATTCAAATTAGTGCCTTGATTACGAAATAAATTAAAAATTAAACAACCGCTCAGTGTTCCATTTTCCCACCGTTCCATTTCGACGCTAACTCATCGACGCTAATTTGACGGACATTAATTTTCAGCTGTTTTTGTGTTAACGGATAATCGATAAGCATGTGGCAACCGATAAACACACTCGATTTCGAGACTAGTCGGAGTCACTCGATTGCAGTAGTCGATTTTTTTCGTGTGTTATTTTTAAAATTAATTCCGGTTTTATTTATGTTCAGTTATTATTATTACATATTATTAAATTCCAATGCTTAATATTTGGGTTTTAAAGAAAATTTGAGTTTATAATTGCCTCAGTTTTGTTGAACAGACGTTTTTGAACGTTGAAATTATTTTACAACTGTAAGAATGCAAAAAATTGCTTCACGAAACATTGTATAAATAAATTTTTTTTTTAAAGAATTTAAGATCTTGTTGTGCCACAAAGTAGCAAATATATATATATATATATATATATATATATATATATATATATATATATATTATTATATATTACTTTGATTACTTTCTATAGAATTTGCTTAAACAAATTGTTGATAACATAAAAGATATCTATAATAAAATGGATAGATCTAAGAGTATGAGTATAAGTTATATACTCTTTAGTTGTATATAGTAAAAAAAAAAATATCATTATTTTAAACTTAATTTCAATATCTTTAAATAGGTTATACTCATTTTTTTCCTTATTTCTCATGTACACATATGTACCTGTTTCAAAAATCTCAAACTGTGCAATATGTGAAATATTTAAATCTGAATGCGGATTTTATGCGATTAATGCATATATCTAGTGCAGAATATATTAATTTAAGCAACATATGCAAATAACAACAATTATAACTAAATCTCATTAAAAGATAAAATGGCATGAACTATGCTTATCACTATGCACCTTATACATCATCCAACCCGGTATCAGAAAAAGAAACTCAAATCAATCAAAACACATGACTTCTCAGATAAAACAACAACGTGTATTGGGCAAAACACAAAAACAGGAATAATACAATCCCAAATTGGGATGAAGGGGAGACAAACTCTTCTATTCTCGCTAGTTTTATATGGAACAACAACGCATTTTCACTTTAATGTATGGAATAATAATACAGCAGTGTTTCAGTAAAGTAACCACTATTATTACGGGGCTAAATTATGCATGGACATCGAATTTGGAGGGCACACTCTCGACGCCACTGCCTCTCTACTTGTGATTGTAATTCTTGTGGACCTCGGGCGAGATGTTGTACACGTACTGCAGGATCTCCTGGATCACGGGTTCCTTGCGGGTCTGGATGGCCCGCTCCATGTCTGCCAGCTTCACGCGGGTGTCCGCATCGATCTTGGCTGCCACCCCCTCGCGGCTTCCCATGTGCTGCAGGGGATTAGACATAAAAGTTAGCTCACAAGTTACACACATATTAAGCGGCTGTTGGAACTCACCTTGGCCTCGAATTCCTTGAAGGCGCGCTCACGCTCCTGACGGAACTTCTCGATCTCCTCGGTGGCCTCATCCTTGGCCTGCTTCAATCTCCTTGCCTTGCCTGCGGGAGCACCCCGGAAAAAGAAAAGGAGAAAAATCAGTACAACTCTGGAGCCCCTACAATATGTACTCTTTTCCACCACATCATGTGACCCAACACACAACGGTCATTTGAGGGGGGTGTGGTGAGGTGCAAAAACAGTTGGTATTCTGCTTCGCCCATATATTCCAATTGGAGTGATAATATTTTCTGGTTACTTACGTTTACGGGCCTCGGCGACCTTCTCGGCGGCCTTCTTCTCAGCAGCGAGCAACTGCTGGATTCCCTGCGTTTGGCTGGCCATTATTGTCTAACTTTTACTTCCCGTGGTGTACAGTGCAAGTCGAAAAAAGCAAGTGACGACGAATTAATTCCAGCTACGAACTGTGAAAATTGTCATATGACGAGGCACACACACGCAAACTCACCACGGATCTTTGTTGGTGTGCGTTCCAATGCTGGCACACAAGCTTCTTTCTAGCTAGATGTAGCATAATTAAAAATGTCACATCTTAATTTGCTAAATTAAGCTTATTATAAAATGTATTTAGCATTTATAAAGAATTATTTTGTTAAAAACATGTATTTTCGTCGCCAATTAAATATTTCATACGATAATAATGTCTCACAGCATCAAAACATAAAATAAGTTTTTGCAGCCTTTGAATGTCCTATTTCCATTAAAGGTGTATTGTGCAATGAAACGTTGATACTTTATATATTAGTTTGCAAATTCCTCATATTAATAAATGAATCTATTATAATAATAATGAACTATAATAATAAATGAATATTTAGCCGTATAGGAAATGACCCAAAAGTCACCGGTTAATTTTCAACCAAAACATAGTCGCATTAAATGGATATTTATTTTTTGTTTTTATATATAATTTTTAAACTATTCTTATTCTTCTTTTTTAGTTCAAACATTCCAAAACGTTAAATTCATACGAACTTGGTTTCGCTAAATGACTGCAAATATTGAATATAGATGCTTTGTACAAAGTCTGCAGTTTTTGTGAATTTTATGTAAAATTATAGTATATTTTAATTAACTTTGTTCGATTAGTCCAGAGAAGTGATATAATAAACACTATTGATATTCTAGAACATTTTTGTAATTTATATTATATAATTAATACATCTGTTATATATGACAAATACATGGGTTTAACTGGGACATTCAAATTAAATACTTAATTTGACATCTGCAATTGGTAGTTGTTTTAAAATGAAAAACATATCGTTTTTTTTTTTTAAACGATAGTTCCTTTACAAGTGTAGTAAAATGTATACTTTTTATAGTGAGTTCTGTAAGTCTGATGGTTTCTTATCATGTCAATAAAAAAGTTGATGTGGCTTTAGAAAGCTGTGCAAATGGTTATTAGAAGAACTATGTATTTTAAATGTATAGTAAAATTCATAGTTAAATAAATAATAATGGAAATGCGGAAAGGTTACTAAGCTTAAAACTCACCACGGTGCAAAAAATAGTTAGATTCTTGAAAAAGTAGTTAGCTTGTTACTCAGTATATTTTTGGTATATTTGACTAATTCTATTTTTGAGCAGGCCAGTATTATTTATTAATGATTTTGCGGTCACACTGGGCGACGCACATTACAAACATTATTCAGGTTTTTGTAGGGAAAAATATATAGAATTACTCCAAATTTAGCTGTGCAAAGTATTTAGAGAGCCCACCGAAGATGTCCTTCTCGTTTCAACCCACAAACTCCGGGATAGGTGGCGCCGCAGCTGCACCCGGTGCTCTTGGTTTTGGCGCGCGTCCGGCGACAACGACGGCTCCTCCTCCAGCCTTCGGAACAGCCACTGCCACCACAGCGTTTGGCGCAGCACCGGCAGCTACACCGGCTTTTGGAGCGGCAACAGCAGCCACTCCAGCCTTCGGAGCAGCTCCGGCTGCGACTCCTGCGTTTGGAGCAGCCCCAGCAGCCACGCCTGCCTTTGGAGCGGCACCGACAGCCACTCCGGCTTTTGGGGCAGCAACAGGTACCACTAGCGCCTTCGGAGCAGCTCCTGCTGCCACCACGGGCTTCGGTGCAGCGGCCACGCAAGCGCCTACCTTTGGAGTCGCTGCACCTGCTGTAGGCACCGTTGCACCCACGTTCTCCTTCGCAACGCCGGCAACTACTGCACCCACTACGGCTCCGCCGGCTTTTGGATTTGGGACAACTACCACAACTGCTGCCGCTGGTATTGGAACCTTTGCCTTTGCCAAGCCCCAAGCCACAACGGCAGCCAGTCTGAACTTCAACACCACCACGACGACGGCAACAGCGCAGCCCTTCAATACAGGATTAAAATTGGGAACGACCACCGCCACGACGTCGCTGGGAGGCGGCGGAATCTTTGGAAAGCCCGCCGGGCAGGCAACTGCCGCTGCACCCTCAACATTTGTGGGACTAGGCGGCATTGATGTAAGTGCAACGCAGCCCAAGTTGGGCGATAATAAACAGGATGGCATCAAGGTGAGGGTGATATTAAACAGCTTGTAGATTCCCAAATAATATGCAGACATTCCTTTTAGATCAGGGAGACCCAAGTGCCCGACGAGATTGTGAAAACCGTGGATGCCCTGAAGGTATACATTAAGCAGCAGAAGACAACCTCCTCGGATATTAGCCGGACTTCCACCTCCAAGTTCAGCAACGTTAGCCACGAAATCAACAACTTGAAGTGGGCTCTGCGGGATATGTCCAATTCGGTGGAGACCAACAATCAGCAGATTCGGCTGTTGCGCCAGGAAACATCCAAGGCCATTCAGTCGCTGGAGATGGCCCAGCGTACGCAGGACACGCCCGCTGGTCTTCAGTTCGAGCACAGTGCTCCGTTCCAGTACTTCCAGTGCCTCGTGGCAAAATACGAACAGGATTTGATAGCGTTGCGCCAGAAGATTGCTCATACCGAGAGCCTCATGCACGCCCTCTCCAACCCCCAGAGCATTTCTCCAACGGATATGATGCGCTGCTTCCGCCAGTTAAGCGAAAGCTTCATGTCACTGGCTGGACGTCTGCAGGAAGTGCACCAGCGTGTGGAGGAACAGAAGGAACACTACCTTAACTTGCGTCGCTACCGATTGAGGGACGCCACAAATGTCTTTGAACGGATCGACAACCCTCCTCTGCCATCGGTGGAGCCCCAGAGGATTAGCAGCGGCCCGACGCCCTTCTCCAATATCACGGCCATCAGCAGCCTGAATAAATCTTATACGTCAGCGGCGGCGGCAAATTCCGCCAGCAATGCGGCAGCCAAGTAAGATTGAATTGTTAGCATGTTTCAAATAAATCGTTATGTACCAGAGAGAGAGACTGTCTCCGGCTCGGCCTTTTAAGTATATAGCATAGAATATATTTCAGTTGCAACAATATTCACTTCTTGACCACCTGTATGACATCCTCGTCGGCCATTACATGGGCGATTCCGACGCGCTGTGGCGAGTACTTTGTGGAGGTGCCCCACACCAGGGCGTACTTAAACTGGGCAGCCAGTGTACGATGAATGGCATGGCACACGTGCTCCACACTGACACCCTGTGGGAAGAGAAGAAAGTTAGGACAGGAGTCCATCAAACATGCAGGAATATAAACACAACTTGCCTTCCTAAGAATCAGACCATCGTCAAAGTCTGGCGGTGCTCCGGGCTTCTTTGTGTATACCCTAATTAGCTGCAGCGCCTCCCAGAGGGCCTCCAGCATGTAGTCCAGATTAAGCTTCATGTTGCAACTGACGACAATTGAGTTGGGCTGACGCGCCAGGCGGTCCACCTCCTCAATGGAGATCTGATCGATCTTGTTGTAAACATACAAACAGGGCAGATACACACGATTCGCGGTGACGACATCGATGAACTCGTCCTCGGTGCAGTCCTCGCGGAAGAGAACCTCGGCATTAAAGATTTTGAAGGAGTGCAGGATGGTCTGGACCATTTTCTCGTTACACCGCGATAGCGAACAGGTGGCATTGAAACTCAGGCCACCGCCCTTCTTCTGCTTGAAGTAGATGTTGGGCTTGCGCTTGTTTAACCGAATGCCCACGGACTCCAGCTCGCGTTCGAGCAGCTCCCGATGGACATTTGGCTTGGTAGCATCCAGCATCATGAGCACCAAATCGGCAGTGCGGGCCACAGCGATAACCTGGCGACCACGCCCCTTGCCCTGGGCAGCACCCTCGATGATACCCGGCAGATCCAGCAGCTGTATATTGGCACCTTGGTACTCGATCACACCCGGAATGCAGGTCAAGGTGGTGAACTCATAGTTCGCTATGGATTTCCACAAATGGAAAAGGGAATTAGGGGATCTTGAGGGGTGTGGCTCTCTGGCTACTGCTTACCCGCCTCCGATTCCGTCTTTGTCAGGGTGGACAGCATTGTGGACTTGCCCACCGAGGGAAAACCGATCAGCGCCACCCGCGCATCGCCGCTCTTCAGCACATCGAATCCCTCACCCTTCTCGCCCTTTTTCGATGGTTCCAGCAACTGGGAGCGGTACTTGGCCAACTTCGCCTTCAGCAGACCCAAATGGTACTCGGTGGCTGGGAAAGAGGAGTAAACACACTCGGATTTAGAGACGCTGAGCAATTCCTAACCTAAATTCCGATGGCCAGCGCGGCGGATTTCGAAGGTGGCCTCTCTCATCCGCCTTTTTTGCCGGTTAATTACACAAAACTCACGCTAACCTTTGTTCTTCTGGGTTCGCGCAATTTCGCGCTCGATCTCGGCTATCTTTTCCAGGATTCCCATTCTGCTGGTGCTGTGATTAAAGGCCGGGCATGTGAAAATAAAAAAACACCAAGTTTTGCTTTTATTATTGAGCAGCGGGCCCCAGGGATGTAAAGCTTTGTGCGTCTCTGAGAGTTTTAGCTTCCAGCCCTGAACAGCTGATAGTTCCAAGTGTCAAGATAACGTTCCTAGTTGGACTTTCTATTTCCAATTTGAATTTGTCGTGTTTAAGAAATTTTAGTAATTCCGTCTTGGAAATTATTAATATAATTATAATATATTATTATTTGAATTATTCAATTTAAATTTCATTAAATTTGTTTATATGTATTTACATGGAAAAAAGAGTTTAAGACGAAGTTGGTCAATAAAGTGGAAAACATTTAGTCTTTTATATTTTACTTTTTTATGATTTATTATTATAAAATATTTTCAATAACATAAAATCATTTTATATATTTTTGTTGTTTTTATTTTGTTTTATTAATTTTTGTTTATTGTTACATTTAGAACAATCGTAGCCAGTATTGGTAACCAATTATTAAAAAATATAAATTTAAGAATGACAATCATTGCTATTTACTTTATAAATAAACAAATAAATAAATAAATAAATTAACGGAATTAAATAAATGAATTGGTATAGTTTTCCTGGTTATCCAGACGTATAACATTGAACATATTTTTGGGATCGATCACTATTACTACCACTTTCACTATGATGTAAACAGTAAGGAGGCCTCAGACTGACTGAGGTCAGAGCGAAAGCAGTGCCTGTATTTATAGTCCCCGAGTTAAGAGAAGAGAAAAATGGAGAGCGAGAACAGATTTCTCTAGAGATAGGTAGAGAGAGACAGAGAGATAGAGACAGAGGAAACAAGCGAGAGTAAAAGAGAGTCAGAGAGAGAGAAATTTAGAGAAGAGCAATGTAGAGAAAGACTTATAGAGAGACACAGAGAAAGTGAGAGAGAGAAAGTTTTTCTCTGCCATTACAATGTTATGTTATTACAGGAACGGAAGTTAACAGCGGGACGCCATGCAAACTGAAATTTAAAATATCATTTTTTAATGGAGTGATATCATATCCGGTTTGAATTTAAAATTTGGCGGGAAACTGTCTGGTTGATAGCTGATAATAAGAAAATTTTGTTATAAAGTTATAGGTATGATTGTAAAGCCTTTAAGGAAACGAATCCCGCAGTCCAAATATTATTTAATAATAATTATTTGCTAACTAGAACCTAGATTTCCTAGATCTTCAAATCTTATAAACGGCTAACACTTTCAATTGGATTATTTTTATTTGTCAAAAGAACTCGTAAAATATACGCAAATACACGCAGGTAAATACTGTTACGATTACAAGAAACCCCACAACACGCAAATGACAATAAATTACAATAGTGACTGTTGACTTGACAGAGACATCGAGAGAAAGAGATAGCGCGGCCGGCAAGGATGAGCTTTCCAGCATTGGTGGCCAAAAGGGCCAAGTCCTCCGCTGCGAAATCCCTCCCACCGGCAGCGATTTTAGCAATTAGTTGTTGGCATAGAAGCCATGTCCCGAGTTCCCCATGAACTCCCTCCAGCGCTGCCCCTCCAGCGGATCCAGTTCCGAGCAGACCTCACCTGGTCTCAGGGTTCGACAGGTGCACGTGATCCCGATGCGGGTCACCACCAGCTGTGACTCGAACTTTGGCAGAGCCGGTTCGGCGTCCACCAGTCGCTCGCTGAGGCACTGCTTGAGGAACTGTTTGCGCAATACGCGCAGGTTATCGATGGTGTAACCTGGAAGGAAGGAAGCTTACTCAGGAGTCTCTTGAAGCCTTTAAAATATAAACTCACTTTTATATGCGCTGATTTTCTCCTCCACACAGCTAAGATCCTGTGGCGAAAAGAGCGGCGGATAGGCCTCCGACTCTCGGATGTTGAGCACAAAAGCAAAGTCCAGCGAGGAGCTGGCATTACCAAGCGCCTTGAGCAGGACGCCGGTAGATGAGATGGAAGCCAAGTACCAATCTGGTCCGTTGGGATCATCGCCTCCTGTTGTTTCCTCTCCAGCTGAAGTGGTGGCACCGGAAACACTCTCTCCCTCACGTCGTCGCCGACGTAGTGTCATCTTACTTCTTTCCTCGGCAGTACCATCGGCGGCCTGCTCTCGTGCTTCATTATCTAGCTCCAGATCCCACAGGCTAAGCGGAGACTGAGCCACCAGGGGGATCCCTGTGGTGGTACTAGACCCTGTTTGGGCAGTGGTGCTGCTATCTTTATCAAGGTCATCACTGCGAACATCACGATTCCCGGAGCTGGGATATTTGGACCTCAGGCGGATGGGTCGATCGACCTGCTCCAGCAACGGCGGGACATCATCGTTGTACACTAGATCGTATTCCTCCTGGACGCGCAGTGGATTTGTACTCTCCGGCAGGGGATCATAATCCTTCTGTAGAGTGGGATAAGATTAGTTATATATAATCGGAAGCAGGATAAGATTCTACTTACAAACTCCTTGTAGGACTCCTTGGGATATCCCCCTGCCATGCCAAAACTGGGCAGCTCATTGTCTGCTCCCTGGGGCAAGAGCTCTTGCAGCTGTTGCTCCGTCAATGCATTATGTCTGTGGTGACCCTTTGTCCTTCTGCCCACTGGCTGCTCCGTTCCAGCTCCAATGCCAGATATCGCTGTTCCGGCTGCCACCTGGCGCAGTAGTTGCTCCCGATTTCCCGCCAGTAGCTTCTTGAGAAGTTTGGGATGCTTTAGAGGGGATTTCTTACCAGCTGGCGCCGGTCGTTGTGTGCGATTCAGCTGAACCTCCAGATCATCGGTGCTAAAGAGCACAGCACCTGGGGGTTCGATGTGTCTGGCAATCCCGTAGAGCTTCAGCACCGTGGACTCGTTGTAACGCAGGCGACAAGTATCCGCTCTGGCCTGCAGGATGATGTCGCTATCCGGCACGAATTCGTAGGCATCACGAGCTTCCGGACGATTCCGGCACTGCAGCTGCCAGTGGAGGAAGAAGTCCCCGCCAAAGCTCTGGGAAATGGAGACTCCACCGAGTAGGCTATTGGCACCACCTGCATCCGTCATCATGGCATTAAGTTGGGGCAATCCCGTCCGTCCATCCAGAATTGTGGTCTGTGAATAGTAGTAAACGGGAAAGCCTGGACCCGTGTTGTACTTCACCATGAAATCCGTCACATTGTCATGGTCAAAGTGTCCCGGCACAATGGCACTGACACATTCGCTGGCCGGAAATGTGTAATTCCACATCATCGTATAGTTGGCTCCATCGAAGGCGAGGACACTGCGGTTAAAGGCTGCCACCACCACATCCGAGATGCCATCGCCATTGAGATCGGTGAGCACGGCGGGCACCATGAGGCCCGATCCCTGTTGCCGGTAGAGCGGCGTGAAATGCTTCTCACTCGTGTGAGCCATCAGGGAATGCAATCTCAGGGAGTAAATGCCACCCGGTGTATTCTGACCACCAGTGAGGATCAGCAAGAGCTCTGTGCCATCTGCCTCGGTGATGAGTTGAATTGGCACAAACATCTCCTCCCTGTAGGGCGTTGGTATGCTGCGGATAACCTTTCCAGTTTTACCAGAGATGAGCTTTATGTGACCAGCCTTGGACTCTTCCCGCTCCTCCAGATGAGCTGCTATAATTTCTGGCACTGAATCTCCATCCAGATCTCGCAGCTCGTTGATGGTGTACAAGTCCATCACAATCGGAGAGTTGGTCTCCACCTCCAGTTCATGGAAGCGCCAGATTATGGAGCCAGTGCGTCCATTGATGGCATAGATCATCTGCGGGGTGAAAAGAAAAGATTAGCAAGAGAGGATTGAGTTGTATAGAAGGATTAAACTCACCCCAAGTCTGCCGGCAGCCACACAGTCCGTGCCACCGTCTCCATCTACATCCGCGCTGCAGTGGAGCGAGAAGACATTAGCCACACTCCATGACTGCCACAAGATGGAACCATCGCGTCCATTCAAGGCCACCACTCCGCCCTCACAGGGCACCTCCTCGCCCTGTTGGGCAGACTGACAGCGTGGCAGGGGAATACCCTCGTAATGGATGTTATCATCCACTCCATAGCCAAAGACCACATCCCTGATCCCATCTCCATTTAGATCAGCCGCACGCAGGGGACTTTCGCTATTCATCCGCGGCAGACTGCGGCTCCATCTCTTCTGGACACTGATCTGAGTGCATGGCACAAACTCACTGCCCAGGGAACTGCCATATCCAATGCGGGCAGAGTTAGAGGACATGGCCGCCAGCTGGGCAGGATCGGTGCGCCACCAGTGACGTATACGCTGGAGCGGCAGCGGGAAGAGCGTTAACATGAGAGCTGCCAGACTGAGCACGGCACAGAGGACCGTCAAGGCAGCCAGGGCATAACAGAAGGGTTCACAGCACCGACAACACCGACGTCTCCTGTGCTGCTTCATTATGGGAGCCGATCCTGATCCTGATCCATTTCCGGGTCCGCCAGAGCTGTGCTTCCGCCGCGGAGCCATTAAGGGTCGCTTAAGACCTTGCTCTTCGCTGCGCTGTAAGATGGAGATGAGATTGAGTTATTATTACTAATTAGTTATTTACAGAACCATAAATTTGGAAATTATATATTGGAAGTAATATGTAACTCAAAAAGAGTCCTGGTAGCGTATTTCAGTGTTTATCTTCTTCTTAAAGCTTTAACTAGCTTAAAATTCTGGTGTAAACACAGCTATTAGCTAATGTTAAGCTCAGATTTTATATTTTTAAGTGTATGTATTTTTAAAGATGTTTCTGTTTTCTCAGAAAACAGCACCCTAGATCCTGCTGTGAAAACATTCCTGACTTTGAACTATGATATTATTCCAGTTTCCTTTCTTTTTGTAAAACACACACCACTTTTTGCACTTGATTTAATTATCTATTTACACACAATGTTACTCCCTAAAGATGCAGCCAGGGGTGCTCCAGTCCTTATTTTACGTCTTAACTCTCCTTTTCCTTTCCAAAACTCTCCATAAACTCACCTTGGCTGACCTCGCATCCTTGATGAACACCTCGTCCTCGACATCATCGCTGGCATCCTCATCGATGGACGAGTCCCGTATGGCAATCCTCTTTGAGGGCACATATGGTCGCAGTTTGATCATTTTCTGTCCCAATGCCGCTGTTGCGGCTTCACCACCTAGCTGCACCTGCCGGAATGCCTTAGTTTTAGCCAATCAATGGATGTGTTGCAGATCCTTTAGAGCATCCTGCGACTCCTTTCCTCCTTGCAACTCCAATTGCAACGATGCGCGTCCGGCGATTGTAGAAAAATCAATAACGACGTCACGGTTTCACGCTCAGCTGTTTTCCGATTTCGGAGCATGCGCTCTGGAAGGGATTGTGGTGCCACCACCCAAACCACCACCCAGGGAAGCAGCCGCCACGTGTTGGCCAGCGGCTACAGGTTTGTTTGTCAACAATGTGGCGTCCCACCTGGGCAGCAGCCCACTCTTTGGCTCTCTAGCTCTCTTTTTGCCACCCTGTGGCTGGGGTTTCTCTCTCCGGGGCATCTGTTGCTGGACAGAACCACCACCACCACCTTGCCTTTTCCCTTGCCATTCCTAATCCCACCCAGCTCCACCCTGGAGCAACTCTCCCGATTAGCTTCGCTCCCCCCCAGCAGCGGTTCAATGTCCTCGCTTTGAGAATTTCATGAATGAAGTAGGCGGGGCCGTGGAGTTGGGCATGTGGCATGTGGCATATGGGGATGTGGCAGGTTGGGGGACATGGCGGGCTTCATTCACCAAACTTCCGCATGCTGAGAATATGGGTCACATATTCTGTGTGCCGCAGTATGTGGTTTTTGCCCGCTCGCTGGAGTTAGCGATTAATATTTAATGAGATTTTGTCTGCCTTTCAACAGCAGGAAATGATACGGAAAAGATATGTCGGGACGATATTTTAACAATCGATTAAGGTTAGTATTAGTATTATTTTTATTTGGGTATTAAAAGTATTATAGATTTTTTATATATTATTATTTATTTATTTGATTTGAGATTAAGCTGCAGGATAAATATCAGCATAGTTTTATATATTATTTGAGGTTGCCTTTTAAATCAATTTCTGGCTCAGGGTTTGATTTTTAACTTTAACTATGACTGTAATTATATTTGCACTTAAACTTGTGTTTAATATACAATATTTTCTACAAAATTATAGCTTTAAAAAATGTAATGAGAGCCTTAAAATAGTTTCAAAACTTTATATTAATCTTTAATTATTGTCATCTGATTTAAGACATATAAAATCGAGATTCTACTACTAAGACAGAGCAGCAAGTTTCAAACTTTTCAAGGAGTCTTATCAGTACTTATTTTATTACCAATTATATACACAATTTTAGTTTGGTAATAAAAAGGTTATTTGCTATAACAATTTACTAACAAAATACACTAATTTTAAAAGAAACCCTACTTAAAATCTAATTAATATGAACACATTACCTCTATGAAAACAATAAAAGCTTCGTCGGGATCCAATTCCTTGTTTATTATCACAAAACTGACTCTCATCTTTAAGGATCCTCGCTTTATATATCTCTCCATCGTGTACTAAATATATTCGGTGACCTTGTCGCTGCTTTATTTATCACCTTGCAATCCAAGAAAATGTATGTAGTTTCGCTTTCTGTATCTTCTTATTTTTTTCCCTCAAAATGTATTTCACATAATTTTCTATGACGTAGCCGTACACGCTTGTCAAAAGCCAAACACAAGCTAAAAAGCTGCCCTGTTCGTTCGTTTTTTTTTTCACCCAAAAATACAAAAAATAAAAAATAAAAGTATTCAAATTGCAAGTGCGGCAAAAACCTTTTGCGAATTTGCTTTAGCCACAAACCATACCCGATGATGATGCTGTTGCTGCCCTCAGCAGAAACTTAAGAGCACCACTTAGAGAGGAGCAGTGGGTGGCGGTGGGAGGGACAGGAGCACTCAGGAGCACAGGTCCAAGCTCGACTGCATTCGAATAAACTATAGAAAAATCAGCGGCTTTTTATAGCTGCCCCATCAATAGATGCAACGGGGGGCAGAGAGAGAGAAAGGGGGAGAGAGGTTGGTGGCAACTTAAGTGTGCTATTATCGCATCAGAGATAATTTAATAACGACGACTAGTCGTCGTCGTCCTTCTTCTTCATCTCGCTGCCTCGGAGGCCAGAAAAGGATGTGTTGTGAATCCTGTCGAGAGTGTTGCGGCAAGGCGTTGAGTAGTAGTGCTTGGTAGGGTCTATTTGGAAAGGGGTTCGAATAGAATAGAGTAGTCACCTTCTACTTCTGCACACATGTGAGGCGGTGAGGTGTCAGCTGCCTGAAGGTCACCAGGAAACTCGTGAGAGGAAACTACATTTTTAAGTCATTATAATTGTTTTCAGAGGCTGTAGAGGGTTTTCTACGAGTATTTTTGGTTTTAAGATATATTTGTACTTGAAAAGAAGATTATTTCAAAATATTTTAATTAATTAAAACAAGTAATTTAACTATGATATGCTATCAAGGTACTTAATATTTTGCAAAGAATAGAGGATATTTTTCACGCAAGTCTCTTAATTTGTTGATTCCGTCCTCTTGATGCCAGAGAATGAAGGGATTTTTTAATGAGTATTTTCGGTTTTAAGAGAACATTTTATATTGAAAATACTTTTAAAAAGTTTTTGTTATGATTTTATGTGTATTTGTTAAATTTAAATTTAATTTAAAAGTATAAAAACTAAAATATATATTTTTCAATCAAGCTTCTTTATTTTGTAGTGCTTATTTTATAGAGTTTAGGGTTCTTTTTACAAGTATTTAACAATTTGGAAAGTATTTTACATAGCAAAAAAAATATTTTAAAATATTTATAGAGTTAATTATAAAGTATGTATATTCAGGTGATTTCAGTATACACTGGAAGTGTCAGAAAAAAAGCCTTCATATCTATTTGTGCAAGTATTTCATTTTTTAGAAAGAGTTTACATATCAAATATAGTTTTACATTTTTTTCCTAATCAGTTTTACTCTGAATTAATTATAAAATAATGTTTATTACGGTATTTCAAAGAATAAAAAATATTTCACCAAAGAAGAAACGGATTTTAATCTATAAAACTAAGAATAGATAATAACCCTTAGTAGAAGAATTCCTTTTCCTCCTAAATTCTTACTATATTGCCTTAGCTGAAAGCCAAATAGTTTTTAAGTTCCACAATGATTTCGCCAAATCTTTAACTGTATTTATTATTTTAAGAATATAAAGCGCTCCAATGAAAATATAAACTATATAAATTTTATTTACTAAAAATTCATCTTTGAAGCCATTGGAATATATTAAAAATAAAGGTATTTTGATTAAAGCTAAGAAAAAGTGCCCCTAAGTAACCTGTGGTTATTTAATACATCTAATATAAATATAATATGGTAAAACAATGTATTTGGTAATTACCATATGTTATTTCTAGAATAAACTAAATTATTTTACGTTTCATTTGTATTTCGCAGCTTTTATTTATCCCCTTCTGACCCCCACTTATACCAAGTGCTTTTGTCATCTCATTTAACTTGATTTTCCATGCAATTTTCCTCTGTCATTTGTATTGTATTTGCACTTCTATTTGTGCATTCCGAGTTGACTTCAGTGGGGGGGATTAAGGGATTATCCTGGCACTGCATTCATTAGCTGGAGTTCCTTTCATGTTCGGACGCCATTGAATGCGACAAATGCCACTCCTGGGCATTGCCACTTGCCAACTTGCGGAGAGCTTGTTAGGGAAGGACAACTAACAAGCAAATTGATTGAAAAATGCTCAAAACTGAGGGAAATCCCTGTTCAAGTCCAAGTCTGAACAATGCAGCACAAAAAATAAAATCCGTAAACTTGGCCAAGCAAGGAGCATTTCCCTCCCTCCACCAACGAATTAAACAAGTTGCCGTCGAATCGATAGACATATGTCTCTCATCATTTGAAGGTCCTGCACCCCACATCCGGGGGGCAGATACATATGACAACAATGTCGATGACGACAGAGCCGAGCTCAGATTATGTGGCAAACGGAGGCAATGCCAAAGCACTCGAAGAAATTATGTTAAGTGACGACTCGGGCAAGACAAACACACAGGCGGCTCACGGCACTGGGGAAAAGGATATTTGCCTGTCCTATATATAGGATATATGCACAAACATTTGCAGCCGATAGTTCCTTGTTCCCGCCACATTAAAGTCTGCAGTTCTGGCGGCTTTCACTTTCACCAACGCTCTATCGTTCGGAAAGGGACTCTCGTCCTTCCCCAACATGCATCCTGCATCCTTCGTTGGTGAACTTTCGCTTCGTGCCTGGCAACGTTTTAAATTCAAATCTGTTCGCCACCAACTGTCAGTTGTCAGCGAAAGTTCGAACGGCCAAGACGTTCAAAACGGAAAGAAATCTTAGAATAAAATCCTGTCTGCTCTTTAATGAAAATTATTGAAAAAATATTTATCAAAGCCTCAAACACTTTTCCACATATAAATAAAGTTTTCAAAATATATTTTACATAACGCAAGAGATCTTGAAAAACGCTGTATTCTTCAAAAATGCCATCAAGTGCGTCGAGCTGATGGTTATGTAATCTCGGTGAAGATTCCAGAAATCCATCAGAAAATAGTGCAGTAATATCGAAAATAAAACGTAATCGTGTTAACCAGCAGAGTGAAGTTAATTCTCAATTCATCAGTTAACTGTGTAAGAATTTATAAATATTCATTGAATATAAATTGATATATCTTTTATAAATTGATGGATTAAAAAAAAAATTAATTTGAGTACGAAATTGATAAAAACTAGAATATGATTTTATAACAGTTTACTAATGTGACTTCAGTAAACCATTTTATTTTAAAGAAATTAATATTTTTAACAAGATCTGAAGTTAAGTTTGAAGACTTAAATAATTTAAAAACCATTTTATTTCTAATAAATGAAATTGTGCACCAATTTGTGACAAAGTTTATTACCTTTAATAATTTAGAAGTGTTTCATTGAGATACTAAGAAATCTATAAAAATTAAGGAACAAAATCATTGAATATAAATAAAAAACACATATACACTATGTTTTGATAAAGCACTATTAAAAAGTTTTATGCAACCCAAGATATTATTATAATTAATAAAACATTTTAGATCGTATGCAATACGATATTCTTGATCAGCATCGATTGTTAATATTTATTGTAGTAGTATGATATAAACTTCTTCTTAAGGCTTTTATGTAAACGATCGTAGAAAAAGTGGGATTTTTAATATAAAAAATCAATAAAAATTAATAGCTCAAGAAATTATTAATAAAATCGACGAATTGCTCCTATTTTGGAGTTAAATTAGCAGCAATCAATCTAAACTAATAAATTTGGCTAAAGTGATGTGATATTATGCATAAATGTTTTATGTTTATTTATATGTTTTAAATGTTTCCTTTCGCGTAACAAATTAACTAACATTTTTGCCCACAAGTTAAATTCATAATTTTTTCAGAATTATACAATTTTCAATCTCAAAAAATATGCTTCAAAAGCAAAAATCAATACAAAAATCATTATTTATTGATAAGAGATCAGTATTTAGTAAAATATCAGAGAAATCCTTGATGTTTTATATCCCGAGTCACCCAAGTTAATATTGCTTATATTTTGTTCTTAACAATTATAAATGATTTTTCAAAACCTTAATTATTTAATCAACAATTAATCAATGACGTCCATAAATGTTTTCCAAAATTTAAATATATTGATTCTTTAAGTTGGCCCAATTTGCAAAAAACCAGAAGGGGGGACCTATATAGACTTCTGCCTCGCCAAGTAGCGTGGCAATTGTCCTTGTCTAATGGGGGCTCTGCAGCATTGGCAGGATTCTTTCTATGCCCGCTTTCTTCCTTTCTCCACGCTCGCCATCTGAGCAGAGAGGAGAGCGACGAGCGACGAGGGGCGTGGCACAGGCATCCTCGCATCCTCGCGAGCGCATAGAAAGGCGCATGGGCCACTTAAGGCACGGCTCTCCATGCCACCAGGAGGCACCACCACCTCCCACCCACCTCCTCCTAGCCGCCCCTCGAGTGGCTTTAATTGTGAATTAAGACGGTATTGTGCGGCAAGAGACTGGGACGGCGACAGGTATCGCTGCCAGGGTTGCCAAACCCCCGGTCGTTTGAGACATCTGTCAATGCCGAGGCTACTCTATTGTCGAGGGCCACTGTCCCTTTGTCTCGGTTTGATTCTCCACCCTTCTTCCCCTTCATTTTATTTACTTTGTTAAGCGGCATAATTGTTGCTATTTTCGTGCCAATCGCTCTCGATGCATTGTCAATGCCAGGGGGAATCTTCAAGTGCCTTTGATCCTGCCCACCTGATGTCCAAGGTCAAGGGTGAGACCTGGAAATCGTTTCAATTTGTTTTCCAAGTCGGTGTCACCTTCATTTTGCAGGAAGAACCCTGAAACAGGGGAAGATATTATGAATAATAGTCATTGAAAACAAGTGTTTAGGACGAATTTCTGTTACCTGATAGTTATTGATTTAAATAGCTTAATATAAATATCCTTGATTAAATCTTATTGAAGGGTATATCCTGTGACAGTTTTGTTGAGAAATTACTATAAGGACTTTGTTTTAAGCTGGGTTTTGTAATAAAAAGGACTTTAACGGGTAAGCAATGAGTTCAATAATATTAAACTAATATTATTATATGGTATCTCCAAGCTTAAATATTTTCTAAAATCTAGACTTAATTGCATTTTTTAATTAGGCTTAAATACTCTTGTAACGTTTGAGTTCCTGTTTAAAAAAATATATTAATATAAATCAAAGCAAACTTTAATTGCAACCTCATACCCTTTTCTTGGTCCTTCCTTCAGAAAGATTGCCGAAATGGTATTCCAAATAATTATCCTGGTGATCTGTACCATCTGTCTCAAGCACTATGCCAAAGGGGAGTTTCAGTGAGTAAAACAAACCTTGAAACCTTAAAACCTATACAAAAATCACAAATGAAAAATCCATATAGACAAAGTCTGGCCATTACCGATATCCTGCCCGAGGACATCAAGCGATATGATAAAATGCGACCGCCCAAGAAGGAGGGTCAGCCCACGATAGTCTACTTTCATGTTACTGTAATGGGACTGGACTCCATTGATGAGAACTCAATGACCTATGTGGCGGATGTGTTCTTTGCTCAGACCTGGAAGGATCATCGTCTACGGTTGCCGGAGAATATGACGCAGGAGTATCGATTGCTGGAAGTGGATTGGCTAAAGAATATGTGGCGCCCAGACTCCTTCTTCAAGAACGCCAAATCTGTGACTTTCCAGACCATGACCATACCCAATCATTATATGTGGTTGTACAAGGACAAGACGATCCTGTATATGGTCAAGCTGACTCTGAAGTTATCCTGCATCATGAACTTTGCCATTTATCCACATGACACGCAGGAGTGCAAGCTGCAAATGGAAAGTTGTAAGGGTTTTGAAGAATATATTAAAGATTCGTTGTAATATTTGTTATTTATATATAGTATCCCACACCACGGATGACCTGATCTTCCAATGGGATCCCACCACACCGCTGGTGGTGGACGAGAACATTGAGTTGCCGCAGGTGGCTTTAATTCGAAACGAGACCGCGGACTGCACTCAGGTGTACTCCACGGGCAACTTCACCTGTCTGGAGGTAGTCTTCACCCTCAAACGACGCTTGGTTTACTATGTTTTCAATACTTATATACCCACTTGCATGATTGTGATCATGTCCTGGGTATCCTTCTGGATCAAACCGGAAGCGGCTCCTGCTCGTGTCACCCTCGGGGTCACCTCGCTACTCACCTTATCCACGCAACATGCGAAATCACAGTCATCCCTGCCGCCGGTGTCCTATCTCAAGGCCGTGGATGCCTTCATGTCCGTTTGCACAGTATTCGTGTTTATGGCCCTCATGGAGTACTGTCTTATTAATATTGTTTTGAGTGATACGCCCATACCCAAACCGATGGCTTATCCACCCAAGCCGGTTCCTGGAGATGGCACTAAAAAGGAAGGAGAAGGTGGTGCTCCGCCAGGTGGAAGCAACACGGCTGGGAACAAGCAGGCCACCATGCTGCCTTTGGCTGATGAGAAAATTGAAAAGATTGAGAAAATCTTTGATGAGATGACCAAGAATAAGAGGGTAAAGAATGATCATCCTTATAGTTAACATATATTTTTTATAAAATATATATTTCCCCTTAGGTTGTGACCGCAACTCGTCGTGTGGTTCGTCCTCCGCTGGATGCTGATGGTCCCTGGATTCCGCGTCAGGAATCACGCATTATACTGACCCCAACTATTGCCCCTCCACCACCGCCACCGCCGCCATCGGTTCCGGATCCGGAGTTGCCCAAACCCAAGCTGACCCCTGCCCAGGAGCGGCTTAAGAGGGCCATTTACATTGATCGCTCCTCGCGGGTCCTGTTCCCGGCTCTCTTTGCCAGCCTCAATGGCATCTATTGGTGTGTGTTCTATGAGTATCTGTAAGATCGGATCGAAACCTGACCTCTGACCTGTACATACTATACTTTCGCCGGCTCTCTCTCTCTCGCTCTCTCTCTCTCTCTATCTCTCTCTGTGTGTGTCGCTCCATCCGAGTGTTAAACGTTGATTGTTCGCATATATCGATTTACTCTTAAGCTTTCACGCACAAGCTTTAAGTCAATGAATTTTAAACTTAGACAATTGTTGAACCACAAAAAAACATAATGAGATAAAAACTCAAGATGCATTATAAATTATCAATTCAATTCCTAAGATGCTTAAAATTAATCAAGCCAATCGAGCTGTAGCTGCTGTAGATTAAGTGAATTGTAATTTAATGTCTCCAACAAATGCTTTTAATTGTAAATAAATAGAGAAATCATTCAAATAAGAGCACGAGCTTTTCTTGGTTGTAAGGATGTACTAGGTCCTTGAAGGACTAAAGCTTACAGCTTTATAATAGCTTTTGGAAAAAGTTCCATCAAAGGAACACAGTCTGAATTCTGGCCATAATAGTTTCTCGAGCGTTTTGGCCAGACCATTCATTTTTTAACACTTATTTTTTCTTCTTTGCTATTTATTTTTTATTTCTCGGTAGTTATAAGTTTATTTCGCGCTGCTTTTTCTTTTAAAGGTGTCAACATTGGTTCGCACAATGGGAACTGCTCGGATTTCTTTGGAGCCATAGACTTATGAATACCCAATTAATTATGTTGGTCACACGCTCTTCTACACTTTTTCCCTTTTCACGGTCGTTAGTGACGCCGCAGCTATAAAGTTAAAGAAAAGGTTAAAAAACGTAGACAAAATGTACCAATTGAGCAGAAGATAAGATGACTTTATGGAGAAGAGATATTTATAAGATACACCATCTGCCCGATTAAAGATACGTTGTATTTTTCATTAAGGCCTTGTAATTATTTACCACCATCTTATTTCCACTTAAATTTTTTGTTTAATTTTTGTGGGGTTTCTCCTACTAACATCAATCATGTGTGTTTATTTTTTCGGTTAAACCATTTGCATTTGAAGTAGACCAGGCCAAAAGAGTTCGGTTCGGTTTTTGTTTTGGGGAAACCACACCATGATTCACCCAAAAAGCCACACAGTACTCGATGGAGTGGATTGCATTGGCAAAAGGAAAACAAGCTAAGGTTGCGCAAATATTAAATATATATTTTGGTCTGCGGGAATACCTGAGTTTTGAGCCACTATGTGGGCGAGTGTTCAATGCAAATTAGTTTCGGGGGTTCAATGGGTTTGCTGGTCAAGGCAACTTTGTTTAAATATATTTTAATTTATAAAAGTACATCCATAGATAAGAATTATCAGAGTAAGAGAGCCTTACTCTGACTGAGAGAGAGAGAGAGCTAAAGTTAAAGTTTGAAGAAAGTAAAAATCCAGCTGACAACCTCACAGTTCCCCCTCTGTTACCTGCGATCTTCCCACAAACAAAAGCCGAAACGAAAACGAAACGAAATGCTCCAGCAGCGGCAATAACAACACGTTGGAGTTAAGGCCAAAAGCTGGCTGAAAACGACGCCACAAAATGTTGACTGAGTGTCTTCGGCTTTGCGTTTTGTCTTCTGCATTTTCAGTTTCAATTTCAGTCGAACTCGGGCAGCAACGGCACACGGAAGCAGGCCGCTTCACTACGCTTCCAAAATAATAAAAAATAAATAAAAGTAAAAAAAACCCTATATAGAGCAGAAATCATAAAATTTACTGGTGATTTAATTCGAGCAACAAGGCTTAAAAGTGAAATTTTTTGCATCATTTCGCAATCGGAGCATCGGGAAATAAAAATAAATATTACAAAATTCAATTAAAGCTATTAAACTGGCAACAAGTTAACACCAAGGCTAAAGTCATACCAATATATTGAAACCGAGAAAAAAATAAAGAAATAAAATAACAAAAATACAACACTTTTTAACACTTTCATTTTCGTTCAGAGTCGTCGCTTTTCGTTGGGTTCGTTTGTTCGTCATCGCATCGCGCCGTTCGTTGAGTGTGTTAAATAATAGTAAACAAAAAAAGTGAACGAAACGAAACTACTTAAATATTGTCGGCAAATGTTAAGCGTCTTTTTTGTTTAAACCAAAAACGGAAACTGCATTTTGAGGCATTTTGAAGTTCGTCAAAATGCAGGCAACGCCATTTCTGCTCTGCCTGGGTTGGTATTCAGTATAAATAAATAAATATACAAAACCCAAAAATTAACGCATAATTAACCTAGTTTTTTGGGCCTTCCAAAATCGATTTTAAATACATATGTTGTAATAGTCATTTATGTGCTGCTTATGGTTAATTTGTGCTAATGTGCTGCGCAAAAAAAAAACGAAACTATATAAATAAAAATAAAGCGAGGGAAAACAAAAGACTTAGGCAACGAACTCGAATGCAACCGCTGTTTGGGAGTCTTTCTTCGAATCATTATTCGTGCAACTGCGCGATGACTGCTTGCAACTTTCGTTTGCTGCCAATATAAAGCTTCCGCTCGGTGACGTCAGAGCCAAAAAGAAAACCAGCTGGCATGCAAATCACACAAATAAAACACGGCTAACACCAAGGCCAATCGGAGATCTCCCCGCGTCCCAAGTACACTTTCGTACGTGTTTCTTGGTATTATAACAGCGCCAGGCTTTACCATCTACTATTATGCAACTAAAAACACTAAAAATAAAAGCTAAGAAAAAACTTGTCAACGCCGACTGAATGTTGGTGCCAAGAAATAAAAAAAAACTCCACTCCCGGCGGGTTTTTTGCTGATGCCGCCTGACCATGAAGTGTTCAATTTTAATGTTATCTCCGCGGATTCGGAAGTCAGCTGCCAGTTTCACTGCCTCTACTTACCCCCCTAACTGGGGGGATTAGTAGTTGGTACTTTTCCAGCCTTTCTTTGATTATATTTTCACTTTCGTTGACCGAACAATTACTTGGAAAATCACTTGGCAGGAGCTTATGAAACTCTTTGCTCTTAATTGGATTACAGATGGAGTTAATAACAAAGATTGCTGTTACTTTAAGGAATATTACAGTTTATTGTTGAATTTCTGAATGATTTCATTTGTAAAATATATTATATTTATGTGAGGTTTTAACTATTACACTTTCCTTTCGAGCTTAGAGCACTCTTTCTTTATTTTACTGCAAAGCCAAGATGTCTGGAGAAGTGCTTTATGTTTATAAATGGTTTTTATAGTAATAAAAAAGTTTTCTCTGCCTGGAAATGTTTTAAAACCTTACCTTAAAATGTCTAGTTTAGATAAAAGTAAGCACTTAATGTGGTTTTGGCTTACCAACTTTTATTTCTTCTAGAAGTTGTTAACCATTTAAATGGTTTATAGCCGCAAGACAACTTTTATGAGCGCACCTTAATGTTCGACTTGACGGTACTTTATATTATTATAAATATTATCCAAAAACTAGAACGAAAACAGATATATTTTTCTACTTTAATTGTGCTCTTAAGCCTTTAAAAATATTTCATAAAAACAAGTGCTAAATCATTTTCAAATTAATTTTCCCTTTTTTGCTTTACGTTTCAACGAAATGTGTGACACTTTTTTTGGGTCAAAATGCAAAAGAGTCCAAAACAAATGAACAATGAACCGAAAGGAGAGCATTCGTATATGTGGCGAATGTGCTTAGTCTGTTTAGGGGCCCCTTTGGGGCATTCACTTTTTCCCAAGAAATCATTTCTATATAAGCCCTATAATTGGCCAGCATTTCATTGTGCTTTTTTTTTGAGGCGAGCAGACAAGCCAGAGCGGCGGCTGAAACACAAAATAAAGCATTGCCATTTGGTATGGGCAATTTTATTCCAAGTGAAAGTGGCAAAGTTGCAGTGCACACCTCGAAAAATGTTAATGAGGCAGCTTGGGCTTGGGGATCTTGGCTTAAAAGGAAAAACAAAATAAGAAAGAGGCAATATTAAACCGTAACTGTAGCAGCTTAACCCAAATCACTGCCAGATAATCAATATTGTTATCTTACCAAGCAGCCAGGTGAAATCTTTATTGTTTTGCCGACCTTGAGAGGTGCTTCATTATCCACTTATATAAAGAATATCCAGCGAGGAAGTTCCTCCTTTTTGATGGTATCTTTCCCTTAGGAAAAATGTCGAGTCATTAAGCAAACCACGAGGAGGCGAACCCATAATAAATATCATAAAAAACCAAAAGCAAACCAAGCCAAACGGACTCTGATTATGTCACGGCAGCCAAGCAAAGTAAACACACTGCTAAATAAACATTAAGCGCTTCAGTTGAACGACAAAACAGAAAAAAGGGGTTAAGACATGGGTGTACACGGGGGGAGAGGAGGGGAGTGGTGTGACGGGGGGAGCACTGGAGTCATAACCGGCGACATACTTTCCACATTTAAAGGGACAACGGGGCGGATGCGTAATGCCAATTTGTGACATTATTCAACAGACGGCAAAGCGACGGCAACGATTTAGCATAGCGGCCATTGTTCGATTTGAAGTGAGTTAGGTCAGTTAGGATCCAGTGGATATCAAGTGCTTCCTGGTTTTAAACAGTGCGTTTCATAACTTATAAGTGAACACCAATTACTAAAGTAATTATAAATTAAATGTTTATGGCGTATTAATTCACGAAGCAAGGGAATGCCAGGCAGCACTAATTTATTTGTGTTTTGTTAAATAAATAAATCTTGATTGCTCTAGAAAATATTAAAGACTCATTGGGTTTTCTGCTGTTTGATAATGCTTCTTTATGAAACAAGTACTTTCATATTATTATGTCTTTGATTATAGGACACATATGAAGAAATATTAGGCATCCAAGTATATGTATAAGCTTATAATCAATACCAAGCAGTACTAATTTATTTTGTGTTTAATTAGGGGAGAAATACTTGGGAGTCATTGGGTTTTTTGTTGTTCGATAATGCTTTTTCACAAACATTCCAAGATAATTATTAGATATCTTTTATTAAATTTTAGTAGTCCCAGTATGAGTAATTGTTGAAAATCAATAGTTATTGCTTATATGTACGTTATCAGGAAACATCAACTATGTATTAAGCCTTCTTATCAAGCAAATATAACAATTCAATACATATAGTTTTCTTTTTGTATGCATATACTATATTTTATAAGTACATATATAGTATATATATATGAGATATTTTGCATATATGTATATAAGATAACATGAATTAAATTGGATTGATATTAAAGATACAGCACTGGGGAAGCCTATAATAAATAATATTTGTTTTGTATTTTATTTGACAAGTTCTCCCAAAGCGCTATTTGTAACTAGCTAATTAATTTTCAGATAATACACAATATAAAGAGATTTAATTATTTCCAACTATTTACAACTAACTTAAACAAATGTTAAATAAAATATAGACCAGATATTTACTGTAAAAAAAAAAGTTTAAATTTAATTTAACTAATTTTTTATAATTTAATAACCTGTTCCCTCTTTCAGTACTCTCCGCTGGAACATTACTCCTCACCAGAGCACAATCACAAGATGATGTCCTTGATGAGGAGCAGCCTCTTCACTTGACCAACGACGGTAAGTGCCACCAGGATGCGTATAGCTGCCACGGACATTCACAACTTTAACTCTTAAGGCAGCGTCTTTCTTTCAGCCGCACCTTCATGACCGACGCCTTGGACGTCAGCTAAGTGAAGATTTGGGACTGAGTTCGGCCAGCACGGGGAGTGGTTCCTCCTTCGCCAGCAGCCAGTCCAGCTCTGCCTACGATGATGAGGATGATGAAGAAGACGATGATATCGAGGGCTCCAGCGAGTACTATGACAGCGATGAGGAGCAAACCGAGGGTAGCAATGAGTCACTGCCACGACAGCTCTCCCAGTCCACCTTCAAACGCATCTCGGAGACCCTGGGAGCACTAAACCATGTGGGTCACATGCTGGTGGACATAACACGCGGTGGACAGGATCAGTCCAAGACGGAGGATGTTAACAAGAGTGAGGACAAAACTGATAGCTCCTCCAGCTCTACATTGAGTGTATCCAGCACCACGGAGGTGGTTCCATCCTCCACATCCTCACCTCTTGGAAAGTCTGAAACCCTTCCCGGAGTCTCTGGGAAACTACTGGATACTCTGCCCATTACACTATCCGCCAATAGTTTGTTGCCAGCTGGCAAGCCAGCTAACTTGAGCGTTATCCAGGTGGCCACCAAGAGATTGGATGATCATTCGCCCATGTTTGTGGAAAACAAAGAACTTAAGCTAAAGAAAAAGAAAAAGAAGAATAAAAATAAGCAGAAGGTAAAGAAACCCAATGAGGAGTTGGTCCAAGGAGCACAGCAATCCCAGCAGAAAATCAAGATTCCCACAACACCTCGAACCACAACCAGCACCACCACAAGCACCACTCTAAGACCCCTGGATCAGTTGGCGGTGGCTAGTGATGAGGCGGGAACCGCCAAGGATGTGGAGAACTACTGCAAGACGCCGAGTGGAAGGCCAGGACGCTGTGAGGATCTTAGCAGCTGTCCAGCCCTGCTGCTGAACCTAAGCAGCTTGAGGGAATCGCTGTGCTTCAAGAGTCTCTTTGTTCCTGGAGTATGCTGTCCTTTGTCCTCAACCGCTGCATCATCTGAGAGTTCTACCGTATTGACCACTCAAAGGCCACTGAAGTTGACCACAAGACCACCTCCAATTACAACGACTACAAAGGCCTCTCAGTCCACTAAAAGGACAACACTGCGACCCACAACCAGACCCACCTCGGGTCTAGTGCTCATTCCCCAGAAGAAGCCACCAACGACAACGACGACCACGACGACAGAGGTGCCGCTGGAGCCGGAGGGTCTGGATGAGATTGGAAACAATATTGTGGATCCCGATGAGTGTGGTCAGCAGGAGTATTCCACGGGTCGAATTGTGGGCGGAGTGGAGGCACCCAATGGCCAGTGGCCTTGGATGGCTGCCATTTTCTTACACGGACCAAAGCGTACAGAATTCTGGTGTGGCGGCTCCCTGATTGGCACCAAGTATATCCTCACAGCTGCTCATTGCACCCGCGATTCTCGCCAGAAACCGTGAGTTTAAAGATAATAGAAAGCTCCTCTCAAAGGATATTAACTTCCTCTTTATTATAGATTCGCTGCTCGACAGTTTACAGTGCGACTGGGTGACATTGATCTGTCCACGGATGCGGAACCCTCAGATCCCGTGACCTTTGCCGTTAAGGAAGTGCGCACTCATGAACGGTAAGTTATCTATAATTAAACCGTTTGAAAATATTTATATAAATTCCAAAAATTTCTTTTCCAGTTTCTCCCGAATTGGCTTTTACAACGACATTGCCATCTTGGTGCTGGACAAGCCGGTGAGGAAATCCAAATATGTGATTCCTGTGTGCCTGCCAAAGGGTCTCCGTATGCCGCCCAAGGAGCGTCTGCCAGGACGCAGAGCCACCGTTGTGGGCTGGGGCACCACTTACTATGGTGGCAAGGAGTCCACCAGCCAGAGGCAGGCGGAGCTGCCCATCTGGCGGAATGAGGACTGTGATCGCAGCTACTTCCAGCCCATCAATGAGAACTTTATCTGTGCAGGATATTCGGATGGCGGAGTGGATGCCTGCCAGGTTAGTCAAAGCTATTTATCCTTAATAAAAAAAGGTATTAATTTTATATATTACTTTAAAAGGGCGACTCTGGTGGTCCCCTGATGATGCGTTATGACTCCCACTGGGTCCAACTGGGAGTGGTTTCCTTTGGCAACAAGTGTGGTGAGCCAGGATATCCAGGTAGGTTACTTAAAGACATATCCTTGGATTTTACTATACCATTATCTCCTTAAAGGTGTCTATACTCGCGTCACTGAATATCTGGACTGGATACGGGATCATACGAGGGATTGATCTTAAAGCAGATCCCAACCTATCCACCTTAGCCGTAACTGTAGCCTAAAATTTAGGTAACACTAGTCTATGTACTCTTAATGTCCCTACTTCTCCCCTCCTCTTCCTGTTCTATGTATGTGCAGTGTCTTATTTATTAACCGCAGCCCATTGCTATAATGAATAGCATTTGTTGACTAAATTATAAAATATTTAAAGATTATAAATAAAGTGTGTGAAGAAAAGATCTATGATTGTTTAGAAGTTTATTAAAAGAAATATATTCGAATTAGTAAATATCAATTGTTAATTGTAATCAAGATCAAGATGGTAACTTGATTAATCTATTAGATTTTATAGGTTCTTTATGCATATATTTAATATGCCTCCTATGAAAATTTCAGACCGACTTGACTAAATCGATTCGCCTGGTGATGCTTATACATACATACATATAAAATTTATATTTTTTTATGTACTTTAATTGCTTTTTAGCTGCTTTCTATTGCCTGTTCTGTTGCCATTAAGTTGTATTAACTTGTTACCAAATGAGTATAGTATATAACAACAAAGTTTTATTATAGTTTGTAAAGTTTTTTATATATTTTACAGCTAGTTACATGGCTTTATTTATATAGTTTGCTGTGGAGTGGGATTGTATAGATAGTGATGTAACCCAAACAGAACTTAATGAAACGTAACTAATTGATTGTGATTGGTGATTCACAACATTAGAAAAAAATGGGAAATGGGAGTTACATTACCCTCCAAGCCATCACCATATCTATCTACAAATATCTTATATTACTTACAATTTCCGGTAGCACACCGTAATTACAGTTCGAAATCAAACAAAATAGGTTATATTAGCTAAATATATAGTAATTCTCATGCTTACAAGCTGATTAACTATACTACTTGACATTCCCGAAATTATCAATGGTGATGCGACTTGCTGATAAGTTCATTCATCCTACTAACTATTGTTTTTTTTTATTACTTGCCGGGAAATACTTGGTAAACAAACGTGAGCAATTGCATAAAGTTGTCTTTTTTTCGCCGGTTCTCTCTCTTTCTCATGCTCTTTAAAAAAAGTCTATATATAATAAGCACTCAGTTGGCATTAAGCTTTCACAGCTGACGGACGCGAAAAGGTTTCCCTCCAACCGGCAAAGTTCGCGTATTATTAATAATTCATCAATTCATCAGTTCAATGTGTTTCGTCAAGTACTTAATTTACCATCTGTACTTATTGTGATGATTTACTATAATTATAAATCATAATATTGTTCAAAGTGTGCCGATAATCTTCCAACATTGTTGTTGTGCGTGGGACTTCAAAAGCTTTGTGTGTTTTGTTTATGCAAAGCTTTCGTTTGGCTAAACGCGTGGTAAGTACTATACCAAAAAAGTAAGAGAAAAAAGCTTATTTTTAAGGGAGAATATGCTATGCATATTGGGGAGAGATGTCAAAAAGGTCATGGAGGTATTAAGTTGGCACTGAAAAAAGTTGACTCACTGGGAATTGGATAATTATGTCATTTGGGTTACCTAATATATTATATTAATACGATATATTATTTACATCAAATCTTATTCCTCTTTTATGTTCTTAAGTGTAAAGGCTCAAGCTTTAAGCTTTAACATAGTTACTTATGTTATGTTAAGCTGAAATGTAAAAGCTTTATGCTTCTGTTATTTATGCGATGTAAGCATTTACAAGCATTTTGTGACAGCTTTCAGGGCGGTTTTAAAAACAATATTAAAATAAATTAAATCGTCTGAAGTACAGATTTAGTTTTATGTGCTATTTATGAAAAAATTATAAACGAACTATAATTTTAAATTATATTTTTTTAAAAATAATATTAAACTATATCTGTACTTCGAATTTGTATTTGTATTTATATACGATAAAGCTGGTGATGTAAGATCTTCTCATCATTTACAATTATTCATCGCTTTGTTGAAAAATTTATCATATAACCGGAATTGCTTTGTTTATACATAATTGGCTTAAATTAATTTGCCGAAATCAAAACTGCAAAACACCTATAAAACTTAATTATAGGTTTGTTAAAATGAATTTTACTCTTAAAATCCGTTCAACGAATTAACGTTTATAATAATTTCATAATTTTTCGTAATGGGATAAATTGAACCTTAACCTTCCTCACTTCAATTGAATGCAAATTTGCATGTTTTCAATTTTATAAAATAAAATAAATATTTACAAAAAAGATTCAGATTGTTCCCGCCCGGGTTCGAACCGGGGACCTTGTGCGTGTGAAGCACACGTGATAACCGCTACACTACGGAAACGCTTGGAGATCAGTCGGATTAAAAACTATTAAGAGCGAAACAGCTGTTTTCGCATACACTATTTCTATTTATATTCTTTTATGATTATTTAAAAGCTTTGCTAATCTTTAATTCAAGTAATGCTGAGGAAAATTATGGTGGCTGTTTTTTTTGTTTACAACATTAATAGTTAAAATATAGATTTCTGGGAACAATTAACACTTTTAAATTATTATTATTGTTAGTGTAAACTCTTAGGCCAGGAATTCTGCCTTCATCACCTATTTTTTAATTCTAAACAATCTACTCTTTCATTTCTATATATAGTTATCTTTTTATTTTTTTATAATAATATTTATTTTTTATTTATTTTTATAATAAAGTCAACTTGATTTTAAAAATAGATCTGAAATATAAAAACTGTCCGTAAAACTTTCCTTGTTTTTACAAATTACTCTTCGGATAAGATTATGTATTTTACTGCTTATCTGTTTTGCGTTATATTTAAATACTAACTGTAGTCTTAAAAAACAAAAATATGGAAACGAAAATTCCCAAATGGAAAATAATTATTTCTGGGTCTTAAGAATTTATTTCTGAGGGTATAGACATAAACTAATATTTGTTAAATTTAAATATTAGTGAATACATAACAAAATGTAGAAAAAGTAATTTGTGGGCCTTACAAAATTATTTCTAACTGAATATGCATAAAAAAATATTTGATAAATTTAAATATTAGTAGAAGTACTATTTATATAGGAAATATCGAAATATCGCCCGAAATAATAAGTAATTTTACAATGCAACAAGTTTTTAGCATCAAGTATGGCTTAACAAGAGATAAAAAATATAGATATATGTTTCGAAGAAACAGTATTATTTTCTTTCATACTATCATATTAATATAAAGACAAAAGTTATAAAATATTAAATTTTAAATATAAAAAATACAAAAAAGGATCTCAATTATGTTCCCGCCCGGGTTCGAACCGGGGACCTTGTGCGTGTGAAGCACACGTGATAACCGCTACACTACGGAAACAACTGAAATCAGCTAGTTCCAATGGTGGTCATATCCCGAAGATCATGGTTAAATACCATTCCATACCCATTATTGCTTGGCAGTAACAACAAATCCAGAGGCAGCCTAAGATTGCCCCGAACAAAATCCATTTCTCTGCCTTGTCATGCCGCTCTTAATTAGCCCTTACTTGTCCGCTCCACACACAATTGGCCAAGAGTATGGTGTGGTGAGGAGAGGTGCGGGGGGCGAGAGAAAGACATTCCCGACATGCCTGAAAGACGCTGACCAGATTACCAACCAATGCTCCCTCTCTCTCTGGGGAGGAGGAGGAGGAGCTAGGGATGCTGCGCTAGCCCACCTTTAAATAAATTCGAGCACGCTGATCCTTGATTAAAATTCCTATTGTCTTGTACGCTTTCGGCCGGGGCAAGAAACGCCGCCCCTTTCATTGCTCCGCTTTTGTGCGGCACCGTGAACGTAATTAATATGCAGGCCAGAACGGACTCTAACTGCTCTCTGGCACTCGTTATAATTACGCATTTAAATTGGCACAAAGGTTGAGGCCAGACACGAACACTGAGCCGAATAAGGATATCTTTAACTTTGGGTAATGGATTATGTATTTGAAGCTATTTTAATATAACAATATTTTAAATGGGAAACAGTTTAAAAGGATAAGAACTAGATAAATATTTCAACTAATTTCCATAGCAATAATTAATGACAAATAGAAAGGCTTAAAAATAATATCTAATCTCTTTATATTCCATTTATGAACTAGAAACTCTTTTCCGGCTCTCAAAAATTTATTTTTTTTAATGTTTTTTAGCCACTTTAAAACTTAGTTTATAGAATTATTCAGTTCTTTTTATTGGGTTTAAATATTTTAAACTTACTTTTAACATATTTTTAGTTATTAACAAACAAATTTCCACTCACAGTGCAATCATCAAGTCCTTCCGGATTCTCTAAAACTATACTTACCATTCCTAATATTTTTAAGCATTTTTTACATATGTTTATCAAATTCTTAATGTTTTGTTATTAAATTTTCATATTTTAAACTTATTTTTTACTTAATTTTATAATTCTATTAAAAAACAAATTTCCATTCACAGTGCAATTAAATAATCCTTTAAGATTCTCAAAAACTCCTTTTACTATTTCTTAATATTTTTAAGCACTTTTTACATTAATTTATAAAATTCTTATAATTTTTTTTAATAAATTGTAATATTTCAAACTAACTTTTAACAAATATTTAGTTATTAACAAACTAATTTCAACTCACAGTGCAATTAAATCCAAGAGTAACGCCAAGAGCTCACAAGGAAGCTCCTTCGTGTGTGAGTGTGCTGGGGTGGATATATGTATATATATACGTATATGTGTGTGTGGCCCCATAAATTTGGGTCAATGGGAAAAACGTCAGAATTGAGTAATTACAACATAATTTTCAATTTTGCAGTTTACGTTGTAAATTAATTTGCGGTCGACATTGGCGTAGCAGCCTCAGATCAAGCTGTTCCATTCCAACCGCCTTTCACCCCCTTTTCATCGCCGGGTTAACTTGGGTGGGGTTTTGATCTCTGTGTGCTGTGTGCTCTGAGCTCTTTGGGGTACTGAGTTTTGGGTTCAGAAGGGGATTGCACAACAATTAAAGCAACAATTACTGGACAGCTGGACAGCTGGAAAGCCATTGGATTTGGCGTTGTGTATTTGCGACGAGCTTTATACGGTAAATGTATATTGTTGTTCCGCCATTCTCGGTTGGGGGGTCATCCGTTTGTTGTGCATAATTAATTGTCCCCCCTTTAATATAAACGTATTGATACCCAGTAGGTGAAGAGGTTAATTGGACTGGAATATTTGCAAGCCAAGAGTAGCCTTTCCCTTGAAATTCCATTTCAATTGGTTCAAGTTATTTTGCAAGCCTTTAGCTATTTGCAAAGTAAAATAGACTTCCTTATAGCACATGTTTTCGAATTTATTTTGAATTATCTCAAATTTAACTTGATTAAATTTATATATTTTTTTGTATAATTAGGTATTTTATTATACTGTATAATACCTTTTGCGTCATACCTTTAAAATTCAATTGGTTACTAATTGGAAAATACAATTTATTCCACACCGGAAACGAATCTAATGCTTTTGTCCTCTCCACAAATAAATTATATACTATACAAAAATAAATAAATTAGCCTGGGTTTCACAACAATTAAGTTAATATGGTAATTTAGGGGTGGCCAGGAAATACGTTGACGTAGTAGAAATTTGTATTAGTAAAAATATATAACTAAGTAACTAAGTAGGAAATAAAACCGCAAACATTTTATGTTGTATTTTATAAAAATAGTCGTGTATAGTAAAAATATATTATTAAACCCTAAAAGATGATAGTTTAAGCCTAAAAACTAAGCTATGTGCTTTATTTATCACGAGGTACAGATAAGTTTTTCGTATTTGAAGCCAAGCCTTTGAAAGTCTTAGAAACAAAGAATTGTTTTAAGTATTTAAGTTCCTAAATAATTCTATATATTAAGAATTTATTATTCTGTTAATTCCGCTAACTTAATTTCTACAATAACACTTTGAAAAGGGCTTCATAATTTATTAAATTTAATTTCAAAAACCCAAAATGAAAAACAAATGAGTTTAGTGAAAACCACTGCAGTGCAAATTGACAGAAAATTCAATTTTCAATTAAATTTCAGTACGTGACAGATGGACATTCGCTCCAGTAATGGAGCCGCTCTTTATTTTATTCCCATTTTTTCCCCTCCATCTCTCTGCCATTCCCTTTGCCACTGGGTATCAATGTATTTTTAAAAGTGACAAAATAGTTTTCTCATCACCATCATCAGCAGACCCCTTGGGGACACTGACTGTGTTGTGTTTTTCTTTCTGTACAAAACTGTTTACGATTTTACAGCTGAATGGATTTTAATTGGAAGCACCAAAAGACACGCTAGTGTCAATGACAGAAGGAGAGAGAGAGAGGAGGAGGAGGAGCATGTAAGGGAGGTGTTATCCTGGCAGGATTTCTCCGAGAAGAAAGGAGTGGAAAGGACATGGGCAGCAGCAGCTGTGACAGGACTTTGGATCATGGGGAGGGTTTCTGTTGCCGCCCAACAAAGATGCAATAAAAAATTGACCCGAAAATGTGTAACAAATGTTGTGACATATTTTCGCAACGTTTTCTCACAGCTCCTACCAACGCTGCTGCCAATGATCCTGAAAAGCGCAAACGAAAAGAGTCTGAAAGGATGCTCGGAATGGGTTTTTCCCCCCGGGGGGTGGGCGGGTGCAAAATCGGTTTCGGGCAACATTTGTTTTGGCCCACACATATAAACGGTACGGAAAAGTGGGCAAAAATGAATATATGAAAAGGGGAGTCACTGCCAGAGCGGGGTGAAAATCTGTAACTGTAAATGTAACTGCAGCATGGCATGAACTTAATCTGCTGCCGATTGTTTTTCTTTTTTGCTTTTCCCCAAAAAAGAGGGGCAGCGGGCAGATTTGTTGCTCAATTTGTAGCCAGGGTGGGGGAGCTCTACTTTGAGCAACCCAAATACGGCAGCATTTTCAATATTGCGGCAACAATTTTCATGGATTTTTCGCCTTCTTTGTGTTTTTTATTTTTTTTTGTTTGTATTTGGCAACTTGGTAATAATGAAACCCGCTATTGGGGTCCAGGCTGCGGGAAGGGGTGTGTTCATTTAATTGAAAACGAGGCGTGGCCGTGACTGGGGGGAAGCACCCGCCGCACTTAAAGCGAAATTGAGAGCAGATGGAACGGCAAGCGAAAAAACTTACAATAATTGCCCACAACAGTTTGAAATTGAACGAGAAGCCACTCAAAATGGACTGAAGTCCGGAGCAGTTCCGGTTAACTGAGATGATTACCATCGGGCGGTAGATAAAGTTTCTGCGGCCACTTAATGGGTTATTTATAGAGCGTTTTCCCACTGCCAAAGTCTGAGTGTTGAAATTAATTAAATTATACAATCAAAATCTTCTTCATTGCAATGAGGAATGCTTTCTATTAAGAAGGGTAAATGAGAGAAAATAAGAAAAGGTGGCTTATTATGTAGTAAAGTATTTTTATTGAGCGTGGTAAAGGAGAGGTAGGAAAAGGTGGCTTATTATGTACTACAATATTATTATTAAGAAGGGAAAGGGAGATAAGGAAAAAAGATGTATTATTAATTATATAGTTCAGCGTGTTCAACCCTTTCAATACCCTTGCAAGGGTATTATAATTTAAGTCAGAAGCATCTCATGATGTGAAATAGTCATTTTCGAACCATAAATCATATATATATTCTTGATCAGATTCAACAGCAAAGCCAATCTAACCAACTCTGGCAAAAAATTACCAAATTTTTAACATTTTATAAGGGGTTACATTCATAAAATTGACAAAAGTTTGCCAAATTTTCAGTTTTTATTTCTCCATTTTGAATTAAGTATCAAGATTTATTGACCTAATGATTAATTAACCTAACTGAAACTAACATAGAAAAACTTCACGAATTAAAAAATTATTGTTTTGGCTTAGTTTTCCAAACATTGATTTTTGACCAATTTGTCCTATATAAATTTTGAAAAGTATCGTTCCAAATAATACTTATACTATTAAAGCTTAGTAATGTTCCATTTCCGATACGATTCTATTATTCAATTAAAAGGTATATAGGCTTCGGCTTACAAAGATAATTTTATTTCTTGTGCTTTGGCTTTACTACATTTTATTATTTAAATATTATGTTTTACAAATATTTCTTTGAAGGTAAAAATCAGCAAAATTAAAGATTAACTATTAACTTAAAATCACATGTTTAAAGGTAGAAAATCATTTAAAATAAAGTTATACAGTTATTAACTGTATATAACTTCGCTTTTTTAAGTCCCCAGAAATGATTTCAAGAACTATGTTCAATATATTTTTACTGATAGAAAAGCTGGAAAGTAGAAGCATGGGTCTTAAAACCTTGGGGATACGAATAATAATACGAATTTTCCAAGGTTAAAAAAAAAATACAAGCAATCTCATTGGATTAATGTCATCTCAAATTTCAACATCTATTGAGATTTCCTGAACATTTCCGATTAATTCACTTCCCCTCACCGATTTCCTTTGACCCCTTTCGAGTTCATCAATAGAACGTGATATCCATTTGATTGCCATTCGTAAACCGATTCACACAACAATGAACGAAGGAAATATCTCAAATTTTCAAAAGACAAATATGCGCCACAAATCACATTTCCATGAATATATATACTAAATATGTGTCGGGGATGGCGATGTGCTTTGTGTCCTGGCTGCGGACATGTGTGCTGTATTATTTATATCAATTTGAATGATATACAAATTGGTATTGCAAACAGCTCGTGACTATAAACAGAGAGTGTAACCTGATACATTGCTTGTTGCAGTCGCTCGCCAATTTCTTCTACTATGCAACACAGACGACGAAAGTGAGAGAGAGTTTTTGTGTTGGTTTGGACGTCATGGCGACCTTTTCTTTTGGAGCCTCGCCTTGTTCGCCATGTTATCTTTGTGTATGGACAAACACTGGCATATACACACACATCACACACACACAACACACAGACCCCACTGACACTGACAAAAGCAAGGACACAAGGCCATTGGGAGGTGGAAAAGGCAAACAGGAGACGCCCCTTCCATGTAAGTAAGCGGGCAAACAGAGCGATACCCTGCAGCTCAGATCCTTTGAGCAGGACGCATTTCGCACACTGACCCACCGTCCACTGACCACCGCCCACATCGTCCACCTGCCTGGCTTTCCCCGCTGCATTATATCGAGGAAAACCGGGGAGGGGGTTCCCGGGAACTACCATCTCTTTTTCGCCTCTCGACAAAAACCAATAAGTCAAATGACCGAAAAGGCTTAACAGACCATGAAAAACGTAAGAAAGGTAAGCCAAAAGAGGGTGGGGAGGAGGGACGGGGGGTTTATTTGGCGAAAAAAAGAGCCAACAACAATAAGCGGAAAATCAGGATAATGTAACAAAAAAGAATGTTGCCAGGAAATCGATGGGAAAAAATGAATAAAGAACGGGCGAATTAAAAACGATAAATAAACAATGATGATGCCTGAACGTCCGGGCTCGGAAGCTCGCTTTGGGTCTTTGAGTACGTTTTTACAATGTTTTTTGGGCGATGGTTTTCCACATATATCGGAATTCAAATATTTAGTTACATTTAAGAGAGATTTGAAAGGAATTCACAAGATAATTTAAAGTTTTAAGGGAACTTTTAAATACAGGGAAAAAACAAGGAGAGTGCTACAAAGCTATATACATAGATTCAAAAATTTAGTCATATTAAAACGAAATCTTAAGGGAATTTACAATATTTTAAAATGTTAACGGAACTTTTAAGTACAATATTAAAGGGTAAAATAATGAAATTGTTACAAAGAAATTAACATTGATTATTACTTTTAAACGTTTAGGAATTTACAATCTATTATAGCGCTAAGCAATTTTTTAAATACAAGATTGAAGGAAGAATCAAAGAAATTTTTACGAAAAACATTCATAGATTATTAGTCTCAGAATATAAAGTCAAATTTAAGGATTTTAAATAAATTAATAATACTTTTTGTTAAAGACACTTTTAAGTACAAGATTTAATAGAAACCAAATAAATTAGTGCAAAAAACATTCATAGGTTATAAGTTTAAACTTTTAAAATATTTTTAATACCTAATACTTGCACAATTTGTAACATATATAATTTATTAGTGTTTTGAAATGCTCAGTTTTTATTTTTTTTTATTTTAATTAAAGAAATTTCTTTAAGATATTAAAAAAATGGTATGTTAATTGAAGCATCAAGGCAAAAGTAGTTTCTATTTCAGAAATTGATATTAATTACTAAAATTACTAAGAACTAAAATATGTTTTCTCTAAATTTAACAAATACATGCCAACATTCCCCGCTATTTAAAGAATAAATGTTACTTTAAATATAAAAAACCAATTATAAAATATACTACTTCCAATGCAGTTTAGGTTTTGTATTTTTATACCCTTGCAGGGTATTATAATTTCAGTCAGAAGTTTGCAACGCAGTGAAGGAGGCACCTCCGACCATATAAAGTATATATATTCTTGATCAGGATCAACAGCCGAGTCGATCTAGCCATGTCCGTCTGTCCGTCTGTCCGTCTGTCCGTCTGTCCGTCTGTCCGTCTGTCCGTCTGTCCGTCTGTCCGTCTGTCCGTTTCTACGCAAACTAGTCTCTCAGTTTTGAAGCTATCTGAATGAAACTTTGAAGTTAGCCTTCTATATACTCTCACTCGTATATATGTCGGAACGGGCCGGATCGGACGACTATATCATATAGCTGCCATAGGAATGATCGGAAAATTTTTACAAAAAAAATTTTAACTTTTTCAGTTTTCAATAGAATTGGATCAAATTTGAGATATAGCCATTTCATATTATTCTACAATTTTGTATACAATTTTATGAAAATCGGACTTCTATATCATATAGCTCCCATAGGAACGATCGAGAAATTAATAAAATTAAAAATTATAACTTTTTCAGTTTTCAACAGATTTTCATCAAATTTGAGGTGTAGCCATTTTATATAAGTCTTAAATTTTGTGTCAAATTTCATGAAAATCGGACGACTATATCATATAGGTGCCATACAAACTATTGTTTGATGTAGAAGAAAAATGGAAATCTGTGAATATATAATTTATATGGTATGGATTCCTAGTCATAGAATTTCTATATGCAAGGGTATATAAACTTCGGCGTGCCGAAGTTAGCTTCCTTTCTTGTTAAACTTAGTTTCTCTTAAATTTAGAACATGTTCGTGTTAAATAATAAGTTACACTTCAAGTTTATTGCATTAAACACTTGAATTAAACCGTAAACTACAACTTTTCCCACTAGCAAAGCTTTATTACTGAAAGGAATTTCCTCAACATTCTTGTCCAATTTTTATGTGCTACAATATTTTATGAAATTCTTTGCACAGAATAGAAAACCATTACAGAGCTCACTTGATTCCTGTATTACCTTTGACTATTGCAGATTGCATTGAAAAGCTCTTAGACTCTTAAACCAAAAACAAATCTCATTGTTGACTGTTTGCTGCCGTGATTGCCGCATAAGAGTCGAGATCTACGAGGATGCTGGGGAAAGGAATGAACTGGGGGCTTGGTGTGGGTCCTGGTGTGGGTGTGGGTGTGGGTTTGGGTCCATGGGTCAGAGGAAACTGAAGGAAATAGAGGCAGCCGGCGATGTCCCATTTGTGCCAAGTGTGTGACAATAAAATGTTTACCGATAGCAATACCAGCAGCAGCAGTAGGAGCAGGAGCAGGAAAAAGAAGCCCGCCTAGGAACAAACTGGCAAAGCAATTGAATGTGGCACAAAGTGCTCTAGTGGATGGGTGGTGGATTGGCCAGGGATTGGAATTTTCGTGCTGGGTTAGGGATTGAGATTTGGGAATGGGAATGGGAATGGGTTGGGCCCGGTGCCATCTATTAGAAAAGGTTGCCAGGCAAAAAGGCGAGCCGTCGACTATTATAAATAATAAATGCTGACTGGTCAGCCAAAGCTGGTCGAAGGAAGTGTCCTTTTTTGCCTTGCTCAGGGTTGGAGGGAGAAAAAAATAAGGAAAGACAAAAACAATTTGCCGGCTCCTCACACTCTAAATCATCGTCTTTCGGCCCCCGTGTTCGAAGCATTTTTTTCCAGCTCACGCGCCCTTGGCTCATAAATCTCGGCCAAGAGTGAAATAAAGCTAAGCGTAGCTCCTGACGTCGGTGTCCTGGCACCTGGCAAATTGATTTGTTGGTTTATTTGGTATGCCGGAGCAAAAAGGTGCAGGTGGAGGAGTTGGAGACGGCGAAGTTGCCCCCAAAGGAGCAACGTAAATTCGGGCGCCGCCTGTTTGTGTCGTAAAATACGGGGACATAATATGAACTGAGCTATAGTGAAGTGTCCTGGTCCAGCATCGTCTTCATCCTTGGCTCAAGAAATGACATTACGATGAAGTTAAGCAGCTGAAGGCGCACATAAAGCAATTTTCAATTGGGGGAAATTGTGGTGCCTCGGTGTCGTCCTTGATCGATTAAATTCAACGTCCGGCCGACCACTTAATGCCTTTAATTTAAATCAATCAATCAATCAAGCAGCTGCTTCCACTTGAAGGGAGACTGTCCCCCACCACCTACTGTTATTTTAGTTTTCCCCTCAATTTTCCACAGTTTTCCCGCCGGCTTAGTTTTCGGTGGGTGGAATACATTTTTGGGTCCCTGATTTTAAGCAGCTTAACCGTTTGGCTCAATGACCATTCTTCTCCAGCCTTTTGTCTTTGTTAAGCTACTTAATTTATCTGCTCTAAAGGTCCTGCACAGCTCTCTCGCTCCGTCCTATCAGCGGATGCCCATCGGTGTGTCTCGTCGTCCTGCGTTTAGGTTAAGACAATTTAAAGTGGCCCGAAATTTAAATCAAATCAAATCATTGCCGCTCATCCACCCCGGGACTAGGCCCAGCCTCCAGGGCAGCAAGCGGACAAGAGCAAGTGACCTGAATTGAATGCCTTCACTTGTCCATTTGAATGCGTGTGTGCACAACATGGTCTATATATATTTACATATCTATACATAAACATGTATTTACTTGGATGTGTGCATGTGGGTTTCCTTAAAGGCTTTTTAGGTCAGAATATAGTTGGGGTTACGAAAAGGCACTTCCTTTAATCTTTCATTCAGAAAAGGGTCTTTAACTGAAGTTTATGTGGGCGTAGATATAAATATGGCTTAGGCTAAGAATAAATAACAATTATAAATTGTTTAAAATAAATATAATTAAACACAAACTAGTCAAATTGAAATTATTAGTAAAGTAAAGTAGTATTTTCTGCTTTCTTTAGTGATTTGAAAATGGAATTAATTAAATTATTTTAAACAATTTCTTAAAATCAGTAGTAAAGTTTGTATTTTTAAAATGTTCTAAGCAATTTAACAATTTCTGCAAGTATTTTTTAGGAGTCATAAAAGAATCTTACCAAAAGATCTTAATCGCAAGTCGACATATTTTTCTGTCCGCTTTGCCAGCACATGTACAGCTTGCACAGAATGTAAATAACGCTTTATTGAATGTTTTATAACTATACAGTCGAGTCCCGATAATTCGAAATGGCAAGGGGATCACTTTTTTTACGAATTAGACGGGAATTCGATTTATCGAGATTTCTATTTAAAGGGGCTCAAAAATGAAAGAGTCGAATAAACGGAGTACTTACATTTCACATAATGTTTACATATGTGTTTAGCTTTATTAAAATTAAACAAACATAATAAATATGTACATTCATGTGTACGTTTTTCAAATTAAAGGAAAATTAAACAAAAAATTAACAAACAAAATTAAGCAGAAACATTAAATTATTAAAAACGAAATTTCAAGCTTTAAAATAATTGGTAATTTTTGATTGCTTCGTGTTTTTTTCTTTTATTTTTTCCATTGCGTTTTCTAAACCTATTAGGTTGTCACACACTATTTGGCACATCATGAGTCGAAAAATAATGTTTAAGTTGAGGAATTAATGCTCTGGTTTGTAAATTCTATAAAATTTCTTCTCCGTTCTGATGTCTGCAAAATCTAACGTCGTCAAAATATTTCGCATCGCATTACGATTTATAAGAGGTTTCGAAACAAAATTACGATTTATAAGAGGTTCAATATTCTTTGCGTTGCGCCAAATACTACGAATTAACGAGGGGACCAAAATGTATGGAATTTTTACGAATTAACGAGTTTTTTTCAAGGGGACAGAATTTTTTACGAATTATCGCGATTTTCGATTTAGCGGGGTACGAATTATCGGGATTCGACTGTATTAGATATAGATAGATTTGAAGAGAATATGTAAATAGAAATTGTCGTGTTTTCAAATCATTATTACAATTAAATGTACTTATTTTTTCTTTAACATTTATACAATTTTACAATACAATTTTAATAAGCCAAACTTTTGTCTTAACATCACTGCTCTTATGAAAAGTTTGGATTTTGGTGGTATACCATTAATTATTACTCTTTAATTGTTTTACGAATCCTTACCCTAAAATCACATTTAAAAATTGTCAAATGCTAATTTAACCAAAAGAAACAAGCAGTCGATTTACTTTAGGGGAAAGAAGTGGTAGTAATAAAAAACAGATGACATTTTTCCCAGAACGACGACTAACCACGTCAAGCTCATTTCTGTTTTGCCATATTGAAAAATGAAATTACTTGAAAACTTAGTTATTGCTCTGACCTTTTCGGGTTTCTGGAACGGCCTTGATTCAATTTCGAGTTGGCTGCATGAGTTGCATTTCCTATTGAATTACCCCAACAAATCCCCACGATTCCCACGCGCAGTCAACCCTTCCGCCGTTCACCTAACAATCCTTCAATATTTCATGACGCAATCAATAACGTAAACTAACACAACACGTGTCCCGACAAACGTAGCGATTACAGTGGAACGTAACTAAAAGGGAATTGGGAATGTATTGGAGTGTTTTTATACCCTTGCAGGGTATTATAATTTCAGTCAGAAGTTTGCAACGCAGTGAAGGAGGCACCTCCGACTATATAAAGTATATATATTCTTGATCAGGATCAACAGCCGAGTCGATCTAGCCATGTCCGTCTGTCCGTCTGTCCGTCTGTCCGTCTGTCCGTCTGTCCGTTTCTACGCAAACTAGTCTCTCAGTTTTGAAGCTATCTGAATGAAACTTTGTAGTTAGCCTTCTATATACTCTCACTCGTATATATGTCGGAACGGGCCGGATCGGACGACTATATCATATAGCTGCCATAGGAATGATCGGAAAATTTTTACAAAAAAAATTTTAACTTTTTCAGTTCTCTATAGAATTGGATCAAATTTGAGATATAGCCATTAAATATTATTCTACAATTTTGCGTAAAATTTTATGAAAATCGGACGACTATATCATACAGCTCCCATAGGAACGATCGAGAAATTAATTCAATTAAAAAGTATAACATTTTCAGTTTTCAACAGATTTTCATCAAATTTGAGATATAGCCGTTTCATATTATTCTACAATTTTGTGTAAAATTTTATGAAAATCGGACTAATATATCATATAGCTCCCATAGGAACGATCGAGAAATTTGAGAGGACTGAGAATGGCGGTGGCTGTTGTCGGAAGACTGACAATCGCGGTGGCGATAACATTTTTAGTTTTCAACAGAATTTAATCAAATTTGAGATATAGCCATTTCATATTATTCTAAAATTTTGTGTAAAATTTTATGAAAATCAAACGACTATATCATATAGGTGCCATACAAACGATCGTTTGATGTAGAAGAAAAATACAAATCTGTGAATATAAAGCTGCAAATATAATATGTATAGGTGAATGAAATAAAAGCAGGTATTACTTCATTGTTTTTAAAAACACATATATATATAATTTATATGGTATGGATTTCTAGTCATAGAATTTCTATCTGCAAGGGTATTTAAACTTCGGCGGGCCGAAGTTAGCTTCCTTTCTTGTTAAATTTCAAGTTGTAGAAATCTTTTAGAAAATGTAATTTTACTGGATTTAAAAAAGAATTTAAAGTTGTAGACATTTACTTATGAATTTAATTAGTACCTAGATAGGTGCCTAATAATTTGTATTAATTTTATAATGCTTGCTTTTGAATTATGTATTTTTATACCCTTGCAGGGTATTATAATTTCAGTCAGAAGTTTGCAACGCAGTGAAGGAGGCACCTCCGACTATATAAAGTATATATATTCTTGATCAGGATCAACAGCCGAGTCGATCTAACCATGTCCGTCTGTCCGTCTGTCCGTCTGTCCGTCTGTCCGTTTCTACGCAAACTAGTCTCTCAGTTTTGAAGCTATCTGAATGAAACTTTGCAGTTAGTCTTCTATATACTCTCACTCGTATATATGTCGGAACGGGCCGGATCGGACGATTATATCATATAGCTGTCATAGGAATGATCGGAAAAGTTTTACAAAAAAAATTATAAAATTTTTAGTTTTCAACAGAATTTGATCAAATTTGAGATATAGCCATTTCATATTATTCTACAATTTTGTGTACAATTTTATGAAAATCGGACGACTATATCATATAGCTCCCATTGGAACGATCGAGAAATTAATTCAATTAAAAAGTATAACATTTTCAGTTTTCAACAGATTTTCATCAAATTTGAGATATAGCCGTTTCATATTATTCTACAATTTTGTGTAAAATTTTATGAAAATCGGACTAATATATCATATAGCTCCCATAGGAACGATCGAGAAATTTGAGAGGAATGAGAATGGCGGTGGCTGTTGTCGGAAGACTGACAATCGCGGTGGCGATAACATTTTTAGTTTTCAACAGAATTTAGTCAAATTTGAAATATAGCCATTTCATATTATTCTAAAATTTTGTGTAAAATTTTATGAAAATTGGACGACTATATCATATAGCTCCCATAGGAACGATCGAGAAATTAATACAATTTAATTTATAACTTTTTTAGTTTTCAGCTGATTTTCATCAAATTTGAGGTATAGCCATTTTATATAAGTCTAAAATTTTGTGGAAAATTTCATAAAAATCGGACGACTATATCATATAGGTGCCATACAAACGATCGTTTGATGTAGAGGAAAAATGCAAATCTGTGAATGTAAAACTGCAAATATAATATGTATAGGTGAATGAAATGAAAGCAGGTATTACTTCATTGTTTTTTAACACAAGTATATATAATTTATATTGTATGGATTCCTATTCATAGAAGTTCTATCTGCAAGGGTATATAAACTTCGGCGTGCCGAAGTTAGCTTCCTTTCTTGTTTAAATAGAATTTAAAAATGTAGAATATTTTTTTCGTAATTAATATAAGTATAAGTATAATTCGAGTCTACAAATTTGGTCAATTTAATGTCGCTTTTTTTAAATTTGTATTACCAGAATAATAACCTTTTGAGACATTATTAATAACTATACAGATTTTATAGTTCCTGGGGAACATGTTGGTGAATATGAAACCGAGACTGTATGAGAACGAAATTTTATATAAAATGATATCCTTAAAATCTTTGTAGACGGGATTTTGCATTATTAAAATATATTCTTTAAAGACGGAAATTGTATTATATAAATGCATTCCTTGAAGAGGCGATTTTGTATTTTAATAATATATTCTTTAAAGGCGAGATTTTGTATTATAAAAATGTATTTTGTACTATGAAAGTGCATTCTTTGAAGCGGGATTTTGTCTTTTTGTCTTTTGCATTCTTTCAAGAAGAGATCTTGTACTATAAAAATGTATTCTTTGTGGTAAGAGATCGTTTTTTATGAAAATGTATTCCTAGGCAAAGGATTTTGTATTATAAAAATGTTTTCTTTGAAGATGAAGATGTAATTTTCTATTTTAAAAATGTATCCTTATGCGAAGGGATTTTGTTACTACAAAATTTAATCTCTGAAGTCGAGATTTTATGGTACTTGGAAGTGATAAAAATTCAGTTCTGAGAACATTCACTGTCTTCGCTTGTGGCATTCATCCGGCATTACACTCCCTCCACAACTCGTCCTCAACTGACATTTCGCTTGCATTTAGCTGCAGTTCGATTCGCTTGCATATTTGGCCAATAAATTGCGCTTCCCGAGCGAAATGCAAACTGGAAGCCTGGCTACAGCCTGCAGCTGGCAGATCCTATCTGCCATCGCTTCGGCTCTGCCGCATTGCTATCGGAATGTCAAAGTTCAATGTGCAATTTAAATGCAACGCCCTGCAATTGGCTTCGCCTATCCTCCACATCCATGCAGGTGCAAGAGCAGCAGGAGCAGCAGCACCGTGTTCCGTGTCAAAATAGAAGAAACTGCAAACAATTTGTATTTAAATTTAAAATTCCCTGCTAGAGCAGCAGAGTGGAATGCAGAGCCTGCGGCTGTTTTTAATTGGCAAATAAAAATGCGCAAACGAAAAGCGAAATTTTTGCATATGAATGCAAAATGTGAGCGATTCTGAATTGAAATTTATGTGAAAAAAATAATATGAAATGGCTATATCTCAAATTTGATCAAATTCTGTTGAAAACTAAAAATTTTATAATTTTTTTTGTAAAACTTTTCCGATCATTCCTATGACAGCTATATGATATAATCGTCCGATCCGGCCCGTTCCGACATATATACGAGTGAGAGTATATAGAAGACTAACTGCAAAGTTTCATTCAGATAGCTTCAAAACTGAGAGACTAGTTTGCGTAGAAACGGACAGACGGACAGACGGACAGACGGACAGACGGACATGGTTAGATCGACTCGGCTGTTGATCCTGATCAAGAATATATATACTTTATATAGTCGGAGGTGCCTCCTTCACTGCGTTGCAAACTTCTGACTGAAATTATAATACCCTGCAAGGGTATAAAAATACATAATTCAAAAGCAAGCATTATAAAATTAATACAAATTATTAGGCACCTATCTAGGTACTAATTAAATTCATAAGTAAATGTCTACAACTTTAAATTCTTTTTTAAATCCAGTAAAATTACATTTTCTAAAAGATTTCTACAACTTGAAATTTAAAAACACTCCAATACATTCCCAATTCCCTTTTAGTTACGTTCCACTGTAATCGCTACGTTTGTCGGGACACGTGTTGTGTTAGTTTACGTTATTGATTGCGTCATGAAATATTGAAGGATTGTTAGGTGAACGGCGGAAGGGTTGACTGCGCGTGGGAATCGTGGGGATTTGTTGGGGTAATTCAATAGGAAATGCAACTCATGCAGCCAACTCGAAATTGAAACCCGAAAAGGTCAGAGCAATAACTAAGTTTTCAAGTAATTTCATTTTTCAATATGGCAAAACTGAAATGAGCTTGACGTGGTTAGTCGTCGTTCTGGGAAAAAGGTCATCTGTTTTTTATTACTACCACTTCTTTCCCCCAAAGTAAATCGACTGCTTGTTTCTTTTGGTTAAATTAGCATTTGACAATTTTTAAATGTGATTTTAGGGTAAGGATTCGTAAAACAATTACAGGGTAAACATTATTTTTCGACTCATGATGTGCCAAATAGTGTGTGACAACCTAATAGGTTTAGAAAACGCAATGGAAAAAATAAAAGAAAAAAACACGAAGCAATCAAAAATTACCAATTATTTTAAAGCTTGAAATTTCGTTTTTAATAATTTAATGTTTCTGCTTAATTTTGTTTGTTAATTTTTTGTTTAATTTTCCTTTAATTTGAAAAACGTACACATGAATGTACATATTTATTATGTTTGTTTAATTTTAATAAAGCTAAACACATATGTAAACATTATGTGAAATGTAAGTACTCCGTTTATTCGACTCTTTCATTTTTGAGCCCCTTTAAATAGAAATCTCGATAAATCGAATTCCCGTCTAATTCGTAAAAAAAGTGATCCCCTTGCCATTTCGAATTATCGGGACTCGACTGTATAGTTATAAAACATTCAATAAAGCGTTATTTACATTCTGTGCAAGCTGTACATGTGCTGGCAAAGTGGCAAAGATCTTTTGGTAAGATTCTTTTATGACTCCTCAAAAATACTTGCTGAAATTGTTAAATTGGTTAGAACAATTTAAAAAATACAAACTCTAGTACCGATTTTAAGAAATTGTTTAAAATAATTTAATTAATTCCATTTTCAAATCACTAAAGAAAGCAGAAAATACTACTTTACTTTACTAATAATTTTAATTTGACTAGTTTGTGTTTAATTATATTTATTTTAAACAATTTATAATTGTTATTTATTCTTAGCCTAAGCCATATTTATATCTACGCCCACATAAACTTCAGTTAAATCCCCTTTTCTGAATGAAAGATTAAAGGAAGTGCCTTTTCGTAACCCCAACTTTATTCTGACCTAAAATGCCTTTAAGGAAACCCACATGCACACATCCAAGTAAATACATGTTGATGTATAGATATGTAAATATATATACAAATATATATACCATGTTGTGCACACACGCATTCAAATGGACAAGTGAAGGCATTCAATTCAGGTCACTTGCTCTTGTCCGTTTGCTGCCCTGGAGGCTGGGCCTAGTCCCGGGGTGGATGAGCGGCAATGATTTGATTTGATTTCAATTTCGGGCCACTTTAAATTGTCTTAACCTAAACGCAGGACGACGAGACACACCGATGGGCATCCGCTGATAGGACGGAGCGAGAGAGCTGTGCAGGACCTTTAGAGCAGATAAATTAAGTAGCTTAGCAAAGACAAAAGGCTGGAGAAGAATGGTCATTGAGCCAAACGGTTAAGCTGCTTAAAATCAGGGACCCAAAAATGTATTCCACCCACCGAAAACTAAGCCGGCGGGAAAACTGTGGAAAATTGAGGGGAAAACTAAAATAACAGTAGGTGGTGGGGGACAGTCTCCCTTCAAGTGGAAGCAGCTGCTTGATTGATTGATTGATTTAAATTAAAGGCATTAAGTGGTCGGCCGGACGTTGAATTTAATCGATCAAGGACGACACCGAGGCACCACAATTTCCCCCAATTGAAAATTGCTTTATGTGCGCCTTCAGCTGCTTAACTTCATCGTAATGTCATTTCTTGAGCCAAGGATGAAGACGATGCTGGACCAGGACACTTCACTATAGCTCAGTTCATATTATGTCCCCGTATTTTACGACACAAACAGGCGGCGCCCGAATTTACGTTGCTCCTTTGGGGGCAACTTCGCCGTCTCCAACTCCTCCACCTGCACCTTTTTGCTCCGGCATACCAAATAAACCAACAAATCAATTTGCCAGGTGCCAGGACACCGACGTCAGGAGCTACGCTTAGCTTTATTTCACTCTTGGCCGAGATTTATGAGCCAAGGGCGCGTGAGCTGGAAAAAAATGCTTCGAACACGGGGGCCGAAAGACGATGATTTAGAGTGTGAGGAGCCGGCAAATTGTTTTTGTCTTTCCTTATTTTTTTCTCCCTCCAACCCTGAGCAAGGCAAAAAAGGACACTTCCTTCGACCAGCTTTGGCTGACCAGTCAGCATTTATTATTTATAATAGTCGACGGCTCGCCTTTTTGCCTGGCAACCTTTTCTAATAGATGGCACCGGGCCCAACCCATTCCCATTCCCATTCCCAAATCTCAATCCCTAACCCAGCACGAAAATTCCAATCCCTGGCCAATCCACCACCCATCCACTAGAGCACTTTGTGCCACATTCAATTGCTTTGCCAGTTTGTTCCTAGGCGGGCTTCTTTTTCCTGCTCCTGCTCCTACTGCTGCTGCTGGTATTGCTATCGGTAAACATTTTATTGTCACACACTTGGCACAAATGGGACATCGCCGGCTGCCTCTATTTCCTTCAGTTTCCTCTGACCCATGGACCCAAACCCACACCCACACCAGGACCCACACCAAGCCCCCAGTTCATTCCTTTCCCCAGCATCCTCGTAGATCTCGACTCTTATGCGGCAATCACGGCAGCAAACAGTCAACAATGAGATTTGTTTTTGGTTTAAGAGTCTAAGAGCTTTTCAATGCAATCTGCAATAGTCAAAGGTAATACAGGAATCAAGTGAGCTCTGTAATGGTTTTCTATTCTGTGCAAAGAATTTCATAAAATATTGTAGCACATAAAAATTGGACAAGAATGTTGAGGAAATTCCTTTCAGTAATAAAGCTTTGCTAGTGGGAAAAGTTGTAGTTTACGGTTTAATTCAAGTGTTTAATGCAATAAACTTGAAGTGTAACTTATTATTTAACACGAACATGTTCTAAATTTAACAGAAACTAAGTTTAACAAGAAAGGAAGCTAACTTCGGCACGCCGAAGTTTATATACCCTTGCATATAGAAATTCTATGACTAGGAATCCATACCATATAAATTATATATTCACAGATTTCCATTTTTCTTCTACATCAAACAATAGTTTGTATGGCACCTATATGATATAGTCGTCCGATTTTCATGAAATTTGACACAAAATTTAAGACTTATATAAAATGGCTACACCTCAAATTTGATGAAAATCTGTTGAAAACTGAAAAAGTTATAATTTTTAATTTTATTAATTTCTCGATCGTTCCTATGGGAGCTATATGATATAGAAGTCCGATTTTCATAAAATTGTATACAAAATTGTAGAATAATATGAAATGGCTATATCTCAAATTTGATCCAATTCTATTGAAAACTGAAAAAGTTAAAATTTTTTTTGTAAAAATTTTCCGATCATTCCTATGGCAGCTATATGATATAGTCGTCCGATCCGGCCCGTTCCGACATATATACGAGTGAGAGTATATAGAAGGCTAACTTCAAAGTTTCATTCAGATAGCTTCAAAACTGAGAGACTAGTTTGCGTAGAAACGGACAGACGGACAGACGGACAGACGGACAGACGGACAGACGGACAGACGGACAGACGGACAGACGGACAGACGGACATGGCTAGATCGACTCGGCTGTTGATCCTGATCAAGAATATATATACTTTATATGGTCGGAGGTGCCTCCTTCACTGCGTTGCAAACTTCTGACTGAAATTATAATACCCTGCAAGGGTATAAAAATCAACGTGGGCATGGCCATTGAAAAAAATAGCGCAGTTTCGCAATAGAAAAGGAAAATAAGCTGGGCAGGGCTCCTGCACAGGCACACCACTCTATACACACACACACTCCGCACACACAGCGGGCACATTCATGGCAGCAGGAAGCATCGATTATTCAAAACATCCGCAATTGGGAGCGCTTATCAACATGGGCGCCATCTTCAGCTCGCCATCTATGCGCAGTTTGTCAAAAAAATCTCTCATTCATTTTTTCCAACGCTTTTTCAGAGTTGAAATTTATTAAGCCACGGACACGTCAGTTACACAAGGGAGAGGTATTTGCACATTGGTCCGAAAGTTATGTTTGGAAAACTGTATTTTGCCTCGAGCAAATCATAGCAAAATATTTTGATTTGAAAGAGTATTATTTGAGGTCAAAGATTAAATATTACCGTGGGGGAATTCTAGAATATTTAGGGGATTAACCAAGAGCAATAAGCTAACGCTCCTATAAGTTATTATTAATATTATAGTTATAAATATTTTATCAAGATTAACAAGGGAGTTTATGTTTTGAATTATGGGGATTCCCTTTCTTTAGGTGTCTTAATAAAGAATAAAAGAGATAAATATATGTTTCAAAAACAACTTGAATATTTCCTTTAAGCATTTTATTCTTTATATTGAAATTTACTTATTTATTCGTTACCAGAAGCAATAGAAGTGTAGTTATGATATACTCACCAATGCATAAAACAGCAATTTTAAATATGATAAATGGAATCTAATGTAATTTAATTTTTGTCATTCTTAAATACTTAATACAAAATCTTAAAATAAGACCAAAGATTGCGCTACTTTCTTGACCAAATGTCACGATTTCATGACCAACAATCTTAATTATTTTGTCAGTCCACCGTTTGATTAGTGCAAAATCTAATTGTCCTCATTTTATTCACTTAAATCGAAGTTATACTCATTGCCAGATTAAAAAAAGTGATATTTTCAAAAGGAAAGTATAGAATGTGATATGTATATAGAGCTATTTCGTTCTATTAAAAACGGAAACGGAATGTGCTTCATTATACTTGTTGTTGAAGATCAAACATCAAGTTTTATAAATTACAAAATTTCTACATTTAATTAAACTCGATCAAAGATCTATAAAATATATAAACCTCTCTTAATCCCACACTTCTTACCAAACCGTTCAATTAATTTGTGCAAAAGTGTATCTTTTCCTCTAGTTTCCGCTTCATTCGACCCTTTTTATTCCTGTGCTCGTTTGTCGCATCCTGATGAGTTTTAGTGTCTATTGTCGCGTACGGGATAACCGCACCAGGACCTACTATACCCTCTGCCAAATATCACACACTCACACATACAGATGCGGCCACGTATCCTGTCACATACACATCGATGGGCACATCCTGCGCCGCCTTGGCTCATTCATATGCATGACGATGTGTCCATTTTTGTGGCTTGTCATTAATGCATAAAAAATGCTAATGGGCCAGCGTTTATGTCAACGCTTTTGCCAAAAAGGTGCAAACTGTTGTTGGCCATCAGAGTTGTTGGGCAAAATGTTTGTCGTAATGCCTTTTAAATGAAGTTGTGCGCCATTTGGCATTTGAAGTTTGCTCTGTTTGCAACTGTTTTGTCCGTGTTTTTGGCCGTTTGCAATGATGGCCACCAAATTGAGTTGGCTCTGCGGTGAGTGGTTTCTGTTCGTTCCTTTTTTTCTGTGCTGTCCTGTCCCGCCCTATCCTGGCTCCAGGACCCTCCTCCATCTCTGTCGTTTTGTTCGGGGGATAAGCTGCAATGTCAGATTAGTATGAGAGAATGAGAGGGGTTTGGGTTCTGCTGCTGTAATGCCAAAAGGGTTCGCATGGGTAATTGTGTGTGGATGGCTTCCGTATCGCAGGATGAGGAGGCGTTGGCTGAGAGTACGGCAAAGTGTTTATCACTAGACACCCGATAAGGTGTGAGGGTTAGTGGCCCGGGCAAGGACATAGGGACGGCAGCGACCCCAGGATTGGGGGGACAAGTCAGAGAAAAGCCATACTCAAGTGCGATTTCAATGGAGATTAAAATGGAATCGGGCAAAGGTTCAGATTGTTTGCAGTTAGCCATTGAAAACTTAATGAAACCATGTGCGAACTTCAATTGGCTTTTGACATTTGTGTGGTGACCTTTGATATGTTCAAATTGTACAGATTTTACTTAAATCAGTTAAGTGGGGATTAAGAAACTTTACTTTAATGGCGCGAAGTTTAGATGTGTAAGACCATTATCTGGGTTTTATTTGCTATTAAAGTAGCTATAAATAGACTACTAAGGGTGAGGTTTAGACTCTAGGAAAGAGTTCTTAAAACTGCTACTTCATCTGAAAATATATTTGAAAAGAAAACTTTACTCATTAAAGATAGACTTTCAATAGAATAAGATGCGTTTCAAGCTTCTCTACCTCAAATTTTTGTTTTCTATTCTGGATAATGATAGTTTGCGAAGCTTGAAACAAGAGTTATTTTATGATAATCTTATTAAATAATATAGAAATATAAATAATTTAATTTTTCAGAGAACAGGTTTCTTGTGTAAATTGTAATGTTTGTTATAGGAGATATATCGATTCCCTGTATATTTTCTCTGAAATGTTGTCTCAAAATGTTGTCTCAAAAAGTCACATTTAATCCGCAAGAACTCTGGGCACTCTGCTTCGCCGTGACCTCATTTTTAAATGGCATTTTCTTCAAATCCAAGTTTTCTCCAAGGTTCCATTAGTCTCTACCATTGCTTCACTGTACCCCCCGCCTTTGGAAATCAACGATCCGAGGCAGCCCATTAACGCTCTACTGTATCTGTTCCATCTGGGCATGCAGATGTGGGTTTGTGTGCGTGCTGTTTGCCTTTGTGTTGGTATTTGGTATTGGTATTGGTAATGGAAGTGGTAGTGGTAGTGGTGTTTACACGGCCCCACGTATTCGCGTTTTAGTGTTATCTGGGCGTCGACATCAGTGGCGCGTAACGTGGAAATTTTTCAGCCCAACTCAATGCGCCAAAAACAGTTTGCAGGCCAAAAAGCAGCAGCAGGCGAGGCCAAAAACAAGTAAGAAAGTGTAAAGTAAGGATGCCCCGACCATTCAAATACCGATTAGTTATAACTACAAGTTATTATTTTATAAGTTTAAAAGTTCTAACCAACTTGGACTTGTAATGATACCTTTTCTTAACCTATTTATGTCTCAGTTACCAAGATTTCCCTGAGAACATATATTGAAAAACATGGAATATATTAAGTTTTAACAACAAAAGAATCCATCTGATTCCTATTTATTGGAATACCATAATACCCATAGCTTAGTAGCATACTGATTGTAACAAAATTGGGACTCGGAGGAGTCGAGTTCATTGCGTTTCTGCAATGGCGCTGGGTCAAACTCTGGGGGGCCCTTAAAGGGGAGTTTGGTGGTCTTTGAAATTCGAATGGGGTTTGGGTTTTGGGCTGGTGCCGCACCAGGGACCGCAGTCAAAATGGCAATTTATCATTTTGTATTTAAGCGCGATGCACAGGTGAGTGCGGAGGGGGAAACGGAAAACCAAACGAAAAACCAAACCGAACCAAGTGAAATGAAATGAAATGAAAGGCGGCATGTGGGCCACGTATTTTTAGATACTAACAAGTGATAAAAGCCAACCACGTACCACCCAGGCAGACACACACACAACACACACTTGGTTGGAAGAGACGAAAGGACGGATGGATGGATGGATGGACGGATGGAAGGCTGTGATGACTGACGAACTGAGGAACCGACTGACACCTACTGCAGGCAAAGGCTGACTCGGCATTCCTTAACTGCGTATCCATCAATGTCGTAGCCTGTCGTCCTCCTGATCCTGCCACTGCTACACAGGAAGGCTGCTCCTTTCCAAATTGCTGCTGCTGACGTGCCTGCATTAAAGCTATACAAAGGACCATGGGAACAGGCAGGCAGTAAAGAAAAATTGAAAGCCTTTTATAGGCAGCGCACACATCTGCACTTTGAGAAATAATCACAAAACAGATAAGCAAAGGCTCTTTTTATACTTTACAAACATGTTTCAACATTGTAAAGCAATTAATCCTATTATATACATTTCAAAAGAAGGTCAAAGGCATACCGGACTCTATAAAAGCTATCTAAAAACAATGTAATTACTTGTTATTACTTATAATACTCCCCCCTATTAGAGATAACATATTTATTGAACTTAATAGAAAGAGAATTGGTTACCCGTTTTAATACAATTTTTCCTGGGTGTAAAACCAAACCATTTTCCCAGCCCTTCATCGCTCCCTTTTCCATCCACCCGGAATCCATCCCCATCCACCATTCTCAAGAAGAGAATGAGATCCATCCGAGCAGAAGCTGCTAAATTTTTTGGCAATTCAATTGACGAACCCCAGAGGCGTTTGCTTTTAAATGCTCCACTTGGCTCCTGCTTCCTGTGTCTGCCACTCCTGGCACTCTGGGGCTCCTGCTCGTGTCCTGGACTGGGGATGCGTGGTTTATTAGCTGATCCCATCGTCCTGACAAGCTACTTTTGACACGCCCACCGCCGTAACAACAAATACAGGAAGTCTTAGGCGGTAATTTACTTTTCAGCGCTCTGCAGGCAAATTATGCAAGACATTTTCCCGCTTTTCCCCCTTCAGCCCTTGGCTGGAACTTTTCCGCAAACCATCTCCATCTCCTCCCCTCCCTTTTTGGATCTGCTGAATTATGGTAGCAGCTTAAAGTTTCCCTCGTTTTTCCTGCTCGGAAAGAGCATTAGAAGTTTTCAAGTGCTTTGTGGATTCCTTTACCATCGCAGGAGACGGCGGAAGTTCCTGTGAAAATTGAAAGAACAAGTTCAATTTTTGGGTCGTGACTGTCTGATTAATCTGTTGGTAAATAAATGTGATTACAAAGAAGATGTAATTTGTCTAAGCAAATAGTGTGAACAAATAGAATATTCAATGATTTTAACAAATATAATTGGATATTAACTAGTTTATGGACATTTTTTGGTTGTTTTTAAATTAAGGTTTGAATAAATAAGAACAGAGAAAGATGTGGTAAGATTTTCATAAGTTTATACTGAAATACAATGAGAATATTAATTAATTGTAACATTGCATTAATAATTATAATAATTATTCTTGTGAATAATATAGTTGTCTTTATATTTTATTTTGTAGTCCCTATAAGGACGAGATTTGCGAATGTCTAACTATCAATAACAATTGTCCTGATATAACCAAACTCCTTTAGTTTTTAAATTATATGGAATTTAGTATAAAGATGAAGATGTTAGTCTTGGCTAACCTTTAGATCAAGTCCCTATAACTTTTAACATAATTCCACTTAAATACTCTACCATTTATTAACAATAAACCCCTTGAAGTTAATGTTTTCCTTAATCAGAACAATTATTTACCCAAGTGTAGTTTTGAAGACTCCTTAAACTCGACAAAAAATAAAATGCTTGCTACCTGAACTTATTTAACCTTCAAGGTTGTGCGGCATCACGCAGCTAACAGCAATTCACGGCCATCAAAATCTATTGGGGGCAAAACTTGAAATCTGTTCTGTGTTCTGTATCACAATTGAAGTTTTAACCCCCGGAAAAGCCCTCCATTTTGGCGTCACCTTTGGCAGTCAGACTCATAATCGGGACACGTGCTGGGCTTCGTTATTTCTCTCTTTATTCTTGGCCTGGCTTTCATTTACGGAACTTTCGTTTTTAGCCTCATCCACCCCCACCATCTTGGTCTTTTCAAATTGTCAAAGTTTTTTCTCTTACCCTGGGTTTTCCCACCATTTCCCAGGTTCTTTTTTTGTTCTTTGTTGGATGGGGCTAACTACTTTGCCGCTTTGCTTTTTTTTGTGCTCGCTTTTATGGATGCTCCTTATTTAGTCAATGACTTTGACGTCGACAACTTTAATCGAAAGCAATCTGAAGGCTCTGGGTCCCAAAGTCGACTGACTTTTCCTTTTGAGGTGAGGTGTGCGCAAGCGTTTCGCTTAATGCCGCGTAAATTGTTTCGCAGCCAAAGTTTGCACATTTCGCGTTATCCGCCATTTGCATATTAACCCGAAACGGGAACACCGGGGTCCGGAGACCCGAATCCCAGGACTCAGGACTCAGGACTCAAGACCCGAAAGCCCAAAGCCGAAAGGCTCTCTACTCTGCTAAAAACCCAGGACAGCTGCCGTCCAAAAATAGTTTTCAATTAGTGTGTTTTCGGGGCGCCTCTGTCTGAGCTGGGTTTTCCGATTGTATTTTCCCCTGAGGGAGAGGATGGCTCTCAAGTTTATTTTGGCCAAAAACTTTCTGCCAAGCTCAACGAAATTATGCGCATTTTTATCGCTCGCCGGCATTTTGTTCATATTTTTGTATGTTTATGTTTATCTGTGACCAGAAGTTATTGGCCGAATTAAACCGAAACTTGTTATTGTATCGGTAGGAATCCATCTTTTGTAAGCAATTTAAAGCGCTATTCAGCCTGCCTTTGATTTTTGTTCGTTTTTCCCCACCCCTCTCATAAATCATTGGCAATATTTTTTATTTTATTGCGGTCTTTTGTACCTTATTCGGCCGAAACATATTGTGCATAAATCTTTAATATTAAGTAAACACCACATATATTCACGTCTAAATTTAAATTTATCGCCTGCTGCGCATTAGTTGTACTAGAAGGAGGAAAAAAATCAGTCCGGGACCAGGACACATTGTTTGGGAGCTTAGCCCGGGTAGCTCTGGATGAAATAGGACTAAAAGTTAAATGGAAATCTATGGCTTTGTGGCTTATTGTACACTGCCGGTGGTATAAGCGGGGGACAAAAGGGGTTTTTAGGCCTTGGGAAATGGGCAGATGGAAAATGGAAATATTATAAGCTGCAGGTAAATGTATGCAGAAAAGGATATTTCTCTTTTATTATTTTTTGTTCTGTGTTTCGAGTAAAACGAAACTCAAATAAAAGAAAACCAAGAGCGGGCTTAAAAACTAAAATCTCAAAAAGGAAAGTACAACAAAAAAAGAAGACGACGGTGTGGAAAAGCGGGCAATGTGGGTGGTAGCACTGTCAGTACCATGGCGGAGTTACCTTGTTAAGTTGGATGAAAAGTTGACACTTGAGCGTTGGAGAAATCACTCAGAAATGCCAAAGCAGCCACAGCAATTGGCCTTGTTAGCGGAGGTGGCTCAGAAAACTTGGAAACAAGGGTTCATTCCTTGTGCGCAACTGTACTGGCTCCGACTCCTTTCGCTCCTTTCGATCCTTCAACTTCTTTCACTTATTTGACGCTTTTCAAAACGCTCTCACATATCCGCAACAATCAACTGCGATTCGTGCGACTTTGCGATGAAGGCGGCGAGGGTGAGGCCCGCATTTCGGGGCTAAATGTCAAAAACTTTCGCATTTCCCTCCTGGCTGGTGTGTCCTGACATTAACTGAATGCCTCCCAAAAAAAAAACATGGTGGGAAGCTACCGGAAAACACTGCATATGCAGAGGGAAAAAATACTTAAAAATGGTTAATTCATATATCCTTATTTCTTATAAAATTATTGTTGTTTGATTTGAGAATTTAAGCTTTTAATATATATATACAGCTTTTTGTTGATTTGTTAAAATTAAACATTGATGTTGCCAAATTCTATATTGAAAAACACTTTTTCTGAATTATTGATACTTAAACTACTCAAGAATCTAAAAGCCTGTATAAAGTAAACAAGAATATTATGTAAAAGGAAACGAAGATGATACTTTGATCATATAACTTTGCCAAATTCTAATTTCGGACTTTTAAGAACAATTTTTCCGAATTTTTCCCAAGTTATAAGTTATACAAATATTGTATACATTAAATCAAGACACTAATAAGGGGAAAACTGTCTAAAATGGGTTCATGGAGACAAAGATCTGGGACTTTAATATTGCCAAACTCTAACTTGGAAAAATTAAGAACAATTGTTGAGATTTTTTCGAAATATTTATACTTCAGCTATGGTAAAATAAGACAAGATTATTATGTAAAATGAAACTAATTATTTATTTATTTATTTATTTATCTCAAGTTAACAAATGGTTCTAAACTAAAACTTGCTTTGGGTTAAGAGCCAAGTCCGCTTATGCCAAAATTAAACAAAGATCTAAGGTTTTGATGTTGTCAAATTGAAACTTTATAATTTAACAACAATTTTTTTAGAATGTTTCTAAAACATTGAAACTTAATCTTAATATAATATTGATTGATTGCAGTGTAAAATGCGCACTTTTTGATTAGGAAAAACGCCAGGTAATCAAGTCTGCGGGTGCCGCCACAAAAGCTTACGGTGGTGGGGGCGTCGTGTAAATGGGAAATTCGGAAAACTGTGAAATGAGAACATTGGGTGGGGAATCCCACGCTTGCCTGGTGAAAATCAAATAAATAAAATAAACCACAAGATGACGTCGTCGCCATGACAATAATGGAAAAAGTGCGGGCGGGGTGCGAGGGGCGGAACAAGCGTTTGTTTATTCGATAAATCTATGGCAAGGCGAAAAATCAGCGTCGCTTTGGCCATCGGAATGGCAGCAGAAGCTTGTTTTTTAGTAACTGGCAAGCGTTCAAGCCGAGCGGGCTAAAGCCGGGCCCAGAGAACACCGCGGGAGCGAAAGAGAACGAGACTGTGAGTGCGAGGGTGACGACACTCCACGGTGGGTTGTAGGAAAACTTTGTAACTTGGCTGGGAAAATGGCAGGAAAATATGTAGTGTTTACGTGTGCGCTTCTCAGAGTGTGTGTGTGGTGTGTGTGGTGTGTCTGACTGTGTGCGGTTGTTATTATTGATGGCTTCACTTTAACTTGCAGCTGGCTGCGGAGCTTCATTAAGTGAGGAGTTGGCTGTTGGATTTGTTGGCTTTGTTTGGACGTTGGCAACATCGACGCCGTTATGGATTCACCTACACCGCCAATTGTCATCGAAGATTCAAACGGTTCAGCAATGGATGCCTGTTTCACGGCATTTGACAAAGACGGGTGAGTGGAGTGGGTGCAATGAGTGTAATGAGTGTGTGATATAAAATTCCTCAATAAAATGATAAAATTCTCACACAAATTTCGTATTTAATCAATTATTTATGTTAATCCTGCAATTATATAATCTTAATTTATACTGCCAACGATTTTGTTTGCATAATTATATAATTATTTATTTGTGATTCTATTGAAAACTTTCACACCGCAAGCCGCAAAGTAGATATTTGACAAAACAAAAGTAACCAAACGATTAAATATGCTTTTAAAAATATATTCGACACTTGATAATATAAATAAATAAACTGATATTTCGATACATTTAAATGTATTAGTTCGACAACTGCCAAAACTATTTGCTATTTGCTATTTTTATGACATCAAGTGCAAAAAAAATAAATAACCTTTTTAACACCGTGCATGCATTAATTCTAATTGACAGCTGGAAAAGTTTCATGTACCACAATTTATACTATCAAATCAATTTTTGCAAATGTAAAAATCAACGCTGGAAATTTAAATGAAAAAAACAAAATCCATCTGTTTTTACAAGGTCAAATTATATTATTTCAGTAAAAATGTGAAACGAAAAGTTAAGCTCATTAATATAAAGTGATTTTTAATTGTGGAATTGCAATACCTTTGGTGTGTTTATATTAAATGTTATTTTTAAAGGATAAAGTTACTTAAAACTAAACTGGAACTTTAAAAATGTGTTTAATGAGAGAGAGAGACTGAAACTAAAGCATTTAATTTCCGACATAAATATTTGAAAGTGATTTATTCAAATTCAAGATTTTATAAATTTCGATGCTCTTTGGTTCCCCATTTTTAAAGGGGAATTAAATATTCTTCTCCCATCTATTTTTCTCCCCTTAAATTACTCTGTTTCTAACCCTAACTTGTAATCCTTTTTTCACAGCGATGATCGTCTCAATCTGTCAGAATTTTCTTTAATCTGCCGTGCCCTATTCCGGAATGATAAAGGACATATCTATGATGTTCCACCGGAGCGCCTGGAGCAGATCTTTGCCGTTTTCGATACGAATGGCGATGGATTCATCGACAGGGAAGAGTTTAAATTCTGCTGGAATCAGTGGATAAAAACGGTGAGTCTCCTCCACATGCCAAATACTATTTATGGATGCTTGTTTTCGCGGTTAACGTTTTGCGTTATTCAGTGATTCATATCCGGGGACTCGTAAAATCATAAAAAAATGTGATAATAAAATATTTGTCAACATGTTTCCACCCCACACACATGGAGCTAAAATTTGCAATCAAAGTGGCCGAGTACTCGGATTGTGTGTGTAATTCAATCCTGATCAGTCCCAGTCCCAGAACTTCCGTCGGGGGTTTTTCATCTTTGGGATTTTGGGGGGATTGGGCAGCGGTAAAATGTCGCTTACAGCGAATGTCACACGTCATGGGGGGGGACATCAGTGCATGCGTTAGTGTGTGTGAGTGTGTGGGTGGGTGTGGGTGTGTGTGTGTGTTATGGGTGTGTGGGGGATTGCTTTCATCATCATTTCCATTCCGAATTTCGTATTTCCCATCCGTATTCCCATTCCCACTTCCATTTCCACATCCACTTCCATCATCATCATCAGGACTCCGCACAGTGGGATTTTATATAATACAATTTATACAATTTTTGTTTTGGAACATATAAATATTTTGTTGTATTTAAACATTAAAAATATAAGTATATATTTATAAAGTACTCCTTTTATTTTTGCTACTTCTTATTAAAAGGTATATTCGTACATTATTTATTCTTTTAATAAATTGATATCAGAATGATTTTTTTAAAATAATAATGTTTTTTGGTATTTAAAAAATGTAAATATGTGCATTTAAATAGTACTACAATTATTTTTGTTACTTTTTACAAAAAGGTATGACCTAATAATGTTCTTTTTTAATTTAATTGATATCAGAATGATTTTTGAGAAATAACAAGTAATTTTCTATTACTTAGACAATGTAAATATGTGTATTTGAATAGTTCTCCTATTATTTAAAAGTATGACTGTATATTATTTAAAACAAATAATATCATATCATATCAGTATGATTTTCATGTTTAATTATACAACTAGTAACGCTTTTGAATTTATATATCTCTTAAACATTTTCAATATAATCCTTTCTCATTTCCTTCTTTATTTTAAAATCTATATTTTTGCCCCACTGTCCCTTGCTGTCCTGTCACTATGGTGTAGAGTCAGAGGCAGTGGCAGTCGGCGGCATATGCAAATGTGATAATCCGATGCTGGGACTGCCTCACACACAGATACACAGCTATACACACAGGCACACACTCACACACACTTTCACACCCTCACACACACACACAGACACACACACGTGGCCACACTCCGCACGTAAAGTGATAAAAACGCGTGACAAATAAAATGCCACAGAACTGGGGTAGGGCAACATGAAGGGATTCCATGCTGGGCGGTTGCATTGAAGACATCTTCCCGGGCATATTAAAATAGAAATGAACAAAAAATTTCAAATAATTTTATTGTCGTAGTCTATGACTTTTGCACATCTCCATCTCGGGCATCACAACTTTGTTTGCCACAGTCTCTGCCATAAAATTGTGTACGTGATGGGAAAATTTTTGCAAGGACTTCTTTATTTTTCACGCTTGCTTTAAGCCCCACTTGAAGCTGGAAAGTAAATTTTACAATTTATTCAAGTTTTAAGCAATGAAATCAAAGTTCAATGGGAACATTTTCTTGGAAAACTTTCGATTGCTGATAAAACAATTGAAATGAAATGTTTTTGGGGGGAGACTTTTCTAAAAAAAAACCTCAAGTTTTGTTAGTATTTATTACAAATTTAAGATTGAAAATAATGGTTTTGGGAGAATTTTGTACTCCAAACATAAAACGCTGCCTATTCTTTATGTTTTTAAAAAGATCAGTAAAATGATTTCTAATTCGGTGCAGAAATTCGATGTATTTTTTAAATTATTCTATTTAACGATATGTTTGCAAAAGTTAAATAAATAATATAAATTAAATGGAAAATATAATAAAGGTAATGAGACTTAGTCTGCATCTTTCATATATTTCTGTTTAAAAGATACAAATGACAGCTCGAATTACTTAGCAAAACTTACTCTAATTAATATTTATGAACTTTTACATTTTATTAATATACTCTAATGGTTTATTATGACTTCATTAGGCATTTCCAAATTATTCCCAAAAACCCCAAAATGGGTAATGTAAATGCAAAATGGTTGGTGTGTGCTAGTTTTATAGCACTTTTATGACGCCTTTTGTTATTTTAATCCTATTTTTAGAACTTTACGAGCTATGGCTATGGTAAGCCAGCAGCGTGTTTATTTATCCCACCTATGGCAAAGTGGCATCAACTTTGATGACCCGGTGTCCCCCATACCCACTTCCTCCCCCAGACACACACACACACCTTCTGAAAACTGAAATCCCGGCAATATTACGTATACGCCATGGTGGTGGCAGCTTTATATGTAGCCTGTTGAGTCCTGCCCTCCATTGTCACGCGACAAATTATTTCTGATGCGGAGGCAAAAAAAAAGAAAGAATAATCATTTTATTTTTGATATGCCATTTACCCCGCCCCCCTGCCCCCCTTCCGCCTATTTACACCGAATTGCGTAATATTGTATAAAAAATTTATTAACGCATAAAGAAGCAGGCCGAATGAAATCTTCCGGCAGCTGATACTGTAATAACGGCAACACTTAAAAAATGAAACCCCACACCCCCCCAGGCCCCCTTGGGTAGTCACAGTTTTTCCCAGAAAAAAGTAAAAATAAAATAAATTCGATGGAAAAGACAAAGAGAAATGCTGGCCCATAAAATTGACTTTTGTTTGTATTTCCGCATGAATTGCATAAATGGTAATTTTGCAGTTTAACGTTTGCATAAAGCGTGAGGCGGGGGAAATCAGAAAGGACGCGAAGCGCCAAAAAAAATATACAAAGCAAAAAATAGGGAAAACAACAAACAAGCCGAAAAATTTGCATAATAAACAAATCAAATGGGATGGAGGGTTGAGCTTAGAATTATGAGGATGAAACACATACACAGCCACAGAGGCAAATTAAATAAACGCATAAATAGAACATTAACGCCATAAATCATTTGCAACGGTCGCTAAATATTTTGCGGCTCCTGCGGCTGCCTGTATCTCTGTATCTCTGTATCTGTGTATCTGTGTATCTGTGTATCTGTGCTGGGATTGCACATTGAAATCGATTGAAGTTGCGGAAACGGAAATGGAAATGAAAGCAAATTTATGGAAATAATATGACCGAAAGGCCCAATGGAGTGATTGCGCGTGTCCAGAATTCGTTTGAATGTAAAAGGTAGAATCGCGAACCCTGTCCATTATTTACCCCAACATTTTGATTTATTTGATATATATATATAATTCAATGTGACGCGCTTACGTTTTTGATGTTTTTATTGTATTTGCATTTGCCCAAGAGTGCGTAATTTATGTGCTTAAATGTGCAGAAAATGCTTTTTTAACCAGCTGCACAGTTAGGTAGAGAAGCGAAAGTGGCCCCGAGCGTGAAATGCTGCGGCTTTCACATTTTCTGGGAAAACAACAACCCCGGGTTTTTGACGAGGGACAAGCCTTGAGCCTGAAGCCTGAGTTTGGGTCCCAGTTTTCTTCCATTTCTTCCCCCGGCGGCAGGCGGGACACATAATATACTTAAAATACTAATTGACAAAGGTGAAAGGACACATTCAGGCGAGTTTTCCTGATAAACTCGCTGGACTGGCACTTTATTTAATGCGAATCTATTTCTTTTGTTTGTGCCTTCCTTTGACATTTTCGGTCCTCTCAATTGACTGCGAGAGGCGCATGAAAGGACCATTCTTTTCATGTACAAGTATCACATACACCTTCTCCACCTTCTCATTTTTTTTTCTCTTCATTTTGGTGCCTTTGTTCGTAAATATTTCATTTCTTTAAACTGCTTTTATTTCTCGTATAATAAATTTATGGCCAACTCACCTGCTCGTTTTCTCCTCTCGTAGCAAACACACTTTGTGCACCAAGAAAAATATGTCATTGTAAAGATTTAATTGATTTTAAAATTAATATTTGGAATTTTATTCATTAACGTTTATTCAATGTTTCAAGTATAATATTAAATTATACAATTTGAATATAATGGATTAACTTGACTAAATAAAGAACTCAAGACTGCAAAGAATAAACGAGTATTTAAAAAGGTTGTAAATACACAACTAATTTAATTTAATATATACACTTTTGTAAGACCTTTTCGAATCCTATTCCCTGAGTGTATTTATGAACAGAGGCTGCCTTGGCATGGGCACAAGTGGGAGTGGCAGCCATATATCATACAAGGCATCATCATATAGTTCATTGAACCCCTGGCCATAAAGCAACTCAAAAATCTTCAACAGCTTTAAGTGTCTTACAATGTCTACCGTTAATCTTGGCCCACACTCATACATGCACAGGCGGCACTCCAACATGGAGAAAGTGAGCAATACACACACACTCAGACACAGAGACAGTGTCGTTTATAATGTCTTCATTTATGGCACAAAATGTGGCACATTTTTTTGTGCTCAGTTACGCACCGACACCGACACCGACACCGACTTCGAAAAAAGGACACGGCGAGTCCTCTATCTCGGCAGCAGCAGGAGAAATTACAGTGAGTGCCAAAAGTCGCCTCACAACTTCTCTGCTCATCGAGCGGAAAATAATATCGTGCTATAAATTTCGCTCAGTTTTTCCACCGTCTCCTTTCCCAACATTTTCCTCTCGGCAAGCTTAATTTTTGCTGGTCGCTGGATTTTTCCCTCACCGTTTGTCGACTGATGAAAGTTTAACGACCAAAGTTGACACGCTGCGGCGATTATTTAGAAAGTTAATGACTTATAACATACCCCGAAAAAGTCACAGGAAATGAACAGAAAGAGAACCATAGGAGGCTGGGAAAGCTGGAACAAGATTCATTGATTTACTGACCAGTCTGAGAGTTGGTTTTAGTTGATTGGACTTTATTGAAAAATGAGTCGCCATTTCTTAAGCTCTTGAACGGAATCGGCGAAAAAAACACGATAAATGGAAGGTTAACTAGGATGGTCCGCCATTCATCTTGGCCTAAAATGTAAATTTACCAAAAATTCAAGGAGCACCCATTTGTTTTCCTGTCAGTAAGGTGACCAGGACATTAAGCTTAAATCATCAATTTAGGAAATTAAACTTATCAATAGATATACCTATAATAATGTAATATTTAATTTACTTTTATTTAAGATAGTAAACCCTTAAAATAACAATCCATAAATCCCTTGCCAGGTAGTACTCTTTTGGGTGTCAGGTAAGCATTTCCCCCGAAAAACTTTTCCCTTAATCGAAATCGGCTCTGGCAAAACAATTTCCACACTATCCATAAGTCGTGTTGGAATTTGCGCCGCCTTTCGCCCCCGATAACCCCAAAAAAAGTTCTGGGCGCTTATTTATAGTTGGTTTTCATTTCTTTTGGCGGCTGCAATTTCCACCTTTCGCCTGCTCCATCTCCAAGTCCCAACTCCAGGACCTGGTCCTGGTCCTGGTCCTGGGCAAAACTCCTTCGTCTGGCAGCCGCATAAATTGTATAATGTAATTTTCCAGCGAACTGACAGACCCAGCATGGCTCAGCCCACAAATCCACAAAACTGTCAGGACGATGAGAACTGTCTGCCTATGCCAAGATATATCTGTGCATATATCTCCGCATATATCGGTGTATATATGTATATATATTGGGAAGCCGCCGACCAACTTATGCAACAATTTCGGAGCGGAAATTGCTTTAGCACCTGCCTCCTCATGTTCGTTCCCAAAAGGTGCACACGTTTGTGGTGTATATGTGTGACACCACATAGATATATATACATATATTTATATATAGATATATAGCTATATATATATATATTGTGGAGGCGTCTGGGTTTGGGCCTGACTTCGGCACGTTCGCCTTTTTGGCACATACTTCAATAGCAAGCTGAATTCCATTCGATTCCGGGGCGCTCGTCTCGTCGTCACTCGTTTAGCTTGGCAACTTTTTTGGCTCACACTTTGACAGTTTGTCTGCCTGGCTGAATCCGAGACTTGGGAGGAGGAAGGAGGAAGGAGGAAACCCAAACCTGGCTCGGGAATAAGCTTTAACCCCAAAAACGTCGGCGCCCTGGGTTTTACTGATTTCGAAATCGACTCGAGCTGAGTCTGTGTAAAGTTTCACTTCCACCTTAGTTAGTTCTGCTGCTGTGTGTGTTTGTGGATCTGGCAGGAGTTATTTCTATAACTTGTTCCTTTTGTTTCCGGGGCTAAAGTGTAATTTGAATTTAAGATTTGCTGTGGTGTAGCCAAGAACTCTATACCCCAGCCAGTGTGTAAGTTGTGGTTCCTTCGCCCCGCAAACCCTCTTCAATAATTAATTTAACTGAAACATATTTGTGGATGGGGGTGATGGTACTGTGACTCCCCCCATTGCATCATCAGAGATTCATAGTTTTAACTATGAATTAAGATGTTTCAGGAGAGGGGGGGAGCTGTATAAGCCAGGCCAAAACAACGGACCAGAGGTCAGCTGAATCGGGCGCGTGTTAATTTGCCAAGTTTTGCAGCACCAGAAAGATGATGGGCCATGATGATGAGCCAGGAGCCAGGAGCCAGGAGCCAGAGTCCTGGGCAGCATCTGTGCCAGATGGGCCGTAATTGGATGCCCGGGATGCCCAGGTTTCTTGAGCCAAGCGAAAGGCAACTTGATGTGCAAATTGTGGCCAAGTCTTGGGCTCTCAGTCTGTTGTTCGAAGCCTTTTGTGGCTTTGGCCATGTTTGCCCCTCAGTTATCAACTGGGATCAACTCCCCTCCACAGCTTGTCTAATGTGTCTGGCTTAATTGTTTGGAGTTGGGTTCGGGTTAAGAGGAGGTTGGTTTTGATTTGTAGTTGAATTAACAAGGGCCGAGAGGCCTTGGGGCAACTGCAAATGAAGACTGACGAAATATCAAAAGTTTCGAATCAAAATGTTTCAATTTTAGCCAACTGTTTTGAAGCTATAAATCTTTGGCTGAGGAGACAACGTGTCGTATGCGTAACCACACTTGTTGCAGACAATTTTCATCCTTTCCATATGCATGTCGCCTTCGCGTGGAGAGTTATTATCGTTTTATCTGCAGATCCTTTAATGCCTTCCTTTAGTCACTGTCGCTAGATATATACCGGATATTTAATCTTTGCCGGGAATTCCCTGAATCCAAATTACCAGGCACTTCCTTTCACTTAGACATTCGGAAAGCACTCGATGCTCAAAGGGGGGGCAGGGGAAAAGTCTGGAAACCGGGGCTAAATTGATACATTAACTACCTTGATCCGACTATTATCTCCGCTTTTCCCTCAGCCCTTCTTCTGCTGGAAACTATTCTCAAAATGTTGAGAATGTTCGCCATGTAAATGTAAATCACTTCCTCTCGACTCGGTGCAGTACGTACCCTGCTCCATGCTCCTGGCATCCAAAGTGGTTGCATCCCAGTGGCAACTGCGACTGCCAACGTGGTGATAAATCATCAACTGCTTAAGCGGTGTCTCCTGCTGCCCGCCTTCCAGTCTCCTTCGGTTCACCTGCCCGCCTGCCTGCCCCCGGAGCCGCTGCAGCTCACGTTCCAGCGCTTTAAGGCATTTAGCTGGATGACATATTTTAAATGCCCTGCTAGCCCAAACAACACAAATCAAAAGGAGTAGCAGTGGCAGGAGCAGGAGCAGGAGCAGGACTAGAAGCAGGACGAGAAGCAGGAGCTGCAATTGCGTCTCTCGCCTCTGTTTGCGCATAGATCATAATCATTCATAATCAGCGTGCACATAAATAACAAATTAAAAGCGCTTCACTAATTTTAAATATGCTCGAACATAATCAGCTTACAGTGAGCCACAGCCAGCGACAAGGATGAGGATGAGCAAGGATCATGGGGGACTGGGAATGAGCTAGAGCAGGGAGCAGGGAACGGGGAGCATAGCAACGTTGATGATGCTTTCGCCACTGTTGATGATGCCGCTGCTCCTGCTCCTGCTCCTGCTCCTGGCTGCCAGTCAAGATAGCAATGACAACCTAACGAGCTGCCTTTTGCCTCGTGTGTGTGTGTCTGTCTCCATGTCTGTGTCTGCGCGTGCTGTGCTTACGTGTGTGTGTTTGGTGTGTGTGTGTGCGTAGGAGAGAAATTTAGATTCTCTTAAAAATAGGATATTATGCAAGTCTATTTAAGTTTGGTCAGAGGATTAATATGAATACTTAGTGGGGCTTAATGATTAACCATTTGGGATAGATTCAAAGAAGAAAAAAAGTTTCAAGGATATTTTATGTAAAATATTTTAGTAGCAAAAATAAGTAAATATAGTTATATAAATTAATATTTTTAAGTATGCATAAAATGGAATATGAAAGGTTTTTAAAAATAAGTTGTTTAAAATTGATACAATTTAATACTACGATTTTTGGATGGAATATGCACTACAAATAGTCTAAAATATATCACAATCATTTTTTAAGTGAAAATGTTAACAATTTTAAAGGAATCTATAACTATTTCTTTGTCAAATTTGTTTAAAGTCTGTACAAAAAAATAAGTTCATGCTTAACACCTAGAACATTTTTATTGTGGTATTTTTATGGAATGCTACCGATGTTTCCCCCTCTTTATTTTCCTTTTGTGTAAAAGATCAATTTTATTTTGCAATTGATTTTAAATAACTAATTTATATACTTAATAATTTAAACATTTTTAGAATAATATGTAAAATATTTCCAATAACTACCGACATACTTATAACATTTCAATAATGACATTATTAAGAGCATCTCATGTTCGTTGCCAAAAAGTCCTTTAAGATTTATATTTTCTTTCTTCGCTCAATCATTTATAGAATATATAAGGTATTACAAATGTCATACTTTTGTCAAAATAGCTTTAAAATCTCTAAAAACTAAAGTAAATGCTTCCGCGTCTTCTGCAATATTATAATTGTCGTATTTTTATGGAATGTTACTGATGATGTTGCTTTACTTAATATATCTTTGGTCTAAAGTAAAATGTTAATTGTCATTAAATAATAATAATAGGAAAATATTGAAATATTTATAGAATTAATATTATGATATTTCAATATTTAATGCCGAATAGTCTCATTAACCTGACTCATTTATCACATTTCCCGAGTGACATTATTCAGAGCATCGCATATTCGTTGGTACCTTGCCAAAAGGTCCTTTAAGATTTCTATTTTTTCTTATTCGCTCATTTTTTTCGACTGGCTTTTACTTCATTTAAAACGCATTTATAACGCAGGACGGCGAAAAAAGAAACTCATCAGTCGGCACACACACACACAGATATACACACACTCTCTCTCTGATACACCGCTAATGCAGAGCCCATATATGTATACAAATTTTCTTTTTAGCTTTTCATGTTTGTGCTTTGGGTACTTTGGACCCGCCCAGAAAGAAAAAAAAAAATCCCTCACCTCGCCGCTTCACTTACTTTTGGCCCATACAATTTTTCTTACGATTTTCTTTCATTTTTTTTTTGTGTGTGTGTCGTTGTCGCTGCTCCTGTTTTCCTTTTCTCACGTTGTTTTTTTTTTATTTTTTCGTGGCTGCTCATGTTGCCCAGCTCTAACATTTTCCAACCTTCTCCCCTTACTCTCTTTTCTGGCAGATTGTGCGACCGGTGAACGCGTTCCTCATTGTTGATGTACAAAATGATTTTATAAGTGGTTCCTTGGATATAAGTAATTGCAGTGCACAGCAGCAAGGACACGAGGTGAGTGCCGGAGTCACAAATGGCAGGGGTGCCAATGGGGGATGGGTTTTTGTGGGTGGTTCAGTCAGTGCTGTCAGCAAACTAAACAAGGGGGGGGGGGAAAATATGAAAAATTAGATAACATTTGCATAAGTTACAATTAGGGGGGAAAGTGTTTTTAAAGGAATATAGATAGTTTTTGCTAAACCTAAAGAAATGTCTGTGCAAGCACACAAAGTCGTAATGATTGGGAAATTAAATGAAGAAAGCTTAATTTAAAAAATATCTGGTGGTCAAAAAAAATTCAGAAATCATACAAGTTTAAATATCACTAAAAAGTATAACTATATAATTTTAAAACCGAAAAAAAGTAAAGTCACCTTGCCATCACTGTTTGGAGTGAAGTTCTGGCAGCAACCTGGCCAGCAGCTTAGCCCCGACAGGTGCGGTAAGCGGCGACGACGGAAGGACATAAAAAAATAACAAAAAAAAGAACGTTACAAGAAATGAAAATGAAGGGCCTTGGTTCGGGCTTGCCGCCAGGATGAGAGCCAAAGCCATTGCCGCTTCAGATGAGATGAGGATAAGCTGGTCCAAAGGGAGAGAAGTGGAGGGGATGGTCTGGATGTCAGACCTCAATACCAGATCCTGCGGTGGCACAGGCATGATAACGAGACGGAGGAGTTGCTTGGAGGAGTGCGAGTGAGAGAGTGCACGGAGCGGAAGCGGATATGCTTTACTTAAGTCGCATCCGCGCTGCGACACACGCCGGAAGTCGTCGAGATCTCTCGCTCCCTCGCACTTCCTTCTGCTCGGCAACACTGTCGCATTTCCATTTCCATCTGGCAACTGACATCGTCTGTGGCTGGTACATGAAAATTTGTCAAAATTAATAACACGCACTTCCGTCTCGTCGCATTACGGGGACTCGACGGCACTCGAGTTGAGTTTGTGAGGAAAGTGCCACCTTGCCATCAGTCCCTCTCAACTCTCTTCCGTTTCCCCAGATACTGGAGCCCATCAACAAGCTGCTGGATACGGTGGACTTTGATGCCGTCTTTTACTCACTGGACTGGCATCCCAGCGATCATGTTTCATTTATTGATAATGTCAAAATGCGAGCCATGGACGAGTCGTCGGCGGTAAGACAGCCACGGTAATTGCACGGAAGTGCCAGACTAAGTGTATTCCCTTCCTCCTAGTTGGATGCGGACTCTGCCCAGGTCTTTGACACGGTCATCTTTGCCGGACCGCCGCCAATGAAGCAGCGCCTGTGGCCGCGTCACTGTGTGCAGGACTCCTGGGGAGCCGAATTGCACAAGGACCTCAAGGTGGTGGACCATGGCATCAAGGTTTACAAAGGCACCAATCCTGAGGTGGACTCCTATTCGGTATTCTGGGACAACAAGAAACTCTCGGATACCACCCTAAATGCCCAACTGAAGATGAAGGGTGCCACGGACATTTACGTTTGCGGACTGGCCTATGATGTGTGCGTGGGTGCCACGGCTGTGGATGCTTTGTCCGCCGGATACAGGACCATTCTCATCGACGACTGTTGCCGTGGAACGGATGTACACGACATTGAGCACACCAAGGAGAAGGTGAACACCAGCGATGGCGTTATCGTGCACACTAATGAGGTAAGCGATGAGATTACTTCCAAAAAATTAAATAAAAATGGTAAAAAGTGGAGCTCTGTGCTGTGAACACTGAAGAAAAGGTTGAAAAATATCGAAAGGAAAGGTCCTAGACTTATCGCTATCGAAATTGTTGCAGCAGAATATCGATTTATATCGCAAATTTAAAATATCGATTTATATGCAGTGTATAAACACTAGAATTCTGTGTTATTGAAGACTGAAGAAAAGACTGCAAAATATTAAAAATATAGGTCCTATCTAATAGCTTTTCGCTATCAACATTATTTAAGCAGAGTATCGATTTATGGTACAAATTTTGCAAAGTTTAAATATCGATTTATAAACAGTATCGATTTATGGAAATTTTAATACTAATTGTTCCTGCTTTCTTAGTTACTTTACCTAAAAATATTCACTCTTTTTCTCTCTTAAGGTCAAGGCCATGGCTGAGGGTCGAGATCGCCGCCCCGAGCTGGGCTACAAGCTGGCAATGGAGCTGAAGAGCCCCGACTCGGTTCTTTCGCAACGCAATGGTTTCCGACCCACATACTAAATTTCGAAAATGGAAAACGGAAAACCCAACATCACGCTAGGCTTCTCTGTTCATGGATTCAAAAAAGATAAAGAAAAAGACAAAAGGCTTTTATGTAGTTAACGGTTAGAGCGTTTTCGATTAGACTAGTTTAGAACACCTGTGAAGTGCCTCGGTAGTTGGCTAGCTTTTGCTAAAGACATTCTAGAATTGGTAACCTCTTTTGTAAGCCTGTTATCCATGTGGATTTTACATGACATTACAGTACTAACCATCTTGCCGTCGGATATAATAGGTTTAAACAAATGACGTTTAAGTATTACAAAGCTCTCTCTATATACCCCAAAACCAGCACCCTTAAATGCAATTCCAAGAGCAAAAGAGTACTAAAAAGTTCTTAATGTTGTGCGATGCACCTGTTTTAATTAAAATTGATATTATATATTATACAAACAACAAATATATATACAAAGATATAAATGTAGAGAACAATATTTATTTTGAAATATAACAATAACAGCTTCAGTGAAAAAAATATTGTATGTACTTACCCAACGTTCGAATGGAAATAAACGAATGGATTTGTGAAAGAAAAAAGTATTTTTTCATTAAACGAAACCAGATATATTTATATTTAAGAGATATTTTTAGAGAGTGCAATTCTTTCCTATAAAAAATCATAGAATATAGAACAATATTGCCATTTTCCTCATCCATACAGATCACTTTTATCCACTTTGTGTGCACTTTTTGACGGATGAATACATATATGAGTGTTCTTTTTAAGCGAATTGCCAGTTGAGAGGCAAAAACTTGAAAACAAACCTTATAAATGTCCTGGCCGAAAGTGTGGCACAGACTGTTAAGCGCTCTTTTTTTTTTGTCCTTTCTCCGAACCAGCTTTTCTGAACGTGTTTTGCCGAGTTTTCCGGAGCTCTGGAGGCGGCATGGGGAAAATAGAAATAACAATCCGTGCAGCGTTTAAAGAAACTTTTCTGTTTTATGTGTCTGCCTGTGTGTGCATTTTTTTCTCTGCTTTTCCTCTCTGTCAGAGGTTTTTGTTTTTGACCAATTTTTGGTATTTTTGTTAAAGGGAAGAAGAGAAAGTTGCCGGCTGTTACTTTCCTGCCCGGCGACTAAAAACCAACTTTAAATTTATTAACACCCGGCTACTAAGCAAGCGGCTCAGAGTGGGCGTGGCCGCATTGTTCACAGTGTAAAGTGCAAACTTTTTATTTTATTTTATTTTTTTCACATTTCAGCATATTTTTCCATTTGCCAAATGGGCAAAAGCCTGTGGAAGAGAGTCCGAGAGTCCTGGCCAAGTTTTATGGTAAGCACTCCCCCTTAGCTAGGATACGAGAGAATGCCAGAGTCCTGGAATTCCCCCACCGATCCCCCTTCTATCACTTTATAGGGTGTGTGGTGTGGTGTGGTGTGGTTTTCCCCCTGTCCAAGGACTACTCTGGCTTTTGGTCTTTTATTCGGATCGGGAACAGAGCCTCAAATCGTTTACCTTTTGTGGCGTCGTCTGCCATAGACAATGAACTTTAGCTCCAGCCCTAGTTTGTCGTTCCACACCCAGAGACTCAGAGGTGCACTAGGAAAATATAAAAAATATAGTAAAAATATTAAAATAATAATTTTCAAATAATAGTACTCAAAAATACATTAAAGTTGCATAAGAAATACATATAAAATACAAATAAATACATTAACAAGATATATAAATGCATAGAAAAACGTTAAAAGTTTATAAAATTCATCAAAAATACTTTAATTCATAAAATGCATAATAAATACATAAAAATACATAACAAATATTTTAAAAATAGGTTAAGTAAATATTTTAATGGAATATGATGTAAAAGCAGGTAGCTCTTCTAGGAAGATACTTCTGACTCTATAAATATTGATACACTTTTGATAATAACTTTCTCTTATTTTCTTATTTTCAACTAAGAATTAAATTGTAAATTACTATAATTACTATACTTTTTCTCTCAGTGCAGCAAACTTTTGTTGTCATGGCGTCGGCCGTGCTGCTGCTGCTGCTGCTGCTCCTGTTGTTGCTGCTGCTTCTGGCTACTGCGATGGGCCTTGGCGATGTGGCGGCGGCGGCGGCATCTCCTGCGGTCATGCCACTGAAATCCACACGCTGCCAGCCGTCAGCGGCACTGGAAAATGTTCCACTCACATAGATACACACACACACACACACACATACGCACACGTGCGAGGAGGAGAAAAAAAAAGAAAGAAGGGAATCGCTGATGAAAATTGCTTGCAAGTGGTTTCTGTTTCTGTCCTGGCTCTGACTCTGACTCTGCCCCCAGCCCTTTCGCCATGTAATGGTCTCTCGTTTTGCTTGTAAAACTTTTGGATTATTGTCAGGCACACACACACACACACACACACATCCATTCGTGAGCCTGGCTATTTGCCAAAAGGCCTGGACTTGGACATGGAATAAGGACCACGGAACAGGGACCGCGGACCATGGACAACTGAGCTGAGGACTGACTACGGGTTCCATGGGAAACGGAATACGGACATGAGGGTTTCGTTCGCGTTTTGCTCTTAACAGCAAATTCTCGCATATAGTTTTTTTTCTCCTTCTTGCACTCTCACTCCCATATCCATATATATCTATCTATCTTCTACTGCGTAGGCGTCGCCATTTTGTCCATGACCTGGAACTGCAAATTCTGCCTGTGTGTGGCTCTGTGTGTGTGTGTGCTTGGGGGCGTCGAATGCAGATGAATCCAGGATGCCGGAAAAGCCGGAGATTCTCACAACTGCTATCTGCAGGCGACTGCTTGACTTGTAGCTTGTACGGAGGCGCTAAGCTTGTTGTTCGTGGCTTCTGGAGGGGGAGTACGAGTACCACGTAGCAGCTGAATCATTATGTTGCTTCTGGGATCTTAATCGGAAAATAAACGGATGATGTCACAGAGCAAGCCGGCTGCCAATAGTTTCGCGAAATCAGGTGAGATTTTGATTGGTTTATCAGCAAGTAACCAAAATTTAACTATTATATATAAAAACCCCAGATATCAGATTAAGGAAATGCTGATACTTATTTAATTTTATCAAATTGGTTTGTAAATTAAAAGCAAGAATTATATATTGCTCCATTTAAAGATTCTCCAAACTTGATATGATTATTTTTTGGAACATTAAATTTTTTTTAAGTCAGCAAAATTTGTTTAAAAGCGTTTCTTCCAAGAAATACATCATAAACTAAATATAATTCTTTGTAATTGTTTATTGGAATATTTAAAGTATAACAAGTGTTATAATATTTAATAATATAACTACTTTTAAGTTATAAGATTGCTTTAAATCTTACTGTGATTTTAATATTTTCCAATACAGGATTTAAAATAAAGACTACCATATAATTTTTTCAATGAATTTTAATAATTTAATCAAAAGTATCTCAACTTTGGGGTTACATTTTGTATTTTAGATTTTAAAATTCATTTTATACAATACAGTATATATACCTCATTTTATGCATTGATTTATTTAAATGTTTTCATAATCTAAGCTTTGTTCCTTTAAATTTTACTTAAAGACGTCTTGGATTATATATTTTTCCTTAAACGAAAGTCCAAAACTAAAAAAGAAAAGAATCAAATAGTTGCTACCCATCATATAGAGAAGTAAGTTTCTTTCGATTTGAGCAATTTAAAAGGGTATAAAGTCGATCGTGCTTTAAGTTCACGCCGAAACAGGGTGTAAGTAGGTCAGGAGAGGAGAGCCTAAATTGCAATATTCCCTCTGCCCCTCTCTCTCTCTCTCGCCTCACTTGCTATTATAAGCAAGGTGGCCTAAGCTCGGAAGCTTCCATTATCACGCTCTGCATTATTCCGCACTCTCATTAGAAGCGACCTCTCCCATAGGTAATTAAGAAAATCAATTCATTCAGTGACGTGGCGGTGAGTGAAACGGAGTTAAAAATTTGATCGCTAAGTATAGGATCGCGGCCGCGTGTAAATGCTAAGAAAAGTGCGTCGGAAAACCGCAGTTGTGAGAAGTGCCGATGTCTCTAGTTAAGATCTGTTAGTGTTTTGTTAGTTAATATTCGTTTGTTCTTAGTTTTTCGGTGTGTAAAAGTGTAAACAGAAATAATGCGCAATACCACGCCCTCTCTTGTCGCCGTTCAGTTCCGCTATCCGTTAAAATGTACACTATAAAAAATTAAAATAAAGTATGTGGATAAAGTTATACTAAGAAAAAAAGAAGAAGCGAGGAAATCTGAAGGAATGATGGATAGGAGAAGCGGCAACACCCTCAACAAATCTAAAGGTAAGTGATTTTTTTCGCGAGTAGAGAAGCAGCAACAACAATTTTTAAGCGAGTGAGTAAAACCAAATGATATCATTCTTTCTTTTCTCTATCCTCCTTTTTCTTTTCCCTTGGTTTTGCATTATCGAAACGCATCTTTTCCTTTTTCTTATTTGAGTGTACTCTCTCTTGTATATTATTTTCGGGTAATTTATTAAGAAACGGTTGTTAGTAAATTTGCTCAATTATCTGCTCCGAAAGTGGAACCTGAGAGCGAGAAAGCCACTCAATAAAGGCGATCCACTCTTGTGGATCCACTCAAGTTTTATATCAAAGCTGTGCTGCTTTTGTTTACCTTTTTTTTTGTGGGTTCCTTGTTTCCTTTTTACTTTTTTTTCTCGGGTGATTGTAATTTTAACATTTAAATAAATTGGAACCCATGGGCTTGAACCTATATTACCTATTCTAATACCTATTACCTATGTTTTTGTTAGTATTTCTATTTTTTATATTCTCCTTTATTGTTTGAATTTTATTATGTATACCTTGTACTTTAGGATTTATTCTTCTACCATTATGAATCTTTAGAAAAAATATTGGTTTCTTCTTTTTTAAATCAAATTCGAAAAAAATTAAGTTTAAAATGCCTTTCTAATTGTTCTATAATTAGGACAATTCAGGGACTAAAGCAAAGGGTGTCATGAAAATATTATAAATTTAAAAGTATTGTCTGCCTGCCTCCCTGGAAATTCAGCAACCAGACAGCAGCTAATAACAAAAACAAAACTGGTTGGAAAAACATCTAATACGAAAATAGCACCTAAAACAACTAAACGGGCTTAAATGGCAGGACGGTCGTTGACCGTTTTTCCGGGGCGGGGAAACAAGAGCGGGACCGGCAAATTAGTTTTTCACTCGCTGCTGTCTGCGAAGACCTTATTGAAATCATAATTTATTTATTAGCGGGAGTGGCAGTAGCAGCCAAGGACTGAAGGCAGCGAGGGGGAGGGGAGTTGCTGGATAAACTGAAAATGTCAAACCAATTTGCTGCGGAAAATTTCGGTCGCTGATTAGATTGGATGCCATGGCCAAAAGTTTTAATTATGAATATGAAAAATTTCGTGCACTCCTGGCTGGCGAAGCGAGTTGTAATTAAATTTTTGCACAGGTAAACGAACTTGTTTCAGAGATTTTCGAGAGGGCGGCGGCGACGGTGGGCGATAAAATCTTGAGAGGGTCCTTGTGTTGTTTTTTTGTTTTTTTGGCTTCCTTAACTGATTTAGCGACAAATATGCTGGAGCAGGAAACTAGAGCTGGGATATCTGAGAAGTTGTATCTGAGATGATGGTTCCGAAACTGCAGCTGAGCGTTGGGCGCAAAACTTTTGCTTGGTTGCACGGGTCGTATACGCAATGTTTTTGCTCCTTTTATGTGTGTGTGTCGCCAAGGAGGAGGAAAAGGATGAGGAGCAGACAGGAAGTGACTGCTGTCGCACTGAAATGTTAATTCTAATGCAGTCAAATGAGTTTGCCATGCTGGCTAGGCTGTGCTGCGAGAAAGTTTTGGGCTTCTCCACAGTTTTGTGCATTTGTGCAGGATGTGATTATGAGGTTTTCCATATTAGAAATATATACGTGTGTGTGTCACCCACGATTCTTGGGTATAAGAGTATGTATGTGTGTGTGTGTGGCAATAAAATGCTTTACTGATTTGCAAAGTTTTGTCATTAAGCACACTTGGTGCTGCCGCCATCACTTTGGCCTGATTACAGTTTAGAATTTCACAAATATTTGCCTGGGAACATTTCATCTTTCGCTCTTGCCCCTGTATCTCTTGCCTATTTAATTATTTATTTATTTATTTGCTGTCTTTCTTGTTAGTTTACTTGATTATTTGCCATTTTCCATGCATGACAGCGTGCTAATATTTGTCGACACTTTTATTCAGAGAGCTTCGCTAATGTTTCAGAAGATCTCACATTAAATCGATTAAATGAAATATGAATAATGCTTTTATTGTTTGACAGCTGCTAATGGAGTAAAGTGAGTGCAGTGATGGGGAAAAGTTTGGAGAGAAGACTAATGAATCGTTCGAAATTGATTCGGCATTATCAGCCCGAGTCCCGCTGGCAGTTACCATTAAATAACCGGGAAATGTGCGTGCTTCTTGGGCAATCAGCCATTTCACTTGCCTTTACTTGGGGAGGATAAAAAATATATAGCCATGCTGGTCGGCCATAAATAGGCCTTGCAAATCGGCCCCTTGGGGCACATGCGTCGTATACGTGATATTTTTTAATTACATTCAAAACGCTTTGTGAGTCCTGCGTGCGGAAAATTCGCTTTTAATTGCCCCAGCAACAAAAGCTGGTCCGCCCCTCCGCCCTCCCAAAAAGCCTCTGCTGGAAATTCAATTCGAAAGTGTCCCCAAGCGCAAGCCAGTGGAAACTAGGAAAACTCCTTGCCTTCCTCCCATGGCACAGATGGAAATATACTTAAGGAAAACGAGAATGAAAATGAAAATTTAATTAATGCCGCCACTAAAAACCAGAAAAACCAGGGCTCGCTGGGGGCGGGTATGGTGGAGAAAATTCCAAACTAATATGGAAAATATTTTGTATTTGCAGCAAAACTTTTCTACCGGCTGCGGCAAGCTTTAGCAGATGGAAAAACAGAGACAGTGAGAGTGGGAGTAGAAAGAGATAGCGAGAAAGTCAGAAAGAGAGGATAAGTTAGTGTCTGGAGGATTAACTTCACATATGAGATTAAAAAATAAAAAACTGAAATGTTACCATGGAAATATAAGAAAGATTTTAATCCTGAAAACTTGGAATAATTCATCTTCTTTGGTTAGTTAAATTTTAATTGCTTTTAAGCTTAAATGGTACTATGGAGATATAAGAAAGATTTTAAACCTTCATCTCCTTTTTTAATTGCTTTTAACATGGCTTACAACTTAATTCTTAGTTAGTTGTTTTATTTTATTTCTACATTATGTATAATTTTAAATTTTCTATGTGTAATGTGGGTTTGCTTTTCTATGTGCTCTTTAAAGCCAACTTTTTCTTAGAAAAATCCTATTTATATCCAATTGCTACAAGATTTGTTCATAGTTTTCAATTTAATGCAAAGTCAAGTCGACATTTGTGGCATTTAAAGTGCAAATGAACTGAAATTAGCGCCTGGCATCGAGGGGTTGTGGCGGGAGACAAATGAAAAGGCATTTAAAATGTCAACACGACCGCAACATCGTGTGCGAAATGGTCAGCAAAAGGTGTGTATCTGTGTGCAGGGATAACTATGGATGTATGGGTTGGTGTAAATGTATGTGTGGATTCTCCTACAGCAACAACGATTTTTGCGGTTGCACAAAAGTAAACCAAAGTGACACAGAGTCAAAGGTGAGGGCTAAACGAGTTTTTGGGGGCTCGGGCCCGCAACGCTTAAATGCTTGACCACGAAAAGGCCATTAGAAAATGGCCGCATGTGACCATCTATGGCTGTGTGAGTGTGTGTGTGTGTAGGGTCCGGGGGCCAAAAGCCATCTCCGGGTGACAGTTGGAAATTAGGCAAAAGCCAACCCGAAAAGGAAAGAGGGGGAAAAAAAATTAAAAAACTAAAGCCACAAAACGTTTGCCAACACGTGTAAAGTTCTGCAAGTTTTTCCACCAAGGCTAAAGTGGCCATGTGTCTGTGCCAAAAGGATGGACAACTTGTCAAAAGGGACACAGGACTGCCACTCACCTGAACTTGTTAAACTTTAATAGAAAAACTTTCATATTTTATATATAAAAAATAGAGAATGTATCCCACTTACATTTGAGTGGATAAACTACCTTGTGGTTCACTAGAAGAAATATATCGCATTTAAGTGTTTTATAATAATAAATTAAAGTAACATTAGGAAATTAAACTCCACTCATTTTTATTAAATGTTTTCTAAATAAATAAAAGGTAGAGGCTTTAAAATCAGTTCTAATTTTATTAAATGAAACTTAAAACTATATAATTTCTTAGGTTATTATATTAATTCGAAAATGTACCTACAATTTCCCCATTTATTTAATGATTTTAAGGTTTTTCTGTAACTATAGTTTGCAACTATACTTTCAAGCTAAATCTGAATTTAAGATCTGAAATGTTGTTTAATTTATCATTCCCTGCTCTTGAGTGGAACAAATTTTTCTTTTTGTTCATCCAGCTCATCCTTTGGGTGTCGTGCACACACACAAAAAAAAACCCACTGGAAAGCAAATTAAAGCTGCTCAAATGCAAACTCAGGGATCCAACCGAGTCACGCTCTGATTCCCACCTCTAACAACAATGACCGAAACACCTGAATTTCTGCGGATGTATTTCGAAAATATAATCTTTGCCGCATTGCCGTTGAATGTGTAATAAAGCACATGACTTTGGTCTTTTATGGCCGGGCCGTGTTAAATTTGCTTCCCAAACTCACCTTGAATCCACGGAACAATGACCAAGGCACATGGCCACATGGCACTCCACCGATGATTCTCCGGTGATTCTCCGCTGATGCGAAAGTGTGCGACGGTGGCAGACACCAGCGACAACAATGTGCAACAATTAAATGTCAAAGAGAAGCTCTTGATGGACGCTTAAAATCACTGCATCTGTCAGCTGACACTGGAGCTGGGGAGCTTCGTTTTTGTGGCCGTTGTTCCACAGGGGCAAAAGGAAAATCTGGTCATGGGAGTGTGGGAAAACACAAGTCACGGAACGGTCACACAAGTCGCACAACTCACACACACAAATACACATACACCCACAGCCATGACACACATATGGTGGAGCGAAGCAGGTGCTCATACCGTTTAAAATGTACACCCATAAACAAAAGTGCAAACAAAGCCATAAACAGGGGAGAAGGACCTCAGAGCAGGTGCTTTGGTAGCGAAGAGGCGGGTGCTAAACTTTCACCCCATCCATGTGCCAGGGACCATGTCCTTTGCCAGGACCCGGCCGTTGTCGTTTGTTAGTTTTGTCTGCCTGGATTGGACAGTGTTTGTAGGTATGACCAAAAGTTATTCCAATTCCAGACTTTAAGAACATATTAAATAATATTATTGTTCTTTTTATTATCACTAAATTTAACTTGTTTTTACTAGGTGAGAATTTCCTACTAGTTATTAGTTTTCTGGCATAGAAATAGTTTATTTCTCGCCATCCTGAGGGCACACTGTTCTCGTAAACATTGGTGGCAGCCAGCGAAGGACATTGAATGTCTGGGTGACAGCGGCCCCCACTCGAACCCTTTTCTAGTTCCCCTCCACTTTTCTTTAGTCCTTCCGGTCGCTGGCTCTATCCTGCTTCGTTCCCAGTTTGTTAGCTTTTAGAGAAGGGGTTTCAGTTGCCGGTTCGCGGCATCCCAGCATCCATGGATTCCATGGGAATCGTCAAAGGACGAGGACAGGGAGGAGCATCTCATGGAGCGGGAGATGGAGCTATTGCTGGAGCGGTCCAAGGCAAAGGGCCTGTCAGCGTTTTCTGTGCTGCGCTTTGTTTTTAATACATGTACGTGGTGGCATCGTTTATTATTATTTTTGTTTGTGTGCTACCACATCGGTGGCACCGAAGGACAACGCTGCGTATACGTAATATAAGCAATGCATGCTGCCTGGGCTGGGTGAGTGTGTAACCCATGGGTCCATGTCACGCACACATTAGAAGGTAAACACGCGTTCCACCACACGATGCATAAACATTTGGACATTCCATTCGCCCAGCTATTTCTCCCCAGCCATGTGAGTCGCCAGGATATGCGTGTGGGTTACGAACTAAATTAAATTTTTACATCAACATTTGCGCTTCATTAGAGGCTGGCGAATGGCAGCAAAGGGATGGATTGTCAGCGTGGTGTATTCAGTGTGTGTGTGGGACAATGCCAAGTGTTGCTCGTCGAGGAGTGCCCATCCTCTCCGGTGGGAATGGATTGGGCTAAGCAGTCCCAGGCCCAGACAAATGAGTTGCGAGTGTTATTGGTGGGGAAAATGGTAAAGCAAACTCGCTAAATTAGCCCAGGGCCTTCAGGCGCTTGGGCAGAGAGGGGTTGAATCCTGCCTGGTTTGGGGGATAAAAGGATGCTGGCCAGACGGAATGTTAAACTTATCGCAGGCATAACGATTCAATTGATGGACTAGTGGAATTGATAGTCTGGATAATTGGATAGAGTGCGTTCCGTGTGGAGGAGTTGTGAAAAGCACTGACAGCAAAAATGTTGAGAGCTAGGAGAGAAATGTAATAATTTTGATTAGCCTGCAGGGGAAATGAACGGAAATTCAATGAAGAGAATTCATAGATAATCAGACAATTAAAACCAAATTAAATAAGCAGAAATGTAGCCTTTTAATTCACTGAAAAACTCGAATTTAAAACAGATAGTAAATTTTTAAGAAATTCCCCACCAGTACATTGATTTTCTTTGGATTATACCAAAAGATATCAATTAAATGTCCAACGGTGATAGCAATTCACGATAATCCTCAGTATTATCTGTGGGCTGTGGATCCAGCATGCAGCACACCTTCCGCTTGTGGATACAGGTGGTAATATTCCGCCGATAATGATGGTCATGTTCACAGTTTTCCACCTCCAAACATTTACCGCCCACGTGGAAGCAGCTTGTCAGATCTGCAAAGAGATTGGGATCAGAATTGAAAAATAAGCATAGTTTTTGTACTCTCACAGTTCTCCTTTCTATACATGTAGGTGTAGTAGGCTCCAAATCCAAGAAGTACGAGGGCGATCAAGCACAAGAACACCAAACATGGCACTTGACTTGCCATTGTTCCAGGGTAGTTGCTCTATGGATTATCATTAATTTACAATGGGTATCTTTAGAAAGGTGAGCTTGAAAGGTAACTCACTGCCCCCTGAGAGCTGTGGGAAATGGGAGGAGCCGGGTGGAGAAACCTGAAAAGGCCTCCTCCGCTCCGCATAATACCCGCTAAGTGAGTAAGTAAATTATTATGATAATGCGCTTTTGGAGAGCCAAGTGCAGTCTATGGGCAATGTTAAATGGAAACTTCTTAATTAAAAACTTGCTGCATAAAAACCGGCAGCAGAAAATCGAGGGAAACTGCACTGCAAAAAGTTTATTTAAAAAGAAAACTTGATAACTTTGTTAAGGAATTTTTAGCTGTGTCTGATTTCCTTTAAAATTGTGATATTAATTCCTTATGAATATAGTATGTAAAGCAGGTGCAAACCAATCAAATTAAAATATAAAAATTGTACTCCTTTAAGGTGTTATTTTCTATATTAAAAGATTATTGTATATGACCTAGAATCCTTCTTAAAGAAAGCTTTTCCATTTTTTAATGAACTCCCATTCATAGCATTACTTTTTCGAATTCTACGGATAACTTTCACTTTTCCCTTTTGGAAAATGAATCGCATAATTTGAATTTAGATTGCAATAATCCTTATTTTTAATTTAAAGTGTAGAGAGTGGGAAAAGGGAAAGGACCCATCCTCGAGACACCTCCGTTCGTTCCCCTGCAAAATCAGTGTGAAGCAAAATAAACCGCTTAAGGACTTGCGACTTGGCAGCGCGTTGGAAATAACAAGGAAACTGCCCTCCAGCAGGAGTCTGCTCGTGTTTGTTAGTTCTCCAACTGGAGGGGAGGGGGGATGGAAAAAGGAGCTCTAACCCTCCCCAGTAGTGGGGGTGGAATCCAGGGGAGGCTTTGGCGGAAATGGCGGGGCGGATGTGCTTGGTCAGGCCATTGGACCATTGGCCAGTTAGTACGAAGCTACAGTGGGTAAGAAAAAAAAAAAATTCAATTAAAAGCAACAGCACGTAACTGAAACTTTTCCTTTCTCTCTTTTATTTTTGCAAGTTTTGTATCTTTTCACCGACACCAACATCCCAGCAGCACAGCATCCCAGCGAATGTGTGTGTGTGTTTTTATTCCTACTCTTATTCGAGGGGAGGAGTGGGCGTGCCTCAGGGCCGCCTCCCGGATCCACAGCACTTTGAGTTATAAGTTGGTGCCAGCTGTCAGTTCTCTTCGCCTTGCCTTGAAAGTTGCATGTTTGCCTGGCAATATTCTATGCCACGTTTTCTCTCTGTGCCACCACGAGAAGTTGCAGCTGAAAAATTTAAGATATCGGATTTGTGGCTGGTCAAAAGCAAGTCAAATCAAATAGAGAGAGCAAGCTGGCTCTATGAACTTCTATAACAGCTTCCATTAAACATTTATCTTTACCTGATTTGAATATAAAGTTTAATTTAGAAGTTAAGGTAAAAGCTATAGCTATGTTTCAATTAATTGAAGTTAGATCCTCTGATGGCCATACCTTTTGTCCTACTCCATTGTACTCGAACAAATGGCGTATTTCGCTGGGCCAACTTCCTATTTAATCAAGTTATCCACTCGGTTCGCTTGGCCAGCTTCCTTTTCTCCCTCCCCCACGTAAGTCTAATGCAGCCCCGATTCGCACATTACGTATTCGCAGTGTGGCCTGGCCGAATGACGTCACCAGAATCAGGTCAAAAAAGAAGCGGTGCAAAGGGGAGGAGAGGATAAATGGAGGCTGAGCTGCTGGGGGCTGAGGCGGGGGCTGGGGGTTTGGGGGTCTGGGGCATACAAATTATGTTGGAGCAGCAAAAATGGCAACTCACTGTGGAATATTTTCGGCTGCTTTTGCTCTCTCGCTCTCTCTCTCGCGGATGCTCCCGTCTCTTTCTGGCAAACTCACCTTGAGCTTGAGGTTCTTGGGGGTCCTTGCTGGGTCCTTTCTATGGGTGTGCTACTTAATGGCCATTCATTTGCCCACCAAAAGCAACAGCAACAGCGAGATGAAAACTGAACTGAAAAACCCCCTGGAAAGTTCATTTTCGTTTTTGACATTTTTCAATTTTTGTTTGCTGCCTGGGTTTTTTTTTTCTTCTGTTGTGTTTTGTTGTGTTCTGTGTGTGTGTGTGTGTACTTTGCGGGGGTAAATTAAATTCAGATTATGCGGCTGGCAGAGGCTCTTAACAAGATGAAATGAAATGCGATGAGATGAGATGAGAACGAATGGTGGAACAACCGAAAAGGAAAAGTGACTGGCATTTATTTTCCATATATTGATTGCTTTTTAATGGATATTTTCCTTTTGCTAGCGGCATAAGGTAGATACTGTCCGCTATCCTGGAAAATCCATTGCCCATTGCCATTCAAGTTGCCTCCACTTTCAGGGAGCATTAATTTTATTTACATAGTTAAATGGTTCAATTGTTTGGCTGTTGATTTAGTGCTGGAATTTCAGACAGTAAAATTAATTGTTTGATTTGTGGCGGCATTGCCCGTTTTCCGTCGCTTTTCCCCACTGTCGTCCTGCCTGCGTTTATTTTTATTCTATTTTCTTTTTTTATTTTTGGCGTTGCTCGGAACCATCTATGTAGGTCACTTTTCCATTTCCACTTTCCTTGGTGTGTTGTCCCTAGTGATTTACAGTTTTATTTGCACAGTTTATAAATAAAACTGTCAAGTGAGAGACGCCGTTCACTGACGTTGGCAGCTGCTCATCTAATGGCATTTTCCCATGCCTGTTTAAAGTCCCCTACCTCCCACTCTCCCTCCCGCCCGACAGAGCGCCCATCTCGACCATTTGTTATGCTGCAGGGATTCCCCAACCCCCCTCCGATTTCAGTCCAGTCCGTCAGTCACTAGTCTAGTCAATCAGTTGGAACGTCAATCAAGCAGCAGCTAAAGTTACTGACTAAAGCTATGGCTTTAGCTGGAACTGGAGCTGGAACCCAGCGCAGCAGGTAACTAACTGGGAAAAACTGGCAAAGTAAACAGGGAACAGGGCGCTTCCTGGAAAGTCCTTTAAAGCCAAATGAAACTTTAAACATTTTTGTGTATAGCAATGGAATCGTTGACCAACTTGGAATTAGATATGGAGTGCATTTTAAGGTCATTATCTATTGGCTAATTTTAGTTAAGTGTGAACTACAAGATCTTTACAAGAGTTTCAAAAATAAATACAAATTACAAGCCAAATTATAAATATATAATAAGAACTGTTACTTAATATTTTGTATTATTATGTTTGAAATCTAATTAGTTTTCTAATATTATAAAATCAGGTTTATCTATAAAAGAAATGTAAAATAAACGCATTTAATACTATGAGTTTTGGTTTACATTTTAAGCTATCATCTATATTGTTTATTTAAAGCTGTATGTAGATATTACTTGTTTAATCAGTGAATCTGCATTTACACCTGAAACTTAAGCAAATATCATTTTGAAAAAGTAGTATACATATTTAAAATGATTATTGATATTAGAACTACAGCTAGAATATTCCTACCTTATCTTGAGTACTCTACCCAAAATTCTTTAATCAGAATAAACTCTTGTTTTTTGTAATCTAGTTTGACGGCATACCCCTCTTGGCCTATAGGGTAAAAAGGACAATAACAAATCCATATACACACAGACCCAGCTCAGTCAACATAAAAAATTCACCACGCTTCGCTCTTTTGGGCCAACAACTCTTTGGCTTTGCCATTTACTTGGCTGCTTTCTCTTTCGTCTAGGAGAGCCGCCCAGCCTCTCCTCTCCTCTCTCTCTCTCTCTCTCTCTCTCACAGGGTCCTGGCTCCTGCTACATCCTTCAGCCTCCCCATTCCTGTGAATCCCGCACGCATAGACATGGCAACAAAAGTGGTAGCAACGGCAACGGCTTTCATCTTTGCTTTATTTTTTTCCTTTTTTTAGCACACGCGCCCAAGACTTGCCGCCTGATATGGCCGAAAGTTTGGCCGCATTCCGCTCCGCTCTGCTCTGCTCCCCTTCCCCCCTCTCCGGTCGTCTGTCTCCTGTCGACTGTCAAATCAATTTGTCAGAAATCACTGACAGCTGCTTACAGCCAAAAAAACACACACACACACATGGTTGGCCATCACAATCGTCATTCGGCCTCTGAAGAGTTGTCATGCCAGGAGAAGGAAGCAGCCAGGAGAGCGGCAAAGCGAGTTAGTTCCCAATACTGTAATGGCCTTGATTTTTCGGACTCGATGATACCCCTCAATTATATTAACCTTGCTGGATTCCTAGTACCTACGAATATAATTGCATTTTTTTGGGAATCAGAATCATAGTTTGGCATTGAAGGTTTCAGGGTTAGTGTGATGCTGAAACTGAAACTGAAACATTGAAATCCTGGACAAATGATAGCAGTTGGAAGCTGAGAATTTGGTTTCTTAAAATCAGATTGAAACTTTGTTAATTTATCGTTATGGATATATGCATTTCTGGTTTGATTAAGACTCAAATCAGGTCATTTTAACTATTAATTTATCTGTTAATATATGAATTAATTTATCGATTAAAGTTTCTTTTAATTCACGTTTTTCTGTTTCAATTATTGACTTATTTTTCCAGTTTGCTCAAGTCAAAACCAAGAATATAATTATTTTTAGCGATTTCTTATTTCTACATGGATATGGTAAATAAAAACAAAACATACAGTTTCTATTTTTCAGTAGCTCAATTAAAATTCTAAATGATTTATGGGATGACTGCTTGGACATACATTTTATAATAAGTCTTTTTAATGTGATGCATAAAATACATTTTTAGGGCATATATATTTCTTTTTCCTAGATTGATAACCAAAAGGAAATCAAAACAAAAATACGAAAAGCATTTTAGGAATTTAATGAGTCAACAAAAGAAAGATATTCGAAAGCCTTATTACTAATTTTTTTTTAAATGATTGTAGATTTATTAATGTATGGTTTTCATAAATATTTCCCAAACATATATTTCCTGATTATATAAGATCAACTGCTAAATGGTAACAAAATAATTCCGGTAGCATGTTATACCCTTCCGATCCTTTAGTACCGGGTAGGAATCGCATATAGTAAGGGACATGGGTATGGCGTGAAAAAGATTGCCTAGGGTGTAAATTATTGCGCATATTTTCATTTCTCTTCAAATTGCTTTGCAGATTGCCAGCATTTGAAAATTGTCTATGGCATCCTCCGAACGCTTTTGACATTTACAACTCATTTTTTTTTCTTTTTGGTTTATTCTTGTATTTTGCGCCCTAAACCGAAATAAAAAAAATGTCGACGCAAGAAAGTTTTCAAGTTCGACTCTGACAGACAGCGGCTTTTGTTTGCATGCCATAGACACACACACACAGAAATACACACAGAAATACACACACCCAAATGCACTAGCAGACGGTTCGGTTGAAAGTTGTGCGCTCCGAGGCGTATACGTAATTTAACAGACAATGCCAAAGCGAAGACGAGAGGCCCGATGTGAAAGAAAAGGCGCTTTTCCAAACAAAACAACGGAAAAAAGGTGGATAAAAAACAAGGAAAGGTCTTTGACTGAGACGGTTCGGGATGTGGAAGGATGCCCTAGCTGTCGGAAGGGTTCAGGTAGTTTTAATAGCAGTTTTGCCAGCTAAGGAAAAGGGAGAAATTTTACACATCACAAGGCAGGTCAATAGGATTAATGAAATCCTTAGGGTAGTTAAAAAGAAGTTTAGAAATATTTATGTTTTTTCACCTTTTCTGAACCTTAATTCTTAGTACTCATGGAAAGAACAGTAAAAACAACATATTTATGTTGTATTATACATATTTATCTGCCTGCTTAATAATTTGAATCCTTTTAAATGAGAATTTATAACTTAAAATGAAAAATATATAAATTTAACATTATTTTTATTGAAATAACAAAAGTAAAGCGTACGTTTCAAACTGTGTTTTCTTTAAAATGTCTTGCAAATACACATGAAATGCAAATATTTGTTGATTTCCATAGAACGAAATAAAGGTTGTGGCATACACAGGAACAGGAACCAGAAAAAATGGGGTTGATTATGCAAAGGTTAGAATGGTAAATAAAAAAGAGATTTCAACTCCTCTATATTATATATCTATATATATTTATCTATGAATGAACTTGGAATTCCTTAACAATTAAACAAGATTGAATGCTAACCTTAAATGTGAAAAAGTTTTTGAATGCCCAGACCCAAAAGTTATGCCAAGTATTTTTATACAAATGGAAGGAATTACTCCTCAGGCTCAAGGGAATCCAAAGTTCGTTCATCAGTTCTTTTTTGGGGGCATTGTTTCGGTTTGTTTTTCGATTTTCCGAGATGTTTTTTTTTTTCTTTTTTATTATTATTATTTTTGTTTTTTTTTTTTTTTTCGGCACGCCAGTAGCAAAGGCAGCAACAATCAGTAAGGAGAATCAGTAAGCAGCATGTTACTGCTGTTGCTTTTTATTTTTATTTATTTTTCGTTTGTAATCTCTACCCCTTTTTTGTTGTCTGTCTCTCAGGATGGGTGTGTGTGTGTGTGTGAGGAAAAGCCTGCTTTCTTTTTTCCCTCTTTTGCTATTTGGTGTATTTGACCAACTACAACATACAAGCTCATAAATAAGTAGGCAAAGGACCATGGACCAGAGCCAGTGTTAAAGGGGTGCGTGGCGTCTAAAGGGGGGAGCTGTGCGACTGAAAATGAAAAATGGATTTCTGTGTCAGTTGGTTGCCATAATTTCGGCTTTTCCTCTTTTTCTTTCTCCCCTCACCGTATCGCATCCAGCTTCATTCATTTGCTTTGGCTGCTTTGACGCGCATTCATCATTTGGCATTCAGTTTGGTTTTGTTTTCGGTTTTCATGCTCTCTGTCCCTCTCTTTTGGTTTGATTCCTTGCTATCTGCGTCCGTTTATTTAATTAATTATTTTAAAGATTCTCCTTCTCGTTTTGATCCTTTTTCTCCTTTTTGCATTTAATTAATGTGGGATTCGAAATAGGCGGGTTTCCTTCGCGGCGTACGAGAAGCGGGTTAAGCTATCTGGCAACCCATAATTAGTTTCGATATTTAGATAATAACCGATAGTTTTAAGACCTAATAATAAAAGCTAGAAGTAAGAGAGTCGTCGTTTGAGAGAGCTAGTGAGAAGTTGTGAAAAGAAGACGCTGTGTGTGAAAACGAAAAGAAAATGAACTTGTGAACCTAATCTAAGCACTTATGTTTAAACCAATCTTGTAAATAAATTATTGTATGTGAATTATTAAACTAAATTCCCTTTAAGTGCGGGGATTCGTCCCACTTAAAGAAAGATTGCAAGAAAAGGGACAACTACAATTGTTTTCGTTGCGGACAGCCAGGTCATCGTGCTGCACAGTGCACGGTCGAGGTGAAACAGGAGAGTAACACCAATGCCGTTCACTTCGAGAGTGAAGCCGCGAAACCAAAGAGCGAGTTTACTGTTTCCGGACTTGAACTAAAAGTTGTCAAGCATTCCGTCGTCCAATTCAAAGGACTTGTCGACACAGGTGCAGATTTATGTTTACTGCGCAGGAATATCTTCCTTAAGCTGGGCAGCAAACTTCTTACTGGGAAAGAGAAATGCTTGACAGGAATAGGCGAGAGTCAGGTGTTGACGTTTGGAAGTATAACTCTGCCAGTCGAAATAGACAACATACAAATGAATGTAGAATTCCACGTAGTACCGGAGGAAGACATGGGCTTCGAAGCTATATTGGGCAGAACTATTTTGGAGCAAGTGGACATGAAAGTTACCAAAGAAAGATTTTCCCGATCCACGCGACAAGAAAAGTATTCAACGATTCCTAGGTCTGACTTCATATTTCAGAAAATTCATTGAGGGATATGCTACCATTGCCAGGCCTTTGTCGGATTTGTTGAAAGGTGATGCCAAGTTTGAATTCGGGGAAAAACAACGATTGGCGTTTGAAAAGTTGAAGACTGCTCTCATCAGTGAACCAGTCCTCAAGCTATACAATCCAACTTTACAAACTGAGATCCATACAGATGCGTCCAAGTACGGTTTTGGAGCAGTCTTGCTACAGAAGGATCCCGAAGACAGTTTATTTCATCCGGTTCAATATATGAGCCGAAAGACTTCACCATTTGAGGAGAAATATGACTCGTACGAGCTGGAGGTGTTAGCTATCATTGGAGCTCTAGTGAAGTGGCGTGTTTATGTGTTGGGCATAAATTTCACAATTGTTACGGACTGTAACGCGTTCAAGATGACCATGAACAAGAGGGAAGTTCCTCTTCGCGTAGCTCGTTGGGCTTTATACTTGCAGGATTTTAGCTACAAGATTGAGCATCGTTCCGGTACGAAAATGAAACATGCGGATGCTCTGAGTCGAGTCTCGTGTTTCTTTTTATCAGACTCTATAACCCACCGTTTGAAAGAAGCCCAAACTAAGGATGAATGGACACAAGCAGTTAGAAGTCTTGTAGAAAGGGATACATACCAAGATTTCTACATGGAGAATGACGTTCTTTTCAAAGACCCGAATCGCGAACTAGTTGTTGTACCTTCGTCGATGGAAAATGAAATAATTCAAAAAGCGCACAATCAAGGACATTTCTCAGCCAGAAAGACACAAGAACTTATCGAAAAGTCGTATTTTATTCCCAAGTTAAAAGAAAAGACAGAGCGAAACGTCGAGAGTTGCATCAGATGTATAATTGTAAACGCCAAAGCGGGTAAAAAGGAAGGGTTTCTTACTTCAATTGACAAAGGTGACCGACCCTTCATAACATACCACATCGATCACGTCGGACCAATGGAGACAACGACCAAGCGCTACAATCATATTCTGGTCGTAGTAGATGGTTTTTCGAAGTATGTTTGGCTCTACCCAACTCGTAGCACGGGTGTGGATGAAGTCGTAAGCAGTCTGGAGAAGCAAGCTGTACATTTTGGAAATCCTTGCCGCATAGTGACGGACAGAGGCACTGCTTTTACATCTCAAGCATTCAAGGAGTATTGCGAGTCGAACAATATACAGCATTTGCTCATAGCGACAGGTGTACCGCGCGGAAATGGACAAGTCGAAAGGATTCACAAGACCGTCGTACCAATGCTTGCAAAGTTGAGTTATGAAAGTCCTTTTGCATGGTATAAGCACGTTGGAAGAGTTCAGCAGATTATAAACAGCACCGAGCCAAGAAGTACCAGGATCACGCCTTTTAAGCTTTTGACAGGAGTTGAAATGCGATTGACCGACTGCAGCGAGCTGAAAGATTTGATGCAGGAGTTTGCAGTAAAAGAGTTGGATGAAGAAAGAGAGAAATATCGCCAAACAGCCAGAGAAAGTATCAAACAGTTGCAGGAAGAGAATAAGAAAGCGTTTGATTTGAAACGGAAACAGGAAAGAGTTTATAAAGTCAATGACCTAGTAGCGATCAAGAGGACCCAGTACGGAGTAGGGTTAAAGCTTAAGGGAAAGTTCTTAGGGCCATACAAAATAGTTGCTGTCAAAGATCATGGGCGATATGAAGTTGAGCGTATAGGGGACACAGAGGGTCCGTTCAAAACATCAACCGTTTCTGAATTCATGAAGCCATGGCCAGGTCCATTCGGGGCGAATGAACAGTCAGGAGGGCCGAATGTGGGATTCGAAATAGGCGGGTTTCCTTCGCGGCGTACGAGAAGCGGGTTAAGCTATCTGGCAACCCATAATTAGTTTCGATATTTAGATAATAACCGATAGTTTTAAGACCTAATAATAAAAGCTAGAAGTAAGAGAGTCGTCGTTTGAGAGAGCTAGTGAGAAGTTGTGAAAAGAAGACGCTGTGTGTGAAAACGAAAAGAAAATGAACTTGTGAACCTAATCTAAGCACTTATGTTTAAACCAATCTTGTAAATAAATTATTGTATGTGAATTATTAAACTAAATTCCCCTACATTAATTTATCAAAAGTGCAAATGAAAATTTCTCGGCCTGATGCTGACGCCCTCCCTTTTCTTTTTTTGTTTGTTCTGCTGAACTGTCCCTTTTCGTTTATGCTTGTTTAATATTTTATTTTATTTTAAATAAAACAAACTTTAAATTAGCCTGAGAGCGAAGCAGATCCCTTGTGCAAAAGTGGGGTTAAGCTGTGTGGCTGTGGGGTTAGCCAAGGCCAAAGTTGCGGCAGAAAAAGTTTCATTCATGGTTGTTTTTTTTTCCCCCATTTTCCTTATTTTTCCTGCTGCTGCTGATGCTACCTAAACTCTGCTCTGGTTGTCCCTGCTAATGCTGATAGGTCTAATAACTCCCTGGGATGCTGTAATCCTTTGGGTTGTCTTGTTCGCGTCCTTGGTGTGCCGTCGTTGTTGTTGCTGTTAGTCTAATGGACACTGCGAGTCACGTAAATGAGCCCCGATGATTATGAGGCGATGATGATGATGCTGATGATGATGCTGATGCTTATGCCGGCTACGTGTTAATTTCTGTGACAGCGTGGCCAAAACTTTTGCACTTAGGAGCTCTAACCGAAGGTATAGAAATCGTGGACGTATACGTTATATTCAATAAACAGCTGTCTGGCCAATTTCGGTTGCATTAAATATTAATTTGTGCAACATTTTCGGAGCCAGACACTTTGCATATTTCCCGTACATCCGTTAGCCAAAAACGGAAATTAGTTACAGAAGTTATAATTAAATTCCTCTGGCTGCATGTGAGATAAACCCCCCTTAAAACATCTGTGCCTCTTGTGCAGCAAACTGAGCTTGTAAACAGGCCTGGGGACCTGGTGTGTTGTGTGCCCATGGACAGAGGATTCCAAAGTTTGGCCAAAACGTTGCCATGGAACAGCACTTGAGTGCACAGCCGGACAATGCTTGGCATATGGCAGGGAGATGGAAGAGCAACAAGGGGTTTTGGCCAGGACACTCTAGCCATCGAAGAGGAGTCTTAATTAGAAACAATTTGAGGCTGACTGATTGCCGGTGGCCGGAGAGAGTGGTCCCTAAAGTTACCCAAAATGTTGGCAAAACGCACTGTTGACTCTTGTTGATTAGAAACAATTCTTTGATTGAAAAGTAAAAGGGAAATATTTTGTTTCATGTTAAGTATATGTCCTTGTTATTATATATTAATAACTTCTAATTCAGTTGCCTCAGCAAATAAAGAAAAAAATCAATAAGTATCGGAAAACATGTCAAGAATAGGATATTGTATGACAAATGAGTCTTTTTTCCCCCCTAGAAACACCACAATACATTCTAAATTGTGTCCTTCCTTGGCGCTTCCAATGTCATAAATTTCCGCATCAAGACCGTTTTATGGAACCGCAAATTTAGGCTGAAGAGCTCTCCGGGGACCGTCGTGGGCCACTCCCTCCCCGGGGCACACATGTATCGTATCGTATCGTATAGTATCTATTATTTCATTTCGATCATTGCCGCCAACTGGTTGTCGATTATTGAAATTGATTTGCACAATTGAACGCGGTGGCGAGGACGCACATAAATCACACATGCATCAATTATGGAGCTCTCGTAGTCAGCGGCGCCGTCAACGATGCTGTGCATCAATATTTGATGCCACAAAAAAATACAGACAGGACCTCTCATCCACTTCCTCCTCCCCGAAAAATGGGAGGCGTTTCCCAGTGCGTGCCGGGTACGAAGTTGGCATGTTTTCCCAGCCGCCGACTAGAGCAGCTAACTCCAGATGGAAATGGAGGTCTGACTGACGATTACAATTCTCATTTGCCATTCGCGCTTCGCTGCCGATCAATTATGCAAATGGGATTGGGTCCTCGGCTGGGGAGAGGGTTTTTCGGGCGGATGACATATTCAATAATAAAGTGTCGCCGATGACAATGTTCCTGCAAAGCATGCCACAGCATTTATTACAAGTATTGCGTATACGTAATGTTTGCCAAAGGATTTGCCCTTTTTTCGGCGGAAGCTGGTGCACCACCAACATCCCCACCATTACCACCATTGGCAATTGTCTGCTCTGAAAAACAGCTGGGGCGTATACGTAATGTGAGGTCAGAGACCATATGAGGCAGTAAGTGGAGTAACTCGATTGAAGTCTGTTTTTTCCATGTTTTTTTTTTGTTGTATATTACGATGTGAGTTCTCTGTTCTCTGCTGGGGATTGCGTCTTTGGGAAATGGGATTTGGAGCTGGCTGCGCATTTTCATAGCCATAATTGGATATGCTGCTGGAGCCGGTCCAGCATTACGAATTCATGGCCAGCCAGTTGCCTTCTTAGCCCATTTATTATGACCCCCGTAATTAGCCGGGCGCGCTTTCAATATTTATCCCCATATCCCCCGTATCCGTTTCCGGACTTAGGCCCAGTAAACACTTGCCCGCGACCGCCATTAACACATTTCTGCTGAGGCCAGTTAAACTCAACTGGCAACCGGAGCCCGAAACTGACCCGCCAAAAGACAATAAAGTTCAATATTAATGCACCCTTTGACTCCAACGTGGGGCTCCATGGGGAGGAGTTGCCGAATCAAGCGCCATAAAGACAAGACAAACAGGCTACTTAAAATAAGACCCGACCCCAGAAAGAAAAAACATTTTTTAATGATCTGTCATAAAAGCGGCAGCGAAAATTGAGCGCCGGCCACATAAAACTGAATTTATTAGCATTGCATACTTTTGAGGGCAATCAAGTAACCAGAAAAAGGGAACCCCCCAGGAAACTGTTGCTCCAGGAGGGCAGTGATCCGGGATCCAGGGATCCAGGACCCCGAACTTAACTCGGAACAAGACACCCAAATCCTTTAAGCACTTCTACTGCAGTGTGGCGCCACCAAATCGCTCTCTCTCTCTCTCTCTCTCTGTGTATGTGTGGCGGCAATTAATTCCGAAATCACAATAGCCATAAAGATGATGATGCGACTACAATTTGAATGCCCGGCCACCACCACAGCAGCATCCCAGTACCGGGACCCTGCTGTCAAAGACAGCACCAAATTGACAACAATAGCGACAAGCGGCGTTCGTAATAAGTAGTTTGGCTGCTACTGCGACCCTTCTCTCCGCGGCCCAGGATTCCGCACAGCCACTGCCTCTGACCCTCAGGGGTGGCGGCCATTAAATCAACGCAGGACATGCCTGGCAGGACACTGCGCCTATTGCCGCACACAATATATCAAAGTTTATGTTGATTTGAGTGGCGCAGCAAACTTTTAGCACCCGAAAAAAAAGAGAATGTGTGCACAGAGAGAAATCCGGGGAAATATGTTTCATATAAAAGTGAATATATTTGAATAGTTAAAAATACTATTTAAGTATATCACATCACATCACGTAAACTAAAAAGGCCTGAAAGGTCTTGGCAATAGATTTGTGAAGATCGGAATCGGCGGAGATTTTAGCAAGTTTACTGCCAAGCTTTTGATATTCATCTACGTATGTAAATAGAAGCTCCTGCATTCTGCCAAGGATCCACTGGAAGCGATAATATTCATCGGATCCGACTGGACTTTCGGTTTCGCTACAAAGGATCTTTATGATACGTTGCATGATATCCAGAAGAATGCTTCGGATGGCCGAATCGGTCACAGTCAAATCTTGAGGCTCTTCCCTTACCGCGTGGCGTTTCTTTGGGCCCAATCTTTGAGGATTTTGGACAAAACGCACCGTGGCATGGAGTATCTCCCAAATGTACATCTTGGTGAGCTCCCTGCGCATTGCCGGTCCAAAGAGCCAGGACACCACATACTTGGGCATGAGTACCTCCATTCGGATCATTTTCTGAATTACCATGATCATGAATTGTTGGTTATTAAACCATACTTCGAAAATTCCCTCCAGAATTGTAAGCTGCTCATCCTCGCCTTTAGCCAAGTCCTGGCAAGGAAATGGGAAACAAGGATTAAGGATTACTAGAATTATGTAAGGGAACTCACCTTGAACATCTGTAGATACTTGGCTATCGTGGCGGAGGTATGAGAGAATGATTTGGAGCTCATATGCATACAGTTTTGGGTAAACACATTGATCTTGCACAAATCTGTAATGCCAGAGGCACTCTTTAGCATTGCCGAGATCCTGTCAACCTCAGATTGCTTGTCACGCATTGCTTCCAGGAGTTGCTCAGACAACTTCGCACCCGGAATTTGGGGATCGATGTACTTGAAGTGGGGATGAGGCTGGGGCGGAAGGAAGCTACCCAGACTTTGTGGCAGCAGTGTAGATATTTTTCGATAGTACGATAGTCTGTGTATCATAAAGAAGCAGAACGAACATTTAATCAAAAATCAATGAAAGGTTAAAGAACTCTTACCTGATACATTTGCCCACTAGCTCCCTGAGAAAGATTGCCTTTGGCTGATAGTAGCTATAACCTAGACAATCCTTTGCCCACTGGGCCCAGTGCCATTGAAATCCAAAGTTGGAGAGATGTAGCGATAGCCAGTTAACCAAGCGATCAAAGCAGGCCACGTTCATTGAATCTAGTTTTGAATATATGATATTCGAAGCCTGCACCACAATGGGAGGCATCTTGAACGGCTGGAGACGGCACAGCTCGATCAGAATGGATCCGTAATTGATGGCGGACCAGGCGGCATTAGGCAGGCGCAGCATTTCGCCCAAGATCACCTCAACGATGCTGTGGCACACAGCTAGTTCCGGCTTGGAGGCGGCAATGTTCAGAAGATGCTTGGCGCACTTCTTCCTGTCCAGGTGATGGGACTGAAGCACGTACAGGATCTGACCCTCCAGTAGGTATCGCTCAATGCTAAGCGTTGAAGGCAGCTTAAGCTCATCGTGCGATGTCACGCGGAATTCAAAGATGCGGAAGATCACCTCCGTTTGGGGATAGCTCCAGCCCCGCTGGTGGGGTGGCATTTCAAATTTGGGCAAGGAGTGCTGAAGAGCGGCACTCAGCTTTTCATCAAATGCCAGGTACGGGCGTGGCAAGAGCTGGTGCTCTGGCTCGGGCCACTGAAGCTCCTCCATGGTCTTCACCTGATTCCATAGCGCTTCCAACTGATCGATCTGCGGTGGCAAGGTGCCATCCCGCCACACACTTAGTAGGGGCAAATTCAGAGGAATTCTCTTCTTCACATGGATTTGAAGCGTGAGCATGAGCCGCGAGAAGCCTGACCTCTGATCCAGCTCCTTGCCCACGAAGGGCAATGCGGAGAGTACACAAAAGGCCAACCAATCGCGTCGGGCAAGCTCATCACCATTGTCCCTCGTCTCACTGAGATCCTCGCAATCGGTGACGAAAGCGTTGAGCAGTTTCATCAGAGACGCACCAGTGATCACATTGCAATTGAGTAGATCCGCCAGGAAGCGCAGAAGGACACGGACTTTCAACCACTCACCCTCGATTACATAGTGCCGCAGTTTCATTACCATAAACTGAATGCAGTCGGCCCCAAAGCGATAGCTCCTTACATTTGCGAGACCCACAAAGGTAGCGTAGGCACTCACATGGCCCGGATGCTCGAGCACGCAGGTCTCCAGGATGCGAAGGATATCTACCTTGTGGCTCTCCATGACACTGCTCAAGAAACAGGAGAGATTCTCCAGCTTCAATTCGATGGAGCTGCCACCCAGGTAGCTTAAGCCGTGCATCATCACATCCATCGTTTTTAGAATATTCTGGTCGACGACCAAACGCGGTTTTTTATCAGCTTGCAGCTCAGAGTCCTCATCGCTCGATAACTCGGACGCTCGGTAGTCTTTCTTCATGTCAATAGATCTAGGGATACATTATCCTCTTACCTATGAAATTATGTTATTTAACTAACCTTTTCATCGTTGCAGAATTAGAAGAAGCAAATATTCCAATTATTTTTTTAGGGCGATCTGCTTGGTTCGACTGGAATCGAAATAATGAGCTACAATTTCTATTTTTTATTTGACATTCAATACGACAGATTAAAACACAGCCTGCTTGTTAGTTATATATATTATATTTTATTTTACACTTTTTGAATAGGTTGCATAATAAACTAATAAAAAAAATGTATAATTCTTAAACTACATTAAATCTACTAGAATTCCTTCTCCAGATCAGACTTCAATTTGTGACTTTTAAGCTCTCTTTAAATGTTTGTTATTCATTTTTATATTTTTTACCGAAAAACAAAGTTTAATCGGATTATATCGTTGCTTTTTACGTCATTTTAAGAATTTTTTGTTTTTTTTAATATATCCCTTTTTGAATTTATATAATATAATATTATAATTATAAATATAAACATACTCTTAAAGTAGATTTCTATCCAAAGATCAGAATTTTATGTGTGAATTTGTAGCTCTCATTAAATGGGTTTTTACATACATTTTGCATATTTCAAATGGTACATTTTTAAAACTAAAAAAAAAGAAATAATTTTTCTTATCCTTCGCTTTTGACTTCATTTTATATAACAAAGAAAGTTGTATAATTTTTCTTTCCGTGCATGGGCAATGGGACCGAAATTCGTGTTATTGTCTGCTTTTATTGATTTATTTGGCTTGTGTCCACTTCCTTTACCGCCCTCCTATATATATATATATATATATTTTTTTTTTTATCATTTGCCATTTTATTTGTGTGCTTATTTTTGATTAGATTTATTTATTTTTATTTTCGCTGAGCCGCCATCGTCGGGCGTCGCCGATGAAATTTAATAATTCTACTTAATGCAATAATAATTTCGTCGCCTTTTGTTGCCGGTTCCAGGCTCGGAGTCCGAGATTCCGAGTTGGAATCTGAAGCGTCGCAAGGACGAAGGACGAAGAGGAGTCCAGATCCCAGTTTGGGTCGGGTTTCCCTCCCCCAGCATCGTTTCCGTCATCATTTTTGTGGCCAACGCATAATTTGTGCGAAATTTGTCAGATTGCTGCCACAGCGTCGGACGAGAGCGCTCTTAAGTCGGAGTAATGCCTGGCGAATCGGGCGACATTGAGTGGGTGGATGGGTGGCAAGGGGGGTGCCCAAGTCATTTGTAATATGTTTTATTTGACTTGCGGCAGATGCTCCGCTCAATGAAAGCTAAGTAATTGACGCTGCCAACTCCCAGCGGAGCAGGGCAACTTGCCTCCGCGGCAGCTGATTACAATTAGTTGGGAGAAGGAGAAGGGGGAGAAAGGAGGGAAGTTTCTCCTAAATTGTTGCCAGCCGGGAAAATTGTTGCGGAAAGTGTGCGGCGGTGGCTTCAAGCGTTTGACGTTGACGCCAATTGGGAGTTGGCATTTATTTACCGTTTATATGCTTGTTACCTATAAAAACACACGCACCTGACAACTCACTTTAATGTATGTCAAACCTCAGCACTTGGCAACTTGGATGGAAAAATGGAAATGGAAAAATGAGTACAGAACGTGGAAGAAAAAAAGCAAAAACCAAGAATTCCAGCGGCCTCTTTTTGACATTTTGAGTGACATTATTTGTGTCAACAATAAAACACTCAAGCAGCCATGAGCGAGATGCTAGAAGGTGAACGAGAGGTGTGTGGGGGAGAGAAAGCAGATCACGGTGCACTGAAATAAAAAAGGGGGTATGGAAAGCAAAATAATTATATTCTTATTAATTTCATTTCATCCTAGAGCTACAGTATTTTTAGTTAAGATTAACACGCTAGTTACAACTATTTTTACATGAAGCATTTTTATGACCTTTTAACTAAGTTTAAATATTCAAGACCTTCTCTTTTTATATTTAAAAGAATCTTTAACAGATTAGGTTAGGGTTTAATGCACATCTGTAATATTTGTCTATATATCCTGCTATACTGTATATATATCCTATCCCATATACATATCCCATATGTCCCCATAATGTCTCCTTAATGGTATTTTTCACACATTATTCTGACGTACAGATACAAAATAAACTATTTAGCGAATACTTTCAAGAAAATTTATATACTAGTTTTAAATCAATTATTAAAATGTGTCTTATATTTTAAATTATTATTTAATTGATATTTCAAATTAACGTTTCACTAATAATATAAGACTAGATAATCCTTTATTTTCCGTATTTCTTATTTCTTTACAATTTTATTTAACAAGTTTTAAAAAAGTATAGTTTCTTAAACGAAAATTTAATAGCAGCACTATTTTTTGCTTTTATTAACTAACTTTTTTTATTATTAAATAACTATAAACTTACAAATACTTTATGCCTTCTTGAATTCGAATTGATTTAGTAAAAAAATCAAAGTCTTGAGGATTACTTAAAATTAGAGTGGGGAATAATATAGGGGATGTTCAGGTAATTAGTAATTCTTTCTTCATACAACTCCCTACTAATATTTCTCGCTGTGTACATAGAGGGAGCTGGAAGCAAATAAGCACAAGTACAAAGTGGAAAGTGAAAATAAGCAGTTGAGGGAAAAGAAAACCGAACTCAAACCAAGGCCAGTGCAATTTAAAATTCAATAAAACTTCAATCAGCGTTTAAAAATGTGTTCGTATGTGTGTGTGTGTGCTTGTGGAGGGTGTGCCGTTCGGTGAGTGTGGCTCTGTCGATGTGTGTGTGCGAGTGTGGCAAGTGGAAAGACAGCGCCCAGCAATTTAAACAAATTGAAAGCAAGCGCAAATAAAAAACAGTTTGTTGCCACTTTTCACATCAATTACGCACTTCAGCCAAAATAGACGACGAGGACGAAGACGAGGACGAGGACGAGGGTAAAGACGAAGGACGAAGGACGAGACGAAAAACGAAGACGAAGACGTGAAAGAAGATGAAGGCAAAGCCGAAGACGAAGAAGGCATCGAAGGGAACTTGGCAACGAAGATGAAGGGGGAGAGGTGGCGGCAAGTCCTTCGACCCCACAACATCCCCCCACCCCTCCTCCTGCTCCTGCTCCTGCTTCTAGTACAAAAATAACACTTGAAACTAAACGCGCATTCAGGCGACGCCGCTGCCGCTGCTTCGGCCGTCGTTGCCACACCCACCAACAACAACAACAACAACAACAACAACAACAACAACAACAACAACAACAACAACAACAACAACAACAAAAACAACAACAACGAGAACAAGAACAATTTTCGCCTGTGTACCACGGGGCGTATGTATATTTTTCCATGCCGCTGTGTAGTTGTTGTTTCCTAGGCGGCGGTTAAGGGTGCGGGGGTGGTAAATTCTAAGGCGAATTGAAGGGGGGAGGGGGAGGATTCCAATTGCCACCCACTAAGCCACCATCCCAGCATCCACACCACACCCAGGACCCACAATTTGAATACGTGCCTCACCGCCGTTTTGTCTATGTTTTCCTTTCGCAAAAAAGCGAAAGTAAATGTTTGAAAATCGTAAGGAAGGAAAAATCAAGTAAGCATGAGTTAAAAATGTTAAATATTCGTCAGGCGATGACGAAGATGAGATGCTCTGGGTGGATACTGAAGGATATAGGGATAAATATTTATATATAAATATAATCTACAAGTTGTTGTTATAATAAGTTAATGTTTCGGTATTGGAAAACGCCGGGAATGAAATTTTGAAATAGATAAACACAAGACCAGAAAATAGTGCTTATTACGGCAACAGTTAAAAAATTGGAAAGGAATTTAGTGGAATTTACACAAAATGTTTTCTTAATTTTGTAAAATTTATTAGAAAATTATATTTTTAATTTGTTCCTTATAGTTTCTAACTGGTTTATACACCAAATTGTCAATGTAGTTTGGAAAAACTTATGCCATAGATCTCCATCTATGTCTCTCTATCAATTTATAATAAGAAGAAAGAAAATATAATTATAAAGAAAATTGGTTTACTATAAAACATATTTAAAAAAAATTTAAGTAATAGCTTGGTTATATTTTATTATATGGATTTTATATACATTTTTTGTATGATTATTTTAAAATTGAAGGTAAATCTTTGCTAGAATCCCATATTTTTTAAAGTTTCCTAGTGTGAAATTGCATTGTTTTTGTGCTATAGATTTTTTTTTAATAACAATCATATGAACTAACAAAAATTTTCAAAAGCAAACTAATATATTTTCCTGAGGGCCTAAAATATGCTCAAATTTTAAATGTGTACTTACCTTTACCTAAAACAGAAATTTTAAACCCATTCCAAGAATTGTGTTTAAAGCACTTTTCGGAATCTGTAAGTCTCTGTTTCCATGTTTTCCCCTGAGAGCCACAGCGAACGAAACATACCCTTTTCGCAGGGTATTGGAGATGTGGAGAGCAGAAAAAAAAAACGGAAAAACGGAAAATGCTGGCAAGCTTTTTATTGCGCGTGATAACAAGCGGGGAGGCTGGTGGCCGGAATTGTCCTAAGGTGCTGATGGACGGGAATCGGGGGCAGGGGCGTGGCAAAAAAGGGGGGGGGGGGGTGGCACAGCGATATACACAGCAAGAACTTACAGGGCTTGCCGGAGGGGGGCGTGGGGGAACCGAAATCTGCTGGGCCTCTGGTGTCTGGGCAGTGCGCTGTTTGATGTTATTATAGATGACGATGACGATGATGATGGCAATGCTGATGGCGATGACGACAGCGCAAGGATACATCGCCTCCTGTCCCATCCGCCGCCCCAGATCCAGATCCTGCCCCTCCCCCCCCCCCCTCTTTTACCGAGAAGGCTGCCAATCAAAGTCGTCGCGCAAAATGTCTTGTTCTTCGGCTTGTTCAGGTTGTCAGGACTCCTCAAGTACATGCGTGTGTCCTGTCTGTGTGTCCCTTCCGTTGCCGTGTGATTGTGACTGTGTCTATATATATATATTCTTAATATATAAATATATATATTTATAATAGTGTGTGTCTGCGTGTAGGTGGCTGTGTTCGTTTGACAGCCATTACTTTGTTGCCTAGGTGTCGCCGTCGCCATTGACAATGATTGGCCATGGCTTTAAGCTGCCCGATCCGCCAGGCATTTAATTCTCTGCCGTTTTTCACATATTCTATTTGTATTTTGTAAACTTTTAACCGGTTCCTGTAATCACATCACAACTTTTTCAATCGAAATTGGTTTTAGTTTTGGCTTCTTTTTTCTCTATAGGTTTTTAACATTCTATTATTAGAAAATGTAGGAATGAATACATTTAGTATAAAAAGTAATTCTATTGACCTAAGTTTGAACATTTTCTATTTCCAAAATTATCTTTTGGTTAATTTTATACTTGTTTTTCTTTTCTAAAAAATCGTTTACTAACAACAAACATGCATACATATGTATTTTATGTCAGAAAAATGTTGCAAAAAGTTGAATTTTTTAATGGCGATTAATGGTGCAGTTCTGCCTTAGCGGTCTTAATTAATGTACCCTTAAAAGGTAGGTTAATTTTAGTCAGAAGTTTGCAATGGAAGAGTTATTTCTGTCTCTATATATATCCTTGATCAGAATTACCTGTCCAGTCGCTCTGGCCATATCCTGTAAAATAAAAATATAAACATTTTTTGTTAAATGTTATACTGCTAAGCATTCACAAGGGAGAATAATTGTTAAGAGTTTATAAATCTATCACAGAAATGTTTTCTAATTTAAAATTAAAATATTTTTGGCTTAGTTATGAACTATTTCTGTTTAGATTCCACAAACCAATTAAAAACTGTAAGGATATACAAACTTCTCCTTCCTACAGCCACCTTCCTTTCTTGTTTACAAGTAAACAAAGGTTTGAGGAAAATACTTTGGAGTATTTAAATAAAAATTTACTGTCCATATAACTTAATAATCTTTTTATAATAGCCTGCACATACATAAATAATTGCGTTTACAAGTTTGTAACTCTTAGTTGCTTTTTATACCCATGTTTTTATTAGCCTGCCTGTTTCTACATAGTTAAAACTTGTCTCACAATTTAGTTGATACTATGTTTTGCAAGTTGTATAAAATTATTAACTGGAAACATTATACTAATTACCATTCGTGGAAAAATAAGAAATGAGGCTTTAAAAATCTTAGGTTAATACAATTTTTGGACGATTTCTAGAGTTTGGTATAAATTTAACCATTGTATTTATAGTTTGACTTCAGATAATATCCGTATTTCTTTGTTGCCTCTTTTAGCAGTAAAAGGATTTATCAAATTAAGAGCATCAAGGACAGTTCTTTACTGCAAAAGACAAATTTCCTTAATAATTTCATGAATTCATACACCAAAAACATTAAACTAGGGATAGGAATTTGATTTAACTTAAACTTAGCACTTTAAATAATGAAACTTTATCAGTTACTCTAAAGAAATTTTACTATTTTTTCGCTGTGCAGCGAATGTAAATCGAAAGTACCAGTTAGACATTTGGTATTCATTATTTAAGACGCAATGCGCGACATTTGTCAAATCTATGGGAATTACTACTTCCGGCGGAACTGGTCGGACCGCTCACCTGGTCTGCGTTTAGCCAGGAGTCCTTGCTTCTTGCCTTGGCGCTGTTATCCTGTTCCGCGGGGAGGCGCGTCGGCTGCTGGCGCCTAACAATATGCAATAATAACAATTTACATATTCATGAGACGCCCGACCCGCAAACAGCAGCAGCAGCAGCAGCAAAAGCAACAACACAAGGGCCGGCCAAAGGATGGGGCAAGGGGTGCCGATGGGTGGTTGGGTGGTTGGGTGGGGCGACAGTTTGCATAAAGAGCAGCAAAAGAACGCTTAAAAAAATCAACAAACCCACAATCCCCTCCTTTGCCCAACCTTTGTAAACCCGATTGGGCAGCAGCCCTTTTGTTAAGCCGGGGCGTAACTGTAGCTGGCCAAATATTTATATTTATTCCGCTGGGTGCCTCCTCTCCTCCCCTCAGCTCACTTATTTATTTTTCATATTTTTATGATATTTATTTTTGGGGCTGGTATTTTGTTTGCCCCGGCAGCGTAAATTTGTGCGCTTCGAATACTTTCTGCGAGTTGGATTTCGAATGCCAATGGATGCCAAATGGGTGTGGGTCACGGAGTTTGGGCTTTGAACTGTGCTGGGTGGCACAGGAAAAGGTTAAGCTACAAGTATTATTTTTAGTTGGGATGCTGCCACTGCCGCTGTTGGCTTCTGCTCTTACCATCCATCCGCTCTTTAAGAATCTCGGCAAGAACCTACCACAAAAATGAATCAAAACAATGGCTGAGGGAAATCGGAAAAGCAAGAGAAATCATCAGAGAGAGGGAGAGAGAGAGCGTGAGATGAACAGCATCCACACGGGATTAGAGAGTCGGCGCTCTGCCCTCTCTCTGATGATGATGATGATGATTATTTGGGGAAAAACTGTGAATTGAGAGCTGAGAGCACTTGGGAGCTGCGAGCTGCGAACTGTGGACTGCGAACCAAAGTCCGTCAGTCAGGTGCAGACAGTTGACGTGTTCGGTTGACAAAAGCGGAAACGTGCACTAGTTTATTTTTTCAAAAAAAAAGAACAAAAAAAAAATAACAGAAAATAGAAAAACACAAAGTAACAACGACAACAACAACAACAACAACAGCAACTGACACACACAGAGCGCCTCGTGAGAGCAGGACAGTGCAAGCAGGACAATAGAGTGCAAGAGAGACAGAGAGCGAGCGAGCGGAAACGGAAACAGCAATGACAGCGGCAACTAGATAAATGATGAATGATAAATGCTAAATGATAAAAATGTGAATAAAATTGCGACTGGCCAAATAGAGCAAGACGAAGAAACAGCAACAACAGCAAAGGAGCGCCGCTGTGTCCGTGCCCGTGTCCGTGTCCGTGTGTGTGTCCGTGTCGTGGCCTAGTGTGTGTGTGCGTGTGTGCGAGAGAGCGAAGCGACAGCGCGCGTGTGTGTGTGCGAGCGAGTGTGGTTTTGTACCCCAAGTGAGCCAGTGTGAGTGCGTGTCACATATCAGCAGCAGCAGAAGCAGCAGCAGCAGCAGCACCAGCAGCAGCAGCAGGAAAAGTTCAGTGGAAAAGCGCGCTGCCAAGCAGAAAAATTCAAACGTAAACGAAGTCAACAGTGGCAGCAGCAGCGACGCCGGCAGAAGGTAGGGCCAAGACATTTTCCCTTCACTATCCACAGCGGCAGCATAACTCACCACACCCTGATCCTGCAGCCAAGCAGCGTCAGCATCTGCGCACAGATTTTCCGAGAGTTTCCCGAGAGCGAACAGGGAGAGCCAGCATTTGGGGCTGCTGCACGTGGAGTCTGTGCAGAGCTGTTTGCCATCCATCCTAGCAGCAGCATCCAAGCATCCCATCCATCCATCCATCCAAAGAGCCATCCTTCTAACCCCACAAATAATGGCAGTGGGAAAAAACATACACAAAAAGTTATGAAAGTTCTTGGGCCAATTGTCTTTGGTGATTTCTCGTTGCCCCGGGTATACAGAGAGGGCAAGTAATAATGCCTTTTAAATTGAGACAATGTGCGCGAGCGGAGCGTAGAAATTGGAAATTGAATTTCCACGCAATCCTGACCTTGCCCCGGTTTTGATTTTGGCCGAGATTTTGGGGCAAAGATTGGGGATTGGGGATTCCTCGGCAATTACCACCGACATTGCAACGCGTTTTGATAAACTCTCGCACACATCCTTGCATATTCAGACCCCAAAAAGAGATGCCAATAAAAATGTAGGATACTGTGTCACACACACACACACAAGCAAAGGCGGCCAGATTGACGACGGGTGTACCAGTGTGTGTGTGTACGTGTAAATGACCGGAAACTGTGCTCAAGTGCTCTACGAGGCTACTTTGCCAGGCAGGAGTCTTCGTTATACTTTTTTCCCCCCCTTGTATTTGGGTCTCATCTTACTCGACACTTCAATTGTCAAATTGTCCTTGTTTATTGTTGCAATAGTTTTGCTGATGGACAGGTTTTCCTGCCTGCTCCTTTCACTTGTCTTTAAAGCAACTCCCGCAGACACAGTCGCTTTTTATGGGCGTCGTCCTGTCGTCTTTGCAGTTTCAGTTACCCAGCTTGCAAGTTTCCTTTTTCTTTTATTTTTTTTCTTTTTTGCAGGAGCAAAGCCTGGCAAAACGAAACAATCAACACGGAAGTAGATTCCTCCTTGTGTTCTTTTGCTCCTGTTGTCGTTGTTTTTTGTTAGTTGTGTTGTGTTGTGTTGTTTGTTATTCGGAGCCGTTTTGTTGTGCCTGTGTGTGTGTTTGTGTATATAAATCAGCGTGGCCTAGTGCGCTGCTTGAGGTTGACGGGCTTTTGTGCCCGTGCCGTGAAATGCGAGTTTTACGGCGGAGTGGTTCGGCTTCATCGGGTTGACATTTAAGTTGTTTCTTTCCTGTCATTCAAAAGCGAGTGTGTGAGCGAGTGTGTGTGTGTCAGTGTGTTTGAGTGCCATGGGAAAGTTCAAAAGTCAGCAGCTGCAGCTAAGGGCAAATGAAGTTCCAGGAAATGCTCTGCCGCTATGAACTTTTCCCTTCTATTTACGGCGCGTACGGGGCGTATGAGCAATGTCTGAATGTGCAACGCTCAAAGCCACAACTATTGGCAATCAATTAAATTAAGACCCAGACCCAGACCCAGACCCAAAATTGCACTGCACGTGCCACAGCAGCCGATGGGGAAATTGAAAATTGCATTTTCCCCGTCCCACCGAGGCACCGAGGCCGTGGAAAATTGAAATCTGTCAGCGAACTTGATTCTCAGATTCATAGAATTTCATAAACAGGACAACCGAAAATGCTGAAATGCTCTGGCAGGCAGATACAGATACAGATACAGATACAGATACAGATACAGATACACAGCCGCAGCTACAGATACAGATACAGATACTTGACGTTGGGCCAGACAAAGGCAAAAAGGCAATTATAGAAATACAGACGAGCAGCAACAAATAATAAAGGCAAGTTGCCATAGACAATCGCAACAAGAGCAACAACACCAAGGGGCAGATTGGAGGAGACGCTGGCAACGATGTTGACGACAAGTAGCTGCAAAAGTTCTGCGACGTTTTGCGCATATTAAACAAAGTTGACGACAGCCACGCCGGCAGAGTGAGCTCCGGATGGCGATGGCTCCGGACTGGGAGCTGGGAGCTGGAAGCTGGGAGCTGGGAGCAGGGACCAGGGAACTCCGCACGGAAAACTGCGTACTACGAACTCAGACTTGCGGCAGCCACAGTCGCCGTCTCATTATTTATTTGATTGCCCGCACAGCCAATGCTCGAATTACCCCCTGGGAGACCGGGAAAACTGTGGGCGGTGGGCGGGGGGAAGGGAAAGCTTGGGGAAAAACCCGAAAGCAGAACCGAAGCGAGAGCAAAAGAAAAAAACATAATAGTCAGAAGCATAAACGTAATTAATAAGGCAAATTAATGCAAACAATAATACAAATTCATTTTCGTGCACAAATGAAACTAAATTACAACAACGTGAGGCAAGGCAAGGCAAGCCCGAGCCAAGCCCTGCCCCAAACCCTGCCCCAAACCAAGCCAGCATCCGACAATAAGAGGGAAAAACATGAAAATTGAATGCTAATTTGGGTTGAGCCGAAAACTTGAATACCCTCCTGGGATGCATAGTGGCGAATTTTGTTTGCTGTCGGAGGAACTAATTTCAAGTATTTCTTGGGGCCAACTTAGACATGAGAAAGGAATCTGCTTTAATTTAATCTCTTGCTGCACAAGGATAATTTGGTCAGGGAAAGGCAATTTAAATCCGGAATTGGCACTTGTTGTACAAATGGTTTTAAAACGATTCCAGTACTTTTTTGGGGGGAATAAAAGGAAATATCATAGATTAGGTTTGAAGATATGTAAATGAATTTAATAAATAGTATTTATCTGGTTGGTCGTTGATACATCAAGCAATATACATTCTTTTAAGCTTTATATAAATTTAGTTTTATATAAAAAGCAAACAGTTTTGTGCTCTTTGAGTTATGCTGTCACATTTCAAAGTTTCTCTTGAAAACATTCTATTTTTTAAGCCAACTTATATCGTATTTTGTTTGTTTTTAAACCTCTTAAGGGCTTAAAGGGGAGTAGAAAATGAAACTGATACGTAGAGCTCTTGTCACTTTCTGTAGTAGAATTTATTTTACTTACTTAAAAGAACAATGCCTTCAAGTATCTAAATATGTATTATATTTCCTAATTATTATTATTATTTATAACATCTTAACTTAATTCTGCCAAAGTAATAAAATACAAGTGAGGCTGGTATCTTCTATGGATAATTCCTTGCAACAACAGCAATGGGCAAGTTATAATACCCTTTTCAACTTACAAGAACAACAATAAGTGGCAGCTAATAAGCACAGGTCACACACACACACACACACTCACACACACACCTGCATGGGGGAGGGGGGCCATCGACAACTAAACAGTTCGTTGAGCAGAAAAACGAGGAAATCTACTTAATCACGTTTAATTAAGGTGAGTTTATAAGTAGCCCTCCCTCGCCCTCTGTTAGGCACTCCATATCAATGTGTGTGTGTGTGTGTGTGTGTGGGTGTGGTGTGGCTATAGCTGTATTAGTCTGCTGGTATGTGTGTGTATCTGTGGAACACACCCACATAGATATATTTTTTGCGAATTGCTTTTATTGCCTTGTTGCCGAATGAGACAAAAGAGCTTGCCAGGTAATCACAACTGGCCACAGAGTTCTGCCCCTCCATTCAACCCCCATTTCTTCGGAACATAAATGCAAATTAAGGTTAAATGGGTGCGTCACTAGTTCAACGGATTATATTAATAAGCAAGTGCTTGGTAGCAAGTTGATTTATTAGTTGCTTATGCCATACTCATCTTTGGCCACATTTCCATTTCCGTTTCCGGTTGGTTTAGTATCTTTGCCCTGCTTGGAAGCCCTCATCTTCTCTCCTGGTGATCGCAGCCTTAACTCACTTATAGCCTGATCCTCAATACGACGAATTTCGTCTAGACCATTCTCCACAAAGATCTTGATCAAACGATCCGACATTTCCGGTTGCTGCTGGGCCATAATAATTGAAAGAGAAAATTCGAGTGACAGGAGCTGGGAGAAAAACCTAATGAGAAAACTAAAACCTGGCTTACTTAATGCTCGAGTTATTCTTTGGTTGCTTTCACTTTGATTTGTGCCAGGCCAAAATGTTTGTCGCTGCTGTCACATACAGGCGAGTCCTGCCATCCATCTACAGCCCCGAGCGAGTAGTTTTCCCCCTCCCCGTTCCCATTTCCCATTTCCCATTTCCCTTCTCTCTTTTCCCCAGCCTGCAATCTGTGCCGTATGTCACACATTTGGTTAATTGAAAAAGCATCAAGGCCCTCATCATTAGCAAAAGCTTCGTGACTTATGTCGCTGCTCGTCCGACCCCATCTCCTGTCAGCCGCACATCCTTCGGCACCCTGGCACCCCTCCTGGCACCCCTCCTTCCTGCTTTCCCGCTGCTTTCCCCGTGTATGTAATCGATGCATGTCGAACAGCAGCAGCAACAACAAGTGAATAGCTTGTGTGACACGAGCTGAAAAACGAAACGAACGAGCCAGAAAGGAGAGCACAGGCAGGAGCAGCAGCAGCAAGGACGAAAAATGGAACAAACAAAAACCTATCAAGTTGTATGCTCGTTGATTTCAATTTGTGAATTGTTGTTGCTCGGCGAATGCATTTGCATATTGCTGCACACACCATTCACCCCGCTGGCCCCGCCATTCTTGTATGCTTTTCTAATTAAACCCCCCAACTAACACTCATACAGAGGAAAATTGAAACAAAAAATAATTAAAAATCCCCAAAAGGAGAAAAATAACAAACAAACCACAGATAAGGGTGAAATTTGCTCTATAAATTGCGCTGTTTGCCGTCCTTTTTTTCTATTTTTATTTTTTGAACCCACTGTTTGCTATTTTCCTTTTCGGCTCCTGACTGGGGTATAGCTTTGCTCTGCTTTCTTTTTTTTTTGCCATGCTCTTGGCTAAAAAGTACATAAATTTCAAATAAGTCACGTTTCCGGCATAGTGCCCCAGCACGCATACATAGATACCAAAAGACCGTGTCCATGTATGGCGTCGAAAATTTTTGCTTTGCATTGTTGTGGTGTCTGCGGCCAACGGCAAATAAATAAAATAATATAGAGAAAAAAAGAAAGGAAAACCATAGTGATTTCCATTTTCCAAAAATAAAAAAATGGAACCGAGTCGAAGCAAATATTTGCCTGTTTAACTTACTTTGACTGCAGACTCTTGCTTCTTATTTTTCTGTCAGACAAATATATTTTTGTTTTTTCAAAAACTTTTTGATTTCTTTAGTTGAGTGTTTCTTAGATTTTTAGATTATTGTCAGGTAGTTGAAGTGATTGCAAGTGTCATTAAAAAGCAGAAAGAAATATGTATAAATTTAGTGAGGATATAAAAGCTTAATATCTTAACAATAAGTTTTAGAGGAAGAGTAGTTAAAACTATTGCTAAAATTAAAACAGAAAACATTATACAAATATATATAACAAAAATAGAAACAGCATTAAAAGTATATTAAGAAAACCCAGGAATAATACATATTTCATTTACTGCTAATATATATAACAAAATTATCAAGTGTCTTTAAAAAAGACAGAATATAAACCTATACAAAAATATATACAACAAAAATAGAAATTGCAATAAATGGCTTTTTTTAGGATTTCCAGAAATAATCTTCCATTTCCTGTTAATATATTTGTAGTTTTCCTTCTCAGAAATGTGAATAGTTCACTAAGAACCAGCTATAAATAATTTCAAGGTAATTTTGTAACCATCAACACAGTAAATTTAGTCCTCAAAGTAATAAGGATTCTTGGAATATACCATAGCCTAAGCTGTGTCTGCCTCGAACACTGTGCCTGCTGATTGCATTTCCTGGAATTAGAAAGTTTTCCTAGAAAATCATTCTGCATTTTCCCTCCCTCTCCCCCCCCCCATCTCTGACAGCTGTCATTTTGCTGCATTCCCTTTTCTGTCCCGCCCATTCCCCGCAAAGTCACGTAAATAAAGCCAGCAAATGGGCTACAAGAGCTCGCACATGGGAGCGTCTGCTGATTTATTTGCCACATTTGTGTGTGCTAGCTGGGTCTTGCCACTATTTTTTGTCTAGTTTTTTTTTGCACCAGCAGCTGCAACCAATATTATACACACTTTATGTGCATATTTTTATGCGGCATGCTCGTTGTTATGGCATTTGCCGTTGTTGTTTGCTCGTTTGCTCTGGTCGGTCGCCTGCCATTTGCCTTTGCCGGTTTTTACGACTCGAATTTGTCGTCTGCCTTCGGGGGCGGGAACTTTAATTGAATAAGTTTTAAGCGGATTTTGAAGAGAGAGGGAGAGAGAGCTGCTCCACTATATATCCTTGCGGTACCACGGGGCGTATGTGTAATGCTTAATTGAAATATGCAAAACGCTAAAGCAACCTGAGCAAGCTCAGCGATTTTTGCATAACAAATGCCGCGAGCAGCAGCAACAGCTGAAACAAAAGGTGTTGCAATTTGATTGCAGGAGCCGAGATTTGCATTCATAATGGGGGGGAATTGCTTGTAAATAAATTATGACCAGAGCTTGGCTCACCCAGCTTGGCCCAAAAGGCAGGCAGACAGTCACCGTCACAGGTGGCCTTAATGCTCCCTAAAAGTTGTACAAATTTACGGCTTGATTATAGTTGGATTATATTTCCGCCTTGATTCGGTTCGTTTTTCACTTCCGTATCCAGAGGTTCAGAGGTTGCATTACAAAATGAAATGCCATCCGATAAATTGATTTCTGCTGTCAATATTTTTGCGAAAATTAACAAATGGAATGCCGGATACAGAGTACTCAATAATTCAGGGCTTGCGATTGCAACCTTTCGGATCGATAAGAATATATATATATTTCCCGTTTAATTTACTCGCTTAATGGCTGATAAACCAATTTAATAATTGCCCCAAGGGGGCACCACCAAGGCGGGGCGGAGGCGGGGGCGTGGCCAGTGGATCATCATACCCTGTGCAGCGGCCACAAACGACTTCATCTCGAACGGAAGTCGTTCCCCCCTCTGCGTGTGGGAGAAATCCTTTTGAACATTTTTACATAAAAATCAACTCTGGTACCTTTGAGGCGCCGGGGACCTGAACCGGCACTGGCACACACAGTCAGTTTCGGGGGAAGGAAACTCACGTTGAAATGTAATTTCATGGCACACAAGTTTTTAATTAAATTTCATGGCAAAAAGAGCTTCAGCTTCAGCCGGTAGTAGTGGGAAGAGTCGCTGGCGAAGGCCTTTTAACATGCAATCAACAAACCACTCTGGCATGCATATAGGGCAGCCATACACCAGAGCGTATTATATATACACATATATATAATATATATAATATACGAATGCCGCACAAAACTGCAGCCTTAATGCGTTTTTCAAGTGGCAGCCAAGCAGCAGCAGCAGTTGCAGCATCAACCCATTCGTGGAGGGTTGGATGACTGGACCCGCTTTCTCCGGGTCTCCGGGTCTCCGGGTCCGGCGGCAATCATCGTCACATAATTTTATTAAGCTCTTGGCCCAGACACCGCCGCCAGCCGGAGTTGGTTCAAGAACCCCTTTTTCTGGTCCTCCTGCTCCTCACAGACTCCACTCTTGGGTCCCATTTTGTGGTTGGCCACATGCTGCCGGTTATTGGCCATCAAGGGGTTTCAAATAACTCTGGCTGTCAAACTGTTTATACGGATATTACGATTTTATGTATATAGTCTCCTTGGTGAGGGGAATCAAAAGAGGATATGCAAAGGAGGTCTTCTTGAAAGCAAATTCCGATTTTAGGAAATACAAACGGATTCGTGAAAAGTAAACTTGCACACGTTGAAAACTTTTAAGAAAACTCTAGAATTTCCCCGGAAACTTTAGTTCTCAGAAATGCACACACAATGTTTGCCAGCTTTTTAATTGCTTTGAGAGATCAGGTTTCCTTTTAGTTACGTTTGTTTCGAGCATATTATTCGTTTGCTTTGAAATTCTGTGTGTTTGCTGAGAGAAAAGAATATGAAACTATTTTTTTTTTCTTAAAATCAACTTTTCCTTCAACTCTTACTGAAAATGCTTTTAAAACCAGCTTTCTTGCCGTTTTCCTGATCAGGTTGCCTTTTTGAAATGAACTCCTTTTGATTTAATTACTCTTTGTCTGAAAATCCAAGTTTATTTTTGCTCTCCTTTCAGAGTTTGCATTTATATATTCTTTAGAGGGACTTTTCCTGCTATCTTTTTCCATTGGTTTCCCTTTGAGCTGAGCTCCTTGGTGGCAATTAGTACTGGCTGTATTTTTTCCCCGAGTTTTTCTCTCCATTCCCCTGCCTGCCTGCACTTGTCAATTGATATTTATTTCATTAGCCTGGCAAATCAAACAAAAATGCTTGTCAAGAGCTGGCTGACTGCCTGCCAGCCAGGAGACATTTGACTCTGTTTATTGTAAACAAGAGACAATCGATGTGGCCTCGGGTATCCCCTTATTTCACCCACAAACCCCCCCACTATACACACACACACACACACTCACACACCACTCACACACACAGATATCTAATGCAATTCGCTGTTGGCGCAATTGCTGTTGTTGTTGGCCATAGTTCTTAGACAGACGACAGCACACATTACGTATACGTAATATACACACATGCATGCGGGCGAACTGGCAAAACCCCCCTTTTGCCGCGCGAAACGGGGCGTGGCTCCAAAGGGGAGGGCGGCGCAACAAGTTATGTCGCCGCAATTAGTTGGCCTTGCCCCTCCGCAAAATTTCTTGGCACTAATGCCAAAACCTAACCAAAGGCAGCCAGACAACCGACAGCCGCGAGTATGTGCCAGAGTGTGTGTATGTGGTGATGGTGTGTGCCAGTGTGTGCCTTGTGCAATTGATGAGACTCATGGGTAAACACTCGCAAATTCAATGATATTTATAATAAACCACAAAAGCTACTTATAATTCACACAGAACAGGCAGAGCGGGCAGTGTTTTTGAGCGGGCCTAATTATAGCGACAAAATAGTTGACAAAATTTATAATATATTAGATATTATAATACATTTAAGGGGGCTTACGGAGAAATAGAAAGAACTTTAAAGGGGATTATCAAGCATTTCAAATAAATAAAATAAATTGTTATAAGTTTCAACAAATTATAAAAGGTTTTAAGGCGGATTTAGTTTGCATCTAAACTTGGTTTAATTATATTTTACTTTGAGATTGCAGGTTTTAGAAAAGGGTGGAATAATTGTGTTTTAAATAAGAAAGGAAACTAATTTCAGAAACTGATTTCAATCGATCATAACAAATCTGAAAATGCAATTAACTTAATTTTGTAAAGTTTTCTGTGTGGGGTTTTATACGGACACCATCATATTTCGCTTTAATACTTAGGAAATGTAACATTTTATGAATTTGTAATAATGTAAATTATATGATTTTATCCCTTAAAAACCTAATTCAAATTCAGTTACATTTTTTGTTTTTTAATTTCAAATTAAATTAAATTATTTGCAAATTAAAATATATATATTATCAATCATTGATTTTTTGTCCTTTGTATACCTCCAAGAAAACATAAAATATGAGTTTTTTAGGTATATTAAATCATATTTTTATATGCAAATTTTTTTCGGTAAATTCTAGTTTTTCAAAATATCATAGCTAAGTTAGAAATGGATTATTTTCAATTCAGATATCTGTTCTAAGCTAGTTTTTATAAGGCTAATAAATCAGCTTACTGAGTTTTAACATTTAAAAGACTAAATTTTTTGCCAAATTTTGTCAATTTTAATGATGTAACCCCTTATAAAATTTAGAAATTTTGTGAAAAATTTGTAAAAATTTATTTTTGTACGGGACATTGCCAGATCGATTCAGCTGTTGATGCTGATAAATAGTATATATGGTTTATAGGGTCAAAAATGAATCTGCTGACTTTCACTGTATTACAAAGCTTCTAACAACTAACATTATAATTCCCTAAAAAACTATAAGCATTTATATTTAATGAAATACTTAAATTGCTTTAAAACTATACCAAAAACACACACTTCAAGACCCTTAAATTCATTTATGCTAAACAATATTCCATATGAAATGAAAATATGTAAATGGCAATATATCAAACTCTCATAACACATTTTCAGTGATATAATTTAATAACTACAAAAATATAAAAAATAAACACACACACTTTAAGACCCTTAAACTCATTTACAACTTGCTAAACAATATTCCATATTAAATGAAAATATGTAAATGACAATATTTCAAACTCCCATAGATATACAGACATTTTGTGTGCCTGAGAGCCACATACCCCCATTTTCGCCCAGCCCCATTCCCTAATTCTAATAAGCAGGAACTCAAATATTTGCCAGCAATGCTTTGCTTTAGCCAATTTGAAATCACGGTGTGCACATGTTATTTGTGAAAGTACATTCTTGGCAAATAACTCGTTGAATATTTATAGTCAGCCGGCGGCGACCTTCACTTTGACACCCCGCCCACAACTCGGCACCTACAGTCCCCTCCGCCCCCAGTTGGTTGGGTCGTGTGAGAAAATTTGATTGCATGCATTATGCAAATGTATAAATATTTAGCAAATTGTTTGGTCAGTGCTGACACTATGTTTATAATAAAATATCTTGTAGTTTCTGCCCGGCACCTCCTTTGCTCCTCTTGTGCATACGTGCTGTGGAAATTTATGTGGCAATTATCAACACTCTGGAGGGAGCCAGCCAGGCTTCGACCCGAAAATATTCATTAAAATTTCCATTGTTTGCTTGGGAGATTTTTCACTATTCACTGTTTTCCCCTTGGTCGACCGTTCGGCCATTCCGTGTCCCTTTTGTTTGGTGTGTGGCTTATCGCAAGTGCAATGTGTCTTCGGTGTCTCTTGTGTAAATTTAGAAATTTATGGTTATTTAAAAATTCATCCCGCACACATCACAGTCTCGGGGATAGTTCGTTCGTGTTCGTGTGGCCAGCAAAATATGAATAAATTATCGTGTCCATTGTTGGCCAGACTCTGGGAAAAGTAACTGAATTGGGCCCGGGCCAAGTGGAGAAAGAAGTTTTGTTTCGCTCGTAAGACTTTGGCCACAAGCAACACGGATAAGGACACACCAGTCTAAAAACAACACACACACACACCCAAATAGAAACAAAATTGAAGTGGAGTGGAGTGTAGTTCACGGATACACACCCAGGGTATTGTCTTAACTGGAACTCGAACCCCGAACCCTTAAACATGCTGTTGACATGGCTTTTGTCATTTTCTGGTTATGGCCAGGCGGACAAAGGCAGGAAACTCCATTCGAAAAGGAAAGAGAGGTAAGAGTGGGGAGACTGGACAAACTTTGGCCACAGTTTGTGCCATGTTGTTGATGCCTCTGTATCAAATTTTAAAGTGTTGAGGACGAGGCGAGGATTTGGCCACATTCTGCACATTCAAGTGGCGAGAAATGATTTTAAATATTTTTCAACTGCATGCATTTTAATTGGAATTCACAAACGTGTGGGGCATACAAAATGCTTTTGCTTTTGTGGATTATGAAAATTATTTGGTGGCATTAGTTTCGGGGCTGTTGGTAAATTAATTTAAATGAGCGCCGTTGGGTATTTTTTAATCAACACGGATTGAATTTTGTGGATTTTGCCATTTTATTGGCATTTCCCTGATGTTGCAGGTTTAATTTGCGGGAATGTCCACTATGGAATCGTGTGTAAAACACATTTTTCTGAATAATATGCATTTATTAATTACAACAAGCTTCGTTTCCACTTATTCGCATTCCCTGAATTTTGTATTTATTCACATTTTCCGCGGAAGTTTCCCGATATTATTTTTACCTGTATTTGTAGTATTTCAGAGGAATATCTTTCTGATATGCATTTGTTAATTAAAACAAACTGCTCTTCAACTTATTCGCATTCCCTGAATTCCGTCTCGTATTGAGATTTCCCGGAAGTGGAAAGTTTCATCAGTTTACCGATTTTATTTTAGCCCTTCTCGTTCACCTTTTCCTGTTATCTTTTTTTCTCGGTTTTTCTCCTCGATCTTCTTCCCTGCCCTTGTAATTGACTTGAATGTTTACTCAGTTGAGCTTTATGCCATTTCTGTAATTAATAACAAACCCGGCCAGCATCCCCCTCTGCAGCCTCTGCCACAGTCCCCTCTCTCTCTCTCTGTCAACCCTCCTGAATGATTAATGAAGCTAAAAATGTCAACTTTTACCCCAGCCTCTCGACCATCAAAGGTGAGGGGGAGCGAAGTTTTTGCACCTGGTCAGGGTTCCGCATCAATTATGCATTAATCAACACTAAATACATTTAAGTTGATATTAATTTCCTACGGCAATTAATTAGCGGAAGTGGATCTCCGGATGCCTCCTGCCTCCTGCATCAGACTTTGTGGGCAAAAAAAAAAAATAATAGCACACATAAATCGGTCCAAAGTTGCAACAATTTCAATTTGCAGCGTTAACTCGCAACAAGCGCAGCGCTCAAAAACTTTAGCCGTAAACAACAAAGAGTTGTTGACGTTACGGCGGAAAAAGTAAAGAAAAGCGGAGGAAAGGAGCTTGCCACGTTGCCATCATTGAAGCAAACCGAAAGCAATAAGCAGTTGCCACTGGGCCATAAAACAAACAGCCAGCTGAACCATGGAGCACCCCCTAAAAACCCTACCAACCCTACCCAAACCCACCCATCTCCTCGATCCAATCCACTCACTCTGCTGCAGTCTGTGAAAATGCAATCAAGTCGCTGCAGCTGCAGCTTAAATCGCTGGCGACACCAGCAGCGGCAGCAGCGGCAAGAGGCAACAAAAAGTGTCAATTGACAATGAAACCGAAATGGGATGGCATTGGGGCCAAGCGGGGGGGTGTTGCAAGTCACTCTGCGAGTGGCGAGTGAGTCAGCAGGACATAAAATCCTCGCCCCGGTAAGTGAGTCTGCTTTCGGTTAACGATTTGGCCATTTGGCCAAGCACTTCCATCCGCCACCTATACACACAGTGGCAATATCAGTCTTACTATCGAGGTATCAGCTGCCACTGGGGGCGTATACGCAATGTGAGCTATTCTTTTTTCGGCTTGCAAAAAGTTTGGCTCTCCCACCGGAGTGTTTCATCTTGGCTAGCCTTTGCTTTTTGGCCAACTTAATTGAAATGCGAAATGAAAGATTTTCCCAGCAGAAAGTTATTACGTACAACTCCCATTACCCATCAACTAAATTGAAAGGCACTCGTTCTCGTTCTCGTTCTCTTATGGAAAAGTTTGCCATAGATGATCAATGGCCAATAAATGATTAAGGACCAAACAAGCAAATGTTTTCTGATTTTTTGGCCAATCAATATACTTGTATATATATTATCAAGATGTGTGTCTGCCAGCAAACAAGATTTGCACGAAAATAACTTTGAACACAAAGTGGGAAAACTTGAAGTTCATATTACTTTTTCAACTTGATTCCCAGTCCTCTGTCCGTCTGACTCTAAATTAAATTGTACGGCCAGCTATAGTGATTATACTGCATTTATTTCTGGGGTATGACGTGTCTGCTGAACATTTTACTGGCCAACTGTGAGAAGGAGGAATATGGCAACATTAAAATGCACTTTGACAGGCGTCGGATAGCTCAGTTGGTTGGCCTCTAGTTTGCACAATGTTTAGGCAATTATTTACTTTGGTTGCCACGCACACAGTAGCAGCAGCTTGGATATACGGGGGACTGACATGAGGTCCTGAATTGAGCCCCCAAAAAGCTTATCTTGACAGCCATTAAATGGCCGCAAAGCGCTGGAATATGTGATTTATGTATGTGAATTTAGCGGTGCGCTTGTGTGTGTGTGTGTTGGTTTTTAACAGACTGGGTGTGTGTGTGTGCGTGTGTGTGTGTGTGCGTGCGTGTGCATTTTTAAGGGGGTTCCCCGAATACGATAGAGGGAGCAAAAGATATGGGACATAGCATGACTGTTAAAAAGGGGAGACTTCTAATCGCGCTTATCTGCCCCGACTCTTGCCACACCCACAACCTAACCCCTCCCCTCCCCCTGTCTATCAACTTTATCGCCTTCGGGGTGCCGTTTAGTTTATTGACCCATCCGAAACCGAATATGTAGGTGTGAGCCGACTCATGTAATGGCCAATTTGTTGGCGGCAATAAATCCAGCAAATTATTGGCCAATTTTCATGCAAGTTAATTTCCAGTTAAAGTTCAGATTTCACCCACAAATACACACACCAGTGCACACATCGAACACGGCACACGGTACATCCTATAAATAGCTCAGACATATAGGGTCCTTTTTTGATAGATGAGTCCCGACGCCTCTCCTTCTTCGGTTCTAATAATAGAAGAAGCACACACAGACACACATCCCGCCAGAAGAACCCCAGCACTGTTGCTAGCTTTCATTAATATTTTCACTGGGTCGCCCCAAACAATGTATTGACATTTCAATTAATTATGAGTGCGAACCAGAAGGGGGTGGAGAGACGAGAAGCTGGACGCAGGCTGTGACCTTTGGCTCCTCTCAGCCAAGTGATACGAGAGAGCCTGACATTTGCGAGATGGAAGCGGAAAGTTTGCAAAAGTTTTCGCATTTGATGCGGAAAATATATATACATATATTTCTATAGGAAGAAAGAAAGTTTTCTGGAATTATTAAAATACAGTAACAGAATTCTGGATAGAATATAATATATATATAGGTTTTTTGTATTTATATATTTAAGATATATAAATAGCTGAAATTAACGTATTTTTCATTAGTTTTACTTGTTTTCTGTATATCAAATAAGTCAAGGAGGGTTTTATTACTCTTATAAAAGCAAGATGAAGCCGAATATTAAGTAAAATAATATCAAAATGAGTAATTCATAATAAATTTCTTTTAAAAAACGTATTTTTCTCTGGTATTATTGATATATATTGTTTAAAAATGTTTATATATATTAGCATATATTACTTTCCTTATGGATTACTAGAAAAGCTAATATAATTGAGTCTTCCCTTTCATATCAAGGCAACCAAAACCTGGTAAAGAGTGTGTTTCTTGCTTCAACCAATCCCATATGCAACGCACTTTGACCTTTCACTCTCTCCCTTGTTTATCCTGCATCATCAATTCAGTGACCCAAACGTGTCAACAGCTGCAGCCGCCCACAGAATTTTCTTTACCCTGTAATCCAACAACATTGGAAAACCATTTCTACTTTAGGCTACTGGGTATTCAGGTTAAGACTAGTGAAAATAACTCTTAAAGGTTTTGAGATACATCTTTTTATTAATATTTCTCAGACTTTTACTAGCTCTATTAATTTGTTTTTATGTATAAAAATAAATGCATAAACCAAGCAACTGAGAGAGCAGCTTGCTTTCCAAAACACACACACTCGCTGTGTGTTCAATGTTTATCAAACTGACTCTTAAATGTTAAAGTTAAGTCTCCAGACTCAGGTGAGCTTTATGCAAATCCTGGCGCTGCAAAAAAAAATCAGAGAAACACACACACAGGCACACCCATAGGGGAAAGAGTCCTAAACGGCAAAATGCTACTAAGCCCACTTACTTACAATTTAGCAGGAAAATAAAGCGAACGAGAGACAGGAAGAGATAGAGAGAGGGAGAGAGAGAGAGAGCAGAATCATATTGCGAAAACGAGAGTGTAAAATTTTTTGCATACATAAAATGAGGAGCAAAATGTAAGGGCAGCGAAATAAAACAACAGCAAACAAGCAACGGCAACAACATCTACCATCAGCTATGGCTATGGCGATGGCGGCAACAAAATGAATCCAGCTTTATGGCACGCACACACTCACACACACTCGCACACACACACACACAGACGCGCACAACACTTGACTTTATTCAGCCGCCATGGCAAGTGCCTTAATAGTGTGCGGGAGCAGTGGGGTGTGTGTGTGTGTGAGAGTGTGTGTGAGTGCGGACTACTTTCTTGTGCGGGCGGCACAAAATCCAATCAACATAACGAGCTACAAGCGCCGCTGAGCGGCATAAAACGCAAAAAAAAAACACATATATATATGTATATATACGACTGTGTGCGGGATGTGATTGTATAGCTCCCGAGTGTGTGAGTGTGTGTGATGGCACATACGCACATACAGCTCTTTTGGCCAAAACACTGTGAGAAATTATGCTGCCAACGGGATAAAGAAGATAACGCTATAAGCCAGGACCCAGATCTAAGCCCCATAAATCCCCCTTAGAGAAAAATCTCTTTCAAGCCGCAAAAAAATAAATGAATAAATCTAAAAATATACCTCTGAATATGACCAAGAATTAGGGTCGAAAATCAGCATCCTTTTGAGTCAAAATTTTGGAAAAATAAGAGAGATCCAAGGGACTTGTTTAAGAAAGTAAAAAATTAACTTTAATAGGTAAACTTACCAGGAGTTACTCTTTGAAATCCATCCATAAGATTATCTATAAATTAAAAATATAAATAAGTTTAAAATATAAATTTAGGTTTCCAGACTCAGGCTTTCTCCTGAAACTAGTAACAGATTAAATTATTCCCAATCCAGATCTTAATCTTAATCTAAGCAAATCAATAAGATATTTTCCCTTTTGAGCTCTTTTATACCTTAATTTATGTTCTTCCCCATTCATAGACAGAAAATGGAAAAGGACTGCTATAAATTCCTCATACAAAACCGCTTTCCATCTCAAATAGTTACCAAATATTTATATGTTGAGTAACTATTTTTTCACAGTTTTTTTCGACGTTCATTCAACCCACGAAGCTTGGCAACAACAAGCGGCTAAAACAGCTCAAAGCTTCGAGCTGAGGTAGACAAGCGCCCAAGTGCTGTTGTTTTTATTATTGTTGCTTTTTGTTGTTGTTGTTGGTGGTGGAACAGTAAAAACATTGCCAAGCTCAAAAGTGTGTCGACTTGACACAAACACACAAGCAACACAACACACACGACACACACGCAGAAGCAAATGAAATAAAAGTAAACCCATTTACACCGCACACGGAAAAAAGGGGGGAGGTTGGAGGGGGTTTTTGGCGCCAACTGCTTGGCAAGCTGCAAATGTGGGACATTTGGCAGTCGCAGTCGCATTGTTAACTTTCTTTGACAGCGGGCCAAAAACAAAACAAAAAAAAAAAGAAAATACAGAAAAAAACAGGGAACCCCCGGGTGCATGTCCTCAACTCAACGCCGATGTAGGTGCAGCAGCAACAGCAACAACTGCAACAACAGCAGCAGCTGCAACTGCAACTGCAGCATGTATTTATGGCACAAAATTGCAAGCACAGCAGCAGCAAATTAACACAGCACGAATGCAAATTCAAGCGGCCAGGCCAGCCTGTTGCCATTTTCATACCCATTTCCATTTCCATATCCATTCGGATTTCCAATGGCATTTGCATACCCCAAGCCCAACCTCAAGCCCCAAGCCCCAATCCGAATCCCAAACCCAATCCATTCCCGTTCCCATTTCGACAAATTGATTATTTGCATGGCGATCCAGCTGGCTGGCCACATGGCAACAACGATGGCAGCTCGCCTCGGTCAGGGCCATGCCAATGCTCGATGTTCTGGGGGCAGCGGCACATCCTTGGGAAGGGAGTGCCAAAAATAGGCGTGGCAGCGCACCACATGCAACACTTATCGCCACATGGACAGCACGTCGGGCCAGTGGAGTGGAGAAAAATGCTTATAAAGGATTAATTCGATTCCAATATTCGCATACGCACTTTGCATTTGCCATTCAGTGAGCTCTGGCATTTTGCATCTACGGCCTACCAAAAGCTGGTCATCAGAGATATATATACATATATAAATGAATGTGTGTGTGCATCTGGAATATTGCCGGTCATTGTTGGCATTGTTTTAAATGGGCAAACCATAATGATTGTTTCGAAATGAAAGTGAGCAGCAGAGCGTGAGAGGGTATACATAGTGCCAAGGGTCTGTAGCCTGAGGCATCCTGCAAGCCATAGATAAGCATATTCAATGCAGGAGATTATTTATTTTAAGTGCCTTAAGCTTGTGAATAATTTAACAGGGGAGTAAAGTTTAATTAAGTGAATTCATTTGATTATGCTTATGTGTCTTATGTATGATGGGGATAATCTTATTTAACAATAGATAAAACAATGCATTGAAGGGGTCTTGAAATAATAATAATAATAATCATAAGAAAGGGGAAAATGTTATTATCTCAGTGTCAGTTATATGTATTTGGAACAAATGGAATAATTAACTACAAACAAAAACGTCTTCTATAACTAGAAAGATAAAGAATTAATAAGATTTCAATCAAATACCAGCATTCCATTTGCTAAAACCATTGATCTAAATATTAGATTAAATATTGAATGAATGAAAAATCAAAGAGGAACTTAATCTTCCTAAAGATCTCTTAATGTAATTTATACAATTTCTATATGACAATAAATTATACAAAACATCAAAAGAGCATACATCTGGCAACGTTCACACCTTAAAAAAAAGGAAACAGTCTTTTGTAGCCCAGCTGCGATTGCAATTTGCATTTTTCATGAATGGCCCGCAGGCTGCAGGCAATTTAATGGATTCCCTGGGCAACAGCTTTAAGCGGCATTACGGTGTCAAGACCTTTTAAATTTTTCAATTTCCCATTGGGATCACATCGCAGATTTAATTGCATTTATGGCCACACTTTGCATTCGGAAGGCCCCATTAACAGACAGAGGCTGCCATGAAGACACTGTGTTCTATGCAGATTGAGATGCAATTCGATGCACCGAGCGACACAGATTGGCCAAATGGCATGTTAATTGGGCTAATACGATTTCAAATTTAATTTAACACGCCGCACACACGGCGTCGAATCAGAGCCAGGCATGTGTGTGTGTGGTGTGTGTGGGAATTAGTGAATGAGCACTGATTTTGGGGGAGAGATGAGATTAAACCACTATGATTATCTATTGAGATGGAATTCAGATTAATGTTTTGTAACATTATTGCTTACAGCTCGCAGCCAGCTAAGAGGAAGGACCTAGGAGAAAAGAGCAACGAATCAGGACGCAGGACACGCAGACACACCAGGAGGACACCATCACATTCCCCAACATGGGCAGCGGACACTATTTCTGGGCGATCCTATACTTTGCCAGCCTGTGCAGTGCTTCACTGTAAGTACTCCTTAATGCCTGAACTATCCAGATCCGAGTCACACAGAATACACTCGCCACTCGCATACAGTAGCTGCAATATTTAAACCATCACGCTTCACAAATTGTGTCTCTCGCGTCACTTTACCATTTATTTTCCACTTACTTTTAACTTTACTTAATTTTAATTCCGCGCGGCTCTTGTTTCGCGTGTTTCACACTGCACTTGGCCGGAAAGTGGCATTCAAGCTGCGATTTACATACAATTGTCGTTAATTTGGCCCAGCCACGCCCAGTTATGAAACAGCGATGCCGATTTACATATATATTACGTATAAGCCACTTCATATGTCTATACACTGAGGTTTAAAAACCATTGCGTATTATTAAACAAGGAATAAAATGTAGTTCAATAACTGAACTTTAATAAAAGAAATCAATTCTGGAAGAGAGATTTCTCTAAAGATTTCTTATTAAATAATTTGTAAAAACTTCCCTATTTTTGTTTTACAGTGTATATATGTATCGGTTTATACAGAAGTAGTTTTAGTAGCTTCCAGCTGTAGTTTGCTTTTCAGTTGTCGCTGATTTACGCCCACAACTTTAGTCACATACTTGAATTTGCATATCCTGTCTCACTTATACACACACTCACAGACATACACTCGCCACGAGGACACCTCATTAAAATGTAATTAATTTTCGTGTAATTTTTTGTCGGAGCATAAATTTTGGAATTATTTTCGCTCAAGTCGAGGTCAGAGTCAGCAGCTATGTGACTTTGCCCCGGCTTTTTGGTATGTGCGACAGTGTATAATACCAGCTACCAGCTAACGGATAACGACAATCACACCCTCCCACACCTCCAATCAATTTGTACATACCTTCTTAAAAAAAAAAAACAACAATAATCAATTAAGATAACTTGCTGTAAATTGTATGCAAACATTTTCCTTTTATGCGACATTTCTTAAAAAAAAATTAATAATTACTAACAATTTGCTCAGCTAATGTTTTTTCCAAATCTTCAATAACAACTTAATATTTTTAAATTCCAACAAAATTTGAACAAACACAGTGAAGCAACAAATTTTTAAATTATACATGCGTGCCTATCCATATCCTGATTTCAGAGCAAATAATGCCAAAATAAATTTCCGAGAAAAGGAGAAAAAAGTCTTAGATCAAATTTTAGGTGCAGGCAAATACGATGCCCGAATACGACCATCTGGAATCAATGGCACAGGTGAGAAAAATTCCAATTAATACTACATAGTTTTTAACCGAAATAATATATATATAATATATATCCTCTATGACATTTTTAAATAATTTTAATAACTTCTTTATATATGACTTTAATGCGACTTTTGTTTGATTGTGCAAATATGCCTTATTTTTTTGTTTGCTTTTTGTTGATTATGTATGCCAGGGAATAAACTATATCTATATATATACGATAACTGCTTAACAAAATTACCAAGCTGTTAGCTAGTGTAAGCCTCTTAATCGAAATTAAAAATATAATGAAAATCAAAACAATAGTGAGACATACCTGACGTAGCTTAGTATGCAAATCGGAGATCAGCATTATCTATATAGCCTAGTTAGATCAGATCTATAAGTTAATCACTCTACATTTACGTCGCAAAACTCACGTTTGAACCAACCTTTATGCCAGATGGTCCCGCCATAGTCAGAATCAATCTATTCGTACGCAGTATTATGACGATTAGTGATATTAAAATGGTAAGTTGCACTGAAGCAGAGGCAGTAATTCGATAACGATTCGAAAACGGTTCGATAGATTGACCCCTTCCACCAGACACCACCTTTATTCTCGAGCTCCCTCTCTCACTCTCTCTCTCTTGCTATTTAACTTTGCCTTTCCATTAAGAAATTAGAAAGCATTAAAACACACGCGCACTATAAACACACACAAACACAAACACATACACACACACACACACACACACTTGTTTTTGCGTTTTGCGTTGACTCGTTCTATATTTCCCTCGATACTTAAATATATATATATAAATAAATGCGTATGAACCATTCGATGCTAAGTATTTACGTTTGATTTTTGCCAGTGATTTATATGGCAAAATTCTACCAGTACATATTCCCCAGTTTCTCTTTCCGTTCCGATTGTTTCTAGAAACAGCGTTCCTTTCGTTTCGTTTGAGATTAACAGCAAATAAACCCAGCAAAGTCAATATAAGCGACACCTAACACCACCGGAAAACGGAAATCGAAATGAGAAAAATCCATTGCCTACTTATCGGGGCCCGCTTTGGCAAAGCGGATATCCGCTCTCCTATACCCTGCCGGCGATTCTGGCGCCATTTTCAATGTCATTTTAAAAACATTTTTAAATGTAATAATTATATATGTGTTTGTCATTTTAATATTGACTCTCTCTTACTAAAAAAAACCCAATTCACTGTCCAGTTTGAAGTGCTCATTTTATCGTTTCGACTTTTTCGTTTTACAATTATATAAATAACGTTTTGATTTCATTTGCAGTTAATTTTATTGTTGTCATGTTGACTTTTACCGCAGCAATGACATTATTAATAATGTAGGGGCAGCATAAATATTTGAAAATAGCTCGACACAGCCTCCTCTCCCCTCCCGTCACCGTTCACAGTCACATTCCCAGTCACATATTACATACATATATAGGACATAAATCATGGCAACGATGACTCATAGAGTCACGAATATAGTCCGCATATTTTGCCAGTTTGATAAATATTAACTATTAAGGCATATCAATTAGCATTAGCCACTCCGGAAGGCAATCACAGAGATACTACCACCCCACCGTATTTTGTTCATACTCGTACCACACACTCACAAGCCACACCATACACCCCCCGTACATAGAGCCACCAGAATCCAGACCCCCACCGTATAAGCCACCCTCTCGAAGGTCACAAAAACAACTCATAGACAAACAAAGCAACTTTAGTAACGTACATAAATTCTAGCTTAACTTAGGTATATAAAAAACGCAAACAAAACGAAACAAAAATCGAGAAGAAAATATTCTTTGACTTAGCTTAGCTTTGTAAGCAAAACTGGAAGTGAACTTGCTAGTAACTTTTTGTATCCTAGTAAGTAAGCAAAATCCAACAAAAAAAACGAAAAATAAGAAGGAAAACAACAACCGGGAGGAAGGCTATAAAATAAAACTTTATTACAGAGGGGCCACATAAAGGCATAAGGACTGCCAAAGGCCGAATATTCGAGGGTACAAAGGGTGTATCACAAAAAGCGGACCGACGGCGAAGGAGGTCGCATGCCGGGTCATTTTAAGTTTGTTTTAGGGCCGGACCCTGCGGCAGCTGTTAAAAAATCAAATCTCTTCTTGTATATTACATTGAAAGTATTGTGCAAATCGGTGAAAATGTCTATCTATCATGTATCGTCCTCCAGATGGTCCCGCCGTGGTGCGCGTCAACATATTCGTTAGGAGTATATCGAAAATCGATGATGTAACCATGGTAAGTTCGCGCCACCAAAAAAGCCAACCGACCCACCATGAAAATGAAAATAAAAACAAAGAATGAAACCCCACTTAGTACCCCTTGACCGCAAGTGGATGCTCAAAGTCGTATAGTCATAGGTCTCGGGTCAATGAACCCACCCAGTTGCTCTGTCTCTTTCTCTGGTCCCCCAGTCTCTTTCCCTCTCTCTCTCTCTCTCTCTCTCTGTCTCACTCTTTGGTGCCCGTCCAAAACTATGTTCTGGTCTCTTCACTCTCGTTAGGAGCCAAAAGGCAACTAAAAAACACTCGAAAGGAAACAAGAATATATTGTATAAACATGAAAAAAAAAACATATATATATGCTAACGTACTATATTATATATCTGATATTGGTATCTATAATACATAATACTTTGTTTGTTTGACTATCGGTGTAATTTGATTTTCGTATTTGATACTTGATTTTGATTTATTTACGTATTGGGTTGTTAGCAAATTAAAAGCCAAATTGTCTGATTAGTTTTGACTTTAAGTTGACGATTGCATTTTAACTTAGCGCCTTTTGTTCTGTCAGTTTGCATTGGTAACTTGAATTCTCTCACTTGCATTTCTCTTTGTTTTTTTCTCATGTCAAAGAATTGTAAAATAAAATACTCACTCCACCGTTTTGTAGTGAATCAAAAAAAAAAAACAAAAAGATATACAAAACATTATGCGAAAAAAAATGTCTTTTTGGATCTCTTTCCTACACAGTCTATCTACCTTCTAACTATCTCTCTCTCTATATATCTATCTCTGTCTCTCGCTGTGTCTATCTCTTTCTTTATTTCCAACCATAAAATAAAATAGTCCAATTTTTAGATTAATTTTCCCCGCTTTTCTCCTACACTCTCTGTACAAATTTTATAAATTTCCACTAACAATAATTAATTAATTAATCCCATTGAACTATTTATAACCGTGATGAGCGGATGCAGACCATTTACTATTTAGCCTCGGACTAATAATTATATACGAGTTTATTTTCAATAACGCCTTTTGCTTACTAAGAAAAAACCAATACTAAAATATCTGTGAATTAATCAAATTTATATAATTTATGCTATTCTCTGTACTTAGTAAAACAATAAATTCAACTGTGAACTGTTAATTTTAATCGTGTGCTTTGTATCTGTGTCGCCAAACTATTTTTTATCCTTTTAACCGCCCTCGTAACCAATCTTTTTCATCCCCTGTAAACCCGTTAAAAAAGAACTTAAACCAAAAAAAAATAAAAATAGTTTACTTTCTTCATTTAGTTAATTGAAACACATAAAAACCTGAATATAGGATCGGCTTAAATATTCTCGAAACGAATTTAAACGTTTGAGAACGGAATCTGGAACTGAATCCGAATAGCAGAAGGAAGGCATGCAATATTTATACAAATCTTTTAAATTAAACACACTAAAAATTATATATATAAATCAAGGAAATTAAATGGTAACCAAAAACAATTTTTTAATGAGATCCATACAGACATTTTCCTTTATTAACATTCTATTAAATTCACATCGTTTCCTTTATTTTATTTTCTTTTTAGTTTAGGTCTTCTTTTCAGTTTTGTTTAAGTTTGTTTTTTTCGTTGTTTTTGATTGACAAGCACACATTCCGTTCACACATAAAATTCATCAAAATTTAGCGTGTAAGTAAGAGTAAGCTCTAGCGTCTAATTACTATGATAGTTGGTAAGAGTGACTAGGCTAAGCGGATGCAGGAAAAGGCGGTGGAGAAACGATTTTGATATGCCGATTGATTCTAGCTAATTTGGCCACCATTGTGAAAGTCAACATGTTCCTGCGATCCATATCCAAAATCGACGACTACAAAATGGTGAGTTCCGGCCAAGAGCACAGCCCAGAGCACAACTACACCACCACCACAACTCCAAGTACAGAAACTACTACAGATAAATCCCAAGCGCTTCTATCTCACTTTGCTCTAATTGTGCGTGCGTGTGTGTATGTCTACAAAAAGATAATCCAGTAACTTGGGCCTATTAAATAATTGCATTACTAATAAATGTCCTTAAGTGTGTCTGTGTGTGTATGTGGGGGGACGTAAAATATATATATACTAAATCGGGTCACTTTCGATGCCTCCGATGCAACTTGTAAATTTTCTTTATATATATATATATTAGGGGAAGTCACGAAAGTCGCTGGTGATTTGAAAACACTTGCAATTATCCTTAAAAGAAGTCAAGTTAAAATTCTTAGCATACTTTTTGGGGCAGATGTAAGTGATTTCAAGCCACCAATATGTATATCTCTTAAGCTAGCCTTACCGATGTACTTGTATTATACAAACAGAATATGCATAACTATAATCCCGCTGTATCAATATATCTTAAACTATGTAAAATACCTATGATTTCTTTGTGTCCACTTTTTCATTTAACGAAACGCGAGGGGGCAAAACCTGCTTATTGCTTGCCACCACCAACCACCGCCCACCGACGACGATGCCGAGAGAACCGAGTAAAGGCTAATTTGAGTTTATAATCTAAGTTTTAGCTATAACCTAGGCTAGACTTAAGGCTTAAGTCGTAGCACCGTCAGACAACAAGAACAACAGACACCCACATCCGACATCATTCTTCAGCCACCAAGCCACAATCCCTCAGATCATTCAGTTCAGTTTCGTTCGATTCGATTTGATTCGGTTCATTCACTTATGGTAAACCATCATCATTTTAAGCCGCTAATTAAGAGAGTGTTCCCCTTTCAAGGGGGCCCTCTGACAGCAGGGCTAACTGTAAGTACTAACTGGGAGATGTCGTGCCGGGGCGACATGTGTTAACACTAAATGGGGGGAAGAGCCAGTGGCAATCTCCATCTGTCCAGTTCGGTTTCCGCTGTCAGGAAAATCGTTGGCAAAAAGCGGACAGCTCCGACAGCCAACGGCTGGCATAAAAAACCCGACAAACACATTTAATTTTGCGCATAAAAAGCAACGCGCTATAAATAATATGGAATTATTTGTAATAATTATTCAAATTTATTTGTTTTCACTTTGCTTAATTGGTTGCAATAACGTTTTCCCCACTTTTTTCTGGGAATCGCGCGAAGTTTAGAGGAATATACTAAAATATATAATGATACACATGTTACTTAACCAAACTAACAGCGTTTCTACGCAATTGGTTTTAATTCAATTTTTCATTAAGTCCCAATTATTTTTGTTAATCCCCCCGTCTCCTGTGGAAATGGCATGACTGAATGTTATAGTTACTTTTTATGGCATGCACTTTAGAAAGTTTTTTACTAATTAACCGTGGGGGGAAAAAGTTTGTGTTTAAAAAGCTTAGCTAAAGGGGTGCATTTTGTTACTTTCAAGACATCATTCGACCGAGGGTTCATCACAATTCAAGCCCTCAAAACTGCATCATTGTTTATAAACGATTTCTCAGCATGAAACTTTAACAACTTAAGGTAGTTTTAAGTTTAAATTTAATGAATAATTTCTCCTTTGTTCGGGGAATAAACAATTTATACACGGTTTTGAATGTACGTTTTTAGGTGCCTTGCTTTTCTGCTTGCTCGTTTTGCTTTTGTCTTGACGTGTTTCTTGCCTGCTTTTAGCCTGCTTGCATTTTTAAACAATTAAATGTGTGTGTGCAACACGTTGCATGTGGCATTTGCATTTGGTTGCATTCCGAACAATGCGAACATGAAATATATTTACTAGTCATGACATTCGCCTGGCCGAGAACATTGCAAACTAGCCGGAACCCAAGCCAAAACGACAGCTTTCCATTATACGCCATGTATCAATATCAATATATACGAATATCAATATCAAATATACCACTCAGTTATACATGCCAAATAACAACAATATTTCGCCTCGCCACGCCTTGCTCGCTCTTTCATACTCCAAAACCAAACAAATCTCTGTCCAACGTAAAGCCAAAGCCCCCGTCAACCAAAAAATCAAATCAAATTCAATTAAATAAATCGAACTGCAAGCCACCCTCCCTAATTGAAAAGCCCCTCAGTACACAGTCTAAAAATAAAGAATAAAATTGAAAAGAAAGGAAAGCTCGAAAGAAACTCCCCTTTCAATTCGACAAAGCGAAATTTGCATTGTAGTTCTGATTGAATCCTCAAAGAGTCCCTTTGATTTCGTCTACTAATGAGAGTTTCCCTCTGCCCAAACACCACCCACCATCACCACCCACTTCCGGCGCCCGCAGGAGTACAGTGTGCAGTTAACCTTCCGTGAACAGTGGACGGATGAGCGCCTCAAGTTCGACGATATCCAGGGTAAGTCTAGAGAGCACTCTAAATTGGATTGGCTAATCGAAAACTCTCCGTTTCCCATAGGCCGCCTAAAGTACCTGACCCTGACGGAGGCGAATCGTGTGTGGATGCCCGATCTTTTCTTCTCCAACGAGAAGGAGGGACACTTCCACAACATCATCATGCCCAATGTTTATATACGCATCTTCCCCAATGGCTCTGTGCTATATAGTATACGTATCTCGCTGACATTGGCCTGCCCAATGAACCTCAAGCTATATCCACTGGACAGGCAGATATGTTCGCTAAGGATGGCGAGCTGTGAGTATAGTCTTCTCTATTAATTTATATAAGGAAATTAATATAACTTAGAATAAAATATGTCTAAGAAACTTTAAAAAATGTATGACCTTAATGGTATATCTGCCTTAATGTCTGAGTTTTTTATTATCTTATTTTCATTGCAAGAAAGCTCCCGAGACCTCAATAATAATCAAACTATTATATTAATATGATTAAATTTGATTAATATTAGTTAAAGACATTTCTGTGGTACATTTCTGAGCTTCTAAAGTATTATTGTTAAGTGATAAAAACGTAATCTGTCCTGAGCTTTAACTCTTATTATTCTATAACAACTAATTATTATTATCATTAATTTTTATTAATCTCCGACAACTAATGGTGCTTGTGTATGTTCTTTCAGATGGCTGGACCACCAATGACTTGGTCTTCCTCTGGAAGGAGGGTGATCCTGTGCAGGTGGTTAAGAATTTACACCTGCCACGCTTCACTTTGGAGAAGTTTCTGACTGATTACTGCAACAGTAAAACTAATACGGGTACGTGCGTTTAGTATGTGTGTGTTTTTTGTTGGACCTTTCATTTCTCGTTTCCAGAGAACTCATATATGTATTTCCCAATAATGTTAACTATTCTCCTAGAACTCTCAGCTTTTTTACTCGTTCAACTCGCTGGTTGCGTATATTTTATGTTTTCGTTTTCGTTTTTGTTTGCATTTGTATTAAACGCTCCCCAGCGATTGCATGCCAAGTGGTTTAACTTTAGCTCTAGCCATATCGTAAATATGTGTGTTTGGGTCCCAACTGGAGAATATTATAAACGGCCCCATAACCACTTCATAGCACACACACCCAAGCATACACTCTCAATTACCCATACTACCGCACCCAGCATATATACATACACGTGGCGAATTTTATAAGATGCCGTTTACACATGCGCCATTTCAATGAGCATATCGTTTTGGGCCGTTATCAATGCCCGAAACGCATAGAATCAACTTTTTTACGATGTAATTCGCACACTCACACACACGCGCTTTCCACACACACACACACACACTAGCACACGCGTTTACCTTGCCGTTTTTTATGAGCACTTGGAAATCTGCGCGCGCTCAAAGTAAATGTTTACCTTGGCGAACAACTATTCCAGTTGCACGACCAGGGAAATGGTGGGGAGGGGGATTCCCCCACTCCCACCCCTCTGCAATTTTCCCCGTCAAAATGTGAAACGGAAAATTGAAGGCAAAAATGGCAAAAGCCGTACGGAAAGTAAATTAATCGAGGAAATTGTCTGCGACGACGTTGTTTAAACTTGCACAAAGACGATGCACTGAACAAGATGGCGATGTGGATGTAGATCCCAAAGTGGAGGTGGAAGTGGAAAATGGAAGCAAACAAGAAAAGAAAGCAAAGATTTTTCCACAAGTTGGCAGATTGTGTGTCAGCATATTAGGATAGTTAACGGCAAGCCCGAACAAACAGAGCAATCATTTGGAATCCGTGTATTTATCTAGTGGAAACTTCACCTAATTCAAACATGAATCCGCTGACTCTACACATTTATTTTTTGTTTACCAATTACTGAGAATGGAAGTCTCTCTCTATCTCAATATCTCTCTTTAAATAGTGCCATCATCCCCATCATCCATCCACAAATAAGTTAGCATGAGCCTGAATTTCATCACTCCCGATATATGAAACCAAAAAAAAAAAATAATAATAATCATATTTAGCTCAAGTCTAATTTATATCAACTAAATTGGGGTGGACTCATAGCTATATCTTTGTAAAAAATACTTTTTAAAGGTGTTTAAGAGAAGGCAATAATAAATATCCTTTGGACAAAGCTTTAAATAATCTTTCAAGATTATATATTATTGCCTCCTCTTAGATTCCCCTTTAAAAGTCTTGAAATCCTTAGATATTGCCTTGATGCGCCTCCCCCTTTAATATGACTTTTTCCACTTAGACGTTGCGTAGTTGTTGCAATTTAGATCTCTCGCCTTGAACCTAGTTGCTCACATAAAGTTTATTAATTTTATATCTTCTATGAGCGTTGAACGGGATTTAAGACCGCTCGTATCCGAGCTGGCCAGAATGAGAGTCATCGCTTGATTGATGATGGCCTGTCGCAAAAGCCAAAGGCACAACCGATGGCTGCTAAAGCTAAAGCCAAAGCCAAAGCCGCCGCAATGCGAACCATTCCAGATGTGATGCCATACCCGGGCACCCGTAACCAAGCCCGAGCCCGTGCCCGTGCCAGTAACCCAGAATCAGAATCAAACCCAGACCAAAGAGCCGAGCAAATAAACCACACACGCAGGCAGCACTCAAGTGCAAACAGGGAAATGAAAGCCTGGCCAAAACAGACACAGAGAGAAATCTTAATGAAACAGCAGCACGCTTAAACGAAACAAAACAAAAATTCCCCGAAAAAAATATGAGAATGTAAAATAATAAACAACTTTGTCTTGAAGAGTATGGAACGCTTTGCCAACAAATTAACGGAAATGAAGCACAAAAATCGAGGGGGTGGTGGGGCAAATCAATGAAGGCGGAGCTAGGCGCGTCCTTGGGGGCGGGGTTGGGAGCAAAAAGGGGGCGTGGCTTGTCAAGCGGAAGTCAGCGAAATGAAAAGCAGAAAAGCAACATGAACCAACTGAACACAAAAGCCGTCGAACTTCATTTCCGTTAAGATTTTTGTTGCAAAAAGTCAGAAATTGAATTCATGTTGATACCTTTTTGCCTATGATGCAATTTTTCATTTGATTTTATAATTTTTCAACTCTCTGTGTGCCAAAGCACCCTTACAACACCTCCTTCTCCGTATTTCTCAGAGCTGAGTTTATTTTTATTTTTTGTTTTCCTGTAAATACATTATGTCTTCTTAAACCCCACCTAAAAAAAGTCCCCGTTGTATAATATGTTTTCGCCACTTTTTATTTTCTTTCTTTTTTTTACGTTTCGGAAAACCCATTTTTTTGTACATACCAGAAAAGACTCGACATGACCCCAAAAAAACTAAAAAAAAACCTTCTGTAAATGTGTTTTAATTTCTATTCTTGGCAAAATTTCCGAGCAAGACACTTTTATGTTTCCTCTTTATTGGATGTCATTTCTTTGTACCATATATTGGATATCTATCTGTGTGTGTATATACCTTCTAAAACTGTGTGTGCGTGTGACAATTTAAACCAAAAAAGCGAAAGCAAACTTGCCTAAATCAAAAAGATGAAAGCCTCTTTTAATACATCCTCCCGTACATTTTGAGTTTGACACAATTTATATACCTTGTATACTCATAGGTGAATACAGTTGCCTCAAAGTCGATCTACTATTCAAGCGAGAATTCTCATATTACTTAATACAAATTTATATACCATGCTGTATGTTGGTCATTGTATCATGGGTATCATTCTGGCTGGATCAAGGAGCAGTGCCTGCACGAGTGTCACTGGGTAAGTTTCAATCAGTTTTCTATATATTTTGTGTGATCTTATCTATCCTTGTACTTATTAAATGTGATTTTTAATATAATAGGAATATCTGCTAATATATTTGCTCATATATTAATATTTTCGTGCCAGAAATAGTACATACAATTACATAATGGTTAAATTACAAATGCAAAATTAATACACTGAATTAGTATTTATTTAGACCAAAATATTTAATGATAATTTGTAATTTGTAATAGGTTAAAAAAATTTATAAAAAAGTATTTAAAAGTACATCATATTTGTTATAATGTAAAAAAAAATTGTTAGCAATATATTTAAAGAATGTGATGAAGTTTTGAAGCCTTAAACACAAAATTATTCTTATGTGTGTCTATTTAAAACGACCTCTGGCTATTAGAGAAAAAGATATATTTATATATGATTTCACCTTTACAGGATCAAGAGTAATACTAAATAGGGTTAAAAATTTAGTTCCTATTTATTTATAAATTTAAATAGTTGCAAGATAAAGAGTTTGAATTCAAATCCCTTTGATCAGCGAACAAGTAAAGGCACCAGTGAGTTAAGTTACAAAAACCATAGCATACTTATGGTCGCTACCTTGAGAAAGTATTCAAGAGAGTTCAGAGACTGACTCGCACACTCCATTAAAGTGTTTCTTGTAACTAAAAGTATAGTAAAATTTACCAGCTACTTAACTTTAAGATCCAATTACTTAAAAGAATTCAGAGACTGACTCGCACACTTGACTTAAGTTTTTCTTGTAACTAACTAAAGTAAAGTTTACCAACCTAACTATAAGATGCAATCTGTAACCCCTAACCATACATTGCTACCTAGTGAAAATGCATCCATCTAATGTAAAAATCCCTCTATATAATATACCACCTTTCCAGGTGTTACCACCTTGCTGACCATGGCCACCCAGACGTCGGGCATTAATGCCTCCCTGCCGCCCGTTTCCTACACGAAGGCCATCGATGTGTGGACCGGCGTGTGTTTGACGTTCGTGTTCGGGGCCCTGCTCGAGTTCGCCCTGGTGAACTATGCATCCCGTTCAGGTTCGAACAAAGCTAGTAATTGAACTTTGATATGCTTCTTAACTACATATAAATGTTAATTAATCGATGGTGTTTATCTTTTTTTACTGTTGTTTTATTGTACTGAGTGATGACGAATATATATCTATATATATACGTACATATCTATATATAGTATAACCATATATATATAAATGTCTACGCATACTTGTACCATACAAAAACCACACCGACCCGAAAGCTCGGCCAAAGCAACACTAAATACACCCACAACAACAACACACTCGATAACCAATGCCAGGATCGGCGTGGCACAAAACAACAACAACAACAACAACTTGAAACCACAAAAGTCCTGGGCCACATCCTTACTATATATAAACACACACACAGAGTCCCGCTGTGCCCACTCTCTTGTCCCCTATGTCTGACAATGAGCGAAAGCCAAATCGAGTTTAGTCGTAGCATTTTTGATAGATTTGTTTTTCCTTTTTTAACCTTTTGACTTTGATAACTAACCACGAAAAGGTCCTTCGAGTATATCAAACTAATCCAACGTTTTTATGTTTACTCTCTTATTTCATTGTGCGCCCGCCATTCATCGACATGCATCACACTGATCACCATCCACTCACACTCACACTCACACTCACACTATTCACTCTCACACTCACACTCACACTCGCACTATCCACAATAACGCGTTTGAAAAAATACAAACAAAATACAATTAACAAATTGGTCGACCTTCCCTTCTTTCGAAATAAAATCGAAAATCGATTTGTGTTCGGTTCCATCTCGGTGTTGTTTAAACAAAATGCTTGTAAATATATAAAACAAATATGTGTGTATCTGCAACCGATCTCTGGTTGATTTCCGTATAATTTGATATTATCCTGCGTACCCTTTGACCTCGTCGATATATGATTGCACTCGATTTATTGTTTCGTTTCCATGATTGATCCTTGATCCTCATTCATATTATTGTTTTAATTTTTACTAAACATTTCGAATCGTTTAACGTTTTTGTATGTGTGACTATCTATCTCTATCTCTCTTTTTCTGTCTGTCTCTATCTCTCTCTCTCTCTCTCGCCTAACACTATCGCTGTCTAACTGTATAACTGTGTATAACTATGCATCTAAAACTAACACACCCAATAAAACCTGTAAAAATCCAAAAATCAAAAAAACCTATCGATCTGCCGTGGAACAAATAAATTCTTGTCAAACATCTTCTATCACATGCAACATATATCTATGATATATACGGATCGGGCCGCAGACATGCATAAGGAGAATATGAAAAAGAAGCGCCGCGATCTGGAGCAGGCCAGTTTAGATGCCGCTTCAGATCTGCTAGATACAGATAGCAATGCAACATTCGCAATGGTACTTACCTCTTGATATATCTCTTTACGAAAAACGAAAACCAAACAGCTTTTCGGTTTATTGGGGGTCTTAGATACAGCTATGACAAAGGGTGTACTCTTCCGATTTTCATTTTGATTATATTGAGCTGAAACCAGAAAATAAAACGAAAAGTTTGTTAAACATTTTATTGTACAAATGATTTATAACATATTTAAAAGAACCACTCATTAAACCCTTACAAGTTATTATACATTTTCGTCAGGAGCTTTAATTTGATATCATACCACTGAGGGATTTATAATTTGAGTCAGATTTGATTCTTCAATTGCCATAAGCCCCAACTTTACCTTTTATTCTTTGGTTAGCTCTCATTATACTAAAGTCAATTGCCAGAAGGCTAAAACGGGTAACTTTAAGTGAGCAATTATTATAGAATCGCGTAAAATCCTTTACATTTATTTTCCTTTTTTGAACCCGCGGGTCTGGGCTTTAATCCAGCAGAAATTTATCTACTTTCATGTTGGTTTTTTTTTAGTGGAGTACAAAAACCATAATTGGCAACAACAAAACTGTTATGATAAAACTATTAAAACAACTATTTCCTTTTATATTTGCCTCTTTTTTATTACCACAAAAAAATGAAATACGAAACAACAACAACCACCTCCAAAAAACAAATGCAAAATTCAACAACTTTTTTCAAACGTGCTCATCCCAACTACAATTTTAACAACAACTACTACTAACCACCTCCCCCAACAACATCAACAACCATCCACAAATAAACTAAAAATAAAACCTGCAAAAAAACAAACCAACCAACCAACCACCAAACCATCACCGACCATCGCTGGCAACCAAAACAAACAACTCGACCGGAATTGAATTGAAATATTTGCAACGAAATTAAATCAAATTACGCACATGCCATTGCATCCACTCGACCGAACCACCTGAACCACCTGTGCCACCTGTGCCACCCAACCACCCAACAACCAAACCACCACCGATCGCCCCTCATTTGCATCCGACTACAATCGAAACTTTCATGTCAAACGGCGTCGCAATTTACACGCGGTGGCGGTGGCCAACAGAAACCGCTGGTCCGTCATCCCGGCGATCCGCTGGCATTGGAAAAGCGGCTCCAGTGCGAGGTGCACATGCAGGCCCCGAAGCGACCCAACTGCTGCAAGACCTGGCTCTCCAAGTTCCCCACCAGGTAACTGAGATTCGGAGCCACGCTCCGGACGCCCCATTAAAAGAGTATCCACTCATCCAAATGCCCACCGTGTAGATATATCGTTTAGTCCCCCACATTGTGTTCCGTAGTAGTTGATGGATTTACTTTTTGATGTTGTGAACATGTACTATTCTACTCTCTGTATCTCTTTCACTAACTCTTGTTGACTTTTTGCTATCACATTACAACTATTCAACAGTCATTTGAAATCCTGTGAAAGAAACCGAAAAAGATTAACGAAAAACCAAAACGAAACCAAAATAAAACCCGATATCTGCCGCTTGCTTGCCGTTCGTTCGTTCGTTCGATTCTGTTTGCTCGCTGTCTTTTGTTGCCACAAAAACTGAACTCAAAAAACTAAAAAAAGATATATAGTAACGACTTCTAATGGTATCTGTGAAATATTTAAATATATAATTGCATTTCAATTTGTTAATTTGAATTAAGTTAAACCCCTTTTGGATTGCCACCGCTTCTGGTGGCGTTTTGATAAAGTTATGCTTTGCTTTTCAGTCATTTTCTGTGTGATTTGTTTGTTTTAAAATATATATACATATTTAGTTGTAGCCATTGCCAAAGACCCTCCAAACCAACCCCCCCAAAACCCAGCCCAACCCAGCATCCCCAGCTTCTTCCACACTGTCGTAGATCTTAACTTTCCCCACCAGAAAGCGCACTTTTTTTGTTTGGTTTACCAGCACACGTAGTGTTTTTCCGCCTTTTAAAACAAACAAATTATTCTCTGCCAAATATTTGCAAAATTAACTTTTTAAAATGTTGAAATGAAGAAAAACAGTGAAAAAACTAATCACAAAAATCAAAAAGCCAATCTCTAGATGATCAATTAATTTGTATTTTCGTACTTGCTTAATATCCAAAGACAATGTTCTAGATCGAAGAGGATCGACGTTATCTCGCGGATCACCTTCCCGCTGGTCTTTGCCCTGTTCAACCTGGTCTACTGGAGCACATATCTCTTCAGGGAGGAGGAGGATGAGTAAATGCCGTTACCTATTGCCAAGAACCACCAATTACTTTATAGAAGGGTTGGCCGGTTGGCTGCTAGCCAATTAAATTGTACTAACCTATTTCTTTCACTTCTTTTTTCCACTTCCTTATCGGTTGACCTCATTTCATGCTTTTGTCTTGCGTTTGCGTATGGCTTCATTTCCAATTTGGTTGATTTCTTGATTGACACACGTATGATTGAATGATTGAATTTAAATCGCCAAAAAAAGGACCTTCTAAGGCGCGTCTCTGACACCCAGTGGCTATGTAGAATCCAACACGAAATTAACTAAGAATAACGTTAACAATGATCGAGGGATACGTTACGATAATGCTAAAAGCTATATGCTCTATATATGTTTGGTTATGTCTCTGGACAGTGCAGTATAGTTGAGAGCGTATCCTGGCACTTCCACTAAACGAACCGATGATGACGATGAGGATGAGCAATTTTCGGTGAATAACAAAAAGAAAACAAAGCTATATAGTTAAGTGTAAGTTAAATCGATCAAGGCGACGACTGCATAGTAGTTAATGTTATAAATAATTATACGAAATAACACACACACACACACACACACATGTTCCACTTGATTTGTTTTGAGGATGCTCTCCAAAATTGTTACAAATTGATGAATTATTTTAGCTGATAATCGACGATAATCGAGTTTTGTTCCAGACTCTAGCCTAGTTTAAAAAATAAATTGCAATTGATTTGTACTTAAATGCGTTAAGTTAGTTAAGCCGCCGAAAAGGATATATATGAAAGGAGAGGAGAGGCGAGGTCGTAGACAACAATTCGACGTTTGTAAATATGTCATACAATAAGTTTTAAGTCAACTAGTTTAAACGAATTCTAATTGTAAAAAGCGTGTAGATAAATTTAAGTTTAGTCGATAATAGAACAACAAACTAACCGAAGCGAGAAAACTCTAGGTAAATTCAATTTAATTATGTTCACCATCGAATTAAATAAAACAAAACAAAAAACGAATCGAAAATATCGAAGAAATTCCTTCAACGCACACAGAAACGAAAAACAGAATTTTATTTTCGCATTATTTGAAAAAGAAAACAAACTCTTAAATGCTAAGTTCAACTGGAATTGGTGGGTATCTGCAAGTTATTTTTCACTCGAATTTCTTAGAAGCCCTTAAATTAATTAATCATTTTCCTAAATCTATTAGTCGCTTGCGTTAATTTTAGTGTTGAATTTTAATTAATAGTAGTCAAGTAGCAATTACACTCAAGGGGGACTAAGCCCGCAATTCTGATTCCTGTTTGATTTGAATCCTTAGATTATTATATTCAATTTACAATTTACCATTAACCAATTTACCATTTACTATTACTTAATTATGTATTGGACCGCCAAGGTCACTTAGCTAGTTAATTTTGCTTAATTAGATTTATGAAATATAAATATACAAATGCAAACCATAAACCAATTAACAGACAATACAACAATATTTTATCATGTAGTGCAAGTCCCCGCGAACTTGATGAATACTACTCATAAATTTACTGCAAATCCAGTATGAATCGTGAATTAGATCGAGATATATGCAGTTATTTTTATATCCAAAATAATATCTTTGGTTATTTAAGTGCCTTTTGTATGCCAAGAAGATTCCTTTCTCTCACATTTTCTCCTTCTAAACAAAAAACGCTCTCTGTCTCTCTTGAAACTCCACTCCAATCTTTTCACTTTGATATAACCCCGAAAATCCAATTAGAGAAACGCACAAACGATACCCTAAATATATGGGGCTCTAATTTTAGAATAATAATAACTAATGTGAATTCTACATAGCGACAAACAGAAACAAAAGAAAACCACAACAAACAATAACTTCAGATAACTTTATAATAAAATCGTTTTTTGTAGATTTTTTTAAACTATTTTAATTAACTTTTAAAAGGCTTGTTTCATCTCTTCTTTCGTTTATTAAAAACTCTTTGTTTCGGATATGCCCATTTATTTGCTATCATTTCTAATCTAAAGGTAAGAAATTAATCATAAAGAGAAATCAAAAATCAATTGAAACTTATGCTAATATAATAGACACCACAAAAACACGAGGCACCCTGCATAGTAACTGTTGTCATTAAACAATTGTCACGTAAACCAAAAAAAACACGAACGATCTGAGAGACCCAAAGATCGAAACTCGGTGAATATCTAATAGATACTTTCATGTTGTAAAAGTTGTGCCAAGCAAAGCAAAGAGAAACCAAAAAAAAAACTAGTCAAAAAACAAATATCGAATGAAATCGAACAAGCGAAATTATAACTATAACTCTAGCTATAGTTGTATTGTATATGAAGCTATTGAACATACAGGGTTTTTAAATGTGAGCATATATAGTTGGTGAACAGAACAGGCAGATCTAGGAAAACTCGGGCTTTGTTAACCGGAAGGCGTTGATCGATGTACTAGGCAAAGAAGAATAATCATAGAGAAAAGTGAAAGGCGGAAAGCGAAGAAGATGAGAAATAATTAAACTAGTTATTACACCAGGTAGGTGGGCTTGGGGTGAGGGGCGAAACATCAGATTTCGGCATTTAATTTTAGTGAAAATAAACATTCTTAGGTTGTGTGCTGCTTCTCGTTTGCCATTATCCAATTATCGGTCAATTATCATTTTCCAGGCAAATCGTTCGGCAGCAAACAGTCCAGTTTCACTGTAAATAGTTTGGCTCAAAAGCATGTAAATGTCATTTAATGGTTAGGTTTACGAACAAAAAACGACTACGGGAGACGTAACACGAAATGTGCACAAGTTTATATAATATATAGATGCGTTCAAAAAAGACTTACAGGTTTTGATTAACAAAGGAGGAGCGTAGATATTAAAAATCATTGAATCCCATGCGAATGTGGTGACGGAAACCCAGACGAGGGCGACTAGATCGTAAGTTAACGTTAACGTATGTTTAGATCTTAAGAGACGGCGTTGAAAAATGCTTCGAAAACAGACTAGTTCACTAGTATTCACAGTACTCAGCTACTAAGCGCCAAGGCAAATTACTTCCACCATCACTATCTGAACGATTCACTCACCAAATTCACTCCACTCACTCGATGTTTAATCTTTGCTAATCACCAATCAAATCAAAACGACACACACAAATCGAAATCGAAATCGAAATCGAATCGAATCGAAAACGAAACGAAAACGAATCTAATCTTTGCACAATTTGAGCGGGACAAACGAGTTTGAGTAATTGCAAGTTAAAATTTAGATAAATCATAACACATATCTTCCAAAAATGGGGGCGTCTCATGGCCCATTTCTAACAATCAAACAACTCCAACTATAATTTCTATAGTAGAAATGTAAATACAAGCAAGACCGAATCTCATTTCTATCGAAATTGCGATCGAGGGCGCAGAAAGCGAACAGCAAAAAGTTACCCAAATCAATAAACACAAATCACCTTACTTTATAGAGCTAAGTCAGTCACAACCACACTTCAGCAAAAGATCACATAGTCTTAAGACCGAAACCGAAGCATTTCGGAAACAAATGACACAAGAATTTCGCTGTAGTGCAACCCAAAAACCCGAAACATAACCCCAGACAGCAACAACTAACAACCGAAAATAATTGATTAAAAAACGAAAGTACATATAGATCCGGCATAGGACACATCAAAGCCGTCAGTGGAAATTTAAAACAGCAAATCAAATGCCTAAGTGAAAGAATTAGTAGCGTAATTTTACAAAATAGTTGAAATAATTGTTGTCACCCAGATGGAATGAAATCCTGAAACGAACAAGAGAGAAATCCAAATAATTGTGTAAAACCCGCAGAATAAAGATGTTTGTGAAATGTTTATAAATAAATGAAACAAAACGAAATGAAAGAATACCTAAATGTGTTTCTTTTTTAATTGGATTTTTATTTAGTTTTCAGAGATTAAATGATGAATCTCTATCATTTTCAAGGTAAGTATTCACTAAAGAAAAGGTCTGCGATAAAGAGCATTTCTCAAAGGTAAAGATATATTTTTGATTAGAATATGGGCCTACATCGAATTACATCGAATTAAAGATTAGCATGTCCAAGTGGTCCAGAAGATATGGTATACGTTATGATATATGTAATGATTACACAGAAAGTAAAACTGAAACGATACTCTTCATGTGCTTAGAGGATAAGTTACAGCCAAGAAAAATGACCTTCAAAATAGCAAACCTCATGATTTTTATCAGACATTGTAATGTTACACGGCATATTTCCACACAAATGGAATTCGGTCAGAAATATTTTTACTTACTCATTTTTGCAATAAACTTGATTAACTTTAGTAACCTTCCTATGTTGGAACCATTATCTTTACCAAAATTGTATCTGAGTTTACAGCAGCTCGAGAAAAAGATAACCCAGTGAGCCAAAATACATATCAGTATGTGCTATCTTTGAGTTAGTTCTCTGCCGTTTCCATTTATCTTAATCCACTTCCTAACTCAACTACTACTTCACAACTATAAAAGGAGGAAAGCAGTCCAAATCGACAACAGTTTGAATTTAAAATTACTTAACAACGGAAGCAAGCAAGCATCTTACATAATGCCTTACTCGCCAGTGAACTTCTATGATGACGATCTCAAGATCTGGAGCGGAGAGCCAGTGGAACACTACTTTGACCCACATCTGTCTATCGGGGAGATCATCTTCCACGAGATGCGGCGTCATCCCAAGCTCATTGCCCAGGTGGGTCCATAAAAGAGTTTCCTAGGAATCAGAAATAAAATAATTTTACTTGAAGATCTCGGCCACGGAGAACACTGTGCTGACCAGACAAGAGCTCCATAACAACTCGATGAAAATTGCTAGCTATATGCGTTCATTGGGTCTCCTCCAATCCGATGTGGTGGGATTATTAGGCAGAAACACCACCGCCTGCTCTGGCATACGCCTGTTTCTTTAACGGAATCGCATTTCACTCGCTAAACATTAGCTATGATCAGAGCACCATAGAAAAGCTATTTGACATTACGAAACCTCGTCTCATTTTCTGCGATGGAGATGAGTTCGAGAAGGTGCGAGCTGCCACCGCATCCTTAGATGTGAAGATCATCACCATGCGCAATCATTCATCGGACTCTATTAGTATTGATGAAGTTCTGGCGACACCCATTGAGGAGAAGTTCCAACCAGCTCGCCTGGAACAGGGCAACGATCAGAATCTGGCTATTCTCTGCTCTTCTGGTACCACCGGAACTCCCAAAGCGGTTACCATTACCAACAGCCGACATATCCTGGCTGCCAACAAGTAAGTCCAAATAAGTTGCTCTTGATCACAACTAACTTTGCCCATTAAAACTGGTACTTATAGCCACCTGACAACAGCTGACATTCAATACTCCCACAACACCCTCGATTGGATAAGCGGTCTATTGACCACTGTAACCTCTGGAGTGTTGAGCACCACCCGGATCATTGCTGACAATGCCTTTGATCCCGCCTTTGCCCTGCGAATCATTGAGGAGTACAAGGTAACGTGGCTTATTCAGCCGCCATCCTGTATGGCCATGATGGTGAATTCTCCGGAATTCGAGACCAGTGATCTGTCCAGTCTGCGGTACTTCGTCTTCGGAGGATCTCGTGCTGCAATAGAGGTGCAGCAGGCCATCAGGAGTCGGCTGAGCAGCGACTGCCTGCAGTTTATGTATGGATTCACGGAACTCGGTGCCATGGCCACCTACAACTGTCACTTTGACGAGAAGCCCAACTCGGTGGGACGTTTGGTAAGGGGCCTCGAGATGAAGATCGTCTCTGAAGATGGCCAATCCCTTGGACCGGGCGAGATGGGCGAAGTGTGGATCAAGAATAACCAGCACTGGGCGGGTTACTATGGAAACCAGCTTGAAAGTCGGAACATGAGAGATTCTCAGGGATGGTATCTTTCCGGAGACCTGGGATACATGGATCAAGACGGCTTTCTGTACATCGTTGATCGCAAAAGGGACATGCTGAGGTTCCAAGCACAGCAAGCATAATGTACTATCCCCACGATATTAACTGCGTAATATCAGAGATGCCCGAAGTAGCCGATGTCTGTGTCTTTGGGGTGTGGGATCAAATCAACGGGGATTAGGCTGCTGCCGCTGTGGTAAAGAAACTTGGGAGCGATCTCAGAGCCGAGGATGTTGTGGAGTATGTGAGGAAGCGAACGGATTCCAAGTATAAGCACCTGAATGCAGGAGCCATCATTGTGGACGAACTGAAGCGCAGCTCCAACGGAAAGACCAACAGAATGGCCAACAAGGAACACTACTTGCAAGTGAAGTCTCAGAACTAAATGGCTAATAAAATTAAAGAATATTCAAATACCAAGTATATCATACATATATATATACATATATACCATATATATATACCAAAAAATTGTTCCTTACAACCTTTAAAGAAATATAAATGGTGTAAAGCTCTACAAAATATCTCTTGATTCTTAAATTCATATATGAATATGATATGATATAAACAAATAAACGAAAACACAGAATATATATATTGCTTAGTTGACCGATTTCAATAAAATAAACCTAATCATTACTGGTGGTATTTAAAAATGCCCTAAAAGGTTATAATAAAGATAGGCAGGACAAAACATCATAAAAATTAGTTTTCTCCTGAGAAGTTAGTAATATTAGGTTTGTATTAGCATATTTTAGACAAATTTAAATATGAAACACAAACATAATATATATTATTTTGGCCGTATAAAAATATATCAAGAAAAAATCTTGATTAGTAAGCGAGAGGATTTAAAAAAAAAACTACGGTTTATCTGATAATTTTAGGGGGGATTTGTTCTATTGAAAATGAAACCGAAAACTGCCTATAGGGTACACCAATTATTTTGTGATCTTAAAGAGATAAGCAGGCATTAATTAATGGCAACAAAAGATTTATTAAAATATATATCTTCCCAAATTATTAGCTCCTTTCTTTTAAATGCAAGTAGTGATTCTTGTTGGCAATTCGATTGGTCTTTCCATTGGCGCTGCGCATGAGATCATCCACAATGATGGCTCCTCCATTCAACTGCTTATACTTGGAGTCCGTCCGTGTGCTCACATATTCCACTACATCCTGGGCCTTAAGATCACTGCCCTGTTTCTTTACCACGACGGCTGCAGCCTCGTCTCCATAAATATTACTCCATACGCCAAAGACACAAACCTCCGACACTTGAGGCATCTCCGAGATGACACTTTCGATTTCGTGGGGATAGTACATGATGTTCTGGTATTTCAACATATCCTTCTTGCGCTCCATCACGTAAAGGAATCCGTCTTTGTCCATGTATCCCAGGTCTCCGGAGTGATACCATCGCTCGGGATCTCGCATCTGGCGGGACTCCAACGGGTTTCCATAGTAACCTGCCCAGTGTTGGTTATTCTTGATGCACACTTCACCCATCTCACCAGGTCCAAGGGATTTGCCATCCTCAGATACTATTTTTAGCTTCAGGCCTGCGGCCAATCGTCCCACCGAATTGGGCTTCTCGTCAAAGTGACAATTGTAGGTGGCCAAGGCACCGAGTTCCGTGAATCCATACATAAACTGTAGGCAGTCGCTGCTCAGCCGACTCCTGATGGCCTGCTGCACCTCTATTGCAGCACGAGATCCACCGAACACAAAGTAACGCAGACTGGACAGATCACTGGTCTCGAATTCCGGAGAATTCACCATCATGGCCATACAGGATGGCGGCTGAATAAGCCACGTTACCTTGTACTCCTCAATGATTCGCAGGGCAAAGGCGGGATCAAAGGCATTGTCAGCAATGATCCGAGTGGTGCTGAACACGCCAGAGGTTACAGTGGTCAAAAGACCGCTTATCCAATCGAGGGTGTTGTGGGAGTATTGAATGTCAGCTGTGGTCAGGTGGCTATAAGTACCAGTTTTAATGGGCAAAGTTAGTTGTGATCAAGAGCAACTTATTTGGACTTACTTGTTTGCAGCCAGGATATGTCGGCTGTTGGTAATGGTGACCGCCTTGGGAGTTCCGGTGGTACCAGAAGAGCAGAGAATGGCCAGATTCTGATCGTTGCCCTGTTCCAGGCGAGCTGGTTGGAACTTCTCCTCAATGGGAGTCGCCAGAACTTCATCAATACTAATAGAGTCCGATGAATGATTGCGCATGGTGATGATCTTCACGTCTAAGGCTGCGGTGGCAGCTCGCACCTTCTCGAACTCATCTCCATCGCAGAAAATGAGACGAGGTTTCGTAATGTCAAATAGCTTTTCTATGGTGCTCTGATCATAGCTAATGTTTAGCGAGTGAAAGGCGATTCCATTAAAGAAACAGGCGTATGCCAGAGCAGGCATATGAGTGCTGTTTCTGCCTATTAATCCCACCACATCGGATTGGAGGAGACCCAAGGAGCGCATATAACTGGCAATCTTCATCGAGTTGGTATGGAGCTCCTGTCTGGTCAGCACAGTGTTCTTCGTGGCCGAGATCTGCAAGAAGAATTCTAGGATATTCCTTTTCCGATTCCTAGGAAACTCTTTTATGGACCCACCTGGGCAATGAGCTTGGGATGACGCCGCATCTCGTGGAAGATGATCTCCCCAATAGACAGATGTGGGTCAAAGTAGTGCTCCACTGGCTCTCCGCTCCAGATCTTCAGATCGGCATCGTAGGAATTCACTGGGGTGTAAGGCATTCTGTAAGCTGCTGGCTTGCTTCCGTTGTAATTTCAAATTTCAACTGTTGTCAATTTTACGCTGCAATCTCTCTTTTATAGGCCAAGCCCTCGCACTCTGTTAGCTGATTTAGATAAGATTTATTTGCTGCACGGGACCAGTTGGAAGATATCGCTTTACGCCGCTTTTATGATATCGTTTCTGCTGTTGGGTGGCTTATCTAAGAGTTGGGTTTTGATTGCTCATGTAACTTCTTCTTAGTTTATTGATCTTTCATTTGGTAAGGAATATTGCAGATTTTATACGAGTATTCCTTGGTTGATCTAACGAAACGATGTAAGTCAACATTTTGTTGCGAAATTCAGACAGATGGTTTGTATCATATCTGTTTACGATATTTGCATCCAAGTTCCACTTGGATGGAAAGATTTGACGTAATTTTACTTGTCCCTGATAAAAGTCAGGGACTTGTTGTTTTGCAAGTAACTTCTTGGCCAGAAGCTTATCTTCTCACCAGCAGAAGACAGTTTGTTACATATCAGTTTCACTTTCTGTCTAATCATCGCTGTTGTTGACTTTTTGGGTGCGCCCCCTTTACTCTATGTCTATTCACTCTGAGTGGGTAATCTCAGAAATCTCGGTTCCGATTTGCGTTTTATCTGAGAGTTTTCACAATGCGAAAAACGCTTTGTCTTTGCCAATACATCTCTTTTGCGACTTGCCTTAAATTAAAGGTCAGCTAACTTGGTCAGATAAAAGAGAAGCATGCGCCAGAATTTATGGCTTCGTAGGGTCAATTCATCAGGAGTCAATATTTACATCGTCTTGGCTATAGAAGCTTTAAGAAGGCTTAAGTTTTAGATTAAAATTGACTTCTTTTTTTATATGAGATACAATTTTTGGGTTTTTATATCAAAACTCCTTGCAGTATTGACTGACCTAAGTTAAAAGTTAATATCGTACAAGGAAAGCAACTTTGTAATTTAGGTAGAATTTTAATTTAAAATATTGACAGAAGCAAGTTTAATAGGAGATAAGATAGGAATCAAACGGCTTTAACCAAGTCTCAAAACTATTTATAAATATAAACCTAACATTATTCCCTTATAGTTTCAATTCAATTAAAACTATTTAAAAACAAGAAAGAAAGCCAATTTCGGGTTACCAAAAATTTCTACACCCTTGCAGAGAAAATCCATCATAGTTCAATCAAAAATGCATTCATTTTAATTTGGAATGCTATCCCATCTTAGTTTTTATTAAATTAAGAAATCTGCATACTTATTTTAACATTTAAAAAAAATTAAATTTGGACAATTTTTGAAAATTTTTGAAAAATATAAATTTTTCTCTAACATAGCTGGACTGACTCAGCTGATGATGGTGATCATGAATATATATGATTTATGGGGTCGGAAATGACTTCTTCACATCGCTGCATGCACTTGACTAAAATTGTAATACCCAGTAAGCGTTTAATTTAAATTTATAGCAAATGAATTGGCAACATTTGAAATTATAGCACCTGCGTATAAGAACACTCTTATACATTTATTTTAGTTTAAGAAACCAACAACACCAGTATGTCAAATACATGGCGCTTCTGTATGAGTACTTGGAAATTAGTTCACAAAATAAACAACCCCACTTCTATAGCGGCGGTAGTGAGTAAATATAAGACTTGCACGATTTTAAATAATGGCAGAAGTTTCCGTAATAATTCTTTTTTAAATAAAATGGCTTTGGAAAAAGTTTCGCTGAATTTATAAAATTGTTATATATTTAAAGTATTTTTTTTAATTCTGTACTAAAGCCCTATTATGTTTATCGTAGGTATTATTATTGGAAATAAAAAACTGTTTTTGTGCTCTTTCTTAAAACCAATAACTTTAGTTTACGGCTAAGGTGCATAATAAAATATGCAAATAGTTTTATTAATATAAAAAATATTTATTTTTTAACAAGAGTTAAGCTATGTTTTAAAAATGATTAAGAACGGAAGACAACTATGGCTGGCCGATACTTTCATACCGTTAAAGTTTTCAATTGGACCAGTCGATTAATTTGAATTCGGAATGTTTTTGGTTACATCTGAATGTCAAGATAATTTTTAAAATTTTTAGTAATGCAACCCCCTTTAAAAATATGGTAATCATGCCCACTCCTATAAAACACATATTTAAGAAGATTTTAGAAATTGCAAGACGGAAATGAAGCTTCCACCAAACACAAATATTTTCAAAAACATTTTTTACCGGCATGAAATCGCTAAAGATAAATACTTGACCCCGCATTGCATGTTAAATTATTTAATATCAAATAACGGCACATCTTAAATATAATTAAAGCCGCCAAACGGTTTGCCAACCACAGCGATATCGTGTCAAGCGAACGGCTTTGCAATCAATACGTGAAATTAAATGTCCGGACACTTTAACTGCTAAATTGCCGTCTAATTTTTGCAATTTCGTTGACCTTTAAATAGGAGCGACTGCATCCAAGCGTGCTGCAGTTGCAAACGGCGCGTACATCACGATGTTGGATCTCAACGGCAATCCCGCGACCACCTACGATCCGATCCAGAAGGTCTGGAGCGGCACCAGCATCCAGAGCCTTTACAACGAGGACCTAACCGTGGGTCAGATTATCTACCGGCAGCTGCAACGGCAGCCCCAAAGGATATTTCAGATTTCACACACGGACAACACACGGCTGACCCGCTTGCAGATGCTGCAGAATGCATCCAAGGTTGGATGCTATCTGCGGGACCAGGGATTCGACACGGAAACGGATATGGTGGGTCTTCTGGCCCGGAACTCCACCCATGTGGCAGCGCTGGCCTACGGTTGCCTCTTCAATGGCACACCCTTCCATGCCGTCAATCCCAATCTGGAGCAGAAGACCATTGCCAGTCTCTACAGGATCACCAAGCCACGCATCCTTTGCTGTGATGTAGCGGACTACGAAAAGATCAAGGACATAGCTGCCTCCCTGGGAGCTCTGGTAGTGACGGTTAACGGGAAACTGCCAGGTGTCCTGAGTGCCACGGATCTACTGCAGAATCCCCTTCCCGAGGATTACGAACCAGCGCAGTTCCTACGGGGAGTCGATCGTACCATGGCTATCCTTTGCTCCTCGGGCACCACCGGAACGCCCAAGGCAGTGACTTTGTCCAACAGTCGCAAGCTGTTCGAGATGCACAGGTGGGTTCAGGCTTATCTTTCATATAAAGTTAGATATAAGATACATTTTCTCTTATCTTTTAGCTACCTAGGACCAGATGACGTTCAGTATGCTCCTAGCACCTTGGACTGGCTGACGGGACTCATCACCCTTGTCACAGCCGGGGTATTCGGTACAGTTCGTCTAATTTCCAGCGATATATTCAGCACCGCACACTTCCTCGATTTGTGCGAGCAGCACGAAATCAGCTGGACCATTATGGCCAATTCCCATGTGGCCATGTTGGCCAACTGTCCAAAGACTAGCACCCAGAGGCTACAGAGCCTGAAACATTTGCTCTTTGCTGGTGGCCATTGTCTAGTTGGGACTTTAAAGAAAATGCAGTCCTTCCTGCATGGTCCCGGTATCCTAAGGAATGCCTATGGCCTGACCGAGGTGGGAACGCTAATCTCCTACAACTACGACACCCAAACGAGGCCCACTTCGGTGGGTCGCCTCATGGCGAATATTCGAGTGAAGATTGTGGACTCATCGGGCCAGTTACAGGGACCCAAGGGTATGGGTGAGGTGCTCTGCCACAATGGGCAGTCCTGGAACGGATACTTTGGAAATCCCCAGGCCACGGCGGAGATGAGAGACTCTGAGGGATGGTATCACACCGGTGATGTGGGCTACTTCGACCAGGACGACTACCTGCACATTGTGGAGCGCAAAAAGGATATGCTAAAGTATCTCGGAATGATGTACTATCCCCACGAAGTGGAGGAGGTGATAGCCCAGATGGCCGATGTGGCCGAGGTCTGTGTCTTTGGCATCTGGCGGGAAATGGAGGGTGATGCTGCCGCCGCATCTGTAGTCCTCCGATCCGGCAGTAACCTGAATCCCAGCCAAGTGGAGCAGTTTGTGCGAAAGAACGTATCCGTGCAGTTCAAGCATCTCCATGGTGGAGTGCAGATAGTTCCCCAGCTGGCGAAAAGCGCCAACGGCAAGGTCAATCGACATGCTGTTAAAGCGGCATATTTAAAAAATGCGAACAAATCTTGAAATATTATACTGATATTTGCACTGATAATAAACAATTACCATGCAGAATCTTTGTTTAGTAATTGCAAAAACTGTGCCACGCAGCTAGAGATTATAGCCGTGTTTTTGTAGGGTATTATAATTTTAGTCATTGGTTTTTTAAAGCAGAAAATTAGAATGTTCCGGCACTCTAAATAATATCATCTTTATTTGTTTGAAATCAACAAGTTTGCTAACCTTTTCCCTCTGAAGAGTTTACTTATCATAACACCATACCAATTTTCCAGCTAAGCAGAAAATTTCAAGAGAAATTAAACACTTAAACCTTTCTAAGCTATCATACTCTCAAGTAAATAAAAAAAATACTCATACATTTCTCAAGCAATTAAGGAAAACCTAAAGTATGTAGCTCGGATGCACTCATACTAAGCTGATAAGACAGTGCCAAATGTCTGTGTTTACAAACTTTATAGTTATATTTGAAGATAGATTAGTAAATAAATGCTAAACCTACAAACAAGTTATTTAACTATCTAACCTCAGAATAGCTTCGCTCTCTAAGAAACTTTACGTCAATTACAAATCGATATGCGATAACGTAACCTATTAATGTCTATATTTACTTTTATCGCTGAGCTGGCTCTCAATTTCAATCTGAAAATCTGCCAAATCATGGCGTATCGCAGCCTCACTTGCCTGCTCAGATAGTAAGAGCAATAGTTCCCGGCAATTACCCCAACCAGAAGTCAAGTGTATTGTTATGGAGATTGGCTCATTGAGCGTCGCCTCCCCGCCGTTGATCTCAAGTGTGAATGCAATCGCGTGTCGGTGTAATCAGTGCATATGTTACCCTAGTAAATACCCCTTAAAGCTATCTAAATAGTTAGCGAATACAGAGCTCTCGGCTCTATAAAAGGAGGACTGTCGCTGCAGTTCGCAGTTAGTCGCGAATTTAGTTTAAAGCTTTACGGAATGCCTTACCGACCAGCAAACTTCTACGATGCCGATCTCAAGATATGGAGAGGGGATCAGGTTAAACACTATTTCGACCCACATCTGTCCATGGGAGAGATCATCTTTCAGGAGATGCGGCGTCACCCACAACTCATTGCCCAGGTGAGTGTTCTCTCAGATGGATAAAAGTGAAAACCTAAACATTATCTTCTAGATCTCGGCCACTGAGAACACAATCTTGACCAGGGAGGAACTACATGCCAACTCAATGAAAGTGGCCAGCTATATGCGATCCTTGGGTCTCCTCCAATCCGATGTGGTGGGCCTTATAGGCAGGAATACCACCCACATGTCCGCCGTGGCATATGCCTGTTTCTTCAACGGAATCGCCTTCCACTCGCTGAACATTAACTATGAGCGGAGCACCATTGAAGAGCTATTTAACATAACCAAGCCACGCCTTATTTTCTGCGATGGAGATGAGTTCAAGAAGGTGCAAGCTGCCACCGCATCCCTAGATGTAAAGATCATCACCATGCGCAATCATCCAACGGATTCCATCAGTATTCATGAAGTGCTAACCACTCCCATCGAGGAAAACTTTCAGCCGGCTCGCCTGGAGCAGGGCAACGATCAGACACTGGCCATACTCTGCTCCTCGGGCACAACTGGAATACCAAAGGCTGTGACCATTAACCATAGCCGCCAGATTTTGGCTGGCAACCAGTAAGTAGAAACAACATTGGGCTTACTCCTCTATAAAGATTCCTTCTGCAGATGTCTTACCACCAGCGACGTCCAGTACACCCACAGCACCCTCGACTGGATCACCGGACTACTGATCACCATCACTTCCGGGGTGTTCAGTACAAAGCGCATAATAGCGGACAATGTATTCGATCCCGCCTTCTTCATACGACTCGTCGAGGAATACAAGATCACATGGATAATTCAGCCTCCGTCGCACATGGCCATGATAACAAACTCACTGGCTTTCCAGACAGCGGATCTTTCAAGTGTCAGGTGTTACCTCTTCGGAGGATCCCGGGCTTCGGTGGAGACACAGCATCGTATCAGGAATCGTCTGAGCCGAGACTGCCTGCAATTTGGATACGGATTTACGGAACTGGGAGCGATGGCATCCATGAATTTTCACTTCGATGAGAAACCCAACTCAGTAGGTCGCCTGGTAAGTGGCGTCAAGCTGAAGATAGTCTGCGAGCAGGGAGAATCCCTCGGCCCCGATGAGGTGGGCGAGGTGTGCATTAACAATGGCCAGCACTGGGCGGGATACTATGGCAATCCGGAGGAGACCCGCAAGATACGAGACCCGCAGCTGTGGTTCCACAGCGGTGACCTTGGGTACGTGGACGATGACGGGTTTCTGTACATTGTGGAGCGCAAAAAGGACATGTTGAAGTATCAGAATATCATGTACTATCCCAACGATATCGAACGAGTTATCTCAGAGATGCCAGATGTGGCCGAGGTGTGTGTCTTTGGGGTATGGGATCAGATCAATGGAGACGAGGCCGCTGCTGCCGTGGTTAAGAAGCAGGGCAGCGATCTCAAGGCCCAGGACATTGTGGACTATGTGAAGGAACATATTGAGGCCAAATATAAGCAGTTAAATGGAGGAGCCATCATTGTGGAGGATCTTGTGCGATCGCCCAATGGAAAAACGAACCGCATGGCCACCAAGGCGTACTTCCTGGAAGTCAAGAACTCAAAGTAGATCAAAGGTCTCAAAGAAATCAGAAGAAATACATTGCAATCCCAAGATATTTCATAAATTCTTAAGTTTAAGTAGTTATACCTATATCATAAATAAAGAAATCTATAAATTAAATAAATTTGTATCTATCAAACACACCTAATTCTTTCTTTCAAGATGAATTATTACCGCTTTACAAGTGGGGCATTCACCCATTTTCCAAGGTCTTTCCATTTATCTACTCATCAGTCAATCAATCCCACATCAAAACTATTGTATCTAGAACCCCATTTCGACTGGCTTATCTCACTGGAACTGCTTATCGGAGAGCTTTCCGAGCTTCGGCCTCATATCGGTGACGTAGTGACCCGGTTGGACGATAAGATTCCACTTGGACTGGAATTGGCCTGAGCATGGCTAACAGTCGCCAGTCGCTGAAGAATCGTTATTGGACACGCACCCGGACTTGCGTCCGGATAGAAAACCGTTTGTTGAGACCCGGCCAGCTCTTATCAGTCGCCAGAATGGAACGCTCGAGCACGAATTTCGATAAATACACTAAAATTTGGAGTGGACCAAGGCCGGCGAATTTCTTCGATCCGGATTGTTCGATTGGTAAAATTCTATTTGCGTTTATGCGGAACCATCCATCCAGCATATGTCAGGTGAGTCAACATGTAAAGTTCCCTTTCAATGGGAATAATAATCATAATTTCTCTTTAGATTTCCGATACCGAGGGCACTGCTTTGACCAATGGCGAGGCCATCACCTTTGCCATTCGCATTGCCCAGCAGCTGAAGGCTCTGGGACTGAAGCAGGACGATGTGGTGGGCATTGCAGGGACCAATACCACCTACCTTATGCCGGTGGTATTGGGTTGTCTCCTCAACGGAACTCCCTTTCATGCTGTCAGTCCCTGGCACGATGAGGACACAATGAAGCACCTGTTCTCCATCACCCGGCCGAGGCTCATCTTTTGCGATGGCTACGTCTATCAGAGATTGAGCATTATTGCCAGGATACTGAAGTCACAGGTGTATACTCTAAAGGATCATCGGCTGGGCATGCCACGCGTAGAGGATCTGCTGGAGCCCACAAAAGCGGAGCTGTATTATGTGTAAGTTTATGAATATATTCAGAGACAATAAGGAATCATTCTAAGATATTTGCTACTCCCTAATCCAGGCCTGAGCACCTTCTTCTGGGCGGCGATCAAACAGTGGCCATTCTGTGCACCTCGGGCACCACGGGTCTTCCCAAGGCCGTTTGCATCACCAACTCAGCTTGCCTCTTTGACTTTGGGTAAGTCTTGGGCAAGAGTATTTTCTCATCTCTAATTATCGATCCCTTCCAGCTTTGTGACCGGTCAGGATGTGCTGCTCTCCTTTAGCACCATCGACTGGTCGGCGGGCATGTTCAACATGCTTTTCAGTTGCTGCCATGGCTCCACACGGATCATCACCGACCGGGCCTACACACCCGAGTACATGCTCCAGCTGGTGGAGAAGTACAAGGTGACTCTGCTGACAGTGGTTCCGCAGCAGGTGGCATCGCTTCTCAAGGCACCGACTCTCAGCAAACAGCGCCTCTCCAGCATCCGCTTTGTGAGCGTGGGCGGTGGCTCTTGCTATGTGGCCAATCTCCTGAAGCTACAGGACTTCCTGATCAAAGGACAAATATCCTATGGCTATGCCCTGACCGAGTGTGGTGGTGTGGCGGCCAACATGGGTGTGGCCAAGCCCTCGTCAGTGGGCAGAATTGTGCCCGGAGTGCGAGTGAAGATCCTGGATGACGCCGGACGAAGTCTCGGCCACGGTGACACTGGTGAGATCCTAGTGCACAACGGAAAGCAGTGGAATGGCTATTATGGCAATCCTAACGAGTCCAAGCGAATGCAGGACTATCAAGGATGGTTCCACACCGGAGATATGGGCTACTTTGACGATGAGAACTACCTGCATATTGTGGAGCGGAAGGGTGACCTCCTGCGCTTCCATGGAGCCCAGTACTGTCCCCATGAACTGGAGCAGGTCATAGCCGAGCTACCGGACGTGATCGAGGCCTGTGTCTTTGGACTTTGGAACGAAGTGGACGGCGATCCTGCGGCGGCAGCCGTTGTCAAAGTTCCGGGCAGTCGCCTCACCGAAATGGACATTGTGGAGTACGTGGCCAAGCGTCTGGTGGTAACCCACAAGCAGCTCCACTGCGGGGTATTCTTCCTGCCAGAACTCCCTAAAACTGGCAGCGGCAAGGTGCTCCGCCAACAGGCACGCGATCAGGCGTTGGGCAAGAAATGGGCCGACTACGGCAATGGACACTAATCTTTCCCTAGACTTAATTCTGTTAGGCTTAAAGACAATTAGTAATTAGCGCCGGGTGACTCATCCAGCCAGTGTTAAGAGTACTGCCGAAAAAAAAAGAAATTAAATATATACACCCAAACACACAGACAGGTAGACAAGTGTGTATGGTCGCGCTTTCGGGGGCCATTGCTTGATATCGCCGGCTTATCTCCCGATAATTGCGTTCCAGGTGCGATAGTTGCGTACAGAACACACATTGATCATCGGCGGTGTTTGAAGGGGGAAGGGAAACGGATTGTCGATCAAGGTAATGTTACCGATGGAGGTCAGCATTCTTGGGTCTACTGATAAGAGGTGACTTGGAAGGCAATCCTATATGTTGAGAGACAAACATCTTGTCGCGAATCGAGTAAAACAAGATCTTTAATTGCAATCATTTTGGGTGACGCATCTTGACGCATCTAATAAATTAATAAAACTGAATCAAATGATTTGTAAAGCTTGTAGAAATATGGTATTCTTTAATTAAATTACTTTTTACTGATCCAAAAATATGTTTTAATTTATATATAGTAATCTAATCCCTTTAAAAGCATCTCCCTGAGAAAGAGTCAACAGCTGTGTACGTGTAAAGCGACCCTCGCAGCGACATATCGAGTGCCTAATGATCCTAATGATCTGCATTCCAGTTGGGCAAACACCAAAACCCTTTGGTTCAAAAGCGGCAATGGAAGCAACAAATATCATTTAATTGACAGCGGAGCAAAGTTGCACTTTGTATTTGTACGTGATCTTGTAGCCCTGCAACTGGATACTTTGGCCCCCGCATCCTGAACTCTCTGATGAGTGACATGCCGCCCCGAACTGAGTCACGATCGATCGTTGGTCCCGAAATAAACTGCAACAATTAAGAGCCATTTGGGCTGGGAATTAATTCGGCGGGGATCAGTGATAATGATCGCTGGAAGCGGATTGACGAACGGAAAGAGCATCTTCATCTGCGTCGTGCTTGTTGTTTTCAATGTCAAGTTCAAGAAATACGATCCATGCGATGCATTTTCGGGGTATTAAGTAGTGCTCATTGATCAGAGTTGCAGACTGGAAGACGTCAGTCAGACTGACAGAATGGCTGCTGGTTGCCAGAGCTATGTCAAAACCTGCTTGGATATGCAGGAAGTGCCGGGCATGACCAATTGGATGCAGTGGAGCAGCTTCTCAAAGCCGCCTGGCGCCCATCCAATCCGATCCGATTCGATCTGCTCTCGGACAGCGGTTCTAATTGTCAGGCAAATACCAAGTACCAAATACCAATTATCATTTGTCAGTAACGCCACTTAGAATGTGTTCTAGTGTAATTAAATGCCTACGCTCTTTGTGCGACGATCGCCTGAATGGTTTCTGATCATGATCACAGATCCAGAGTCGCAGATCGGAGATCGCATATCTGCGATCTAATCTCCGCGCTGATTAATTCATTAGCAACTGTCGACCAGTTTGTCAGTTACATGGCAATGACTGTTGCCCGCCGCCATTGCAGCGATTAATTGGCGTTATTAATCGTGTAGAAAATGCTAAAATTGTTTGCACTTATTTATAATACTAAGAACTAATTTATGTCTCACGAAGTTACGGATTGAGGGATTGTTTAATTACTCCAATCATTTGCATATGTCACAGCACCAGTCTCGGCTAAAGCCCCCTCCCACCAGTATCCCCCTTTTTCGAAAGTGGACCCAATCCAGCTGCTTAACTTCACCCCACATCCAAATCTTGCCCAACAGGAATCTTATTAAGTCATCTAATGCAGCCTCACATTATTGGAGTGTACGGAAGGGCATCATGCTCGAGTAAGTCTCAAGGAGATCTCGAAGGATCGAAGGAATATTACCCAGTATGTCTGCTTGGTACTTATTTTATTTTAGCACAAAAAAAAAACAGAGAAAAGTATGACTTGCACATGCCTTTTACTCATTATTTCCTCTTAATTCATTCATTTATTAATTAATGAAATGACTGAAAACCTTCTATTAGAAGTTTACATATAGATTTTTTGTATCCACAGCTAACCTTTTTAATATCTTAAGACTTAAATATGATACATTCCCTATTTAAATAAATATTAAATAAAATAAATTTATTTAAATAAATATTATCTTTAAACAAATATTAAACCTTAGTTTTATATAACAAGTTATGCGATAAATCAAGGCTTTAAAACCTTAAGTAAGGAAAGAAAATCAATAATTGCAATTGCTAATAAATCTATTATTCTATTATTAAAATATCTATTCCATCTATAAACTAGACATACCCCTCTGATACCCTACACAGTACAAGGGCATAACAACTTTGACACATTGCCTTCGACATGGGGGGAGAGCGAGCTGAGAACACAGAATTTATGGCGCTTAAATTGCAGTCATGCGCATGAGCGGCAACGACTAACAAGATCTATGCATGCCTCCCCTGCCCCATCAGTCTATATCCCAATCCCAATACCGATCCCGATCCGATCCCGATCAGACTTCACTTCACGTGGCTAACCCCTTCGCTGTGGCTGCGGCTTAGAGCGGATGTTTGGTGTCAAAACACTGCAGCGAACCGATGCTGGATGCCTTTTCTATGGAATTCTATACCGGACCCGGGTCCTGGCCCGTAATTTATGTAAGCGATGTGTTCGCCAGTGAAAACAAGAGGAACGCGGGATCGATCGATCGGTGATCGTAAAAATAGTCCGGGCCCCATGTTGCTGTGTGCGTTGATGTTGCTTTTATCAATTTGTGTTAAGTTTGCTTCTAAGCACGGAGCAGGCATAGATCATAAAATGGCACCCCCCGGCATCCGACAGATGATGGTTGGGGATCGGCTTGGATCGCTTGGATCGCTTGGATGGCTTGGATCGTTGAGGATCGGATCGAAGGGGAAAATTTACATAATTACCGCTGGCGGTGCTTTGGTGAGAGCCGACCGAACGTGTCAAAATGAAAAGTGTTGCATGATTAGCGAGTAAATTACAGGCGGCGAGGCATAAATCTATCCCAGGCCAGTGCCTCAGGCCCCGAAGATAATCAAATAAATGTAGCGATTAATAATAGATGAAGATGCAACCGCAGTGGAGACAGCGGGCAGAGCGACGGCGGATCAATGGTGCCTGCTGGGTTCATCAGGGTCTAGATCTTGGCCAAGAGCATCTCGACCAGAGCAGCTGCCTGGGATCGACTGGCGCCTGGAGCGTGCGAATTTCTCGCCGCCCGTTGTGGGAGGTGTGAAGAACGATTGCGGCCATGGACCAGCGACTCCAGGAACTGGCCACCTCCAGCCCCAGGCTAGCGGCCAGGCCGACATGACACATTGTTGTTCGCGTAGCATAACTTGGTCAAAAAGCGATGATCTTGGGATGCGGCCAGTGGCCGATGCTGATGATGATGGAGGTGATGCCTCAGCCTGCAGCCAAAACTCAAATGAAACCGGCTGCCAAGTGCACTGAGAGAAGGGGTCTAGATAGGTTTGGTCTTAGTCTTATGTTATGGGATATTTACTGGTGTCAAATTATAATTGTGTTAATAACCCTTGCAACTTGAGAATATATTCCATATTTTTTACCTATAATTTCAAGAAGTTTTGTCTCCAAATTTTCCACTATTTAAAAAAAAGATATCCTTGAGTTTTCCTGTCAAATCTGTTAAATTGTATCAACTAATTCCTAATTCTAAGCAGTTACAAAATTTTCCAAGTGCCTCCTCGTTATGCAGATCCCAGCGATAGATACGCTTCCTTAACACGTCTTTGCAGCTCAGGAGCCGGAGGGGCAGAAAAAGAGATTCCGTCGCCGGGTGTTGTTAAGAGCAAAGTGTTGTTAGCCGGGCCCGGGAATCGGTAATATGTTCGTCACTTGTTCGCCAGTTGTTGCATTTTTAGCGGTGGTTTCATATTACCGTTGCCCAGTGGACGGGACCCGGTCAAGGTCTCCCTTTGCGGTGGTAACAAGTGTCCCCAAGTTGGCAGAGCCAGAGCCAAGAACCAACTTTCATTGAGCAAAGGCAGCGGCGACGGGTTTGCATATTGCATATTGCATTCCAATTCATCGAATCGCATCGATCCGAGTGGAGTAAGAGTGGCTTGGAGTCGCGTCGCCTGCATTTCCTGTCGCATGCGCCACATAAATTAGTTTTCCATGTTCACTTGTCACTTGTATCGCCATTGGCCAGTTGAACCCGTTTGCCGGCCATTGCGGGTGTCCATTCCACTTAGAATCCGCATCCGAGCGATTGCCCTTATCAGTCGGCCGCTTCCCCAGCACAATTTGCAATCAATTTTGGCAAAGAAGCCACCTAATTGCTTTTGCGGTTTATTTATAGGGCCGCCTCACGCACCGCCCAGTTAAATGATATCAAAGTTTTCCTTATTAAGAGGTGAGTAGGAAAAGGGAAACTCTCCCGCAGCTTATTCCCAACTATGTTTTGTAGTTCAAGTTTAAGCACCAAATTCCTAGGAGTTATCTTGACCAAGTCTAAACACTTTTACTCGCTTATCGTCATGACCATAAATTAGGGTCTCTGTCAACGCATTCCTGCGTTTTTCCCGCATGAAAATTATGCAAATCTGGCATTGATATATTGGGGTGACTGACTAACCAACACGGAAACTCGCTTCCTAATCGATTTTTGAAGCAAAAAAAGCCGGAATAAACCAACAGATCTTTAGTGAATGACTATGACTAGGATAAGCTAGATTCTGATCAGAAATTAAGCTAATATAAGAAGAATATAGTATAAGAAATGCTGAAAAAGAAGCCAACACCAAGTACGAGAATGTATAAATGTATGTATTTTCTTGCACTCACCTTTTATTGCACTTTCTCTTTGCATGTTTTAAACATGCATTAAGTACTTTAGGAACACCTTTTTTCTTATTAAAAATAAATCAGAAATCAAAGCATTTCACTTGACAAGCCTTCATTTCATATTAGAACATACATATGTATATACATAGGTATGAATGGATATATGTATGTACATATGTGCATATGTATGTTGTTCAGAGCAAAAGAAACGGGAGGTACTGCCGCTGTCGTACCTTCCTCTTTATATATGCATACACCTGCACATACATACATACATATGTACATACAGCAGAAAAAAGACACAAAACTATTAAAACACTTTCCTATGCTGAACTAAAGGCTTGTACATACATATATACATATTCAAATGTATAAATGCACTTACTATTTTTGATTTCTGATTGACAATTAACCGAGAAAGACACACACACTGGGAATAATTAATTATTTCTAATAATAACACATTATTGCACGTGATCTTCATCTTCACACTTTCAATGACACACAATGAAGTGAAAAAAGCTTCCGCGAAGCTGGGCTTGCGACCATTCTACTGAGAGGGGGGAGAGAGAGAGAGAGTATTAGAGAGAGGTTACGGTATTGCCAAATGAGAAAGGGCCCTCTCTTTAAAGTTCTCTTAACAGTGGATATTTCTACCTGAAATTTTAAATGAATAAATGTTTAAAATACGGTATATTTTACTAAAATTAATTAAATTAAATAATAATTTGACTGAAAGCTCCTCTTCTTACGAAATGGACCACGGCAAAAATGCATTTGAACAACCCAAAATACTCAAACCAATATAATTGTTTTATAAACTATTTAATATTTTTAAATAACATACAAATTAATTTCCAATAAGCTAAATCTAAGCTAAACTTACAGTACTGTATTCTGTTGCCTTTAGCGTATAACCTGCATTGGGCCGCCATCTCTCAGTTGTTTCCGTAGTGTAGCGGTTATCACGTGTGCTTCACACGCACAAGGTCCCCGGTTCGAACCCGGGCGGGAACATTCCCATAATTTTTTTATTTTTTATATTTTTCGCAAGCAATATTTATTCAATGCCAATTGACCCAACCTCCCAGTTTCCGCTGTTGTAGTTGAAGTTCATTCAATTAATTTTCTCTCAACCACATTTAATTTTTATTTCGATTTAATGAGACTGATTTTATGAGCATTTTCAGGTGTGTTTGTATTTATAAACACGGCCGACCCTCAGCACGCACGGAATTTCAACTGCTTTTACGACTCACAGCGTCCCGGCGTCACTCCCAGTTCCCTGGCGTTTTTATGACCTTCCTTGGCGGCTGCAGCCCTTGTCGACTGCCGCCACCCAGGGCGAAAGGTTGTCTGGAAATAGGACAGCATCCTATTAAAGAAAGTGCTGTTATTGCTTAAATATGTTGCATGCAGCGCGTATTCTTAGGCGCTGCGTTGACAGACGGTGCATCTTTCTGAATGCTTTGAACTTGACAGAGAAACTGGGGAAAATAAAATTAATGTGCTGAGTTTACTTTTGTTTTTAGATTTAAAATTACCAATCAACTGGACCGGAAGTCCTTTGTTATCCTTTTTGTTCCTTAGCTGTTGGGAGTTAGGTCGCGCCGCGCTTGTGGGTTTCCGTAGTGTAGTGGTTATCACGTGTGCTTCACACGCACAAGGTCCCCGGTTCGAACCCGGGCGGAAACATACTTAAATTTTATTTTATTAATATTATATAATTTCATGTTTGTATGAAGTAAATATTTTTAAATCAAAATCTACAATATACATAATTTGTTCAGTAAGCCATACCTATTTTATAAACTTAATTTTGTCCACTATAATTTTACATAAAAAGCTTTCTCTCTCTCTTCAAACTTCAAGCTTTCTCGGCTACACATAAAGGGCTCGACTGTTAACCGTGGGAAATGCCTTCACAAGCCAACTATGACATCCGTAGTCCATCAGGGGATGTAGCTCAGATGGTAGAGCGCTCGCTTAGCATGTGAGAGGTACGGGGATCGATACCCCGCATCTCCAAAATAATTTTTTTTTATTATTTTTAATACTTGTCATAAGGAAGTTCTTTTTTTTTGAGCTGCGGAAACATTTGCACATATCGCTTACCCAGAGTCTAGCCATCTGATGGACATGCTCTCCCATCGCCGGCGACATTTGTGTCCAATTATTTAGTAAATAGAATATCATGCCGGTTACAACTCCATTTCACACGCTTTTCCAAGCGACTGGCCGAACCGGCTCGTTATGCAATCGCTCTGTGACTTTGACTCCTTGGTCCCCCGTCTCCTCCACTCTCATTTCCCGGCGGCAGTGCGCGGCATGGTCACCGCCCGGCAGACATCGCAGCTAATCCAATTAAGCGTATTCATCATATTCACGCAATGCAGGCCATGAACTAGAAATGCAACTAAACCAGACTCGGCCAGAGGGTGGCGGCGGCGGGTATCATCGGAATCGCGGATCGGGGATCGGCGAACGGGTATGGAGAGAGATTCTGACATTTCCGTCATGTCCAGATGATTGAAATCTGTTTAATTGAATTTAACTTAGGAATGCGCTCAAGTATGCTGCTAAGGAAGTATCTGTTTATCTATTTTATTATTTGGTTATTTGTTGCAATAGAATAAAAGCTTTTTTGAGGTTCGTTTTCCGTAAATTTTACTATGATTTCTAAGGTTTTTATACCAGTCATCTATTAATTACATCTCCCTTGTCGCAAAGTCTTTATTGCTATGATGGATTTCCGATACTATAATTTCCGATCCTATAATTCCAGTGCAAACTGCCAGGTTATATAAACTTTGGCTTTCCGAATCCACTTTTCATTCTTATTAAATGTTATTTTTTCTATTTTTCAAAATGTATTCTTATTAAGATTTATGTACTGACTAGACAACACGTATTAAATTTGATATATTTTGACTCGTGGTTATAATTAAAAGAAAAGAAAGAATACCATAAATGGATTTGGTTTTAATTGACTACAGCAATAATGCCAAATGTACAAATATATAAATGTATAAGCCTCGATCAACCTAGAAGCTATATCCCACTCATGAGGATTCCAATTGCAGTTTGGTTGTTAGTTGTCATGTCGGTAAACTAATTTCACCGAATTTCAGTGGGCGTTCTCTATTTCTCGATTTTGCTATATACTGCTAATGGTCATGGCATTGACATTGATCAGCTGCAGCTGGTAAGACTGGGTGGCTTTTTGGCGGGTATACCCACACTCGATTTAAGTGAATAAGCCAAAAAGCCATGGGGCATATTCTCAATACGTCACGTAGACCTTAAATTGTAAATGCTGCTTTAAAAATTGTAATGTTTGTTGCAAAATGATCAAATATTTGAATGTAATGAAAGTTATTAAAGGAATAGAAATGACGGAGAAAAATTGTTTTAATTATGCAGTGCTAGAAATAGTTTCATCAAGAATAGAATAAGTATGCTGAGTCCAAGTCTTTATTTAATTGGTGATTTGAACTCTTAATCGACTGCTGAAAATGTGTAAGGACTTTAAAACAAACTATTTTTATAAATGTTATCTAAATATAAGTTTTCAAGAAGCCTTTTTTTAATAATCGTACCATTTCTTATAAATTTTTACCCTCAGAAAGATGCAAGTAATTAAATGACGTGCTTTAGTGAAAGGAAATACCTTAAAACAAAATGCAATCTTAGCTCTTGGGGGCATATTCCAGCTAGAAATTATAGCGGTCATTAGCTGCTGACAGCCCAAAACCCAAAGGTAAACAAAAACAACGCCTTTTGTGACATTGTGAGCAGCTATCAAAAATACAAATATATATACTATATATAGTACGTAAGCGCCACTAGTTCGCGGGCTTCTCCCAAATTGAACTCTTTTAATCAGCCAAGCAATTAACGCTCTCAGACTGCCAGCTACGATATGGTGGCCATATGATGATCATGATCATGATCCCCGTTAGAAGAGCAGCTGAATCAGCTGAGCTGATAAGGCCCGGAAATGCGCGTGGGGAGCGTGCGCCGGCGACGTCACCCGCTCATTTTATGCTTACGCCAGCTTTTTGCTCCCTGCTGGAAGCAGAATGTTATGTTGCCAAGAGAACTCGGATTCCCGATCTATCCGATGGTCCGAGCTTCGACCGCTGTTGGGTCTTTGGTCTGGGGGTTCTCTCTCTCTTTTATTATTCTGATTTCTGATCGTTTCGGCTCTTCTTTTTATCGGCTGCTGTGGGGGCTGGGCGGCCGCCGCCGCCTCGTGTTTCGCCTATTCATGCGAAAAATTCAGCAGCGTCTGAATGAACGCAAATGTGGGAACATGAGCGACGGCGAGCAGCAGCAATTTCGCCATTTCAAGGCCTACGTGACTTGTCTCACACAGGGAAATCGGAACGATTTCAACTGGGGAGCAACACACCAAATGCGGTTCCGACTGCGGTTCTGGGATATGGATGGGGATCGGGAGCAGAGCGGATCGGGTCTGGGTTTTGTGGGGGTGCAGAGTCTCCAAGCTTAAAGTGAACTCTATTATCCATTTATAATGCAGGTATTACAGTAGAAACTATCTGTTGAGGGATACATAATAAAACAAATAATAAATAAATTCATTAAAATGTTCCTAAGCCACTGAATAAATTATAAGATCTTTAAGAAATTCACCGGAAGTAATAGAATAAAACAAATAGAAATCAATCAATAATAATAATATAAAATAATTCAGTTAATATATTTACATATTTATAAATAATTCGTTGCTATTGCTTAAACAAAAATCAAAGTTATTCACACTTTGTAATTGCTGTTAATACCATTATTATAATAATAATAATTTTTATACAAAATTTACCTTAAATATTTCTGGTTAAAGCCAGTTCTTATCTATATAAAATTTATAGCAAAATAAAATCTAGTTAATTTAATTAGTTACCCAATCCTGGTTAATATATCTATAGATATACTACACTAAAGTAAAACCATAAATTTTAAGGTGACTACAAAAATTTTCCATTTATTTTTCAGTAGCACAAAAACTATTACGAAATGATTTAAGCTTATTTTGTTACTCTTATATCATTCAAATATACATTTCAATTTTAAATTAACAAACTGACATTCGAGTTTTTTAAATTTATGGACTTTTAATAGTAGTGATACCTGTAATTGCCGCACTTGTCGCGCTCTGAGATCTCTCGCGAATTAGTTGCGGCGACCACATGATCTTTACGCTTGCGGCACGTGCTGTCACCTACTGGCCATATGGGAAAGGTCTTTGACTGTAGTCAGCTGGTATCAGCATATTACGCCAGCAGAGAATGGAGAGCGGAAAACCGAGTGCTTCCAGCTCTCAGAGAAAGCCGAGCAAGGTGCGACTAGCTCTCCGGAGTAATCAACGCTATCTGCTCACCTGTTTCCAGCGTAATCAATGTGTGCCATAATGGTGACAGTTGGATTTAATCAGCATACGAAATATTCCCCGCCGCTATAAATTTTCCAGACATTTAGACATACAAACACTTTGGTTTTTTGAATATTTGAATACTTTATTTACAGTAGTTAGAGCTTAGTTGTACGCTCCGAGTTCTGCTTTCAGTCTTAATGATAAATACGAAAAGTAGTCTATGCTAAGTGTAGATTTAAAGATAGAACTCTTATGCTTAAAGATCAGGAACTTTAGCTTTGTTGTGTGGATCGGTGGTCCAATATATGAATTAACTTCCTCGATAGAAAAAGGGGTCTCTTTACAGGCTGACTCTTGTGTGGAGGAAAGCCCAGGTGATCATCTGCAGGATCAAGCTGGAAAGGGCACAAAGTCATTATAGAGGAGGGTTTTGGGGTGCGGACTTATAGAGAGGATATAACACAAAACCATGCCAGAACTAAATGAAATGTATAGTGATTTAAATTTATTCAAACTTTAATTGAGCAACGTGCAAAAAAAAAGTAAAAACAATTCAATTCCATGCAATATATACCCAGTATATCACTCATCTTACCATATTGACTAAAAAACACTTTCTCAATTTTGATATTAATGTACTTTTAATTTTATTCTTTTTTAGTTTAATTGCTTTCGCGTTTTTCTCATGCTCTTTTCATGGTTCATTTACTCACTTATCTGGAAAATGTTTGTATAATGCAATTATAACAGAGTTTTGTTAGTCTAAGGCCTAGAGTCATCTTAATTGTAGTTTTATAAATAAATATTTTCAAATAAATAAATAACTCAAATAGTACAGGCTACAATCTATAATTTCACGCTTATCTCTCGTCGAAATTAAATTAAATAAATTAATATTACATGTTAGTTGCATAAGTATCTGTAAGTAAAAATACAATGTTTTGATTTCTGGATCCTTTCTCTGGTTTCTAATTCATAATAGTTGTTTTCTTTTCGATGTATCGTTAGCTCCATAGTTTCGATTGGGGGTTTCCCTTGGGAAAATTCTTATTCAAAATTGATTTACAGAGCTTAGGCTAAGCACTGAGAAGCAGCGAGGTTCGATAATACAAAGATAAAAAACTGTATCTTACGACTAAGCCGTGTATCTGCATTTTGTCAAAATATTGCTTGCCAAAACCTTGATTTTCAAAAATTCTTATCCAAACAATTTTCAGACAAATCGGGTAACATATTCGAATTTTCTTCGCTTTGTTTTTTATTAACATTGGGAATAGCTCTTTGCAAGTTTTCAGTTTCTATCTGTTAGAGTTTGTTTCGGAGTGATCGTATTTCTGAGTATTTTCATCAACGTGAAATTTCCGCTGCAGAGACTCAAGTATTTCAATAGACTCTTTTTCATAAGGTTATGGGGATTTTCTATATTTTACATCTATATAATTGTGATTGGGATGGACGTGCGTGCATTTTATCATACATTTCGATTATATATATATTTATATATTCCAATGGGTTGAGAGGTTCTTATAAAATACTCGAGACTCCGTCGTAATACATTCGATATTCATCGTCTTTAAGGGGGTTCGCATCATCGCCGGGGAGACAACAGTCCGCTGCATCAAAAATATTATATTGAACCAGGGAAGTTGGTACGTTTGGGTGATGTAAAAGGTATGTACACACTGGCTTGGTGATGTATGTATGATATAATTCGGAAGGTGCAGTATAATGCGGTGTATGTATGTACATAGTAGGTGACTGATTGTGAAAACTTGCAATTACAATATCTTTTCCATACTCAGGCCAGTCTATTCTCGGTTCTCCCTTCTCGTTTCTCTCAGATTTTTCACATTTTGAACGTTTTGAATTGATGTTTTTCGCCAAACCAAATCTTAAGTTTACCCAAATAAATATTAAAATTTTGAAAAATACTTTGAAAAACACACAATAACCAAATAATAAGAAATCAAAAAATACAAAATGTGAGAAATAACTAAAGTAGATTAATAAATTTTGAAAGATATCTATTAAAATCTATAAAGATTTCAGATTTAAGGTTAAAGTTAATGCCAAAAGGTAAATGGTTTTAAATTTAGAAAAATATTCAGTTGCCAATCCAAAAAATAATATGTATAAAAAAGTTATTGCCAATACAAGTTATTTGAGGAAATGCTCAAAAATATATTTTAGAAAAATCTCTACTTAGTGTAGTTCGATTTGTGAGAAAAGATGGAGTTAGCTCTGGAAAATTTCGAATGAATTTGCTTAGGGTTTAACTTACAAATCGTAGTAGAGCGAATCATCGCCAACTGCTCCGCTGCGTCCCTGCGCCTCGGAGGTGGCGTCCTCGTAGCTGGCATCCTCCATAGAGCCGCCATCGGTGTCGGTGTCCTCGGGATCCTCGGGCTCCTGTTCGCCATCCTGCTCCAGATCCTCGCCGCTGGCCAGGCGCACATTGCGCTCCACCCGATCGCTGGTTTCACTGAGAGCCAATGCAGGCAGGGGTGAGCTGCTCTCCCAGTGACTCTCCGGTGGCGTGGCCAGGCTGGTGGCCATGGTGGTGGTGCTGCTGGTGGACAAAAGATCTTGCTTTCGCTGCTTGCGCTTGCCACCGGCAACAGCTTTGGCTTGGTGTTGCCTCTGCTGTTGCTGCTGTTGCTTCTTGCCACCATTCTGCCGCTGCTTTCCGGCCTTGTTGCCTTTCCGTTTGCCACCCGACTGGATGTTGCCCTTGCCCCGCTGGTGCTGCAAGCCCTTGCCCTCTGCTGGGCTAGGACCTGCACCTGACTGCTTCTTGCCACCATTCTTCTTGCCACAGTTGGGCGGCGGTCCTCCCTCGGCGGCCGCCTTCGCGCGCAGCTCCTTGCACAGCTGGGCCTTGGGACCCAGCTTCCGCAGGTTACCCGCTCCAGCTGCTGGCCGCTTCTGGCACTGGTGCAGATCCTCCTGCTCATGGGGCCGGCACTTGCGCCGCTTCTTCTTGTCCTTGCTACTGCTAGGGGTACTGCTAAGGGTGCTACTAATGGTACTGCTACTGCTAAGGCTACTGCTAATATGGCCGCTCTCGCTTTGACTACTGTTACTAATACTAATCAGGCTGCTGGCACTGCTGCTGCTGCTGCTGCTGCTGCTACTACCACTGCTACTACTACTACTACTTCCGCTTCCACTTCCACTCCCACTTCCGCTTCCGCTGCACTGCGGCGGCGCCTTAAAGTGGGCCACATCGATCAGCGGTATCAGCGGCTTGCCCGTATCACAGAGTTGGCGTACGCCGTGCTTGACGCGATTGGCCCCAAAATTCTTGGCGATCAGCTGCTCCACCCGATCCTGCGGCACCGTCTCCGTGATGGCATTGGTGTAGGTGCTCAGCTTCCGCAGCGATCGGCTGGCCGAGATCTGGGTGCGCCGGAGTTCACCCTTGCCATTGAGGGCCAGGTAGAAGACCCGCCGCGCGTTCGAGTTGTAGGTGGAGGAGTATGTGTTGTAGTTCTGCAGACCCATGTTCTCGTTAAAGACACAGTCGTCGGTGAAGTCTTTCTGCAACAATCAAGGACTGTGATTAAATTATTTGGCAAAAGAAAGATGGGAAGAGAAGAGTACTTAATACTAAGGAAGGAGTTTCAAAGTAAGGCTAAGTTTATGCTAAGGAAAATTCGAAATTTAGAATGCGAGAAACCATACTCTGGTCTTGAAATATTAAGTTAATAATATTTTTGTAAGAAGTGAAGCTAAAATTTCGGAAAGACACATATAGATCTCTAGTCAGCAATAGCTTCTAACAAATTCAAATTGATTTAGCATATTTAACTCAAAATCTTTAAATTATTTTAAGAGCAAAAGCTTAAAACTTAAGATATTAAATAGAAACTAACCCCTTAAAAGTATCAACCAGTAGCTATGGAAGTTCAAAGTTAAAAATCTTCTAACCAATAAGTGTTTAGGCTTCTTCAAAGGGTTACTAGTTGTCTTCTCCAAACTTCCACAGAATCCGAATAATGAGCCACATTCCCCACTGAAAATAAAACTTCTTTGAATTTACTGTCCAGGGGCGGCGTCTGTATCTTTTATCTATCGCCAGAGCAATCTGATGGATAAATGCGCTCATTATCACAGGATGTGCTCCTATCGGCGTTGACCATCGATAGCCTTCGATGGCCATAAACATTTCTACTTTATGAACACCTCATGACAGCCGAACAAAAGGACCCAAGGAGCCAGTTGAAATAATTACCTGGGACTGAGAATTATACATTTTTTTTAGCTAGGTAAGAAAAATGTAAATCGAGAGCGTGGAAAGAAAGGATTCTGAGCAAAGCCCCCGTATTCTTTTGTGGCCTTTTGGATGCGCCGACTGCCCCAGACATCTGCAGATCAAATTCAATTAACAACATTGAATTAAATCGCTTGTCAGGCAATTAAAATTGCTTCGCAAATAAAACGACAGCGAGGCACCCATTGTCGGTGAAATGTCGCCGCTTAAATTTAGAAATTAATCAGGCAAAAGGCGGCCCGAAATGAGCCATCAAATGGGTGAGGGCCAGGGCCAGGCCAGGAGCCCGATGATGCTACTCCCGATCCCGATCCCGATCCCGATCCCGAGGTCGAGTCAAGTCGAGACAAGTTTTTTGACATACCGAGTATGTGACAACAATGTGTGCGCCGCCCCTCCACTAGACTCCCTTTTTATGATAGGCATTTCCAGGCATTTTGGTTTATTTTTAGTCTTTAATGGCTTGCAAGTGAAAATTGGCAGACACCAAAGGGAAATGAAGTTGTACTTTGATAAGGTATGTTAGACCCGGAGACTGAAGCCATTAGACCCTCTCCCTCTCCCTCTCTCTTTCCATTGAAGCTTATCGAGTGGCGCCACCAGGTGACTCTAGGAGAAAGGTTCTGAGGAGATTACAGGGAACACCTACGAACGGTAACCGAACCACTTAGGGGAACTCAACCCGTGCACCGCGTGACGTGCTCCGCCACTTATCGCTTCGAAACAGGACAATAACGATGATAATGATGCAACATATTCATTGGGTCCGCTCCGCATTAATTGACCAAGCCCAGTCCAGGTTTACACCGCGGGCGGTCCGTCTCGCTGGGAGAGAACAAATTATGCAAATTAATAAGCAAAACCGTAATGTGAACATTTATGGCTACGACATTTTAATTGCACGAGACGCTGACTCACAAGAGGTTTGGGTTGGAATTTATGAATTGGCAAACGTTTCAGGCTTTTTGTATTCTTTCTGGTCAATTAGCAAGGCCGAAAATCACCTGCTTCGGTGGTGGTCACAAGATCGGACGAAAATACTTGAAATATTATGGTGAAATGTCATTAAAACCGTCACCAGGCAAAAGGCGCCTATGAATAGAAAATGACGGGAAATATTTAAACTGTGGGTAAACCACAGGGTTTTAAAGTGTTTCTATATCTCATATGCACTATATATCACAAAGTAATCACAATTTTTGTTTGGTGAACAAGTGTTAATGGAATGTAGATATTTTAAAAGTATTTTTGCGGAATTCTTTGTTATATATACTTTTAAAACGAGCCCAAAATGGATATGATTCTTTAATTTTCTAGAAAATATTTTATACAACAAATTCTTTTCTCTATTATATATATCTGAGAGATATTTGTTCCGAGTGTCCAAGATATATCCGATGCCAAAATAAACTAGACGGCCTAATATAACCGCCCACTTGACCAACTTAAAGATATGTTGGCTATGTTATAGACTCTTTTCTCTCTCTTAGGCACGCGGCGCCTTCAAAGGGCCGCCTACAAAGTTGCCGCTGGTGAAGCGCATCAATCAGCAAAGTATCTGTATCTGCAAGATACCAAGCGCGAGCGTGGATGCGGACACGCCTCGGCTGACAGAATTGGCACAACGCTGCTATTTCGGATGCGAAAAGGTCAAAGTGCTAGCGACGGGCGGAAAGAAAAGAAATAAATTCAAATCAAAAACTAATGTCCGCCGGACCATTGAAGCGCATCCGAAGCGGTTGCATGGCGCCAGCCCAAAAAAGGCATCCTCGAGGCAGACGAAATCGAGGATCGGAATAAAGTGTCGCCTTGACTCCGATGGAGGTGGAGGGAGGACTCACACTCACACTCGAGGACATGCGACCGCCATCAGTTGCCACTCGAGGACCTGCCCGATCGACCATAAGGACACATTCCGAGGGAAAAAGGGACAAATGCAGGACTCTCCAGTGTTTTGCTGCTGATCGTGTTGCTTTGTTTTTGTTCACATTTAATTTTTTATTTATTACCCGACCTCTTCGGTCGCTCTTTCATTTATTTGAGTGTCCTCCCTTTGGGTTCCTATTTTTTTTTTTCGGTTTACCTCAATCTTTTAACAGGCCTTTGTTTGTTTTTGTTTTCTCTTCCGAAGGGGTGCCAAACAATGAACTAGAAACGATAGATACCGATAGGAATATATGGTGCATACACCAAATTTAGTTATTTGGGAGTGGAAAATTGTAACTAGAAATCAATTTCGCGGTTCAGGGAGTTGGGATAATAAGGATGCTTTGTTTTTTGAGTTATTTTCTATAAAGTTATCAAGCTAAGAGAGTATATTTTAATCGAAACAATAGCAAACGACGGAACCAGACAATTGTAAATCAATATCATTCAGTTCATTGTTTAAAAGAAAGAGTCAAGATCAGATATGATTGGAATTTTGAAACTATTCCAATAAAAATTTAGGTTCAATACATATAGTACAAGATTATTCAAACTTCGGCAAGTTTATATGCTACTGCAGTTTGTAATAAAATTATACGATTAAATAAAAAATCGGTCATAGCTAAGCTTATAATATTTAAATTTTTTTTAATAAAGAAAGATTAATAGGGCTAAAAATTAGAAATAGTTTGTGTTAACATTTAAAATATTTAAGTTTTTCCAATTTTTCACAATTTTAATGATGGAACCCTTTGTAAAATTTTGAAATGATGAAAAAATTTCGTAAAATGTATTTTCCAACCGAGCATGGCTTAATCGACTCGTTTGGTGATTCTGATCAAGAATAATTATGATTTACAGAGTTGAAAAATACTCTATTCAGCGTTTCAAGCTTCTAACTAAAATTATAATATCAAATCAAAGGGTATAAAAATTGCTAATTAAAAAAATCTAGGTTTAAAGGAATATTATATAGGAGTTAAATTTATTTAAAAAATTATCTTTTCTGTTTGTATTTACACCTTCAAAGTCTTTTCCTTTTGCCCAGTTATCTCTTGTACATCTTCTAGCTTCCTCAGAATTTCCGAATTATTAAATTAACCCCATATAAAATATATTTATTTATTCTGTACAATATTTTAAGCTTACTTACCGAGCCATAGGCAACGCCGCACGCGTCCATGCACAGATACAGGCAGGTGGCCACACTCTGCAGCTTGATGCGTCCCACATCCACGGTGGATCGCTGGAGAATCGCTGCAAATGAAATGGGGAGAAAGCATATTAATTAATTATCAATCACACGTTTGCTGAAGTGGAGACCTGATTTTTGCGGGCTGACCCACTAACTGGGCCCAGGTGATGGCCAAAAGGCTTGTCCCTGTCCGAAAAGTTTGTTAATTACACATCCGACACCTGGGTAGCTGTCAGTTTGCAAAAGATTGAGTTAACCGCTCGAAGGCACGGGTTAAGCAATAAATGTTTAATAAAATACATAGTAGGGGGACCCGGTAAATCATAGATTCCCATTGCTAAGCAAATTTGTCAACTGCGCCCCTTGAGTGAGATATTATTTATGACTCGATTCGCGGCAGGTTAATTGAAATTGCGCCGCCTTGCACTTGAGGAACGAGGAAAAAGCCACACCAAATTCAAGTTCAGGTTCGCTTAAGGTCAAACCACTTGTGGGGTCCATGGCAGGAGGGCCAAAAGGAGGAGGTGGGAAGAGAGGGCCGGCCTCTTTGTCAGTTGGCAGTTGGATGGTTGGCTGGCCAAAGTGTGTCAGCACTTGGCCGCGGTCCGTTCAATGAACTCACTGCACTTAGTGCACACAATAAACATCAATTTATAAATACACAGCAGCTTGTTACGGGAGCAATTGGAGAAATGAAATCTTAGCCAGCTGCTGTGGCAAGGAAATGCCTGTGCTCCTAATAAAAATTATTATTAGAGATTATGGACGGGTCCCTGAGTGGCCACTTGAGTGATGGAAAAAATGCATTTCGAACTACTGATAGAAAGTTTTGAGCTGCGAATCAGCCATTAAATCCTTAACAAGACATTATTTATGGGACAGCTGATATGAAATCCTTGACATAAAAAAGGGATATAGAAGCACACACATGCCGGCCGGTATTTGTTAATAAAAACAATAAATACTGGGTAATAAACTGGGAAATATCTGATGAATAACTTGGGGATTCATTGCATATATCTGAAACTGTGCCAGTGGATAAACACTGGCGGGAATATCATAAAATATTGCTGTCAATAGGTGGGCAATTTATGGCCCACATGCTTATCCCGTATATGCAACTTTTATTGCAACTGCAACTGCAACTTCGGTTGCAACTTTGCCTAAACAAAAACAGGGGAAAGGCATGCGTTTTTTATTTACAGGGCATCATTCTACCTCCCCCCAAATACCCCTTAACCCACCAATAAAATACGGAAATTGTAAAGTTTCGGCGAAAGGAAAAAGAACATAAATAGTGTAAATTCAGTAGCAACAACAACAAGAAGAGGCTGTGCTCCCATTCTCCCTTCCCAATGCAGTTCCCTTTTCCGTACCCGTACCCGTACCCGTTCCCTTATCCTATTCCCTATTCCCTCTTAGATTTACAATTTCCCTCCCCCAGAAATTTCCCATTCCCATGAGTAATTGTTCCATTTCTTTTTTTCTGGAGTGTTTGGCAATTGCATTTTAGTGGATTTCATTGGATTTTCCGCTGCTCCAACTCTTTTGTAAATACTAAAAAAAAACAACAGAAAAAACAGAAGGAATAAACTAAACAAATGACATGCTAAGCGCGTCAGTTCATTTGTTAAAATCGAAGGGGTGGGGGTGACCAGAGGGGGACTTGGAGCCCAGCGACAGCCTTTCACTTCGCCGTATGCCATGTGGTGTTGCATTTCACTTGCGTCGTGTTGTGCCTGTCGTGGTGTGACTTTTTCTCTCCGAGCCTCATTTAAAAAACGATTTGTTTTGCTCGAGTTAACAAAAGTAATTTTTCTTCTTTTTTATCTTCTTGGGGTACACGCTGCCTTTCGGACAGCGACAACTTTTAGCGTATTAAATTGTTAAAAAGAATAATTTATATTTATTCTTGTGGGAAAGTTTTCTCCGGCCGCTAGTTCTGTCTCATTCACACACACTATATGTTGCTAATTTTAGCTTGAAGAACAACAAAAAGTTGAATGAGAGTGCAGAAGGAACACACACAGAGAGCGGGCTCTCTCAGCTTGAGACAGAACTTTAGCGAGGTGCTCGGCATGTGGCGCCGTGGCTTAGTTGGTTAAAGCGCCTGTCTAGTAAACAGGAGATCGTGAGTTCGAATCTCGCCGGGGCCTATGTTCAATGATTGAGCATTTCATTTTTTTTTTTTAATTATACTTATTTATTTTTTTATTTTTTATTATTTATTAATTTGTTTTAATGAATGATAAGTATATATCTAAAATTGTATATATATTCTATGAGAAATCTTCAAGGCAGTGAAGTAGTCATTTCCGACCCTACAAATCATCTCAAAGTGCTTTTCTTGTTAATTTAATGATTTGTAATGTTTTAAATATTATCTAATATTCATATCATAAAATTAGGATAAATATTCCCACTCGTTTCAATTAGAAAATGAATTTTCACCCAATCTTTCCATCCAATTTATCTTTTCTCCAGTAATAGTCATAGAAATCTGTTCAATTTGCTCAGCTCATTATTATGTGTGTTATCGCAGCCGCTACAATAACAATACGGAATTGCTTGAGGTGTGAAATAAGTGCATATTGATAATCGAACGATCTTTTATTGATCCATCAACGAAAATGTGCCTGTGGGGAAGTAAGTAGGTTCAATCAGGCGTTGAGTGCAGTTCATTGAACCAAGGGGGAATGGGAAATCCAAAGTTCGAACTCCAAAATTAAAATGTATCCGAATTCCTGGCACGCTTTCGAGCTGCTTTAAATTACCCACATATTAAGCACGTAGTTGAGCCCCCGAAGACACCAACAATAAAATCGCCTCCAATGGCTGTCACGCTCTGACAATAATTAAAATGTCAGAAAATATGCCTGTCAAATCGCTGGCATTTTCGGAAGGTGCTCGATTGAGTTATGTTTTGGGCTGGGTTCTGGGCTTCCTTGTCATCGATGGATGGATCGATGGGACTGCAACTTGGACAGGGATCCGTTAAGGCGAAGGGCGCTCAATTTATGCAAATGAGACCTTCATTTTTTCCGACAGACGATGGACTGGCTTTGGTAATGTTGAAATTTATGTGCAGGCCCTCAATAAAAGTTGGAGTTGACAAAAAAAATGAAATAGTCACCAGGTATTTAAATAAATCCATGCATATATGTATGGAATTGCCTTTTATTATATTTTTAATTATGCTGACAAAAAAGTGTGACGTTTTGGCGTGACATTTTATGAAAATTTACGATCACTTTTGTGGTTATTTAACATAATATGGTATGGTATGGCCAGCCATCAATGGTCGTAAAAAGAATATCTCTGGGAATATCTGAAAGCGAGGCATTATCCGCCTTTGTCTGGACCTCGAACCCCTCGAAGCATTCACTACCGTGCCACGCCGTCTTTTGTGGCATCTGTATAGTCTCCACCTAATTTATGATCGTGGGCAGCATATTTTGACAATTTGATTTGAATCGAAGGCGAGCATATCAATCAATGGGGACTTGAGCAGATGTATATGCATAAGCCCCGATCCAGATGAAGAGTTAACAACTGTCGCTGTCTATTAAAGCCCAATTAGTGGCGCTTTATTGAGTTGTCGTTTGGCCGGGTAATAAATCTTTGACAAGAAGCTGTGTGCCGCCTGCACTCGAGTAGATAAACGGCGATAAATCAAACCGCGGGCGGTATGATAAGCCGATCTGCTTAGCATTTGCAGGTGATTGCTTTTTTTATATATTCCGAGGGGGGAAAAATGCCAAGAGACCTACTTATGCGATGGGAAAACCTTGGCGACAGTTCCCACCCCAAAAAGAAATTGCAATCCGTATCTTTTTCGGGATTCCGGCATCTCAAATTAGCACCCATCCACAAACAAAACGCTGGAGTGCCAAATTGAATTCACAGTTGGCTAAACCCAACACTCGCACCCTCTTCCTATCTTTTGTGTGTAATCGAAATGCATTTTTGTGGATGGAAAGGATATCCTGCAATTGAATACCTTATTGGCCGATTTCCGATAAAAGCAAGTACGCAAAAGAATAAATTACAATCGCGTTGACAGTCCCACCCTCCAGGGGTTGTTTACCCGATAGAAAACGCCCACAAAAATCCATTTTATCTTATTTGGGAAATGTTGCAATATCTCCGGAATGACAAATCATAATGGAAAACGATGTCATATCGCCCGGATGAGATCTATTCCTACCGATGATGGGCACTGACATTACCAATTTAGATTGGAATTTCCCTTGCGGTGGGATTCTTGGCTTTCTCCCTGGGATACATTAGCTTTATCAACGCTACCGTTTTCAGACTAATACTTTGGCCTCCATCTGGGTCCAATTCATTAATGAAAAATGAATGCGACTATTGAGAATGCCTTCATTTGATTAAATTAGACTAATAATGTGTAAAGTATGGGCAGTTCCAGTTCGAGTGGCTTGGCCCACCAGAGGAGAGACCACGAAATAAAAGCCGATTAGGTAAAAGTTTTCCAGTGAAAGTTCACCACATTTGAATAACACCCAATGTGTGTGAGTTCTTACAAATTAATACAAGCCATCAAAGGGGAAAAACAAACGAAGAAATTATGTTAAAAAAAATTATGTATTTGTAAGCGGAAAAAAAGTTGTAAAATGTAAAAACAAACACATGTTAAATATGCCCAAAAAAATATGTCTTAAGAAAGATGTTAAAAAACTGTAAATTGTTTTACATGAATAAAAAAAGCGAACCGAACCACGCCCCCTAACCACCCTAAGCCGCCTCGGAGTGCGTGACCAGTGACAGGCCAATTTCAGAGGCGCCCGCAGAGAGATCCACAGTCTCCATTATCCCCCAGTTGCCCAGGTTTGTTTTTCCGCATTTTCTCGCTGGCCGCGGCTTTTTCTTGTCCACTAAACAACCAGTTGGAGTGGAAATGAAATATGTAGATGAGTCTTTAATTAATTTGAGACACGACAAGACAAGTGGCGTCGTCTGTGGCTGCGTCTGCGACATCGTTGTCTGCCTCCTGCCGCTCCAGCATTTTCCCCACCTCCTCCTCCCCATAGAGATCCCCACCTGATCCTCGCTTTTTAGGCCAAGAATCTAGTCGAAGGAGGTACCTGCTCTGCGGCAGGTGTTGAGTCATTTGGTTGACTGGCCATTAGAGTCGCCATTGATCACCTATCGATTGATCGAGTGCCACGGGTCTGTGACTTTGTAAGGCTTGAGGGATTGCAGTTGGGAGGATAAGTATTGCTGATTTTGTATGGGTTAAACTGAGAAATTTAAGGATTTATAATATTCTTTCTTCATTTCTTATATTTAAAAAGAAGTTCCCGTTTTATTTACTAGTCTTAAGATGACTTCAAAGACTTCCACGAGAAACCTTTCCTATATGGCAGCATCTTATGCCTTCCTTGACATTTTCTCATATTTTATTTAAAGTTCTCCTTTCATTTACCCTTTTAAGATGACTCCAAAGACTTCCTCGAGAAACCTTTCCTATATTGCAGAATCTTATCCCTTTCTTGGCATGTTTTCATATTTAATTTGAAGTTCTCTCTCTCTTCAGATCACCTTTAAGAAGAAACCTTTCCTATATTGCAGCATCTTACCCCTCCCTTGATATTTTCTCATATTTAATTAGTAGTTCTGCTTTCATTTAATACTCTTAAGATCACTTCTAGGAGTAACCCATCTCTCTTCATGGTCACACTCCTCGAATCCCGATCCCCTTTCCCCAATTCCATGTACATCACTTATATGCACTGCCTTAGATCTCTGACCTCTGTGCCAAATATTTACATTTGGCATTAAGTCGATCATAAATTTTGCGAACCGAGCAGTCTACTAAAGCCGGCTCCGCTCCACTGCGATTCTGTGTCACTTGGCGGAGGCTGTCAACATTGTCGCGGTGGTCGAGAGATAAGAAATTACAGCTGCAAGTACGCTGCACTATCAGACCGGGTGGGCGTGTCTAGCGCCCTCATCTGTGGGCAAAAGACAAGCAAACCTCATTGTACATACTCCCTCCCATATTTGCCTATCGCCGGAGGCATGGTTTTTAGCAATTCTATGACCCTTTTCCGTACAACATTAAATATTCAAATTCCCCGAATGATCCTTAGCCCATTTCGCTTATCTGACATAACAAACTATCAGGAATCAATTAGCCAAGAAGCACTCGAGCAAATATATTTGGTACGTATGTAACGCTTTTCGTTGATTTATGCAATGCTACAAATGGAAACTCTTAATTATAATTATTTGACAGACTTTTGCGGGGAGCTGGGGAATCAAACTTAAACTGTTATAAGTCGCATATATATTATTTAGCTGGCGTTGCCTGTCACAGCCGCAGTTGTCAAATTGTTAACCGTTGGACTCCGCTCCGGCCCAGTCGTTGCCCAGTTGCCCGGCCTGTCAGCGAAGCTCCAGCGTCTGGTTAGACGGCATTTTTCTACAGAGTTTGGAGTCGGAGACGGAGACGGAGCCACAAAAAAACAGAAGTCCATAAAACATTTTTAGCATGTGCAGACTGGCGGCTTTTAAAATATTCAATTTGGCCGAGGCGACAGATGCGGGCTGATGATCTGGTCGTGTCAATGGTTTGAGGTTTTGTTTTTGCATTTTATGGCTACAGAAATGATGGTCTATCGAACAAAGAAGGACAGAGTTTTTCCAAGAGATTATTCTATGTTTTTGTTGCACTGAGGAAAAAGGATGATACTTTTATCTAAATCCATCAAAAAGATTTTACCGGAAAAGGAAAGAAAAAGCCTAAGAGTTTCTGTACCCAAAGATACCCAAAGTAATTTCAGAAAAAGCCTTTCTTCTGGCTTTCCATTATTAACCATAAGGTTTTTCAGTATATACCGAAAAAACAAAACAAATATATAGCCTTCTGAATTTTTTATATCAAACTAGCTAAGAATATTAGTACCGCTTAGAAGTTCTGGCTTAAAACTGAAATATAATTCGCATCTGAATTGATGTGTAATAAATCAGCAAAGACTTTGAGTAAGCAATAACTATTCCTACCAAAGAAATCAAAAATTATATAAATCCCAATCCTACAAATAATATCTTTCTATCCCAAAAACTAAAACCCTATTTCTGATTTTATTTCTATGTGTGCTAATAGTTCCCTTGGCATAGGAAGTTTCCCAACCCAGCCGTGACCAGATAAATTAAGCCGCAGTCAAAGTTCAAAGAGTTTTTCCCCCTCTCGACGACATTTGACATGGCAAGCGATTCGTTGGTTCCCGCCTCGATGACACACATATTATGCAGTTCCCCAAAAACTATATCATATGTACATTTATATTGTCAGCCAAAACGGAAGCCACCAAAAACTGGAGCGTAACCAATGCGGCCAGAGGGTCGGGATCCCATAGCCAAAGTGTCGCCTGTCAACTGTGGGGGAATTGAAAATGGGTGATGGGAATGGGCCTCCGTATTTTTAGCTGTCGCCAGCCCTCGAGACATTTGACATGAGAAATAACATTTCAATTAGTTGATCGAATGCTCGATTTGAGCTAAATTGCCATTGGGGAGCGGAGACTCTCTGCCCTCTCTGCCATAAGGGAGCAATGTGGGGATAGCTTTAGCTAATGCCTGCACAAATGTTGATTCCCGGACACATTTGCAGCTGATCCAGATATCCACGTGCGAATGTGTGTGCGATATCGCGAAGTGTAATTCGAAATGGTATCTAACAGATACACGCGCCGCACGAGGCCACGAATGTAAATGCATCTGCCGGTGTATTTGTGCGGGGCGTAAATAGTCCAGAGCGCGCTTAGTTGCGTTTGCAATTAATTCACAGTAAACAGCAAATGTTGCAAATAAATTAGCAGCGACAAAAAAGTATCTGCAAGTGAAAACAACAACAGCCACAACAAAATCGAGTCTGAGCCGCATGGAGCGTGCAATTGAAGCCGCATGCGACAGAGCCACTTTGCTTATCGCCAGCTAACATCGACTTTGGTTTGCCAACGTCAATTGTTTCGGGGATTTGTTAAGGTTTTTTGATACCTCTTAAAATTACAATTAATTACAAATTAAATAACTAACTTTGAGGGTTAAAATTACTTGTACTTTTCGCTTTTTTGAGCTTTCAGAAAGCTGTTACAGTTGAGACGCTAAATTCCTACTTGGCAACAACATTTAATCTTTAAAAGCCTAAGAAAGTCTTTCAAGTGGGAATATCTTATATATTTTGTGGCTCATTAAGTACTCTGAAAGAATTATTAAGCCCTTAGAATTTAATTAGTAGGTAAATGCTGCAGTTTTTGGATAACCATTGCTCTTTAGAGGGTATCCCCATTTCCATGACTCAGTGCAATGAAATGAAATGCCATTGGAAAACGTCATAATTATCGGGGGTAGCTGGCTGAGTGGGCCGCCATCAGCTACAGCTACAGATACAGATACAGGGCGCTCGGATACAGATACAGATACACTTAATACTACGTTTGTTTGCCAGGCACAATGCAAAATATATTGACTTAGGTCAGTGGCTCATTGAACGCAAAATGCAAATTGTTGTTGCCACTGCCTGCCTGCCTGCCGGTCGGTAATTCGCACTTCACACCCTGACGTGCATGTGTCTAAACGAGTATATACTATCTGTGGCCATGTGTGTGTGTATCTGCAAGATACAAGACTGCAAGTAGCTATAGCTGGCAAATGTGATAAACAAACCTGACGCCAGACGCCTTGTGAGCAGTTAAAATTAAAGGCAAACAACGGAAAATATTACCTCATCGAGAGGGATGGCATAAGTTATAGACCAAACCAATATATATCTCCGACGATCAAGGTTACTTTTGGAATTTAAAATGCCCAAGAACTCTTTAGAATATTGAGTTACCGTCCAAACATTACCCGTATTCAACTATCAATTTACTAGAAGATCTAAAATTATTGACCAGTCCGCAGTTAATTTTTATTGGTCGCGTCAATCTTCATGAGAAATGATCAGAGAATATTCTGGGAATTCGAATACTCAGTGACTTCCATTTAAAGGCTCATTAAACAGATAATCATAAAGATATTATTGGACAGAGAATCTTAATATTGCTGGAAACAGCTAATAAAAATTCCCAAATATAATAGAGACATAAGAAATCTGTCAGAGCCTGACAGCCAGACAAATAAAAGCGCGCCCAGCTAATAAAGATATATGTAAATATTTCATAGCCATTTCCATTCCCCCTGAGTGAAAGTGAAAATCAGCATAAAAATTGTTGTTAACTAAATTGTTATTCAACAACCAAAAAAACTCACAGCAATAATAAACAACAGACTACAAGCACAAAATTTAGATAAGAGCCTCGAAGAGATACTCTGGAATTGCTTTATTGTCGCCGCCATGTATCATCCGATTCGAATCGATTCCATTCGATACGAATCGAGGAAATTTTAGCTTTCAGCACTGCCATATGCCCGAAAATCTCCAGTGCCGAGAAAATCTTTACGATGTGTCAGACTATTAAAGATATTTAGATACACTCCTGGGACTGCTGGGGCTCTATATTTAGCTCAACATTTGACTCAATTAGGTCCAAAGTGTGTGTGTTTTAATTCGACCTCAAAATGGGATTACACTTGAGCACAGTTGTTGATTGTCCAAGTGTTCGATTAGACCAATTACCGGCCCCCATTAGGTGGCTAATTGCATTGTCGCCTGTTGGCCAGCTTCGGACCACCTGCATTGAGCACGCGACTGCCATGCGATGACAGCCAGTCTTTTGTTCAACAAAGTATAAATGAATACCTCTGTCATAGTCTTACTTGGACTCCAACTCGGACTCCAACTCGTAGCACTTGTAGATCCAGATAGCTGGAGAGCTCAGGTGGAACTAGGCAGTTAACAACGTCGCCCGCGTTTATCGTTCATCGACGGACAATGTAATTGTGATTTATGCAAATTGCCGGGCTCAACAACACCTTTTGGGTGAATTTATGCTGGCATTCAATTTGACCACCTCCCATTTTCTCGGATTCGGACTTTCTTCTTTCTACTGGAATGGAGAAGGTTTTGCTTATTATGCTTGGCCATCTAGGAACTGTTTATTGACTTGGTCTGCGAAACAAAATAATTGGACAGAGATCGGGCTAAAGATGGAGGTGGTGGCTCCACCATGGAACCCACACGAACTCTCTTGTTTTGATTTCTATTAATATTTTCTTTGGAAAAAATGATTGTTGCACCCCATAAAAAGCCGTACACAGAGGCACGGACAGGCATTAATCAGCCGGAAAAAAAGGAAAGAAATCGGAAAGATCCGCAATTGAAGTAGTTCTGTTTGCATAGTGCTTGTATTTTTGCAGGCCAAATGAAAACAGGCGGCTGTGGCCAAAATATATCTGAAGATCAGAGGGGAGGGGAAATACTACCAATAAATGGGGCTGTGTGTGGGGAGGCCGAAACATGCGTCAATAACCCCATTTCGAATCGATCGCTGGCAATGCAATGCAATTGAGTTTGAGATCCTTTGCTGGCTGCCATCACATCAGATGATGAAGATGCTTTTCCTGTATTTTTATTAGCTCCACTCTCGTGCCGGCTAAGTGGGCAATAAAAGCGGTTAGGGAGAGCAAGAAAGCGAGTATCTAAGTATCTGAGTATCTCGTATCTGGTCAACCTGATAGTGGGCCACATGCTTTTTACTTATCTCTCATCTGACCACTCTCCTGATCACTTCCCTCTTGGCCAGTGGAATTGGCAATAGGTGTTAGTGGCCAGTGTTAGTTTATGCGTGCTCTGGTTTCATGATGTGTGAATGGGCTCGTTAAATGTTTGGCCAGCTTGATGGAGTGAGAAATTTGCCAGGTTGCCAGCTTTGTTGTTAGTATGCCAACAGGTTTGTAGAAGGTTCAGACGTGCAACACTCTTGATTTACTTATGGCTTGTTTCATTAGTTCATTACAAGATTAATTATTTAATTAGATACGTGACAACTTTGGGCTCTATAAAGTTTACTATTAAATCCTCAAAGTATCTAAACAAGTAGTATGAATTCTTTTTGAATGAGATCTTCAATTCAAATATGATAGATATTTCTCAAGCTTTGCCTTATTTATTTACCCACTTAATTTTATATGAATCGTTAAGCCATTTATGTGGCAAATTAGGCAAGGCAATGAATAATTTGCTGGCTAATTTGATGGTACATTTTTCAAAATAATTATCCGGCTCATTCCAATTGCATTCCGCTTGCTCGCTCTGTTTCAGTTTGGATTTCTCAATACATACATCTGCTCCACTGATGCAACATTGTTGCCCAATTGAACACTTGTCCAGCACCTGAGATTCTCTCAGTTCGAAACGAAAGCCATTCGAAATGAATGTCTGTGCCATAATTTGCGCTACATTTTGTAGGCCATGTTCCAGACATTTGTGTTTTGTTCAATGTTTGTTTGCTCGCTGTACTGTACTGTATATACAACGCACTCATAGAGTTGCATAAATCATAGATTCAATGCACAGAGAATGCGTAAATAATGCGAGGATTACGAAGTAAATTATAAATGGTGAGCCACTTAATTATGAGTACTAACTGCCAACGATATCTACACAGAACCAAAGTTTGGGATCTCTTACACATAACATAATATCATATAATATAAGTAATATTTTAAGGAGATACTATTGCGATCAACTTTTATTGTAATGCAATCCATTTAAGATCATTTTTTCTTACTGTCTCGAGTGTGTGTGCGACACTTTGGCTTCTGTCCCACTCGAGTGCATTTTTATGATCGCTCATTAATTTTATGGCTTTTCATTTGTCGGATGCGGAGGCGGAACTCTGGCGATAAGACTGCCACCGATCGCCATCCTCGATCCCACACACATTTGTATGTATATGGCTCTGGGAGCTCGTTAGACAGAGCCACTTGTGATTGATTGGTTCGAACCGTGGCGATCCTCTCCAGTGGCGCAATATCACGTATCTCGTCGAACACTTGCTCCAATGACCGCGATCAGGCTGAAATCGCATAACTCGCAAAGAGCAAAATCCCGATTTTACGCACCGTTCAAAGCCATGGCCAAAACACGTACCACAATCAGCTAATTGGATGGCCAACTGCCCGGTGTCGCTTTCATTAGCATGCAAATGCAGATCGCAGGCGATATCTGGTCCGCTTCTGTTCCTTAATGGCAGCGACGTGTTTCGGTGCCTGCTCTTTTGTAATTAATGTGATCCGCCGAATGACCTTAACTGTGTGTTGTCAGACTGATTAAAAAGTGTTGCAAAAACAAGTTGTTGTACTCAGCCCCCGCACCAGTTCCTGGGACACTGTCGGAAGGATCCTGAAAGCTAAACTGAAACCGAAAACTGGCTCGCGGGTATTTTGTCATTTTAATGGTGGCTCAGGAATTGGCTTTTGGCTTTCGGCTTTCGATTTTTTTGAGTCTAATTAAGGCGAACATGTGGCAAGATCAATGTCGGTGGCGCCGCGGTGGCGTGCGTACAAGTATCTGACAGATACTTACGCGTTTATGGCAAATAAAACCAATATGCTACCGAAAATTAATTATTTACGCCATTCGCAGCCTCCTTAATTGCACTTCGCTTTCTGACAAATTGCATTCGCGTAATGGGCTTTTCGTCTGGCATTGTTACTGCAAGAATTATGCGAATTTTGCATGCGATTTAAGCGAAATCCCCACCATGGCATTGAACCAGGCGGGGATATCTTCATTCGGTTCGGGTTCCATGGCTCTTTTCATGCCTTTTCCCTTCAAGTTGTCAGGCCACCGAAGGCAGTTTCCTTTCAGCCAGGGGATTTATGCAATATTTAGGAACGTTATTTTGAAGGAACACGCCTGCAATTGACAAAGGGCAACCAGAGTGGATAACAAGATCTACACAGAGGAATAAAGTTGTGAATAACAATTTATAGAAAATAATCTACACAACCGATTGAAAGCTGTTATACGTTCTATAACAAGTTTACTGGTTAAACTGTCTTATGTTTCCGCAAATGTAAAGGGATATTTTAAGCCTAAATTTAATTGTTCTCAGTGCACTTTTGCCCATGCAAATGCCTTAAACTGTGAGTGTGTGGGCCCCAGGTTCATGCCAAAGTCGTGAGGAAATAATAGACCAAGTTGATGAGTTAAGCCCTGCCTACCAAAAATATTGTCAACGATTTGCATGCAAATTGCACGCGGAAGTTGCTGCTAACAAGGTCGTTAACTCAATTGTACTTGCCCAGAACTTGGCTAGAACTTACCCCGAACTTGGCTAGAACTTTACCGTATCCTCAGATGGAGTTAACCAAGTCAAAGTGCAAATATGTGGCCACCCGACGCCTCTGCATTACTCAAGCTCACGCCTGCGAATACAATTCAATCCAGAGGTCCGCCCGGGGTCGAGCCCAGCTAATGAAGTTGAGGCGTATCCGAATCCGAGTCTGAGAGATATAGGAACCTGGCTAAATTTAGCCAAGTTTGGCCGGCTCTGGGCCCTGCCACCTACGATAAATCAAAGTTAATCAGATCTAGTTTCGATTGGGTTTTTATGGCTCGCTGCGCCTGCCAGCCATTCGGCTCCATTCGATGCCATTTAAATTAGCTGCCGGGTAATTTATCGCATTGTTGGCTCTTTGCAGGTTTCGTTTAGCGCCAGGATGCCGCTAAGTCCAGACACAAAGGCCCTGGGGTCCAGTCCTCCGATCCAGGCCTGTCTCAGTCGGTTGCACTCGACTGGAACTGAATGGGGAGAAGAGCTACCAGCCGGCCTAGTCGATAATTACGCATATTTTGTTGCCTGTTTTGACGCTGCTTTTTATTTTTATTCAATTTTATGCAGTCAGTCAAGTCAGTTAGTCCAGGGTGTAAGGGTATCGAAAGCTTGCCTGACTACGGAACAGGGCTCAACTTATCAGCAGATTGTCGTAAATTTCACTCCTTAATTGGGAAGCTGAATATTAAATTGTGAGAGCTGAAAACTAGCTCATAAGCCAGTTTATTATTTATGAAATATGACTTGAGGCAATTCCTGTTAATAGGTACTAAATATTAAGGCAAAGCTAATGGACCAATTAATTGGCTCTTAATGGATGTTAATTCTAATTGTGGCAGTTATTAGAAGAACTGGAGGAAGAAGGATTTCTATGAGATCAAATTCTTAAATTCTTCATTACTTTTACTTTTCAAATAGTTTATTTATTTAAGGCAGATAGTTGCTAGTACCTCGTCACCCTCTTAATCGACCATTTAAACAATTTCTTCGCCTTCTAATAATTCTATTTTTAGTCAACTTGTGTTATTCCTGACCTCTATCATTGATAGTTTATACAAGTGGGCATAGGAAAATAATCCACAAGGGCATGAAAACTTCGGCGCCTCAATAAAAATAAATGCGCCGCCGTAGTTTAATATTATTTTCCTACACTCCATTTAGCATGGCGGGCATTGTATTGGTGTGAGGATTGGCCATCTCTGGGTTTTTAGTAGCTGTTAAATGGCACGGACACAGTCGGTGGTCTCCTCTCCAGAGATCTAGGTTTTAACACCCGATCAGAGAGTCGGGACTCCAATGCTCTGGAAATGGGTTTCAGTTTACACACTTGTTGCCGACTCCTTTTTGCCCACATGGCATCGGGAGACGATGGAGTTTCGAGTCTTGTCATCGCCTGGAATAAGGCGCTTATTTATTTGCCAGAGTTCATAAGAAGAATCTCAAGGTATCGCATTGCAGAGACGTATCGCAATTATAAATCAGTTTAAGTCGCTTGGGCTCTGGACTCGGGACCCCCTGACATTAAGCAATGAAACCTTTTGAGCTCTGTTTGGCTTTGTCTTTGTCAAGTGGGCCGTCTGCAGTCGGATGTCTGCCCTCCACCGTCACCTGTCCGTCAATCCTGTCCAGAGATCGCCATCCACGCTCCGTGTGGCACCTTTGTTTGCACAACTCCGACGAACTGATTGCCAAACACCGAACACCGCGGACGAATGAATGATTGCCTCTTGGATCTTGGATCTGGGATCTTACGGATCTCTCGCCGATCTCTCTCACGGATATGCCATGTCTATGTTTGCTAATAACTCAACAGCTAATCAGCAGCAGATCGGACTGGGGGGAGGGAAGGGGTTGTGTAGCGCAGCGTGTAGCCCGCAATTAAGCGAGCAGAAATGTATCTTTCTATCGCAGCATCTCTGTATCGTTTGTATCTTTGTATCTGCATCAACAAACATGCATCAGCACATGCCGCGCTGCATTAGACAAATCAATTATGCTGACTCTTGGGTGGGGCCTCTCGATAGATGTTTAAGCATCTTAATGGAGATGGGGATAAGCCGATCAGTTGAGCTATGGGAAAGGAATTCAGAATTGCACCAAAGCAGCTTAGGTTACCTTCAAGGTGCACTGAAATAATAATGATCAAAGATTTAACAAAACAGGTTAAGCTAGGAATATAACTATATTCTTTGAATATTATATTATCTAAATACCCCTGAGATAACTTTATTAAACCAAGTGCAATATATATTTCCCCGACTGAATTTAAGACCCTTCCGCATGACCACAAAAAGTAACATAAATTCCCCGCAAAATTCCATCAAAAAATGTTTGTCAGCTGACTGCAAATTTGATTGTTATCGCGGAATGTTGGAGCAATAACCGATAAGGCTCAACATGGTTTATTTGCCGGACCCCCTTTTTATTTACCACTTATATTTATAGCTGGGGCAAGAAAAGTGCCGCCCAACTATTAACGCAAGTCCGCGCTTTTGGCCCGCTATTAATCAACATAATTGATGACAATTGGCGGTTAGGTTCTGGTGCGTTGTGTCGTAACAAAACGCTTATCGGCCATAGCTGAATCTAACACTATTAGTCAATGGATCGCATCGCACCAGCTGCCTATCATCAATTTATCTGCGAAATTCTCTGCGGCGGGTAGAACTGCATTCTTTGGCTCACTGATTTATGAATTTGACCGCCGAACCGAACCATTTGCGAGGCGGGTCGAAGGAGCCCCTCGATCAGTTAATGACCCTGCCAGGCATTCAATTTCTGGCTCCATCTCCAAGATCAATGACCTCCCAGTAAGTTAGTAGGCAACGGCACAGTCATTGAAATTGAAATCAATTCAAGGCACACACTCCTAACACACAAATGGCAATCTGCGGCTTGATTGGCCCACCGATTGACGCTTCTCGGGTTGACTGAGTGACCTAGTGCAGCTCGTGGAACTGCCAAGATCAATAGCTTTTCAATTGAACTCGATCTGGGAAATTTGCCTGCAAACAGATGGCTTGGGAAATCACTGGAAAGTCCCACAAAAGTTGTGATTCACTTTCAGGAATATCTAACTCTGTTTAATTTGAACAGAGAAAAGGTAGAAATATGCAAAGTAAATATTCAATGTATATTTTAAAATTCTAAAGAATACGGTACATAAATTGTTTATTTACCTATCCTCAAGCTTAAGTGGTTTCAAAAAAAAACCTTTACTTCAGAGGAAACTTGGAAAACCCCTTATTAAAGCCCTTAATAACGTTCAATTTTCAATTGAAACATTTTCTTTAGAAATTTGTAGAATGTAGAAAACCCTTATAAATTCACAAATAAGCAATTGTTTCAGTACCAAATTACCCAAATTTAACAACACTCTACATATGTTATTATTATAATCTTTGTGATAAAACCTAACTGATTCAACATAAATAATCTTCAAATTGTTTAAAAATTCCATTTAAATAATAATATAAGCACTTCCGTAATATTTCCATCATTTGCATGGCATTTGCATTCTTTAAGCTAACTTTCAATGATCCAAATACTTAGCACAATTTTCTTGGAAAATATATCGCTCGCGTTTTAAATCGCCAGCAAGGGTCTATGCTTTGTTTCTTTGTTTTTTTTTAGTTATTTAGTCAAGCGATTAGTGTCAATTTGTGTGGAGCATAACTATAAGTACACAGTCATAGTCATCTATGTGCACTTGTAGTTATGGCCATTGCTGGTTGCTTTCTCGCAAAGTTTTGTGCGGCGGCGTGTTTATTCAATTAGCATTTATTTTCTTACGTTTCTGCCCGGCTATTTGGCAACTCAAGAGGGCTTAAACCAAGGAGAAAAAATATATATAAAAAAAGAAGCCAGAGCAAGATGTTCCCCCGAAAGGGGGGAAAGACAACGATGGCATGGACATAATTGCAGGCTATTTATCACGGCCAGTTCGCCGCTGACAACTCAATGAGCAGGCTACGCAATCGCAGAGCTCGAATTAACACACCTAGGACACGTAGCAGATGCCATTGGAACACCTGCCCCACCTGCCGCGGGTTCAGGTTCAAGTCCCCATGCTTCCATCCCGATCACGATCCCCACTCCTCATCCTCATCCTCATCCGCATTCGCGTCCGCATCCTTGGACATTTAAATGCAGACAAAGTAATTGCGGAGCACTGGCTGATTAAAATGGATTTATAAATTATGCAGCGGCGCGATTAAAATCGCCTGAACAGTCGCGTCGGCGGCGCTAACAAAGCTGTCTGCGCTTCTTTTCCCGCCCCAAAGGCAAAAGGCTTTTCCCGCTGCTGACTCCTTACGTGCCCGCAGTTTGGCTAATAGAAAGATTTATCACCCCGTCGGCGACTTGCAGGCCAAGTTGCAGGTCTTGCATCCGCAGGCGCAGGCGCAGCCGCTGCCAAAGTCGCATCCAAGCGTCCGATTTCCAGCTTAGCGATAAAAACCGCCTTCAACTCGCGACCGCGTTACAATTTCAATTTTCATTTCATTTGCACGGGGCGTCAAATTTTCAGCCCTAAAGCATTATTTATAGACACAGAACATAATAATATTATTAATCCAAAATCATATAAAAATCTTATTTTTATTATGTAATATTTTTAGGAAATTTTAAGAAGTATAATAATATTTTTGTAAGCAAAAGTTGAACTTAAATAAATCTACATTTGTTCAATTTATTTTTCATTACTTAGCTTTCTTTGTAAATTTGAATTTTTCTCATTTTTTTCAGTGCCTATCTTTGCAGATATCTCTCTCACTGGGTTCTATCTTCGCTTTTCCTTTTAATTTATGGCATTTAAATTGCAATTTCTTGTCGATGAGCCTCGAGGGCTGAAACGTTGAAAAAGCTGGCCAACTCTACTCGGACTGCGATTTTCACACCTTTAAATTGTAACGCTTTTTCAGTTCCCCAAGTGTTCTTTCCATTAGCATCTTTGGACAGGCCTGGAATATGCATATCCGCCAAGTATGTATATATATATATATGTATATTTGATTTGGATCGGAGGCTGGGCCAGCCCACATGTGAGCTGGATATCCAACCACTTTTCCTTGATTTGTGGTCAACGCGAAATCACTTTTCATGGGAAATAAATTTCGTTGAATGGACAAACTAACGGATATGGGAGATACATTTGGCAGATTTCCCGCTGATTTGATAGATTGATTTTTTTTGGGAAAACTTGCTTAGGATATATGGGAAAGCTTAAGCGTTGTTTGAGTCAAGTTTTTAAAGAATACCAGAATACTAGAAAAGTATAGATACTACTTTCAGCTTAAACAAATTCAGTAGCATTTTATAATATTCTCACTATTATTTCTACAATATTTATTACATTGATTCAACTATTTGCACCGCCATTAATGGCTTTAATAAATCTTCCCATACCTAGTGCTAATTAAAAAACCAAAGTTACATATCACACAGACCCACCGTAAACGATGGCCATTAAAAAGCCATTAAAATGACGCAAAATGCAAAAGCGGAAAGCAAATAAATGACCACACGTACGTCATTCAGACAAGGTAAACTATTTAATACTCACACCTTGAAACGAAAAAGAAAGTGTCGCCGAAATGCCATTGATTTTACCTGCCTTCGATTTAAATGCAATTAACTTTGACCACCGCACATGCTCGTATCAATTAGGCGAACGACCGCCCAGATATTGATTGTGGGCCAATCCGAGAGCATTTATCTTCATTAGACCACCGTCGAGATACAAATCAATCTGCCTCAGCAAAGAGGGTGGAGACTTTACGATGCATATATGTAAATATCGACTGATGTAATGCCGCAGATAGGCTGGCTGGCCCATTCAGTTTTCCTTTTGGCCAACTGTGTGGCAATGGCGTGGAAAGCCTTCCCCCCCCCCACAACTCCATCGCTGTCGATAGGCAAATCAACAGGTTGGACGGGCGCCAGTCACCACCGGACAAACTGGTACCAGGGGCTCCTCGCCTCGTTCAATCTCAATCTCAATCAAAGTAAAATTGTATCTGCATCCGAAATGATTTGCGAGCTGGAGAGCAGAGTGGGGAGGTCTCCATACCAATCCTAATCCCAATACGAATACGAATACGAATTCTTCTATGAATGCAAGGTGAATTGAATCTAATCAAGGCACCGTTAGGCCAAGATCCCAGATCAGTATCTAATCGGGAGCTGTCCGAAGAATTTCAAAGCAATTAAAACGCAACGTCTGATGGATGCTAGGCCTTTCCGCACCTGGATCTCTGTATCTCCTCCTCCAGTGCTTTTTTTCTGGCCAAAACAAATGCAGTTGTCTGCGATTCAGCCTCAATCGACACCCACGGCGCTCGATATTTCAAATGGAGTTAATACTTTAATTGATCTTGCCGTAGGTACATTGATTTTGGTGTTACAACAGCGCAGCTGCTCCACACGAGCCACCCACGAGCTACCGTATTGGGGGATCTTCAAATGCACTGATAAAAAATTAAAAGAACGATCAAGAAAGTTATGGAAAATATGTTCCAAGATACAAGAAACAGGTATGTTTTCTTAGAACTTAAAAAACTAAGGAACAGAAATATATTCTGGAAAGTTATAATACTTAAGATGAGAGACACATCTTTATTTTATTTATTAAAATTCAGAAGACAGCTTAAGCTTTCTTTATTTAATTTCTATACCTCTTTCTTAGCTATAATTCTTTATTTTCAAATACTTTATTCCCAGTGTACTGCCACAGAATATATCTCAATTCTGGAATATGGGGATGAAAGTGTATTTCGAGTGCCTAGAGATGATTATGAAAGTCCATTCGAATGCGGGTTGGCGCTGTGGCTCGTGCTAATGTCAAGCAGCGTGGATGCTGCATCTCCCAGAGGAGTTTGGTTCCCCGCCTTGGTGATTAAGTGCACTGGATTTGTACTATATATATTTAGGGAGCAGCCACTTAACGCAATAATCCAATGGTTGCCATTGTTGAACTCTTTCTTTCAGCTCTTATATAGGGATTTATACTGCTAAGAAGTTCTTTATTTAATTCTCAGAGATTGTGCTTATTTCCCTTATTCCATTTGTCTTAATGTTCATTACTAAAGTTGAATGCTTAAAGTTATACTTGTGGCATTAGAGAAAGTATCTTTTAGGGGTTATAGTTTTTAACAATAAGGAAAAAGTTTACTGCAATCTTTCCTATTGAAAACTGATTCTCATAGCCTTAATCCCAACCTTAAGACCACCCACTTTTTGTGTATTCAGATTGACTGATCACCTTAGTTGCTCCCATTTATTAGCATCTGTCTCCCATAGAATGTGCTACTAATTTGGCACTCGGCAACAAATTCAAGTCCGCAAATGTCCAGCCGCCGTGATACCCCTCATAGATCACCACCAGAGTGTCTGGCGTGGGAGGTGTGTGTGTGTGTTGGATGGCGGGCTGTCACGGACTGTCAGAGACGTTGCAATGGTAATTAGCAAGGCACCCCACAATACGAACTCCGGTGACATTTGTCAACAATCTGTCAAAATAAAATGCAACAAAGGCGGCTATCTGGCAGGCTGGACGGCGACGGTCATAAATTTAATGCATTGCCTATTGGCCAGGCTTAAGCAATTTTTATGGCCGATATGCGATATCGGTGGGGCATCGTGGTCAATTAGGGGGGCACGATTCCGGTGGGCGAGAGGCCCGAACAAAGGCCAGCAGCAGCAGGAGCGGCTTCCCCATATTACTTACATTCTACAATGTACAATGTACAATGCTAATGGAATTGGCCTTTTCCTGCCACCGAATTATCATTCATAAATGCGGCTTATAAATGGGTCAATCAGTCTGCTGCCAAATGGGGTAAGAAGGCAAGAGAATTAATCGAGAGAGAAGAAACCAAGTGTCCCGACTATGGGATACCTGTTACTGGCTTCGAAACATCCTCAAAAGGTAATTTACTTTTTCTTTAATAATTAAGCCAGCTTTAAATATGTTTCACATGCATCGCTTTCCCAAAAATTGCTCTTTCCTTTTCAAAAATTCTTACCAACCAACCTGTAATAAAATTGTTGAACAAGTTAACAAGTTGCTTGCCCCTGGGGCACTGGGAGCACTTTCAATTGTCAGGGAGTCCGGCAGCAAATTGAACGTTTAAAATTTATTGTCGCTGTTCAGTGGCCACGTGGGTGGTCATTTCATACATTTTCCCTTTTTTTGTTGAATACTCCGGAGTGGGTCACTGGTTCCAGCCTCATTATGCAAGAGGGCCCTTTGTGGGTCATTAAAGCTGGCCATAAAAGCAAGCCGGCCGATATCTCCTGTCCGAAGAACTCATTCATCCATGATTGCAGATCTTCCGCCTTGAGAGGTTTGCAGTAAATAATGCGGAATACCATGGCGATCTGTTTGGCAAATTAGCGAGCTCGTTAAGAGGCCAGCCAGGCAGCCAGGCAGTGCAGCTTCTATGGGCCGAAAAATGCCATTGAAAACAAACAGATTGCAGCTCTTAAAACTTCGCCTAGCACTTTTAGTGGCGCTCATAAAATTGACCTGCCACGGAAGCCTTTTTTGCAGCTGTCCGTGGGGCAGGGCAAGTGTTTGATCTTCTTGGAAAGTGGACTCATAAAGCCCATTGATCCGACTATGATCATCGGGTAATCAAATTGGATAATTAATACTCTTCTCAGCCCTGTGAGTGGAGTGGTAATGTGAACCAGAAAGTGGAATGAAATGCAAAAGAATTTCCACCGATGCGGAAGCACTTTCCAGAGGAATGCCGCCTAACCCTCAATCGGAGCACGTTATGTCATTCCATTCTGGCCCGAGGCCGATCTGGATGAGCCCAATCAGCTGCCCATTCAACCAGACAGACTTCCTCATTGCCCTGGATAATCCGGCAGGCGGTCATAGATACTAATTGAAACTCATTGTTCACTTTTGACGCCCATCAATTGCCTGACGATGCCCTCTCTCTCTATCTCTCTCTTCTGGCCAGCCCAAACAATTGACACTTTTCCAATTGCACCTTCGTACACACACACACATGGCCATTGGGGAACAGGAGGGATCGAAGGGGGTGGCAGATGCCACGGGGAACCCGCACACCTTGCACCCATGCCGCCGCTGGCGTCAATTAGTTTAAATAAAGCGAGTATACACACAGAGAACAGGCTTCGAGTCAATGGCCCAGGCCCTTGCCTACACTGGGAAAAATATTCTTAACATAAGAGGTGATTTACTAAATTATTTTGAGGGCTTTTTTAATTACTGAATCGATGATTTCTTGCTTACAGCTTTTGATTTTGATAAGAAACATAGTTTACTTAAAAAATTCGCATGTTTCAATTAGTTTTTTGAAAGTTACAAAGTTACCTTTAGAGTTCAGGTATATCTAAAAAAATTTGTTATACCTATAAATATTTATAATAACAACTTCCTAGTCTAATTTAGTTACCTTTCGGAATTAAGTAGCTTAGATTCTTGGAACTATAAGGTTGATACATACAAAGAAGACTGCAATTATCTCACATACAATAAACTTAAGATGTGATCCCATTATAAAATCATTTCCCTAAAGCTTAGAAGATAACAGCCAACCATTTCTCTGGAAATTTTTATGGAGATAGCTTCAACACAGAGTCATTAGTCATAGGTTTTGCATAGAAACAGATGAAAGATGAGAGTATATGAGTGCCTGGTAATGGCAAAAAAGAATGTTAAGATATATCTAGGCGCAAATGGTTCTCTACTATTCTATATACTATGATGTATCTTATCCAAATTGTAGTAAAATTTATACCAAAAATCCTTTCTATAATAAAATTTTATCTAATTTTTTAGAGTGCAATCCTATGCCCAGGTTCAGATCCTCTTTCAGACACACGCCACCCTTTTCCTTACCCCAACACTCTTCCCGAGCTCCACCGAAAATCCAATGAGCTTGGTCATTAGAATTTTTTTTGTATACACTGCACAACAACTCGGGACTCGGTGTGTGTGTGTCATCACCTCAATTGGGTTCACTTCCTACTTGCAAGGCGGAGCTGCTGTGATCACGAAAATGTATCTGCGGCTAGCACGAGGCGTATCTGCAAGATACGCACCCGCCCATTAGTCGCATTTCGCTTTTCACTTTTCCAGCGGAAGTCATTTTCGAGTTAAATATTTTTCAAGTCACCATCTCGGAGAGAGAGAGAGAACCCCTCTACATCCATTCGTCGTTTTATCTACGCAAATTGCACACGCACTTAACCCGCTTCCAGTAGCTGAAATAGCTAATATAGAGCGGGATCCCAGGCACGCGGGTCTTCTGGCCCCCCAATCCCCCATTTTACTTTTTTTATGACCAACCATAGTCGCGCATATTAAGAGGATCGAGAAGGGGGCAGCATTGAGGCACGCTCTTGGCATGCAAAAATGCTTTTCAGCTCCCCGAAAATCAGACCGATCGCCGGGTAGATTAGTGCGGCAATTTGTCGATTGCCTCTGTAAACTTGAGCTATTAAGTGCGAACATATTTGAAGAGAAGGAGGAGGAGAAGGAGGTTCATGCGATCCAATCCAATTCAATCCCAAGGAGAGTCGGCTTTCGTTTAAACCGGATTCATAACGTGCCTCTTGTAAATTCAAAATTTGTTATTTTGCGCGCGTGTGTTTAGTGGTTGCTACGTTACTGAATCTTGTGCCGTGAAACGATCATTAATATGTCATTTACAAGTCGCCAAATTGTCTCTAATAAATTGTTTTCAGCTTGCTCACAAAATAATTTCCAACGACAAGCTGGTCAAGACTTTTCCTCCAGCTATTATTGAGTGTGGAAATGGGATTTTTCAATTTGTTTATAGACTGTAAATGAATTGTTTATGAATGAAATATGCCTACCTTAAGAGTATTCATAGGTAATAATAAAAATAGCAAAAAGTAATAGAATACATAGTAATAGAATTAATAGACATTCTTAGCACTTAACAACAAATTAAATACATATATATTTTTTGTGCATCATTTACATTCCCTGCTAAACATCCATCAATTTCACTTTCAACAATCATTCAGCACCCCTGGAGATATAGAGAACTTTCGCTTTTCTCGGTTTACCTTGAGTAAACAAAAGTTTTTCTTTTACATTTTTAAAGAAATTTGGGAAAGTGCCAACGTTATACATGTTGAAAAAGGTGTAACCTCAGTTTACTCGATCAATTCTCAGAACTCTTGGACTCTCTTATCAACTTCGCTTTCCTTTGACTCTAGCACAAGATTTACGATACCAACGGCAATTGGCAATTACAGTGCAATTAATTTATAATCCCCCGGGGGCAGGGCACTATTAGAGACCTACTTAGGCCCCTAGAGTAGGTGACACACTTTGGGCCTAAGATTATATGGGGCAATTCCAAAGATAACGCACTTGGAGCTTTCCGATATGATATTTATGATTGTGGGAGTTGGGGGGGGGGGAAATAGTCTTGAGGAATTTTCTCATGAAATATTCCAACTTTAGGTGTTGAGCAATGAGTCGAATTATCTGCACTATCGGTGAGCAATTTCGATTCGAATTAATCACAACATTTGCCCGAAAATCCGGTTACGTTAAAAAGGCTTCGAGTTACCGAAGAAAATCGTGTAAAAAGTGCATTTGCATCGCCAACGCAAAGTGCATTAATAAATCGATCCAGTTTCGGTTTCCACTTGGGTTTTTCCTGTTTCTTTTTTAGCATTTGCAACTTGTAGGTGGCCATGTTTTGACTGTTTGCCACTTGTTTGGGGCCCCTCAGCTCTCTGAAGTTGACCGCTTTCCGTATATATGTATACCCATCCGATTTCGTGCTAACCCAAATTTGTTTTTATACTCTGCGAAAACGCGTGTCTGGGTCTCCAGATTTACGACTCAAATGACCATGAACGTGTCGGTATGGAGATGTCTATATAGAGGAGTGTACGTATCTGGGAAATTATCGCTTTGCTATGCGAACCGCAAGTGAAATGAATCGAAACCAAAACCAAACCGAAAAGTAAAGAAAACTCTCAAAAAATGCAGTAAATGAAGTGTGTAAAGTGTCTTTATGCCGCTGTCTGAGTGTGTATTTAGAGTGTTAGCTTTAGTTTGAGTGATTTGTGATAACCTGAATATGAGGAAATTATAAGAGCACATCCTATCATTTTATTACAGGGAAGTATATGTCATTTTTCGAATTTCACTTTGCAGGCACTTATACATCACACAAAACACAACCATATAGTTCTGATAAATGTAGAAATTAGTGATAAAGTCCCTTAAATAATTTCCTAATTTAATATTCTACACAATTAATAATATTAATACATATTGTTAATATAAAATCCCAGCTTATTATCATATTACTCATACGCCCCATTTCCCTTGTTAGCCTTCACTTCAGTTATTTCATTGCCAAAAAAAAACAATATTGTTGCATTGTCTCTCGTGGTTTCTGTGCCACTGGGCTCTGCTTATATTTCTGCTGGTTGGACCTGAATCTCGAACGGAGTGAAAATGAATTGCCCGTGTAAAAATGATTGTAAAACAACGCCAATAACCACAGCAGCAGCACCCGAAGCAGAAACCACCGTCGAGAACTGCGTGCAAAATGTCATTAATCATTGTAATTTATATTGCGGGGCCAGCTTCATAAACCATCGAGATATCGACATCGACGACTTCGGGGGCCGTTTACAAAATATTTTTTGGTTTTATGAACTTACGCATAATTTAACATTGTGTCGTCAACATCTCCAGAAACAGGAGGGGCGTGGCCAGGTAGTTAACCAAAAGATACTTGTGACCAACTAGACCTAGACCTTTTTTTATGTAACCAGCAAGTGGAGGCGGAATGCCAGAAAGCAGAGAAAGGCGACCACCAGTTCATTGCCACCTGGCTAAAAATAAAGAAGTCATGAGAGAGAGGAAAATTCAAGCTGCTGCCGGAAAAACATGTGTGCAGAGGAAGAACTACTAGGTACCATCTAACCCACGCCAACTTGTGGCCAAATCCATTTGACATATTGCGTCGTCCGCTCGCCAGTTTGGGTTTGGCCATCCACGGAAGCTGAAGCGGAACATAATCTTATCTAAAACAAAACACTTTCGCGGTGTTTCCAAGTCCCCAAAAATGATCTGGCCCCGGGGCATAAATCAGCCAGCACTACCGGCACCACCGACAGATGATGAGCCACAACGTTGACAATAGGCTGTCAGGTGGTGTCTTCCCATCGCCACCCACTCGCTTACAAGCAGATATATCCAAATACCATTTTCCAAATGTATTTATATAGCCATCAGATGGAAAAGTCTGCTGCTTGCAACTATAATTTCCCAGTCTCCAAGATGTGAGTGTGTTGAATTAAGGGAAATATTTTAATATCTTAAATAAGGAAACTTTTGACAAAAATTTACCCAGGAATAAATATACTTTTAAGTAACTTCACTATATAAATTTTCCCCTCCATTAAGCTCTCGAAAAGAGTATTTAAAATTCTTGTAAACTTATATTTCGTTTTTAACTTTTTGTCTAAGCTGAAAAATCGAACAATAAATTCTTTTGTGTGTGTGTGCCGACGTCTAGCCAAAAAAAACGAAAGATCACCCAGTAGATCTTTCAGCATCCGTGACGTAGCCAGTGGAAAAATGTTTGTGTAAAATTAATTTATCGTATTATGTGCGGAAAGTGATATAATAGACATACTTGGGAATTAGCGATGTTGAAATTTCCTTTATTCTTTTCAAGTCTGATTGCTGCTGCCATGTCTATATGTAAGTATTTATCAAAATCTTGAGGGGGATTAAGGTTGATGCAATTATCTAAATTTATAAAGCTATACAAGAGAAGGAAAATCAGATCACTTTCCCTAAATCGAAGCCCAACAAAGACCAAACATCAAATATTTAACAACTCCAGAACATGTCTGGATAAAAGGTTGGGCTTTTTATTGTGTCACAGCAGACCTCTCATATTTAAAAAGACAATTAACACTCTAGAGTGTGGAGACTGGAGTCCAGAGTCTAAAGTCAAGAGGCGAGTGACAGTGAAAGTAACAGCAACAGCAGTCAGATCGATGCAATGTTGGCCAAACTGTCGGAGCAACTTCATCAACTTCAGCGGCCCCGAAAGACGGGCCGTAAATTAAGTTATCAAAAGATGCTGTCGGAAGCTCTTAGCATCTCAGACGGAGCAGCTGGGAGACCCGGTCCAACTTCAACTGCTTCACTCAACTTCACACCTCGCGGTCCACGCACTAAATCAGTCGCATAATTGCCAAGTGGCCGCCGGGCCAAGTACTCGCCATACATCATCTTGAAAAATATGCACGCCTCCCCTGAGAGAGTGTTTTTTTTCCACCCGGATAGGGATCGGGATAGGGTTCAGGTGTAGGTCTTGGTCTGGTCTCCAGCTCCTGCTCCTGCTCCGACACCGTTAGTCGTTGGAGCAATTTGTGGCCATTGCAACTGACTTTGCGCTTCACCTGACTTTTGGAGGTCAACTGGTTTTGGCAAAGATGATGATGAGCCCCGCAGATGTAAGCTGACAGAGTGGAAAACTCACGAAATTTGGCAATTTTCATTTTGTTTGGACAGCTTTATTTCAAAGCATTTGTCTCTACTGGCATTTTTATTACGAGTTTTGTTTTGTTGGCTTAGCGATACGTGTTTTTCCAGTGGCTTATGGAACTGTTTGGAGTATGATTAGCTAAATATAATATTTATTTAAATAGCTGAGAGGCTTCTATAGTATTAAAATACAAAGTAAAAAAACACAAAGATTGAACATAATAATTGACGCATAAAAAGAAAAATAACTCTTCTGAAACAACAAATATTTGAAAACTAATTTATTTTCAGATATAATAAGTTATATATAAGTGACCCAGTCTCCTCTCATTTGTAACCAGTTAAGGCTAGTTTTCAAACGAAAAAAACCATTTAAAGCATTTCTTTCTATCTTAGAAAAATACAATATATCTCAAAGATTTCAAAAAGAATCTTTCCATATCTTTGTCACAGACATTGTCGTATTCTTCTCAAAGCAAATCAAGTGCGAAACACGTTTATTATTTTATGTTTTTACCACCACAATAGAAATTTTAGCAAAAGTGTCCAGAGATTGTTCCGTGATCGTGATTTTTGGTGCACTTTGTACAATTTACAGTCCATAAAACCCTCACTAAGTCACTAATAAACACAAATTGCTTTGTTACTTGCCACTGATTTGGCTTGTGAAAGTCTTTGGGGTTTGAGGGCGAGAGTACCCATATACCAACAGTGGGGAAAGACTAGAGAGGGAGAGAGGGGTGAAGGAAAACCTCCCAACATTTTCCACTTGTTGCGTGACCATAAAAATCTTTCTCGACTCCATCAGAGCGGTCCTATAAAAAAGCTCTCTTAAATGCGGCAATTTCAATCTTATCGCACTCCACTCACATTATCGGTGCCGTTCGATCGAGTCGAAAAAAATCAAATTAACACCTGAGGCAGCCACCGTGAGTACCGAGGACTGTTTGGGGGAATTAAAAAATTTGTACCTGTATCAAAACAAAATCCCCGATATTGCTATCTATGCGGCATCAGAAGCTCATGATGTCTCAATGCCGCAAAAATAAAAAAAACCGGACTGCTGTGCTGTATGTGCAACAAGTTTTTTTTTATTATCAGTGCAAAGGAAGTCAATGAAAATGAAGCTGTAAATTAATTCCACCGGCTGGCTGGCTGCCCCGAAAAACGTGGCAAGAGTTATGCAAATCTCTGGCAGAGGAGCCTCATGATGATGATGATGATCATCATCAGACTGACCTGACTCATCCCCCTGGGAGGGAGCGGTTAATTAAGGCAAGATTTATGCCCTTAGCCCACTAAAGAATTTATATGCCAAATAATACAATGCCCGCAATGCCGCAGCATTGCCAAATCAAGTGTCTAACTTAATGATGCTCAACATAAACACGCAGACTAGGGTACAAATAGAAAAAAGAATAGGAAATAATCTTTTTCCTTCGTCGATTTCTTTGGCAGATCTCAGTGCGTGTTACGCAGTTTCTTGGCGTTTTATGAGAACTTTCAACTTGTGGGCGCTCCTCCACCTATGTATATGTAGGTACCTCCATCCATACCCAGACACTGTGGGATACATATACAGTATATCCCAGAGGTGGTGTGGGTGGGCAATGTATTATTTCTGATATTCTAAATATTTCATACAGTCATAGACATTAGTTTGTTTGGTTGTTTATGCAGTCCAAGTGGAATGGGTGGCACACAACAACAAAAAAAAAACCAAACAAGAAAACCCCTACGAAAAAAAAAATTGAACATAACACATATATTCAAAATAAACTGAAAAATTTAAGTGACTAACGAGGGATGGACGGATGGATATACTTTGAAGTTCATATTGGTTGGGGGGAGGTGGCCCCGGAAATACAATTCCTTAAAAAACACTTGGGAATTATAAGAGAATATGCCGAATCAATCATCAGATTTGCAGATGTTTTTGAAGTTTAAATAGAATAGGTTTCATTTGGTTTCAGAGATCTAAATGTTATGCTCTATTATATGATTCAACATTAAAAATGATTCAAAAATCATTTCGAGAAATTATATGGTTTGGGAATCTATTCGATATGATATGATATCTGATACATCAATCAAATATATACTCTGCTTTTATAATTAAAATGTAAAATAAATATATACAAAAATATTATTATATATATTGATTCACTAAATTTACTGTTCTCATCCTGATTTAAAAATCATATCAAGAAATTATATGGTTTGGGTATCTATATAATATGATATGATAACTGATATTTTGATCTGATATCTTCATCTCTACTTTTATAACTAACATGTAAATTAGATATATAAAAATCATCCTGGTTTAAAAATCATCTTATGAAATTATATGGTTTGGGGATCAATATGATTTGATATGATATGATTCATATCGGAGATATCATTACTATCTAAATCAGATATATTCCACTTAACTTTTATAATTAACGTGTAAAATATAAATATAATAAAAAAAGGTAGTTCACTGTTCTCATCCTGATTTAAAAATCATCTTAAGAAATTGTATGGTTTGGGTATCTTATGATATGATATGAAATGATTCATATCGGAGATATCATTACTATCTAAATCAGATATATTCCACTTAACTTTTATAATTAACGTGTAAAACATAAATATAATAAAAAAATTAACTTGTGAAATAAAAATATAATAAAAAAGGTATTCAGGACGAAATTCACTGTTCTCATCCTGATTAAAAATCATCTTAAGAAATTATATGGTTTGGGGATCTATATGATATCTGATATTTCAATCTGATATATTCCACTCCTTCTTTATAATTAACTTGTAAAATAAATATATAATAAAAAATGGTTGTCACTTACTAAATTCACTGTTCTCATCCTGAATCCCAATGACGGTTCCATCTCGCATCACCTGCAGCATATGATTTTTGATATACAACCGTATTTTGCGGGATGACCAGTCCAAATGGGACTGGGGCACGGTGGAGCGTTCGTTACGATCCAGATTGCTGATGGGAGGAGTGTTACTGCTACTGCTATTTATGCTTAGATTACTTCTAGGGTTGCTCAGTCTTTTCGATTTCGAACCAATGAAATTATTGCCAGTCGGCGACTCTTGCTGGTGATGAGGATGTGCGTGCTGCTGATGCTGCTGCTGATGCTGGAGGTGATGCTGATGCGGATGCTTCTTCTGCTGCTGCTGCTGCTGATGCTGGTGACGAATGCTGCGCTCGGTGCGAGACAGGACAGCCAGATGCTGACTCGGCACTGCCGAGATGACAAAGCCCAGGGGCTCATCCTTCTCCAGCTGCTCCTGCTCTCCTGCGGAGTCTGGCTCTGTGGAGCTCTCCATATCCCATGTGGGGGATGATGATTGGGGAGGTGTGCTTGCTGTGGTTACTATGGCAGTTAATTGCGTGCTTAAGCTCTGATTAAATTCAGCATTAATACTTTGATTTGTGGATTGATTTACATTACGTTCACTCACGACTACGCTTGCCACTAAACTACTACGACTATGATCACTTTGTATATAACTATTACTATTGTTCATGCTGCTGGCTGGGTAAGGGGATGAGGATGCGGATGCAGCTGGTAGTGTCTCCATCGCGGGCATCGCAAAGACCAGGCCCGGCCAGGCGATGATGAGCGAGAGGAGGGCGCCCAGCAGGGCCAGGGCCCTCCAGTCCAGGCGCAGGTTTCTTCGCATCAAAGATCACCACAGATTTCGAGCCGTGAGCCGCAGTATTTCGCCCCGAGTTGCCGAATGCCTGGGATTGCGTGTAAGTCGTCGCTCTTTCAGTTGTTTATTGTTTGTTTGCCAGTTTATTTGGGCGTATGCCACGCCCTCGGATGTCGTTGAAACATATGAACGCCCCGTTTTGAGAAATCTTTTTTTTTTATTTGTTTTATTTTACTTTCGATTCGTTCGCTTTTCGGTTTCACTGGAAGGAAGAGTCTCTCTCTGTTTTGCCCGTTTAATAATTTTGTAATAAAATCTCTTTTCTTTTTCGCCTCTTTACCGGCAGGAAAATTAGGTTATCATATCGTAGACTTGTTCAACACTTTTCATTTGCTGTTGCGGATCTTCATCTTCGTCTTCCCCGCTGATAATGCATCTTATCAACGCGAATGATTGTCTTGTCATGTCAAATCTTCCCTTGATACAGCCGGGGGATCTTTGAATGCCGCAATCTCTTAGCTCTTTTTCTTTTTTTTTTTGTTGGCCTAAGTTGAGGTGGCCAACATAGTTGGAGATGATGGGCTGTAAATAAAAGAATTTGGGTTAACATTTAATTGACAGCGGTAAAATTAGGCTTATCATTAAAACAGAGATTACATTGACTTAATTTAACTTAAGTAAAACCTATTCATTTCTCACATGTTCGAAATTTGTTGGTTAGTGTTTCTCTAGACCAAAATTTATGACATTCCCGAATTGGCTTTGAATATTCCATTGCTAACATTTTTGCACCTCAAAATTGGATTAAGCAAAGTCATACATAAATTCATCAGCTAAGCGCTTTCAACGCGATTTTTGACATTTTAATTAGTTGTCGGCTATATAAAAAACCCAAAGCGACAGCAAGTGGCCCAGTTTTGCAGAGAGTCAAGCCAAGGTACCAAAAAGATACAATTGTATCTATGGGGTGCGACAAGTGATCTGAGGGAAGTTACATAAAAACTGCCCAAAGGGAGCAGTTACGCAAAGCAGAAAAACACCGAAAATGACTTTCCCAGAGGCATAAAGAAGCGGCAAAGAGACGACGGGGAAATTGTTTAAAAATAAATTGAACAACAACAAACAATTCGCGCAGAAAACTGTGTCGAATTTGAAAATAATCACGCACTAACTGCGGCGTCAGGCGGCAGAGTATCTCTCTATCTGCACTCGGTATCCGTATCTTTGGGTGGCGCACAGGGCACACGGGGCGGATGAGTGACGTTGCCGCTGCACTTAGACGCGACTCCTGATTTTTTGGCACGTGTTCAGCAAAGAGCCTACGCAGCGACAGAGGCATTTTTTATGCAACATTTAAGTGCACCCCGTTTTAATTACCATAAACACACAAAAAACAAACCCAATTGGCGACAAACACAGACACCACTCATAACACACAGGGAAGTCATATCCCATCAAAATGTTAATTGCTTTTGCGTCCTTCTGGCAGACTGCCCTCGGAGTTACGCAATCCAAACCAGGCGTTGACTTTGAGATCAAGATATAATACATTTCGGTTACGAACATTCCCAATCGTAAAAATTTGGTATAAAAACAAGGCCAAATTCCAAGATTAGTATTTGTGTCATATTAAAATCGCCAAAGTTATTCCCTTACCTGGTGGCAGATCAAGAAATATATATTCCAAGTATGTGCGACTTTAATGCCTTTCACCCAGATACAAATATGCATTAAAAATATTTATTATATGTGTGCCACAGCAGGCAAAATGTGTGCCAAGCTTCACCGCAAAATCTGCGTTGTTTATCTCTTTTCTCTTCAGTTTTAGAGTTTATGTAAAATTCTCAAAGGGAAACAGCCTGTCCAAAAGATATAAAAAACTTCCCCAAGCTGTAAAAATAGCCTCTGCACACCTAATGCCTAAATATGTAGATGGATTATATAAAAATCACACCTTTGGGCAAACACAAATTAATCTGCTTTTACGACTCGATCCATCTGTCACTCATAAGCCTACTAAATTCAACAAATTATGAAGAACATAAAACATAATGAAATCTTTTGTGTGGTTCCCCCCTCTGCTTCTCCCATTCTTGGCAAGGAAGTATATAATCAAAGGCAATATTTAATCAGACTGAAAACCTGATTACAGTGATTGCTCTGGCAAATTACGCCCATTTTGCAAAACAAAGATTGGGCTTCCCGAAAGCGAAAGTCCAACAGTCACTGAACTTGTACCTGAACTATAATCACTTATGGCCCAAAGCCCAAAGAACTCTTTTCTTGTTTGACTCACTTAACACTTTGTCATTCGAGTGAATTTTTGGATCCGTTATAAAACTTGATATTCACTTAACCCAAATTTGAGTGCCAAACTTCGGTGGCAATCGCCTAATCAAATTAATGTCCAAAGCACAAAAAAACAGCGACATTCAAAATGCGAGATATTCAAAGAAAAAGTATATTAATGAATGGCCCAGAGTCGTGTGGCGGCAGTCTTTGTTCAGCGAATGAATACATTTTATAATAAAATGATCTTGAATATTGTACAATGGGTGTAAATGAGATAAAGTGAATGAATAGCAGTGAGCAGTGGCTATGAAATAGCATCATCTGGTGATAAGGGAAATTACATAGTAATGAGATTAATTATATTGCTACTTCTATTTAAAGTATTGAGAATTAGGTAGGGAATTGTATGCTTCGTTTTTGGGGTTTTTATGTAAATAAATATCATTATTAAACTTAAAGAGTTACAGTCTAGAGTTCATTCTCAAATACAAACTAAGCTTACTTATTGTAATTCTATATTATAAGTCTACTGCTGTCAACCAATATCTTATATGTCTGCATCCATTCTCATCCATCTCAAAACTTAATTACATATTTTAAATATCTCTAGAAATATACAAAAACTTCCATAAACCCCGCCCATAGTGCTTTTTAAAGAGCATCTCGTTTGATATTATCTTTGCAGCTTGACAACAAGTAGTCACTAAAACCGTTGAGCAAAATACTCAAGCCAAGTATTTAAATTAGGGTCTCCATCTGAAACCGAAGCCTAAGCCTAGTCATTGAACTGAAATGGCAGTCGCTCCACAAACTTATTAGCAAATTTCGCTATGTGGTTTTTGTTTAGCTTTGGTTTTGTTTCGTTTCGTTTTGTTTTGGTTTTTGAGCAACGCCAAATTTATGCGTTTCAAATGCGTTTGACATTTGCGCTAGCCGCTGTTTTTTTAATGGCTCCGCTGACAGATGGGCTTAGGCATTTGGAAAGTATCTACCGGATCGGAAAGCCTGGGACAGCGATAAATCTAAGCCGGGCTGCGCAACTTAATTAGTTCATGTCAGACGCTTGGCTACTCAAAAAAAAAAAAAAAAAAGAAAAAGAGCAACAAAAGGGGAAAAGCATTTATTACACTCTGAACTATTGGACATATGTAAATTTGATTAGACTTCCAGTTCTCGCGTTTGCCATTGCTAATATGCAAATGATTCACAACGAAAAAACATAATAATAACCAAACAAAATATATTATAAGAGGTGAATAAAAATTGTAATAGTCTCATAAAATAAATACGCGATGACGTTAGCATAATGTTAATATATTTATACCTTTTTCAGGGTATTTTAGTTTAAGGCAGAAGACTAAAAAAGTCATTTTCAAACATATGAATCCTATATATTATTAATAAGAAGTTTTCCCATTTGTTTCAAGTTGAATTAGTAAGAATTTTAATTGAGTGTGAAATATTATTATTAAAAAGTAAAAGAATTTAAATGAATGAATTTTGGGCTTAGTTAAGATCGATCAAAACTGCAAAGGTCTGGCTTTCTAAAATAAACTTCCCTTTTTCGCATTTTAATATTTTAAATTTTAATCCAAAACTTGGTAATAATTTATTTTCTAGTAAATCTTCTTAAAAAACTAAAAAGTCCATCCGATAACTTTCAATTTATCATCAGAGATCATATACTAGTTTTATATTATTTAAACAAGCGTTCTAAACAAACATCAAGTTGGTTAACCAGTTTAAGCATTTGAAAAGTTAATGTTTCGGGTTTTAATTATATTTATACGTTTCTTGGCTACTCTATTGTTTTTAATGATTTATTTACTTGTTTTTCAGAAGCAGTGCCAATTTCCTATATTTATTACCAGAATCCATTACGAAAAGAAACAATTTAGTAACACCATAATATCTCATGCTGCTTGCGGTTGGCAACGGGTAAAAAAATAAAATATGGTAGACCACAAATTCCCAGACTCTTCACTTACATGTGCAATTTATTCATGGCTTGTGGTTACTATAGTTTGGGCAATAAAATAAATAAGCCCCGAAGAATAAAAGAGACAATGTTGTGTTGCAACAATTGGAGGTAACACCACCCCCTACCGTCCTTCTGTGTATGAAAAAATATTTCAATGCCAAACAGAAAGCGAATAGAATTTAACAAGTATAAACAGATATATCATATGTATATATATCTGTGCTGGTTTTAACAATGAAATTCTAGTTCAAGAACGGATATATTTTCGATTCATTTTCCCTGTTTAGTGTCTGACGTTCATTGTCTTGTTGACACTTGTCACAAGATGGAACGAGAACAAATATACTTGTTTTTCCTACGTACATCTGTGTATTATGGAATGCTTAGCTAGAGATTGATGTGCGGTGGCATTCGCTGACAACTGGCTTATAGATGAATAAGTATCTCGATATAATGCAAACAAGAAGGTGCATTTGTCGCTGATCTGGTTCTCCTCAGACCCCTCGATGGAGCTCCATCCCCACCCCCGCCCCCGATTGACTCTCGTGTTTACAAAACAATTAATTTTCCTTGGAAAAACAAGAAATGCAGTTAACCCGGGGTGGGGGGCAGGGGAAATGAAAAAGATACCGAAACATAACTCAGGCAGGGAAATGCACTAATCGATGTGCCGCTTAAGATACTTGAAGGCAGCACTGTTAGATGCTACTTGCCAACAATCCTTTCCTCGGGGGAAAGCTGGCGCTGCGCCGGGGAAAATGAAAAAGAAAAGTACGAGCAGACAACCTGAGCAACAAAGGCAGCGCTTTTTGTGTAATCGATTTGAACCGGAAGCAATTGGGTTGCCGCAGTCTCCGCGGCAGCGGCAGCGGCATCGGAAAATAAAATCCTCTCAAGATGCAGCTATTTTAAATATTTAGTGCACGAGACAGGCGAGGGCAGTACACTGCAAACACACACACACCATTCTCACCATTCAATCACATGCGATCCGATGCTAACAACAAGGCAAATATCGGATAATATATAAGATATATAAGTTCTTAGTTAGGATTTATAGAGAGACAAGAGATACTTGCTTAATTTTGCAAAGTAGTTTGAAAGTTTCTTAAAATATTACTGTTCTTAGGAACTTAAAAGTAGTTAAAATTACAGATATTATATGATATGTGATATGTGATATGTGATAATATATGATATGATAAGTACATAGTACACATCACTTAATCATGCAAATTGGGACTTGGACTATAGAAAAAACTATCTTAGTATTTTATTTATATTTCCAAAACATTAATGTTCTAGATGCTATATAACATCATTTATTATATGGGAATTAAATGAACACTTTATTCAGTTTCTGAATGAATTTCACATATAAGTTCTATCGAACAGGAATAAAATAATAAATAAATATAAAACTGTCATTCAAAAATATATGAATATAAAATCAAAACAATATTTTTATAGGAAATGATCTAAGAATTTTCCCAACCATATATATTTTCCTAATGATTATTATTGATATTTAAAATGACAACCTAGTCTATACTGAAGGTGAAAAGAAATATATTTTAAAGTATTCTTAGCAATTCCTAAATATCATAAAAACGACAGAGTAGCCAAAGAACTTGTAGATATAATTAAAAATCCGAAACCTTTACTTTCATATGCTTAAATTGGTTCACCAATTTGAGGTATATTTAATTTTTTATTTAGTTTATTCATAATGTATAAATAATAGAATCTGTACTACTTCCTCCATATACTTTCACAGCAATTAAGAATGAATCAGCACACAAATTACACCATTCCAACTCATTAAATCTTTTAAATGATGTCTATCTTTAAGTATAAATTTAGCGGAAGTATCTTTACCATTTCATCCGCATATCTCAATATATTTGCCGCATTTACACCCATGTAAATTTAATTAAAACAACAAAATGAAATACAACTCACACACTAACCCACCGGCATACACTCAGCTCCCACACATTTTCGCACATTTATTGTAGTCTAATTAAAAGTCACGCACTTTACGTGCGAAAATTAAAAGGAAAACCGTCCGCTTTAGAACGAGAAATCAACGACAACAAAAAACGAAGAAAATCAAAGACAACGCGTCGTATTAGTAATGTGACAAGCAAAACAACAATAAAAACAAAAGCAACAATTGCGTCTAGGATATTTTTAAAATGCGTCAAACAACAAATACAAAAAAAACACTGCCAAAAAAAAACACTGCAAAAGAAGAAACAACCAACCTGAGTGGAAAACGCGACGATTTTCTCGTTTTCATTTCGGTTTTTTCCTTTTGTTTTTGTTGTTCGTTTTTTAACTATGGGGTGTACCTAAAGTTGTTGCCATGTGCTAACGTGTGTGTGTTGTGTTGTGTTGTGTGTGTCTCTAAATGTGTGCCGCACATTATGTGGTCTAGTGTTCACGCTTCATTAAAACAAACGCTGCATTTTTACTGAGTTTCCCGCATTTTTCTTTTCTTCTTTCACCTCTCTCCCACAGTTTAGTTTACTTTATTTTTTTCGCTGTTATGGTCGACATTTCTTTCCCAGTATTGGCTTTTCCAAATGCGCCACTTTTGGCCAAAAAGGTAAAAGGCAAACCGACAAACTATTTACACACCACCGTAAAACGTGTATATTTCTTCTTTTGCATGCGAGAGCGATAAGCTTTATCTGCGAATTATGATTGTTGTATTTCAAACTTTACCTTTGGCCACCATCAATCATCCAGCAATTTGTAAATGTGTCACAGAGTCAAGCGAAACAATTAAGTTTCAGAAGTCTAAACATATTAATTGAAATTCTCAAAGGTCCAATCAAATAAGAAATTCCTAGTTAAATGCCTTTTTAGTACCCGAAATTTCTTGTTTCCAATTCAATTCAATTCGAAACTGCTCATACTATTCCTTAATCATTCTTAGTTTTTTATTTGTTTGAATGAATAAATTTACGGCTTTATTTTACGATTTGCTTTTCACTTGATGAAATGGCATTGACGTAGCAACAAAAAAATAATATTGGAGGGTACAAAGTTACTTAATCAATTATTTCCTAGTGCCCTTGAGAGAGAGAGCTCAAAGATTTTTAGTTAATTAAATTGTAGCATGAGAAATATTAAGAAATGAAACACTTTGGTCACGATACAAATATGCACGCTATGAATTCTAATAAATTTTTGATTAAATTGTTTTTTTTTTTTTATAAGGTTATGTAATTTAATTAAATCATTTTTCAATTTCAATTTTATTTCTCTGAGAAGACTCATCAGAAAGCTCTTTGAAAAATATTTAAAGGCAGCAACAGGACTTAATCTATTCGCAAATTTATATGTCAAAATTTAAGATATAACATTTGTATACCTTTTTATAATTATATAATAAGTATAAATTTGTTTATAATTTTATAAATTGTTATATTTATTTAATTTGAATTTAATATCATAAATAGAAGCATATTTTTCAATATCTATTTAAAGGTGCCCCTTGATAATATTGATAATAAAGCTTATAGAAAAATGTTATAAAATTAAAAGGTGCAGGCAAAAAATAGTAATTTAAAAGAGGCATAAAATAAATTGTTTTCCAATAAACTTTCTAATAAAAAACGGGATTTCAAATAAGCACAAAGCACAATAAATTATTTGATTTGACAAATAGTGTCAATATTTGATTGATAATTTAACAAAAAAAGATTAAAACTGACCCACAACAAGAACAAAAAAATTATAATAATAATTTCATGCAGAGGGAATCTAAAAAATGCTTTTTAAAAATATCCAAGAAATGCCAAACACTTAATAGGTTCTATAAATAATCGCGTTGATTCGCGCTAAGCACTCGGTGCTGCCATTAATTATGAAGGATATCACCTTCAGCACTCTCCACAATTCATTCATTTTTCATTCTCGCTTTAATACGCGCTATCTCGATCCCCATATTTCGCAGCGTTTTGTCGCCCGTCAAAAACTATGATCCGCCGTGTGATTAGCAGTTGTTGAACCCAAAACGCACACACCTATACCTATGCGTACTATTTGACGCAATAGTAACGCAGATACAGATACAGATACAAAGTCAGCGGACAAGAACAACAACTCAGCTTAGATAATAGCGCAAAATGTTAGATAATAGTCAACGCCCGGCAATTTATAGGACAAAAACTGCACGCGCTCAGCAGTAAAAACAAAAAAAAAAAATTGCAGAAAAAAAGTTTGCGAATTTAGATAAAAAAGCGCCTGCGTACATTTGCAAATAAAGATACGCACAATTCACAGATACAGATACAGATACAGCTCTGTAGACGACGTTAGGGATCCGCGAATGTGAATGTTTCTTTTTTGCCAAAAAACTATAAATAATCTAAAAGAGTGGTGTGTGATTAAATTTATATAAATTTCGCTTTTATAGAGTAGAGTAGGTGCCCCTAAAGTCGTTTGCTTTCACCGGTTTGCAAAAATATTTTTTCTGTTTTTTTACTCGTGTGTTTATTTGGGGCAGATTAAGGCGGAAAAGTACTTGGAAAAGCGCAGAGTTTAGCCGTAAATTAGAATTAATTTGTTTATAGATTTAGATTCTACGATTTCAGTCATATTCTCCGAAAATATACAAAACGAACATGAATTAAATTATTATCAATTAGCATCGGACTAATAGAAAATCAGATTTTCTAATGATTTTATTTTGCTCGCAAATTTGTTTGTTTTGAATTGATTAATTTCGTATTTGCACTATTTATTATTTAATTACTTTCCCTCTTTTTTGCTCACGGGACAGTTAAGTAAACTTATTGCTCGGCTCGTTGCCAAGTGGAAAATGATTTCAATTCAAATTCAAAAGATGCCAAAATTCCACCAAAACAAGTATTTTAATACAAATGAACAAAGTGCAAAGAACTGGGAACTATTTCGGAATTCTAAATTGTATTTCCCAACATTTAAACTTTGGTTATATAAATCGTACAACACAAACTTGGTTATTAATTATTGGATTAAGAACACGCTTTTCGGTAAGTATTTTGCAACCAATTATTTTGGAATCTACAAAAACTACCAAAAAAATAGGAACTTATGTAACAGCATTTGAAGAGAACAATTTACGCACCTTATTTTATGTTTATTTGCCTTTTTTTCAGTTTTACGATTCTTTTTTTGGACGCGTGGTTTTTCGGACTCGATGTTGGGAGAGTAGTTGCACTTTGCACACTTTTTTTTATAAAACTTATTGCAACAACAATTCACCCATATATATATTCATTTTATATAGGTATTTTCCAAAAAACACAGCACTATAATATATATATTTTTTAATATATATTTTTCAGCTCGTAAACTTTACGATTTATGTGGCCTTTTTCAAAAATTGTAACGACTCGGTGGGCCGGCAATTCAACTTTGATTTCAAAACGAACTTTCTTGTTTCAAAAATTTTCCTTCCGATGAGATTATAGTTTCGATCTCGTTTAGAACACAATTTCACACAGAACCGGAACATCGAATATGGCGGGAATACGCGATATCTCGGCCACGATCACGATGGGCAATGGTTCAGATACGCCAGAAGATGGATCGAATGGATGGTTCGAATGATTCGAAAACGCTCGACGGATAAGCGGACTTCGAGTTCGAGTGCTACTGCGACTGCGGACGCTCCGCTCACTGTGTGTTTCCAAAGCGTGTGCCAGTCAGTGACTGAAATCTCAAATATGTAGCTATAGCGGCCGCGTATCCGTCAGATACTTCGGTGGCGCTTCGTGCGTCTACCCGAGCGCGAGTGCTGCCGCTGCCGCTGCCTTCGGGCCAGAGCGAGCACAGCGGCCGCAGCAGGGAGAGAGAGTGAGAGCGAGAGTTGTGGGTGGACGAGGGAAGCCGAAGACTCGGACAATCGGGCACTCGGACCGCTCGGACACTCGGACTTGCTCGGACTCTAGGGCGAATCAGGTAAAAGATTGGTAACAGTACTACCACCAGGCGGTATTAAGATGGTCAGCTTTGGGGACGATCACAACAGTCCGGAGAGCCTGTGTGACTTCCGACTTATCTGACGAAAGTGTGACAAGAGTTAATGAAAATCGATAGTGCTAATTTTGTGATCCAGTGATTAGATATTAATAAAGGGTACATCAAACTCAGCTGAACTCATTAATAAATAAATGTAAATATATAGGAAAAGTAAGAAAAGCAGTAGGATCTAGCAAAAGATTGTAGAAGTTAACAAACTTGTCTTTCTAAGTAAAAATTAACCAAATTAATCTGATATCAAGAAGTCTTGATGTAATCACCTAAAATGTAATAATAGTTTTCGAACATTAAGCAAATAGTTTCACAGATGGAAAAGGAATATATAATATGTAACATCTATATTTATAATTCTATATAATACATGTTTATAAATAAATTTCAATTATTATAAATATAGAAGTTTATAGGTGTTTTAACCACAGTAGTTTAAACAAATATTTTTATAATAATATAAGAATATAACAAATATTTAAAAATACATATTAATTATTAAAAAGAAATGTTAACTATAGTATTCTAAACAAATATTTTTATAATGATATAATAATATAATAAATATTTATAAATATATATATTAATTATTAGAAAGATATGTTAAATGTTTGACTATGGAATTTTAAATAATAATGTTTTTATTTAAATTAGATAATTATTTATAATTATATAACAATTATAAATATCTTTTCAAAACTTAAAAATAACCTTACTTTTATGCTCACAGAAAACACTTTGTACTCGTTTAGATACAAAATTAAACAAATTAGTAGGCAATATATTTATATCTTTAGCTCTCAAAGATAATGTACTTCGTTCACGACAATCTTCTATACATAATTTATTTAAAATAACCAATTAAAAATAACCAAGTTTGCGACAGATCCAATCCCCCATCACGTGCCGGCTTTTTTTTGCTTGTCAGTGTGAGCGTTCTGATTGCAGGTGCTTGTATTTTTGCTCGGATTGTTTTGGTGGCGGTTGTGCTTTTTGGCGCGTACACATTTCCAGTGCCTACGTATTTCGCAAGTGATTGTAGATTTGCACAAATACCCCTTAACTATATGGGCCCAAAGTGCAACAGCGTCATCAAGCACTTTGCCTAATATAATGGGATTTCGACTATGAATCAGAATCACCGGCAACTCATAGCTACGTTTATCACATTAGCTTTGGAAATGCTAAACTTTGTCAATCCAATTAACCTATCTGGACATAGCAATCGATATATCACTAAATCTATTAATGGTCACCGGAACTACCAGTACAAAATATAGGCAGTCCATATGGGAGTTATGAAAGCACTGAGCAAATTTCTTTGAATAAAGTGTATCTTATCTATGATGGCTTTTAAAATAAATAAAATCACATGGAACAAACTGTATGTGTTTACGTTGAACTTGACAGTGGCAGTGAATGGACAACGTCATTGGGCAGGCATTGGGGGTAGGAATTCCTGATTGGTTGACTGAAGATAAGCTAAGAAGTTAAGTATTTACTGAATTAATTGAGGCATTTATATTTTTAATGGTTTCCCAAATGCACAGAAGTTTCCTTGATATAAATTTACTATATATAGTAATTGTGGTTTTGCCTTTGCTCTGATTTCAACTTCTGACCTTCAAACCTCAAAATTTATTTTGAAACTGTTGCACATCGTCGGTTGACTAAGTGGTTTCGCCTGCCTACAAGCTGTCCCCAAAACAATTAACTCCATTAAACGGAATAGCTGGAACCACATTTTGTGCCCTGGAATTTGACGCTTATGAGACTGTGAAGCACATGCCAAGTGTCCCTGCCCTCGACCTTGCCCTTTGCCGGCAGGAGGTGCTCCTATAAATAACCTTCTCCCCCGCAGTTTACCAGATCAGCCCTTCTTTATTCCTTTATTCCCCACATTATCCTTCCTTCGGTATGCAGCAAGACAATTAAAATGATTAATTAAAGGCAGGAGCAGAGGCAGCGGCAGCAGCAGGACATTTTCGGGCTAATGACTTAATTAACTCGGGTGTTTGAGTGTTCCAGCCTAATGTGCTCGCCTCAACGACCCCTGACCCTTTTTCCGCGTAAGCCGAGTGCAGTCCGAGGCAAGATGTTGTTAAATTAATTAAAAAAAAAACCGTGGCCAACCGAAAATGTGGCAAGTGATGCTCGTCGAGGTGTTCAAGGGGCAGCTGCCCTGGTCAGCGCCCCCCAACCATCCGGATCCCGATCCCGTGACCGATCGATCCCCTATATAAACCTGACTTCCAGTCTTTTACACCTTAAGGCGGCCGCACGCGTTTCCAGCGCGATTAAAAACGCGCGGCGCCTTGTCTCAAGGTTGGCGGCTTTTCCTTCCTCAGATCTCCGACAGAAATGTATCTAGATTGCAATCGAAGCAATATTAAATTACAGAATAAACAATATTTACAATATTGTCATGTTGTCCACTGTCAGCCAGCATGTTTTCTCGTTGCAGTAGCGACACTTTTTCTGCAGATACAAAGGGATCCGTTGGATAGTAGAGAGTAGAGAACCAATCAAAACTGATTTTGGTGATAAATTCCTTGGCAGTCACCATACATTAACAACCATTAAGCATCCATTAGTCGTAGCATCGATCTGGCCGCTATAATTTATGTTAATAAAATTGTAATAGTCGCCTGTCAACGATTGGCGACGGAACAAGCGGCAGCCGACGCTCAGACTGACAGAAAGTCAATTCCATTGGCATCGAATCGAATCAATTAAAAACAAATCTCAAACTGATTGTGTCGCCAATGGGTGACTTTAATCTTAAGCCAATACGGCAGCTGATACGAAAACAAGTTAACCCATAGGAATATAGTATCATACGAGACAATTTTAATTTTAAATAATATTACAAATAAGTTTGTTTAGATCAAAACTTGGAAAAAGGGTTAAGGATTGGTTTCTTTTTTGACAGTTAAAATCTCAGATAGAGATTCGACTGTTAAAGGAAAATATTTAATAATTGCTTGGATTAATTGTGTTTCTTGGGACCTGTGATTTATCTGAACGATAAAGGATATCAGAGTGATATTTAGTACCAAATTGTTTACAGATGTGCAGGAAAAAACCTTTTTTTGGTTGATTCCTAAATTCAGCTATCCACTCGAAAAAGACTTGACGGGAAGTACCTGGTTCCTGTTAAGTTTAGCCTTTACTATCTATAAATTCTATCTATTTATCTATCTATCCGATAAATTTTAACTATAAAACGAGACACCAACCCTTACCTCATAATATTTTATATAAATACAATCACTTTCTCAAACTATTAAAAATATAAATTTCAGATCCTTGAGAACTATATTGAAAATTAGATACTTTCCAACGGGTTAAGGTCAATGCAAATTATGATTACTGGAAAATGCTGTTGTCGCCACCATGTCGATTGGGGGTGGGGTTCGCAGAGATTATAGAATAGTATCTCTGCCACGCAAGTGGAATCAATATCGGAATCGGAATGGGAATGAGAATGGGGGGTACCCAGCTGGGTGATCGATTATGGTGGAAGTGACTATGCGGCCGGGGGTCGCCAGTCACAGTAATTGATTTGTAAATATTTTGATTCAAATTGCAATGCTAATTGCGATGGCAGCCACTGCCGCAATAAATTATGAGTGCACTTTCCGAGCGGGCCTTGAGTCTTCACGCAGATCTATCGGAAAAGAAATAAATCAAAATTACCCCAGCACACGGAACTCAGAACACAGAATTGAAATATTTTCTGAGATATTTTATGCATGAAACTGATGCTCTCCTGCTTTTATTCAATCCTAGAGCTCTTTGTCAGTTTCAAAGCTGGACAGGTTTTGACACCTGACAGCTTTGAAAATGGTTTAAAGCTGCAATATTCAAAAATAGAACATTTCGGTCTAGCCTTTAAAAGTAATTCCTATACTTGTGGACCTAAATTTGTAGTTTCATAGTTCTATTAACAAGTTTCCTACGATGCCAGTCCTGGAATTGGCCATTGTCTGGGCCAACCTTTACCATGGTCTAAGACGTCGATTCATCACCGAGAGGTACTTAGCAAGGGTATTCCATCTTGATCTTATCTAATCATATTTTATGCAATTTAGTCGCACTGTGGCCACCCAGTTGACAACTCCAAATCCGCAAAAGAAGTCGCGGAATCGCCGCAGACAGATGTGCATTGGAAGAGGCCTTCGCACTTCACATCGTCTGCGGGAAATTCATTTGAACGCGACCGTGGAAAGCGTCAAATCGGAACTTGAGAACTTTTCTACTAGGGAAAACTTTTCAGTCTCTCTGACCTCCTGTCAAGAGGTTCCTTGCCTGCAGGTGATGCCTACAATGTCACCTGCGTTTCCTTAAGCGACAGCAATTGCAAAAGCGCCTCCAGGAACGATCCCTGATCCTCAATGCCATAAATGTGCTCCAGGTGAAGTGGAGTCACTGGTGGCACATTTGCTGGCCCTCTCTAGTGGCCGCCAGTGTGCAGGTGAGTACCACTTAATATTGTTATTATAAACATATTAAAAATTCAAAACATTACCAAGGCAAGCTTTGGATCTCCAAAACTTTGTCACTCACTGATGGGGTTGTACGAGGAGGGGGATCAAGAACCAACAATCCTGGCGATTGCTTGCTTCTTGGCACAACATTTTAAGAAGGTAAGGAATTTTCCAACGATTATTAAAATCTAATATTTAAACTGCCTTTAGCTTTGCAAGCACTCTAATACTGCACTTTGCAATGCTGGTCCCGGACCCTATTATAGAACCACCTCGGCAGCCATGGAATTGATTGACATCCGTGAATTCCTTCAGCAACTAAACGAAGCACTGGTCAACTATCTTCTTAGGCTTTCCGAAAGCCAGAGATCCTTTTATGAGTGAATAGACAAATAGCCTTGAAGTTATTAATAAATTGATGTAATAAACTAAATAGGGCAGCCCTTAACCATTCTAGAAAGTATATGCATGGCTTTAATTTTCATATCTAACCCAAATCTGTGTCAGTAAATCTTCAGAATGTTATTACATCGATTTGCTCCTTCTGCTGGCCACTTTCCATGCCAAGGTGTGGCCAGGATCATAAAGAAAGAAAGAAGAAAAAACCAGGCGCCAGTTGGGCACTAAAACTGAGCTTCATGTCCCGGGCAGGTGCTCCACAATCTTTCCCGGAGATTCATGAGTCAATTGAATGGCTCCTTTCGGCGGAAGAAATGAATATCATCATCAAGTCGCTTGAATTGCTTAAGAATTATGGCGGCGACACATGCAATGGTCGTGGCCCGATCTGATCTGAATCTGGCCGGAATCTGCATCGGATTCGGATTTGGACTCGGAATCGGGATCGAGGTCGGGACCAGGCTATGCTGTGGCATTCCTTGGCGCGGGTGCTTACCACATGACGATGACAGCCAAATGAATCTCATTTGGTTTGCCAAAATATTTATGCATCGCTCGCATTGACTTTGATTTGGTGCTGCAGTGGCTCGACTTTCAGCTCTGGGCCACGCCCAGAGACTTGGCGAGCTTTATTTATGGTTTCCATGAATCAAAGGAAATCTGTCAAACAAGTTTATGACACTTTTTTGCTCCCTATCCCCCTCTGGGGTCCCTAGTTTCGATTTCGGCAAGCCGTTGACATTTTAATTTGGCAGCCATCGATGACAATTTAATAAATTTGCTGCCTGATTTTAATTGGGTTCGGCTTGAGCAGTGTCAAGCAATTGATGGTATGATCTGGTCTGGTCTGAATCTCAAGTAAAGGGCACCTTGAGCACACTAAACTAGGTAATGAAATTGGGATAATACAGAGAAGAATATGGGACACTATTTTGGGAACTGACTGCACCCCTAAGTTTCTTGAAAGACATCATAGATTTTAGATTTTAAGGGATAAATGTAATACAGTATATAAACTTTATATTCATAGAATATCGGTTATGTGAAAGAATCCAACAGAATTAACTACTTTTCAGCTATCTCTGTATTTCGATCAAATGTTTTGATAACTTTTTTTTGGAAAACCACTCACTCCTCACTCACTAAATTCCGATATCGAAAGGCTTCTAGTCTTTGGATAGACTCAACCATTCTCTCACAATCAGTCAAGCTGTCTCATAAGAATGCCAGAGACACTCAATAGATCGCCTCTTTCTTCCACAATCTACATAAATGTGAGCAATTTTTATTGTGCCTGCCAACGTAATCGATATCGATATCATGGCTATTAACCAAATCAGTGGAACGGCTATCTATTGCCATGCATGGACGAAATTTATGGAACTTTGTGGCAATAACAATTAATAAAATTAAAAGAAAGACTCGTTGAGGTCCAGAGCTCGGGTTACTCCACTTCGAACCATAGATATCAGAACTTAATCAAAGCCGAAACAACAAAAGACCATTCAGAAGTTCTCTTTCGTTTTCATGCACTGAGAAAAGCTACGATAAAAAGACATTAAAGTTATATAAATACCCAGAATCTGGTATATAACTTTCTTCCTATTCAAAGTCCCCTGGTTTTCCTCAGTCTTATTTGAGTTTTTATATTTTGTGGCGGGTCTCTAGCGCCGCTCGTAAAGTTGGCCAAAACCGGCCAGCAGCCAACAGATGGACCGTTAACACATTCGTGTAGAGTAGAGAGCGGCGCGCAGAAGGAGGATCCAGAGCGGGATCTTGAGATGTGAAGATCTAGGCAGATCCCAAGTCTAGACTGGTAATCCTTCGAAGATCTTGTCCGGCGATAAACTGGGCTCTCTGTCTGATTAGAGCGGCCTAATGTGACAGCCGCGCGACTTTCCAGTTCCCTGCGAGTGTTTTTTGGTCACCTTAACTGTAGTTTGAGTGATGTAATTGGAGCGGATTCTATTGGTGGCGGCGGACCAGCTGCCCGGGCGCACATATTGTGCCCGGGGCGAGGCATAAATCACCCATGTTAGAGGGGCAACACAAAACCGGCTTTTGGTTGCAGCATCCTTTGGCCAAGACCCCTTGGCACCCTTTTTTCTTGCGGAGGTGATGCATCAGCAGACCCAGAAGTTGCAATCCCCTCGGTTCCCGCATGTGCCATTGAGATTTATGTGTGACAGGCAGCGCCTCTTGTGAACGGATTGCGTGTGGTCCCCCTTTTTTTTATTATATTTGTGTACTCCATTATTTTGGGTTTCGGTATGCATCTTTCTGTTCTTTATTTTAATTACAACTCAATGAACTTCGAGTGAACTGGCTCAACAGGTGGCCCCTTTCTCTCACCCAACACACACACACGGAGTGTTCTTTAACTGATTGAGCCGCGGCATCAAGCATCATTGACATTGAACTTTTTATTTGATCAGCGAGTGATATCATCTGCAGCCGTCAAGGTTCCAGCGAAATCAATAATCTCATCTCGTATCTGGATGCATCGCAAGGGATTTTTGTTTTTTTTTTTCGATTGTCAGCTCGTATATCAATTTCAATTTTACCGTTAAATGAGGCGGCGGCAAACCGAAGGTATTTGATATGGAGGAGCCCAACCCCCTGGAAAATATTACCTAATCACTTTGCCTAAAGACCCAGGAAAAAGCAAGTCGAGGGTATTAAGAGTCCAGAGAAAGAAAAGGTGTAATAAATTTGATGGTCAATCTGTTGAAATAATGCATCAGTGCCAAAACTGTTCAAGTTTTCCAAATGTCATTGATAAATTAAAATATTGTAAAATAATTTTAGTGTTTTTGAAACCTTATCGGCATATATCTGGTCTTGACTATAATGCTTATAACTTAAAAGTATATTGAGTTATAGTAAGACCATAGCATACATATTTTTCATATTTATATTTTCCATGCTGAATATTGGATATTTAATATTTATAAAAGTCAGAACAACGTTTCTATATGGCAGACGCTCTTTTTTCGATCTGCTTAGGTTTGAAATTGATTCCTCCAAGAAACATATCAATGATTTATTATCAAAAGATCTACTTATCAAAAATCGGTTAAACGAATTGAATCTTTTCATTCTTTTTAAAGGCTGTATACTAGTTTGTTAGGTGTTTCATAACTTTACAGCGGGTATTTGGGACAAGTGATATCTAATATCAATATATATTTTCTTTAAACTATATTCATATAGTTTAGTTAAGTTAGTCAAGTGACCTGGTATGTCCAAATCAAAGAATCAACTACCTCCTATATTCTCCTCAGTGTATTGACAGTTCTTTCGAAAACACTTTAAATGCCAAACTAATTAACCCGCAAAATGAATCCACCGCATGAATTATATAAAAGATCAAAATGCCCCTAGGCCCTGGCGCTAAAGGTTCAACCGAAATTTGTTAACCATCTGCAGATTTTTTACGGAACTTGAGAACGTCTTTATTACTACAAGAAGAAAGGTGGAACCGAAACGAAAGCCAAACCAAATACGACTTTATTACTACCAGAAGAAAACCAAAATATTAAGCATTCATATCGAACGTTTTGAGGTCTTTCTGGCCTGCCCTTGGGGCCTTTTACAAGTCCAAGGCCCGGCGGAGGCGTCAACACAAATCTTTTTATGTGCCAACGGATATCGGGAATCCTCTTTCGAGTCCGTTGGCGCCCGCGTGGAAGGTTCACTCACTTCTTTTACAACTTTAGCAGGAAATGGATTGGAAAAGGAAACACAATGCTCCGCTTAAAATTGAAACTAATAATTTACGAGCTCATAAGTGGCGAGTAAGCAAAGCCAAGGCTTTTCTGTGGGGGCAAAGGCGACGCTCAGACGACTCTCCTGATCGAGGTAATGGACCAAAACTCCCAAAGTGTCAACTATCCTGGGTCGTGAACTTCACCTGAATCTAGCCCTGCGAGAAAGAGAGAAGCAGAGCGGTTTCCAAAAGAGACGGACTGCGTCTAGGGTTTCGCGCGACAGCGGAAAGAAAATCAAGTGAAATTGATATTTTTCTTTGCCACAACAAGAGGAGGAATCTGGAGAACAGAGAGCGTTTCTATTGAATTTTTATTTTTTTTAATGGGGGCGGGGTGTGTGCAACAGGTTTCGTTAGATCATTTTATAGTCATTCAACGGGGACATTTGTTTTCCCATAAAATATTTCGACATTTTTATTGATTTCTAGTTGCATTTTTGTCATATTTCATCCCAACCCACCGCTGCCGGCGGTCAAGTGAGTCACTGGAATTTTGAACTTTTGACGGTCAATAAGATTATTTGTTTTGGTTTTTGAGTAGACCGAGGCGCGTCACAGCCGCAAATTGGGCATGTCCAATAAAAATCCCCATCCCGACCATAGTTTATAGCGAAATTTATAATAATACGTCAAGAAACTACCGCAGAAATTCACGTTGCCAGGATTTGTAATAAGCTTTTGGCTGATCTGTGTGGACTTGGGCACGTAGTCCCCCATTTCGAGTGAGTCAAAAAATTGGCAAGTGCCAATAACTAATTATAAGTTTTAAAAGGCAGTTATGCGGAAATAATTGGGGAATTCCACAGAGTGTTTTAAAATCCACACACAGTGACCAATACTTTTGAGACCAAATATGTACTTTGCTTATAAGCTGACGTTAGCGGGATTGTTAATTACTTTCTATAAATGTTTTCCAATATTCTATGTGAGTTTCGACACGTAGACCTCACACAAGCAATTTCTTCTTTTAAATTCATCAATTTTGAAAATAGTTTTCGGAAGGATGTGTGAATTTTAAAAATATGTAAACTAACATTAAATATTTTACATAATTTATAGAAAGTAGTTTTAAAGAAAAATATGTCAGGATAAATTGCACTTTCTTTCATTTATTTTTAAAATGCCCGCCAGATTGCCCTCTGGCAAGTGAATGTCGATCTGGCAACTCCGTATTGCTTACGTTAACAGCTCACATAGTTTACGTCTAATTTTATTTGTACGATTTAAATTTATTATTTAAAATGGTTTTTAAAATATTATTATGGGTGAAAATAATTAAAATGTTAACCTTATTTAGTTAAGCTTGCTTAAAAACCCTATGTTTTTGTTTTGTTTTTTTTTTTTTGCTGATTATTGTTTTGTTAATCATTTTAATTTAAAACGTTCACGTTCAAGTTTAGAAATGCAGCATTCCGTTCCTATAATCTATAAAAAATTTAAAATCAACTCACCCCAACTGCCAACCATTTTTTGCAGGCGGCTGGCAACCCTAATGTCCTACGTAGCATCTCAGCTTACGTTACGCACATCACGTCTTCCTATTTGTCACTAGTTGAGTTTTTTTCGTTGTTACAACTCGGACACAATGGCGGGCGCAGTGGTTAGATTAACGGTTAAAAGTGGTTCCTTAATCGCGCAGAGATCCGGGGTGGGCGTATCCGTTGCCCGATCGGTCAGATTCGCCAGCGGATCTTCACAAACGGGCGGTATTCCCGGCCAAAAAACGCGACGTCTGCTTACCATTGTAGGCGGCAGCACGGTGTCTTTGGCAGCTTTGGTGGCTTTCATCAAACTGCGCTCCGCGGAAAATCCTGTGAATGCTGTTAGCCTGAAGCGACGCATGGTAATTGAGTGTGGAACGCGATAACAAGTGTGCCAAGTGTTTGGTGTGGAAAAGTCAATAATTGGATGAAAAAGACCTGCGCAGCTATTTTTAGCTTGTGGCATGTCGACGCGTTACGTTACGTTATGTTGCGTTTACCGTAAGGGGATGGGAGTGCTTGGCTATCAGCTGTTTTTCTACGTTTTGTTTTGCCCAGCAACTTCGCTGCACGGTGTTTGTTTTGCTTTTTACGATCTAATCAGCGTTTAATTAGCCATTAAAATCAATTCGCCGTGTAAATTCTAGTTGCTTCTAAGCAGAAGCAGAAAGACGAGCTCACAGAAATCGGGCTCAGGGTCGTTATCACACTATAAATGATGTAAGGTTTTTGTTGTTGTTGCTGTTGTGCGTCTCCAAGTTCAATGAAGTTGCAATAGCAACAACAACTAATGGCTGTCAACCTGTTGACATTGTCTCTGGGGCAGGCCCAGCAAGAAAACAAAAGCAACAACAACAACAAAAGGCTGACAGAGTGACGTGCGTGATGTGCGATAAGCTTAATTTTTTTTTTGTTATGTGTGATTCAGGGTGTGAAGTTTAAATATTTACATTGAACGATTCGGCAATTGCTTATCAGGGCTTAGCTTTTTGGGCATGGGTGGGGAACTCCACAGAATTTTAGATTGTGTCGTTATGCACGGAGAGAAAAAGGGACAGTATTGTCATTCGGAAAAATTTAGACATAACACGTAATTAATAGTTAAAAGATATTAGGAAAAAGAACTGGTACCCGTAGAGAACAAGGCCATAGAGTATATATATTCTTGATTAGCATCACGAGACGAGTCGATTTAGCCTTGATTCTTATTTGATTCAAATTTGATGACATATTTATATACTTAGCGCAAGTTTTTTTAAACCACATTTAAAAATCATTAAAAATCTATAATTAAATTAATTAATTATATTGAAGTTATTTAACAGATTGGGTAACCCAATTTCTCCCCAAGTTAACTTTTTTACCAAAGTTTCTTTGTTACTTTTAGAATTTTTATCGGAGTTATATTTTCGGAAAATCGTTTTTTAAAATGAATAAATGTAAAATATGTTATTATCCTCTTCAAATACAGTTCATTCAAGTAGCCATTAACTCTAAATCTGGTAGGATTAGGTGCCTAATATGTATTATAAAAAGACTGAGTCTTAGTTATAGATATATTTAAAGATGGATTTCAATTCCTAGTCCATGTAAACCGTCCCACTATCAAATCCCTATGAATCTCTTCTCTGATTTCAAATAATCCTCCCATATTTGCATATCTTGAGATCGACAAATTCCAAAAACTCCCATGGCTGCAACCTTTCGGAATGAATACTCATTCCAGTTCCAAATGCCACACACCTTGAAAAATGCATGATGAAGTGGCAAAGTAGTTAGCCCGATACGCCCACGCACCTGCAGGCGGCGAATGATTCGTCCTAGAACTCACTGCCCCGAATGCTGACAGAACGCCAGTTACTGAAATTTATCTATCAATCGATCTGGTTGCCGATTTGATACACCCACCAATATCCACACAGCAACAAAAATGCCCATTGCCAGACGCAGGCGTGGCTTTAGTTTTTATTTTTTTGAGTTGCAACATTGAGTTCGGCTTGAGTTTTGGCTTTGGTTTTGGTTTTGGTTTTGGCCTGGCCCTGACATGTGTTATGACAACTGCGTCTGATGATGATGAATGAGTTTTAATTGTTGCCTATAAATCCAGTGCCTGCAGTCATTTCGAGTCTCCTTGTTCTTGGCCTACAGTCTTGGAACAGTGGTTGAGTAAGATCTTTCAAAATATATATTCAAATATTCAGTTTCCCTGAATATAAATCAATTTTGAGACCTAAAATCTGAGATATTGTTACCTTTATGTGTTATAAATATGGATTCGATCATCTTAATTTTATTTAAAGATATCCCTTTCTTAAGGATGTTAAAGTTACTATAACAAAAATACAACTTTTGCAATTTCAAGCTATGAAAGCTAATTAGAAATATTTTTATTGACGATTTTCCTATTTAAATATATTCAAATCTTTAAAATCAAACCCCAAGCATAGTTAATCTCATACTGAAATTATAAATTATTATTATAAAAGTATACATAACGAACTACTGTACCCTTTGAGTTGCAGGAGGAATGATGTCAGCTTTGCTTTTATGAGGAATTGTCCCCGATCCGCCTCTGTTTGTTTGGGGGCGTGGGCGTGGTCGCAGAGGGTTTGCTGCACATGTCTAACATTCAAAGTGGCCTTTGTTCAGATCGCTTTTTTTTGGGAACAGACCCGGCCACTGGGAGAGTTATGGCCTGGGAGTTGTTGTCTTTTCACCACAAATAAAGTACGATTGAGTCATTCGCCCTGTCTACGAGCATGCGGGAAAATGATTACTTGTTGTGGGTGGCATTAAATGTCAGATTTATGGAGGATCCACGGTCACAGCATGTTCTCAAATCAATTTGACACTTTATTTGCCAAACGACCGACGTGGGAATCCTGTCCCTGCCGTCCGTCAAAAGTCAGAAATTTGGATTTCAAAATTAAATGCAGATCATACATGTAATTCGCGATCTGAGAACGACAAACCGGATCAAATTAATATTTCTGAGGCACCTCAGCTGGGGCATTAATCAAAACGTCACCAGATCACAACCGTCCAGATTACAGTCCCAGCTTTTGTCCCTGTCGGTCGGTTAGCCTTTGTGACCAGGCGGCGGAGCTTTGGTTTCGCTGATTTATTTCAATTATATATTCCCCACCAAATACGCCCAACGGCATATTAAGTTACCATCCATCGATGGCCTGATTAATCCTTTCCGATTCCCTAACCCGCAGCGCGATGATAGCGAGCTGGAGAACGTAAAGCTTACAGCCCGAGAGCGTCGGTTCATCAAGTTTGCCTCCGTGGAATATGACGATCAGCTTTACATGACCCCACAGGACTTTCTAGACTCTGTGGTTGAGCAAGAGCCCAGACGTAAGTATACATTTCTGATTTTTATAATATTTTTAAATATTAATATATGCTTTATTATATTAGCTCGCCTGAAAAGACGACAACTTTCCAGCGATGAGGTGGAGAAATACAAGGAGAGTACGCCAGCTTTGAAAAAGGGTTCTACGCGACTATTTCGTAATTTAAGAGACAAAGGTATACGAGAAGTAATTAGGTTTAAGGATTTCAAATGACGTTAAAGGATATTAGGACCCTAAAAACAAATAAAATTTATTATTAAGAGTGTTTTCTTAAATATTCTTAATTCTTATAAGTATACAGCTTCCAACCTCTTGAGAATATTTCATATAATATTCAGCTTTCAGCCTCTTGAATTCGTTTTAATTGAAAATTATTTAACATTCCTACATAGTTTATTAGTGTATTTGCTAAATAAATTCGTACTTGTGGATTTCAAGAACACTTTCTCCAACAACTATTACCCCTAATATGCACTCTTCTCAGGGATAATTTAATGAATATTTCACTAAACCTTTAATTTCCTTTCAGGCATTGTCTCCTATACGGAATACTTGTTTTTACTCTCAATCTTAACAAGTAAGAAATACTGGTTTACAAGTAAAGAGCATTTTAAATTAATCAAATTCTTACTTTTTAGAACCCAAGTCGGGTTTCCGCATAGCCTTCAACATGTTCGATACTGATGGAAATCAGAGGGTGGACAAGGACGAGTTTCTAGTGGTAAATACCAGGGAATCATTATCCCCCATCGAATGCTCATACCTCCTATGGGTTTCTTAATTGATTTGATTTACTTATTATTTTGTATCATTTGAAACAACAACCAAATTTGACATCATTAGATAATTTCCATTTTGGCCGGCGCTTTCAAAGACATTCAAAATGTCGATCCACAAACCAAGCGAATTGTAAGCATTTTATTTATTAAGTTTAACCATAATTTAATGATATTATTTATGTATAATGAAAACTAATTTGTGATATAGCTGGCCCTACGGCGATGATGTAAGCTGCACACCACTTTCACTTTAGTTTTATTGTAGTTTTTAGTTTATTCTTGGTTACAACCCCTGATTTATGTATAATTTATTCTGTTTGTGGTCTCCGAAAACGATCTCGATCGCAGCTATCGCGTTTAGTTTCCTACGACGAGCAAAGCCAAATGATGAAGCCCATGGCGGTGGTACAAACCAAGAGGGGTCTAGTAAGTCAATCAGTAACCAGAGAGTTTATAATACATATTGGCTTTGCTTCGCGAACACTTCGCCCAAAAATTGTACAGAACTCGATATAAATATGTATGCTTGAAGCATATGTAGAAGCTTAGCGTAGTTATCCGTTGTTTATTTGTGTTTTTGTTAATTTTAATTGTACGAATGCTAAATTTGTACACGCTTTGCTTAAAGTTATCTTTATGTTTTCATAAGAATTCAATGTTACAGATTTTTTTGGCTTTGAATTTTGACTTTTTCCTGTTTGTAAGATTAAGTTTTTGTTTAGTTTCGTTTCTGTTCCTGGCGCTTTTTGTTTTGTTTACCAAAAAAAAAACAGGCCTACACCCTAGAATCGCTCCAACCAACCACTGTGATTGATCCTCACTAAACCACCTAACTTTTCTTCTCTCCAACCTAACCCCTAAAAATCCTGCACCAAAAACAAAAAAACTATCCCTCAACTCCGGCATGTACATAAAATCCCAGATGGAGCGCATTTTCAGCGGCGCTTGGAAGGAGAAGCACGGCGAACAAGAGCCGGAAGATCCCGAGCCCCAAGAGTCCACTTCCCTCGAGGTAAGGTCTTCCCGAGTCCCAAGCATGATGAGCCTGGTGTGACTAACGAGTCAATAATCCCAATTCAATCGATACCTAACAGTCCTCGTGTGCAATCTCTTCCAGCAGAACTATGTGAACGATGGCGAGGGACTGCAGCGACGTCATATGGTGGCCACCACCCTTCAATTTCATTTCTTTGGCAAACGCGGCACGGGAGTAATTAACTATGACAACTTCTACCGCTTCATGGACAACCTGCAGACGGAGGTGCTGGAGCTGGAGTTCCATGAGTTCTCCAAGGGTAACAGTGTCATCAGTGAGCTGGACTTTGCCAAGATTCTGCTGCGATACACGTATCTGGCCACGGATGAGTATGATATCTTTCTGGAGCGTCTGCTAGAGCGTGTAAAGGAAGAGAAGGGCATCACTTTCCACGATTTCCGTGACTTTTGCCATTTCCTCAACAATCTGGATGACTTTACGATTGCCATGCGCATGTACACCCTGGCTGATAGGGCTATATCGAAGGGTAAGATAAATATCTCTTATATCTATAAGATAAGTCTTAAAGATACACAAAAACTAATTATATCTAATGTTATTCTCTTCCTTTTGCAGATGAATTTTCGCGTGCCGTGAAGATCTGCACCGGCTATAAGCTGAGTCCACATTTGATTGACACTGTGTTTGCCATCTTCGATGCTGATGGTGATGGTCTGCTGTCCTACAAGGAGTTTATTGCCATTATGAAGGATCGCCTGCATCGGGGCTTTAAAGTAAGTGGTCGTTTCTTTGATTACAACGAGGCACTGGACGCCTATGACGAGCCCGCGTACCCCATGTTTGTGGCCTGGCGGCATCGGGTCTGCCGACACCTGGACTACTTCATCGACAGCGATGCGCTTTGGCACTGAACTCTCATATTTAGTTTAATTTATAATATTAATTTTAACACGTTTTATTACTCGCTTTATGTCCTTATTTGGCTGAATGTGTTACTCATTTGTGTTTCGTTTTTGTCTTGCCCGTAAGCGTTTCTTGGCTTTAAGCTTAGGTTTATATCGTTAAATCATTATTTAGTTTAGATTTTAAGACATTAACTCAACTGAAAATCGTTTAAAGACATTAATTATACATATTAAACATATTCATATTATTAGTTTTATTATATTAACCATTAAACACTGATAATACACCGAATTAATCTTTATTTTTAATCACATTTGTGTTTGTTTGTCCTTGAAAAACATTGTGGAAATGCAAAGGACAGGACTTTTGCACTGCACTGCTTATTTTTTAAATTGTTTATACTTTGTTGTGTTCCTGTTTATGTTAAACCCTGCTCATTATCACATTTCCGATCGATCACTTATCGGAGATGACTCACGAAACACACTCGTCTAACAGCGAACAGCGTTGTGATTATATAGTTTAGGCTGAAAGTCCAAGCCCAAGCTGATTAGTCTTGAGATGTATTTTCTCTCCCTAGCAAGATGTAGTTGACCTCGACCAGCGTGTAAAGGTTTCCATTGAGGTAGTCGCTCCAAAAGGTGAAAATGAGGTCAGTGGGCACTGGATCCCACGAAGAAGAAATCTTTTGCTTTTCTGCTTCTCTTCCTAATTTTTGTGTGTCTCCCCAATTTTCACTTTTCCAATTCAATCCATTTTCCATCCTGCGAAAGGGCAGTTACTAATACCAAATGTATTGCCTTACAGTCCGTGGCCAAATCGGAGGGCTGGGATGCCTTCAAGTACTGTGTGCGCAACGAAATGAAGACCATGATGAAGTCGGCCAATTAATCGGGACAACCTTAGGATGACAACGACAAGCAACGAGGCCAAAGTGAAACAAATTCTAGTTACAAATCTATTTCTTCTTCTAAAGAACCAAAATCTCGTGTATAGTAATAATGTTTTTTATATACATACATACATTTTGTTGATCCATCCAATTATTTATGAATTTGTTATTGAACGAACTCGAAATTCTCATCTCTCATAGCCAATATATTCGGAGAAATTGTTTTAAATTGTTACAAATACTTGTATAGTGAGAATAAAATTGTTTTGTAAAATTTTTAAATACATTTTTATTTAGCTTTTTTATGTTTTTTAAATTAGGCTTAAGACTTGTTAGAAAATGCAGCCCGTTGTCAAGCATCATCAACTGTAACATTCTATTTCTAAACTATTATACAAACCAGAGCTCGCAAGGTTGGTTCTCGTTTAACGATAAATTTTATTCTCTATCTTTTGGCTCTGCTGATGCCACTTGCTCCTGCTTTTACTCTCTCCTCTATGCCAAGTTAACTCAACAAGTTAGTTGTGTTTCATACAACTCTCAAAAAGTTTCGCGTATCGTCTCTCCGAATCAATTATGTCTGTGATTCTGTGAGAGAAGTGGAATGATCAAAATGCGTAAGACAATTTTACGAGCTCTGTTTTAATTTATATTAAATATTTATTTAATTAGGCTTAAGATTTGTTAGAAAATGCAGCCCGTTGTCAAGCATCTAGTTGTTCATCAACTGTAACATTCCATTCCTTAACTTTAATACAAAGTGCTTTTAGAATATATTGTATAGTTTCTGCTTGTCAAAGAGGAGTGTGTTGGTGTATGTATGTTGGGGTAGGTGACTACTTAAACTTATGGATAAATATTCAATAAGACTAATTACTAATTATAAAACTCGAACTATTCGTTTAGATCAATTTCTTGCACTTGGGCATTGAACAAAAATCAAAAATTATCACAGTTAAATTGCGTGCATTCGACAGACGACACACTACATTCTTATTGCTATAACTATAGTATACAAAATAGTTTCATTTTCATCTTTATCGTTGAATATTTTAGCTAGAACTGAATTGGGAATCGTTTTGGAATAGTTGCATATACACAAATTGCACAATTAAAATCAATAAAAATTATAATAATATTAATAATAAAATTATTAAATGATTAAAACTTAAACTTCTAGTTCTATTTCTTTTCTGTCAACTGCCCTAATCCTGCGCTGAAGGCGGCAGCGTCCAGCTTACGTACTTCTCCTTGTCCTGCGTCGTCTCCTTGCCATAGTTGCGATTGTTTCCCGGCTTGGCATAGCGTCGAAACTTGAAGTTTGCGAACACATCCCGCTTCCCCTCCGCCTCAATTGATTGTCCATCCAGCTCCAGATTCCTCTGCAGCCCAACACCCGAAATGGGCAGCTCATCGCTGGGTCTACGGAAATTGTAGATACCCTTCCTTTGCTTCAGCTGCTGAACCTGGCTGCCAGCTGGTGGCGGCGTCTTCTTGGGACTGCCTATCTTAGGCAGCGGCTTTGGATCCCGCATCAGCATGGGAAACAATGCGTCGTCTGCGTCGAAGTACCATGGACGCGAAAAGTGATAGCCGGCATTGTAGTACGGCTTGAAGATGGGCTCGTTTGAGCAAATACTGAACGCATGGTAAGCGTGTGAGATGAGCTGAGGGAAACGATCCACCCAGTAGTTGGTGAACTCGTGCGGTATGCAGCCCAACATCTCCTGGGCGGCCATGGTCAGCTCATGATAATGATGCTTCTTGTTACGCAGAGCCCGGAGTAGATCCCGAACACTGGCGCCCATGTACCCGCGATACTTTCTTAAATCATCTGTAATCATGGGGTCTAGATGGGTATTCCAGTCATCCAGCACGACGATGCGTCCGTTCTTTTCCAGCGATTTAAGCGGCTCGGCATGAAATTGTAACTTCTCAACACGATCGCTTACATCCTGCAGAAACGATAGCATTTTAGGCTCATCCCAGAAAAGCGGATGGTTGCCAATACAGCGGGCTGGAGGACGAGCCATCGGATCTTTGTGTATCATGTCCGAAATCAGCTGCTCAGCTAATACCTTTGAAAGATGAAAGAAGTTTGTTAATATACATTTAGATAAAGTAATCTATCATTGCTTACAATTCGGCTGTTCTCAGTCTGATCTTCGGCACGCAGCTTGGACAGATTGTACTCGTGCGAGAGTATGTTGGCCTGACGCTTCAGATTGTCCCCAAACGCATGGTGACCCCCGCTCAGTACATAGTAGTAGACGCAACCCAGGGAGAAGATATCCACTGCAGTTGTCTGTAAAGCAGAAACAAAGAAACGAAATATATTACTTTCCATTCAAAGAGACCCCTTAACAGCAAATTTCAACTCACCGTTCGCTGAGCACGCATCATTTCCGGAGCTATCCAGCCATCGGTACCTGTAACACCCGATCGCCGGGAGAAGCTCGTCTTGCCAAAATTAAGCTTCTTGCACAGACCAAAGTCTGAGATCATTACTCGCACCTTGCCCTTGGCATCTGGCAGCGAGATGAGAACATTCTGTGGCTTAATGTCCCGATGAACAATGTCCAGGGAGTGGAGGTGACTCAATCCAGCGGACGCCTGACTCAACACCTGCCACACATCGATGTGATTCTGCAGTTCCAGCGAACGCTCTCCCTCGGTATAATCTTGCAGTGTGGCGGCGCACAATTCCACGGCTATGTACCGGAACTGACGATCCTGCTCGGTGCAGAAGTAACGTACCACATTCTCGTGGGCATCCGATTCTCTGAGCAGTGCCACCTCCCGGTCGGCAAAGGTGAAGCACTCTGGCAGCAGCCGCTTGACGGCCACAAAACGTTCCTCAAAAGTACCCTTGAAGACAAAGGTGCCCTCGCATCCCTTGCCCAAGACCTCGTTTGAGTTGAAGCTGATTTTCCCCACTCGCACCTGGCCGCCGCCCAAGTCTACTAGATCCTGAGCACTCGCGTTGCTGCCGTTGCTTCCGTTGTTGCTTCCATTGGAACCGTTCTGAGCAATAGCAAAGGTCTTCGAGCCATTTTCGCTTTGCTTCTGCAACTCCCTCATGGTGCTACAAGTGTACCAGAACAGGGCAATCATGCCCAGAACGATTACCATTAGAATCTGGTGAACCTTTCCGCTCGGATGCTCCATGAACCACTCGTTGATAAAGGCCTGAACCTTGTTGCTGTTCTGCAGAATGATTGTCTTGGTTCGGTTTATGGTATTGCCATTCGCACGCTGATCAATGCCGATTTCCACCAGCTCAGGGTCAGTTTGGACACCAATATCGGCGGCATTCTTTTCATTATTGGCCAGCAATCCATAGCCATCGTTATAATTGTGTATGGTGGCCAGGCTGTGGATATCCTTGCTGGACGGCGTTGGCGATAGCTGCAGGTTGCCGGTGTTACCCTCATTGGGCATATTATAGTGTCCCAGCATGATGCCTGGGTGCTCCTGCAGGACATCGTTAATATAAATGGTGCGCGGATCTGTTTCCTGGCTATTAGACGTCTGCTCTCCGACTGCGGGTCCGTCGAGAAGTTTTATGGGTGGTGTTGTGGAAATACGGGGAGTATTTTTGTCCACCAGTGAGGGCAGAGCATACAAGCCCTTTTGGTGTTCGCCCACATAAAGAGATTGGCTGTGAAGGTAAAGAGGAAATAATGTAGGAATTAGGGATGCATATCTTATTTAGAAGTAAATTATAGTTTTACTTACAATAGCTTGACGGTATTCACATTGCCCGTTTTGGACTCCTCGAGAATGGCCTGATACGCCTCATCGGAGACCGTGGTAAAAGGCACACTAAGCAGACCATCCGGTCCCAGGAGAAAGGCGGCTACCACAGGACTGCTAAGATCCCGTTGCCAAAGAAATTTACCCTGCTTGCGATCTAGTGTTACTATATGACCATTGGTGGTAGTGGTCAGATGGATGTATTCTGGAAACGGAAAAAATAAAATAAGAGCTTGTACCAGTTATAGTTTAGTTTTTTGCCTTACCATATTCCTTGGCCAGCTCTGGTGGGGCGCTGAGAGCGTTATAGTCGTAGAATGTGATATTCCAGGGCTTGGCATTCTTGTCCTTGGCCAGACTATCAAACATCATCACTGTGTATTGAGTTCGGCCCAAATAGATGGCTCTTGATGTGGCCCAGCCAATCTGTTCGCCCTCCTTGCCATCCATGCTGGCGTCACCGAAGCCCATCACCTTTTCCCGCCTGCCAGTCTTGGGATCCACCATGTACCAGGTGTCGCTCTTCTTGCCCGAATACAGGATGCCATCGGATGAGCGACAGGGGGCATTGGCCACCAACTGGGGAATGGTGTATGGCAGCTTTTTGAGACTACCCATCTGACCCAGCTGGTAAATGCTGCCATCACGGGGATCGGGCAAAAAGTGGGGCACCTGTAGATTCTCCTGAGGTTCTGCCACTATGGGGGGATCTAGAGATAAGAATAAAGAATTTATAAATTAGCTTATTGGTGACTCGATGTCTTAGTCGAGTGATTTGATCCACGTAAATCTCATTCATATCCGTGTATCGTTTTCAGCAAAGTTTCTAGCAAGGAAATCTCAAAATGTGTATCATGATTGAAACTTGTTATTAAATTTTAAGCTTTTTCTAAAACGTATAGATTTAGATTCGTAATCTAGTTTTTTAAAAAATTTTGGCTTTGTATGACATTCTATTGCTTATGTTGAAAATGATTCCCCGAATAAACTTTCAATGCAAAAACAACTATATCATTATTTCTTAATAATTTTTAACAACACAAACAAAAAATTAATCAGAATGAAAATTTTGTTAAATGTTTTCTCAGAAATTTGAGTAAATCATAATTCTTATCTGTCACAAATTATAAAGTATAAGTAAGTTTAACGCATCAAACTGCAAGGCAATAGAATATGGAACCTCATTCGGTTTGAAATGAATAATTTACTAATTGACCCTTGGGAAAAAGAAAACTTGTTTCCAGTTCTCTAATCAAATGAGAATAGTATGTGTACATATGTATGTATATGTATTAAAAAGTAAGTTTACTACAGTTATAATCAGGTGTCTTGCCTTATATAAGATTACATTCATTATAATTTAAGTGGTTACGCTTAAAATAGCTTTGTAAGTTTGTTTATTTAATCGCTATTTTCTTTTCAATCTATCATATTAACGTGTTTGAAATGGGAAACCCCCCTTTTAGTTAAATATTTGTTGCAGGCACTGTTAACACATGTCATTCCCTTTAATTTCTTGATACTCTAGCGAGTAATTCGAAGTAGACTGAAGCGAGTGCAATAAATTATAACTAGAACTCGTTCTCGATAAGGCTTATCTTGTTGTACTTTCAATATAAGGGAACAGCGGTGTAATCTACAAAATAACCCCTTGGAAGAACACGGTGGCAAGCACACAGCAGTCTCTAGTACAAAATTCAATTCCCAAATAAACTTAAATAAAGCGCTTTTTGCCGCCTGAGACAATGTCAAGCCAAACAACAGTTGAGTAAATAAGAACCATAGACCTAAAGAGAGCCAAGGCGGATTATTTCCACGTTGTTTACGTCGCCGGATCGGCGTGTTGGCAATTTTTGTTATCGCCAACGATTCGCTTAAGGCAACAGAGTCAAATTATGGCTTGGCGAATGCAAGTGCCCAACGCATGTCCGCCAAGATAATGAGGGAATAATTTTAGCAAATTGTTATATATTTCCAAGCCCGCTGAAGTGTCGCAACAAATTCGAACAAATATCGAGGAAATGAAAGCAAACAATTTGGAGTATTACCCATCATCCTTATCAGTAATTAGTTACAGTCCCAGCACATGGCCCGGTAAAAATTCTTGGCATTAATCGAATGTTGCCGTTGCCACAATTTCTGGGGCAGGTCATTTAACCCGCCTCGGCAGCACTTTCATTAGCATAGGCATTCTAATTAGCTAGCGGTAGTCGGTAGACAAAACCTGATTCCCTCTTGTGGATGAGGTAATAGAACAGAGGGCCTATCGATACGCTGATCTTCCATGCTGGAAGTAATTACTCCGAATCAAAAACAAATTATTGGCCTGAACAACTCACAAAACTGTCACTGAAATAGGTATTTTTCCGTTGTATTTGTAATTGGGATGCGGATCATTTGGGAACCGCAGGTCAGATGCTGTCCACATGTCTACTGCCCAGAATGTTCAATCATTTGCAGTTCCACGAAGACAGACGGCAACCGGGCAGCATGAAATATCTAATAATACGAATGGACATATGTACATATGGGCATGTACATTGCAGTGCTATCACATAAAACAATCTTTACGGGGCGTGGGTTTTTGTGTATTAAAAATGTTAAAACAAAACATGTGTTTAGGGGAAAAAACCTAATTATTGTCTAGGGAGTCATTTGGCATACTCCCAATGCTTTCTAACTTGAAGCTAATGACGGAGTTTTCAAGCAATACTTATCAAAAAATTAAAGAATTGAAAACGGAATACAATCACAAACCCGAGAGTACTATAAATAGCGGGAGCCTAAGAGAACTAGGAAACAAGTCAATAAAGAACATTTGTATATGGCAGGGGTGATCTCTGAATGCTCTATTTGTAGGGCTAACGATTAATATCAACAATCTAATAATCGAAATCACTTAGGAATATTAAAAGAAATATTTCCGAAGTTCATTTTACCTATAGTTCAGTAAACATTTAGATGTGAAATCAATAACGAATCTTTATGTCAGTCACCCGCCAACCACTTTAATCGTTTTGGTAGTAACCCACTCTTTTAGTCATTGTGACTCACGTTAATATATGTATCTGGCTAAAATCTTACGAGTTGTATAGGGTAAAGCTATTCGGGGGCAAGATTAACACGTTGTTGCCATTAAAAATCAATACGTCACGCTGATGAGTATAGGAAATATATTCATTAAACTAGACGGAAGGGAAAATGGCTCCAAAGTTCGAACCACCCACTATAGAAAGGGTATGAGCAACTGGTGGTGGTGGTATCGCAGCAACACTTAATTGAAGGAATTGTGTGCCGGAGAACGCCTGTCGAGATTGCGTATATACGTGGGTCTGTTATCAGGCCTCTAGGCACCGTTCAAACATAACGCGATGAGAGTGAAAATTAATACAGCACCAGAGTGGCGGGAGAAAGATCTTTCCTATCCTACGCGACAACAGCTGTACTATTCGTGTGCTCCGATGAGCTCATCGAGCCGCATGTTTGTGAAATGCATTTCGCACTTTAAATTGCAAGTGCAACGCAGCCTGTGGAAGTAGAACACTTTTTCCAGTATAGGAAAACTATGCCCATAAATTGGCAATGGTATATTTAATGGTTAAGCTATTTTTAAGCTACAGGTTAAGGCGGCATTTGCAATGCAAATTACAATGTTTTTGTTACGAGTTTTTGAAGGGTTTTATGGCTAACTTTGTAAAAATTAAGTAAATTTGAAATTATTTTATATAGATGTCATAGATGTATCTACAGAGTTTCATCAAATAGAATGCCAATAGATGAATACTCGTCTGACTGATTTTGTAATCCCATTTTATCATTTCAATCGTATTTACCCTTAAATGGAAACCTTTAAAAACTACAAAAAATAGGTTGGCATAATCAACAACCTGCTTTCTATTTCCCACATGTTTCAAGTCCCACACACTCTGGAAAACTCGGAAAATGGGGGTGCAGTGGCAAATTGAAAACCGTTAAATGGTGCACGTAATTACCATCTGCTATTGTCCAGCGTATTTCACTGGTCACCGGATCGATGGCAGTCAGTCCGCCGCCCAAAGTGGAGAACACCATGAGGGCCTCTTCGTCCCGGGCGAGGTCCGTGCAGTCCTGCGGTGGGGAGGAAAAGGTGGCTTACTAATATGACCAACATATATCGGCGGCGTGATGAAATATTAATTGATAGGCTACTGTCCACCACCCTTAGTGGGTCATGCGTACCGCCCCTATACCCGTGTGTTCACGTCCACTCACCGTCTTGTCATCCTCGCCGCTGCTAACGACTTCTGCCGAGTCGGTTTGTTTTGCTTTGGCGGTAGCTGATGCAATATGCCCGCTGGCCAGCAAGAAAAACACGCAACAATAAGCCACAACGCAGAATCTCATTTTGCAAAACACTGTGCGCTCCGGCAGCCGGTCGGGGGTGGGTGGGGTAAGAAAGAGCGTGAGAGAGAAGGGCCGTGAACAAATATTTGCGATTTCCGTTCCGTTTTCAATTGCACTCGCAGTCACTCTTTGTTTGTTGTTTCTGGCATGTTATTGCCTCTTTTATTGCTTTTCAATCTGGGGACACTCTTGCAGGTCTAGCTGAATTTAAGTTAACATTTTCTTCGCACTCGCGATCAAAAAATTCCATTATTCGCCATTGTTGAGTAGTTTGAGTAGTATGACCGGGTGGTTGGTTGTTGAATATGCTTGATTCGTGCCGGTGTGACCATGGCGTGCATCTATAAAAATTACCATCACTCAACCATTATCGATAGTGAGTTTTAACAGTTATCGATAAATTACACAATGAGTCTTGTTTTTACGGGTAATTTTGTTTTTAAACGCCTGCTCCACACGAATGTCGGTGGGAACAATGCCAAACAGCAACCGCGCAACCTCAAGGGCCGCAGCAAGAGCTCCCAGGAGTGGCTCACCCGCCAGTTGGTGGATCCGTACGTGGAGAAGGCCCGGATGATGAACTACCGCTGCCGGAGTGCCTTCAAGCTGCTGGAAATCGACGATAAATATGGAATCCTGCGACCTGGAGATACGGTTCTGGACTGTGGGGCTGCACCAGGCAGCTGGACCCAAGTGGCGGTGGAGCGGACCAACGCAAATGGCAAACAGGAAAAGGCGCCACTGGGCGCAGTGTTCAGTATTGACCTGTTGCACTTCCATGCTGTGCCCGGGGCCACAATCTTCGGCGGCATGGACTTTACCACCTCCAAGGCACAGCAGCGATTGCGCGAATCCCTAAACGAGCGAAGGGTCAACTGTGTGCTTTCCGACATGGCGCCAAATGCCACAGGCGTTCGGATGCTGGACCAGGAGAGTATTACGAACCTCTGCTACGAGGTGCTCCGGTTTGCACTGGTCATGTCCGCGCCCCAGGCCCATTTGGTGGTCAAGGTGTGGGATAATGGAGATGTTCCCAAGCTGGAGCGCGACATGCTGCGCTTCTATGAGAAAGTGAAGCGTGTTAAGCCGCGTGCCAGCCGTGGTGATTCGGCGGAGCACTTCCTGGTGGCCAGGGGATATAAGGGGCCTGTAGATAGTAGTAGCTAATTGGTTAAGTTATTGTATTCATAAAAACGTTGTTGATTCTTAGATCTTTGTGTTTTAATTGATATTATGAGCGAAACAAGAGTTCTTTACAGAAAATCTAGGAAACACCATTTGAAAACATTGGCATTTATATTATAAAATATTTAACCAAACATTTTCTCAAATGTTTTAAAACTCAACATTTATTCAAGATAAGAATTTAAAAATATAGAAATTTTAAAAAAAAGGCCAAATGTTGAGACGCCACACCTTTGAGTATCCGACTCCTAGTGCTTGTAGTGAGTAAGATGATTGATCATCTCGTATAGCCACTTGGGTTGATCGTGGGGAGCCATGTGACCAGCATTACGCACCATGATCTCCACCAAGTGGCCGGCATGCTTCACATAACCAGCCACCTCGTTATCGATGCGCCAGATCTCTCGAGGAGCCACTTTGTACTTGTCAGAGCCCGGAAACTTGAGTTCTTTGAGGTAGTTGCGAGTTAGCGGATAAGCCACAATTATGTCCAATTGGCCGCTATAGATGCACACAGTGTAGTGAGCCAGCAGTTCAGCAATCCAGGGAGCCACGGTGTCCATGACGTCCTTCTTTAAATGGATTTCCACCTTGTTTTCCTTGTCCAGATCGTGGAACGGTTTGTTACCCACATGGATGGCCCGACGTGTGGCGCCTGCCTGTAGGAAGTCGCCCAATCCGGCGCCATCGTCGTCGTGCGTCTTAAGGTAGTTGTAGTACCAGTTGTAGCCCGTAAGGTTACTAAACAGGGAGCCATTGGTTAAATCCCCGTTGATCAGTGAGTCAAAAACGTCAAAGGCACACTCCATGTCATGCTTCTTGATGCATTCGGCTCCCTTCGCCTCGGCTTCGTGGAAACTCCGCAAGCCATTGTCATCGATTAGACCCAGTTGGTAGAGATAATCGCCGTACTTGAGCTGGTGTAGTGGATCCGACAGTCCGTTTCCAATGGCCACCCCCTTGAGCGGCACATAGACTCGCGTCTCGATGGCATTCTGCACCTTGTGAATGTGGTAAGCCAAGGCTGGCACATACTTGCCGGCGTAGGACTCGCCTGTGACCCAGAACCCAGTGGAGTTGCTCCATTCAAATAGCTCGTACAGCTGCATCACGGCCTCGTGGAGATTGCGGCCCACATCCTTTTCGTTCTTGGCATAGCCCGCCTCATTATCGGTAAAACTGAATCCGGTTCCCACGGGATTGTCGATATAGATCAGGTTGTGCGTCTTGCTCCAGGTACAGTTACGCCTCTGTGGTTTTCCATGGCTGTCCAGCTCGATGGGACCGTTTTCAGTAAACAAACCGAACAAAGAAGAGGCTCCTGGGCCGCCCTGAAGCCAGAGAACCACAGGGGCATATTCTGGCTCCTGCTCGGCAGGGAAGTACCAGAAGAACATGTTAGAGTTGTAGCCCGGATCCACTGTCAGGTAGCCGGAGTAGCTCTCCACACCATGAAACTGCGAGCCGATGACGCGGGCCAGCTTCTGAACATCCGCCTTGGGCATGGAGGCATTGTTGATCAGCGGCGTGAGGAAAAGAGGCTCACCAGGATCGACGCCGTCCTCGAAATACCGGTATCGCGGATACGGATTGATAAAGCTTCTTCTATAGGAAGGGCGCTCCCCTTCTCCCGCGGCGCTGCATATAGCCACCACTATTAAAAATGCGCAATGAGTTGCAATATTCATCGTTCGGCTGTTCTGCTTGAAGTAAAGAGAAGAGCGGAATGGTCCGTGATTGCTTTGCTTTGTTTCAGCGTTGAAGGGTTTACGCCCCGACCTACTCACCGAGTCGGCTGATAAGAGTATTCAGTTTTTTTTTTTTATAAATAATCAAAGTTCTTGCAATTCGTCTCTTTTCGCAAGCCGGCAAAATACGTCGACCACGCAACGGATTATTTTCAGTGCAGCCGTAGCGGTCAGTTCGCAGGGTTGCCAGGTTTTCTAAAAATACATATCTGTTGTGATTAAACTTTGATTTTGGCCAACTATCGAATTGAATATAGAGTAGAGTAATTTTTTAATATTAAGCCACGTACGTTTACATGTTTAAATTCCGCGTCTTGTATACGGTATGGGAATCTAAAAGTCACAAAAACTAAAAAAAGCGACAGCGTATAGTTATTTCTTACGATGATATCGATTTTTTGGGATTTTACTTATCGATGAGTGTTTTTGGTCAACTACCACCACTATGATTGAAAGTACCAACTTTGCAGATTCTTCAAAATTCAATAAAAAAAAAACAGTTGGCAAATTCAAACTTCGTTGACAGTCTTTCGCTTTAAGTTAAACTTGCTGAAATTTCTCTGATCTGGAATGCTGAGCATTAGTTGATTATTTCGTAAACTCTATGTAGTATTCGTTTGTCTTACATTAATCAAGAATAAATTCCTATTAGGTCTGAAATTCAGTGTGTTGCAAATAAAACCATTGGAAGCAACGACGATAGCCGACGATCTGGCAACACCCAGTTAGTTGGCATCAAAATTTTTGTAAAAGCAGTTGCCTTGACCAGCGGCAAACGGAGTTTGGGCAACAGTATAACACAGCAACATTAACATGTCACTCTGCGACACAATCGACTACATCACCCTGGGCAATCCTGTCAGCAAGATGGTCCTCTCAAGCGCATCCGCCTTGCTCCGCACTATGGTAAACAATCGGGATCTCTAGGCTCCCTACACTCTACGCATTAAGTTTAATTTTTCGCTTGCAGGGACTGCGTCCAAAGCAGGTTTCAGTACAGGATTCCCTAATGCAGGTCCAACCATCCATACATCAATACGTGCATCCGCACGGTTCACTGTACTGTCTCGCCGGTAGTCACTACCACTTCGTGCGTCTTGCCGGGATTGGCGGAGCATCGGCCATTTTCATGGGCGCCTACTGCAAGTACATTCTAAAGGATATCGGAGACCCCAAAGAGCAGATGGATTCGCAGGCCTTCGCCGATGTAGCCAACCGCATTCACTTTCTGCACTCCTTCGCCTTGATGGCCCTGCCCTTGGCCCACTTTCCAGTATTCGTAAGTTTAAAGCCAAGATCGCAAAGAACAGTTACACAAAAGCAGTAATAGACCGAATCAGTAAAGGAATTAATCTTCGGCACTCCGAAGTTTGTGTACTCTTGCAGGTTGCAATCAGATTATTGGAAATCAATCCAGTTCTGTCAGATAGAGTATATATGTATGTACATTATATATATATTAATTTATCAATCATATTCATTCGATTAAGAAAATTTCCATTTTATTCGTTAATTTTTTTTAACTAGATAAAGGTTTCTTTGTTATATCGTTTATTTCTCTGAGGATTTCTCCACCCCTCAAATAATCCCAACATTATAAAATCAATCTGGATCGTGTTTAGTTTATTTGTAAAGCTTTTCTTTGATGGTTTTCTTGTTTACATAAACTCTGTGTAAAGTTAGATCTCTGAACGGAATTTATAACAACTCGCGTTACTCTCGAATCGAAATCGAAACTCCAACAATCGTATAATTGACATCCTGCTTAGCTAGTCTAATGCGTTGATTGACATTACAAAAATTGAGCTATGAATGAGTTGGGTTTCCGCTTCTTGCTTTCATTCTTTATATATATATGTATATATTTATATATAATAGGTATGCGTACGTTTATGTATATGAAATGTTTTCAAAGCTAAAGCTAAATGTTCAACAACCACTAATTGCAGCTTACAAAGTAATTCTCATTTCCACACACGATACACTTGTATACTTGCATTAATTGGGTTAATTTTCTGTTTATTTTGTGATATGGAGCAGGTTCATAGCTGATATGGGTTCGGGGTTATGTAGGAATTTTCTTAATTTCTCTCATTTTCAATATTAAACATTTGTATTTAAAAATGTACCAAAAAGGTATAGATATTTATGATTTTGTTTTGTTTACTATTATTTTGTAATTGTTTTTCATTTTTTTTATCAGCCTTATTTGATAAGTAAAATATGGAGCCTGTTTTGCGCCCTCTTTTTGTTCGGGTTAAAGCCAACAACTAAAGCTAACATCAAAATACGCACACAAAACTCTTTTCGTCTTCTATACGCTTTGATCTTGGAATATACTATAACTAGGGGGCCTGTTCCGAATTTTGCTTGGTTAATTTCAAATGAAATCTTATTTTTAACAGAATAATCAATATTTAGGTAAATGTTTTGAGCACTTTGTTGGAATCTTATCTTGTTCTATATACTTTTTTTGTTGTTACACTATAAATTCTTTAATATGTTTGGCTCAAGGGTTTTTTTTAAAGGTCTGTTGCATTTTTTTTTTTGTCAATTTAAAATCAGAACAGGCCTCCATGAGATGTTGTGTGTTCTTGTGAATATTTTGAATAAATGTATCTTCTTTTTCTCCATAGACTGGCATATTAATGGCAACAGGCACAGTGCTGTTCAGCGGCTGCATGTATTACCGCGCCTTAACTGGAGAGAAGCGGCTGCAACCATACGCAACCGTTGGAGGATTCTGCCTAATGGCCGCGTGGCTGTCCCTGGTCTTTTAAGGAGGAAAGCAGGCCGACTTATTTATATCTTAAATATAGCACATACCGAACAGCTATGTCGTCGGGGGGCAACTAAAGCTAAGCCAAGTTAAACATATATATATCAGCTATAAATGATAAATACATTCTGCGTTAGTCTGCGTTACTCTTAGTGCGCTGGCAGTAATAATATTAATAGTATGATACATTTAATATTGTTCTAGTTTTAAAAGAGAACTCTAGGAGGGCTTTGCAGCTAATGGAAGATACTTTTTGAGTTAAATGCGTAAAATTTCTTAGAGTATATAACAGTTTGCGCTAAATGTGAAATATGAAATAAAAATGTTAATGGATTAACAAAAGAGCCAACCGAGCTGTTACATTTATTGTATACCTGTACATTAATAAATTACTATAAAAAACACACACATATATGTTAATACTAGGTGTAACATTTCTTAGAATTCTTCATCCTTTTTTTTGTGATTTTGTTTTGTTTTTTGTTTCTTTTTAGGGATTGTTATTGTCGTTTTACTGGAACACATAATACAAATGCAATGCGACCTTTTGAAGGCCACTGCAAAAAGTTCAGCTAAAATTAATTATTGCACAATTTTCATTACATTTCTTTCTATTCTTTTAAGGTATAAAAACATTGGTGACGTTCACCAGCACAATCTATTATTATTTTACAGAATCGAATCAGGAGGGGGAATATCTTATTGTCTTTACCATTTCCGGTACCATTATTTTTTTTTCAAAATGTTTTCAAAGCAAAGCCTAAGGATAACTTATTAAACTGTGCTGGTGGACGTTGCCATATACTTCTCCTACTTCAGCTTATTGTCTTGCTGTTTGATTTCCCATCTTTTGTTTCTTAGTTTTATACACCTGGTAACTAACAGTTAATTTGTTTTGTACATTTAAATTGTAAAAAAATTCCTTGGCGGCTGCTCAGTGCGGATGTCTGCTGCTGCTGCCGCCGCTGCTACTGTGCTATCCTAATAACTTCTGCTTTGAGGCCTCCGCAAAGAGGAAGGTCTTCTGGATGCCCGCATTGGCCGCTGGATGATTCGTAATTGGTTCCAGTATCTTAAGTATGTAATCTTTGAAGGCCTTCGGAACGGCGAAATGTCAAGAGTCCTTTTTCAGCCGCAAGTTCTCCTCATGGGCCTGGAAATCGAAAAGTGAGACACATACTCTACGATATTTTCAGAGTTTACTCACCTTTTGTGCGACCTTGAGCAAGGCATCGAATGTCGAGTCACCCGTCTGCTTCACCATGCTGTGGAACACCTTCTGCTCGCTGGTTGTGAGCAGTTCAAAAGGTGAGCCAAACTCCACTGCCCTGCCGGCATCCATGACCAAGACTTTGTCGGAATCCATTACCGTGTGCAGACGATGGGCTATGGTGAGCACTGTGCAGTCCTTGAACTTGTTCCTAATCGTCGTCTGGATGAGAGCATCCGTCTGTGGGTCCACGTTCGCCGTGGCCTCGTCCATCACCAGGATTCGATTTTCGCGGAGGATGGCCCTAGCCAAACATACCAGCTGGCGCTGGCCAACGCTGAAGTTGGTTCCACCCTCGGAGATTTTGCTTTGCAAGCCACTGGGCAGATCGGCCACCACATCCTTAAGCTTGACCTCCTCCAGGGATTCCCACAGCTTGGCGTCGCTGTACTCGTCAAAGGGATCCAGGTTATAGCGCATTGTGCCCGAGAAGAGTACCGGTTCCTGGGGAATAATGGAGATCTTGCTGCGCAAATCGTGAAGTCCCAGATCGTTAGTGTCGCGCCTGTCGATCAAGATGGCTCCCTCATTGTAGGACAGCCGGAATAGAGCATTGATCAATGAGGACTTTCCGGCACCAGTGCGTCCCACGATGCCCACCTTCTCGCAGCCTTCGATAGCAATGTTCAGGGATCGGAGTACATAATCAGCCGCCTTGTCGGGGAAGTATTTTAGTGACAGGTTGTCAAACACGATCTTTCCATCCTCTGGCCAGTCCTTTGGCGGCTTCTTCTTCGGCTGCGACTCAAAGTCACCCTCCGGCTCCAGATCCTCGTATTCCACAACTCGTTCCACTGCCGTCATGGTGTTTTCCAGCTCTGCCGACTGTCGCATGCCCCACTGCACCATACCGGTCATGCCCATTGCCTGGGTGATGGCTAAGCCCACATCTCCGCCATTTTCCGGGGAGAACAGGAAGAAGCTCAGCGTGATAACGGCGATGTAGACGACGCACACACAGTCTAGCCAGTAGCCGAAGGCTCGGCTCGTGGCCAGGAACATGTAATAGCCAGAGCTGTGCATATCCTGGTAATTGTCAAACTCCGCTATCAGTTCTTTCTGCGCTCCAAAAGCTCGGATGGTGGCCAGGCCATTAAGGGAGGCACTCAAGTGAGAGTAAATGGGTGATCGGGCTTTGGATGAAGAAGATATTATAAGGTATAAATAAATAATCAAATACATTTCAAAATATAATTAAAGTTTCTCCACTTACTGACAGCTTCGAGGCGCTTAACATCTCGGGACGTGTTTAGATAAAAGACTCGCAGTATGTAGAAAATTATGACCAGGAAGACAGTAGCGAGGATATACCAGACGTTAATGATGCACAGGACAACCACGATACCCACAATGGCGAGGAAAATCTGCATCACGTCCATCATCACGGACGGAAGAATCTCGTCCACTTGTCCCAAGTCTTTTGAGAAGCGGTTTAGGATACGGCCGGAGGGGTTCGTGTTAAAGAAGTGCATTGCCGCCCGCGTCACGCCCTGGAACATCGTGTTATGCAGGGTCGTGGAGCTACGCATGGCCAGGTAGAAGAAGAGCATGCTTCGAACCAGGGAAAAGACGATGACGGAAACATTGATGCCGGTAAAATAGTAAATGTCTATGGGGTCCGTGTCTGCATTGATGCGGGTTTCAGGGAATGCGCGCCGCAGACGGGCCATAAATGTATCGCGCTCGGCCTCGCCGTTTTTGTTTACCCTTAAATTCATTCATTAAATCGTTAATATTTACTTAATATATAAAAATGTATATGTAAACTCACCAGTAAGACAGGAATATATCACCACCAGAGGCCAGTATCTGGGCACCAATACAGAAGAATGCAAACACAATAAACAGTCCATAGCCATTGGCCCCAAAGTACTTCTTGTAGAGTTTCATTCCGATGCGTCCCTCCACTCGAGTTTCCTGCGTCTGCATAGGCGACTCCGCTGCCAAGGATTCGGCGGTAGACTCCATGGACGAGATGCTGCCGTGTCGGTCCCGCAGCTTGCTATTCTGACGGGAAAGGCTCTTCTTATCCGCTGCATCGCCTGCACCTTCGTCTTTCTTGCTGGGATCCGTCAGCATCTGGGCAAAGTCTAGACCACTCTTGCACATAGACTCATAGGTGCCCATGGCGCTGATCTTGCCCTTGTCCATGATTACTATGACGTCGGCCTGCTCCAGGAACTGCAGTTGGTGGGTCACCAACAGTACGATTTCCTCTCGCAGGAATCCCCGCATGCACTGGTCGAACAAGTGACGACCAACATGCGTGTCCACGGCACTGAGGGGATCGTCCAACAGGTAGATATCCGCCTTCCGGTACACAGCTCGAGCCAAGCTGATGCGCGCCTTTTGACCGCCTGAGAGCGAGGCTCCACGTTCTCCCACAATGGTCTTGTCTGCATACGGCAGCAGCTCGAAGTCCCTCTCCAATGCGCACTTCTTCACCACGGTGCGATAGCGGTGCTTGTCCATGGGCAGACCGAAGAGAATGTTTTGTCGCACAGTGCCGGTAAAGAGCCAGGGTTCTTGGGAGGCGTAGGACAGGGTGCCGTTAACCTTAACTGATCCCGAGTCCTGGTTCAGCTCACCCAACACGGCCTGAATCAAACTTGATTTGCCGGAGCCCACTGGACCAATGACTGCCACCAATTGACGGGGCTTGAACTTCAGGGAGATGTTGTCCAAGGTGTAATCGGTGCTCTTTGGATCCCACTTGGCCTTCAGTTTGCTGATGTTGATACTAGGCTCCGCTGCACTGCTGCGCCGGCTATCGGGCTTCAAGACTCCAGTGGCCTGGGCCAGAGCGGGATCGGTGATAAGACCCGTTTTGCCCAGCTTCTGCTCGTCCAGATCCTCAGACTTGTCTCGCACCTTGGTCTCCTCATGCAGCATGAAGGTCTGAATACGTTTGATCGAGACCAAGAGCTCTGCGAACTGCGAGATGCCCATGGGGAAGTAGACGGTCATGGTGTTGCGCAGGATATTATAGTAGGCGGTGATCACGAAAGCCTTCTCAGCGGTCAGCAGCTTTCCCAGCAGCACAAAGCCCACCAAGCTCACAAACACCGAAATCCTCGTCACAAACATAATGAAACTCTGCAGCGTGCCACGAATATAGTTCACATTTCGGATGGCATTCATCTCCTTGGTGCGTACATAGTTGATCATTTTGCTGAATGGAATCTCCCAGGCGTACATCTTGATCACCTGAATGCCCGAGATGATCTCGTTCATCATGCGCACTCGTTCATCCGTTCTCAGGGCGGTTTTTAATCGAAGCACAGAGGTCTTCTTGCCCAAATAAGCCTGCAGTGGGATAAAAAGCAACATCACAGCCACGCCGAAGAAGGCGGAGATCCCAATCTGTAAGGCAAGAAGTTTTTTTTAGTAATCTATACTTAATGGACTCGAAGGAAAATCAATAGTCTATATATAGATTTAAGCTATCATTAAATTACAATGTTTTCTTTTTAAACAAGCAACTTGACTCGAGTTCAGGAAGCTTTGTTCTTCTCTTAAGTGGCAAACAACGTAGATAGATAACCTACCTCCCTGTACATGAGATATGTGATAATGCCAATCTCCACGGGGCCCAGCCATAAATAATTCATGTGGATGACGGAGACGTCCAGCCTGCCCACATCGTTCGAGATGAGATTGACCACCTGACCGATGGTGGTGTCGCCCAGTGCCGTTCGGCTCAAGCGCAGCGCCTTCCGATATATCATGCCTGCAGGGGGATCATTATTCATGTGTCACAATAAAGAACCATTCGCTGCTCCAACTCCAACTCCAACTTACTTGTCATGGCAATTCTGGCCTTCATACCAACATGGAACATGCCCAGCATGTACGGATGCATTAAGAGCACGTTGAAGGCGCTGGTCAAGATCACGCCCAGGGCGTAGAGATAGGCCTTTGTCTGGTTATCGCCCTCTTGGTTGGCCGTGTCCGCATAGTAGGCCACCAGGCGTCCCAGGAACAGCGGCTGGGTAACTCTAAAGGAACAGGGATAATAAATAAATAAATCATTCAAAAATCTGCCAGTGGGCGGGGCCAGCCAGCTTACCGGAAACCGATCTCCAAGATAAAGAGCACCAGACCTAGAAGTGCCAGGCGCCAGCCGAACACGTTCATCGAGGCCTTCAGCAGGCTGGGGGTCTTCTTCTTCTTTCGCTTTTTCTCCACCTCCTTCTCCCACGCCGCGCTCAGCTTGCTGCCCAGGTGATCTGAAAATCATGGAGATTGAGATATCAACAAAATGCACCCAGCCCCAGTGAAGGTAATAAATTATTTCTGACGACGGGAAAATATGGTCTGGTTAGCGATGGCCAGATTATATGCGTTTGAAGATGCTTCCAAAACAAACAGCCAAGAATAGAGTTCCGAGACTTGTTCTTTTGCGTTGAATTATAATGCATGTGTACTAGAACAATTAATATTAATCATAATCTATTACATCAGATTTGGTAAGTGCAGATGCTCTGGACCAAAAATATGTTTAGATATTTATACAAGCAAAGATACTGTGCCTCGTGTGCTGTGTGTTCTATTTTAGATCTTTTCAATTGACTGTGAAATACCCCTTATCATTTTATGATACCCATTAAAAGGTAGTATAAAGATTTGTACGAAGGTTCTGCATTTAAGCTATATAATTAGTGTTATCTGTTTGATTATAGACATCGTTTCGTCATCAGTTCGGACAGAATACTTTAAACTTTTTTTGATAACTGGAGATCTATGAAGACTATTCTGATTTAGGAATTTCAAGAGCATTCTTAATTTTAACTTATGATTGCGCTGTTGTTGGGGGTTTTCTTTATATTTTCCACTTTGAAGTACATTTTAATATACTTTAATTAAAGCATCCTCTGATCCCGCAAACTATATTAGTAGAATTCATGCTGTCACATTCAGTCATGTTCACAAATAAACAAGTTTATAAGGTTGCGCTACTGTAAATGATGGCTAAAATCAATTGCTTTATCATTGCAGGCATAACCATGGGCCATAAATCCAGGGAATTGTCAATGGAAGTGCTTTGGCTCGACCGTGAATTATGGCTGGTAACAAACGCAAATCCCGGTCAGCTGCCAGCTGCATTTACTCCAATCGATCTTATCGGCCGGTATCCCCTTACCTCAATTGATTCCGGCACTTCCGCACTAAAGCCTTGAGGGCTTAGATAGCACACCGATTAGAAGGAATTGGAAACAAAAGCTTAAGCTCCTCAGTTGCAAATATACAAATGTATATAAATATTTGCCCAGATATGATGGCTATGCTATTATTGTTTGCATTGCATAAGTCCCACTCAATACAGTATCTCTAGGTGCCCATATATTATAAGTAAATAAGCCGGAGATAGCTAATTGTGTATATATCGGGGGTGTTGAATAAGTGTTATCAATTATATTCGGCAGTAAATTCAATTAATTGCGCCAAGCGGACGCTGTCAAAGATATCGGAGTTGTCAAAGTTTTGAATGTCGAAATCAAAGGTCTAAATGTGACAGAGATTGGATATCATCATCGCCATCGCACTTTCGGTGGATCATATAATTCAATGAATGATGGTGCAGAATGTTCGTATCCAAGGGCTATCTTATCACCGGGATTATAGTTCCGCTTAAAAATCTCAATGAAAGAGTAATGTCATATTGCAATAAGCCAGACGTGAGTGATATGCAGGGGAATCTAATCGCAACTTCCCCATTTGAAGAAGCGGAGAGCCATACAATGCTCGCCTGATCCTTCGAGGTTCGGACAAGCGGAATAACCGAAAGCCGTTTCGGTCAGCAAATGTGGACGCATGCTAAGCCGTATCTAATCGCAATGGTCGGGTGCCTTGAAGTGTCTCCCGGGCACTTCATTTGGGGAGTGTCTGAATGCTATAGATAGTGTGGTAAATATGCCGCTTTGCTGATTATATAAATTACAGCCCACAGCCCGGGGCAAGACAACGACCGGCTCGGGTACCAGGGATTTCGTGCGACTAATGTCCATCTTCAGAAAACACTTTACCGTTGGACAAAGGGCACTGAAATCGAAACTCGATCATTGCACCCGAGGACGTGGTGAATGGAGTGCCAGACCCACTTATTAGTCACCTCCACCTAAGCCCACCCACGTTCCATCTCATTAAATCTATGGCCATATGACGTCACGTATGGCTTAATCTCAGTTACGTGCTGATAAGAGTAAGCTCCTTGAAACTAAAAGAAACTTATCAGAGAAACTGCCTTAGCGATTTCCATTTAATAATTCAATTAATTTGATTATCGAATGGCCAGAAAGTATAGCCATAAATTATCTTGGTCCCGAAATCCCAATCCCTTACTTATTATGCAAGGCACGCCGGCCGAAAGGTATGCTCTTTTGAGTACTTTAGCACTAAAGTGCAATTACTCACGGAGTTTTTGGTTTTTTGAAGGAACAATGGAGGAGGAGTTCAATACAATCCAGTCCTAAACTCACCTGATCTATGCTCTTGAAGGGCCCTATATAAATCGCTCTCGTCCAGGGTCTTCTTCCGTCCTTTGAAGAATGTGGGCATGGCGAAGCTAAAAGAATTAAGAATTTACGAATTAAAAAGTTTATTTAAAAGTTGATATATGGAAACTCACCAGAACATCAGGGATGAGAAGATGTTCGACGTCTCGCGCGGATTCTCCGGCAGTTCATCGGCTTTCATTGACTGCATTTTGGTCGTTTGTGTGTATTAACTCTATCGATTTCCTAGGACATTGGTCGGGTCTGTGTCCGGGGTGCCGGTTACTCTAAAAAAGGATAAATCAAACAGAATAGATTAGTAAAGAGTTCGTTTTGTTAGAATCCCAAATGTTGGACATCGATTCTTAAGATTGTGGACGCACGATGACTTGTGCTTTTGTTGTTTTATTATTTTAGCTATTATTAGTGGTTTGTTTTCGTTTGAGGCAATAAAAGCTACGTGGTAAACATGGCCCATATATTTTTTTTTTTAATAAAATTGATGCACACGAATTTCCATGGGATTCCCGATCGTAATTGAATCGCTTTGAACAAGTCTTTTAAAAAAACTAGGTTTATAATCGACTTAGCAGCCAAAAATCAGTTGGAAAATTCTTTTTCAAGAACTTTAAACTATTTAAAGTCAAAGTTAAACGGTTAAAAATTTAATTAAAATTGTTTTGACCACAAAGACTTTGATTGTTTTGTATGAAATGATGTCACTTTTGTTTTGTAGACTTTATATATTGGTAGAATCCTTGCAACTTTTAGTTTTGCAACCGACAAGTAATAAAATTCACTTTTCCACTCGAGGCAGCGCACTGTTAGTAATGGGAAAATCCTCCAAGTCGACAACTCACGGTAGCTTTCCCACCTTGCGCGGATAAGTCGGCAGCTTCTCGCGTCAAACGAATGGGCGATCGCCAGGTGAGCTTGGCCCTTATATAGGAGCCGGGGCAGCACCTTACTCTCTTGTGCTCTCTCTTATCAAGAGATCACCTGAGAGGGAGCGAGAGCAGACCCACAGATAAACGATGCGAGCAGGAGCACCGACACCCACACCAGTGTACGACAGTTCTTTGAGAGCGGGAGAGCAGCTGTTCCTCCTCTCTTGAGGCTACTGGTGCTCCGCTCTGTTATCACTGGGAAAGCTCTTCTCCGCTGCTGCGTTTGTTTATTGTTTATATTAGCCCGGGGCTCACTACACATTGTTAATACCTCCAGGTTACGGACACAGCAGGCGGTGGATGCGACGGATGCGGAAATCAAAGTGCGAAGGAAAAACTAAGAACTCCAAAAGTGACGGCAAATCAATAAGACAACAAATGGGACTTCCTATTGCGATGCTTTTTGTTCTTGTGCTGGGCGTCTCTCTGCCTCCCTCTGCCTGGCTACCACGGGACTCGGCGAACGGATATAAAATAAAAACGCGTTTTCCTATTTGATTTGTGCTGAATTTAAAAAATTTGTGCAGAGAAAAACATAAAAACGTTAAACAAGTTCCTGTGCGTGCGCGTCAAATCTGCGCAGAGATGCAAGCGGGCTGTCAGAACGCAAATTTGGCAGATACACAGTCACACTAGAAAGTATTCGTGCACGAACGTGTTGTTGCGTGATTAGGGAATACAAAATGGTAAAACAAAAAGAAATCAAAAATATTAATTTGTAAAAATTACGCCTTTAAAATTAATTCGTTTTAAAGAACTATTTATTTGTAAAAATTAGAGTTTTAAATTATAAAATTACTCAGTTGAAACTCGTAAATATTCCAATAAAAATGAGCTAATTATAAAGTTAAAGCTCATTTAGCATCATCTGTGTGCTTATTGTAAATTGACCATTTCTAAAGGTTTAAGATGGATTCGGTTTTACAAACAAAAAACATCACTGCTTTTCAGTTATTTATAGAATTCAATGATTTAAATACTCTAGATATACAAAATTGTAGCTTTATAAAATATAGTGACTTGTATTATTACCTTTATACCAGCATACAAAAATGCAAGCTTTGCCATCATCAAGATTTGTTTGAATTCAAAATCTATTCGTTTCCGGTGATTATGTAATAAGCGTACTCCCCCGGATCGTCCTCTGTGGGTAGGTATAAAAGCTCTTCAGAAATCTTTTCCTCCACTGGCTCATACTCGATGATTTCGACCGTATTTGTTTGGACAATAGGGTCTGCATCTTCCAGTTCCTGCAACTTGGCCAGATGCTTTCTAGACTGCACGTGGCGGACGAAGCAGAACTTCCTGGCCGTCTTGTATTCACAAGCTGTGCACTCAAACGTCCCTCCATCAACAGCAATATAGTTGTCGAGCTCCCTATCGATCTCCAGAGAGATGGGCGAATTTTCCTCGTGTGCCGCTCGGTTAACTTCCTCCACTCCTTCATCCTCTTCTAGAGGGGCAAACTCAATGAACTCGCTTTCATCCGCTATGTTCTGCATGTTCTGTATGTGCTGAGGAGTCTTATTGTGTCGCGCCAGGTGTAATTTTTGGGTGGTACTGTAATCACAGAGCACGCAAGTCAATACCATGTTGTCTCTCTCTTTTACAGTATAAAGCGCTGGTTCTATAAGCTCTAGGCTTTCCATCTGCGAAGTTCCTGCCTTCTTCTGCGCCAGCTTCTCCTCCTCTTCTGCCGCTTGCTCCCTTCGTATGTGGCGCACCGATCGCACGTGCCGAACGAAGCAGAACTTCTTGGCTGTAGTGTATTTGCACAGTTTACAAAAAAACGGCGGTCGATCAATGTCAGAATCAGAGTCATCCGAACAGTAATCGTAGTCCAAGTGTTTCATAGAACGTTTATGGCGGCGCATATCTCTTCTTCTGTCCGTCTGGTATGTGCAGCCGTCGATATTGCACATTAGTCGTTTGATCTTCCATGGCGGCTCCTCTTCCTCATCTACGAGCGGTTCGATCTCAATAACTAAAAGAAACAATGCAGTCAATCTTCACATAGCTCTCTGCCGCTTCAGTTACTCACTTTCCGTTTCGTTATTGTAATTAAAATCAAGGGAATCAACCTGCGACATTTTGATAAATAATAAATGAAACCAAAACAATCCAATTGTGCAGCAGTATGCCCGAAGATGACAAAATACCTTGCAGCAGAGTTTTAGTATTTTAAAAAAAAGTATTTTCTTTCCTGTGCTGTAATCTGGAAAAAAATATAAAATAGAATATATATTATTTAAAATATATAAAATATAAATATAAATATAAATAAATAAATAAATAAATATAAATATATTTTTTTAAGAACGGTAAATTTAGAAATTCACGAATGCCCTACAACAATTTGTAAATACCACTTGTTACACAGCCGGTGCCCAACTCTGGCCACATTATACATTTTTAATATTCTTTTAATTTGCGAACTATTTTTTACTCTCGATTTTAACCCGTTTTTATGCAATATATCTTAACAATTTAAGCATTATCCAACACATATCTACCATGCAGTCCGTGCTCACCCGCTCGCTGAATATTGGTAAGACATGGCCACCAGTGGACTTTGATCTCCGCAGCCACCAAGCAATATTTGTATATGCAAGATCCTTGTGCTGATATTGGAGATCTTTTCAGCCCGAAGATCGTTAAATGTCCGTCAGATTGCCTCCCTTTCGGCACTGCCAGACACTCATCAGATGCTCCAGAAGACCTGTCGGGACTTTGCCAACTGTGAGCTGAGTGGAAATGCTGCAAAATTCGATCGGGAACACCTGTATCCGGAGAAGCAAATACGCCAGATGGGCGAGCTGGGCGTAATGTCAGTGGCAATACCCGAAGAGTTGGGTAATGATAGTTAAGCCCCCTAATACAGTCCATTTATAATCATATTTCCATCAACAGGTGGCACCGGTCTGGATTATGTGGCCTATGCTATTGCCATGGAGGAGATCTCACGCGGTTGTGCCTCCGCTGGTGTTATCATGTCGGTAAATAACTCCCTGTACCTGGGACCCTTGCTATCTTTTGGAAACGACGCACAGAAGAAAGCCTACATTACACCCTTCACAACCGGCGAACGTGTCGGTTGCTTTGCTCTGTCGGAGCCTGGAAACGGATCAGATGCTGGAGCTGCCTCCACTATTGCCACTGACAAGGGTGACCACTTTCTACTGAATGGAACCAAAGCGTGGATTACCAACGCCTTCGAGGCTGAGGCAGCCATTGTGTTCGCCACCACCAACAAGCAGCTGAAGCACAAAGGCATCTCCGCGTTCATAGTTCCCAAGGGTACTAAAGGCTTCTCGCTGGGCAAGAAAGAGGATAAGCTAGGCATCCGTGGATCTTCTACCTGTCAGCTTATATTCGAAGACTGCGCGGTACCCAAGGAGAACATGCTGGGCGAGCCTGGATTCGGATTCAAGATTGCCATGCAGACTCTAGATGCCGGACGCATAGGAATCGCTGGACAAGCTCTTGGCATAGGTCAGGCGGCCCTGGAACTTGCCGTGGACTACGCCCAGAAGCGACAGGCCTTTGGAAAGCCCATCTCCAAGCTGCAATCAATTCAGCAGAAGATTGCAGACATGTCGTTGGCCATGGAGTCTGCCCGCCTGCTTACGTGGCGCGCTGCCTGGCTAAAGGATAACAAGCAACCATATACCAAGGAGGCCGCAATGGCTAAACTGGCTGCCTCCGAGGCTGCCACCATGTGCTCCCACCAATGCATCCAAATTCTGGGCGGAATGGGATACGTGACGGATATGGCCGCCGAAAGGCATTACCGAGATGCTCGCATCACAGAGATCTACGAGGGTACCTCCGAGATCCAGAGGTTGGTCATCGCTGGTTCCATTCTCAAGGAGTATGCTAATTAAGAAGAGTTTTTACGTAGAATTAAGCCGAAAGTTGATTGATAAATGTAAATCTTTTTAAACAAAAATATTTTTTGATTGTAACTATTGTCCTGCTGTAAAATGTGAATGGGTAAATAGGAATCTTGTGTCGTATTTTTGGTGTCAATTAAAAGATTTAAAATAAATTGATTTAAAATATATAGATTTACTATAATTATTGCTGTTCCAAATATTTCGAAATTTATCATTTTTAACGGTTCTTATAAGAATTTATATATTTTCCTATTCCGTCTGATTAAATTGCAGTATGTGGTTTGTTTTAGTATATTCTTTCGCAGTTGGTGGTATATTTTAAGGCAAGCTGAAGCCTGGTCACACTGTGCGCCTTCCAGCGCATTTTCTAGATTTCCTTATTTATTGATATAATTTTCCGTTCCGCGGCAATTATCGCGATGCAACTGCAGCAAGTATGTGGTAATGAGACTGTTTACCACTAAGGTACGCGCGTTCGCCGAAAAGAAAGTGCGCTAATTGTCCGAAATCCGTCCAAAAACAGTGTGAAGTGAGCAGAGTGCCAGGAATAGCTGCGGGCAGATCGAATCGAATTGGATCCGAATAGCGATGGATGTGGTGTGTGTAATCGATACCGCCGTGGGCGATCATCTGGAGGACCGCATCTGTGCGCTGGAGGAGATCAAGCAGGCGGTTCAGGCAGCGGGAGCCAATTTTCAGCGGGTCCAGGTGCGAGGGTGGTTATACAATTTTGGCATTCCATATATCGGTGTGCGGGGGCAGTAGCCTGCGATCTGAATTCGAACCACTCTCCCGTTGCAGTTCGAGCGCCTCGACTTTGGGGAGACGAATGTGCTGGAGACGTTTTACAACGCCGATGTGGCCGTCATCGATCTGAGCATCCTTACGCAGCAGCGACCGCTGTCCTATCACTATGGTGTGCGGGAGAGCTTCGGGATGAAGGAGAACATCTTAATCTACAACGACGTGGAGTCCAAGCAGACACTCAGTCTCAAGGTGCGTATTATTTACCTGTCCCAGTCCGTCTGGGAGATCCGCAAACATCTTAAGGCGTGATCGGTTCGGTTTCCGATAAGATAAATGCCCAGCTAGGTGTGTGTTTGCGCTTACCTTTAAAACGGCAGCCAAGTCGTGACTCCCTGCTGTTGTTGCTGCCGCTGCTGCTGATCTTTCTATTTCCGCCGAACTGTTTTCGTTATTTTTGTTTTGGCCGCGGCAATAAAACAACAAAAGCGAAGGCTCCAACAATAACAATAACAAATGCGAGCGCGCCCACGCAAACACTCAAAGAGGCACGCACACACATTCACACAGACGCCGACACACGCCAACGCAGTGTGGGCCTGCATTCACAGTGGTGGCAATAAAATTGACCACACATCACATATAAGCTGTTCCCCTCCACTCCATTGCAGCTCTCCTGTGCCAACTACTTTTTTCTCAGCTACAAATTGAATGCGGAGAGCAATTCCTGCCATCTGACCAACCTTTTCAACAACAACAACAAGGAGCCCTCGGCCGAGGGTCGAGTGCCCACATTGCAGTGGCGTCTCAAGCGAAAACTGCAAGATGTGGAGATTCAATCGAAGTAAGTGTATTTCCCATATCCCAGCCATCAACTAGGTCATCCAATGTCAGTGAAAGTAATATATCTTCCGGAAAACCTTGCAAAATTCCCCTATAATATATATTTTTCGATTTTCCACAGAGCACACATGCGTGAGAAATTTCTCAGCGACATGCGAACGGCGAGGGATACGTATGCCACCAACGGCGCCAAGCTGCAGAGCATCCTCCACGAAATGCGAAAGCGATTGGATGATCCGCATGTCCTTTCCGGTGAGGTGGTGCATAGCTTTATGTGCTCGCTGAGGGATGTCCAAGACTACGACGCTATGGTGCGACTGGTCAACGACCTGAAGAATATCCCAAACACCCGCAAATATGTGGAGACAGGCAACATGAGTTTCTTGTACGCCTTTGCCCTGAACCGGAGAAATCGGAAGGGTGACAGGGAAAAGGCCCTTGAATCCTCGCTTAAGGCTCTGGAGAAGAAAGAGAACCATTTTCCGGATATGCTCTGCCTTTGTGGGCGCATCTACAAGGACATCTTCGTCGAGTCCGACTACACAGATGCCACTAGTCTGGCCCAGGCCATCAAGTGGTACCGCCAAAGCTTCGAGGTGCAACCGAATGAGTATGCGGGCATTAATCTGGCCACGCTGCTGGTGATCGAGGGCAAGGAGTTCAGTGACACGGAGGAGCTGCAGCACATTGGCATGACCCTGAACAATCTGATCGGCAAGAAGGGGAGCTTATCCTCGCTGAGCGAGTATTGGGACGTGGCCACCTTCTTTGAGATCTCTGTCTTGGCTAAGGATTATGCCAAGGCGATTCAGGCGGCCGAGTGCATGTTCAAGTTGAAGCCGCCCAACTGGTACCTGAAGTCCACCATTGGAAACATATCACTCATTCACCGGTTCCGCAAGCAGCCCGAGGAACGTCTGCCCGCCATTGAGGAGCAGGTCTTTCAGTTCTGGATGGACTTCTTCCTAGAGGCTACGAACACGGAAGAAGTGAAAAACAGTATTCGGTTCCCCATACTAGTAATAATCTATCTGTTATCTTCTATTGATCGTTTTATTAACGAATATATTCTTTATTCGACAGATTCTTGAGCCACAGAAGATCTACATGCCCAGTTACGTAACGATAAACATGGATGCGGATGAGAAATCCATACAGATCGTAAACATCTGCTTGGCCCACACAAAGAACGCATGTAAGAGGCTGCATGACTTCCTGTTCGTGGCCTCCAAGATCAAATCCGTGAGTCTGTACAAACGGGACGATCGCTGCGCCTATCTGTATGTGCATCACAACTCGGACGACTTTCAAATATACTTTCCCTCCACCGAGTGTCGGCAAAAGTTCTACGACCTGATACTGGAGATGACCGCCGATCAGGTGGTATTTGTCAATCTCAGCAACGATGAGGCGCAAATCGAGGTGGGTAATCTTTTTTAATTATTATTTAAAAGGAGTTTAACCCAAAATCTTCAATTGCAGTACGAGTACGACTATGACGATCAGAACCGAAAGATGGTGCTGGGTAAGGGAACGTATGGAACCGTGTATGCTGCCCGCGACAGGCAGACGCAGGTGCGAATTGCCATAAAGGAAGTCCCGGAGAAGAACTCCCAAGACGTACAGCCCCTGCACGAAGAGATCAAGCTGCACTCGCAGTTGCGGCACCGAAACATCGTTCGGTACTTGGGCTCGCGATCAGAGGACGGCTTCTTCAAGATCTTCATGGAGCAGGTGCCGGGAGGCTCGCTGTCCGACCTGCTGGAGACCAAGTGGGGTCCGCTCAAGGACAACGAGTCCACCATGGCCTTCTACTCCAAGCAGATCCTCGAGGGCCTGAAGTATCTGCACGAGCAGGACATCGTACATCGCGACATCAAGGGCGATAACGTGCTGGTTAATACATACAGCGGCGTGGTCAAGATCTCCGACTTTGGCACCTCCAAGCGGCTGGCCCGCATTAATCCCATGACAGAAACGTTCACAGGTACTTTGCAATACATGGCACCGGAGGTAATCGATCAGGGTGTGCGTGGGTATGGTCCTGCGGCCGATATTTGGTCTTTTGGTTGCACCAATGTGGAGATGGCCACCGGAAAGCCGCCGTTCATTGAGTTGGGCTGTGCCCAGGCGGCCATGTTCAAGGTGGGCTACTACAAGAAGCACCCCAACATACCCGAGGAGCTGTCACCCAACGCCAAGAACTTTATCCTTCGCTGTTTCGCCATCAGTGTGCTAGACCGTCCCTCCGCCTCGCAGTTACTGGACGATCCCTTTCTTGCCGAGTAAGTGCCTGACAGCGTGTTCCTTACTGGCATTTCTTTATATATATTCTGGTGTATTCAGTAAACAACGCAAGTTGCGCCCGGTTCTTCCTATCAACACGGAGTTTGGACGCAGCATTTCTGTGCCCGCCGATCGTTTAGTCCACAAAACAACACCGCCGCTGAGTTACAACACCACGTGCAACACGCCAACTACGCCGGAACTGGAGTAAGTTTTTACTCAATATATTTATATTTAACTGCGCTTTTAGTTATATCGTCTTCTATTCTAATCGCGTTTAATTTCTAGTAGTATATATATATGGGTTGTTGTTATCACTCAACAGCCTTATTAGTGATAAGCCAAGGGCGCATTTAAGTTTGAAAGTCAGGAGGGCAGCATGCAACCTATTCTCAATGAATATTGATATTAAATTAGAAATTATACCTTTCCAATTCCAGCATTACTCACACTTCTTCAGTGGACATTGACGAACTGCCCAGCAACCAGTTCCTTCTGGAGAGACGCAACTCTTCTGGCTTTCTGCTCTCGCCCGAGATCGAACCAACAACGCCGTCCCTGCGAACGAGCATCAGTGAAACGAGTGAGACTGACGGCTTCTATAGGCTGAAGAAGGATTCACAGCGCAGGACAACTTTGTCCAAGGTGCTGGCTCTCGATGAATCCAAGATCTGCGACATTTGGCTTAAGAAGGTGGAAGCCGATCAGAATGCAATTGCTATTCGGAAAAGTGACCTCGAGGTGCTAATCCGTGGCCTGCGGGACTACATCATGAACGAGAACGAGAAGCACTTGGAGGCAACCATCAACGAACTGAAGCAAAAACTGAATAACGACGCTGTTGCCTTGGACCATCTTCATCTGGCGCTGTACTCCTTTCAGGACGCGGTGGTCTGCGTGCTGCGATTACACTGCATCAAACCTCACTGGATGTTTGCCCTCGATAATCTTGTGAAAAGGGCCGTCCAGGCGGCGGTTACTATTTTCTCTCCTGAATTGGGCGCCAATCTGGCTGATAAGGATCTGTCTGGCAACGATGACGAGAGCGTACACACCAGCTTGATGCAGCAAGGCTCCACAGACAGCCAGGAAAAGCAACATCAGAGCCTGGATAAGGTGCTAGCCACGAGTAGCACAGCCGGAGGCGTCGGATTGATGCCAGCAGAGTCCGGGGGCGACGCCCTAAATACCTCGGTGGAGTGTGTCCGCATTTTAAGGGACATACGGGATCATCAACAAAAATTGCAACGTCAATTGATTGAGCAGCAGCGCCAGAGCATGAGGGCTCTGCACAACATTAGCCAAGAGTTGGCACACATATACATGGGGGGAAGGAAAAGATTAAGGTGAGTAGTGCTAATAATAAATATTAAAGACTTCTAACCACTTTTTCTACTCCCTTTGCCCAGGCGCACAATCAATGGATTTAACAAGAAGTGCCATAGAATGAGTCCCAGTGTGGGCGGAATCTCCGGTGTCCGTCCCTCTTCAGCGGGCAATCCACGGAGGCAGCAGCTAAACAAGCAACACTTTGGTCTCCACGAGGTAGACGAGCAGTTGGAGCAGTGGCTGACCCAGCAGGACATAGATGAGTTTTCAAAGACGCTCATATTAAATGAGGGTTTCACGTTTGAGGATTTCATCTACAATATGGAGAAGCTGGACCTCATGAGGCTGGGACTGCGGTGAGTTTAAAACTTAGAAATGTGGCCAGACAGATATCCATTTTTAATTAAATACTTGCAGCGTTGGCATCGAAGTGCGTTTGTGGAAACTCATCATACAGGAACGAGCCTGCACCTCATCCGATTGCGTGGACAGTCCAGCCAGCACTTACCACAAGCCCATTGGCGGCCATTGTTCCTTGGCACTGATCGACAATAACAATACGTTACCATCACCCACAACGACAACACCTGGAACGCCAGGCATTAAAACGAAAATCAAAAAGAGTGAAAGCGAATACGATTCCTGCAGCGAGTGACCATCTAGATGTCCCGATGGATAGTTGTGCCTTAACAGATACTATTGATGCGGATTAATTGTTGTAATTAATGTTGTCCATATGCTACTAACAGCTGTGAAGCTCAGTGAGATTCCCAGCCACCTTGATGTGGAACTCTTGGGTTAGGCAGACTTACGGCTGATTCAACTCGGAGTTGGGCAAGCCATAGGTCCGCTTGCCGAGCGTTTTGCCATTGCATGTTAATTTATCAAACAAAATGGAATTTAAGTGCCTTTAATTTAAAAAAAGAAACAAAAACTGAAACGGAAAATACATTGTGAAGTGCTTTACAAAAACTAACTAAAAATTGATTATTTGAGTTCTTTATCTTACCAAGAGGTTAATGTTAGAAAATTGGAAACTATGAACTTCCCAATGGCAAGAGAAGAAACACTTCGAGTAACTTTTCTAGTTCGTTTGCATTTATTATTATTTTTTTGTTAAGCTTTTGTTGTCTTTAATTGACATTGCAGAAGATTTAATTATTGAGTTTACATTGATTTTTGTTATGTAAGAAATTTGCATAATTTTTTGTTCATTGTTATTGTTGTTTTTGATGTTATTCGAAAGCGTTTCGTTCTGTTGCTGCAGTTGTTCTTGCCGTTGTTGTTGTTGTTGCTGTTGTTGTTGCTGTTGTAAATAGTTAGATGTTGTTGTTGTTGCTGTTCTGGTTGTTGCGCCAAAGGATTTATGCCTTGGACTCGGCCTCGCTGGCAGTGGCCTGGGACTGGGCATCGCTGGACTTGCCATCGTCGACCTTGCCGAACACGCAGCAAGGGCACTTCTCCTTGAGGGCCAAGCGGTATTTAGGATGGCTGGATGAGAAAGGAATCTGTCATGGACTGGCGAAATATATTGTATAAGGATCCACTCTCACCTGATGCCATATACAATGGGGTTGTAGCAGGCGGCCGACTTGGCGAAGCAAGCTCCCCAGATGGTGTTCAGTGGTGTGAGGCCCTCGAACTTGAACAGGCCCATGCAGTTGATGACCAGGTATGGAGTCCACGCCATGAACCACAGGGTGATGGTGACCAGGGCGACCTTGGCCAGCTTGCCCTCAGCGCTCTTCTCGGCATCCTCAGAGGAGCGGAGGGACTTGACATTCATCTTCTTGGCCTGCTCGCGCATGGCCTTCTCGTGGGCGGATACAGCCTAAGGGGGAGGGAAGTATTGGATAAGTACCCCCTTTTGTGTGGACAACCCATGGACAACTTACAGCAATGATGAACCAGTAGGAATAGCAGATCAGGAACAGCGGAATATAGTAGACGAAGATCGAGTAGAAGATCAGGTATGAGCGTGGATTCCAATCGCGCTCCAAGTAGTCAATACCGCACGATGTCAGGTTACCCTCCGGCACGTACCTGTAAAATTATTAAGGGTATATTTTTAGGAAATAAAATAGGTCTAGTTTATACTTCTCTTCAATTTTGTATCAGAATATAATATAAAACACAACTTTCACTCGAGGACACTCACCTACTCCAGCCGAAGGCGGGCGCCAGGCACCAAATGCTGGACATGAACCAGATGTAGGCTATTTTGCCCAGGGCCAATGGAATGGTCATCGGCCTGCCGGCCATGCCCTTGACAATCACTTGGTAGCGGTCCAGCGAGATCATGCACATGGACCAGATGGAGCTGCAGCCAAAGGCCGAGCCCAGTCCGGCATAGATGTCGCACATCATTGGGCCAAGCACCCAGGTCTCGAAGTACAGATTGATGCCCATCATGGGCGTATTGGTGATCATGATGCCAAAGTCGGAGATGGCCAGATTGATGACCAGCAGGTTAGCGGGCGTGCGCAACGACTTGGTGGTGGCGAATATGTAGATCACCACGCCATTTCCGCACCAGGAAATCATGCCGATCATGATCATGTAGGCTGTGAGGATCTTGGCCCAGATGGGGTCCATGGCGGGGAACTGGTTCCAGTATGGGCTGATGAGGTGGGCCATATCGGGGGTAACCTTGTCCACCACCGATCCATTGGACAGGGGGGCAAAGTGTGGCCCCAGTTGCGCGGCTGCTACTGCAAAGCTGCAACATCGGACCAAATAATTCCAAAATTATAAATGATTTACTCCCAGCGGATCAGGCCGTACCTCTCCATTGTGTTTTAGGTTCCTGGCTGCGTCACTATATCCCGCCTATATCACACTTTCTACATAAAAAGCTGCAAATTCACTAATAATATTTCAAACACTTTTTACATAAAGGATGCCTGAGTTCTGAATATTTCACTGGGGCGGACTATTCGCGGCGATTGGTCGTTGGAAACCTGCAACGCCTGCATTTCGGGCCCTGGCTTTTATAGTTTCTCCCGCCAGCCAAGAGCCCCTGCAGTTCAAATTCAATTAGCCAAAAATATACAAAAGTATATGGAAAGTGTACAAAGGAAAGTGTCGACGGACGGCTTTTGGCTTATAATCATAATAACCATAACAAAGGCGCACAAGAGCAGCTATCGCAATGGGCCAATGTCAATAGTTAAGTTCTTGCCGATGCCACATTTCAAAGGCTTCCGAGAACGGCTCTGGCCGAGCTTTAATTTTTGATGACATTGTGACATAAGGGGGCTGGTGAAGAAAGTAGCATATTTAATATGTCAATGCTCAATATGATTTTAAACGAAATGGTCAAGCAAAGAAAAACTAAGTAGCAGAAAGATTGTCAAGGTGCTGCCACAGTGCGTATGCGCAATTAAGTATACGCAGTGTGTGCGTTGTGATGGAGGAATGTTGCCTGATTACTTGATTTTAAACCCTTGACTGTCTCACAAGCCATTAAATAATCTCTTAAAATGACCAAAAATGCTGAAGCTCTAAGCTGCTTATGGATTTTGCTGAAGCGATCGATCTATTCGCACCTCCATTGTCAAGTCCAAACGAATTTTCCACCCATGTGCTTTGGGGCTTATGTTTGGGAATTAAAAGGGTATATTTGTGATAACTCAGAGAACAGTCAGATTTTTCATTTCTATATGTATTTGATTACTTAAGTTCTTATATTCAGGAACATTTTATTGTAAGAAACTTATGAAACCAAAAATAAAACTAGTTTATTATTTCAATATAATCTAAAGATAATTTTTCTTTTAATATATACTTTTAAAAGAGCAAAATTAAGCTCACAAAAATGTAGTCTAGAGCTTAGTACCAGGTATTCTATGGTCGTGTCACTGGTCTTTAGAGCACTTTTGGCTCTATTTTGTGTGTGTGTGTGGGATGCTTGCATTTATTTTTTGTCAATCCAACTTTGGCATAAAAGCCTTTTGTTCGCTTCGTGCGACCGCTCAACACATTCGGCTGAATTGGGTCAAGTTTTAGGCTAATCCAGCTGGCCGGGATGTCACGCTTAATGCCCAGCCCTAATATGGAACTTAACCGAAATAACTGTCACTCCATGTGACAGCCGACACATGTTAGGCTTGGCAGATCTTTCGGTTTAAATCAATTACATATACACCGCAAAACAATACAAAAAAAAGACTGCTAATAAATGTATAAAGTTAGACGGCAAAATACCTAAAAAAATGCTAAAGCGCAAAACCGGAAGCTGGACTCAGATCATCATCGTCATTATGATCATTACGGTCGCTATCGGCGTCATCGTTAGCCGCACTTGCGGTTCCTATATGTCTGTTGTGTGGGTGTGTGGGCTTTGCGTGTGAAATTGTTTTAAAGAAAAAATAGTATTCAAAACATGAATCGCATTTGAATTTATTCCACATATTCGGGTTTCTGTAGACAAAACGAAAAGTCACCCGCCCACCTGCTAAATAGCATAAACATAGCGAACCTACAAAATGGGTACAGCAACAAATAAAATCGAAGAAAACAGCAAATAAAGCGACGGCTCACTGCAACAAACATTGCGAGGAGGATGAAGGAGAAGCACAAGACAATCATTTAGCATTAGCAAATAAGCAAGATAAACGCTTCGATCCGTGGCTGTTGTTGTTTTCCTGCTCAATGAGGCAGACGAAACTGAAATTGGAGAAGAAATAGTAATTATGGGTGACGCTTTGGATGCCCTACAGGTGCTAAAGAAATTACTTTGTATAGTTTTTAAATTCCTTTTTAATGTATTCTAAAATGATGTTACAAAATGTAAGATAATAAAACTAAGACCAACTTTTTGTTGCATACTTATTATTGCATAGACTTAAAGCGAGTTTCAAACTGTAGCAATTTCTGTAAATATTTAAAAATAAATCTAAAATTTCAAATATTACATAAAACCGTTCTTGTTTTTATACTTAAAAAGGTACCGAATATATTTAAACGCTTTTATTAATATTTATTCAAGAACGAAAGCTAAAATTTTATCTAATGAGTGTTTGTTCCAATAATCTTATATTTAATATAAATAAATTGATATTCTAATATAAATAAATGTTTATAAATAAAGACAAAATGCTAAGGTTTGTTAAACCACCCTCTTAATTTTGTATTTAATGTTTTCAAAACCTTTCTTAGTGATATTCAAATTGTGCTTTCGAATAATATCTAAATAACCCATTCTTTACTTCTTTCCAATTCGCACGCTTTGTCAAAGCTGCCATGTGAACCATGACTCCCAGCCTCCAGGGCACAGTGTATAATTAACAAACACCTATGATTTGATTTTTGTATTTTCTATGTTCGACAATGGATCGGCGCTCGCCAGTGTGTGCGTCTGTCTGTCTGTGTGTGTATGTGAGTGGGTAAACGACGGCAAGTGTTCTGCCGGCGTCGCTGCTTTTGGCGCAGCGCCGTCGTGTGGGGGTAAGTGAGAGAATGTGCAGAGCGGGAGCAGCTGCTCAAAGAACGCCAAAAGTAATGAGCGCATCGCTCTCTCACTCAATCGGATAGTGATGGCACCCCCAGGCATTAGATGACAATATTTAAATATTTCGAAAGTGAAGGTGACTTTACAATTGCAAAATATTGTTTAATTTATTGGACAGATTTTGAAACATAAATTGTTATAAATATCCCTCAGGGGAAATTGTCCTTTGAATTGATTTTTTTGTAAAACTAAAGTTATGCTGTCAGTTCTTACTACTTTCGAACATATCTATTATATCCTTGAACTCCTTAACTTAAAGAAACTAAAGTTAATTCAATTTCCTAATAGTCCCAAAATATTATGACGGCATCACTGATCGCAGGTCGCGAGTGTGTGGGAGCGCTCGTTCTTGGTGGCTGCGAGTGTCATTAGCGTTGTTGCAGCAGCAACAGCTGAGATCACCTAGCAAGCACTCTCACTCACTCATCCGTTCGCTCTATCGTTCGCTCTCAGTACCGTTCGTATTGGATCTCGGAGGCTGATGTTATTTTCAGCGGCTGAAGATTTACAGTAAAAACACGGACCCAAGCAGCAGCGCGTGCACCGCTATACGCTCAGTTATACGAAATCTCCGATTTTTGAGGGCTGCTCCGCTCCGTTCTGATCTGTTGGCTGTTAATTTTAGACTTGCCAAGCGGAAGCTTGCCAGAGTTTTCCAAAATATTCAACGGGACGGCCGCCGCGTGTGTTTTCCTGTTTGGTCATCATCGTCATTGCGAATTTCACCCAAAAAGAAGGAGGCGAAAAGTGTCGTGCCGCGAAAATGCCGATTAACCTCTGCTCGGCACGGGTTGGTTAATTAATTAATGGCGGAATCTCTCGGTGTCTCGGCACGCCGTTGTCGTCAGCACGCGCGCCTCCGGGCCTAAATGCAATTAAAAAATTAATAAAGGCAGACAAATATCAAAACTATACATACATATGTACGTCACACGCACCACCACAGCCTCATGCAAACACACACCCCGCGGCATATGTAAAGTGCACTAGGTGTGTGTGTGTTTGTGTGTGTGCAGCAACTACTTCGAAATTTATTTTCGAATAAATAGTACAAAGTTGAAGAAGCAGCAGCCGCAAACGCAGCTCCCGGTCTCATCCCGTCGGGCATTTCCCAGCATCCACGATCTCGCGATTTTCTTCGTCTCCGTCTCCGTCTCCCATCCCTTACCCATACCATCCCCACGTAAAAACGGCGAAATAGTACAAAACACCGCCCCAACGGCATCGATGCAGCAGCGGTCAAGCTAGTAGCAGCGCCAATTTAATTTGTAGCATCTATCCCATGGATTACTCACCCCAGTATCTTTAGAAAATGATGTTTGTCTAAATGTTTATCGCAGCTATTTATCAAATTAACATCCAATTTGCCTATAAACTTTTTCTCATATGGTTTACTACCTGTATTTACGTTTAATCATGCTAAATTCCTTCCCTAAATTGAATTAAAAAAATTTGTAGAACTTCTATGCATATTAGGAGCTTGCATAAATTTTAAAAACTATTGAATTAGTATCTAGATATGTAATTAATTAGGAAAGTCACGTGGAAAATCTGTGGAAACCATCCCTAGTTCCTTATTCTTTCGACCAACGTTGTCCTATCTTACGCAGGCACAGTGGGCTGCACTTGGATTCAATTACCTCAATTGATTAATGTTTTGTTTGTTTACAAATGCTATCCATATAGAATGCAGAGATGACTCAACGTGACGCGATAATTGGCCATTTTTTTTAGTGCTTAAGGTGTGAGGTCATTAATTAATCCAACGATATGATAATTGTTCTTGACAGCTGTCACTGTGTTTTCAATACAAATTGACCTGCAACCACTGTGTCCGCCGTGTGTACGCGTCTTACGTACGGAGGAGAGTATCTGCTCGATATTCCGCTGATGCGATGCCTGGTCCCGAACCCATATATCCGTGTATACTTTCGTGGGGTGCGTGTGTCGGTGTGTGTGTATGTTTCGGATTCGGCGGCGTCTGAAATAAACGAAATAGGAAATTTTGGTATTTTCTTTTATATAAATAGATTTCGCCATACGCAGTCTCTACGGAGAAAAGTTGAAAACGCTGAAAATGTGAAAAGTGAATGAAACGCATGTGAATCTCGAGCGCAACGCAACAAAGCGAATTAAATACGGAACAAATTAAGAATTTAATAAATTATTGAAATGAAAATGTGAGCAGTGAAAATGTGATTTCCAAAAAACAACTCATATAGAGAGAGAAAGAGACGCGACAACTTAGTAGTAGTGACACACAGAGAGCTTTCGAGATACTACATCAAAATGCAGGCCAATTCGAGCACCACCACAACAACCACGACCACCAAGACCAAGAAGCTGAGCAGCGGATCGGCGGGCAACGTGATCAGTTCCGTGGCGGTGACGAGTGCCATCAAGACGACCACCACCACACGCAAGCCAGCGGGCTCTGGAGCGGGCGCCAGTCCCAAGTCGTCCCCCAAGTCACCTGGCTCCAGTGCGCCCGTCTCCGTCTCCGACATCGATTCTAATGCGGAGATCGCGGAGCTGTCAAAGAAGATCAACGAGCATGCCGACGCCATCTATCACACGTGGAAGAGCCGGGGTATTCCGCCCCCGGAACTGCTGCAACTATACACAAATGCCGGAGGAGCCGGAGACTTGTCCGACGTGGCCTCTCCCACGGCAGATACCGAGGGCCTCAAAAAGATGGTCACCAGCTTCGTGAACAAGGACAAGGAGCAGCGGGGCAAAACCAATAGCCTCAAGAAGTCCGAAATCACAACCAATGGCAAGGTGAAAAAGGCATCTTCTCCTGCAACCTCCAGCTATACATCCGTCCCCGAACCAGCCCTGCAGTCCCCCAAAAAAGTGGCCGCCATTTCCACCAATAAAGCCTTGCCCGATGTCAATCTCAACTACGACATAAACCTGCATCTGGACGTCAACAATCTCTCACAGCAGCAGACGCACAACCTGCTCAAGATCAGCGAGTTGATCCAGCAACAGAAGGATTCACCGGCGACGACGGCCACTGCCAAGAAGCGCCAGAGCAGCAAGGCCGCCGCCACCAACAGCAGTAATTCCCTGGGCAGCAGCAGCAGCAGCAGCGGCAGTAGCCAGAAGCTAGCAGCTACCGAGCAGCCCACCAAGAAGCAGAGCAAGGCCGGCATCAATGGCAGCAGGAGCGCGAGCGGGCCAGTGGCTGTTAGCATAGACGTGGTGGATGCGCCCGCCACGAGAGCGGTGACTGTAGCCAACAGCAGCAACAGCATCGCAGTGAGTGATAAAGGCAACGAGCCAGCGACCACAAGTCGCAAGTCAAGCAAAACCAAAGAAAACAGTGCCGAAGGCAAGCCGGCAACCAAAGAGAAGCCAGCGGCAACGGCAGCAGAAGCAACTGCAGCATCAGCAGCGATTGTAGTCACACGCAAGTCAACAACAAGTCGTAGCGCCACTGATAACGCAGGCCACACGGCTGCAAACGCACCAGCAACATCGACATCAGCAACATCAGCAACATCGATGGATGCAACGCCAGCAACATCGGGCAGCACAACGATGCCAACGTTGAATAAAGTCAAACCGACGAGCGGGGCGCGGGCGGCCCTCGCCAATGGCCAGGACAAGAGTAATATAACCGAATCCCTCTCCATTATAAACGTGTCCACACTCCAGGCGTTCCGTTCCGTCTACTTCCAGTTAACCTCCTCACCCGCGGCTCCGTGGCCGAGCGCGTGCTCATGTTTGAGAAGTGCCCGGATGTGCGGCACTCGTTTCTGAACATCAAGCGCCCGCAGGCGGACACTGCGCCCAAGAGTCTCCTCAAGGTGAGTGTTGTTCAATGGAGAATATTACGGGAAGTCGCATCAATTTGCAGGTCGATAATCGTGTGCTCGGGGGTGTTATCTAACAGTTGAAAATGCCAGAAGACACTGTGAAAAAAAAAAAAATAGACACTACCCCCCTACCCATCGCGACAACCCCTCAGAAGATCGAGCAATTGCAATTGCAATTGCACATTTGTTTTCTTTCGGCTCTTTGTGGGCCGCTGTTATCGGTGCGAGTGCGCTGCATCATTGATTGATTTAAGGTTACCTCAAGACGCCACGAGACGAGAAACGCTTGCCAAATGGCTGGGGAGGATCGGTGGGGGCTATATTAGAACCCAGTGAGAGTGAAAAGGGTTAGACCACACGAGGCCGATTCCATTTGGAACCTGAGTCACAAGCTCAGCTTTGAAGGATCAAAAATCTAAACAAAATAATTGCAAAGCAGCAGAAAAATAATGGGAAAACATCAACAAATTTACTTTGAGAACCTCGATCGAATTCCATTCCAGATTGAAGCATGTTTTAAACCATTCTATTCTTTTTTTGTACTCATTTTATTGTTTAGTTTATTTATTTGAGTTATTTGTTTTTATTACGAAAGGCAACATAACTCTTCAGTTAATGCAAATTTAAAGGCATTTGAATTTTTTTTAAGCGGAACGTTTATAACTAATCTTCAATTGATAAATCTGATCTTCTTAAATTAGAAATAAGGCGCTATTAAAGTTCAAACTTTTGAATTTACATAAAATGTAATTTAACATATAATTTTAAAAAAATACTCTAAATCTTATTTGTATGCTTTTCATTATATTAAAGAGATATACCTTTTAAAGGCATAAGATTTTAAAAGGAAAAGGGAAATTGCTTATTAATAGAGAATTTAATATATATATTTTGTTACATCAATCAGGTTTTTCTAAAATTATAATAATAATAATTCTAAAATGAATATATAAAGTCTTATATTAAACAGTTTTCCAATTTTAGATAAACTAATTGTGCTGTCAAATGATTTGCTCGACTTGGTTATAAATACATATATCAGCAGATTTATGAATTATTGCCAAAGTTAACTCTTAAGTATGAGCATATATTTTATTATAATTAAATTCTATTATAAATATTAATGAGATTATATTGAGCGTTTTGGGAGCAAAAGAATTTTATCAGAAAAATATATCCAGTGCAGATTAATTTAATTTAATAACAAGAAATAAGGCAGACTTCCAGTTTGTATTTGGATCGAACTTGATATTAATTATAACTAAGCAAAAAATCATAAGAAATTCAATTCCGTGTTGCTTTGATAACAACCCAGTTATGTTATAAGGTATTCCAAATTTTAAAAATTTAAATATTCCTTGAAATTGTTGATAATTTTAATGATGTACCTCCATTAAAAATATTGGTAAATTTTTATTCCTAGCGGAAAGGCCTAGATTAACTCGGCTATTGATGCTGATAAAGAAAATATACAGTGACTCCTTCACTGTGTTGTAAGCTTCTGTTTAAAATACCCTGCAAGTAAAACCAGGTTTCTTATTCGATATCATCTTTAACCAGACGTTACTTTTATATTAGCTAAAATCTTTCATATAAAGTCGTGGAATACATCCCTTATTTTATATAAAATAATAATAGAATTAATGAATTCAACAAGAAGCATTCCACTAAAATGTGCTGTGACGACGATCACAAGAGAACCTGTTGACTACTCAGCATCTTTCGTGGGGAGCTTAGTCGATGGGGATTTATAGTGGACTCACTTACCCACATCGAGTGCCCCTGGTGTTGTATGCATATTTTCGTATATAAACAATCAAATCAAGCATTTACGATCAGTGCGCGATCGTGCTAAAGCAAAATATATCCGAGGGAGGAGGCAAAAACAACAAAAATGAGGCGAGCAAACACAAAACCGAATTCAATACAACAATACAACACATGATCATCATCACTTTCAGCGATTCGAAATGCAATTTGTTGTTTTTGTTGACTTAGAGCTGATTGTTGCTTTGGTTGGTGGGGTTTTTTTATTTTTGTGTTTGTAGAATTGCTTAATTATTTAATTACATGTGCGGGCGGCCGCTTTTTTTATTCTATGAATGACTTACCGAAACAAAAAAGAAGAGATCTTTTGCCTCCTGAACTTTGCTTTACTACGATTGCTTGTGAAATTCATCACTTGGTCTCTGATCAAAGCAAACAGAACTGCTAAAAATACAGTCCTCGGAGAAACACCAAAAACTATTTTTGCAATTAAGTTCTTAGGCAGGCACAGACACAAGTTGAGCAGCATTTAGCATGAGTTCGATTCTCAAGTGTTTTTTTTTCGTGCTCTTTGCCTTTTGTCTATAAATTAGGCAACAATGCGTATGCGTAATATTTGACTATAAACGATGTGTAGCCGGGCGTATACGTAATGGGCGTAGATGCCAATGAATTGTTTGCTTTTTGTACGAAGGGGAGGTGAATGGTGATGATGGTCATCAGAGAAGATTAATATTTATGTTGCCGTTGACAGTTTTAAAAGCATGAATGACCATGCCTGGATTAAAGTCTAAAAGATATCCTCATTCGGTATATCACCAATGAGGTTATTGGGTGCAAAATTATAGGAAACTACAAATGTAATAGAAATATATAAAGTGCCTTTCCTTAAATATCTTATTTTCTAGTAAAGCTTTGTTATTTTATCTCAGTTTTAACGGTCCCAAAAATTATTTAAAGCGGAACACTTTTAGTGATAGGAATAAGTGACCGTTTTTTTCACAATTTGTTTTCAATATAAGGTCTAAGAATAGGTAAATAGAATGCTAATGTATTTAAAACACTTTTAGTGATAGGAATAAGTGATCTTTTTTTCACAATTTGTTTTCAATAAAAGGTCTAAGAATAGGTAAATAGAATGCTTATGTATTTAAAACGCCCACACAGGAGTATTAATACTTTTTTGTATTATATATTTATCAAATACAAATTGTTCCCCCAAGATGTCTTGCTTCCGCCTGCGCTTTTCCTTGATTTAATTTAATGCAATTTTTCCATAGAAATTCGGACTATTTTGTGTACTCCCCCAAAAAAATTCGCAACATAAAAATCCCACGGGCCAAATATGTTTCCATTATTTACCAAAGCGAAAAAGTTAATTTAAACAAATACCTTTTTTGTTGCTATTGCTCCCGTAAGCCACTCACCGCTTAAATTAGACAACAATTCGTGTTAGTGTTTATTTGAATGGCAAACATTTAATAATAAATTCAAAGGTAAAGGGCGAAAAGCACACAGACGTCGATATGGGCGTGGCTGTCTGCGGCTTTGTGGCCGAGAGTGAGAAAAAGTTTCCGCGAAAACGTAAACAAAAGAACATTTTTCGAGAATAAATTGCAAATTTTATTGAGTGGCGCTTTGGCAGCCACAACAAGCGAATGTAAACAGTTAAGTGAGTGATATTAATTTTCCCTCATATTTGCCGACAGGTCAAGCTGCACGCCACACCGCCACCGCCGCCGGAACAGAATCTGCTTCAGAAGGAGATCCGCTCCACGAAGAGCGTCTATATACCCAGGTGAGAGGATCCAAGCGTCGCAGTGATATCTATTTTCTGATTACTTCAATCCCCGACAGGTTCTACTTTCCCCATGGCAAGCCACAGCCCACGATTGCCATGGAGCGGGTTATCCGTGGCATTCTCTCCGCCTTCGACAGCTTTCCCAATAACCAGGTGACCAAGGATGAGCTGCCCCGCATCCTGAAGATATGCGGCCTGCCCTTTTACTGGCGCCTGCCGGTGATGGTCTTCTGCCAGTCGACCAGCACGGGTCTCGTGGAGCGCCAGCGGTTCGTCGAGTTCTGGAAACAGTAAGATCGAATCCTTCGTCGATCTTCTTCACCTTAATTAAAATTGAAATCAATTATCCTTTTAGAATGAACATATATTGCCATGAGGCGGCCTCGAGATTCGTGTACATTCTGTCGCGTGGCCAGAGATTCCGCTCGTACATCGTGCCCGAGGACCTGGTGCCAATGGTGCAGGATGTGGTGGACACACATCCCGGCCTGGCGTTTCTCAAGGAGGCCACCGAGTTCCATTCCAGATACGTGCACACAGTCATCGCGCGCATTTTCTATTCGGTGAACCGCAGTTGGAGCGGCAAGATCACAATATCCGAGCTGAAGCGGTCCGATCTTCTGGAGGTGAGCTACCTTTTCCATCTTCTTGAAGTCGCATACTAATCCTTCCTGTCCTTAGATGATTAGCCTGCTGGAGGAGGAGGAGGATATCAACCAGATAATGGCCTTCTTTAGCTACGAGCACTTTTACGTGATCTATTGCAAGTTCTGGGAGCTGGACAAGGATCATGACCTTTTGATCAGCCAGGAGGATCTAGCGAAGCACAGTGATCATGCTTTGTCCACACGCATCGTGGAGCGGATCTTTTCCGGCTGTGTAACGCGTAGTGACAACAAAAAGGCTCCGGAGGACGAGGCTAAGATGTCCTATACGGACTTTGTTTGGTTCATCCTGTCGGAGGAGGACAAGCGGACACCGACGGCCATCGAGTACTGGTTCCGCTGCATGGACGTCGACGGCGATGGGGTGCTCTCTATGTACGAGCTGGAGTACTTTTACGAGGAGCAGCAGCAGCGAATGGAGGGCATAGGCATCGAATGCCTACCCTTCGAGGACTGCCTGTGTCAAGTGAGGATCATACTTATTTCTTTATTAGAGTTCTACTTTAAATATAAATTTGTTTTGTTTTTATACAGATGCTAGACATGATCAAGCCGGCTAATCGCGACTGCATCACATTGGGCGATCTGAAGCGTTGCAAAATGACGCACGTGTTCTTTGATACCTTCTTTAACCTGGAGAAGTATCTGGATCATGAACAGCGAGATCCCTTCGCCTCACAGCGTGACGAATATGTTAGTTTCAAAAATATCTTCCGAGATATGGTGTTTCTTTAATAGCTTTATTTACTTACAGACCTCCGATTGGGATCGGTTTGCGGCACAGGAATACGAGCTGCTCATTTCAGAAGAGAACGATTGAGGTCCGTCAAAAGATATTTATTAACTTACAAATTTTTATACAAATTTATACACTACGAAATGAAAAAGAAACAGAAAAACAAAACAAAAACAAGGAACTACTTTTAGTCCATATGTGCAATAAATTCAGATTATTTATTATGAGTTCTGCAGATTTAGTTGAATTTTAATGATGAATATAATAAAAGTAATTTAAAACTTATCGACTCTTGAATTTATCTATAAAATTAAATCAATTATAATACGAGATGATGCGGCATCTTACAAGGAATCACTGGTGACCTTTGCCTCCATTAAGCATCATCCCAATTTTAGCCCCCTTCCAAGACAACCTTTTAACTTTTCGTAAAGTTGGGAAAACCTTTCATTTTAACAACAAAATATTCCTTTCCAAAAGTTTCCAATACGATCATTAATGAAAAAAAACCAATACAATTTATATTTTTTAATTTTTTTCGTTTTTTTTTATTAATTCTTTTTTGTTTTTTTTTTTCAAAATTGATTTCTCAACTTAAAGTAGTTAAAAGTAGAACTTGCTGCTCAGGTTTGTCGTCATTATAACGCTACCAGAACTCATTTAGAAACTCATTTTAGACTATGCAAAATTTGCCTAAATATATGTTTACGTTTGTATTTATATAATTGGTATATGCAAGAGAGGATCCTAGCGCCCAGAGGTACAGACCTCGACCACATCCCTGCCAACATTGCAGATTTCCGATCTTAAGTGTTTTGGGTATTTTAAAAAAAAACATGTGGCTTTTATTAAATGGAACCAACTCTTTAGGATTGGTCACTCTGCTTACTACTGTGTTGGGCTAAAAAGATTGCGCTGCTCGTCGATTATGAATCACAGATGCATATAGGTTTGAGGATGTTGCATACACAAAAATACACGGGGAGCTTTCTTTCATTCATTCCTCATCGGGCATATTTTACAGATTGATGGGGCTTGAGGGGAGCTACGACGAACCAACCAAGTTATCAGTCAAACCAAACTAAAGGATATATGTCGTGTTAGAATAGGTAGATTCAAAGATATATGAACGAGTAAGAATGGGGAAGGTTGAATAGTATTTTGGGAAGAAGAGGCAATTATTTGAAAGCTAGCAATAGAAAAGAATGAACAAGCTAAAGAGAAAATTTAAGACAAAAAGGTCTAAAGAGAAGATAGGTTTCTGTTTGTTGAAGTTTTGGATTGGTTTCTGTGTTTTGCTTGGCTTTGGATGTGGGTATCGGTATCGGTATCTCTGATCTACTGTTTTAGTCGTACTTTCTCACTATCCTCAAAGTTCTTATCATTATCGTTTGTGGTCTCCGTGTCAGCGGTAACGGTCCCAGATGCCGGGGCGTCCGCTTCGCGGCTGTATTCGGGCGTTGATGTGCCCTGAACGTAATCGGCGGTTATGTGAACACCTCGAATGTCTGATCCCGGCACTATGAACATTGGATCCAGAAGTAGTTGCTCCTGTGACGGGTTAAGAAAAAAGTTTTAAAACTAAGCCAAAGGGTCAGGAATCTCTTGTTTACCATTATGGAGCGCAGACCGCGTGCTCCTGTATGCCTCTCCATCGCCAGCTGGGCTATCGACTTGACCGCATCCTCTGTGAAGGTAAGGTCCACATCGTCGAGACCGAGCAGTGCCTTGTACTGTGGCACCAGGGCATTGCGCGGCTCCGTCAGGATACGGACCAGCATGTTAATGTTCAAACTATGGAAGGGTACAATTACCGGGAAACGGCCAACGAATTCCTGAAACACAAGACAAGATTATTGGTAAATCTAATACTGTATCATCACTTGCCTACTTACCGGTATCATGCCAAACTCAACGAGATCACGAGCCTGCACCTTGGTCAGGCATTTATCACGCTCCTCCTGATCGTTGTCCATGGGACTGGCGACTGCCTGAGCTGCTCGACGACCAGATCCGCTAGTTGAGGGCATGCCAAAACCCAAATACTAGAAAAGTAAAGGTTATAAAGATTGTTAGGATATGTGATGTTAGCTTCTGTCGATGATTTTTCCCTTACCTTCTCGTTAAGACGACGCGCGATAAGCCTATCCAGTCCTGTGTACGCGCCGGAGGCCACAAACAGAATGTTTGTGGTGTCTACCTGGACGGTCTCCCCTCGCAACTTGCGCGGCGAGTTGCGTTCTGGCACATTGACCACTGTCCCCTCGAGCATCTTGAGCATGCCCTGCTGGACACCCTCGCCACCGACGTCACGCAGTTGGTGGATTCCAGGAACAGCACCGATCTTATCCACCTCGTCCAGGAAGACGATGCCCGTTTGGGCACGCTCCACATTATAGTTGGCGTCCTGCAGTAGCTTAGAGATGACACTCTCGATGTCTTCGCCCACGTAGCCGGCCTGTGTCAGCGTGGTGCAGTCACAGATGGCAAAGGGCACGTCCAGACAGCGGGCGATCGTCTGAGCTATCAGAGTTTTGCCAGATCCCGTTGGGCCCAGCATGATAATGTTGCTCTTTTCCAGCTTAACATCATTGGACTGACGATCCAGGATCTCGGAGCCGGGACGGTTGTCGCCGCCGCCTCCTCGCGAGTTACTGGATGAGGATCCACTTAATCCGCTGCCCAGTCCGGGACCACCCATGCCGCCGCCCAAGCCCATTTGGGCGGGCGCCTTGGGGGGCAACTCACTGCCGGGTGTACTGTTCAGCGTGTGACCGATTCCGGTGATGTGCAGCAGGTCGGGTCGGGGAATACCATCCAGACCACCACCGCCGGAGCCACCAGACGCTCCGCTTCCCTGCTGATTCAACTGGGGCAGGTTGTGATGGATGCGCTTGTAATGGTTATAGACGGCAACCGCCAGCACTTTCTTGGCAAAATCCTGCCCCACCACATGCTTGTCCAAGTACTCCATGATCTTCTGGGGCGGCGGTGGCGGTTTGCGGTGGTTCTTGGGTTCATCCTTGGTGCGCTGCTTGGTCTCGACCTCGGAGAGCACAACGAAGAAGTAGTTGCACTTGGCGCACTTTACGAACCGCGTCGAACTAACGAACGTCTCGACCTGAGTGCACGCACTGCCGCACTTGGGGCACGACAGGAACTTGTCAGATCCACCTCCAGGTGGATCTCCGCTGTTAGTCGTGCTCGCTCCGGACCCCGATCCACTAGGACTTTTGTTGGAACCACCACCAGACGCACTGGTACTGCTATCGCTTCCTGTGGCGCTCCCACTGCCGCTGGCTCCGTCTCCCATATCATCAGTGGATCGTGTGGTGGCGTTCGTGATGTCAATGTAGGCGGGTATCGCCACCGCAGGCTCTAGCCTTACCAGTCGGCTGATGGCACAGTTCGAAGTGGCCAGGTGAAAGCGTCGCACACCCCAGATGCTGACCTCCGAGTTTGAAGTGCCCAGGATGACACATCTTGCTGTTCTCTGTGTCTGACCGACTGCGCTTCCTGAGAGCATAAAAAAATAAATTAAATTAAAACTCTCATGCTTATCAGAGTAGGGAACCTGAGCATGGATCCCAATTGAGGACAAAGCGAATAATGGAAGCAGCGAACCCGCCGCCGGGGTTAATGTTTCCTCTCCCAAGCACAGAGTGATATTAAACTGATAATTACAGGGTCTCTCGGGAGAGAAAATGCTCACTAGATTGGACAACAAAAAGGTAACAAATAAAGGCCAAGGGCAATTAGCATCTTCCGATATCATCAATGACTTGTCACTTTTAAAACTGCTACTACGTTTCTCCCAGTGCAGCTTTTATTGGCGTAACTTCCGCCGCTCCGCTTTCCTAACCTGCAGGTCGACAAATATAATAACCAACAGTTACTGGCCATTAAAAATGTGTAAAACAATTGCTCCGTCAGAGACATGAAAAAATAGTGAAAAATCCATTGCGTCAGAGTGGCAATCGCAATAATTAAGCTAGCTGGCCGTTCGGGCCCCTTATAAAACCAATTCAAGTTCAGTTTGACCAGCAACGCATGACGCCTCTCTGATTGGGAAGACGCTGACGAAGTCGGTGTGGACGTCCAATCAGATGTATATGTGATCGAACCCCCTTTCAAAGACGCCTCTGGTTGCCGTTGACCGCGAGCAGCTTTGATATCGAAAGAAGACGACCTTCACTCAGTGTTTTGGTTCGAACTAGACAAAAATTTACAATTTAGCGAGAGGCAGCAGCTACAGCTAAGCAAGGCTGATAAGCCAAATGGGAATGAGATCGGGAAACTGTTTTGCCAGTTGGGTTTTCGTGGTGTTGTTGATTCGCGGCGGCTACGTGACGCTGGCGCAGCAAATGACGCAGTTACGTATGCGATTTGCACAACAACAATGGGAGCAATAACAAAAAAAGTGGCCAAAAGTAACGCCAGCAGAGTGCACTTACCCTTCGACCAGATACTGTATTTGGGGCCCAGCAGGATGATCCGCCGCACCATGCTCATGGTGGCTGCTGCTCCTCCCTCGCCTCCTTCTCTTCCCCTGCTCCGCTACTCCTCCTCCGTGTATTTCTTCCTTCCTTTACTTCTCAGCTGGCCGCTTCAGTGCTCCTCTCTGCTTCTTGCTGCTCTTCCGATCTGCAAAGTTATTGTTATGGCTGCAGTCTGTGTTGCTCAGCTGGGGTTGCCTTGAAGTTCGTTGCTCGGATTCACCTTTGCAGTGCGAAATGCGTCGCAATTAGGCTGCTTTTCCGCCTGCCGTGCGCTTATTTTCAGTGGAAAATGGGGGAATAGATTGCGCTCTGCACGTAATTTGTGTGGCTGTGTGCGTGCTGTGTCTCTCGTTGCTTTTGCTCTTCTCTCGTCCAGCTATGCTTCTTCTTGCCGATGCCGCAGTCGCACGGAGTCGTAAGCCTCTTGGTTAATCACCTAAATTAATTTATTTGCAACCGCAACTCGCGACTTTTTGGCAGAAATATTGAAGTTTTGGTAAAATCTCAGCAACGTCTTCGCAATTACACGACAGCAATCGATAGTTTTTATCGACAACAGCTGTTTGGTCTCCTCCTCTTGTGGTGCACAGTGGAACGGATTACGCCGCACAGTGAAGCAAACACCAAACAGCGGACAGAAAACTATAAATTTTGGTCTATGAGGAAATTTGGTAAATGGCCGAGACCGAGAATTTCCAAATCAAAAGGATGACTATGGGGAATTTTCAAAAGATTACTCTTTTTTTTACAGTAATCTGAGTTGATTTTCAACGTGGATATTCAACTTAGATATTACACAGGATTTTAAACTTAATGCTAAAAGTCGAATTAGTAGCCGGGTATGATGCGACCCTTCTTGCTGGCCGTTTTCAGCTTTTTGTTGCGCTTGTCTTTGCTGCGCTTGTCGAGGTTCTCCTGGCGCTTCTTCTGCCGCTTCTGGATGTCGTGCTCCACCTTCTGCTTGCGCTCGGTCCACTTGGTCTTGGCCTTCTTCTTTTCCACTCGCCGCTTCTTAATGGCCTTTTGCAGCAGCTTTGTGTCGTCCTTGACCTTCTTGCCCTCGACCTTGTCGAAGGCCTTGCGCCAAGCGATGTCTGTCTGTATTTCGGCCGCCTTATCCGCTTCTCCCTGCTCACGCAGCTCTGTAAGGTGCTTCTTGGTGTCTCGCAGCTTCTTCAGGATCTCCTTGGGGTTCTGGTGCGACTTCTTGGTCTTGCCACCCGGATTGGCGGCAAAGTCCACCTTGGAGTAGACTATCTTGGCCTCCTGGTTGTACACCGGCTGAACCTTAACGGGTTGTATTTGTGCCTTGGTGTCCTCCGAGTCCGCGTCCTGCTCGGTCTTCACCACGCCGTTCTTAAGTTTCTGGTGCTTAACATTCTCGTTCTTCAGATTTTTGGCCGAGGAGAGGAGCAGTTTCTGGACGCCCTTGCTGCGCTTCAGCTTCTTGGCCTCTCGTCGCTTCTGTTGGCGCTCAGTGGTAGGGCCTTTTTTCTGACGCAGCTTGTTTTTGATGGACGCGATTCGCTCGTCTACATCCTCGTCGTCGGAACCTTCTACTTCTTGTTTGTGTTTTTGGACTTTCTTGTGGGCAGATTTATTGTTGTCCGGGAGCAGGTAATCCTCGTAGGTGTCTTCATCTACAAGGACAAAGGTTTAGTGACTTAGTAAATGGTTATAATTAATGTTTTTACCTTCTTTCTTCGAGTAGGGCACTTTGTGAATGGTCAGCAGGTTGAGAATCCGCTGGTGAAACCTTTTGGTGACGGCTAACAGGTCTTCCTTCTTCTTTGGCTTCTGTTCCGCGTTGCGCTCATTGTCGAACTCCTCACGGAGCCGTTTAACGATCTCGGCCTGGGTCATTTTGGCCGCAAAAATAATAATAAAACTATTATTTACGAACCGCACACGTGCGTTCCAAATAGAGATGCAAGAACATCGATAGTAACATCGATGCAACGATGATTTTGCCAATTTTCTAAATTATCGATGTTATTTTACAATCGATGTAAAAGCAAAGGAAAGGTACATAAAAGGTAATATTTTTAAAATTTAAAATTATACTATATATTATTATTATATAAAAATAAACAGGGCAATTTTAATGACCGCTGGACGCGCCAAGATAAAGAAATGTGTGACCAGATCCCACACATTTTCTACAGCGTTTTGTAGGGCTTTGTTGCGGAAATTCGGTATATATTAGCGCTCCTGCTGCGGTCACATTCGGCTCACTTTTCCGTAAAACATCGTTAAAGAATGACTAATTTGCCAGTTTTAAGTATTTACTCAATGGCCAGCTAATTACACTTTGGAAACGAGCAGAAAAAGCAAAGTTTAGTTAACGTTGGAGACGCGAGCGGGAAAAGCAAAGCAGCCAAGATGAAGAGGCAGTTTGCGAAAATCAAAATTGCAGCCGAAAATCTGTCAAGGTAAGTTCAAAGGCCAGACGACGACACTGCGGCGCTGTTTGCGTGTGTGTGTGTTTGTAGACTGCGCTCCAGGCGGACGGACAGGTGTTGCCTCATCACAACAACAACAACGTAAACAGCAGCATCGCCAACAAATGCAACAAAAGCAGCAACGCGACAAAAACAAGACGAATAGCAGCTGCTGCAATGACAACAACAATAACAACAACTGGCCGAGTGATGACCTAACGGCAACCCCTCTTCCCTACACTCTCCGCAGGTCGACAAAATCGGATTGCAAAGATTCGGAGCTGGAGACGATCGAGCGGCAGGTGGACAGATACCGAGACACCATCGAGAAGATCGTTCGGAAGCTGCCGGCACTGAGTGGCAGCGGCAACAGCAGCAGCAGCAGTGTCAATGGCCAGGTGAGCAGCGAGGAGCAGGACAAGCGGACCAAGAAAAACAGCCACTACAAGATTGCCCAGGCGCTGGACGAGTCCGCCAAGGAGCTGCCCAAGGATATGCCGCTGCAGAAGGTCCTCGCCAATTGTGGTTAGTTATCGGGTATCGGGAAGTGCGTTTGTGATTGTGCGAGTGCGAGTATGCGAGTGATTGTGATTGTGGCGTGCGCGTGTGTGTGTGTGTGGGTAACATGCCGTTCGACTGATAAGAGGCACAGTGGGCTCCAAATCCGATAATCGCTGCCAGACATGCACATATGCATACGTATGGGTTTTCACCTCCATTTCGGTTTGGTTCGCATTTGTGGGCAATGGAGAATACTCGCGGATGACTGTGTCACGGGCTTGCGTGTCTGTGAGTTTGTCTGCCTATGTGTTTGCGGCCTCGCCTTGTCGCTTGGCCTTGTGGCATTTACATTTCTCAACATCCACATCAACATGAGCAGCAACAACAACAATAACCATATTGACAGCGGTTTTAATATACAGTCAAAATTAGATAACTGAAACCATCAACAAAAAGATTAAGTAAATAGTAAAACTACATTTTCAAAGATAGATTTTGTCTAGAAATGTGCAAAAATTTTACATTTTGGGCATAAGCATTGATGCTTTTCCATACCTATCATAAAATTTGTCTAAATATCTATTTCGATATATTTTATATATCTTTTCAAAACTTAACTAATTTCCTAAATCAGTGAAAATTCATTAAAAAAATGCTTAAATATTTGTTTAATATTCTGGCTTATCTCTTAGCTTTCAGATCTATATATAATTCGAGTTATCAAGACCTCAGACAATAGCATTTTCTTCTAGTTAGGGTTCGCATTATCGAACTGCGTCTGTAGGGAGACCCCACTGTCGGCCTGAGCTCTTTTTTTTAATGATTATTATAATTTTTATTATGAATTATTCGCTGCTTTCTTTTCAACCCGCTGTTCGCATTCGTATTGGTTATACTTTTTTTGCGGTTTCGGCATTATCTATTTATATACTTTTTGTTTTGCCAGCTCGTTGGCCCGCCCCCACTTGCGCCCGCTTTTATTGCCCTTTTCTTATGCGATTTACTTTGCATTTCATTTAAATTTGTTACACATCCGTCGCTCACGAAATAGGATAATAACAAAGAAGCGTAAACGGCGATAATTATGCTGGCCCAAAGTAAAAGTAAAAGTCTGAGCCGAATTCATGCATCATCGTCATGATCAGGCTTCCATCAGCTGCGTCTTTGCTCTCCTACTCCTCCTCCACCTCCACCTTCAGCGATCTTCTCATTAATTTTGTGGGCGCTCCCCCTGGTCCGTATTACTCATTCCGTTTTTTGTTATTATTTTTTTTTGTGTATTGTTTCCATTCGCCGCTTGCCATTCTCGAGCACTTCGCATTCCACATACTCGCAGATGCGTGTGCGTCAATTGCAATTTGGATGCAATTGCCATTCCCAGTGGCCCCTTCGGTTGCAGTTCCAGTTGCAGATGCAGATCCAGCTGCAGATGCAGTGGTTCAAGAGCAGCCGGGGTTGTTGTGTAACCGTTGCCATACCAGGGATCTCCGTGCCGTGCCAAACCCCCGGTTGCTCCACTTCCCCACGTTCCTGATTAGACACGAACGTCTCCCCATGCATATTATTACGGGCACAGTGTGAACGTGTGTCCATGGGTTAAGTGTGAGAGCTCGGCTTGAACGCCTGGGGAATTATAATTGGGTCAATCTGGGGAAATCAATAATGGCCAGCATGGCAAAGCTCTAAAAAGTTAATTTTCTATCAATCTTGCTATTGCAGTTAAAAAAATTAATTTATTTCTGACGTTAACTCAGTAAAAGGTAGTTTTTATACCCTTGTAGGGTATTATAATTTTAGTCAGGAGCTCTCTAAAATTTATATATATTCTATTTATATATATGTTATAAGGTTCCGATCGAAAACTGCAGGGGTATACTTACTTCGGCTTTCTATCTTGTTTTTAACTCAAATTATGATGAAGTAAAAGGTAGAATGTGTATAGTTAACAAGGTCTTTCCGGATACTTCCATATATAATTTATATAATATAACATAATATAAAATATGTACCCTTAAGAGTACTTAAAATGTACCCAATATAAGGGGGTTTCCCTTTTTAGTTGGTAAGTTAGTATTGGACCAAACATTTCACTTTACCCATAAACTAACATTAAAAAAACACCTTATCTAGATCCCAGAAAATAGATTATTCATGTTAAAATGTTTTTCTTCTACAATTGACCTTGTGACTTATATAATTGTTAGTCATGATCACCTATAGTTACATAAATTGTTTAGACCAATCTCTACAAGTGCTCCAACTGAAAATTACCTCACTAAACAGAGATTTTTGTCGCCCATGTAATGGCCATAATAACTGAGCGATATCATCTCTCTTTTAGCCCACTGTGCGCCCTTTGCAACTTTTATTGTTTGCCACGATGCGCTTCAATTCAGCTCCGTATTCCACTGGCAAAGGGTGAGCGAAAAGCGAGCATATCTTGAACGTTATACTCCAGTGCCGTTGCCGCCGCCTCCGACGACGTCTTCTTCGTCTTGGGCACTCCTCCCTCTTCGCCTCCATGGCGGATTCAGCTGTCGAGCCTCAAGTCTCAGGGCACTCAACACAATTATCACAATTTTGCTTACTCAGCTCGTCAACCTATTCGGCAGTCACCTCCCCCTTTCGAGTCTGCCTCCCAATCTTGTCCCGCATCTAAGCTGAGCAACTCCAACAACTGGAAACCGGCACGCCAACATCTTTGCAGCTACCGCTTGGCGATAAGGTCTTAAATAAGCACTGACTTCCTCACTTGCGGGCGGAATAGCGACAAACACACTGAAAACTCTTAGTAGTTCCTCCAAGATTACTAACCTTAATGCGTGTTTCTAAATTTAAATACAAAATTCGAAAGTATTTGGGAAAATAATCTCTTGATTTTCGACTATAGCAATTAGAATTTCCATTTGTTTAATTGTTCTTAAAGCTTATCATTCAACATTTCACACTGTGGGGTAATTACGTGTCCAAGTTTCCATTAAACACTTGCTTAAGTACTCATTTCTCCATGTGTTTGGCATTTACAGGAGAGCTGGAGAAGACGATGGCCGAGTGCATCATCGAGAGCGAGTTGGAGACGGAGACCAGGGTGGTGCGGCGACTGAAAAACATTTTGGACAAGGAAATCCAGGAGATCTCGACGCTCAAGCGCAATGTATCGCGCACTCTGCAGGAATACACCTCGCTGAAGCGTAGTTATGAGGTGAGTGCGGATCATAAATCTAGCTGGGATTATCCATTAACTGAATGGCAGTGAGTAATGCTGGATTTCCGTTTTCACCAAAAACTTTTGCGCTCGCGATGACAATGGGAGATTGTTAAATTAATTAAGGAGCTTGGCTGAAATAATATCCCCGAAAAGCTACCTCCGCTGGTCAAGTTGTCTCTGATTAACGAACAATAACAACCACAGCCGTCGGTAGTGGTTGTTTCCTCTCAAGGAAATGGCACTGTGTTTCTTTTGATATTTGTTTGTAATCATTTCTAGTTTGATAGCAAACAAACAAGAATCAAATCGACTCAAACCGACTTCAGGCTTCAAGTAAAGTTCTTACAATGAAGTAACTTGATAGGCGGTTCCCAGAATAAAGTGTCATATATAACGACGTAGACAAATCCAATACACTTTTCCAATCAAAGCCGAACCACTGTGTCGAGGCGGATGCCAAGAAGCGCCTGGCAAAAGAAGCAATCAATTTTTAATTTCCATTTATTATTATTTCTATTGCCATGGCTTTATCTTACGCCAGTTTCTATTGTTTGTTGGCCACCAATCCGTATTTGTTGCTTACCGTTTTTTTATGATTCGTAGACGATTGTTGCCTTATCGCTAGCCTGGAGTGGGATGATATGGAGTGGCTCGGGATGAACGGCGTTTTTGGTGTTCCAATTTCTTGACACCCAATTGGTTCTGGCCATTGGAGACTCTACTACAAACAGTTAGAGCCGGTTATCCGAACACAAAAAGTTACTCTTGGAGTTTTATTGTTTTCGTGTTTTCTTCTCTCGATTTTTTTTTGCTTGCTTGCTTGCTTTTTTTTGTATTTTATTTTGCTTTCCGTTTTATATTGTACAAATCACGACTATGGCGTTTCAAGCCCATATCGAGCCAGTGGTCTCTGTCCGCGCTGTCTGTTTAAGGTGTCGGAAGACGTTCATTGACTTGGCGGCGGTGGTGGCAGCAGTGACATCATAATTGAAATGGATGCCCTGCAATCGCTGACCAGCCGAAGTTATTTACACTCCCCCGGGTATAGGGTAATCTTATCGCCGTCAGCTTGCCATAATTCGCTAATCAGGTGCTCTCGTGTTTGGGTGCTCTGTTCTAATTGCAATCCCTGACACGGATCCAAACTGAAAACAATACATATATGCACAACGGAGCTGCCTTTGGAAGTGCTAACTTTGGTGCCCGGAATGTGCCACTTGTAGTGTGATGTAGGTCACCGAGAGGTTGCTCCGGCCTCATGGAGATGATGATGTGACTCACAATCGTAGTCTCGAACTATTCAATACAATTCGCGAGGGCAGGAGTAGATATTGATAATGAGCTGGATGCCATTGTCTTCTGGATGGCGGAGATAGTGTCGTCGTAACTTGTCGTTTTGTCACGATTTGTTTATTTTTAGCTACATTATGATACGGGCAAAGATGATGATGAATGCCAGCAGTAAATTGTTTACACAAAACGCACAGCTGGCAATGCTGTTGTAAACAAAAAACTTGTATTGTACAATATATGCATGGCTCAATTTAGTACTGGATTTAGTGAGTTTGCCATATTAAAAGATGTATGGGACATTTCCTTGTCACAATATGATATAATTCCACCGATTGAATCACTATTTGTTTATTTATTTTTCTCCCAAAGATCAAGGTCTGATATATTTAGACGCTGAGATACGTTTGTTTGTTTCCTAAATTCCCTCGCATTTAATCTTAAATACTCTTTCACATAGTTCAATAGCACTTCTTATCGGAACAGTGTTTTATAAACTCCTTTGTGAGTCAAAAGCGGTGTCACCATAGTCAGTGGCCCCAATGCAACGCGCGTGTGTGTTCTGAATCCCATATTTCACCCATTGTCCGGCTCGAAACAAAGACCTTGATGGGAGCCGTAACAGCTGAGGTCGTTCTATTTTGAGATGGCCGCAAATCATCCATCCGACAACTTCTCCCTTCTAGTCATTGGGAAAACTATTTCCAGTAGTGGGTGTTGCGGCAGATAAGATATTTCACGTGCTTGAACTTTGGGCTATTTGGACTATGACGATTTCCATGGCATTGCCGCCGCTTATCTGTCATTCGCTAATCAGTGCTCTGTTCTCTCGTTCTCCCCGTAGGCGGCAATCCGGCTGGAGGAGCCGGCGTCCAAGGTGAACCACATCAAGAGCCAGCAGGAGGAGTGCGAACTGAAGCTGGAGAAGGAGCGAGATGCCTGGGCGGCCCAGATGCTAGAGCTGATAGCCAAAGAGGACGAGATCGTGAGCTGCATCCGCGACTATGTGCTTAACCAAAGAAACTACCACGAGCGGGCACTGCAGCATGTGAACGCCTCGCTGGCCCGCATTCAAGACACCATTCAGGGCACGGAGAAGTCCCGCTTTGGCACTTCGCTCAAGGAGCATCTGACATCCACCAACCGCGAGATCTCTTACATCGTTGAGTTGTGCTGTTGCTGCCTGCTAGAGCACGGCCTGGAGGAGGAGGGCCTATTGCGCGTGGGCTGTGCCAGCACCAAGCTGCGCCGCATGAAGCACGCCCTGGAGGCGCAGCACGTGAAGACCCCGTTGCCGCTGGACTACCAGGATCCCCATGTCATTGGCTCCATACTCAAGCTCTACCTGCGCGAGCTGCCCGAGCCGCTGCTTACCTATGGCCTGTACAAGGACTTTATCCGGATTGCCGAGCGGCAGAACGAGTCCGAGCGCAAGACGGAGATCAAGGCCATTCTGGGCAAGCTGCCCAAGGAAAACTATGTCAACCTGCGCTACCTCACCCGCTTCCTGGCCCACGTCCAGCAGCGCTCCGTGCACAACAAGATGAGCTCCCAGAACCTGGCCATCGTCATGTCACCGAACATGCTCTGGCCGCGTATCGACAAGAGCAGCAACGCTCCGGCCGACTACATCGGACAGGTGAACAGTTCCTCGGCGGCCAATATAATTGTAGAGATGTTGATCAGTCAGTGGGATTACTTCTTCACCGGCGATGTCGAGTTCTATCTGACGCTACAAAAGCAAAAACTCTTTGTCGAAGGCAAAAGCAAGTCCAATTCCTCCAACGAAAACCTGGACAGAAACGATAGTGGTAAGTATACTGCACAGTCGGAGTTCTATAGCTCCAGAGAATACCTGCCTAATACAGTATTCGACTTGTGAATTTCCAAGTCTACTTAAATTTCGTTACATTTTCAACAAATGAAAAATAAGAAAAACCTGCCTCGTAAGCTATTATTAAATGTCTTCCGTCTATTGATTAATTCTATTTAAATTAATGCCTTATAATTTGATACCTTTTGTGCAATAATAAAGTTTCAAGTTGAATTAAAATTAATCAAAACTATTCCTTGAAGCAGAGTTTGCAAATAACAGTCCCAGTCATATTTATGTACGTAAAATCGATGTTTTTCTGTACCATTCTCTCTTATATAATGATATTGAAAGGGTGTAACTTTAGGTAAGAACTATTAACCAGCGCTTAAATTTAAAAGAAATTACGACAAAACAGATCAACTGTTATTTACAAAGTCTGCGTGGAAGTGATTTCTGCCAATGGGAGAATGTATCACCTCATCCGTTTGCAAGCTCGTCTACTGTCCCATTCTTTTGCCTTCACTTAATTCATTACCTAATATTAACCTGGGCCATCCCTTGCAGAAGTCATGGAGAGTCCTCGCTACGGCACCTTGAGGCGTCAGAAAGCCAATGCTCCATCGCCGCCAACCACCAATGGCAATGGAACGAGCATCATGACCACATCACAAACGTCGCATCGCCCGCATGCCAAGGAACTATTCCCGCAGCAACAGCCGCCGGCGGAGAAGCAGCAGGAGAAGCCCGTCAAGCCGCCGCTACCAAATCTGCCGCAGTTCCAGTCAACCGCCGTCAGTGGGCCCATGCATACGCAGCTCGAGCCACTGCCCCCGCCACCTGTGACACCCGCCAAGCCTGTGCCGATGACAAGAACACAGTTCTTTGGTCTGGATAACTTGCCTTCTCCTACGGCTGATCGCAAGAGCACCGATAGCATTGGTAGCTTTAAACTAAAGCCAGATGTGCCGCAGAAACCGCAGCTGCCCAAGAGGCCGGTGGTACTAGGCGTTGGTGCGACCAAAGTAGATGGGAAGAGCGACGACGAGGGTGCCATAACGCCCACCCAGGCGACAATCGATAATGGCAATGGCTGTGTCCGCTACAAAACGGAAAACTTTCTGGATAAACTGCGCCAGGAGACCAGTGACACGAACGGAACGCGGGAGGAGGTGCCAGCGGCCAAGGAGAGCAACCACAACAGCGAGACGCAGCCGTCTGCCGTTACGGAGACACAACAACAGCAGCCACAAGCGCAACCTCAGGCTACGACTCCGATCTCGCCGAACTCGATTTCATACGCCCAAGAGGCCAACGGTGCCAGCACCGCCGCCTCCCACAAATCGCAAGCTCTCGGATTAGAGGCAGTCGTGGAAGGAAGTCAGAGTCACTAGGTGTTACTGTTTACTCGTTAAGACTTGAACGCACAGTAATCTATATATATATATATATTTAAATGATCCTTGCGGTTAAAAGAGGAGACGTTGTGCATTATAGAGCAAAGAGCCTCGTGTGTATTCTGCATTTGTATTTTTGCCTTGTCAATAAGCAATCTAATTTGTACGAGTTTAGCCATATAACATTTATCAAGCGATATCCACATACATATATGTACGCATATATATATATATATATATACATAGTCTGTAGTAGGCCACCGTAACTCAATTGTCGAAATTGGATTTGTTAGCGCCCAAAACTGAGCGAGCTCTCAATTGTTAATCCTTATTTAAAAGGTTGTGATACATCAGAAAGGTTTGTGTTTCCTTAATTTTGTTTTGCAACGCATTTTCATCGAAATTTCATTGTGATTTCTCTTAATTAATATTATTATGATTTCGTTAAAGGCGTAAAGTACGCATGCTGATGCTCCATTCTGAATTCGGGCTGACACAGAACTATTTCCAATGTATTCGTTTGATTTATTCAAATCACCAAGTATGATTATTATCATTTATGATGTACTATATATATTTTGTATCTTTGCTTTATTAATTTGTAATGCAACTATTATTATTTTTATTTAATAATAAATCTTATGTATGAAGCATTGTTGTGTATATAGAATATACATTAAAAAAATAACATGAGTATAATTTTACCAGAGAAGAATTTTCTGTCTTTGTTTGTTAATGTTTATTTTGTTAGGTAATTATTAGAGAAAAATGTTTGATATCATTTAATTCAAAAACATCGATGTATCGATCTTTACTGATATCACTAGTAACAACATTTAAATAGTCGGGGCAAACTAACCACGTGGATCTCTTGCACAAATTGGTAATAATGATAAAGACCTCTTGGAATCAAAAGATTAAACTATCTGCAGGAAATTCAACTGAATTGTGCCATAATAATGAATACCTGAATACAGATAATGATTTGTAGAAAAGAAACCTACCATTACTACCTAACTATAACTATCATATCTGCCTAAATATACTTTTTTTCAGACGCTGCTTCAAGGGTATAACTAGCAATGACCAAAACTTGATGTTTAGAGAGAGCTTACTACTTGGGAATAGTTTTGAAGAGTGCATAGGAGGACAGACCAAACCGACATATACTCCATAGTATTTGCAGAATTTAGAATGTCTTTACAGTTATGTGAATAGGTTCGTAAGTGGAAAGCTGGAAAGTATATGGAAATATATGAATATATTCTGCTAAAGTTTAAATAAAAAATCCAATACACCAAAGTTGGACCAAAAATTTGAAACTGAAGTTATTTGTGAAACTGGGAATTGCTTATTGTTAAAAGTGTGATGAAAACGTTAAAGAAATCTGAAAAATAATATTATAAATAAGCCCCAGAAGTATGCAGAGACATTTGATAGTGTTTTATGAGTGTTCATTCTACGAAAGGCATATAAAATACACTTAGTTTAATTAATTGTAACATCTATCTTATGCTGCTCAAGTTAAGGCAAATATCAAAGGCTGGCATAGTGCCAGTGATCTCCAAAAAGCGTAGGAGTGTATGGCTATAAGCTTTATCCATTAGCAGCGATGAGTATCCCTCCGTTGTGTCCTTGTTTTCCCTCTTTTCATCTGGTGTGTCCAACTGCCTCACGTAATCCATAAAGTTGTCCACATTGACGGGAGCCTCTGCCTTGGCTTGGGGCGCTGTTTCCGTCTGCAGCTTCCGCTGGAACTCGGAGCGGTAGTAGTCATTGATCATGGACATCATCCCCTTGGAGTACCAGTAGATAATGCCGATCAAAAACAGACCCTGAACGAAGGGTCCAACCATTTTGTATAGTCTTTAAGATAAATTGTATGTAAACTATTGACTTTTTGATAGATTCTTCACTGTTTGTGATCTTCGCGGAAGGTCTCCAGCCACTGATTAACCATGTAGAATTGCTCCTTGATATGCGGCCAGGCCATGGTGACAATTAACATTATTGTATTTGCAAAGACAAACAGTTTCATCATCTCAAATGCTATGGATAAAATGTGAGGTATTTATTACAATAAAGTAAGACTTGTTCGAAGTAACTAATTACAGACCCTCCGGTGTGCGAAGATAGTCGCCGAAACCGGAATTCAAATCCTTATCCTCCTCCTTCTGCTCATGATGATTTGGGGACTTTTCCTTGCCTGAACCCTCGGGTTTGTCTTTGCCGGAGTTTCCACCCTGACCATGGGCGTGTCCCTTCCCGTGACCGTGTCCGCTGTGCTTGTGCCTGCCGTATCCAGTGGACGTATTGGCAAAGGCCGATTTCTTCGATTTCATGGCATCCAGATGGATGCAGTACTTCTGTTTGGATCGTCCTACCACGCCAAGTGCTGCACCGCAAATGATTCACACCGATGGCCCAGTGCCGTGTCGCTGCTTCTGCATATATTCTATGGCTTCTATTTTATTGATTTGCGATTTCCGAGCTTCGCTTTGGGGGCAGACCAGGGGAGGATTGGGATAATGGGGGATGGGGAATAGGTGACCAAATAGCAATATGTGGCTAGTAGAGCAATGCGCTTGGATATTTAGTCAGGCATGTGTGCTTATTATATGTACTACCTGCAAATGTGTGTCAGCTTAGTGGATGAATTGGCTGGGTGGGCGGAGGAACACACTGGTCCCAAATGGATTTAGCTTCAGTAAAAATTAATGGGACAGGTAAAAAAGCTCTTATATACCCACTTAATTTGCATATTTAAAATCGCTCTAAATATTTATAATTGTAATTTTACTTTGTTTGGATTGAAATTTATACTGGGGGAAGATGAATACAATTTACTGGAACTGTTGAAACATTAAAACTAAATGAAATCAATGAGAAAATTACGAAAGGATTATCCCAACTTTCTGACAACTGCATTGCTGTTCACCTAGGATTTATACTATCTATTAAACGTTAAATTTACAAAATTTTTAGCACTGCTAAACTTTTGATTTATTCCCAAAAGTATGCAAATTAGTATAATAAAATTGTTTAATTTTTTAACAAGCTAAATTCGAATACTGATTGCGAATACTAGAGATGCACTTAAACTTAGAGTACTTAACATTAGTAACTCATTAGAAATATTACGTATACGTAATAAGTTGTTGCTTCTTAGGCAATGCTCCTGCTACAGGTAGGTGCTTCTCAGGCGGAGTGGTCAGACAGCAGGTGCAAATGCCACCCAGGATGACCAGCAGGCAAAAGGCGGACAGCGAGAGGGCGGGGCTTACCTGCCGGAGCAGGGTGAGAAAGGAGGCGGACAGCTGCCACACCCTTGCCCAAGTGACGGCCGAGAAGGAGAGGCTGCTCCTCTGCTCGGCGGGTACCAGTTCACCCAGACAGGCCAGGATCATGGACTGGGCACAGGAGACGGCCGCCTGGGGCAGGGAAGCCATAAGCAATCCCAGCGTGAGACCATACACCTCGGGCATATCCGCTTCGGCCAGGAACCAGCAGATGCTGCCAATGCTACCCACCACAATGGCGAATGCTCCCGCCCACTGCCACTTTAGATCGGAGCGGTTAAAGGTGAGATGGAGGGCTAGTAGGCAGCCCAGCATCTCGGCCAAGCCCATGGCCAGAGTATTGGACACCAGGTGCTCCCTGCCAAAGGATCGCACGTGGAGCAGCAGCCCCGTATTCACCACCATGAAGGTGGCCAAAGCCATGTGAGCAGAAACCAAACGGAAACTGCTCCTTCTGTCTCCCGTCCACAATTCCATCCAGTGAGCCGGTGGTGGTTGTTCCTGCATCCTCTCCCTAAGCTGCCCCAGTTGGTGAGGCAACTCTTTGGAGACCTTATGCATGCTTCCATTCATGCGAGATGCCTCCAGCAGTATTGCCACTGTTTTCTCAACGGCCAGCTGGGTGTCCTTCGCGTGCTGCAAATGCCAGCGAGGTGAGTCCGGAGTCCAGGGCAGCAGGAAGACTATCACCAGCAGGAAAAGGGTCACTCCCAGATATATGTGCTGCCAGCTAGGAACTCCAGACGCAATACCTGGGAGCAGGATCAATCCCAGAGCCCAGAAGCAGTCGTAAAGAAGCTGGGCCCCCAGTCGGTGCTTGCCCCCTGTTATGTCGCTAACTGCAAGGATATAATATGTTTAGTTACATCATCATACGTCATCTTGATGTATCACTTACATATGGCGTGGCCGGTGGTGATCATAATACAGCAAGAAACCGCCGCCAGGCAACGTAACCCACAATGAAGGCTGAAATCCTTGACCAGACCCATCAGGAGGCTGCACATCAGCAGGCACCAGATGCCTGCAGAATAAATCTGACGAGGACTCAGCACTCGCATCAATTTGGTGGCTGCCACGCCACGCCAGTACTGGGACCAGGCCACAAAGAAGTCACACAGGCAAACCAAATCGAACTCCATGGTCAGGGAGTGGAAGCCGGTGGTGTAGAGGAACTTCCGGCACTGACGCATGGCGTAGCCGGAGTCACCATAGTTCACCATAACATAGCACTGATCCAGGGAGACGGTACAATTGTCCACCGGTCCAAAGGAGCTCGTGTCGCAGGTGTACTCCTCCTCCGGATAAAGATCTGGGGCCGTAAACAAGATGCAGGCCATGAACCAGGCGGCCGGGATCTTGCAGAGAAACAGGATGAGCAGCGAGCGCAGTTGCCAGGGACCAAAGTCTCCCATAATTTGATTAATCACATCATCTTCTTTGACCTTTCCAGGGTCACTCATTACTTTAGAGGAGGAAGTGGCAGGAGGCAGTTCATTGGCCTCCGGATCAGTGCAGGTGAAGATGTGCGTGAGGTGGCCCAGAACCAGGGGCGTGGGCGAGTGGCGGCGGGCGCTTGGTTGCCAGCCTTGAAATCCGAGTGTCTCCTTCATCGTCCTTGGATTAGCGCCGAAATTTAGTAGCCACGTCTTGGGAGTGCCAACCCTCCAGCATGACTGCGATACCGCTTAGCACCTCACCTGGCCAGGTAAACGCGAGGGCTTCGCTCATCGGTGCCTGCCTACGATATCGTCGCTAATCAAATCAATCCAAATAAGCGGATCAATGTTCCTAATCGATTAAGCAAACATCGGACGGTGATCAGTACGAGATTGAAGGGAGAATACTAGCTGTAGGAGAGGACGGGCTGGGCACTTGACGTGATTGAAGCTAATAAATTGACCAGGTAAACATCGTTGGAATGTCGTATACCTTTCTGAAAGCCAAAATTTCAGCTCTAGTTGAGGCTGCGCAAATTCCTTGAACGAGTTTAACGCTATAAATATATATTACGTAAGGCTTATTTGATCATCAAGTCTACCTTGTTAGGTTTCCCGATCAAATGTCTTATGAACTTGACTTTTTATGTTGTTGAAACATCCGAATCTATACTTTATGGAAAATGTTTTGTCAAGAAAAGTTCAGAGGTAGAACTTAACTATGTTACCTTTATATACCTATTTTCCTCTTAAAACAACCATATTTTTATTTACTTGACACACTTGACTTGACTTTGCAGACTGTGTTTGCATTTTTTCCATTTTCTTGAATGAACTCTAAAGTCGATCATGAACCAAAAACCCAGCCTTGTCCACGTCCACTTCCATATATGATGTAATAGACGTATTTGCGCAAATGTTACGTCTGAGAGAGCTGGTTACTTTCGTTGGTCAATTGCATTTTCCACTTGCATTTTCACGGAAAACTTGTTTCGGGAGGACTAAGGCCTTTCTTTGCAGAGCAACTCGTTGTCTGCTGCTGGAAACTGATTCCACGATCAGTAGTGATTGTGGCTCCAAAGTGACAACATCATGGACAATGCTGGAGTGGAAATTGTGGATCACCAAGCGGACATCTATGATGATGCAGTGGTCTTCATAACAGGTGAGTCCGAGTAGTTCTCTGGATTAAATAAGCTTAGTTGATCTTGTAGGTGCCACGGGATTTGTGGGCAAAACGCTGCTGGAGAAGCTACTCTGGTCTTTTCCACGGATTAAACGCTTATATATACTAATCCGTCCCAAGGGTGGAGTCACGGTGGAGGAACGTTTTCGGGTATTCCTCCAGAATCCCATCTTTGAGCGTCTTTCGTTGGAGCACCCGGAGAGGCTGAAGAAAATCTTTCACTTTTCGGGAAACATTGAAGACGACAACTTTGGTATGGCATCAGAAAATTGCAAATTGAAACTGCAAGTGTTTACCAGAGACTTCCACCAACAGGTTTGAATGAAACTGACAGAGCCGTGCTATGTGCCGAGGTGAACATTATTTTCCACAGTGCAGCCACGGTAAGCCTGGGATGAGGGAACTCTATTTGCTTAAGCACTAAGTTGGGTTTTCTAATGGATTTGCAGGTTCGCTTCAATGAGTGCCTAAAGGTCTCGGCACGTGTCAACTCTCAAGCCACGTACAATCTTCTGGAGCTGTGCAGGGAGATGGCTCAACTGCGGGTAAGGAAAGCTAACGAAGTTCGTCTCTTTATGATCATTAATCTGGATAACTTTCTGCAGAGTTTCCTTTACGTTTCCACGGCCTATTGCAATCCGGGTCGCAAGTATGTGGATGAGCAGGTTTACCCAACGATGCCACCGGTGGACTGGCGGCAATTTCTCGCCTGCACACAGAAGATACCCGATGATTATCTGAACCGACTGGCGGATTATATAAAGGGTCCTCATGTAAACACTTACACCTTTACCAAGTCCATAGCCGAGCAGATAGTCAACGCCTATAGACACGTGATTCCCATTGTCATCGTGAGGCCCTCGATAGTTACGGCGGCCTATAGGGAGCCCTATCCTGGTTGGATCGATAATATTCAGGCTATCAGTGGTATTATGATGGAGATAGGCAAGGGAGGAATCAGCAGCATTCTGGGGGACAAGGATTTGATATGCGACATAATACCAGTGGACTTTGTGGTCAATGCGATGATTATGATGATTGGCAAGGCAAAGTTGGGCAGGTGAGTCCGTGGAAGTAGCTGCTTCTCGATGTATCTTATTCTATGATCTCATTAGCTTAAGCATCTGCAATGCCACCTCGGGAGTAACCAATCCCATCACCTGGCACCGTTTAGGAGAACTCACCATGAAGTGGTCCCGCATCTATCCCACACGGCGTATGATTATGTTTCCCAACTTCAAGTACAGATGTAGTGCCATCAAACATGAAGTGGCAGTGTGGGTCCTGCACTTTGTGCCCGCCCTGCTCATGGATCTGCGAACCCTCCTCCTGGCCCAGAAGAAGCGTCTGGTCACTCCCATAGCCAAGAAGTTTCGACAGGCTTGTCTGGCAGGTAATCCTCTTAGAAGTCTTCTTTTGAAATTAATATACAGTGAACCTGCTTTTAGGGAGCTTCTTTTCACTGAACGAATGGATTTTTAAGAATAAAAGTCGATACTATTTCAAGGATCTGATCAGTAATGGCACATATCCCACGCTCTATTGGAATCTTGAGGAACTTGACTACGATGACTATGTCCGACGCCACATGATTGGGATAAATAAATACCTTCATCGCGAAAAGTTCACCGTTGAGGCAAATAAATTCTCAGTGACTAGGTGAGTTATATAAAATATAGACCCTTTTTAACCACCGAACACTTAAGATTACTAGAATATTATAACTTACTGCCAAGGATGAAGCTTCCTTTTATGGTTAAAATTATAAAACCTCTTTTCACCTTACAGGATCTATTGGTTTTGGATCTTCCTGCACCTGATTTTCTACATGTTGCTGGTTCTCTTTATATTTTAGTTCAAGAGTGCCATTAATCTGTTAAGATAACTATAGTATTTAGATTAAATATTTCATATACCCTTCCAAACCGGATAAGCAGGTGACTATAATAAGAAACAATCCATTTTGTGTAGAATAACTGCGAACATTTAGAATTAACAATTCACTTAACCTAATCACAGAAAAATGTTTCATTAGCTGAGTAATACAGATACTTTGTTTGGATTGGCAAAAAAATAGTGCTCCTCCATCTACAGTCGAGTGTTATTCACATCCGATTCAATGGTCCACACTGGAGCATTTAATGGGGATTGCTCCTTCTTGTCACTGGGCTCCACCGCAGGCACAACTAGTGCCACACTTGTCCTGGGCGTGAGGAGCAGACAAGTGCATATTCCACCCAAAATACTGAACACACAGTATGAAGTCAGCGACATGGCGGTGTCGATCTTTCTGAGGACGTTAAAGAACGGGGCCGAGAGGAGCCAGATTCTCGCCCAGGTGACTACGGAGAAGACATAGAGCTGCTTCTTATTCGCCGGCATCAGCTCGTTCATGCAGGCCAGGATCATGGACTGGGCACACGAGACAGCAGCCTTTGGAATGGTGGCAATGATCATCCACAGGGTAACCTTCAGATCGGCATCCACTGGGGATAGACAATATTAATGAACACAAATCTTAAATGGAGACAAATAGATGAGTATCTACTTACTGGAGTCCGCGTTGGTGAAGATCCAACCCATGCAGCCCAGTATTCCAGCGAGTATATTGAAGACCCCGGCACACTGCCACTTCCATTTGTTATGCTTGAGGGTGAAGTGAAGGGCCAGGAAGCATCCAATGATTTCCGAGAAGCCTATGAAGGATACGGATAAGGAGTTAAGAACCTCAATATGTAACGATAAAGAAACTTATAAGTAAAGTATAAACCTGAAAAGCACTGAGTACTAATCAGTAAGTTATTCATATTTTATAAATATTAATTAAAACACCTCTCAAATTGTAATTAATAATTCACATTTTGTACGTCGATATAACTTATATTGTTAAAGCTTTAATCTAAAGTTCAAAGATTTAATGAAATTTTTTATATTTTTCACATTTTTTAACCTTTTGTTTCTCATGACTCAGATATATTTTATTCTCAATCTTTTTTCCCAGTCCATTTATAATGATTAAATCAAGCTTGATTGATATTTTAAACTTAATTTGGAGGTTGTCCCGATGATCAATGGTTTTGTGTTATTATTATAAACCTTAACTGAGCTTTATGATTTCACTTTTCAGCTCTATAAAGTATATATATATATTCTTGATCAGCATCTACAGTCAGATCGAAAGCTATCTGAATACAGTTTTGCAGTTACTTTTCTGACTATTCTCTTTGGTATGAAGGTTGGAAAGGCCAAGTCGGACTCCTATGTCATATACATATCTGGCATTAGAACGATCGAAAAATTGTAAGAAAAAAAATTATAGCTTTACGGGTTTTCATCAAATTAGTATCTACTTCAAGACATGCTAATATTGCATTATTTTAGAATTTGTATTTAAATTTGTATGAAAACTGGACGATTATTTATTATATAGCTGCCGTGAGAAGGATCTAGAAATAAATAGCATTTGCAAAAAAAGTTGCATTTTGTCGTCTATTTCACTCGGAATTAAGAGGTGAGTGTGAGTGCCTCTTGGGCTTCCATTTAGAATGTACAACAACAAAATAGATCGTGGTTCCAGGCGAGCCCTCGTAAATTGGGAGAATATTGGATGCCAAGAGTGGAAGCGTGAGAGAGAGTGTCACTCTCTGGACTCCGGCGCTCACCGCTTAAGCTCGTCCCGTTGTTTTTGCCGCATTCCGAACTTCCAATAATTCTGCAATTCCCTTTGCACTTTGCATTCGCAGTCGTCTAGTTCGGTCGTAAAACGCGCAGCGCGTGTGAAAAAAGTGCGGAAAACGGGAAAACTGCCGGAAAAATCGACGTCTTTGCGGATTCTGCTCACCGTCGTGAAAATTCAGTTCTCCGGAGGGTTCGCAACCAGATAAATGTGCAAAAAACCCGGTTGAAAGTCTGTAAATTCTACATCTGGTGGTGTTTGCTGTTTTTTTGCCCAGGGAGAACGAAAAATTGAAAAACAAAAACAACATTCCAAAAGTGTCAGTGTTTTAAACAAGTCCTCCTAGTTCCTGTCTCGGTTTTCGTTCATTTTTGGATGTTCAACCTGCGTATTTACTCCGGCCTGCCGTTTTTTCAGTCAATACCTCTGTGAATTATATATCAAAGAAGAGAGGAGGAGAGAGAGAGTGCTTTCGCCGTTTGGACCACCAACAAACAACAGAGTGAGTAGGAAGATCATTCATCTTTCTTGTCCTCTTCGTAATGCTCTTGCTGAGGCATAGACTTTGCCGTTAGGTTTTCTCTGTCTGTTAATTGCCCTTGAAAATTTAATGTAAACAAACGCAACATAACTGCTCTCTCACGGGGAGTATGTGGATCCTAAAATGCAATCCATATTTGTGGATTGAAAGCCTTAAGGCGGGGTATACAAAATGTATTTATATTTACAAATTGAAACATTCCGAAGTGAAATAAGCCTTAAATAAATTATTTTTAAGTGCCATTTTTATAAGTTTTAGTTCTTTTTTCTTTACATTTGATCAAATTGATCAACTCTTCGTTATCCAATTGCAAATTTCAAGGGTATACAAACATCGGGCTGTCTTGTTGGATATAAGATATACAATTATTGTGTTAATGTTGTTGTAATTAAGATTAGTATCAGAAATACTTTGAGAACGTGAAAGCCACTTTGCATACGTGGTTTTGATAAGGAATCTTTTAAGGGTTCTTTAAAGGATGTATTTATAGGTTATTTAACTCATTATAACTGCTATCTTGATTTGGGACCAATATATATTTTTAAATTATCTTATAAAATGTACAATTCTAAAAATCGCAAGTACCTATTTAAGGTTTTTCATAATCAACATTAAACCGTTGATTGACATCAAATTAATAGGGTGTAATATAATATTTTAATGAACACAGCTCTTAATATTTACACTCGAGCAGGGTATAACAATTTTCTTAATAAGCTTAAAAAACTGTGAGGGAGTCTTTTCCGACCCTATAAATCGTATATATTTTTTATCAGCATCAAGAGGCGAGTCTATCTAACCTTAGACACAAAACAAATTTTTAACCATTTTTCCAAATTTTATAATCGTCAAAATTATCAAAAATTGGGAAAATGTTTAATTTTTTAAATTTTAAATTGAGTATGTAGATTTATTAATCTAATAAAAGCTAATAAAGGAAAGTTTTCCAAATTAAGATCAATGATTTTTTGGTATAGTTATTCGATTTTAATCTTTAATTGGTAGAGAAGAAAATTGTATTTAAAAATATCGAGAAATCGAATAAAGAAGGCAAATATTTTAAGCTTAATAATGATAGATTTCCAATTGTATCCTATTATTTGATTGCAAACAGCAAGTGTATATAAACTTCGGCTTCCCAAAGTTGGTTCCTTTCTGATTTATATAAACATAGGAATTGAATCTTTATTTCAATTAAAGTGAGATTAGTTGGATTATATTTTAAATTAACTTTTTAAAAGATTTGTGTACTTACCCATGGCAATGGTGTTCGGCACCAAGTAGTCCCTGCCAAATGATCGAATGTTGAGCAGCATCCCCATGAAGTTGATAACGAAAAAAGCCTGTGCCAGGTGAGCGGCCACCATGTGCGTCTTGGCCCGCTTCCCCTTCCACAGCTCCCGCCAGGGGGCCGGTGGAGGTTGGGCCTTGAGCCGCTCACTCAGCTGTTCCAGCTGCTGGCGGAAGTCGGGTGGGATCTTGAAGGTGCGATCATTTATAGCCGCCCCCTCTCGCACTATCTCCTCAACGTTATCAATAGAGACGCGGTCTACGGCATGCCGGAGGAGCCATCGTGGCGAATCGGGTGTCCAGTAGAGCAGCACGATCAGCATGATGGTGGGGAAGGTTATACCCACATAGATCAGGGACCAGCTGTTGAAGAACGAGGAGAGTCCTGGCAGCAGGATAACGCCAACAGACCAAAAGGTGTCATATAGAATGATGGCCCCAATGCGATGCATTCCCGCTGTGATATCGGCAACTAGAGGAGATTAGGTAGAAGTAATATTAATAACAAAGAGCTAAAGAAAGTTTTCTCAAATGCTTACATATCGCCTGTCCCGCGGTGAACATGATCGCACAACAAACGGCGGACATGCAGCGGAAGGCACAATGAAGACTAAAGTCACGGGCGTAACCGGTGACCACTCCACATACGATCTGGGCCACAGCTCCTACGCAGTAGGTGTTCCTGGGACTAATGCCGAGCATCATTTTGGTACCCATAACGCCTCCAACAAGCACTCCAAACAGATGCCAGTACTGGGTCCAGGCCACGAAGATGTCCCTCAGACAGACCAGGTTAAACTGCATGATCAGGGAGTCGAAGCTGCTCTCATAGGTGAACTGTTCGCACTCTGTGCTACTTCCGGAGGCTTTATCCATCACATAACACTGATTTTCAGAGACTATATAGCTGGAATTATCTCCACTGTCAAGGTAGCTGGTATCGCAGGTAAATTCCGAGCCGGGATACAGCTCTGGGCCGGTGAATATGATGCAGGCCATGAACCAGGCGGCGGGAATCTTGCACAGAAAGATGATGAGTATCGTTCTCAGTTGCCAGATCCCAAAGTCCCCCACGACATCGCCAATGATGTCGCTGCCCGGAGGCACTGGTGGTGGCCCAGCTGTCATCCGCTTGGCCGCATCCGTTTCGATCTCATTGGGCAGGATGTGGGGTAGCGTTGTGGTGCCTCCACCTCGGGCTGGTGACTCGTTGACCATTGCTCCAGTGGCGCCTCTCTAGAAGAGCATTCTGCGAAAAGCAAGCGGAGATGGCGACATGCCGTTCCATTTGTTTGTTTATTAATATTATGTCAATACCCGTGGCACGCAATTGATATAAATTGAAAGCGGTTTACAGTTGAAGTCAGTTGTTCAAAGGCATTGAATATCACGCGGGATTCCTGAAATATCTGCGGTTACTATCTCTGATTGATTTTCAATATGAAACAGATGGGTGAATGTCATAAATAAACATGATTAAAAAAGACTTCCCTCATAAATATGGAAAATTTAGAAAGGCATTTTCTTTCAAGCTGAGCGTCTTAGCTCTATTGATATTTACAATTAGCAGCAGTAAAACTGACATATCTCGGTTTAATTTATTTATTGCCATCTTGATAATTATTTGTAGAGATTTATTTGTTTATTTTTTGTTCTATAATGTAACCTTAATTTATTTAATTTATTGACAGATTAAGTAAGCCCATTGGATTACTTGAACTGTCTCAAAGTTCTCGCTTGATATCATATCACAAATCACGTTCACACTGATTAGGGCTTTATCGATAAGCCAAAAGGAGGTTGATTAAAGCAGATAATAAGTACCGCTCCGTTCTGTCGTACTATCTGGTTGTTAGTCCCTTATTTGCAGGTCGCAAACCTTGCGACAGATTGGCAGTCATAAGATTTAGTTGTTAATTCCACAAAGATTTACTTGACGCCGCTTTTGTTGGACCAACTGAATACACAGAGTCTTTATGCTTCAGTTTCACAGGTGCTAACTCGCTATTGTCTGGCTGGGAAGTCCGTCTGTCCGCCTATTGGTCTCTTATTGGTCGCGCAAATATTTTAATATCTCATTTTCCAGGCAGTGCTAATTGCAGAAAACTGGTCCGTGCGCTGGTCGTGAATATTTGATTTCCCTATTTCACTAAAACACCGATATACCATCTAAGGCGGTGTCAGTGGGGGCAGGTGCGAGTTATTAGTTGAATGACTTGTTTCAAATGGAAATGCAAATTAATAAAAGCTTACGGAGGCAGAACTGAGCCCCTGGGAGGAGGCGGGTATTCGGATCAAATGAATGGAATGCTCGAGTTTTTGACAGGAGTATGATTAAGCGAACTCAATTTCCACCTAATATGCACTTTTCTATAATGAAAAACAGACATTTGAGATAAAAATGAATTACCCGCATATTACTTATTAAATTATTGGTTTTATTTGTCGTAAAAAGCTACTTTTTATATGATCACTATATTTAAACCGATCTTTTCCAAATATTTCCATAAATTTTCACTTCTTGCTTTATTGTTTGTTCGTTTAATTGCATTTAAATTACTTTTAATTAAGCGTCAGTAAAACTTATTCACATTTCTAGGTAACTTTTGATACTTGCAGGTTTACTGTTCGATATTTATTTATTAAGAATCTACTGTATTTGAGATATAGTGTATTGAGATACTTATTGAATTATTGGTTTTATTTGTCGTATTTATATAAAAAGCTACTTTTTATATGATCACTATGTTAAAACCGATCTTTTCCAAGTAAATCTGTAAGATTTTATTTATTGCTTTATTGTTTGTTCGTTTAATTTCAAAGAAATTAATATCAAGGGATAATCAAAATAATTCACATTTGTAGGTAACATTAGATACTTGTAGATTTGCTGTTCGATATTTATTTATTAAAGATCTACTGACCTCTATCAAAATTACACCTTTAAACTATCTTAGATCACTGTTTCACCGCAAAATAATTCCGTTAAATATGTTTCATTGGCCAGACAATTTGTTTCTTCGCTGTTTGATTGCATACAAATTAATGTAAATGAATTAACCGACATAAATGGCAGCCTTTCGATTCACACGTCCCACTCGGGGTTTTCTTCTTGAAGCACACGCGTCTCAATCGTCCGAGAATCAAATGGCAACTGACGCCAGAGTCGCTCTGTGGGGCTTCAGGCAGGGAGCGAGTCGACTGCTGTGTGTCCCCTCGAAGCGTTAATTTTCTTAATGAATTTGCTCAAATAATAAAAAATACAAATTCTATTGAGCGGGTTATATATGTTATTGAAAGTTTATTCTTCATATTTTTGGACTTTTAAAGTCTGCATTTTATTACGAAACTCAAAGGATTTTTGGGCTATTTCTCTGTTTGTTTGCACATTTAATATTTAATATTATTGACAGCCGGCCGGTGGTGGTGGGTCGATAGAGTGTCTTTCAATGCTCTTTATGTTATTAGTTTCAGTTCGAATTTACCCCTATCAGGTGTGCATTATCTTGGTGCGGGTTGGGGGGTCGTCTCTCTTCGAAGGAGGAGGGTTTATAGCCGGGAAGCCATAACGTTATTACTTTACGTTATCAGTGTGTTTGCCTTTCGGGCTTGTACAAATTCGTCTTCGCCTTCCTTGCGGATTTCTATTTTAATCTTTATTGTCTCTGCTGCTGCCTTTTTTTAGCCCATTTGGTGACACATCGCATCGATTGATGTAGTATTCTCTCTACATTAACCTACATCAATATCGAAACTGTAGATGTACTTGATTTTTAACTTTTATCCTGTTGAGTATAGTTTCAGGATGTATGCATACAAACGTCATGAATTGATTATCACAGAGTTGTCATTTAAATTTGTTTAATTTGATATAATTTGTAACGCACCGTTTTGCTAATTAAGACTAAAAAAACCAGAGTTTAAACAAAAGAAAATGTATAACTTAATTAGCAAGATCTGACTTTGAATGCTCTGATTTGGATTGGATTAATACCGGTTACCTTTAGGCAAGCCTTTAAATTTGTGGCGAAATTTATCAAAGTGATGAATGTGAGAGTGCTTCAATTTATACATTTTATATTTATTAATCAAATGCCTAATGAGTTTGAGGTTTGTTTGAGGTTTAAGAGAAGAGCTTCATTAGGATCCTTTTACATTTCTTATCAATATAATTCTTATTAGTATATTAAGGCACAACCAATGTATCTTCATGCTGTAGATCCTTGAAAGAGCCTACTTTTAGGCTTTCTTCAAGAAGCTCTTCAAATGGTCTCCGAGCTGTGCGATCTTAAAGCTTCGGGTTGTTGCTGTTCCATTTCCAATTCAATCTCACTTGAAGGGTGAAAGTTAATGTGCCAAATATCGGCTATGCTCACAGCCATATTCCGTTCAAAGTTACTCAAAAGTTCATTGCTATAGGCACTGCATTCCGAACTGGCAGAACTGCAGCGGCGCATTATGATGGCCGACTGGCGACGATAGGTGTTAGGAGTTGGCACCTGGCTGATGTGTGGCTGCTCCGAATTCCAATAGTAGCGATTGAGGCGACGCAGAGCCAAGCCATAAATCCAAGCTAAGGTGGCCAAAATGGTGATGGGCACCAGGTGATGGACGACAGTGAGGCAGCTGAGCAGCGGGGAGAAGACCAGGCACAGACGACTGAATGAGACCACAGATAGGAGTAGATACACTCGCTTCTCGTTGGACACCATTTCACCTGTGCACGTGGTCAGCACGGCTATTGAGGCAGAGTTGGACACCTTTAAAATGAGCCAGAAAAGCAGTTCCAGTCCTACCCGTCGGGAGTTGCGTTCTATTGGGTTATAAAATGTTTTAGATAGTATAGATTTCATGGTCATTAAATCCTCACCAGTTTCTGGTAGCAACCAGACAAGATATGTGCTGAGACCGGCTATAATCATGAGATTTCCAGCCCAGCGCCAATGACGACGCGTATACAGGATCATATAGAGTCCCACAAAGAGTCCCACCATCTCGGCGAATGCCAAGGCGGCGGTGTTTACGTGCACCTGTTGGGTCCCCAGGTTGCGGATCATCAGCAAGGTGATGTTGTAGATGACCATGGCTCCGCCCCAGATCCAGTGAATGTATATCACTTGGCTACGCTTCGTCTCTCCATCCCAAATTTGGCAGTAGCTGCTCTTTTGCTCGGCCTTTAGCTCTAGCTCCTTGGCGAGTCCTGTGAGTTGAACGTCCAGGGTGAGGGGAACCTTTCTATTGTTGTAGGTGGCTGACTCCAGCAGTTGGCTCAGAGCATCCTCCACACGTCTGGTGCTGCAGCAGCCAGCGAGGAGCATCTGCTATCCAGCGATGTAGCCAGACTAGTACAATGAGGGACGAGGAGATGGCCACGTAAAGGTAGCTCCAGTCATCAAAATATATGGATATGGCAGGCAGTAGGACGAGACCTATGGACCAGAATAGCTCCGACAGAGTGACCACAATGATGCGAGCCTTTCCTGAGGTGATGTCGTTTACTAAAGGAAATGCATAAAAATTAGTTCGTTTCTTGAGTCTTTTGATTTGATTTAATTAAAGACTTGACTCACATATAAACTGTCCGGAAGTGTACATGAGAGCACAGAATATGGAAGTTAGACAGCGGAAGTAGATGTGCAATTGATAGGTGTCCACCAGGCCAGTTAGATTACCACAGAATATCTGGCCAATCATGCCCAGCAACATCAGGCGACGGGGACTGATTCTGAAACATATAAATATATTTTAAAAGTTAAAATAAGAAATATATTTAAAAATACAAACCTCTTAAGGGCCGAGAAGGCCATTAGTCCACCAATAAGTGCACCGAAGGCATGCGAGGATTGCGTCACCGCCACTAGAACGCGGCGAGAGCAGATCAAATCGAATTGAGTAATCAATGACCTGTAATCGGTCATGTGCTCCACGTGCTCGCAGGGCAGCGAAGATCGTGCATGAGGCTCCAGCGATTCCGAGGCATTCCATTCCCTCCCATGACTCCGCACGAATCCTCTGGCCAGGGTCTGGGAATAGGCATTGCAGACATCCACATTGAATAGGCGATCAGTGCTGCGTGCATCCTGCGACAGCGGATGATTCCTGCTCAAATGCTCAGTCCGGGGCCGGCTGGCATTCCACTCCGATGGGTGGCATACCAGCTCACCCTTCCAGGGTATCGGAGCGGTGTAGACAATGATGGCCGTGAACCAGGCGCTAGGAATTTTGCATAGGAATATCAACAGAATGGTGCGAAGTTGCCAGCGTCCGAAGCTGCCGTGGACCTGCTCCACCACGTCCAGACCAGGGCAGGATTTCCCCAGATTGCAGACACTGGACTGCGATTGGGACTGAGATTGCGAGTCCGGCATGTTCCGAGCAAGCTTACACCTCGGTGTACGTCCGTGCACTGAGTTTGCTAATTTTTCATCGATCCCCATCGCCTGAAAACGATGTTTGCTCTTCCGTTTAGTTGTCCCCTCAAATTGGTGCAAATTAGTCGGAGATTTTCTGCCCCGACTGGGTGAGATGTCTTATTATTAGGTTTGTTTTCTTTATTCCATCAGTGACGTAGGAGTTGGAGGAACGGCACATCTACTTAGTACCCAATAAATATTGATTGTCTCTCAAAAGGAAGCAAATAAATTTTCCACTAATAAACCAATGTCATAATAGTGCCCTAATTAATATGATTCACACAAATGTTTGTTTATCTTTAATATAAACTGTGGCTTGATCTATTTAAAAGTCGGATGGCAGTGGAATATTAGGCTGGAAGTAGAAGGAATAAATCACTTAAGACCTAAAAGTATGCAGCCTCTAAAGTGGAGCCTTTGATTTTGTTTTGGAAATATATATTTTTTCATATCCCAAAAGTATACTTTACTTTCTCTAGGATTAACAATAAACTCCAGTGCCTTCAAAACCCATTCAGCCATAGAGAATAATAGAGAACAATGGTTTCATATATTCAATAATTCATTTGTTTTTATTCAATTTTACCTGCTCTTATTTCATGTGTTTGCATTGCTTTTTGTTTTTCTCAATGTGTGTTTTTGCGCGATACAAAATTGTTTTTTGTTTTGTTTTCTTCCCCCAAAATCATAATCATAAAAATGCAAAATAAAATTGTTTGTGAGCACGCTCAACATATGCAATTCCATAATTCCCATTATGGCTGCCTTTATATATATATAAAATGGCAAATTCTGAGTTTGCCTTACAGATTACAATTATGCAATTAATCAATATTGGAAATATTTTACATCATTTTTAGGGGGCAACATGTGTGCATGCTATTGAATAATTTAGGCAATTGGCTTTATGTATATATATTTCGTTGGCTTTTTGTTTGATCAAATTTTGGCTTTCGTTTGATATCAATCTCCAATTAATTATTGTCTGAAACAATTATGTCAGCTAACAACTCTAACGTGCTTTGTGTTGTTTTTATACCCTTGCAGGGTATTATAATTTCAGTCAGAAGTTTGCAACGCAGTGAAGGAGGCACCTCCGACTATATAAAGTATATATATTCTTGATCAGGATCAACAGCCGAGTCGATCTAGCCATGTCCGTCTGTCCGTCTGTCCGTTTCTACGCAAACTAGTCTCTCAGTTTTGGAGCTATCTGAATGAAACTTTGCAGTTAGTCTTCTATATACTCTCACTCGTATATATGTCGGAACGGGCCGGATCGGACGACTATATCATATAGCTGTCATAGGAATGATCGGAAAAGTTTTACAAAAAAAATTATAAAATTTTTAGTTTTCAACAGAATTTGATCAAATTTGAGATATAGCCATTTTACTATACTCTACAATTTTGCATAAAATTTTATGAAAATCGGACTACTATATCATATAGCTCCCATAGGAACGATCGAGAAATTAATACAATTAAATTTATAACCTTTTCAGTTTTCAACTGATTTTCATCAAATTTTAGGTATAGGCATTTAATTTAAGTCTTAAATTTTGTGGCAAATTTCATGAAAATCGGACGACTATATCATATAGGTGCCATACAAACGATCGTTTGATGTGGAGGAAAAATGCAAATCAGTGAATGTAAAACTGCAAATATAATATGTATAGGTGAATGAAATGAAAGCAGGTATTACTTCATTGTTTTTTAACACAAAGATATATAATTTGTATTGTATGGTTTTTTATTCATAGAAGTTCTATCTGCAAGGGTATATAAACTTCGGCGTGCCGAAGTTAGCTTCTTTCTTGTTATTTTTTGCTTCTGGGGGAAAACAGTAGAATTATGTGAATCTCTATGCTCATATTTATATTGTGTGTATGTTGTTTAACTTTATTCTGCCGTATTTACAGTGGTCTCTAATATTAAAATAAAATAAATGCGTTGTTGGATCGAAAACATTTCGCAAGCACTATGCTCTTAGACTAATTGTGGATTTGGCTTCGCAGAGACTTGGCGTAACAAAAGAACATAAACTACTACGTACTTATTACAAATTAATTAATGAATTATTTAATCTAAGGTATGGCCTGTGATGTGGCGGATGCGCTATGAAGGCGATGTTTCAATTCGAGTGTGTTTCTGCACTGCTCTCTCTTAACTGATTGAATTAAATAAAGTACACGCAAGTATTATGCAAAGTATTTACATTTCGTCTGAGGGTTACAGGTGCGACTTATTAGCAAGGAGTACAGTAGAGTAGGTCATATAGGACTTCTTCGGAGGTGTGCTTAGCTTAGGATTTAGGTTTTGGTTTAGATATAATGCGCGCACTGAGATTTCGCTCGATCGACCTCTAGTTACTTGAGGTGAGAATATGAAACAAGCCAAGTCTGCTAGATGTTTGTTCTTTATCTGCTTAATTAACATTATGCTTACGTGCTAGTTTAAAGTCCTTCGGTTGATTTTTTTTGCTGATGCTTTTGCGGTGCCGTAACCTTAGTGACCACCCCGACTATCTTATTATCCTTCTATTTTGCCCTGCCCAGCTACATATTTATGAGTTGGTGTGTGTGTTTGTGTCCTACAGCTAGTCTCTAATCATTAATATTTGGTTTGGAGTTCAATGATCCGTGCTGAGCCCATCGTCCACATTGCTGTCCCAGTTGAATTCCGTGACGCCCTGCTTGAAGTAGATGTTGCCCAGGTTGGCATAGCGTTGCTCGAAATTCGAGTCCTTTGCCTTTAGATGTTCAAAACTGCAAGGAAAACGAAATGATAATTTTTAGTAATTACTAGAATATTTATAAACAAATCAAGTACGGTTTCTAATCTGCCTAAAGCATTTAGTGTGGGTGTGGGTGATATAGATTAGAAGGCTGCTATTTTATAGTCTTATAAGTCTCATTGTACGTTTACAGGGTACTATAATTTCAGCCAAAAGTTTGAAACGCGGTGAAGGAATCATTTCCGACCCTAAAAAGCATATATATTATTGATCAGAATTAAAATTCAAGTTGAAACAGCTATTCAAAATTGTATAGGGGTTAACATCGTTAAAATTTTAAAAAATTCGCAAAAAAAAAATTGTATTTTTCTTTTTACTGAAAAGTAATTATAGATTTATAGATTTGTTACCCTAACAAAAACTAGCATAGAAAAGCTTTCCAAAGTAAAATTAATGGCATTGTTATTGTTATTATGGCTTATATTTTATGATCATGATGTTATGATCATGAGCATATTCAAACTCAAGGGTATTCTTTTTTTTTCCTTCTTGTTTTTATTATCCAATTGTACTCAATATTCACAAAACGAAGAAACCTATTCATTACAAAGATTTCTTAAGCCGAATTTAAATTTCCTTTAAAATTATTGCATTAAAATATATTTCATATGGCTTTCCTTTATTTCTTTCCGATTTCTTTATAATATCTTCAAAATACCATTCCGAAATGCATGTCCTGTATAATTAACCTTTTTTTTAGGTAGCCATTGTTTCTTCTGCCTTCCAAGTATTCCTCCAGGTAGGCAAAAATGTTAATCACTAGCACTTTGAGCGGGTAATCGACTTTCTTCTGGGATTTACAGGACAACTTGTGTTTGCATTTCCTTCCCGTTTTTCCCGTTCCACCTCCGTCCTCTTCCTTAAACCCGAAACCCTCGGCATTGTTGCTCTTCCGACAAAAGCTGCTCAATTTACTTCTGCGCAATAGAACCGCGTCTTATGTGTGCGAGTGTTATATGTGCACCCGTAATAAAAAGAACCCTCAATTGTTGATGCAGCTGCCCGGGTCTGGGGCGAGTACAGCTGTAGGCTCTGTGTACTGTGTGTACTGTGTGTATAAATCCAAGTCTTGGGCCGGGCAAGACTTCTCTTACCTTGCCCGGGGCACATTGTGAGCACTGCAGAAAATGTCATAGGTCATAAGCGGGCATTGTGCGGCCCAAGACAAAGGATATAAGGCAGGGATGCAGCCTTCAGAGATTTCAAGGGAAGGAGGAAAACGGAGGAAGGTGAAGGCGAAGGGAAAACCCCGTCAACAGGCTTAAGTCACAATTAATGAAGCGAGCTTGCAGCCACCAAAAGTTGTTGTTGTAGTCACTACCAAATGGTGGTGGTGCATGGGTATTTTCCTCCGTTTCCTAGGAGTATGGGTATTTAATGCAAGACGGTTTGAGGTTAAACCACCCTTGAGGAGGAAGCCCAGGCGCAGGCGCAGCTGTTCCGTTTCGCTTGAGGAACTGAGGAACCAAGGAACCGTTCCATCGGTTGCCCTAAGGGGAGGAGTTGAACCCAAAGGGCCACGTGTGCGTAATCAGCGTCGCAAGAATCCATCCATCGGCTTGCATGGCTGCCTTTCCTTTTTTTTGTTTTCTCGTTGGGAAGGGAGGTTCAGCCTGAGAAAATTCCGTCACATTTGGAAAGAGTGAAATCAAAATCAAGAACTCGTTCTTTAGGGTTGTGACTGAGCCTGAGAAAAGCCTCAATTTTCAAGTACACCTTCTAACAAAAAATGGGTTTTCACACCACAATAACTCACATATAATGTGCTTCTTTGATAATACATTTATTTTCCGGTTGAAGGGAGAACGCAACTATACAAATGCTAAAATTTAAAGATAATAATAATAAGACGTCATACATTTTCAGTAGGGAATATGTAATGCATGCTAATGAAGGGGATATGCCTCTTTTAACTGCTTCAATATTTAAAATCCAAATCAAAAATGAGTCAATTTACAACTAGTTTCAGAAATTCTTTAGAGAATTGATGCCTCTATTAAAAAGAAAGTGTTGAAATGTCAGCCAAGAGCAGTTTTAAAGGATATATCCAAAAACACCTTGAGCTGGATTGTGTGCCACGTTCTTTGTCGCATGAAATGTATATTTCTGATCAGATCTTAGCTAAGGTTTAATTTATATAATTTATAAATAGAACAATATAGTAAATGGTACGGATAAAATTAAGAATCGGCCTAGACGTTGCGCGCCTTAAGCACCTGCTTCTGGGGCGGACTGGGCACGTTCTCCTTGCCGGCGAACAGGACCGTCTTCTTGGGCGTGCTTCCTGCGGCGGACTTGGGAGTGCGAGGGGTGCGTGGCGTGCGCGGACTGCGCGGTGTGTGCGGGGTCTGTGGCGCCGCCTTGGGTGTGCGCGGAGCAGGGCGGGGCGAGGACTTGCAGGCGAGGAGCTCGCTGATCTCGCTGCTGCTGTCCTGGCGTACGCACTTCTCCGAGGAGTTTAGCAGCCAGGAGGTAATCTTGTCGCACTCGGAGCGCAGCTCAGTGTCGATCAGCAGATCCTCAATCTTCTCCAGATCGGTAGTGTTCGACCGGTTGGCCTTGCCGGGTGTTCCCAGCAGAACAGCTGCCGAAGCCGGCTGCTTAGACTTGAGGGCGATGTTCTCCAGCTTGAGCTGCTCACACTCCTCTCGAACCTTCACCAGCATTTGCTCCTTGTTGTCCAACTCCAGCTGGGCGAACTGCAGCACGGTGGCGAACTCGTCAAGGGCCCGCTTCATGTCCGCCATGTAGGCCTCGCGGGTCTCGTCCTTGCGACGCAGCTCGTGGTAGTGGGCCAGCTGGGCATCGCCGTCGATACGCTCCTGGAACGAGTTAGCAATCTGATTGAATTTTGCCAACGTCTCAGCCTCGCCGGCAAGCAGCTCGTGGAGCATGGACTCCTTCAACGATACCTCGCTTTGCAGCGTCTGGGAGGATGAGCGCAATGCGGAGAGTGCCTCCTGGCTTTCGGCCAATTGCTGTCGCAGCTGCTCCGCGTCCGCCTGGAGTCCCAGGTAGCTCTGCTCCAAAGCTCCCTTGGCCAGCTGCACCGATTCCAACTCCGCGCGGAACTGCTCGACGTCTGCGTCCGATTTCTTCAGTCGCTCCATCAGAATGTTGACGGTGGCTCGTGTGTTGGTGAGGGTCAGCTGGTAGTTATACTTCTCGGTAATGGTCTTGGCCATGTCCTGCTTGAGCTGCACCAGCTGCTGCTGCAGTGCATCGCTCAGCTGGATGTAGTAGTCGATGCCATTGCGGAGCTGCTCTTCGCACTTTTGCAGCTTCTCGTCCCGCTGGCGCAACATGTCATTGGTGGTCTCCAGCAGCACCATCACATCCTGCTTCTCCAGCTCGATCTTGATCAGCTCATTCTCGGCCAGCTTCTGGCGCTTGTCCAGCTCCGCGCGCCAGTAGCTCTTCTCGCGCTCCACAGCGCCCTCGAGGTCGCTCTCCACCTGCTGCTGCACCTTGGCCACCGCCTGCTGCTGCTCGGCATGGCGAGCCTGCTCCCGGCACAGCTGCCGGATGGTATCGCAGTGGGCATCAATTTCGCAGTTCTTGTCCAGCAGTTCGTCCTGCAGCGATCGGATGAGGGTGCACTTGTTGGCCAGGTCGTTCTTCAGTGTGTTGCGCTCCACCTTGAGGCACTCCAGCTCAGCCTGGCTGCTCTTGGCCTCCAGTCCATAGGCCAGGGCATCGTGCTCGATCTGCTGCTTCAGCTGACCAACATCGGCCATCAGAGTGGCGTTGCTTCGCTGCAGACTCTCGACCAGCTCAATGTTCTGCGCCGTCTTGGCCTGCTCCTGGCTGCAGTGTTCGCGGGCCTGGGCAACGTCCGCCTGGAGGGCAGAGAGCTGCACCTGCAGCTGCTGCTCCACTGCCTGGCGCTCCTCGTTGGTCGCCTGCAACTGCTCGTTGGCCAGACGCAGGGCCTCGCTCTCGGCAATCAGTGTCTCCACTTGACGCTCGTGCTCCTCGCGCTGCTGCTGCAACTGCTGCTCCAAGGCGGCGAATTGCTCCAGCATTTGCGAATGCTCCTGGCTCATCTGCTCATTGTGGGCCTTGTGCGAGAGGTTCTCTTCAGTTAGAGCTGCGATCATCTGCTCTGTCTTGGCAGTGGCCAGCTCGTGCTCCTCGCGCAGCTTGGCCTCGGCCTCCTTGAGCTGCTCTACATGGCGCCTGAGGACATCCAACTGACTCAGTTGACTCTCGATCAGCTCATTCTTGTGACGAATCTCATACTGCAGCGCCTCCTTGCCCTTCAGCCGGCTGGCGGACTTGGCCTCCTTCACTGGAGTGGTGGCAGCGGAGTGCAGAGGCGTTGAGGCGGCCGTGGAGGCTCCACTGGCAGTGCCACTGGCCCCCGCATCCGTGTGGCTGGGCGTTGGACGGAAGCGCAGGCGCTGCGGCAGGGATGGGGTACGGAATAGCCGCAGTCCCTTTGACTTCTTCTCGTCCTTGGGAATGGCAAACTCCTTGGCCTCCTTGGAGCTGGATGCAAAGCGCACGGCATCTTTGAAGAACTTTTCGATCTGCTCCTTGCGCTCCGGCTGAACGGTGGGAGCAGATGCTGCTGCTGCTGTGGGCGTGGCACTGCCCGCTGATCCTGCCGAGCTGTTGGAGGCAGCCGGCGAGCTACAGATGGCCACATCCACATCATTGAAGCGCTTCAACTTGGCCTTGGAGAACGACATTTTCGTGTGAACTTTTGTGTCTTTTTCCGGGAGGAAGGGATCTTCGATCAACAATATAACGATTTCTTTGGGATCGGTCTTAATAGCTCATAAACAACGATCGCTTTAACTTTTTGGTAATAACAATAACTCAATGATCAAACATAAACACAATTTTAACTTTTTTTGGTTTGTTTCGTTTTAAAGTTTGTTTTGTTTTTTGTTTCTTTTTGGTCGGGGGTAAATTTTGTAACAAATCGTCTGCTAGTTCGTTTTATATAATTTTTCTTCTGTATTTTTTTCGGTCCGTTCTATCCTGCAATAAACCCGCTTTCCCGTTGCTACCCGTTGCACTGTACCTACGCGTTGCGATGTCAAAACCTAACTGAATTCAACTTTCCACAGAGATCCCTGAGGCAGGCATTCCGTTTAGCAGGAGAAGGTTGAAGGAGAGTTCGGGAAAAAGAGATAGAAGGAGAGAGTGAGGGAGACAAGCGAAAACAACCCTCGATTAAGGGTCGTTGCAACAATGATCTCTCTCTTTCTCTCTTCGAATGCATGGGAAATACACTATGTCAGGTTGGGTAAAGCCGACATCTTTTACAAAGATGATTCGGAACAAACTTATTACGATGTTGTTTCTCTATAACTTCAATGTTTATATTTGTATATATATACTTACTTTTGTAAAGAACAAAAGCTTTACTTTAAAGGTAATGATTTTAAGCAGGAAAATATGTTAAAGGAATTGCAGATATCGAGAATATGCAATATAATATATTTTAAATTTGCAGTAAAAGTGTCACTTTCCAGCCTAAAAAGTATATATATTTTTTGATCAGCATCTAGATTGTTATTATTGTCAGTTTTTCGAATAAAAACAGCTGCAACTTTATCTTCTTTCAATACTCATAAGAACATAAGTTCTTATAAGGACAGATCTGACGACTATATCATATAGCTGCAATCGATCATAACTAAGCCAAAACAAAATTTTGTTAAATTTTTAGTACAATTTTTGTTTAATATTATATTAGTTATTGATTAAGATTTCTTTTGGCTATAATTGGCTTTTTAGTCCTTCGTATACCTCCAGGGTAACCTAAAATTTCTGTATTCAAGGTATTTTAAATCAATATTATGATATGTTAGTTTTTTGGGTAAATTAAAGTTTTTCGAATAACATAACTCAGCCAAAAATGCCTTGATTTCAATTTGGATAACTTTTCTTTGCTGGTTTTTATAAGGCCAACAAATCTGCATATTAAGTTAATATTAATTTACAAAATTAAAATATTTGTCAAATTTTGACAATTTTAATGAAAAATTTTTGAAAATTTCTTTTTCAACCCTAGATGTCTAGATCGATTCTGCTGTTGATTCTGATCAAAAATATATATAATTTATAGGGTCGGAAACGACTCCTTCACTGCGTTGCAAGCTTCTGGCCGAAATTTAAAAAAACCCTGCAAGGCTTTAATTACTAATTACAAATAAGACTTCCTAAAAGTTATTCTCCCAAAATTTCTAAAAAGATTTAAGGGTATTCCACATTCGAATATAACCCCAATAACTCTACTCTGTGACTCCTTTGTCGGTTTGTTTTGGTGGTGGATCGTGCCGCAGATCCTCGTCCCTTCTACGTCTTATCGGAGTATTTGTCAAGACGTCGCGACGTCGTGTGTATGCCAAGAGACCCATTATATGTTAGGAAATGTTTTCTTTTTAGCGCGCGCAAATGTTGCAATTGTATGTTAGTTGAAGATAGCACGAGGAGGGTTCCCTTCCAGGGTGAGATAGGACGACGGGGTTCCGCATTCCCTCGCTCCGATATGGGAAAAGTGCCGTGTCAAAGACGCTCGCGCATCTGTCTGCTCTTCCTGTATTTCCCCTAGATTGCTTCCAAGGATCGCAACTACGAGGACGAGTGAGTGCTCGTACAAGGATATGACTGGATAACTAAAGGGGCTGATTTATCCGTTAGCTCCAACCCAGCTGGCAACCAGCATAAGTTGTTAATTCGATACGAAATCCGATGCCCGCATAATTAGGAGGAAAATGCGAGAGAGTCGCGCCTGCGCGGTGAGTTGAATGGGATCGAGGTTGATTGAATTGCATGGAAAATGGAAAAGCGTCGGGTGCAAATTGATTTCCCCCGATCACGCGAGGGAGTTGGTCGCATTGGGTAGTTGGGAAAGGAGGGGAGATCCTGCTGATACTGCGGTAACAACTGCCTGCATTCCCCTCTCCTACCTTTAGTGAGACTGTCACAACTGCCAACTGCTGCTCAGCTGGTTGCTCCTTTCAAAGGCAAACAATGCCCGGAGAATATTCCAGCAAACGGAAGGTGATAATTCTAGGTTAAATCAGGCAGGCATAAAATTCTGGGTGGGTCAATCACACACACTTACAGCTGTGCCGGCGAGACAAGAAGATTTATTTTCTTATATATCTTAGGGTTTCGTATTCTATATTGATTGTTTGTAAGGAGTTATATATAGAGGGACCCTAAAGTCTTAGGCGCTTTCCTTAGCAAAGGTATATCTCTCTCCTTTATAATGAAAAGAATAGTTTTAATACATTTTAAAATGTTTTAAATATATAAATCATTTTAAAAACGCATTAAAAATAATGTTAAGCTAATCATCAAATTTTTATGCCCGAGCACAGGCACTTTCCATAGGTTTTCACAATGTAATTAACAATTTCCCAGAGCAAGGACAACCCTTTTGGTATAATTTTCCCATGCCTGCTCATGCATAACGATGATGATCATTGAAAGCGTTATAAAGTAACGCGATCTAATGATGGCACCATGGTCTCCATTCTCCTCTTATTTCCCTCCAAAACAATATCCTTGTGCCGGGGGCAATGTCAACACAACAGACGGAAAAGTGACGGAGACAAAGGACTCGGTGACTGGCTTGGCCCCTGAATGATCAAAGGGGTTTACGCACCCCCGTGGGACACAAAGCGCTACAAATATACCTGGACCTGAGTCATCGACCTCCGATCCAGATCGTTCCGTTCCGGGGGATGCTTGTAAAGAAAGAAGGAACACCAAGGAACCAAGAAACCGGAGTCATGTTCAGGTTTTTTCGACCAGACAAAACTAGCTGAGACAGTAAATAACTATCGGCACAAAAGCCAATTAAGTTGGGTGTTATAAATATCAATTCAAATATGTATATATAAGACAGGACTCACCGCTGAAAGAGTAACGTCTTGGCAAAGGCATACAGCTCAATGTCCAGGCCATTGAGCTTTTCGATGCGACGCCTCTGATCCTGTCGCAGATTCAGGACAGCAGCCGCCGAGATCGTGGTGTTGTGCTGCTCGAAGGGAATGGCAAAGCGCAGGTTGAAGGTCTCCTCAAATATATATTGGGACATCTGGCACAAGAAAATTGCAACATTTAGTAAATACATTTCTTTATAATCAGTGTTCAAGCTCACCTTTTGATACTCAGTCAGTCCAAAGTAGGCCATGGCGGCCAGATTGCGCTTGGCGCTGGCCAGCATCACGCGATCCCTCTCATGGGCGGGCATCGAGGACTTGTTGTAGCAACCAACAAGGGCCAAGTCGGCCAGCATGCGAGTCTGCCGGTTAGCCGCCAGATTCGACTCACAGCCGGCGAACTGGTCCAGGTCCACGTCCAGCCAATCCTTGCCTTTGTAGCAGGCAGGGAGCTCCGCGGCAGAGGCCTGGCGACCCAGGCACCAGTGCCGTGATCCCTTCCAGGTGGCTCCACGCCTTACGTGTCGATACTCGGACATGTAGCGGGCAATTGGCTCACGGAGCAGCGAAATGTAAAAGTATCGCCGCTTGGCAGTCTCGCCCTCATTCTTGTCCAGCTCCACGTCCACGCAGCTGGTCAACTCGGTCCAGTCGGCGTGCAGGCCACACTTCCAGCCCGTCGAGTAGCGGGAGAAGAGCCAGTTCTCATTGCGATGTGGCCGGAAGCAATAGCAACGCTTCCTTTGCCGCTGGCACTCGCAGGGACGCTGCAAGGGATAGGAAGCAGAATGAGTAGAGAAACTAGTTAGGATATTAAAGTCAATCTCACCTTGAGGTCCAGATCCCTGACCAGATGGCGGCCAAACGAGGTGCCGCCCGTTTTCTGGATATGCAGAAAGACCATAACATCATGGCCATCCATGTCGAACTGAAAATCATCGTTCAGCACATCCTCGTAGCTCAGCCCGGCATTGGCGATGATGTTCTGGGGGGCAGAGGCTGATGCAGATGAGGATGCCTTCGATGCCATGGCCGTAATACCGTTGGAATTGCCATTAATGCTGTTGGCCTGATGGAGTGGGAGCTCATTATAGGCGAGTATATCCGATGACTGCAGTAGCACGGCGCGTTTGGATAGGGCGCATACCTGTGGTTAAAGTGAAGGGAAAGCGGTGTTATATATTTACAGGATCGAATTTTGTTGTACCCTTAAAATTGCAACTCCCTCTGCACTCCCTATAATCATAAGCTGAGTGAAGCTTCTGTTTTAAGGCCATTATTTTATTTTACATTTTCTCTGTCGGAAATAGCCTTAAATTAAATTTATTGGCTGTTTGTTTTCAGCATTAATTAAATGCACATCGAGATTAAATGCATATTTCTGGTTCGACACAGGTGGGCCCTCCAACCGCGCGGAACTTCATTTACCGGCGTTGTGGAAAGGCAAGTGAAAATTTCCCACTCAACTGGCTGCATTTTCCTCCTTTTTTTTCTCTCCTTGTCGGTTTGCACTTTATTTGCTGGGCGCCGGTATGCGCCATTTTATTTATGGCACGTACTCAAGGCTTATTAAAATCGAACAAGGGTTTATCCCTTTTCATTGCACTCACACCAATTAAGTACCGTATATGAGCGATGTGAGTAAATTTAATGTTTACTTTCGATAATATTAATGGCTGCACACTGGGAAAGGGTTTTGTTTGCTTATATGATGGGTATTAAAAATATGATGGCATAGTTTCAGGCTGCAAAAAGGATATTGCAGGGGACTACGATAGAGTTGGAGGGTTTGGGAAAAGGAAAGTCTTATTGGAGTATGTGTATTTTCCACTAATTGGACCTATATAGATTCAAGTGGGAAACATTTATAGGTGCACCACTGTGAAATACCCGGTACTCAAAGAATTTTGCATTTCAGAAGATAAAAGCGTTTTCCAGTGATACGCCCCACAAATGTAAAAGGCCTTATGCAATCATCTTTTCCATACTTTCCATATTGAAACCACGTTTAGAGACTTTGATAAATGCCAGCGATATGAAAATAGAACTTTCCACCTTTAGTCCAATACGATTATAATTAAAAGTTAAAAGTATGTCCCTAAACGTACTTTTTACATATGTATATACAAACTATACATATAGTATCTATCCTCAGATGTTCTTGTTGTGTCCCTGTTGGAAATATTCAAATACAATCTAAGATTGCAACATATTTTCATCTCAAAACTTTCTAATTAGAACAAGTTTTGTCCCCGGCAGTTTCCAGTTGTTGCCATCATTATTTGCAAATTTTCCGAGCTGACGTCGATGGCAGATAAAACAAGACCTCAGCTGTCCACAAGTCGGGACATATACAAACTAGATACAAAACCAGATAGGCATGGATACATACATAGTTCCGAGCAATCAAACTAGACAAAAGTTTCTCGATTAAAATGAGCAACTTTTGTGAAATTCTCTTATCTGACAATTTCCGCTGCTTAGCAGGGACCAAAATGAGCAAAACACGCAACAAGAAACTGAATGGACGGGAGGGGGGGAGGAAAAACAACAGAGCGGACAGAAACCGAGGAAAACTCAGCTCATTAAACAATTGGCAGGCGGGCGGAATCGTTGTTGGTCATAAGGAATTAAGCAACCTCCAAGGGTTGCCATGGTCCTGCTTTCATTTCCACTACGTTTTTCCTATCATTGAGTCTCTCTCTCTGTTTTTTTTTTTTTAGCAATAAGTGTGTGTGAGAGCATCAGTGTTGGTAATAAGATAAATAAAGGGAAGTTAAAAAATACAAGTTTACCTAAAAGAAAGGTAAATACGGCATACACTGTGATTACTATATTTTGCAAATGAGAACAGCTGCAGGATATCCCATTATAGAACACGTTCCTTTATACCTTACATTCCTAGGGAAAATATCAAAAGTGGTAGTTAGTAATACCATTTGTGTATAATGCATTTAATGAAACATTTATTTAAAAACTATATCACTAATTTCTTAATCAAACGATCTGTGAATTAAATCAAGTCGACTATTCTAAGTAAACAAATAAAAGAATACTTTGCTTTTGTTTTTGGTGTGTAGTAAACCACGAATAAACTATATTATTATATTTTGTAAATCTAGACAGAATATTCCTGATTAGTTCTATAAATAATGCTTAGATTATTGTACCTTTTAAAGTAATTTCCCTATTATAAAAACAAAAAGCACATTAGTCCGAAAAAAAGATCAATTTGGCAGCACTGCGACGAAGCCTGAATGCGTGTAAGCTTGTTACCATAAAAGTTGGCCATTTAAATGGCCGGAAAACCAAGAGAGCTGCAAAAAAAAGAAAGGAAAATAATGCACAGCCAAAGAGGTGTGCTGCCCTGGGGGAAAGAAAAGTTTTGAATTTATTGTGGCCACCGCAGCGCAGCGATTCGATTATCAAAAGGAGAAAGCGAAGGAAGAGGAAAAGTTCCCCTCTAATTCTCTCAACCGGATCCGGGGCTATCGCTGGGGTCCTGTCCGGAGGCTCCTTACCGTAATCCCCATTTGTGGGTCTGCTTCGATTTATTTGTTTCTGATATATTGCTGTCAAGTTGTTTAGTGGCTTAAGTCAGTTTACCAGCACTTGAAAAGAGCTTTAAAACATTTGCAACGCCTGTAAAGGGCATTAGAAATGTTGAACAAGTGCGACATACCGACAGACAGAGGGCAATGCTTAATGACACTCCATAAATTAAAACATAATAAATGTATATGGAGCACGTAAATACGCATTAAATACAATTTGGGGCCGCAGAAAAAAAAGTGAGGCGAAAATCCACCACTAATGGGTAATTTAATTTTATTTTCGGTGCTTCGACGACGAAACTTAAATGAAACTGTGGCCCAGCAGCCGCAAACAATAAAAAAATAATAATAATAACAGTTTTGTGTATGCCAGCAGCATCCAGTGTGTGTGGATCTGAGCACTTTGCCGGGGCTTTAATTGCTTTTATGCCTCCACATAAAACTCCGCCCTCAAAATGTGTGTGTGTGTGTCCAGTCTTGTGCAATAATATAATAATACTCATTTTGTGCTAAATTTGTTAGAAGTTTATGTGCACACACACACACACATATTCCTGGCGGAAGTATTAAAATTTGATTTAGCTTAGCGGAAATGCAAAAATGTATAGCATGCTTTTCGGCCAGTTGAATTTTCGGAAATCAAATTCAGACAATTATAAAATATGCAGAAAATGTTGGCAAACCCAGAATATTCACAGAATTCTAATGGAAAAAGAGGGATTAATGCAAAATAGTTGAAATTACTCGGAAGTAAACATTTGTAGTAATGTAATGCAATTTCTAATTGAACAGGGACTCTATTCTCTTGATAAAAGCTTGTCATGTTTCGCTTTTTTTAGACAATTAAATAATATATAATTTACTCTTTCAGCGGGTTAAACAATTCCGGTTTAAAATTATTGTTTTGATTGGCTGATTTTTTTTTGCCGATAAAGATTTAATCTAAGCTAATTATTAAAAGTCAATCGTCCGTAATATCCTTTATATTAATTATGCTCTTCCCTAGAATTTAAATTCCTTTTACAGAAATTAAATAAATATATATATTTTATTTAATGATTCATGTTTAACCATTGTCAAAAAAAAAAACAGCTTGTTGAAATAAAATCCTCATTACTTTTGCCCTATTTATTATGGCTGCCAATCACTTTACTGGAGATTATAGCCATTAAAGTCAACAAAGAAGCCATTTAACTCCCACAACAGTACGAGTACCACAAAAGCTCGTAGCAATAAAAACAAGCTGAAAATATAAAAATGCAGAGCAATAATTTTCATTCATAAACCAAAGTGCAAGCAAACAACAAATGTCGCATATCAAATGTGGGGGCCCCAAAGTGAAAGACCGAAAGTAACGGCGGCTAAATTAATATTTATGTGGTGGTCGTTGGTGGAGAAAAGAGTCCTGGCTGAGATTTAAGATTGTATGCTTTATGAACTCGCGGCAGCTCAGAAAGAAAGCAAAAAAAAAAAAAAAAAAACCCATCGGAGAGAAAAGCTGAGGAAAAAATTCCGTGAAAAGTTCCCCTTCTGAAATGGGGTCAGGACACACAGACAGCGTCGTAAATCTCGAGTACCCGCAAAAATCAACAATAAAACTTTCGCTGCTAAAAACATAGAATTCCCAAGATACAATTTTGTGCTTTTGTCATAAAAGGAAAGAGACTCGTCCACCGAGTGGATGAAATAGCAATAGAAACCGAGTACAACAAAGTACGAGGCAGTAAAACTTCAGTTGCATGTAAATTGACAAAGGCAAAGGAAGATGGAAGGAGCAGAGTTATATCCTGGTCTCATCCATTGGCTTTATAGCTTCTCAATTAATTTTAAGCCAATAAAAGATCAATGAAAACTTTGTAAGTAAGGTATAGATTATGTATCTATTTTAATCCGAGGTTATGCCACTTCTTTTTCTGCGTAAACCTATCACCCTTTAAGGACCTTATTTCCATAAAGGAAGTGGCAGCGGAAGAGGACGCTGGGAGGTGTCGCATTGGTGGTTGGGCACACATCGGTTGGTGTCATCGTCTCGCAAATATCCGAAACTGCATCCGCATCCCAGGTGGCACAGGCTAATAAAGCGGCAAAGCGGCTCGTTGACGAAGGGTTGGGAGCAAGTTGGCTCACGGCATGGCAGGCAGGCGCGCTCCTCATGATCCCCGCAAGCTGTTAAGCGAAAGGGGGATGGAACTCTGTTTAGGAGCTACTCCTGGGGTTTGTTTTCCTTTTTCGCTCACCCACGTCCATTTAGGGGAACCCCACTGCAGCCCCGGAGGAGTAGCAGGAACACCCCCAAGGGTATTTGCGGAACCAACATGGACAATGGGTGAGAGGTGTCGGTTCCCGGACTTGTTTTCCCAAAACAAAACTGAGGCTAAGCTTAGTTCAGTTTGGAGATTTCAAGCGAATATAATCGTTTTAGGGGACAATTAGTTACGTTTTGGTCAAGCGATTTAGAACGCTTAATAAAGTTTCTTAAAAAAGTAAACTTATTGATTGAAGAAATATTTTATTAATACCCTTTTAGAGTATTTTCAAAATAAATTCAAAAGCTTCTATTTATATGAAAAGGAGCCATTTCCGACCCTATAAATTATATATATGCTTGTTCAACCTTAACAGCAGAGTTGATCTAGCCCTGTCCGGTGGAAAAATTAATTTCCTAATTTTTTTCAAATTTTGAAAATCGTTAAAATTGTCAAAACTTGACATAAAATTAAATTTTATATATTTTAAACCTGAGAACATAAACTTGTTAGCCCACACACATAAAAGCTTTCCGTATTTAAATTAATACAATGAGATTTTTATCTTTGATCAAAAAAATTGTCAAATAAAAATATCGATAATAATCGATTTAAGGAATCTATTTCCGTTTCGATCCTAAAACTCAATTGCAAACTTTATGTTTATAGAAGCTTCGAAAACCGTAGTAAGTTTAATGTTCTTTTTTAAATCGAAAAGAATTAAATTTTCAAGATTTAATATAGTTTTGTTTGCTTAGTCTTGCTTTTCCTGATAGCTTAACTGAGCACAGTTTTATATTTTTTTCTCCATAAAAACCTAATTGCTTGGCTTTTCCCTCTATTTTGTTTAAATACCATGGATAATTATGTTAAACTATTTTTTCCCCTTAAATATTTGCACTGCAAATACCGTTTAATACTAATTAATTGAATAGTTTCCCTCCTATACGGATTATTATAACTAACAAGTTAAAATAAAAAGCTATTAATACCATTAAATTATAATAAAAACATGTATTAAATAAAAAATAACACTGTATAATTAATTGATGTGGTATTTTAGCAAATAAAAGCACAGACAGACATTCCACCGCCTGTTAGCCATTAATTCAGCAATTATTTGCATCTATTTTGGAGCCAGTTAAGTACACTCGAAAGCCAAATTCCGCTGCATTTAATGGTTTGAACCGTCATTGGTTAGCTATAAATGTTGAGAGCATCCGCTTTGACAATGGCCGGTCATTCCCATTCCGATGTCCAACAGATTCCCAGGATAAAGGGAGAGAGACATAGAGAGAATGAGAGTGACCCAGGACCAAGGCGCTGTTCAAACTGTCGTTCGGACAGGGAACCAGAATCCCCGTGGGTTTAGTCTCAATTCCCCTCCCTTTCCCTTCCATTCCAGAAGATAAAACCTGGCTGGTTTTTAAAACGGAAATGGTGGAAATGGTAAAAAAAAGGCGTACCTGGCCGAGAGCAGGTGATAAATGAGGGTAGGTTGGTTGGTTGGCAGGTTGGGACCTGCATTTGATTATCGTTTAAACAAATATGCAGCTGAAATTGCGGTGGCGAGTGAAATTTACAATGAAAATTGTGTAAATTGTGGGCATTACATTTATGAAGTTTTGGCATGCCACCTGAGTGGGAGTTTGTATAAATATACATATGTGTACCTGGGTTTAGGCCAAGTCACGCTATTAGTGGGCAGTGTAAATATTTCATTGCCTACCTTTGTGGGCTGTGCAATTGCTCTTCCCGGAGGGCAATGTTTGGATTGGTCCCCAATCCCCAACAATAGCTAAGGGTGGAACGAGTGAATCGTTGGATACATTTCAATTAAAGGATTTTTCCGCTTCTCGGGGGAAGGAGAAACAACAAAAAAAAAACGGACTGTCAAATGCTCTGGCAGGCAATTCGGTTAAAAGGCGGCCGGAGCTCACGGTTTCGTCCATCTTTTGAAGAGCAAAAACCGTTGACAATTTGCATAAATAAACCATTTTAAATTTTTTGTGTAGCCTCCCCACAACTGAACCCTTTTCTTCTTTTTTTTTTACCCAAATTTTTTCCCGAGACTGTTAGTTGAACGATTGAGCGAGGCAGCTAATATTTTTGCCCTTTTTTTTGTGCCAACGCTCAACAACAGCAAGATGGAGGAACAATAATAGCGGCAGGATCTGTGGCAACAGCAGGACACAGATTGCGATGATGGGGCCACATGGAGTGAAAGAGCATTTTTAGTTTGGCCTTTTTCCTTTCGTAGCTGAGATGTGAGATGATGGAATGCGCTAAGAGGGTCGTCCTCAATGCTGCTATAATTTCGAAGAAGCCATGGTAAATGAAATATGGACGGGTTTGAATTGGCCATCAAGTGAGCAGATCCCTTCGACTAAGGACTAAGGACTAAGGCCTGGGATGTATCTGGATGGGAAAAAAGGAAAATAAATTGATTCGCTTCGAGTAGGGGAAGCTCTCTCTTATGATGTCTGTGATTTTGCAGTGCCAACAGTAATTTCCGCACCTTTTTGACGTTTTCCTGTTTTCCCTTCGCCCTGACCACATTTTCTGGGCTTCTTGCTTCGTGATTGAGAGCTTGTTGGCTTTCAAATATTTTGTCATTTCATTTATCAAGTGTCATTCTGGGGCCTGGGTCTGGGTCTCTGCGACCTGTCACGTATAACTATTTCTGATTCGGAGGAGCATTAAATCATTGACAGTTGCTTGTGTTTTCAATGGTTATTCTATTACCTTCTCCACAAGGAGAATTATGGTTGTGCAATTTATTATTTCTCTCATCCGTTTCGCCTTTTTTCAGTCCGTTTTGTTTTGCCTAAGAGACCGAAACGTTGAAAGCTAATCTATTTTAAGTGGCTGTAAAGCCTTCAAGGATGTAGGAATGTGTCTTGTGTCTGCGTTTCCTTAATGAAATGTAGCATAATATTTTCATTTCGACCAGAGCCCCGTGTGGGTATGTGTGATAAGCGTGTAAATCCCCAAAAATAGCCAAAGACAAGCACAAATCCCACAAGCATATATGATGAGGACGGGCAGTGGGAGTGGGAGTGGCTCTAGCTCCGAATGTGGCTCCAACTGTGGCTGTGGCAAGATGAGGAGCTGGTGGCGACCAATGACCATAAATCCGAGTAAAATGTATTTTGACATTTTGCACGCAAAGCGTGTTGCAGAAACTAACTAAGCGTGTGCGGGCCCGAGCTGGGTCGGTCTTCTCTTCACAAACGAAAGGTCATTCCAATGATGATGAGAAAGGACATCAGGGCAGGACTTCCCATGAAGTGTTAACATGCGATAACAGCGGCAACGAATAAAACACAATGAAGCGCAACTGATGAGGATGCGGTGAATGGGCATTCGAATGCGGGGACCTTGATGATGATGCCTAATGCGAATAGAAAGACCCCAAATCCCTACCAAACCCAATCCCGAATCCAAGTTCAAGTCCGACAACGAAGCCCCCAAATGTCGAAACTGAAACACACAAGTTAAATCGTTTCTGTTTTCTGGCTAGATTTTTTGGGGGAAGTAAATGAAGTGAAATGGCTCGAAACGAATGATAACAGACCAATCAATGTATATATTTTTCTTATACTTTCTCACCTGACTAAAATATAAATATATCGAATTCCTGAATTTAACTAACTTTAAACTTGAAACTAAACATTATATATTCATTTTTACACTTTTAGAAGTAATTTGAACTAAGAGTCTTTATCTTCCAGCGACATGCTTCGTTCTTGGCCCACAAAAACACATTTTTAATTACCTTTTCTTTTTTCTTGTGTACACTGCATAAAATGCCAACTTTATTTCACAAAAGCAAAAAAGGGCAACAAAAAACATGTTGGCAGGATCTCAAGCTCTAACCAGTAAACATTTTTTCACGCTCATAAACTCGGGAGGAAAATTGTTTCGGCTACTGCCTCGGTGTGGGTGAGTAGCGTAGAGAGTGTGACATAATGGCGGTGCCAGGCTGGGCTGGTTGGGAAATGGAAAAGTTGGAGGACGAGGACCGGACCAAGAGGAGCCAGCGGGACCAGCAGTGGGCGCCTTGGCCGCACTGTCACGGTCATAAAAATGTGCAACGTATTTCGTATGGCGCTACCTTCGCCCACACACTTTCGGAGCTAATAATAAGCGAGGCCATGGAAATGGTTTTAATGCATAGGGAAAACACAAAAAAATAAGAGGAGGGAAAAAAGAAAAGCTCATGGAAACAATTTTCTTGTTAAGTGGGCTTTTGGACTTTACATTTTACTTGCTCCGGCAGGCAACTGTTTCACATTTGCCTTTATTGTACTCAAGTTGGGGCGTAAATTTAAATGAAACACCATTTTTTGTTGCCTCATTTTCCGCGGACACAGGACGCCGTTTTTCATGTACTTCCGCTGATGATGCCAGGTCTGGATTTACATAAGGCTTTAAGCGGAAGTCCCTGAAATCATAGGTAATACCCAAGCCCAGACAGACCAGGATCCTGAGGCTGACAGATAAGGTAAGCTACTACCTCCTGTCTGCGGTCCATCACAGGAATTTGAATATTAAATTGGAGCGGGATAGGTAAAAGGAATCCATTTGGGCATGAATTCATTTGGCCTGAAAATGGGATCAGCTGAACGGAATACACAATTTCCGAGGCATAAAGCAGAGCTTTGACATTTATCTATAATCGAATTGTGTGTCCTTTTTCCCTATTAATTGACTAATAATATTATTATTTCATACTCGGTTTTTTTGCACAGTTTTCCGGCTCGTCTGCCGCGGACATGATGATGTGGGAAAAAAACTGACTGGAAAATGATATTTTTCATATACAATTTAATACGGATATTTCAACTTTGAGCGTTTACAGCCGTGGCCTGTTTTGGCTCTGTCATCTTTTTGCCACAATTCAATTTTCGTGCGACATTTGTTTTGGCAGGACATGAAAAATGGTCAAATGTTTTTCTATAATGCGATTTTCCTTAACGTTTTCTTTTATGTGCTTTGTGTTTATGTGTGCGAGCGAGTGGCTTGAAAATGCTGATTGAAATGTCACCGAAAAAAAAAGATTGGAAAAACAACAGATTTGTCCTTTTTTCTTTCTGTTTTCTTTTTTCCTTTTTCACACAGCATTTTTTTTTTGTTTTTTTTGTCCCTGCCTGCCTTTTTATACGCTTTTATTTTAGTCCTGTTTCTGGTCGGTTTTGTTTCGTGTTTGCAGCTGATTTGATTTGGCTTTCGGTCATTGTCCTGACCAACTCTGTTCTCCTTCTGCTAAGCGTTCGCACTTTAATCAAAGAAGAGAAAAGAATGCTCCGGCTAATCTGCTAAGCGTTTTGTGACCCTTGGGGGATATGTTTTCCTGTTGTTATTATTATTTCTGTTGATGCCGGATGGAGCACTTAACGTATTACCCCATATGCCAGGATGCCAGGATGCCAGTGTTGCTTTCGGTCTGATGAATCATCATAACTAAACACCACACAATGTTACTTAATTGAGATTTTGCTTGTAATTGAAACCGAAAACTAAACTTGCTCTTTGTCTGGCCATCAGAGCACACCCACACAGTGTCCAATTATAATTTAATTAAATTCGAAGCACTTTATATGCAACTATTTTCGGCCCCAACACATACCACACCGCATCAACATTGCTGGCAGTCCGGCATCTCAAAACTCTGAAGCTGGAGTCCTGTCAGTGGTCGGTTTTTGGGGCCAAATGCCGGGCACGTTTCCTTGTTTTTGCATATGTAGCTCTTCTCCACTTGGGAAAATGCTCCTCACTCTAAAGTGCAGAAAATATGCCATGAAATATGGAGTTAAAGAACTATAAGCCTCTGCATTGGTACTAGGAACTTTCTTATGTGTCTCTAGAGGACTCTGTTTACTCTATATAGTTCTTTAAACATTTGAATTCGATTTAAATTGCATTTTTACTAGCAGTGCATGCCTGTTGCCTCTCACTATGTGCAACAATATGCCACAACAATGAAGCGAGTCGTGCAGCAGGCCGTGCAACGAGGCGTATGAGTGTTGACTGCCGTGTGAGATGGATCTCTGTGTGTGTGTGTGTTTGTGTGTGTTGTGGGGGGTAAAGGGGCGTGGCAGTTCGCTTGGCTTATTATGCCGTTGCATGCAAGGCCGCACCAAATCATAACGAATGACAGAACCCATTGTGAAACAGAGGGAAAGCAGCCACCTGCCGGTTAGCTTTAAAACCCAAGTAAAAAAAATCAACAAAAAACAAGTATTCCAAAGAGAAAGCCCAGCTGCATTGAGTCACTTTACTTTAGTTTATTACTACGAGATAAAATATATTCCCACACATTTGCTTGTGGAAAATTTTTGTAGAAAAAACAAACAATGCGATTGCATTGCTGTTATTATTATTGTTCAGTTTCTTGTTGTTCTTGGCTCAATTGTTTGCCCATTCATACACCTAGACATTGTCTTTCCTTCCTGGCCATTATTTGACTTGCTCCCATTTCGGTCTGTGCCTTTGCCTTTGCCTATTTATTTATTTATTCTCCTAGGGACTAGAAACAGCAAGCCTTCTTTTTCAGTTCTTCCCTTAATGTGTTTATATAATAAATTTTGACTTTTCTTTCACACACACACACAAACCCAAAAAAAGGGTGCTCAATGAGAGACAAAAAGCTGTCAAAGTCGAAACTTTCTACAAAAAACAAACAAAAAGCAGGTGACTCTAGATATTGCTCATACGTGCCGTTGGCTGACACGACAACTGCATACCCTGCCTCAATGTTTTTACTTGAAATTACTAAAACAAAGTGGGAAAGAACTTAGGGTTACCCCTCATACTTTTATCACAGCTACATCCTTCAGCGGTTTTGGCCAAAATATGCTGGTTGGCTCCATATACATTTTGGCTTGGCATTGCATGCTATTCTTTATGTGATTTTATTTTTTATTTTGTGTTTTTGCCACTGCCATTCCACTTCACGCGTGCTTATCGCACACTCGTGAGGTGCTGACCTCGAGTGGCTCGTAAATAATAGCAGCTGAAAGCGCAAATAACTCACACTCGAAATCAGGCAGCTCGACATCTAAGACATGAAAGCGGCTACAATAATAATTGCAATTATCCTCCTTCTGCCGGCTAGCCAGCAAAGGTAACTTTCAACGACATCCCACCTAGGATTACCTGGATTAATTACGAAAAAATATTTAAGCTCTGCAGGTATGGAACGGAAAGTGCTGTCGTACAATCCCACCTATGAATTTTGGTTCTTTATGCCAACTGGCAGACCAAGTTATGTGCCTCAAAGCGTGAAAGACGTTTATTGGAAAACCAAATCGGTTTGCTACACCGATTTTTGGTTTCACTGCGGGAATGGTAAACCAATAGCAGTGTAAATTGATTTGTTACTGGTAAAAATATAAAACATTGGATGTGCTTAATGTGATCGTGCAGAAACCTTGTATTAAAAAAGGTATTAAAACGATATTATTATACATCATTCATAAATAAATAATGATTTTGAATCAATAAGAGTGCAAACTATAAAGACATTGTAATGTAATTTAGATAGTTTATTGTAAGGTGTTTGTCTTAAGACCTTATAGGGTTTATGAGTACAGATTACGGGTATATACGATTTGTGATAGGGATTATCAGCTGAGTTAATACGCACAATACTTTCTAAGTACAAAGCTGTTACCATCCAAGAAAATTTATAAAATGTCTTAGCAAGCTTGAATTTTATCCTCCCCAGTTTCTTCCACGATACAAATTTTATATTTCGTTACTATTTATGATTTATCCTATTTTATTTCGAAGTTATTGCCCTATATTTTGAGTAATTTGGGAAACTGGAAATCTTTGGTCCTTTAAGAAATTGTCCAATTATTTTGTGTGTTTATAGTTATTTTATTTGATGTATTTAATAAGCTGCTTCCTATAAGCAATAACTGAAGAAGATCCTTATCAATATCTTTAAAGTTAAAAAAAATAGCTTCAACTCTAACAAAGGTGAATAATTAACTCTCTTTTTTGAATAACAATATAAAAATTACCTAAACAATTGGCATTCCAGAAATCTAATATATGAAATGAAATCTAATATAAGTAGTTCTCTAATAGAAGTAGAGTCTAAAAAATCTAATATATGTAGTTCTTTGAGACATTGCAGGGCTAACAGCAGCAAATATGGCTATTCTCATTTTGAATAATTTAATTCAAATTTACAGATTTATTTTGCACATAACTAAATTTGACTCAATTAATACTAAACAGAAAATGAATGTGCAAAAAAAAAGAACTATAGTTTTTAGTTATTGCAACGTTCATGTGTAATGAACGTGATTGCAAATTTATAAGCAAATAAATTGTGATTTAAAATCAGCTTAAAGCCTCAACTTGATTATTATAAATAAAACATTTAAAGTGCCTATTTTATAATCCAAATTGTATTTTTAGTGCATTTATTGTAAATCTGATAGAGGATTAAATACATGAATATGACTAATGATAAAATCACAACGAATTAGTTTTGTTTTTTATATTATAAAGAAAAAATTGTATAGTGAGCTTTGTAGGAATATAAAAATGTGCAGAGCTTTGCTTATATATTAATTAATTAGCTTAATAATTACCTTATTAACTACGTTTTAGGTATTTTGATTTAGCAAACGTATACTATGAGTTCATTATATTGTTATTAAAGCTGAATTTAATATTTTATTTATTTGTTATGCAACCTGAATCTAATGATTTTAATTTACTCATTTTCCCATTATTTATCATTCGCCATTTGTGGGGTGTGTACATGTTAAAGAGTCTTGATGATGAAAATTCAACTTGCAGTTGGAATTATTATTAATATTATGTTTACTTTGGCCAAGGTTTGGACAAGAATGGAAGCGAAGGGAGCCAGGGAATCGGCACAAGCAGACATTTTATTGCATCGCCGTGGGGCAGAGACTCTGTGAAATAGAGTCCTTCCGAGGAGAGAACATTATGATTCCTCATATACAGTTTCCCAGTTTCGCAGAGCTCGTGTGCATTTATTTTTTTAACATTTGTATTATGTTGCATCACGCAGAGGAAATGAAATATGAAATAATTTATGAATCAAGGCGATGGCCAGAGAGAGATAAGAGGAGGAAGTGACAGAGGAAGCCGCATCAAAGCAATGCCATTGCGCAGTCAAATTTATGATAAATAACCAAGCTATATGAAATGCAAAACTACAACGAGTATTTGTATATACATATACGTATGTATAGCAGGAAGTTTGAGCTGGAAGCGATTGTTTGGCTTTTCCCGACTGGCAAAAACTTTCCCAAGCAGGAGAATGAAGTGCGTGGAAAATGAGTCATTTGTTGTAGTTGCTGCAGGCGTTGGCGTTGCTCCTTTCGCACAAATAACAAGTCAAAAGTGAAGACAAGTTTCCCGACAATCCCCGAAATCCAGCCAAGAGAGTTGAGCGGAACAAAGCCAAAGGAGCTCGGAAAAAGTCTCAGAAATGTTGAGACTTGAGAATGCTGTTGCATGTTATGTTTAAATACATCACTTGTCTCAGTGCATTTTAGCTTTGAATTTCATCCATTCAAAATTTTAAACGGCTCCAGAAAGTATGCAACACTTTGGGGGGCATCACGTATACGCCATGTGGGTTAAGAGATTCAATTATAAGTTATGTTAACTAATAAGTTTTTATGAATATTTAAGGAAAATCAGGAACGAGAGATGTGTGCGACTTATTTGATTATTTTTCTTAATGAAAATCTTAAGAGTAATACAATTATTTAAATTATTATTTATTTTCTTTCTTTGATGGAGTCTATTATAGGCAAAAGTTTTCTAAAAAAATATAATTAAAACTTTATGGAAATTTCCAAATACATATATTTTTTCAATCAACTTCTCGGAAAGTTTTTGTGGTGCATCAAAAATATATTTCAACTTATTTTAAACAAATCGAATTGGCATTCTGACTGGTAAAAACTTTGAACCAAATGGGAAAACTAACTGCCAACTAAATGTCTGCAAATCAAAACATATTTGATCGGAAAAAAATCGGTTCTTTGCTGGGGGAATTCACCACATATCTCTCAGGCTCAGACAAAGTGCCAACTAATCTCAGTTTTTTTTGTTAGCTTTGCACACACACACACACACACACATCGGAGCCAAAAAATTGAAATTGTTGCCGTGTGGGGGGGGGGGATATTGTTCACTAGTTTTTAGTTTTTCAATGTTTTCAATTTATTTCGACAGGTTTTAATTTTGGCAGTTGAAATGACTTTCGGAATCAAATTCTCTGAGCGGCTAAAACGATTTTATTTCATCTTTCATTCCACAAAATATTTCTTCATTTGTGTGAAACTATGGCCAGTATCAATTGACTTTGCTTTAAATTCATGGAAAATGAAAAGAAATACTGTGGATTTACGTTCATTTCATGTTTATACAACACGCTCATAAATATTTATGAGCATTATGATGCAAAAATGCTGCAACATAATCAAAAAGCTGAGCATTGCAGGGAGGAGAACCACCAGCAACCAAAGCCCAATGCAATCAAATCAGGCGAGATAGAGGTGATGAAGGACCCGCTGGCGGGTCTTTCGAGGAGCACAAGCAGCATCCTTACGAGCAGTGTGAAAATTATACACCGCTGACAATAAAAGACAGCCACCCGGAGTGCTGGCGGTTGAATGCAATGTCATAAAAGATTCCTTGTCTCGCATTTCCTTCCTTCCTTCCTTCCACAAATCGAAGAAGGCAGCGTGATGAAAAAGGTGAAGTGTACATACAGGTGCGATGGATGGATATCCCCCAGCTCACAGCTGGTCAACGTCAATGCGACAAATATGCAAAATATACAAAAATGTCGATGAGCTGGGATTGCTTGTGCGTTCAAATGGGATTTCTGAATACCAATTTACGAGAAATCAGCAAGGGAAATCGGAAATGTAGAAAGTCACCAAGGAAAGTAGTGATGATGAGCATCGAGAGTGTGAAAATAGCAAATCAGCTCAATACTTAAAGGATAATGCAGCGAGACCAATTAAAAACTAATTAAGAAGTCAAAAAATTTTATATATTTTGTATTAATTGAACCATTATTTGTCTAAAAAATATCTAGTAGGGGTTTTTGGATTTAAAAGTTCAATATTCACTAGCATTTTACCCCGTTAAGATCTGAATTTCCTTCGCTTAACTATATATTTCCCATACATCCTCAAAATACCTATCATTTATTTTAATCCCCATTTTGAGGTATTTAAGATGAATTAATCTCAAACAATCGCATAACCCCAGAATTCCTTTGCATACCAAAATGAAAATTTTATCTTAACCAAAAATAAATCTCCCCTGGTATGCATCATGATTCCTCCTGGGCTTCATTTTCAATTGCTAGCCATAAAGTTGGAACCATAAATAGCCGCAAAAATGTTGGGACAATCCTCATATGGAAGCCAGCGCAGAAGAATGCTCCTCACGGATATTTATTCCATTACCGAGCAAGTGACTTTTGTTTTCTCCTCGCCGCTGTTGCTGTCCAGCACAATGAGCTATTGCCCTGCGACCGGACCGGGATTGGGAAGTGACTTTCGCCTCCTCCGGCTCCTGCTTGTGTTCCTGTTCCTGGTCCCATTCCGGGTGGGATGACACCCTCTCCCCTGTCCGGTTACCATTCGTTTTGCGGACGGAAATTTACGATTTACACGTATGCCAACTGCAATGGCAACTGCAAATGGGAATTTGGGGGCAAGGATTTGGGGAGTCATTGCTGCTGGTCCTGCTGCTGCTGCTCCTGATGGTGGTTGGTGGCAACGATAATGGTTTCCAGGCAGCGACTGTTTTCCCTGTTGTTTTGGGATTGGTAAAAAGAAGCAATCGCTTATAGTACAACAATGGCAAGAGAGCTCCGCGGTATGCAATAGCAGTCTCAAGTATATCCAGCACATGCCACACATCAAGCTGAGAGACCAACAATTATTGCCAAGGCTGACAACAATAAAGGTGGGGGGTGGAGAGAGATGGCATTGAAATTCAATTTCATTGTTGTGCGGAAAAACAGCACCACCAAACACGGTTCCACGGCGGCAGTCTTGGGTGCTGCTGCTGCTGCTCACTGCTGTTTACACAATCATTGTGTTTGCATGGCCAATGCATTTTTCTTGTTCGCCTCTCTCTTGAAAGGAGGAAAACCAGAATGGGTAGGATGAAACCGTTGCCTTCGCTGCAGATTTTTGATTTATCGCAACGCACGTACCAGGAATTCGAACTGCTTCTGCTACTGTGCTGTGGTTGTTTCATGCAAATTTCTACTCGGTTTTTCCTCCTCTATCTGCTTTTTTTTTTGCCTAGCATAGGAGCAGCAAATTTGGTCCTGTGCTGGGGAAAAAGAGTTGAGCCAGCAATTAACAAAGGGGGGAGAAAATCTATTGAGGGAATTCAAGCAGGAAATTAATGATGCTAAAGTTGATAATGGGGAAATGTTGGGGTTGTTTAATAAACAATTTAAAATCATTTTCGTTTCAAGATATACAAGAATTCTGACCAAACTTGAAAGCAATCGTAATCTGAAAATGTTCTTTAAATATTTGTCTCTCCGGTGAGGCTGTCTCAAATAAAAACAAATAAGAAATAAAGAAAAATCAAACAAGGCATGCAAGTTTTATTATTTTTGAAATCATTTTCAGGCGTCAGAAAACCTGAATTTAAATTTCAAGTCACTACACTCAACAATCTCTGCTGAAAACTTTAGGATGTGTCAGAGACTTGGTCCCTGCTTTGATTTCCTGTGGCCTTAGCATGTATTGGTTGTCATTATCAAACCGAAAGGTCTATTTACCATTTAGGTTCAAAATGGCCCGCAATTTGGGGTAAGGCAAGGAGAAAGGCAAGGACCTGGAAAGTGCAAAACGAGACGAGAAACGGGAGAGAAACAACCAGGGGGGAAGTATGCAAATTTTTCCAGCTTTTGTCTACTTGGCTGGGGATATGTTTAGCTTTGGCCTCCCCTAGTATCTAGATGTGTATGTTGTATGGGTCCTGATCCTGGCGTTGGTCCTCCTTTTCCCCTTGTAACGAGTCCTTGTCTTTTGGTGGCTGGTGCCATCAGGTGGACGCATGGCTGGTGCCTCGTTTGCTGATGCATATCATGATTGCGGCACTTGTAAACACGGAGCCCAGGGTCGGTCGAGGAGCAGTGACAGCTGATGGACCGCAGAATCAATATGCATTTGAATATATGGTGGGAACTGGGGGAGTTTCCACCGCGGAGACCGCCACCGGAGACTGCCATCGCCGTCAGACAAACACACACAACTTTTCACGCACGTGACCCCACGTCTCAGTTTTTCGACATTTATTTTTGCCCTTATGCAGTGGCAAGGAACTTCCCGAAGGGGAACCATTTTGAATAAGAAAGCAAGAGCTATTTATTCCTGGGCACGAAGGGTATTGTATTTGTATAACCTGTGTCGGTAAATCTTCCCGCAATAAGTTATTTTGCCTAAAGTTTCTTAGTTTTATTACTATTTTTCTTTTTCTTTTAGCTTTTATGCAGGGAAAATGGGGTAGAAACTACACTTGATGAAGGTAGCTGAAGCAAGCATCTTTTTCATAAAATTTGTAGTACCCTCGGTCTATTAATATTTCAATCAAATGTATATATTATACATATTTTCTTGGTATTTAGTAAACCTCTAGAAAGCTCTTTCTGTAACGATTTTATAGGGTATTCTACCGTCGAATTTCGCATTTCTTTTTCGTAAAGTTTCCCCCCACGTATGTGAGAGGGCCCAGGATGCTGGCCAACAACATTTGCATAAGAAGTGACTGATGGCAGTCCGATGGGAGACAGGTGGAAGAATATATATCAAGAGCCAAACTTAATTATACACACTGCTGCTGCTGCTGTTCCTGGCAAAACAGTACGAAAAGCAAATAGGGCGCAAAAAAAGGAAAGGAAAGGAAATCCCAATTCAGCTTGAGCAGCATCAGCAAGTCCCAAATCCAATAAATAAAAACAGACGAGGGAAATGCTTGCCATGTGTGAAGAAGCCAATGAAAAGTCATCATAATAAGCCTGGGGAATACAGAACAACGGCAACAAATTAATGGAAACCCAAAGGCGTCGCGTCTGTGACACATATTAAAAAGGTTTTCAGGAGAGAGGCTTAGATGGTGATGTGAATAAATGTAATTAAAATAGGGATCCTGCTGGCCAGATGATTAATTAACGATAATAAATGCCTACTCTGGTTGTTAGCATGTGTAATTTCGAGAGAGAAATGGCATAATATAAATGGCTCTTTTGAAGTATCCGAAATTCATTAGCAAACACATTGACTGTACGGTTGGGTAATTAAGAGCAAGTTCATTAGTGGCAATCTATGGATTAATTGATTATGCAAATAATGTCAGGTAGATGCAATCAGCAAAAAGGGCCCATCCGAGGAGAGAAATGATTTGATTAACTCTTTCTGCAACTTGTATTAAGTAGAAATCTCTGCTCCATGAGCTCCATGGGGATGTTGAGCAATTAGTTCTTTAACCACAAACAGCACAAAGTCAGACAATACCCCGAGCAATATTAAATGATGAGCCAGACGACGGTGGGCCCTAAATTAAAGCGAGCAAGAGTAAAGTAACCCTTATCTAACAAATTGCTTTGGCACTGAGCGACGACCGAAACTAATTAAAATCCTAAACTTTTACCTGGGATACCGTCGACTGACTATGGCCCAACTATTCTTATATAAAATCCCTGTCATGACAACCGACGAACGACGACGAGAACGGGCTCCCAACTTTCCCCTTGGTTTTAGCCAATTTGAAGCCAAGTTTCTCTCTCCGCGGGCATACAAAAGTTCTGGCAATAATACCGAAAACAAATATGTTGGGGGGAAAAAACAAAAGCCCGGAAAGCGGGAACCCAACGCGAAACTATGTAAAGTTTTTAATCATGGAGCGGCAGGCGTTGAAATCAAAATCAAACGGTGGCGCAGAGTGGGAAAAACAACTTGCGACAAGCCAATTAAAATTTACCACAAGGCGGCTTACACGGCGTATGCGTAACATTGCCGCACGCCTACAAACAAAAAGCGATTTCAGTTTATTAAAATTTAATTTACCATCCCAGAAACATGGCATGGCCGAAAAGTTCAGTTCAGTTCCTGAAAATATTTTTCTCTCAATTTTGGGTTTCGTGTTTCCCTTTTTTTTCAGCTCTTTGAATATTGAGTTTCTGCCCGCAAGTTTCGGAATTTTTGAAGGCTTTTTTTTGTACTAGTTTTTCGTTATTTGGCACTTGAAAACTTTTTTGGCCAAACAAAAGGTGGGCTTCACATTTTTCGTTCCCCAGAAAAAAAATAATGAAAGTTTCTTGCGCTTTTGAATATCAGCGCCTGCGGTTGAATGAAGCCTTTAGAACCCACTCACACTCTCTTTTTTTCCAGCAACAATAAATGAGTAGAGATTGTGGGTTGTGAGCTTCACGCCGAAATTTTCAAAAAGTCTGTCAAATGCAGCCAAAGTTTCACAACTGTAACAGCAAGACAAATTTATGCTGAAGGATAAAGAAAAAATAAGTTTGAAAACTTGTTGGGGAGAAAAATCTGAATTGCATTATATATTGACTTGGTATTGTTGAAAAATCTCTAGGAAATTAATAAATATGATAATAAAATGAGCAAAAAAAGCAAGTTTAAGCTGAGTAAACTTTCCCTTTGGCCCCAAAAGGTAAACGAAAGTAATTCGCCCTTTTTGCAGTTTAACGAAGTAGAAAATGCCAAGGGTTATTAAATTTTCAAATTGAAAGGCAATTTTTCGTTGAGCAGTAAACTAAAACTAAAAATCTCTGGCAGTCGTTATGAAACTTTAATCAATTTAATTTAAGAAGCTCAGTGAAGTCGAAATTGATTCCTTTTGTGATCAATATTGACTTAGTTTTTGTTCAAAAGTTTCCTGCGTAATCTGGCCTCTCTTGGTTGGTCAATTTTTCATTCATTTTCCATATCGTCTTGGTGAGCATTCTTTGTGGTCAAGGAAATGGAATTAAATTACTTTTCACATACCAGAAGAGTACTGATTTCTCTTTGGCTGTCTTCAAGGACCCTTTGCCAATTGTCAAAGAAGGAATCTTTTGCTTCCAGCCAATCCAGTCGAGTGTGTGTATGTGTGTGTGTGTGCATTGAAGTTGTACAAAAGAGCAACAAACAACCAGAAAAAGAAGCTGAAGCAGAAGAAGTCATATCAAATAATGCACATTTGCGCTTCCGCTGTAAAAATGTCGAAAGGATATAGACAGGACCTGCTCCTGCTACTGCTCCTGCATTGACTCGCACAATATTGGCTGAGCGCGTTTTTCGCCTTGGCAAGTGTTTTAAAATAAACAACTTCAGTGTAAATTGCCTTGGGCAACATCTTTTGACTTGGCTCACTCACATGGCAGAGCTGTGAGTACACAGAGCGAAGCTATTAATTTTATAAAAGAAAAAGCAAACTGTAATATATAACAGAAATTACTGAATACTTTGAAGTAATATCTATTGAATATAGATATTAAATTAAACATTTTAAAATTGTTTAATTAAATATAATTATAAATATTTCAAAATAAAATCAGTTTATCAGAGAAACTCAAGTAATGTAATTTCTTTTACATTTTGGTCCTTCGACCCGGATTGCCACAATTCATACAGAAATTGTTCACTGTGCCCGGGTATGGCATTGTGGGTGTATCATCGCTGGGCTCTGCCATTTTCTTCATCAAGACAAACACAGTAGATGCTTGGAAGACATTAAGAAATCAACTTTAGACGCCAACGCGCCTTTTGTTATTGCTACAGTATGTGTGTTTTTGCACATTGTTTGCTGTTTTAGTCTTTGTCCTTGGCTTGCTATCCCTTCCCGGCCCGGCTTTTGGAAGTGTTTCAGGATCGCTGTTATTGTAAATTTCCCCCCACTCATTCGCCGGGAGGGGGTATAGTAGAGGGAAAAAGGACGAAAATCTACAACATAAACATAAAGTTATTATATAAATATGAAGTTACCAAGAGCAAAAAGTGGGACGAGTGAAACAGCTAAGCGGGTAGAAAACTTTTCTGCCTTGAAGGAAAGTTTCTTTCCCTTTTCACAGGGTTTTCTTCCCACCTCCCCCCTTTTCCCCTCATCGCTTTTTTTCGACGGTCTGTGGGTTCTGGTTTCGCTGGTTTTTGGCCTGTCAGGCCATGATGCAGAGGCTTTTGAATTATGCGGCAGATTAAGTCCCAAGTGCATGCCTTTCGTGTTTATTTAGCCCCGCAAAACCAAAGAAATCCTTCGGTTCCCAATCCGGGAAAATGATGAATGGGAGCGAAATCTCTGAATTGTGTTGAAAGGTTCATTAGGAGAAACATAACGATGTCGATGAGGTGAGGCAAGATATAAATGTTACAAAATAAAACTCTTTTGTGGGTTCTTGTTCCCCAGTTATAATGTAATACTTTTTTGTGTAGTATTTTCCCCAAACAACATGATATCATATATTAATCGATTGGCAAAAGCAAACGATGAAAATCACTATGGATTTCGTTTTATATTTTTTAAACAGAAGCTCAAAATATAAAAATCAATTTAACCCTCTGATCGGTTTTTAAACCTCATTGTGGCATATTTGTTTTATTTGTTTTTCCACAGATGAAATTGAACAAAAATTCAGTGTTTTATACATGGGCGTTACCTTTGGGAAACAATCCTTTATTCGTTTAACAAAACGCAACAAAGTATTCAATTTAAACAAACCAATTTGACAATGCAGGAGGAAAGCGACTGGGCGGTGGAAAATGCCAGTAGCAACACCAGAAACAAAAGCAGCACAGAAACAGATATATGTTCTTTAGTTTCGGATACAATCCATGTGCATATGTGCGATTGCGGACAGGGATAGGGACAGGGACTGAGATGGGGATTGTGGGGATTGTGGGGATTGGGATGGAGAAGTGATGGTGGTAAATGCGACCGCAGAATAAACAAGAACAGCGGCGGCGGCGGTGGCAGCAACTGAAATGCCGACAGTGCGAGACAAAAGCATGGCAGGCTAAAGCCATTACTCATACGTCATGTGGCACGGACCAAAGGGAATTTACTCGCACAAATACAAAATTCATAAAAAGCAACTAAAGCGACGGGGTGCAAAAACAACAACTGCACAGAGACACACAAAAACACACAGATATATACTATATGTATATATATATATGGAGGATTGGCAAGTGGATCAGGGGAAATCCTCCATTCCTCTACTCTCCTATGGCACCTCCCGGAGGGATTTTGGATTTCAAGCAGCTTCCCTCGTGCGTTTTCTGTTTCTGGTTTCCTTTGGCTTGGCATTATTTCTATTCCCCAATTACCCGTTGCCAGGACAACTTCTTGATTTTCACACCCTTTTCACCCCGTTCGTTCGTTCACCAGTCACGGAGCCATGTCACTGTCTGGGGTCCTACATGCGTCTAACTTGCGTTTAACCACAAATTAAATTATCCGACAATTTACAACTGCGTGCTGCAGTGCTCAGCATCCCCCTCCCTAAAAACCACACTCCGCTGGAGTGGATAACTCACCCGCAAAATGTATCCTTAAATTCCTCAGTCTATTTTTTGTTTCTTTTGGCCAAACATATTTTTAAGCACTCGCATGAGAAGGTAACGCAAGCTTATTTACTCAAGAAACTATGTATGTTGCTCACCTGCAAGAGAAGGGGAAAAGATTGGTTGAAAATCCGTAACAAGATTATTATACAAAGAAAGGGAAATTTGAAGATAATAATAAAACAAAATAATATTTATTTGTTAACTAGGAATATTGTCCTTTTTTTCTTACTCTAGGTTCTTAGTCGTCTGATTTAATGTACATATGTACATATATCAAATCTCGATTTATTATGACAAAAAAAACTAATATAGAGCATAATTCATGCCGGCATTGCACCTAAAATTTCCAAGTCAGAATTCTGTTACAAACTTCAACATACCCAAGCAAAGTTTACAGTTTGATCAGTCTTAAAAAAAAGGAACGATAAGGTTTACTTCCTTCACTAGAACTTAAGATGTATACAAAAACACCCACTGATTTTTTTAAAAAAAGATCTTTAGATCAGATCAGCAAAAATATTGTCAAAAAATAATTAATAGTAAAACATAGCTGCAAAAATTAAAATCTAAACATTTTCATTTAACTTTAAATGGATCTGAGCATTAACAACACACCATAATAATTTTAAATAAAATATAAATTAATTAAATATAGATTTAATTTGTGTAAAAAGTTATGATAACTTCCCTAACATATATTTATTAACAAAAAGATTTTACCTTAACAAAACATATTTCAATTCCTATTTAAAATGTAATAATAGAGTATTCATATTCTGACTCTTGGTTTAATAAATTTTCGCAACAACAATAATAACTAGAAAAAGACTATTTCTCTTAGCCCAAGAATAAGTGATCAATCATATATGTCCACATACATATGTCAACCAATTTCCTAGAAAAAAAATAAAATAAAATGCACAAAATTTATCTCTGAACAGTATTTTAGGCATTTGCAGCACGTAGCCGACGACCGAAATCAGGAGAGTAAATAAATAAAATATTTATATACGTACGAGTATATTTTGGCCCCCTCCAAAACTGGCATCAAACGCCAGAGCCGGAATTGACAAGAACGTTTCCTAAATGATTTCTTCCTGGTTATGTCAACAGGGACTCCTCCGGGGTCCCTAATTGCCAAGTATTCATCACACGTGCGGCCATGCGAGTAAACGTGACAGATGCGAGCCCATTTATGTACATACATCGAGCTTAATCACAAGGATACGGAAAATAGGGATAAATCCTCGACCAGAATTTTGTTAATATTTATGTATTAGAAGTTTGCTTTAAAATGTCCACCAAAAAGGTTATAATTCCCCTTACTTGGGTATTTCGTTTCTCCTGTTCAATCTTTGCTAAGGACCAAGGACTAAAACCAAAGCTGAGAAAAAGGAACAAAATTGGGTGGCAAGCCAAGTAAAAATATATATTTTGGCCCAGTTGCCAGAAAACAGAGAGGTGGAGAAGATTGCTCCTGCTAGCATTTAGATAACTTGGCAAGTATCTTGACTCAAACGTTGAATTATGGGGCTCGACTTGGATTTCCTTCGTTCCCCTGTTCCATTGGTTCCTTCTCTCTCTCTCAGTGGATATCTGCGTGCTTGCAAATGCATTTAATATTTTATAGGTAGCAGAGGGCTCAGTCCGTTGAGCAATATATCCCGAAGAGTAGGCTATATATTTGCCATTATCGGATGAGCAGCCGGGGCAAATGCATTCTCCTAATGATGCCAGCATGAAATCGGCAGGCAGCCTGCTCAAATCGAGATAATCTCTCTTGAGGAGAAACTCCCAAACGACTCCCAACTTGGCTCATTTGATTCGCTAAGCTGCTTAGCCCGGAAACAGCAGTGGCATGATGTACAACCAAGTGAAGCTCATAAACTTTGAGGGCGTCGCACAAAATCCATTTGCAACCTTGTTTACGCTGCGTTTGGGAAACAAATCAACGCGGAGTGCACAGAGTACCAGGTATAGGGTATAGGGTACCGGGTTCCGGGTCCAGAGTGCAACCGCAAGCAAAATGCCTGATTGGCAACATAAATCAGAGCGGACAGGCAGTGCCGCAGCCGCAGCCACAACACCTGCCCCCTCCAGCCACGCCTCCTTTGCGTTTCACCTGACAGCAACCCGACAGTTGCAATGCCCACAAAATAGTACCCAAAGAACGTCCAAAAAGTAGGGCAGGAGATCAACACCAAAGCGGATAATGCCCTTTCTGTAACATTATAAACAAAAGGATTGAAAATAATCTAAAGCTTTGCCTTGTTGATTTCAACTGAAACATTTTCCAAAGGGTTTTCTTTTATTTATAATTACCTAACTAGTAACTTAAAAAGCCTCAACTATTTAAAATGACTAAAAAGGACAAAATAAATCAACTATACAACAGTAAGAATATTAAAGAAGCTTTTTATTCATTAATTAAAAAGAAAATGTAATTTGGTTAAAACTTAAAGAGCCTCTCAAAGAGTATTCGGAGCACAGGTCGACGCACACACACACACATGCCACATCGACGTGGCAGAGTGGCAACATAATGAAAGCAACTTCGTGACGCGCTTTTTCGGCCAAGTTGCAGCTGCAACGTGGTGGGCATCCCACCACCAGCATCCCTGCCAGCCCTGCACCTCCACCACGCCCATGACACAAACGCTGAATGACTTCGTTAGCGGCACAGGCACACATAGAGATACCTGTCAAACTTATGCAAAACAGGGTAGCGGGACAGGTGAACGAGCAGCAGAAGCAGTAAAAGCAGCAGCCGGTGACAAAGTGCGCAAGATGCAGCAGGAGACAGGGGATTCCCCCCCTGCAATCCGTGCGAGTTCAATTGAGCAGCAAATTGTCATGGAAAATGCCCAAAAAGAAAAAATGAATATATGTATATATATAAATACATATGTGTGTGTGGAGTTAAGAGCGAAACGAGGGGCGGGGAAATGGGCAACGACAAAATTGTTAGCACAAATAAATGGCAAACTGCAGAAAGTCAAACTGCAGCCCGAAAACGTTTCAAATTTATTGCGCCAACCTGCGCTATTTGCATTCACTTCACTCGGTTTATGGCCCCTCGGGAAGGTTTATGGCCAGAGCAGAGTTTTGTGGCATTTATTATAGATGAGGAGTGAGGGATGCAGATTTTTAAAGGGTGTTAAAAATAACATCTAAAATAATAGTATCTATATTTTACATTTGGTGGGTATTTTAATTTTATTCAGAAGCTGGTAACGTTGAGAATTAGTTATTTCTGTCCCTATAAATCATATATAGTCTTGATCAGAACCAAGAGGCGAATCAATGTAGCAATCTATAGCAAAAAAAGGGAAATGTACCAATTTTATAAGGGGTTACATCGCTAAAATGGTCAAAAATTAACAATTATTATCTTTACTATTTTTGTTATACCCTTGCAGGGTATTATAATTTCAGTCAGAAGTTTGCAACGCAGTGAAGGAGGCACCTCCGACTATATAAAGTATATATATTCTTGATCAGGATCAACAGCCGAATTGATCTAGCCATGTCCGTCTGTCTGTCTGTCTGTCTGTCCGTCTGTCCGTCTGTCCGTCTGTCCGTCTGTTCTTCTGTCCGTCTGTCCGTTTCTACGCAAACTAGTCTCTCAGTTTTGAAGCTATCTAAATGAAACTTGGTAGTTAGCCTTCTAAATACTCTCACTCGTATATATGTCGGAACGGGCCGGATTGGACGACTTTATCATATAGCTGCCATAGGAATGATCGGAAAATTTTTACAAAAAAATTTTTAACTTTTTCAGTTTTCAATAAAATTGGATCAAATTTGAGATATAGCCATTTTGCAATACTCTTTAATTTTGCATAGAATTTTATGAAAATGGACTACTATATTATATAGCTCCCATAGGAACGATTGTGAAATTAATACAATTAAATTTATAACTTTTTCAGTTTTCAGCTGATTTTCATCAAATTTGAGGTATAGCCATTTTATATAAGTCTTAAACTTTGTGGCAAATTTCATAAAAATCGGACGACTATATTATATACGTGCCATACAAACAATCGTTTGATGTGGAGGAAAAATGCAAATCAGTGAATGTAAAACTGCAAATATAATATGTATAGGTGAATGAAACGAAAGCAGGTATTACTTCATTGTTTTTTTTAACACAAATATATATAATTTATATTGTATGGATTCCTATTCATAGAAGTTCTATCTGCAAGGGTATATAAACTTCGGCGTGCCGAAGATAGCTTCCTTTCTTGTTTTTTTTTTTAATTTTGAATAGAGTATGCAGGTTTATTAATCTTATTATTTTTATTTCCGAAATAAGATGACAATTTTATCGACAAATCAAAGTTGAAAAAACAGACAATTATAGACTTATTTATAAGTTTTTTCAACTTAGATTTACCGATACAATTGTCAACAAAAAATATCGATAAATATCGATTCAAAGAATTAAATGAATGAACTTAATGAAATAGTTTTAAAGATATATGTTTATTATACAAAATGAAAATAGTTTCTTTCTCTCAAAAACTATTTTGATAAAATTCTGGTCAACTGTAGAAAACTGTTTTAAACTAACTAAATACTTTGTTCTAATACTTTTATATGTCTTTTCGTTATATCTTTTCAATGGAAAATATATCCTTTACAAATGCTCTTTCCTACTTTTCCGTCAAGTTCATTGTTCCTTTTGGAAAATCATTTAAATTAAATGATGGTTAAGGAATTTTCCAGCTGCAGTTGAATGCTATTCTTCCTGAAAGTTAGAATCTCTGGCATTTACTGAGCTGAAGCAAAGCGCACGTGTATCCTTTATCCTTTATACCTTCTTCCCCGCCATCAAGACTCAACTGTTCGATTACCCAAACTTCGATTGGCGATTTCGTTTGATTTTCTTTCTTTTATTTTTCTCTCTGCTGCCGTTACACCTTTTTGCTGCACGCTGGAACTGATTTGCATGCTGTTCGCTTCCTGGCGCTTGTTTTTCCACCGATTTAGCACGACTGCCTCGTTCTCTGCCCCGCCTTTCCCGCAATGCACCAGCACCTGAGTCCTAACGAATTTGCTCTGCTGGCAAATTGAGTTCTCCGCGTCCAGCAAGCACATACACGAAGAAGCTGCCGAAAGTATTTGCTTTAGTTCTAGTTCTCTCGAGTCTTATTTATTTATTTCCCAGGGCTGTGCCGTATGGAGCTCTGAGAAAATGGTGTGCAAATTAAAATGCAACTCGAGTTGATTTCCTCCCATGTGGGTTAAGCAAAGTCTGGTCCTCTCACTGGAGCCACATCTCATTGGTAGATTTTTCCCAGTTGGCATTGCCAGCACTTGTTCAGCCCAACAATTAAAACTAAGCGTTATCCTTCGTGTCGCCCCTCAGAAGACCTAGTTGTCATGGGTTTGTCGGTATTTACCCAAGTGTACGTGTGAATCTGTCCGAAATGTGAGCTTGTTCTCCCTTTTTTTTCTCTCTATTTTGTCTAGTTTTTAAAAAACTTTTATACCAACTCATGCTTAGAAAAGTAAAGCGCAGCTGTGCGTCAACTGGCATTCCTGGCAGCCGTCAGGAGGGAAAGGGAATTAAAAATATTCCGAGTAGAGTTGAGTCCTGCTTTGGAAAACGCTTTCAATGCTCTAAAAACATTCAATCGGGGAGATTGATTCGCAGGGCCAAGGAAACCTTTTGGGATTAAAGTTATGTACTTTTTGAAAGTAAATATAAATTGCTTTCACAAATATTCAGAGATTTATGAGGCAACAATAATTGCTATCAATTTAGAATCAATTAAAAAGGTTTTTCAAAATATGTAAACAAATATTTTTGAATTTATTCATCATATATTCGATTTCTGAGACTCATATATATTCCTTGAAATCCCTAGTTGATACATCAGATTCCATATACATTTTCTTTAAGATATCTCTTTCCATTCCTTTATCCTAAATTCATTCATTTAAATCCAGCTTAAATGTCATAATTTTTTCTTGAAGCAAAGTTTTTTTTGCCATTACCAAAGCCAGCCAATGAAATCAATATGTTTCAGCATACGTGAAGTGCTCGGCGGCCATTTGTCTATTATGCGTGCTTCAAACTTTCTCAATTTGCTCTTTAAATATACATATGTATGCTTTTCAGCCGTTATCCACCCCTGAATCCCATATCAATTCAAAATAAATATGCTTCAACAAACTCATTGCCAAAGAAAGGACATTTTTGGTTCAAGGGGATATTCAATATGCTACGGCGGGAGTTCAGGCCGAAGGAATACTACAAAAAATTTGCCTGATAATCCAATAAAGTCAACGAGGAGTATGGAGAGAGCCACTCGACTAACGGCTTTATTGATACGAGGACGAAACCAGCCGCAGACTTCCCACTGCCTCAGTACACACAATCACGCAGACATCGAGGTCCACAGCACTCAGGACAAACCCAGATGGAAGCTAAACCACATTTATAAGCCGGGCCAAAGAAACGACATAGTGCATAGTGCCTGCCTCCTAAAGGAGTCTCTCAGTGTCTGTCTGTCCTGTTGACATTAGATTGTGTTTAAAGTGGTTACGCATACACGGCAGGATTAGGGTGTGCCTCAGAAACAATGTTTGGAAACAAGTAACTATATATCTCCTTGAAAACGAACAAGAAGAATAAGGTTAAAATGAGTTCTTCGACCGACAAAAAATCCAAAATCTTGATTTATGATTTTTTGCGTTCTTAAAAAAATCTTTATATAAGTACGAAAAGTTTTAATATCAAAAAAAATTTTAGAAAATATATTCAAGGTTATTCAACATGTTATATTGGATAAATAAATATTGGATTTTCATTATTTATATTTAGTATACAATTTTTTAAAACAAAAAGCAATAATACCCAGTGCTTGATTAGGATACCTGGGTTTTTAATGATGATTGGCACATCTTATATTTATTTAAGTTCAATTTTAATTGAAGTACAAGTCCTAAAACTAAAGTGTTATGAAGAAAAAACATCATCATCCCTATTTGATACTTACTATGTATGTACATAAAGTAAGTGCTAACGAAAGGCAAATAGAAATCTGCAACATTATTGCCAAGAAAGTCCCTTTTCTATCATTCAATTATATATAAATTTCCAGAGAATTCTTATACAAACTTATTTAAAACTTAGTATAGGATATTTTTAAAGGTTTTGAGATATTTTGTTTCAATAGTTATAACATCATTGGTACCTTGTATTTGGGTAACGAGTTTAAATAATTAATTTTAAAAACCATTTGAAGTTCAATAAAAATATCAAAAATGCTGAATTGTAACTTTTTAGTTCTATGTTTGAGTCCCAAATTAGCATACGACTCCGGTCCACCCTAACATACACGCGTACATTCATTTAGTGCCTTGAAAATTGTCAACTTACATATTTATGCAATGGCGGGATCATGCCACATGCCACATTGTCGCATACTTTGCGGCAGGCATTTGCGAGTGTGTGCGTTTATGTTTGACAATCGTTTGCTTATGTTCTTTAGCCGGCTTTATGAGACGGAGGAGGGAAAACGGGGCGCCGGAAGTCTAAATGACATTTACTCAATTTGCGCGCAATTGATTTTTTCCGTTAGCCCTTGCAAAAAAACAACGACGCAGGAAAAAATGAAATAAAAATAAATACGTGACTTTCAGGGATATGAAAAATATAAAATGAGCAGCGGCAGAAAGTAGAAGAAATAAAAAGGGCAAAGTTGAGGCACTTCACCATTGAGCCCCTACATAAGAAGCAGTTTGCCTTCTCTTTATATTTTATTAACTTCACACAATTTGCTCGCACTCCTCGCTTTTTTTTCTATCGGCAATATGTCGGAGGGATGACTGACGTAAAGGGTCTTAAGGGTTGGGCCAAGGACTTGGCTGATTGTAGTCGATATAATCGCACATTATTGACACATTATTCTAGTGGCACTTGTCCCTTGGCTGGCTTGGCAACTCTACGCCCTTTTCCTGTCTATAGAATACTTAAATTCGTTGTAGTTGTTGCATGACTTACATTATTTAATAATTTAATTTAATGATTATAATGATTTATGGTTAATATTTGAGCAGACATATGTTGAACATACATAGGCCATTAATTATAATTATGCAAATTGGTATTTTATTTCCTCTCTTTTTTTTGTAAAAATAAAAAGAGCACACGTACAGAAAGGTGTGGCTTATGAAAGGTAGTTAAATTAGTGATTATATCCTGGAAATATCCTAGTAAAATAAATAACTATTTACATATTTACATATGCTACCGATAAGACGAAGATAAGAAGATAAATAAACCAGTCAATAAATTAATCTTATAGGTTTATGCAATTACTAAAATCTTCAAAAAAGGGTATCTTCGAATCGAATCCTTTTTTTACATTTATTATATGAATAGCAAGTGTGCATGTGACATGGCAATTAATGTGGCATAAATCAATTGGTACGTGTTAATTAATGTGTCGTATTTTGAATTTAAATAAATATCTCGCAATTGTTTTACATCACAAAAATAAAAATTAATGAATGCCAGAAAGGCTCAACAAATGGCAGGAATCACCAGGGAAAAGGCCATAATTGAATTTTTATCTCCGGCAGCAGCAGCAGTGAAAACATGCCAGCAGAGAGGGGAGGCAAAAGTTCGACTCAATGAACAAGAAAAACGAACCCAGAGAAAGAGAGCAGGACTATAACTATACATGTATGTGTGTGTATATCAGCCAAAAAGTATGCAGCATAACTTCTGTAACTTGGGTAGTTAAAGGCGGGCATGCAGATACAGCTACAGATACAGATACAGATACAGATACAGCTAAAGCTACCCCAGCGATACGTGACCCACTTGGCAAGCACTGCAGAGATGCTACTCGATATGGAACCGATGCCGGAACCACCGGAACCCCTCCTCTCCTGCCTTCTATTTATGCATGCAAAATAGCAATAAAGTATAAATGTTTCAAACACTTTTGGCCTGCGAGCGTAAATACGATGGTGAAACGAGAGCCTGAACGTAATGAAATTGGGAATGCTGTGACCTGACCTCTTAACCTTATTGATTTACCGAGCAAGGCAAAAGTCACTTGGCCATAAATCCATAATTATATTAAAAATACTACTCTTAAGCAAAGTTCTTCTATATCTTCAAAGTATAAATAATTTTAATTGCTATTAAAAATGTAACCATGCTTGTGGATCAACAATTTATTAGCCACATAATCGATGATGGAACGAGTTCATAAACAAGAATGATCACATTTTTCGTCGTTATATATTCAAAACTTTACACTCAATTAAGCTGAGCACTGGCAAAATTGTCTAAAGTAGATGAAGGAGGATGCCAGGAGTGTTTAATGAGCGCTCTATAATTTGACATCATTTCGCAGTAAGTAATCTCAGCCTCCGCCTCCTTTGTGCCCCATTTAATTTGCATTGAAAATATGAATATTTAAATTTTTATTGCCAGTGCATCTAATTGCTTTTAGTTTAATTGCTGTAAGGACGTCTTTTTTGGGGGGTCTTGTAAGCCACTGTGTGCTGCTGAGTGGGAAAGGATTTGAAAACTGTGCTCTGTCTGTGCCAGCCAGGGGTTCCCTTTAATGGAATTATGCGCTTAGGGGCAAAAACTGATTCTAAGTGGAAAATCTCCTGCACCCTTGACTGGCTCAGAATTAAGTATAAAGTAGTTGAAGTTTTCGTTTCCGGCAATGCTTGTAAAAGCTTAGTCAACGTTTAATAGACGAACAACCTTTCGAACAGTTTGTGTAATTTATTTCCTTAGAATTCCCAATTTACCTTGAATGTGAAGTTACTTTAACTTGAGCACCTTTTGTCAATGAATATTCCCCTTCAATTGTCACTTTCTTTCCATCAATGTATTTATTCCTTGCCAAGGATCAAGTGCCTCGCGAACCCATCTCAGTAAATCCTCAGCTTATTTGTTATATTAAAACCTTTTTGCGAGTTTCGCCGAGTTAGCGTCTCCGCATAAATCAAGCTGAACATTAAATTATGCACACCAAACCGGCAGACAAATCCTCCGGCACACTCCAAAAGGACAAAGGAAACAGATCCACAGCAGCCAGGAGGAATAAGGAATAAGTGAGAACGGGAAATATGAAATGTGCTACAATTATGTGTTTAATGCATAAATCAAAAACTCATTTAAAATGAAATCATGGCTTTCAGCAAATCACAACAAAGAGTCACAACAGCGAAGCGCCCAGAAAGCAATTATATAAGAGAGAGACACGAGAGGCGAATATGAAAAATTCAAAAAAGCACGACGGCACAACAACGTGTGTGTGTGTAAAAGATGGTTATGAAGGGAAATAAATTGAATGCCCCCAGAGTTTGGGGGAAAGAGCAGCTATTAAAAGTAATATAGCACTCGTACACACATCATAAGTTACGGGGGGTGTTGCATGTATTACGAGCAAGGATGTCGCATTCTGAGGGAAAACAACATTTATTGCAAAAGTATTAAATGGAAAAATTCTTAAAAGTCTTCGTTATATTTTATATTACAATATAGTTTTTAAAGGGAAGTCCAAATTTATTATACAATTAAAAGAAAAGTTCAAAAACCTATATATACATATATCTTTCTATAAAACTTCAATTTTGTTATATTAAAAGTGTAGCAAATTCCTATTAAAATGCTTTTTAAATCTCAATCAATATTTAATTAAAAATGCCTAAATTGTCACCACTGTTTATAGGCTTCGTCGCCCCTGTCGCAGGACGAGTTTGACACTGTCATCATGTCAACAGTCAGCTGCCGCTGCTCACACGTGAATGCCAGACACTTGAATGGCGCTTCGTCCTGCACCTCGACCGGAGCAGCAGGAGTTGCAGTCGCCATTGGAGCTGCACTCTGGAGTTGCAGGAAGTGAATGGAGCTCTCGACAAGACAGGCAAAACTTCAACCGGGCGTGGAGTGTTGTCGTCATCGTGTGCTGCTGCCACCTCCTATGTCGAGGGTGATGAGCAGAAACCGTAGCTGGAAGAGGTCGATCCTGTCAAACTGTCCATCCTTCCAACCCTCAGTCAAAGATTTTCACCAATACTACGCATACATGCATAATACACATCAAGAAATTAAAGGTAAGACAACCTATGAACCTATAAGCATAGCAAATGACAGTCAAATCCCCAAATGAGCTAACTTATCATTACTTTATATCATATTAACACTTGAAAGAAGACAATATAATATACAAGATGCATAAATCAATACAAGTTTTTTGGACATGAAATGGGTAAAAGTCCGAGAGAGCACTATACTTATTTTGTGCCTACATTGAAATAATAATTACATTTAATTATTTCAAATGGTATTTCTTCAATTACAAATTAAAGAAAATTATTAAAAAATTCCAAAGTTATAGTGTACATATTCAGACTTGACAGACTCTACAACTCCATTGTGACCATCTTTAGATAATACTTTTGTTCGGCGCATGTCAAAGGAACGAGCTGGGCAAACAATTGAAATAAAGGAAGGCATGGAAGGCGAGTATGTCAAGTTGAGTTAAGTTAAGGGTCTCCTTTGGCCTCCTTTTGCCTTGGCTCATGTGCTCTCTAGTGGGTGTGACAAGTAGTTGGCTTCATTTCAAAAAGGCATTTGGCCAAATGCAACGGGCACCGCACAAAGTTAAGGAATTTTAAGTGGAACAAGTCAAGTGATAGCCCACAAAAATGTATTGACATCAGTTTGATGTTGAACAAGTCAAAGACTGGGGTGAGCCAAAAATAAAAGGCTTCAAAAACATACATGGCCATGCATATTTTACAATTCGATTGTTTTATACACACGATGAAATATCAAATGCCAGATAGTTATTGCAAACAAATCCCATTTATCCTTGATATACAAATAAAACTGCTGTACGTTTAGATCCATGTACATAAATGCACAGTAATCGCATTTCATATGCAGGATATGAGTGCACGTATAAAGTTATTTGTTTACCGACGAGTGCACAATATCCTTTCTAAGCCAATATTGCGCCGTTCCACAATATTATTTCAATTCAAACACTCAACAATGAGTAATGCAATTTCTCAATGGCTCTCATCCTGCGTCTCTTGTGTGAGTGTTTCGAAACTTTTTAGCACAATTCCATTGTGAATGTCGGCTTCGGCTTCACCCTTCAACCAACCCTGATGTTGAGCGCCGGAAAGTGTTTTATATTGACGACTCGGCTCCAACGTGAGCACTGTTCTTTCCTACCCTCTTCCGTTCCCGCCATGAAAATTTAAAGGAAAACTCTTTTATCCCCAGAACTTTGGCCGATAATCGCTGGCAATAATTCATAACCATAAAATATCAATTTTTCATCTACAGTTTTTGGGTTTCCCAAGCGCTATCATAGCGGCATAAATTTAAATCTTTAACGGCAGTTGTCCCAACAGTCAACCGGAAGCGAGGGGAGCCAAAAGTGACATCAGCCATCAGAGAAGGCAGCAGCAGCCCCATCAGAACCGTCAGGAGCGACATCCTGGCAGACTGGCAGACAAGTGTATCGAGGACAAGTGACAGTTATAACGCCAAAAACAACGAGCACTTCGGTACATCATCAGGCGGTCGGTCTACTATTTGTGTGCCAAAGGGACGAGGTCCTGGCAACAGCTGGAGGAAAACATACGCCAGATAATAAAAATGTATGCCTGATTGAAGTTTGTGAAGATTGTGATTTTTCACTTGCCGGCGACACACATTTCGTGTTCTCGATGGTTACATTTTTGCTGAATTATTCATACAGAAAAATCATCTTAAAGTTTTCGTCAAGCAAAAAAACTGAGTGAAGAATCGATTGGTGTTGAAATCTTAAAGTCTTCTTATCAATAAGATTAAATATGAACTATGTATGTATGTTATTGATGTTATTTAATTGTTATTAAAAGAATGCATACAATATTTAAATATACCCAATTAAATGAGATCCCCCAGATGCCACACAATTCACAGGAAGATGTCTGGTTTGTGACATTTTCTTTCTTAAAGTCTTCAAGAAGACAAACGATGGTAAATCATTATCGAAAAATAAGGAAACAGCAGCTGAAACGCGAGAAGTTGCGCAGGACACCAGTCGTGACAGTTACAAAACATTTTACAAGCAATTCAACACTAACAACCCAAAGACAAGCTGAGAGTGGCGTTGAGTAAGTAAGAGTAGTAAAGTGTGGCAAACAGGATTCTAGGGAAAGGGGGAGCAAGGGAGGTCCTTGCACACCATTGGCAAAGTCAACGATAAAGTTGTCATAGTGTGAAGCAAACAATTCATCAGCGTCAATGTGATAAATTGTATTTCCACCGCACCGAAATTGCTTGAAATTTTTATTCGAAACACAAGGCAGCGGGGAGGGACAAAGTAGAACAAGATAAATTAGCCGTTTCAATTTATATATAAACAATACGATGCAGACATTAAGCATACGCACTGTAGGCCTCCGAAAATGTGTGAAAAAAAGATGCTATAAGAATTAATTAACAAAATGAAAACTAGAGGGTACAGTATTGCATGATTTTAATTAAATTAAAGTAATAATTAAAGTCAAAACTGCTTTGTATTTAAGAGTATATAAATTCACCAAAAGCAAAATGAATTCTGAATTTAAATAGTGATAATAGACCATTAATTGCTTATTTTTGTAGTTTTATATTATTAAAAGCACAAAATTTACCGAACCGAATGAATTAATACATTGTATGTATTTTTGTTGTAATTTTATATTGCTAATTGCATACTTACCAATTAACTTAATTGCTAATTTACCAACCTAAATTTATTGATTTCATGTACTATTTATTTATTTATCATTTAATATCCACTTGAGTCTCTTCTTCTATTTATTCGTAAGCTGTTTAATTGTAGTCTAAAATAAGAATTTAAAAAAATGTCTAAAGCTTTCCTTTCCAAACTGTTAGCTAATTAAAGACCTTCCCACTATTAGACTAATTAGAATTAAGCATTTGCTTAGTCAACAGACATTCTGAGTGACAGACATCCAAGGTCTGAAGTCGCGTTTCATGCTGAGAGCGACTAACTAGCTAAATGGCATTATGAGTAGACAAAGGCAATAGTCTCTAACTAACTGACGGCATAACTGACTGACTAACTGACGGGCTGACTGGCCGACTCGCTGACAGGCACTTTGACGACCACCACTTCGACTTTGACTGGCAGCTGTTGGCGACCAGGCTGTTGTTACCATCTCGTTCTGACATATTGAATTAAAATGCAGAGGAGCCCGCTCCTGACCAACCCAAGGAAATTGCCTTCACTCAAAATTGTTGATTTTTCTGCAAATAAAATTATTTCTAAAGAACCGTTTTTTGCTTTTTACACACACTTTTTAATAATAATATTTTGGATTGCTGACAAGATCATAAGCCTGCCTGCATGGAATCTAAATGCAAATAGAAAACTTATTTGCTAGGCAATGGAAAAACGCAAATGAAGCTATTAAAATGCAAAGTACATATTTTTTCGAATTTATATAAGGTGCATTTCTTTGCTTATTTTTACTGGAACCAATTTGGACGCTTCAGAAGATGATAAGTAATTGAATTTTGTACATAAATCATACATAACAACAGACCAAAGACCTGAATGTCTGATCGAAAGCGGAAAGGGTTGTAAATAGGGCTCTTTAGCTTTAAGGCTCTTTAATATAAAACAAGAAAGGAAACCCACTCCGGGAATCTGAAGCATTTCCTTGCAGTAAGCAATTAACTATAGGATCGTATGACAATTTTTTTCCACAAGTTTTTCTCTGTTAGCTTTGATTGGGTTAATAAATTTGCATACTCAATTCGGTGTATTAAATTAACCCTGGTAATTATAATTAAAATACAAATTTTTAGAAATAACTCTTAATACAATGTCGTTTAGGTAAAAATGTTACTTTTTATACTTCCTGATACTAAACTACCACTTATTTTCACTCCTTTCATGTGTGAAAGTGGAGATAAAACTCACATTTTAGCTGTGCAAAAGCAACTACTAATTCGGCACTTCATTTAATGGTCATTTAAGGTAATAAAACTGTACGACTATTTGGTTCTTAATTATTTAGGTTCCTAATTAATTGGATTGCGCTGCTTACGAAATAAATATATGTACTTTAGAAAAAGGAAAACGAAAACCATCACGAAGGTATTAAATTAAAAACAGGAAATGTTAGAGTTTTGGAATTCCTATTAATTAAGCTTTCAAATATATGTTTTTAATAACATACAATAATTATGATTATTAATGGAAACTTTATAGCCAAGGGTTAAAATTCTTGATAGATGTACAACCATAAGAACATAACAATTTTTAATAGCACTCTTTACCCTTTCCAGATCCCTCTACACACTTCTTGAGACATAAATTAGAGAACTTTGGACGAGTTTAGGGTAAGCCAGCAATAAAGACCAAGATTCTGCAAACAAGATTTGTTTCCAGCACAATTTATTCATTCCTTTCCATGGACAAATAAATGTGTGGAATTGCCATGTTGTTTGGGTAAACGCAGTTGAATCATGGAACCCGAAAAGGCAATAAAAATAAAACTATGCGTTAATTGCAATTCCCAATTGACCACAAAATGTACACGGGCCGCAGTATTCCCAACATAAACTCGGGCCTAGGGCTTTGACAAATGACTTTTTCGTGGGTTGAGTGTGTGTGGGCCATGACATAAAGTAGCTAATTACCGTTAGTTATGTTGCCACCCACAAAATTCCGCAATAAATGTGTCTCCTTGTGCGGCAGTGTTGTGTGTGCGTGTGTCCTGCGGTAAAAGCGCCAGAACGGAATGTTTCCGTGTACGCAATATCCGGTCAAATTGGATACAAAAATCCAAAATTAGTAGAGTGGCATTCAGTTGGAAAGTCAAGTATTTATAGATAATTAAAAAGTTTGACTAAACAATAATAAAATGATGAAGCGGGAAACTGTAGTCTAGAATGGACCAGAAATTTTCCCATAGAAATTCTGCGAATAATGTTATGTTTGGATGAGAAATTTATAGGTTTATCTTTAGAGAAGATCCTAGTATATCCTTCAAATATTACCCAAGTTTTAGTTAGAAAAGATTTTAAATAATGTCTTAAGTTTCTTGGGACATCAAAACTACTTGAAAATCGAATGTCTTATTCAACATTAAAAAAACAGGTTTCATTAAAAGCATTACTTAATACTTACATTATTACTTCAACGTTCCTTATAGAAGTTTTGTAATGACAGATAAATTTTAGTTCATTTTGAGGTGAATTTAATTGAAATTAAAAAAAAAAAAACAATACTCTTTTTGCCACCATATTTTTTTTATTCCCATAAAAACCCAAAGACACTAACTCTAATTAAGGGCGTAAAGCGAAAAATTTCCCAATTAGCCCACCTCTATTTTTCAGATGGGCTTTAAAAAAAAAAACCAGAGCCGGAAAACGAAACGGTCGGACGTATTTGTATTCATTAAGGAATTTCCGCAAGTTTTCCCAGTGCTTTTTTCTTCTCTCATCTTTCAGCTTTCCCTGCACTTTTCCTTCAATGTTTGTCTAGCTGCGTTCCGAGGGCAACGGTTGATTAAAATGTCAAATGCCTTGCATATTTTAAATGCCATCGCGACGACATTCAGGCGCGTCAACCCCAAAGGGGAATTCAACCGAAAATTGAGGCTGGCTCAGAGGACATATTCTAGGAGGACAATTAAAGATGCGAAGACTTTTGTCAGAACCTAGGAGGAGTTCCGACAAATGAATTGCGCATATTTAATTGGCTCTTACACAAGATGTCAGTTTGTTAAAATTGTAAGAAAGGTAAGGAAATATTATATACCTAGTTGACTTTATAATGGCTCAATAAATATAGAAATATCTATCTGGGATGCTGAAGATATAAGAACCTTAAAGAAATGTGCCTAATATATAACATCGTAAAAGGAACCTGAGAACTAGGTAGCTAAAAAATGGCATTCCAAAGTTTTAAACACCTTTTATAAGTATCTAGAAACACTAGTGAGCACCCTAATATATCAACTATTAGTATTAATATAATTATTTTCCAATTAACATACAAATACTGAAGTCCAATCATCGTCAAAATATATTGATGACGAATTTGTGGCTGAATCGAAACATCTTTATATGTAAGAAATTTACCTGAAATGAAAATAAATTAAAAATCAGATTAGAGATTAAAGTCAGGCAGTGCAATACAAATAAATTAGTAATCTAAGGTTAATCCTAGCTACAAACTTAAATGAAAAATCGCACCTAACTTTATTTTTAGTACTCGGAAAAATGGCAACAAAATGGGGAAAGTTTCTCGCTTATCAAGTACTGCCGGGCGGAGCAAGTGGTTGCCGAAGCGAAAAACAAATTGTTGCTGGCCTGCGCGCAATGGAGTTGAAGATAAAACATCGGAGAGCGCGACAACGATGGCAAATACTACTAATTTCGCAAGGAAATGCGGAAACGGAAAATGCCCCAACAACGCCAGGCAAAGTAGCACACAACTTTGCTTACAAAACTTTCCAAGAACAAAATGAAAATGCGAAAGAAAAACGAAAATATGGGTAGAAGCAGGCAGCAGGAAAAGCGAGAGCTAAAATTAGTCAAGCGCAAAATCAAGACGCTGACTCCTCGCTTTTGGCATCTAGTGCGGCGTAATGTTGATATATTAACTTGTTTCCATCTCGCCGGAAAGAGAAGAGGAATCTTGAAGTTAAGAATTAATTGCCGTCAACTGAGGGGAGCAACAATCGTTAAAGTCTTACTCCTGCAGGATAAAGTGGAATAGGATTTAAAGAGGATAAAATATACCCTAGAGAATTAATCTAAATGAGCATACTCTATGCAAAAAAAAAAGCACAGAGCCACATTTTTAATTGATTTCTAACAAATTCTTAAGCCCACATATTTTCATAATTGTATATCAAGTTTTTATATGATTAATTTTCTTAAATACGTACTAAAGTCGGTTCCCAGTATCAAATATTTATTTTTAAAGCTCTGTTTCCAAAATTATAAATATTGCCTTATAAATATGAAATGTATATATTAACATAAACATATATTAAAATTTAATGAATTAAAAATCATTACAAATTACGGTAATTTATCGTATTTATTATATTGTTTAATAAAAAACAAATTAAGAAAACTGTTCCCGTATATAATTTCTATATTTATTCATTCTAAATATTTTAGGATTTTAAAGAGATATAAACCAATTAATCGCACACATATGACAATGATAAGATATCAATCTACATATTCGCGTCAAATATCAGTACCGAGTATAATAACGATATAGCATTCCGATAAAATACGGATAAGGTACCGATATATTTGTTTAGTAGGCGTATCGAAGTTATTGTCGCCTTTTTCTTTAGTAAATGGAATATATATTAACATTATCTTTATAATATGTAATACGTGATAATGATATATTTTTTAACCTCAGAGATAAGTTAAAGTACATTTAAGTACATGGTCAAGTTGAATCCTTAAGAGTATACCAACTTCAGCCTTCGAAGCTTACTCGTGGTCCTCTTCTTTTTCAAGCACTTGGAACATAAAACAACTTTTTGGTCTTTTTTTAACGTTGACGGGATAAAATAATAAATCACATAATATATATGCGCTCGACGCTTTTTTGTTCTTCTCTCTTGGCTTTTTGTCCCCCTAATGTTTCTTTGCCGGAAACACGTCAGCATGTTATGGCAGCGGAAGCTGATATAACTTGAGTATGAGGTGAGGTGTGGTGTGTGTGTGTGCGACTTGAGGTAGAGAGCCAGGTTGCATGTAATGAGGCACTGATTGGCGCATGAGAAATTACCGCTTGCAGCTCCTGGGGCTGATTATTTTTTGTTATTTTCCTCTATGCCTGAAGGCTCCTTCCTGGGAGCTAAATCAAACAAGTTGACACTTTGCCACGCCCCTCTTTTTCTGGCACCGGGCCGTGCATAACTTTTGCCACTTTATGTGGCACCGGCGTCAAGAACTTAACCTGCGTCCTGTTGCAGTTGGCAGGAAAATGTCGCAGACGGGTTGGTGGGTGGTTATCCTGCCTGCTGTGCCTCCTCCTCCTCCTCCTTAGCGCATTATGCATTGTGACACTATTTTTTCTTGTTTTTACATTGCTTGAGAATTTCGCAACGTTTCTCAAGTGGCGTTGCAAGGCGTAGCACTTTGCATAACTTTGTTGCATACTTTGGAGCTTGTCCCGGCCGCGCGTCATGTTCCACGTTACCCGATGAAGCTGCACCTCGGTTCTGTTGCCACATTATGCATTATAAATGCATAAACATTATCCATGACGTTTACTTAATGCTCGCATAACTTGCGACCTGGGAAAACTTTTCAATAATTACTGCAAAAGAACTTTAGAGAGTAACAGTCAGTTTTCCTAAGCAGCTGTCGGTGAACGTAAAAGATTCTTCTAGAAAAATGAGTTAATTTAATTTCACTTGAATTTATTAATATTTAATTTATATTTTATATTAGAATGTCAATAAGAAAGTTTCCGTCATGGCACAAACGCTCCAATGGCTTACAATTTTCTTTTAGAGGCAATAAGCCATCTTGAACAGCGAAAAGTCTTATCCTTCTTACATTCCCTTTTCAATCTTTGTATATAAAATGTATATCGTGCCCACTTAAGTCCATCAAAGCTGCTGCAATTACCTTGTTAATGCGCATAAAAATGCCTGAACAAGTGAGACAGAAGAGACACACAATCCCTCTTTGGCAAACAGATTGCTGCGGAATCCTCCTATGAAGCTGTTATGCCGTCAGCGAAAAGGCAAAAAACAAACACAATCAGATTATAAAACAATGCAAAAGAGACCAAGTTTCTTCTTTTTTTTCATTTGCCGTAACGCAGAACAGTTTTAATCCGCTTTTAATTGCTTGAAATCCAATTGGCGACCTACATAGCAACCTGGTTCGAAGTTGCAGCACCTAACCCATACCCCATACCCCATACCCTCAAACCCTCATGCCCTATAACCCTTAGCCCGTAAAATGGACAAGCAATTAGCAGAAGGAAAACAAGAAAGAAACGAGAAACTAGTTTGCGGAAGGACTGAGGTCGAATGAAAACTTTTATTCGAGGTGGCAGAATCCAAAGCCCACGAAAGTAGGCTACAAAAAGTGTTTCACTTAACCACCGATGCGGCGATGAAATGCCATTTGGCCACCAAATTTATTATTTAATTTGCCAATTTATTTAATTTCCCCCTCTCTGATTGGCATTCGGGGCAATTGCATTTCTAACTTTACTGTTGGTACATTGGAATATTTTCTTCTTAATTATGTTTGACAACATTGCAATTTGCACAAAATGGAAAGCGACAGGAGTGGGGAGACAGGGAAAAGTTTTCACAAACCACAATATTATTAATTCCAAACCGTACAATTTTCTTTCGCAAGAAAACACAATTTCATCGTCAAGTTTTGGTTTTTCCCTTACCAGTGTCAAGATGGCTTTCTTGTCGTTTGTACTTGACGTTTTTCACATTTTTCCCGCCTTGACTGTTCTCTCGTCCCAGATGGCCAGTGTCTGTAATTGTCTTTACTTGGTTTCGACTTTGGCTTTGTAGTCCTGTCCTTTGAACCTGAAAGCACTGCTTGGTCTTGTACCTTACATTGTACACTAATTGATATTGCGTTTTGACAGGTATGTTCCAAGGGTGTTCAATTTTATTGTCATATTCTGCAGAATACGGAGGCAATATCTAATTTAAATTGACAGCTAAGATAAGGACTTATAAGTTTAAAGTCTAAAAATAGTTTTATTAAAGCCTGGTTTGCAATTAAATAAGATACCTGGAGGCATTATATCTTTTTTAATTAAACAATTATTTTCAGGACATAAATCTAACATCTAGTCTCCATGCTTTTTCCCCCTATAGAAGCCTACTAAATGTGCCTGGGGAAAAATGTCGACCATTTTCACCTCCTGTTCGTAGAGTGCACAGTTAGGGTCATTTATAAATGGCTACTCTGGGCGATGCCAACTAACCCACACAAATTTATTATGGTCTAGTCTAGTCTAGTAGAGTATAATAAATTCTCTCACTAAAACCTGAGCGACATTCAACAAAATAATTACCAGCATATTTCGAATGTCTCACGGGGAGGAGTGGCAAGATATAATTTATCATTTTGCTCCAGCTCTGGGGGGAAGCTCATTTCATAACTCAAAAGCCTTGAGAGTCATTTATAAGGCTAGAGAGGGCGAAAGTTTTTCTTTTTCCTCTCTCTTTCACTTTTCTCTATGGGACTAGGGGGCAGGGAAACTTTGACTTGTACTTGTTATTTAACACTTTTCAGTCGGGGCGGAGTCAACACCCACAGCTGACAGCTGGGCGTGGTAAGAGCTGTTAAAATATATATATATATATACATACATATATATTATCATTGAAATGCACATGCATTTGGGGTGAGCTAAAGAGCAGAGCGGACACTTGAGACTGCCTGGAGTTCTAGGAAGGATATTCCATTTGAAGTGCGAATAGTTTAACCCAAGCATTCGTCTCTGTCCCGATGTGTGTGTGCTTGCTAGTGTTCTCAGCTAAGCATTGCAAACAAGTATTTAGTAATTAATTACACTTGTGTCTGAGAGTCAGACTGAGAGGGGGAGCAGAGGGTGAGGCGAAAGCCACGACTTCTAGATATTCAGCTTGACATGTGATTATGCGCTTCTAGACCATGTTTGCAAATTGGCACTACCATGTGTGCTTCGGGTTGTCATCTGTGCAGTTTGATGCCACTGAATCGCTTTGGATGGTAATGTTTCATTATAAGCATTACAGTTTTGGTTTATAAATTTAATTTCTACTAGATAGGTCTGCCTTAGATGAGCTTAACTCCACATGATTTCATATTTAGTTTATTTGACCTCAAAATATATTATATTATAATATTGACTATATTTAACTACAAAAAAATGTATACGACTTTATCTACAGTCCATATAACCCTATATGATCTAAGAATAATCGTATTGACAACACAAAAAAATAACAATTGACCCTTAAAACTATCCCTATAACCGCAAAAAAATGCATAGTCATAAAGAAATCTATACAGCGAAAAAAAGTCCCCATGATAGAAAAGAAAATCCCGAAGACACAGATCATGATCACAAAAAATCCTATTTTATTTTTCAAAACACAAAAATATTATTTACCAAAAACAAATTACGTCAAAAATCCTCACTACAAAAAATAATACTGACCAAAAAAATTTCTTATTGATCACAAAAAAGTACCTGGTAACTCCCTATGACCATAAAAAAATCCCATTCACCACAAAGAAATCCTTATGTCCTAAAATGTGTCATATGGTATTGCATAATGGTACAGGCGAGACGTTACTATTCTTTCAGTTAATTTATTCAAAGAAAATGTGTAATTAAATCTACCTATTTAAATAAATGTGTAAGACTTTTATCTTATGATTAGAAAGAAGGGAAAATAAGTTTTGTTCTTCAATGAATTTGTATTTAGTTCTGTTAAATGATTAACAATTTTTTCCTACGCATTTATTTACTTTTTTCTTACACACTTATTTAATTATGTAGATTAAATGAGATCAGAACTAAACACAATTTCTTTGCATAAAATAACTTTCTTCACCCTTTTTCTTAGTCATATTTACTTGAAAGCTACTTTCTACCAAGTTATTATGAAAAAGCTGGTCGTATACTACTTAAATTTATATCGTTGCTTCGACTAAGAGCTCGAAAATGTTGCATCCACAAAGTAGGCAACGCTAAGGCAAACTTTTGCAAGTTCGGAAAACTTTGAAGAATGCAGCACAGGTACTTCCCCTTCCAGTACGCTTCACTTGCTCCCTGATTTTCGCACACATAAATTGGCACAAAAAAATAGCAGCGCTTCTCGCTCCTCGTGCTTAGCAAATTTTTAGCTTAAAGCGTTTTCGCATGATTTGCTGGAAAATCCTGGAAAAGCTAGAAGGGGGAAACAAAGGGGTAGGAGTTGTTTGCTTTTTTCTACCCACCATTATTTAACTTTTCGCTCCTTGTTACATCTGTCAGTGGCACACCTGCGTTAATGTTAAGGAAATGTGTTCATACAGTATGCATATTATATGGCCAGTTAATAAAATCCTTTAATGCAAAAGAAACTGTAAAACTTTTGAGACCACGTTAATTGGTTCAAAACTTGATCATGGAGAACTTTTCCTCATGAATTTCTCAAGTGAAGGCCTAATTTGTTCCCCCCTGAAAACTGACTTTGATGTCCTTATAAACTTTGTCTGGCCTTTGATTATGTAAACCAATAATCTTTATAGATTTTCATTTTCCTTCTGCTCCGTCTTAATTGAATAAATCATTAAATGAAGCTAACCTCTTGCCGCAGCTGCCAGAAATGGGCCAATTAACTTGATTGAAATTGTGTAATTACAATTAACATAAAAGTTTGTTATTATACTTGTTTGACTTGTTTTGCAATTTGGTAAAGGCTTGACACATTCCACTTTAAGGAGATTTTGATTTGTCGGCAATTATTGTTGCTTTATGAGTTTTATAAAACATTTCGAGTTCCTGCTGAATTTAAGGGGTGAATGTAAATATGAATTACAAACTTGCTAGAGTTTGTTAAAGATATCTATATATATATATTCAAAGAAAACCTTATGGCCCTTAATTTCGTAATGGAGTATAAAAAGGAAAATATATTTATTCTAGAGAAACACGAACGAGTTATTCTACAGATAAAAAATTTTAAGGAAATGTAAACGATTAAAAACAAAATTGTATCTACGTAAATGAAGCTCTTTGAAATCTCATTACTAAACATTTTTGTGAGTGCGATTCAAGTGCCTGGAAAAGAATATATTCATTGAAATTCCAAATGTTATTTGGCCATTTCTGGGAAATAGTTTGATTCGAGTAATCCAAAAATCTTTCTGACATTGACATAAATTGACATTTTATGCAATATATCTATAAAAGGACTGCAGTAAGAGATTTGGTTACCATGCAGGAATGGTAAAGAACAAATAGTATTTAACCCACATTAAGTTCAGAAACCACTGAAAACCACCCACAACTCGGGGAAGAGCAATGTAAAAGTTAAGTCCTAGAATTTAACAGCATTAATATACCCATTCTTCAGGGGATCGGATTGCATAACAAGCATTGAATTGCCTTTGGTCGCGTGGCCTTATTGGCTCATTAGTAAATGAACTGTAAATGGACAGACAAAGCCTGTCAAAAGATATCAACAACCTGCCCCTTAACGTTATCGGAGCTCCCACCTACCCTAAGACTTCCCGTAATTCCCCTCACTTATTTATTTTCAATCAACTTAATCATTGGTAATGGAAGTTTTCCCAAAGGGCAGACAATAAGTACTCTTATTCAAGTTTCGAGTTACCACAACATGAAGGGTATTTATTCCAATAATAATAGCAAAATATGTGAAAGTAATTAATATCGAGAGGAATAATAAAAACAGTTGGAATGCTTTCTATGCTTATCTTTTATCAGTAAGTTTGTTCTACCATTATTTCAGCCAGCACGAATTGCAAACAAAATCAGCTGCGGTTCAATGGCCTTGAACCGTCGTAACAGGTAAGCCATGAACTCGACTCTAGTTTGTTGACAAGTTGGCATTTGACTAATTACCCATTAATTTTAGCACAGGTATATATTTAGAATGTAAACACAAAAGGTAATATGCCTCGCGTGGCAAGACGAAAAGTCAAAATACACACAGAACATGCCAAAGTCCAGACCAACTCCCAGTATTCACTGTGTTAATACAAGACTTTGGGGAGTTGATACAAATGCTATATTTAAGATTTTAACTTAAATACAGAGGAACTTAATTGGACCCCTCATTTAACATAATAATAGTTAATCAAATGGGAGTACAGAACAAGCTATAACTTTTGAAAATTAAGGAACAGTTGGATAGAAAGAATTATGAAGGATAAAATTCTGGGATCAATATATTATTATATTCTAATCGTAGTAATAAAAAATTGTATTTGATAATTTAACTATCTTCTAAGAGAAAATAGATCTAGTTTACCTAGAAATCTCATAAATATCATCCTATTTAATCCGAAACAAATCAAGAGCTCAAAAGAGGCTTTATCAGACTTCTGAAAATATTTATAAACACTATATAACAGGCTATAAAATTTAAAATTAAAAGTCTGATAAGAAAGGACAATCAAAAAACAGTAACCCATCTTATATGCCACAAATACAGATAATTACTTTGGCCAGACAGCAGTATAACTTTCACATGGAGGTCAGGCCATGTCATAATGTCGATTTGCGACTGACCTCAGCAATACCCAAAGCCACATTGCCTGGTTCCAAGCTCATGAAAAACTTTTTCGCGCTGTCGCTTTTCAGATAAAACGCGAGCGAAGCTAAAAAGGGACATAAAACGCGGGCCACGTTAAGTGCAGCCATAGAGATTGGTCTAGTCCCGATGCCACCATGTGGCGTCATTAACGTGGCAACACGTTATTGTTTGACGGCACAAAAGGGGGTTGGGTTGCGTCCGGAAATTGCGGTGGCCACTGAGAGGTGGAGCAGGAGTAGGAGCAGGAGAGGAGCAGGAGCAGGAGCAGGAGCAGGAGTAGGAGTAGGAGCAGGAGCAGCAGTTGGAGAATTAGAGGCGACAATATGACCACACATAATGGTGTGGGGCCCACGGTAAAGGAACGTAACGGAACGTAATACCAAAGGGGGGCGCCGCCGCGCTTTATATTCGCCATTTACGTGTTGAACATGGAATTTAATTTCTTCGGTAATTAATTGCAATCGTGTTGGCATTAGGTTTAATGCTCTAATTGGGCAGATGTTTGTCCTCTCCATGAATGTGTATCTATGGATGGGTGTGTGTGTGTTTGTGTGTGTTTAATGGGGTGCCTGTGTGCGTGTCTCCATATCAAATTGTTTGACATTTGCTCCGCCATTTTATTTGTCCAGTGAGTCTAGAGGATATTAAGATGAAATGCAATGCTCGCCTAATTGATTTTATGATTTGCTTAATTGTGTTAGCGCTTGAACATATTAGGTAGAGGGTTTGTCTTCTCCTTTCTAATTAAATAGGGTTTCATTTAACAACTAATACAGCGGGATCTGGCAATTAATTTCATTGGGATCATACTGTTATCTGCTCAACCTTAATTTTATTTACTACAATTGCAGATCGTGAGAATTTGAAGTTTACTCTTAAAAAATTATAATTCTTCTTACCACTCACCAAGCTCATGTTTCATATACAACTCAGAATTCATCTCTTACCTGCAAAGACAAGTAAACAAAAGAAATACACAAATTAGAGACAAAATATTTGCATCCATCAAAGCGGCTTGGTTGTGTTCTAAAAATATATAGAAATTGTATTCCTTGGTCCAGCCCAAAGGCGTGAAAACCGAGACCAACACAAAAGCCTATTAGAACCCCCACACCACACAAAAAGGACAAAAAGGATGCCCAAAAGAAGCAGCAAGAGGAAATGAGATTGAGAAAAAAGTAGCCGGAAAAAAACGAATACAGGAGAAAGAAAAGCGACCCAAAAGGCGACCGTTATTTTTTTCCATCTTTTTTAAGCAGCCGCTAAAAAAATCGTTAGCACACGTTTAGACCAGAAAAGGCCAGAGGCATCACTCATTTGCGTTTACAGAGGGAATTTTTTGTTACAGAATCAGCGTTTTTTTTTGGGTCAAAGTTGCCAAGGAGTTCATGGAGAGGATTTTTAGGGGAGGGAATGTTCTTTAATTACAATGTAAATACAAAGTCCAATAATATTAAAGTGTATTAAAGCTGAATTCTTTTTTAATGACAATCAAAGAAGGGCAGAAGGAAGTATGTGCTCTTCATTTACTACCTTTTATTAATAAATTCTTATTCATTTCAGCATTTATTTGAACTCTTATCTTAACGAAATCATTTTCTGTATGAAAATAATTATCTTAAATGAAAATACTCAACCGCCACAACAAATAAAACCCATTTCTAGCGAACAAAGAAAATATGGTTTCGCAAAACAGCTACTAATTTTATATAGAAACATTTATACTGCTTATAAAATCAAATTCACCTCATAAGTAGACAGCCAAAATGTTTGCGCCGTGTCATTAATGGGAAAAGAGTGTCAAAACACACAAAGACTTCCCTCTAACCCCTAAAAACCTACCCCCAAAAACCCCTCGATGAAGAAGAGCATGACGGAAAAGCAAAATGTTGCCGCTACACGTGCCAACATCAGCGGAAACGCCAACGCACTTGACTGAAATGTTGGCAAAAGCTGTAAAATGGCTGCAGTCCCACTTCCGGTATGTATATACACAGCAAGGAATAATATAGGTTGTTCGTTTAATGGAATAATTTAATCCTAAATTATGAATAGTAAATGAATTTCGTTAATTAATACATAAAACCAAAGGTTATTATTTAAATTATAACAAAGTTTGTTCATTATGTATGTTACTTATTACTTCGGATTTTGATATGAAAATATAGATAGGTTTATAGAAATTTTTCCTAGTGCATCCGGAGCAAAATCAGGCGCCAGAGCAGGCATGGCATGAAATTAGTGGAAAGTAGCTAGAAAAGGATGCTCCTCTGTGGTGCTGGCCTGCGGTCCACGCTGCCAGCTACTTTATGCCTTCCATGCTTCCTGTGTCATGTCGGTTGACCGCAAAATTAAATTACAAGAAAACCCCAAACGAACAACATGGCCAAGAAGGGGGCAATGAGGTTGTGCCCAACAACAACAAGCAATAATAGACAAAAAAAAAATAAAATAATGTAGAAGGAAGCCGAGGAGGATTTAAAATGTAAAACTGGGACAGCCAAAGTCGAAACAATAACCAAACTAAAGGGAACGAACCGGAGCGGAAGAAACCAAGATGGACAGTCCAAAGTTGTTGGGAAAAGGTTTCCGCTTTCACTGAACATGGTAATTACGTGTGTCCAGGCTAACTGACCCCTTACACGTCATCGCTAACTGTCATTAGTCCGATTTCGGTTGGATTTAAATCCCACCAACCCTACTCCTTCAGGGTGCTCAATTAGCAATTAGTTTTATTTCAATTCAGTTTACTTAAGTACCCCAATCCCCTAACCTCTGCCCAACCAGAAAATGGGGATTTGTCTAACTTTTCCAAGTACTTAAGAGCTTAAGGTAAAAAGTTTTTTTGGGTCTTCAGTTTTTGCCTTTCATTTACGTAACTTTTTTTTTTTGGGTCACAGCTTTGTCAAATGGATTGCAAGGGTTGCCCTGGCCAGGTGGGCAGAAAGCAAGTTCAAAGGTATTTTTGTTTTACGGCTCAAAAACTTAATTAGAAAATAAAATGGGGTAAAATTAGCCAAGTAATTGGGTGAGTTTCCTGAGCGTGTATTCAAACAACATTTCGTTTTCACTAATGAATTAAAAAACTTTAAAACTTGCCACAAAACCCAAAAGGTACGAATTTCCTTAAAGATTTAAGAGTTTTCGACTTGCTTTTATTTATAAGAGTATCAATTAAATTGTAATTAAAGCAAGAGCCTCGTATTTCTATCTTTAATACTTGTAAATACATATTTCTTTCAGCTTTAACTCGTTAAAAATAGGCTAGGCTGATTCCCCGTTCCTAATTGAGTGCTTCCTTAAGAAGCTTCTAAACAGCACAGTCATCGAAAGCCCACACCCTAAACGCAATCCCATAAACTTGTCCATATGTAGATATATAAGACGACGACTCACAAATGATTCAAGTTGGTCTCGGCCTTTGTCATTGTCGGAAAGAGAGCTGGAAACCCGGGGAGTGTCGGCGCCATCAGCTCTGGAGGGGAAGAAAAAATAAAGGAAAAGCTTCCACATTGTCGCCAATAATTCAACGACGACGTCGGCGGTCATAAACGAAATGATTTATTGGCCAAAGAGGGCGAGAGATATCAGAATCCGAAACCAACTCAACAAGCCGCTTAACGCATCCCCACGCCCCTCACATACGGATGGCTCGATGCTATCAATGCATATCGCAGAGATAAATTATCATTTGCAATCAGCGATGCAAGGAGACAGACCCACAGACTGACAGCAAAGAAAAAAAAAGAAATATAATTAATGGCAATGTTGTCTGAGATGACGTTTTGTTTAGTTATCTTATTACTGTCTTTTTTTTTGCCAGCCGTGATTGGGTGTCAAATCGTCTCTGTCTGCTTCTCTGGTCAATGTGACATTTTTATCGCGGCAACGTTTTGCATATGCTTAACACATTTTCGCCATTCGTCGTGGTATTGTAGTGCCTCTGTTATTTGACATTTTCTAGGCAAACTTTATTTTATTTTAATGAGAGTGCCACAGCCTGGTAAATGAAAACTGAAACGATGGCGCCAGCATAAATTATACACGGATGTTTGACTTCTTGTCGTCGTCGTTCTCCTTTTTTATTGTTTTAGGAAGTTGGCGCCAAATGTTCACAATATTGAATGAAAAACAAAAGCATTTCCCTGCTGATTTTCAATGAGTCGTTGTGGGTGGATATCTATTCGTATTCAAATATGTTTTCTATTCAAAACAGAACTCTGACCGAAGTACAATATTGTGATTGCCTTCAAATAAATACATAATATTGCGAGTAATTATGTTGTATTTATATCGTTAACATATTCTTTTTCTTGAACTTGTGAATGTTACTATCTTTCCACCATCTATCTTATTTGCATTTATTGATTTAAGAGAAGAACTCATGGAAATACTTTTACAACCAATTTACTGACCACTTCTGCCTTTCTTATTACCATTTATGTGTTAACAAGTGCAATCCATTTACCACTCTTGTTTGTGTTAATGCCTCAGCAAATTTACCCATTTATCGACTACATAATTTACGAGGCAACCTAATTAACCCAGCTGGCAACTAAATTTTTGCGACCAAAAAGAATGTAAATAAGCCGCAATTATGGCTGTTGCTAATTGAAGCAAAAAGCCGCAAACCAACGCAGTTTCGTGAGGGAATATTAAAGCCTCGGAAGCCTTCCACCTTCCACCACCGAGTTGCGCATTGTAAAGTAAGCAAATAAGTACCGCACACACAAGCACATGAATATTCCTGGACCATTATAACAATTACTTGCACTTGCCCTCTCCCAGGCATGGCCCAAAAACAAGTATATACATATATATAGAGAGAGACTACCAAAAATTAACAAAAAAATAATAAAATTGAGGAGAATAAACCGAGTAGAGAGAGTGAAAAGTTGAGTGAGGCAAGTCAAACACTTGAATGTGGGGCAGGGCAAGGCGAAGGCGCTAAAAACCCCGAACACACTTTTGTGGGTAATGGGCCTGGCCTAAAGACTGTGCCCGTCCGGTTCCCTGTCACCCCATTTTTCTCCCAACTTTCTGTGCCATCGGGGCGTATGTGTAATATCGTGTGGTGCAAGTGCATGTTGACTTTGGTCCCGTGCGTGTGACTGTGTGTCGGTTGGCCTGAGTGTGAACCAACAATATACACTATACGTATACACTGACCTACATAGAAGCCCGGCTTCGTATTTTTGTATTTTCCTTTTTACATTTGAAGCCCGCATGTTCCTGCCGCATTTCCTACAAACGAATTTTCCTTACGCAATTCCCTTTTTTTCTTCTCCCATTTTTATTTTGGGCGCCCTTCTGTTATTTGAAATTTTCCAGTCCGTTGGAGACCTTGTCGAAGAAGAAAAAATATAAATAAATGAATACAAGAACGGAATATAACAACAAATTGCAGGCCTCAGCGGGTATTTAGTTAATGGAAATTAATAATACAACAAGAAAAAAACGGGAACTTTTCCCACAATGATAACTCAGATGAGAAGGCGGGCTAACAGGATATAGCCTGGCAGCCGATGCAATTGCAATTTGTTTTTCCTTTCCACAAATAACAACCCATTCTCCGGATCCAACCTTCCGGTTTGACTGCCGCTGCTCGATTCACTGACTTGTAACAAAAAAGATGAATTTTTTATTGCTGTTATAAAATGAAAGAGGGGATAATATTGAAAATGGGGTTTTCAACGCAAATATTTGGGCTTTCGGTAAATTTTGCATTTCATTTTTCATTTCTTTTTCATATAATAAAAGAATATTTGTGGTTTCAGGTATTTACTTTATTATTTAACTTGTTATGAAATTAATGCCAAACAGCGTTATAAGTCTGAAAAGAGTAACAATCAAGAAATTTTTATACGTCATTTATATCTTTTAAAAAGGCTAAAATTAAAAAAAGAACAGATACGTCTCGTTCTTAGTCTAATTATCCTATAATTTATTAAGAATTTAAATTAAACCGGGCGGAAGGCAAAAGGAAATGTTGACAAAGGCGTTATAAACATGTTGCGCAACACGTAAATAAAAAGAAATGTTTCTAGAAACATGTTGATAGCGCAGATGTTCAATATAACATAAGACAAACATTTTATGATCTAATAAATCCTATATTCAACGGGTCAAGATACACAAATTTAAATACTTTATAACTTCATTATGCATTTTAGAAAAGTAACTTTAAATATCAATATATGGAAATGTTAACATAAAAACCCCAACCTAACTATCTCCCTATAAAGATTGCGCCACATTGATACAATCTGGTGGCGGCATTCCGTCTAAATGGAATCTTTTTCTTGGATGGCAGTTAACATTTTTGGTGTGCCCTAGCTACAGCCCACTAAATTAGCAACATGCCACCATAGTCATGGCATATCCGTGGCTATCGTGAACATATTTTAGCTGAAATTACTTAGAATATTTTCGTGTCTGCCTCGCCATGAAATGAAGCCTCGTGATTGCTATCAAAGGGATGGCGGAGTGGGCTTTGGATGTTCAGGGCCATGACAAAGACTACTAGAGGACTGGAAATTATCCCCCAAAAAAGCTTTTTGAACATTTTTCGAGGCAATTTCTATGTTTTTTTTTTTGTGTCTGTTCTGCCGGCGTCGTCTGTTTCGGCTGTCGTAAACCAGGCGAAGGCTATTAATTTTATCACCGGGACAGGTAGAAAAGTCCAGGACCAGGACCAGGATCGGGCTTTCCGCCAGTTTCACAAAAAGTCCGGATGGGGTGGGTAATTTTAATAAAATTTTCGTACTCGAAGCGTGGAGCCGAAGCTTTTCATAATGTAGATTTTATGCTGATTCAATGTTTTCTTCATTTCTTTAGGTCGCTGTATGAGTGCGGCACAGATTGAAGTTAGGCGTGGCGTTAAATTAAAGGGGGGCGGAGCCTCGAGTGTTTGAAATTGTTCGAGGCTTATGTGGCGCAGTCAATTTGTGTTAAATTTTATCAATCGTCGGGGGAGCGCGCAGAACTTAAGGCATAAATCTCTTTTAGTACCGCAGCCGGGAGAGTATCTCGGAGCCACTGCTCTTTCCCTCCGAACCGGCAGAAGTTATGAATATTGATAAGGTCGAGAAAGGTGAACCATTCCTAGACTGCTTTGCCTTTGGTGTAATGTTTCATAAAGCGTCGTCTGGCCAAGATTGGCTTTTCGCCTCATTTGGTATTACACATTCACAACGGCAGGATAGGTCCCATCTTATCTCACACTCGCTTGCGTTGGAAATTGTGTTTAATATTCAGTCGTTGGAAATTAGTTTTATGTCCAAAGTGTTTCAGAAAAGGTAAAGCCAAAAGGTGGTAAAAGGAACGACAGCTCTTGCCTGTTCTTTAAGGGAAAAGGTGGCTCGGTTGGTCGTCTAAGCAAATTACTAGATGTCGTACAGGTTAATTGAATTGCCCCACTGGCGACGACACGTGTGCCACAGACACATTTTCTGGAAAGTGCGTGAAATTCCCAAGGAGGGAATTGCTTTAAGTTTGGTCATTAAGAAGGCTTTATGTTGGCCAAGAGCTTCTGAAAATTGTATGGGCTTTAAATGTGTTGAAACAATGTGGTTTTAAAAAGTAGAACGAACGAAACTGTAAGTTCTTTTATAAAAAAGAATATAATTTTCGAAAACAAAAATGTATTGGATTGTATTCCTAAACTATTTATAATAAAATATACATAATAAAATATATAAATGTGTACCACTTTTTTAAGAACAGATCCCCTTAACCCATGTGAATACACTTGATGAGCGTCGTCAGCCGAGTCAATTTAGCCAAATTCGTTTCTGCCTTTCCATGTGAAGCAACATATCTCAACATGTCCCTAGCAACATGTCTTTATTCACTTGTTTAGCAACATGTTTCTGGTACAGTTTGTTTTGTCTATCGTCTTCCGCCCTGTTAAATGTAATGGTTTTAATAACTTCTGTCATAATTAAACAATATAAATTAGTCATGATCATGTTCCTATTAATTTATCCAAAGAAAGATCTCACTTAACTGAAGTTCATCCATTTTACTCAACTTGAGCTATTAAAAGATCTCAATAAAATGTGTAAAATCATAATAAACTATGCGAAACACTCAATTACACTAACCGGCAAACACAGCCACCTCCACTTGGTAATTACTTGGATCCATTCCAGATTTCCCCCCCATCCAGGCACTTGAAGTCGTCAGTTGAGGCAGCTGCAGCTGCACTTCAACACTTCGCTCGCATGCAAATAATAAAGAGCTAAAGAAAGACTCTGGGTCTGGGGGCCAGGGAAGGGAAATGAAAGGCAAACAAACACTAAAGAACAATTACAGCAAAAGCTTATCGGCAATTAAAGAAACGCGCCCCACGGAAGCCGCGTTGCAAATGCAAATTGTGGAAATTCAAACTCTTCACATTGCCCCAGGTCAGTTCACTTGAGTTGAGTTGAGTTGGGCTCTTGGAGAGTAGCTGGAATCATTTGCTGGCCATTAATTGCCGGACAAAATGCATCCTTGTGCGTGCCACACATGCTATAATTGTTGCAGTTTTTATGCAATTTAACGCACAGCGAAACTTTTCAATTGCCGGCGACAATTTGCAGCTTTATGGCGTAATTTATGCAACGTTAACATGCACCATAAGGGGAGGGAGGAATGAGAGTCGCTGAGATGTGACATGTATGCTGACAATTTGAATTAAGTGTAGTTAATGTTGACAAACGTCTGTCCGGCCACGGGAACAATGTTTCCCACCGCCCCATCATCCACTCGGAGTTCACTGGAGCAATTCACACGTATATATATACATCTATATATCCCATCCACCCGCAACCCCTATATAGTATCTCAACCCTTGGCTCCCAATAGCAGCTGACAACAAGATGGGGCACTCTGAAGTGGCATAGTGCCCAGAGAGAGGCAGGGAGCCAAACATGATTGATGAATGCCCCGGACACCGAGTGCGAGATTAAGATAATCGACATTTGTATAATATAATTTACTAAGGGTCGACTATCTGCGGGCTTAAGTGAAAATTGAGAGCAGCGGCATATAACTATGTGGATTGAATAAATATTAATAAAGTCAAGGGGTATGCGGATGTGCGGACAAACTAAGTGGTGTTGACTCAATTTTCATTTGATTGATTATTCCAGCATTTTAATAAACCGAAGATAATCAACTTAACATGTATATATTTAGTTACTCTCTTATAGACATTTCCAATTATCAATAGCTTTATTTAGGTTAAAAGGCTTTAAAATTCTGATTGTCTTGGATTTAATTCTACTTTCACATTTTCCATTTAAATTGTTAAACCTTTGAAGCAGTATCTACTCAATTATTGAAAATGTCAACCCATATTTAATGAACACAATTTCTGGACTAACAACCTTTGGCATCCTTTGACATGCACTACATTCTGTTTACGGGCCACAAACATTTTAATAGCTTCAATTACCTTCACTTCATTAGAGAATTAGTTCAAGCTAATGCAGTTAATAATAAAGAGGCCATAATAAAGCGTTAGCTAGTAAAGCATGTTGTTTATGTATAAACAAGGATTAATACTTTAATTGTGAATTAAGTATTTATCAAACTAATCTGGAGTCAGAAAATCAAGTGATTCGCTTATAGTAAGACTTACATATATCTGATTATATTTACAATTTGAACAATATTCTGAAACACAGCTCCTGAGAACATCCACCATTTCCTACCAAAAAAAGAACCACAAGCAAACTATATGCTCGCATGCTTCGATGAGGCTTAAATAGAAATCGATACTTCCTTCCTGATTTGACACCTTCCGTTGCCATTATGGCAGCTGTTGTCCTTCCTGGCTGCACTTTCAGGTACACACAATTGTCCAGCACACACAACCAAGATATTGACACAAAAGAAAGGCCGGGGAAAATCAATAGAAACAAAGCCTTAGTCCTTTGCCAGAGAGCACTGTGTGTTTGTGTGCAAGTGTTTGTGAGGAGGACTGCAAACAATAGCCACGTACCATGGGTCACAGGAAGATCTTATCTGAACAGGACCCGGGCACCAAGGAAGGCAAAAGAACGTGTTAATAGATATTAGACTGGTTGTTAGTTCCCAATGTTTCGAGGACAGGAAATCGGAGCGTGACTGAAATTTCTAAATACCTCTTTTTTCCATTTTTCAATTTCTATCGAAATTTTCAACGAATATTAACCTTTGAATTTATTATTAACTTTTTTTTATTTGTTTTGTGAATCAAAGTAGTTAATTTTATTGGATATTTCGGTGTGTTTGTGGCATACGTAATTCGTAGGATTTGAATTCCCCAAAAAAGGGTCAAGACGAAGGCCTAGAGACGCTAGTCGAAAATAGACAATCTAAAATATTTTAAGCATGCCAATGAGTAGATGATTCTCAATTGAATTTGGCTTTGCTTTCATTTTCTTTTTTTTTTCAATTCAAAATGTGCCACTTAAATGGAGTTCCTTTGGAAAACCCGTTACCTTAACGCTTTCTGCCGGCTGTGTCTATTTTTGTAGCCCGAACAAAAGTGCATTGACATTGCCCCAGCTGCTAAATTCATTGGCAGTCCATGCCAATTCTAATTCTTCGTTTTTTTGCCATTGCTTTTGTGTGCCGTCTCATTTCTTTTTTATATTTTATACATGCATTTCTTTTTTTCATTTTTTGAGCCCGCATTCGCTTAGCTCTCAAGTGACGACGGACGACCGAATGCCAAATGCCAGGCCATTCAGAGTCAACGAAGTCAGCCTCACTTCTCCGCCGTTCCACTAAACTGCCTCAAATGCCCCGTGACGCATAGAGACGATTTAATTCTTCTTCTGGGCCCCCTTGTCGAAGAAATACCCTAACGGGAGGGGACTATTTCGGCCCTGAAGGGACTTGGCAGCACTTCAAATAAGGGGAATCCCGAGAATTCCAAAAGTCAACAAACTTAAATTATCTACTCCTCAATTAAGTCATTTTGATGAAGACGAAATATTCACTTTGTCAAGTTTTAAATTTTTATCCTCAAAATATATTTGTTCTTCTTAATGTATTTCATATAGTATAGCAAACAATTTCTTTTGGTGAGTGGTTAATTTTGCAACCTTTATTTACTCTATTTGGATGGCATTTTTTACTCACTTTAAGCCTGATGATTGGGTTGATTTAATCACACATTTGAATTTGAATAATCACGTTTTTTAGTTCAGAAATAATTTAACCAACGGATATAACCTAAACAATTTGGTGCTGAATTCGTACTTGAGAATTTTAAGGTGCTATTTCTCTAACAATTTACGCAGAACGATGGCAGAATTCAAAAATAAAAATGTTCTCCTTTAGTTTCTTTCATGCAATTTTAAATTATTTGAATACTTAAAGCATTTCCTAAGTTAATTCCTTACAAATCTATATATCTTTATTCCCAGAGCATGTTGTAATAATTTCTTTAGGGTATCTTCATTATTCGCTTGCTAAAACTTTCTTTTCCTCTTGGTTTTACATATTTTGCATGCCTCCAGTGGGGCCTCAACGCCTCGGCGGTCGCCCATTTGTCCAGCTCCAGCTCCGTCTCCTGCCTGCCCTTCCCTGCTCCTCCGGTCGCATCCCCCCGAGTTCCATTTCCATCTCCATTTCCATTTCCAGTTCCACAGTTGCCCCAGCACGCATTTTAAAGTGCAACAACAAGCATAGCGGAATTGCATTCATATTCATGTGACAATTTGCATGAGATACAATGAGGCCATAATACGAGTAAAGAAGTCACCATAAAACATTATTTTTTTTGCTTTCTGCTAAAAAAGCAAATTTTTTCTAATTTATGTTCCAATTTAAATAGAACAAAATATGAGAAGCAACTTTGCTGAATGAGCAAAACTTTTTGGCACCAATACCACACAAATCTTTCTATTTTGTGAGATTAAAAATAAACTCAATTGTTATAAGAATAATGGTATTCATAATCGTACCCAAGCCAGTTGGTTGAACTTAATGGTTTTTAGAAAATTTATAATTATATTGAGAGAACGAGGTGACCTTAAGAATTTTTTTCAGATGAAACAAAGATAATGGTTTGTTTGTTTTACTAAGTGTTTGTCATGAAAAAATTATGCTAAGGTTTAGATTTTGAAGCAATATTTCAGGCAAAATGAATATTTATAGTGATTTATGTACAAAATAAAACGCTTTTCCAAAGTTCCCTATACTTTACATGAACGATATACCATATGCCTAGAAATAATATATTCTTCACCCAGAAAAAGAACAGGAAAAACTAAAGATTGAGCAAAACAAACAAAGAGGGACAGAAGCTGGCTTCCGTTTGGTCTCAATTGCATTTCTGTGTTCTCATGTGCGGTCCATGTTTCTGTTTCGGTTTCAGTTCGGTTTTCCCTTACCCCGATTTTGTCAACATATGTTCGGCATAATCACAAACAAGCTAGGGTATTACTTTAACACAAACATCAGTGAAGTAGAAGTGTAGAGGGAAAATCCCAGAGAAAGAAAAGAGTGAGGCCCCCGAAATTCAATTTGCTGCATTTTGGGATTTAATTTGAGAAGATTCGATGAGTTCGGATTGGTGTCTCTTTGGAAGTGCCAAGAGTTCTTTTGTTTGTCGTATTGTTATCATCATCGACATGGGCCTCTTTAAGCGGCTTATGCTAAACAACCAAACACACTTCAGTGAAAATTCCGGCAGCCAGTGCCAGTGCCTAGAAAATCCGAGCTGTCTAAGTGGCCATTCCGTTATGGGGCGTTGAAAATTGGCTGCACTTTCTGAAGTTGCCACGATGATGATGAATTGTTCGAGGCAGCTGCTGATGGCCTGTCGGTCAAGATGAAAAAGATGAGTTGGGGAAATGCTATTTGAACCATAACAGATAGATAGATAGATACACATTCCCTTTCGTTTTCTTGGGATCCATTAATGGGTTAGACCCGGCCTATAAATACACTTGCGGCGGATGGCCGTGCACGGTTCGTCTGTCTGGGGAATCGTTTGATATTTCCATATAAATAGCCATCGATTCACACTATTGACATTTGCACCGCCACCGCCACTCCCTTAAAGTCCTCGGTCAGCTTGGTCCCTTGCCACGATTTACGACTTCCGTGAAGCACTTTCAGTGGCCAGTAGTATGCAATCGGCATTCACGGAGTGCCTCCGATTTAAATATATATATATGCACATATACAAATCCTCAGACATTCGACTAAACATGTAGCCAGCCGTGTGTGCTTGTTTGATATGCAGTCCATGACTCGGATGTCTGCATTGATGGATATTGCAAGAGGATCCAATACCGAAGAAATACAGTCGATCTTCCCTGGCTCAAAAATCACTCTCTCGAAATTGTTGTAATATAACCTGTAGAGGTATGCAAATAATTTTGCAGGAAATGAGAAAGGGGAGTGTATAGGAATTTGTAAATTAAACAAGGTTTCTATTATAAGATTTATTTCTCATCGAAGACTTTAGGTTATATTATATTATAGAGTAAAAAACGTTTGCAGGGTGCACCTAAAATTCCCAAGTACGAATTCAGCAAGTACCAATGAAGCTGTTTTTCAGGCTTCTTGGCTGGGAATAAGCCAAGCCTTGTCTTTCATTAACATTTTTGTGTGTTTATAATCTGATAAATCATATCCTTATACCATTATCCATTATTTTATTGTATTAAAAACTTCCCATTCAGAATACTACAAATCGCATTTCGTGGCACTGAAGTTGTACTGTACCCTTAAACATTTCACAAACAATCTCTCACACACTCGAAATGTGAGTTTAGGGGGATACCATTGGGGGTAGGTATAAGATGGCATGGAATAAGATGGAGTGTGGCTGGTGGTGGTGATGGAAGCCCACTCAAATCCATGTATATGGGTGGTCGAAGGAGAAGCTAATCTGATTTATCAGTCTGAAAATAGATTTGTGCAAAATTGAAATCGCAAGAGGATAAGGGGAAAGTTATACCCAAGAAAACGAATTCAAGAAGATTAAAGCGGCACAGAAAATATACAGCAAAGTAATTGAAAATCGAACGATATGGCATATATTTCAAGAACATGAAAAAGGCTAAACTTTCCCTAGAACACCTTGACTAATTAATTTAAAAATAATGTCATTTGGACTTATTTATTATGCTCTTATCTCTTAGGGCTAGCAAAATTAATCACCAGCCAGTAACCTTCATAAATCAAAATGAAGAAACATTAAGGATATCCCAATATTAAGACTTTTCTGCCCTCAAGTACTGCGAAACATCAAAAACATGTTTCGGTCAATAAGAAATTCCTCTTCTTCCTATGCTCGTTTTTTCTTTTCTTTTTTTTTGTATTTTTGTTTCACTTAGCTTGTCGCTTCCACTTGAGCAATTAATACGTGAGCAAACTGAAAAATATGTCAGGGATGTGGTGGAGTTGGTAACAGTGAGGGGGTGTTATATAGAAACAGAAACAACGACGGAGCCAAGTGCAAAACAATGTTCAAGTGTTGTATTGTAACCGAAAGAGCCAAAACAAAGGGAAGTAATATAGTTGAGAGACACGACTATGTGATACCCGGTAGTACAATACAAGTTACAGAACATAAATCAGAGTTTTAGCCGGTGTATAATAGGTTTAATGCATCCGATTCTTATTGGAAGTATAGTGTTCCAAAGAATTGACCTTAAAATTCCCAAGTATGAATTCAGCGATAAAGTTCTCTTAAGCTAGGTAAACATAGATATGAAAATTAATACTATATATTTAAGAAACCTAAAGACTTATTACCAATTTCGTTTTTGGTTCCATTTCTATATATTATAATACTTTTTAGACCAAAGTAACATACCCTTCCTACGCACCCAATACGGCATAAGCCATCATAACATTTAGAGTGTGCAAAAACTCCAGATTTCTTTCTCATCTCACGGCTTCTGTTTCCATCGTCTGGTGTCTGCCAATGGATTATTTTTATCACATCTAACAACCCCCTCATATGAAGAACAAGTTAAAAGCAGAACAGGGGAGTAACATAGACGGAAACCATAAAGCGAAACATTTTGCGATTGCGAAATCCAAACACGCCTCTCACATTGTCACACAACATGATCTATATACATATGTCTGTATTTATATATATATCTAAGTCTATATGTGGGAAAGACAATAATCATGATTGTAATTATCACTGTCATTATCGCAATGATGATTGAGTTTTGTGTCTGGAATGAAATTTAACGTATTCCACGCAGAATAATGAATTGTACTACGTTTCTCCAATGGTATGTCTGTGTAAAAGTATATGGCATTGTCAAAAATCTGCTCATATTTCAGTCAACCAAGCGGAAATCCTTTATGCCCCACCATCCCTCTCTCAGTCGTCGGCTGGGCACCCATGGCGTATAATAAATACTAACGGTTTTTCCAGCCTCCTAACATTTTTGCAGCTCGTTAAATGGGCGAGAGAGGCAGTAGAGAGCAAAGTTCCCTCCTCACACACACACACTCTTTCTGCGGCCATCGCACCCTCTGGTAGCCATTAGACACTCTCTTTCTGCATTCATTGTTAGTCCCGTCGACTTTTTAGTTACTCCCGGGTTTTGGTTGCATTGTGTGAAAAAGTTTTAATTGGATGCTTATTACACAAATTTGCTCGTTTTCTTTACTTTAGCACACAGTTTTTTGTTGCCTTTGCGGTGGCTTTGGTATTTGAATTTGTTAGTTGGAAACCAACTGGCCGGAAAAAAAGGGAGTGAAAAGTGAGTCAGTTTGAGCGGTTAAATGACATCGAAAATTGATACCTTTAATTAATAAAAAAATCCAAAAGGACGAGTCTGGAGACCGCGCGGCCAATAGATGGCGTCACGTCTGCGACGCCGAGGAAGATTGAGTTCCACAATCATGGTCGTCTGGGTGGTGACTTCACGGGAGTTACCCGTAAAGACTGGGTCCAGCAGCTCATTGCAATAGCGATCGACCAGCTCCGCGGCATTCGGCATCAGGGTATCAATACTGCCCTTGATAACGCCCACCAGGGTGTCCGGAGTAACACAGATATTGGAAACCTTATTGGTTTTAATATTCATTATGTTGAGCAGCAGGACATCATCGGTGATGTGGCCCAGGAGCAGATACAGCTGCTTGTCATGCACATAGCGGAGTGAGTATTTGGTATCATCATCATTCCAGAAATCCGGAAGCAGTTCACTTCCCTTATCATCATCTAGCAATGTCTTATCATCACCAATGCCCACGCAACGAAAGTTGTAGTATTTGGTCAGCAGGAAGTGAGCGAGAGCAATTAGCAGATCAGCCTTCTTGTTGACATCGGACTGGACGGTCCTGTAGAGAAGATCCCAGCCGTAGTTGAAGACATCCGACTTGGAAAGTGGCAACGAAGTTGAGTCCATAGTCTCAGAAAGAATCAGTTCTCATTCAGCTCAAAAGTCCTTGGGTTGGTTTGATTGAGTATTCGACAAGAATCTAGACCTTATGTACATCTCAAAGCCTAGTAGTTTCAAGTATTGTTGTTTCGAGAATACTATCTACATTCTCTACATTATTAAGGCGAAAACAGTGCTTAGTTTGCTGAGGATTGACAATAACATAAGCTTAGCTAAATGCAAAAGCACAAAGATGCATAACGCCGTACCGGAATTTATCAGCTGTGTGCTAAATGTGCAGTAAAATCACTCCTTTATTCTAGAAACATTGCCTTTTTGCATGCCTTTATGTATTCCAAAAATGCCCTCTTGAATTTACAGTGAGCTAAATATTATCCGCACAGAACACCCAGCAGCAACAGCAATCCAAATTAGAATTCATTTTACTGCTCCTGCAACGAAATGATAGTTCACCGCCTAGAGTCCTCCCTGCGCTCACATTTCATAACTCTGAGCCAAAAATAATCCAATTAGCCAGGACTTAAATGCACATGCTGCTGTTGCATCGTGCACATCGCACGACGAAATAATTCCAATTAGAGTTACAACACGCTAATTGCATTTTACAAAACGTTTGAATTGAATTTCTAATTGGCCATTGCTGCGGCACAATGATTCCGCGCATAAATGAATAATTCTAAATGGATTCCCGAAATGCCAAAAGAGGCAGAAAACATCCAACTGGGTGGAGATGAGATTGAAGAATGAAAATTTGAAAATCCCAGCGATGACGCCATTGCACAATGCACAACTGTTACCACCAACTGACTGACTCTGATGGCCATTCAAAAATAATCGACAAAAAAAATATATTGCAACGTTATAAATGAGAATTCAGTTTAACGAATCAACAATTTGGATTTTAGGTTATTTCAATCCGATTTCAGGGAATGCACAAAATACAGAAGCAAATTATAGTTTAAATCTCCAAAAATATTGCTGTTTAAGTCCAATAAATGCCGGCTTAAAATTTGCTATGCTAAAATAATAAAAATTCCACAGTTTATGGCGGTGTAAATTATTATTATTATTAGGTATTATGCAGATGTTGCAGATATACCAAATGGCAAGCATTTGATTCGCTTTGATGAACTTAGCCCTGAAGGTATCAAGAAGAGGTTTATACAAGTATATGGGAAGGTCGGTATACCATCTACCTGCATTGCCATTTAAGATCATAAACGGCTATCAGTTTACAGCGCTTTCAAAACATCAAATCCTGATATAGAGACCACATAAAAGATACTATTAGATACAAGTCGACTTCAAGATGCTCTTATTGGGATTCAAGAAATTATTATTATAATATTCGTAAGGGGAGATAAGCCGACTTAATGATGGTACTCTAGTTTGGATTTTAGGAATTAACATTTCTCTAAGATATATCTATGGAGTTAGAGTAGAGTTTTGTTATTAATTTAACCTTTAACTCATTTATTTATGATTTTATGTACAAAAATGCAAAGAAAATATAAAACTTGTTTTTAAGATACTTAGTAATTTTTATTATATTTTCTTAATACTTTTATAATTTTTAGACAAATACTCGACTTTCTTTAAAGACTCTATACCCGCAACACTCTAGAATATATAATTTTGTGAGACAAAAACAAAACCAGTTTCTTCTCAGAGCATAGCCGAATAAGAAGGGAGAGAGAAATTGGGAGAGACTTGGGCTATCAAAAAACTTTTATCACAAGGAAAAGCTAAACCAGTCAACGGGTTTTATTTTTTGGCCTTTCATTATTGTTGCTGTTGGCTAATTTGTCGTGGGGTCTCCGATATTCGAGCTGATGCATCCTTTTTTTTTGCCAATCGAGAACCGATACCTGAGCATCTGATTTTCAGTCAGGTAATTTTTTTGATCTTTTGCGCACGAATTAACTCCAAACAGGCGTGAATAATATGCCCTGGCGATCTTTTGTTTTTTGCCTGTTTGGGAGTCTGGAAACTCATGTGCCTTAGACAGAGAGAGGGAGAGAAAGACCACATTAAAGTGTGCCGCCTGACACACTTCCCCGGTTTGAGATACTCCTCCCCTTCGATGGTCTTTATGACATGTGCGGTTTGAGTTATGACCTGCTGCTCCGGCTTTTTTTGCAGCATGTGCGGTGCTGAATTCCTTTATTCCTGTTCCATACATATTTCAGATTGCTGATAGTTTAATTGGTCTGGACTTTATGTGTTTTGCGGTTTTTGCTTGCCACTGCCACAGTTCTGGGCCTTTTTTTTTTTGTTCCCCTACTCGCTACCGGTCTTTGACTGGACGTAATGAAGACGTCACATGACAGGCATATTAATGCTAATTGATTATGCCAAAGTTCTTAAAAATAAACAGAAAGAAAGATACATATGTATAGTAAAAGCGGCTTTGGAACTTATCGTGATCGCACAACCAAAACAATTAAGGGCACTCTCTGGGAAGTCTTTTAAGGCAACTTGTATCTGTGGAACCCACACACAAAGTCAGGCATAAATTTCATGGAAAGATAGTATTAAGTCACGTAATACAACAAAATCTATTCATAATTGATGTGTTAAAGGTAATTGAGACATTTAAGTCACAGCAGGGCCTCCGTTTCTCCAGAACATGGGTATATAAATCTTTGGAAATTCAAGATGACAAATCCAAGGAAATGCTCCACGAAATTCCCAATAAAAATCTGTAGAAATCTATAAATCCCACACTCAATTAAATTGATTAACGTTGCCATAAAAACAGGCGGCAATAAAATGCAGGCTTAACAAACAAAAAATCTTTGCTAATAAAATGCTTTAACCAAAAAAGAGAGAACAAGTATACAAATATATTGAATGGAGTCAAACTTTTTATGACTCCGAGAGCCACAGTTTTGGCACGATCTAGAAGCCGGTGGTAACGACAAGTGTTTTGCAGTTTTAATAGAGACATAAAAAATGTTATAAATACAGGAATCTCCTATATATTGTTCGTTGTTTCCCCTGTAATTTGGAATATTTAGACCACAAAAAGAGAAGTTTAATAAAACAAAAAAAACGTAGCAATAGTATGGGGAAACCGACCATAAAAACTAAAAACAAAACATTTTCATTGTGGATTGCGGGCGCGTGTGTAAATTTCGGAAAAACAATAGCCGCACACAGACACAACACCGAAAAAGTCATAAATAGTTTTCATTTCATTAGCTTCGCTTTGTGAATTTGGTCGAGCAACTGCAACAAAATATGAACGGGGAAAATGCAGGCGCTCAAAAATAATAAACATTGTGCCTTGCCTTGTTTATTCATTGAGGCAAACCGGAGTGCCGCCGAGAAGAAGAAAATATTACAAACACAAAAACACACCTGTAATTGAACTCTGGACCAGTTTCGAATATTTTAAGTAAACAATTACAGCTCCGACGTCATAACAATCACACACAATCCACAATCCTCTTACCACAAATAATTTACAGACCAAACAAACTCGAACGGCTTGAGCCGCCACTCTCACATATCGGCATTTAATTAATGACTTTTTATCAAGTCTGAATAAATATTCAGAGATTTGGGATTTGCATACATTGAAATAAATAAAATCAAATTAGAAAACACGCAGAAAATTAAAACAAGAGTAGCCACGAGAAGTTGAGGCATTTAATATTCAGAGTAAAAGTCAACGATTTTATTTATGGCTAAACTGGGCCTGCTTACACATTTAAGACCATCTCAGAAAATAGTGACAATATTTAAAATTTTATAATTCAACAGAAAGAGTTTTGATATATATAAGCATTATTTAAAATTGAAAGAGATCTTTATATTTGGCTTTCAATAAAAGCAGCTTTAAATAAAATATAGGTAAAATGTATTATAATAAGAACTTATAGATAAGAAGGTCTGTCTTAAAGAGAATCTATTTGATTAATTTTAAATCAATACAGTTTCTCGTCTAATCTAAAAACAAACCATATTTTAAACCAACATTTTCTCAAATGGAAAGTTCAAATGACTTGTAATTAAACAAAACCAAGACCTCAGCAGGGTTCAAGTACAGTGAGAATAAATAAGGTTCCTTTGATAAGGAAAGTCAAAGTAATTTATGTTTTAATTGCTCCCTGGCCATGACCCATTAAGAATACAAATCTGCGTCCTCACATCCAATATAAAAGAATATATTGTCTATTTCCTACTATTGGACAGGCAGCAGTGGCAGTGCATGAGTCTTGTTTTCATGTTTGGTTTTCGCCACACAGTTTTCCTTTGAGCATGCTTTTCCCCCATGCGCGTACAGCTAATTAAGCTATTTTTAAAAAAGAGGCGAATTTTCCAACGCACGCACAGAACACAGAACCCTCGTCACAATGTCTGGCAAGATCGCGTGCATAGGGGAGAGGCAGAGCTGGCTGTGCTCAATTAATGTCGTTTTGCTCGCCATTTTAATTTGGAAAATGTATACTCATATATATTTTCCAATTGCTCTTGCACACAGTTTGCCAATTGTCCAAGGTAATGGCAGCCATAAAATAAATATATGTATCATGTATCTATATCAAAAACACAGCCCCCATTTGACATTGAACTCATTCTAAAAGTCACGCCCACAATGATTTCACTCACTCTTTGGAGGCTCATCGAATTCGTTTTTTTGTTTAATTAAAGACTGCCAAAAAATTAAATTGAAACATATCTCAACAGCTACAGACATACAACCCATCAAATACAGAGAGATATATGTATATAGGAGGAGAATTTTTCCGGCTGCCTAATACGTTTGGTTTGCTGTTTGATGGCACCGACCAAAGATTGCATGCAGAAATTTACGACCTTCTCTTACGAATTTATCGTGGCTAATATTAGAGATGACTGACACGGGCACAGGCTGGATTAATTGTTAAATCTACATATCTATATATACATATATACCGCTTGAGTTAATACCACCGCCTTGTTTGAGTTTATGGGTCTCCGGGGTGGAATTTAATGCGCTATTTTGCCTCCATTGTCATCTCTCGGTTTGGTTTTATGGCCGACAATGAATGCACTTTACACCTCGGCTATTAAATCATTTATTGGAAGAGCGGGGAGCCAGTCTTATTACTTCATTCTATTAAACAAATTTCAATTAGAAGCGTGCCAAAGATTTATGTGGTGGTGGGGGCATTATGAGTAGAGAAACTGTATCAACAGATGGATTCTGTACACAACTTTATATTATATTTCAGATTTCCCAATACTGAAGGCTCCCCTGCTGGACGAGAATCCAATTGAGGGCAAATTTCTTTAGCACCTTTGTGTATACGATTTCAGAGTTCTTCGTGTTCTAAAGGCGCCAAGCGAAAGGTTGTAAACAAAACATTTTGTTTTTTGTCTAATTAAAGCTCACCAAAATAGATAAACAGTCAGACGGATATCTATATATTATAGAGCCCTCTGTAAGCCGCTGGGAAACATTCCGACGACGCATATTAATAAACGAATATATGCATACCAATAAATTTATGGATGCGCAGTGCAAAAACGAGTTTCGCCTGTGGACATGCCTCCAAAATAAAAAGGAATGAACGCCAATTTATATAAATATAAATTATTAAAGCATTTTGCCATGGGTGCCTAATTTGCATTGGCGCCAAGGGGGCCTAAACCGACAGAGAAAAGTAATTTATGTTTAACGCAATGAGAATTAATTAGGAGTTTCGTGGGGGTGACTTACCTGATCTTGACAAAAGTATCCGAATCCGATGATGCCGGCGATGGCCAGGAAGAGACAAAACACAATAATTGTTCGTATTTTGGAGCGTGGTTCCATTTTCTTGATTTCATAAACTCCACTGGGTAGCAATAAGGCAAAATCACTATCGACTTGGACAGATACGTTCTTATGCATATCCACGGGCATGTTCCATTCCCCCTCCGATCCTCTAAATAACCGCACTAGATCATCAGGGAGAGGCCCATCCGAATCCAATAGAACCGGAACTGGGTGAATTGCATCGATGGCCAAGCCAACTCAATCATATTTCTGCCGCTGCCCGATAAGAATTCTAGATATGTTAATACCCATCATTGCCTTGTGTCTTCTATTTTCCTGTAGCTGCAAATGGGCAGAAATAAATAAAAAGTTGTTAAATAATTTCATTAGTGAAACTCTTTCCAACGAAAAGCTCGAAAAAATCCACTTGACCTGGTCAGATAAGGGGGTCTATCAAATTGTCTACCCATTATCAGCCAACTCACTCAACCAGCGAGTGACAACTTTTAAAACCAAACACAAATAAATCAAGAAAGTTTAGTAAAAGGCTTGAATGATAAGAATTTTACAATTAAAAAGTAATTCCAATTTACTTTATATATACTATGCCGTATTTTGTACTAATTATAATTGTAATTCATTTATATGTAAATCTGACGCTATTTTAATTGGAAAATTTATAAGCAAAGCGTAAAATTTCCATTAGAGCAATAAAACTTATCTTTACTTGTGTGGGATATCTGGAAATAGACAGCTAAAAATTTATGCGATCGGCACAAATAAAGTCTGAAGATAAATCACATAAATCAGAAAATGATGACGGAGCAGGATAGATGTACAGATTATGAACTTGGTACCTATTCAATGAAACTCATTATAAGGTTTAGAAGCACAGGGATACCATATCTATCATATCTATACCTAGTGCGAAAACGCTAAAACCATATAGTGATTAGAAATGAGCGAAATCTACTGGTGATATTGCGTTTTTATCAGTTTAACGAAAGTAAATAGAGATATCTCACGTGGGTAGTTTAAGGTGTAGCACCTGACTTTGCAGCGGTTCTACCCACAGACTAAGGAAGTGTATTTCAATAAATAAACACCCAATGGTGGCCGGCAATCGTTAGTCAGTCCGACGCCTAAACTGATTTATACTCTTACAAAGAGTATAGGAAATCTTAGCTGATTTTATAGTTCAAAGAAGAAGGGATTTATATATTTAAGAGTAGCAACTAATATGCATAGATGGACCTGGACGCCGGTATGGACATAGCAAGATTTAAATTTTTTCTGATATCTTTATTCTTTTATTTTTGATAGATTATTCTAGTAATATTTTGATTATTTGGAACGTTTTATTTAATTTAAATTACTGTAAATAGCAAGAAAACAAGAGCGTCACACCGTCGGCTTGTCAAATTATCAGCCTTTTCTTAAAGTTTTCATGTAGGCGCGTTAATTTTGCGAGCGTTGCCTTTTGGCTCAATTGCAATTGTTGTAAACAAATTGTTGTAATGGAGTTGCTTCTTGGCAACATGGCGAAACAGAAAAAAACAACAGAAAGGGGAGAACGAGAAAGTGCAAAGAATGGCGACAGATGTGGCGAAACATGTTGCCAGGCAACAATAACAAACGACAAGTGAACGGGCATGCTGCGGACACATGGCTCTTTGCTTATTTTTTGCGATGCTTTACTGTACTTTGCATAAGCTACATCAATTATTGGTATCTACGGTGCTGTGACGTCAGTGTAATAAGAATAATTATAGAAGCAAGCAAGCTATTTATCAACATTGCAACACACACAAAGAGGAACAGCAAAAACACAAAAAGAGAGGAAGCGAGAACGAAAGAGCGCGGGAGGCACAAGGAGAAGAGAGAGTATGGGAGACGGAAAGCAGACAGAGCGAGACGCAGCGCCAACAGCTGTTCTGCTGGCCAGTTTGATGGCCAAATGCTAATTTGCCAAATTTACCTGCGTTTCACACACTTTTCACTAGCCACCAGTGTGTTTTGTTGACTTTCCACAATTATCGCAGCGGCACACGATTACTTATTTACATTTTTTTGCTTTTTGGCGTTCGCACGCTCGCTTAGCGCGCCTTCTGCTTTGTGCCACACATTCTGTGCCAAAAAAACCCGCGATTCGCACTTTTGACTGTTTGGAACTCGTTTCACAACGCTCTTTCGCGCACTTAACACTATTCACTGACTATTGTTTAGTAATTTGCAACGTTTTTAGCTTTTTGCGTCTGTTTTTCACGATTTTTTCTGAGGCGGAGCAGCAGACAAAACGTCCGTTATTTGGGAGTTCGGCGAATGAACTGAACAAAACGGAACTGTGCAAGTGCCAAACAGCTGACTGTGCTGCCAGGTTGCGGCAACTTTCTGGCAACGTCACTGTATATCGGTATCGTGAATCGATTGCTGTCACGACGAATTAAACACGGCATTTTTAATTTATATTTTTACAATCTCAAAAGGAAGCGTGAATGTAATTACACAAATTGTGTGTAGCTCATTATCCATGCCGCCCAACAAGAACTAGTTAAATCGGATATTAACAGCAAAAGAAGAACTCGTTACTCTCTGTGGCCTGTACGCCGGTCTGGCAACTTCATCATTAGCGGCAAAAGCTCGTTGTAGTTTAAATTCAAACAGGTGTTAAAGAAATTGTTACCTTTAAAAAGATATTAATATAATTCATATTTTCAATTAAAATGCTACACAAGAAATGGCATTTTGGCCTTTGTTTCGAGATTTCAAATGCGCTGAAGAATATTTACCTTCTCAGTAATACAAAAAATGTAGTTAAAGTTTAGATTTATTTTTAAGGTATTTCTATATTAGTAGTTTTAAGTTAACGCTCATACATACATATGTAATATTGTTTTGCGATTATAAATTTGAAAACTTTAACTTTTTGCTAATGCTGAGTATAAACTTTAGATAAATACAATTATTTTAGACATTCGTTTATTTTATTAGTATGTATCAATGTGTTATAAATCCCATTTAACATAAGTCTAATATTAATCACAGAACACAGGCTCTCCAAAATGCTGCCTAATTGCCTCCGCCGCCCGAGGATGCCGAACTGGCATTCCCAGCACTGGCCGCAAAAAGCTTCCGGAGATTCTGCAGGATGCCCCAGAGCACCGTTCCCGCCGTTCCCAGCGTCTCCAGCACATCGAACCCAGTACTGTCGATGGCCGTTTCCCGATCCTCCTCTGTTTCGATGGCTGGAGAGCTGATATTTCCGCCGGAATGATGCGGCTCGTGCACGCCATGGTGTCCGATCAGGCGGTGGGTGTTGCTCTTCACATGGGAATCGTTCACTCCGCCACCGCCCACCGTATTGATAAGATGCTTGACCGGCTCCAGAACGGGAATGGCCAGCTTGATGCGATGCTGCTGCTCATGCTGCTCACCAGTGGCCTCCATGTCATCGTCCAGCGTGATACGTTCACTGACCGACTCGTCATCCGTATCGATGGTGACCTGAAGACTGGAGTTTCCCGACCCTGGCAGCTGAAGCAAACTTCCAAATAACTGCTGCAAGTGAGCCGAATTGATGGCCTCCTTCTCATTCCGCTCGAAATCGAACTCCTCACGGGGCTTATTCATTGGCTTCACCAAGACAGTAACATGTTTCATCCCAGGATTGGAATCATTGGGGTCAGTTGGCTTGGCAAATGTCGTCGTTGTCGTCAGCAGCAAAAGCCACACAAACTATGAATATAGACGTAGATATAGGTAGAGATATACGTAGATATATAGGGAGAAATGGAATATTTAATTGGCACTTAATGACCGTCTTCAACATGTACGTAATTGAATATTAAAAAGACTGATAATGAGGCTTTCTATATTCAAATCCTAACGTACACGCGTCGCTGGACCTTGAAATTTTTCTATCAGTTATGAGAGTACTACAAATCAGAGATGAAATTTTGGAACTATGATTATAGGAGTGTCGTCATTGTAATAGGTCGAAAATAAGTAGGAAAGGTGCATTAAGTTATGGGCTTTGCTAACTGAAACCTCACAAAACACATAATTTTGGGCCACAATTGGATTTTACTGACCCACTTGATGTAGCCACTGAACTGGCTAAATCGACTCTCCTTAGACCCTAGTTATTATTTTTTTAGTAAATTTGAAGTAATATTAAAAATCTTGTGGGTTGCTTAATTTTCATTTATTAGTTGTTATATTTCTTTATAAATAAAATCAAACCACTAGAAAACTATACTAAAAATATCCCTAACTAAAAACCTGATACAATTTTATCAAAACTGCCAAGTAACTAAGTTTTAGTCTCACATAAACAAAGATACCGATCAATTAAAATGTCAAGTATAAAGCTTACATTCAAAAACACAATAATACATAGGGAACTATATGAGGAATTGGACAACCGCAACATTGTCAATGAGATATCCAAAACTCTAGCACTTGGCTAGAAATCGAAATTGAAACCGAAACTGAAACTGAAACCGAAACCGCTGCCAGCAAAAGCAAAAATTAAACTAAACTTGATTGGGTGAACAACCAATACTTAGGTGGGCGAAGCTAGAGCTTAGCTGAAGGCAATGGGTCGGCCGATAATCAATTAATATGCATATAATGTACAAGCAATTGTAGTATCCAAATTTAATTCAATATGCATTTAGAGGCCCCTCAAATAGTAGGTTCTCTTGGGCTTAAGAGGTATCCCATACATCATATCATTCTCTGGAGAGAGCTGAGACCGGCATGAATTTTGGAAAGGAAATAGGCGATCAATGGATACACTTATAGACTACAAAAATAATAAAAGAGGTAAAACATAAAGCAAATTTTGTAGATCTCAGTGGCCCGGCAGATTTGAGTTTGGAGCATCGCATAATAATGTTATTCAGTCTAAAACTATAGCTTGCAGCTATCAGACAGTTTTCTGTTTTTGTGTTTTTTAAACTTAATTTCTGGACCTAAATTCCAAATTTCTAAATTTTAATTGTTCGATCAAGCTACAAGTATATTAATAAATTATGAAATTATTTGGTAGAATTCCGCGTTTTGTTCAGGTAAGTATTGACATGGCGTATTCGGGGTCTGTGCGTTGTAAGAAAAGAAATGCACAAAGAAAAAGAATTTCTATAAAATGTTAGAACTGTATTTCGGTGTGCCAAGGGCCCTTGATAACGCTGAAGATCTTAGCAGTTAGCTGATTTTATCTGAATCAAAGATAACATGCCTAAGAATTGATTTTTCCGACTCAGGGACAAGTTAATCTCGTAATTTGTAAACGTATTCGTTGAAAAACTTAACGCCAGAGGATAATACGATGTACAGACGGATATATTCAATAGTGCAGTTATATTTTTTTAATTTTGTAACCTGTATATGCGATTATATAAACACATCAAAGTACTAAATTAGTAGAGAAAAGATGTACATTTATTAGCAAAATATAGTCAGTAGGCCTTGCGTTCTAATATTTGGCCTGTCAGTTGGTTTCCAATTTATTCTCTTCCAGTGCGCTCCAGACTTAACACGCATCTATTTTTTTTTTTTAATTTTCTTTTCTATTCAAAAGTGAAATTCTAACATTTTTATTCAAACAAAATTTTAAGTTGAAAATAGCAAAAAATGCGTGGTATTCTTGGCTGCTTGCTAACTTACCGCATGGAACCGCGTCTTTTGCAGATATCACGTTGTTTCAGCTACCATGCTCCGCATTTCCGTCCGCGTAGTGTGCTCGGTGCCAACAAGCTTTTCGAGCTAGCCAGCTCCACTTCCCCCGGTTGCCAGACGACAAAGATTACAATATCGACGAGTTCCGGTCAAATTCGGGTACAGAGGTACTCGCAGACGACCTCCAATGTCTTTAACATCACCGAAAATGTGGACATGCTGCGGAAGCGGATTAGCTTTACTGGTGCACCCAACACTACTGCTCAGATCCTGCCCATTGGATTAATCACACCAGAAGCTGGTGGCGAGAAGGACCTTAAGATCGTGATTGTTCCTTTAAACTTGGCTGGCATGGATGCCAACGCCCTGAAGGAGACGCTTGAGGCCATTAACCAACTGCGCATGTACGCGCACCATATCGAGGCCTTTTCCAGCAGTATGGTCGACGACTACAATGCCTTGAATGAGGCCTTTCAGGAGGTTGAAGCGAAGAAGGAACAAGAAGCAAAACCGGAGGCTACCGCCGAAGATAATGCAGTCTGGGAGGACTTTGCCACACCCGATGCCACAGCCGATGCCGTGGCCACTCCAGCGGTCGATCTGCCCCTTCAGACCGACACGCCATTGCAGCGCCAGGAGGCGGTTAGCTTCCTAATTGATACCTTGACTAATGCCACTCCAGCAACTGCCACCCCGCCGCTGAAGACCACCAAAACTATATCGGCCGTGGCTCAGCCCAATCCGGAACCATCTAGCCCTGCCTCGACCATGGAAACCGACCTTCAAGCAGCTATTCAGGGGGGCGATGCCATTGATGAGGTTCAAGTGGATGTTCCACAGGACCTAAGTGATCGCCTCAACTGTATGGCCGTCTCCTCCATGGAGCTCTCATTCGAGATGGACATGACCAACCTGCGCGAAGCCCTGTCCAACAAAGACGCCAATGCTGTTAGCAACCAAGATCCCATGATTTGCATGCATACCAAAGTGGAAATGGAGAAGCCTACAGAGGGAAAACAAACTGTTCCGCTCAGGTTCAATGGCTTGATTTCGGGACTTGTGGAGCTCGATGCCCAAAAGCTGAATTTGACGGACGAGCAGATGACCGGCTTTAACGATAGCCTCACTGCGTTGGCGGCCAACCTGTGCAGCACAGCCTTGGATAAAGGCTTCTCCAAGGACATCAATCTAACGTTAAAAGCGGATGACACCACCATGAGCCTAGCGCCTAGTGCCGAACTGAAGATTGCTGATCAGCCTCAGGCGAATTTTGCGCTTCCTTTGGAAGTGCCAGTGCCGACTGATAAGGATGGGTGCAAGCATCCACCTGTAAAGCCGAAGCGGAAGTGTCCTGGCAAGTGTCCTCTAATTGATGATCCCTGCAAGGAGAATCCCTGCAAGCGACCCGCCGAAAAGCAGAAGCCGCCTAAGAAAGCTGAAAGTACCACGGAGATCATAGCTTCGGCCAAGGACCCCTGTGAGAAAAAGGATCCATGTGCCAAGGACGACAAGGATGCCAAGAAGGACCCATGTGCCAAGGAAGGAGGCAAGGATGGCAAAGATGGCAAAGATGGCAAAGATGGCAAAGACGGCAAGGGTGGCAAAGATGGCAAAGACGGCAAGGGTGGAAAAAATGGAAAGAATGGGAAGGGTGGCAAAAATGGCAAGAACGGCAAGAAAGACCCTTGTGCCAAGTTCAAGAAGGATGGCAAAAGTGGCAGCAAGTTTTCGACTTTCGCCGCACATCATAAACCCAACAAGCGCTACCTATCCACGGCACTGAATCAGGTTTTTAAAGAGACTGGATCACATTCAAGTCCTAAGGGTCCACGTTTCCTTGTCCACTCGACACTTCTGCGTCGTCACTATCGTGGCACCGTTCCAAAGGCCCCAGAATCTGACCTCAAACAACGAATGGTGCACAAGGCTAGTCCTCCTGCCCGCTTTACCATACACTCGACCATTCTGCGTCGAACCTATTCAAAAAAAAAGAAGTCTGGTAGCGGAAAGTGCTCTAAATTGCAGACCAAGTTTCCTACAAGTAGGGGCAAGGATATCAAGGAGCGCACGGGTATTCGCGACGACTGCTTCAAAGATGACGCTGACAGCTGCCCCTTAAAGACCTGTAGCGGCAAGTGCTCCAAGGTCAAGTTCCCCAAGAAGAAGTGTGACCGCAGTAACAAGGACAAAAAAGGTGCGTATAAATCTTAAATAAATGCCGACGAAGCATTAAGGACTCCACTTCCCAACGCAGAGTAGACAGGCTGTTGGGCCAGGGTGCTCCAGTTCAGCTGCAATCGCAGCAACGATCATTCAGCACCCGGGCTTGTACCCAACAGTCTCCGTCGCATTCGGATACACCCAAGCGCGTCCCCAATAGCCAGGCATATGCTTTGCATATTTCGGACCCATATAAAGTTGAATTGGTACCAATGAGTAAACCCAGTCCAAGAGATTTCGGTGAGATCACAGTAGAATCGGAGCATATTTTATTTAATAATAACTCCCTTTGTCCCCTTAGATGTCCTTATACGAACAGGTTCAGTGGCAATCTCGGGCTCAGACATTCATGTCTATGAAAGCGGCAACCGTGCCGTAGAAGCTATGTCTCTGGGTCACGATGCAACGGGATACGTGGAAGAAGTCGGCCGCAGTGTCCATCATCTGCAAGTTGGCGATCGTGTGGTTGTCGAATCGGCACTATCCTGCAGCATTTGCGACTTTTGCAAACAGGGTCTTTACAACATGTGTGCCGGTTTGGTATACAATGGCTTTCTGAGTACCTTTCAAACGCATCCGGCTGACTTGTGTCACCGTTTGCATCCGTCAATAAGCATGGAGGAGGGAGCCCTAACCCAAACCTTAGCCCAGGGATGCCAGGCGTGCTTCAAGGGGAACATAACACCTACTAGCAATGTCCTTATTCTGGGAGCCTGTCCAACGGCAGCAGCAGCTGCAATTTGCGCCCAAGCAATGGGAGCCAAGAAGATAACAATAGCTGGATGCATTGGTCCAGCTCTCGAAATGATCGCCAAGGACTTGGGCTTCGATACTGTTGAGTTCGATCACAATAGCATCTTCGGCGAGGTACTCGAGATCATCTACAGCAAGTTTCAGGCCTGGCCCAGTTGCGTGATCAACTGTTCCATTTCTGCCATGTCAATGAACCTGGCAGTTATGGCTCTGCAGCCGTGTGGTATATGTGTACTATCAGAGTGCGATTCGGAGTGTGCCAGCTTCAATGCACTTGACGTTCTGATGAAGAATATCCGGTTGATACCTAGTTTTCGATCCGCCAATATGTAAATGCACCAAAATATGATTGTATATAACCCGAAAATCAATTATCTCCCGTAGGTATCCTACTGCCCTGCAACTTATGGAATCGGGTCAGGCGCCCATGATCAGGTTCATCACCGCCACGTTCCCCTTATGCGAGGCGGACGAGGCCTTCCGGTGTGCGCAACATGAGTCGAATATGGGGCTGGGGAAAGTCATTGTTAACTGTGCAGAAAATACGACGATGGACGAAGATTGTTGAAATTCTTAGTGACATAGTAATATCTAAATGGCTGTCTGAAAAAAATAAATAGTTTTAAGAGTTGCAATAACAAGATTCGCTTGGCTCTTTTAATACATTCTAAACAGCATTATAAACAATGGATGATTGGTTGGACCCATCCTTTATTGTTCGACATAATGGACTCTCCCTTGAATAAAAATAAAACAAGTTTTGAGAGTTTCAATTGCAACAAAAATCGCTTCGCATTTTACTAAGAGTTCTGCGTTTGGCCCATAAAACAATTAATTTAAAAGTGCGCTCATTAAAATAATAGAAATATAAATAAATATTTAACAGCATTCTATGTTCTATTTTCTCCGGCTCATAAGTATATTTGTTTATGTATACATACATTCATATATTTATACATATAAATATATATTTATAAAAATTATTGTACTTCGCTGCTTACAACAAACTATTTTACAATTTTACAAGAACACAAAATCGAAACTCGCTAAAGGTATGTATTGTGTGTATGCTAAGGGGGAATGAATGTACACAGAACGAAAATTAAAAAACATTAACAATTAGAATAATAACGCATACATCTCTTTTAATTTTAAAGCATTTGACTACATCGCATACTTTGGAACATTGCTTGGACTGAGTATAAATAATAATTAGAGCTAACTAATAAATATGCAGAGTTAAAGATATGCCATTTTGTATGAGTGAAACTAATTAATGGACTGTTTTGTGGTTGCGGTTGCGGTTACTGCCTGGTTCTTTCTTTGTTCCCTGGTTTTGGTTTGGATATTGATATATTCCAATTGCTTTCGATCATTTGGCCAACAGTAGCTACATACGTGTTGTATACTAGTAGAATCGTCAGAGTCTAAAATAAAAACTTCGCGTTCTGCATCCGATCATGAAGGTAGTTTGTCTTTTGTATCCTTCCGTATTTGTTAATTGTCGTGTATCTGCATTTCCAACTCCACATCTGAGAGATTTATCTGCCGCATTGAATTGATAAACATGTAGCGCGACGTGTAGATGTAGAGCCAGCGAAACCACTTCATCTGCGACTGATGCTCCTTCATGGCACTTCTCACAATCGCCGCCTCCCTCCAGTTCAGAATGCACCTAAAAGACACCACGAGGATTGTTATTCAAAAAACCAACTAATGGGATTTGGGCCACATTTCATACCAATGTGTTGACATAAAGCACGTGCACAGAAGATCGAAAATGGACAGATATTTTCTGACCACATTTATCGAGTCCAAGGTGTAGAACTCGCAATCTGCAACGGGATGATGATGATATGTACATAAAAAATTGCTCTATACTATAATATCTAGGGCTATAAATAGCGACAAATGCAACGATGGGCACGCCAATTAACATGCACCCATTGTTTGCTGCCCGTCGCCGCCCGCGTGACTCGCACGCCTTCTCGCCTCCTCACCTTTGGGCAAAAGGTTGGCCAAGCACAGCGATGCGGCCGCGTAGTACACGGCGCAATGGTTCGGATGCGAGCTGACGCCATCGCGATCGAACGTGAATATCGCCTGGATGTCGAGACTTTCAACGGCGTGGAGTATTAAGCTAGCCACCACATCCGGGCGCCAGTCCACATTCGGGTCATCCGGCAGGTTGGTTGCATTCATCAGCACAATGTTGGACTCGGGCACACCCAGCTTGGAGCACGAGCGCCACAATTCCTGACGCCTCAGCTTGGCGGCATGTTCGTAGTTGCCTGTTCGTGAAAAATGTATTGGATTAATCGGACAATATATAACGTAATCTTTAGGATACGATACAAAGATAGTAAATTAAAGTAATTGCAAAACTCTAAAGCTAACAAACTACAATTTCTCTGACAGTTTTTGAGACCATTTCGATGATAGGTTCTTGGATATAAATTAATTTTGGTTCTGGTTTTTAATATCTATTAATAGACATTGAAAAAATTGAACCAAAACCGTAGTGGTGCAACAGTTTCGGCTATAGAATAAAAATACATTTGTTTGGGTAATCTAAAACAAAAAATACATTAATTGGCGATGTTTTCCATCGAACCAAATCCGTGACAGTTCAATAATGTTCGTTTGGTTATCATTGGGATTATATTAATGGCCGTTATTGCGCCAAAACAAAAATCGTAGGACTATATAAAGGTTGGAAGCTGATTTTGAGAAGGGTAAACGGTTAATGATTCTATATGTATATCTATCAATGGTTACGACGATGACAGGGGATGATGTCATTGATGACTAGTTCTCACCGTTGGACAAGCAGAGTATGTACACCTGGCAGCCTTGACGCTGTGTCAGCGAGTAGATCAGTGGCCCAAAGAACATACACTCGTCATCCGGATGGGCGGTTACCAGCAGGACGCGCTCCATATGCGTCGTCTTTGGCAGCCGAACGCTACGCAGCCGTAGTCCGGACTGCAGTGCCTGTTTCAGTCCACCAGACTCCTGCTCGTCTCCGGTTCCGGGCGGAGCATTGTTGTTGTTGTGAGCCCCGCCAGTCGGCGGCGTGGAGAGCCAAAAGGTGAGCTTGTAGAGGCCCAGGCATACTAGCAAGTACACCACACAGGCGATCACTACGTGCTCCAGTGCTTCGGCGGAAGTGGACTTGATACGGCAGTATATGGCCTGCGGGGTGAAGGTGAGCTGCTGCACCTGCTGCTGCAGTTGCCGCCAGGGACTGGACTCTCGATCGATGCTGCTAGAGATGCTGGCCACGTACTCGCTCAGCCAGTTAAATCTCATCTCTCATTGCGTCCGGCCGCGGGTGAGAATTTGGCGAGAAATTCTTCACCAAAAATGGACATGTAGCGGTGGCCAGGCGGAAAGGCGATAAAAAGCGGCGATCACGGTGCGCGGCGTAAAGTTTGACTATGTCACTAGGAGGATCGTTGCTTAATTGGTAGTTTAATACTTGAAAACGTTTTGGTTTTGAGCCCGCGCACCGCTTTTGCTGCTAAAAACTATACATTTTATTCCTTTACGTGTTTTCGTCTTTCGGGGGCAGCAGCTAGGGATGGGCAACTGCACCAGGTGCGTGGCATGTGCGTGAGTCACGCTGTTTTGAATTCTTGTTGTTGCGCCCAGGTTTTTACAGCCTTGTCGAGTGCGTCAGCCGCCAGCACAGGTGAAATTATCAAATTAGCACTCGAATAAATTGATAAACTCTATATTGCCATTCATCGTTCGCTTGCGAATTGCACGCCGTGAGCGAATATCGGCACGTCTCTAGCAGTCAGCTGTTTGGTAAGAACACAACAATAGGGGTATTCTTAATGTAGCAAATATAGCAATTTACAAGTTTTTTTTTCATAAAATCCGTGTATTTACATATGTATTGTATACTGATTTATTTAATAAAACTTATTCAAATTGTCCTTTTCCATATAGTTTCTTAATGTTGGTATAAATATAAACAAGAACACTTATTCATATCACCAAATTACAAATGAAGTTATTTTATTACCAATAAACCGATATAAATAATGCACTTCAATTCATTTGAAAATAGTTTTATTTATAATTAATATGAATAAGAATATTGTGATTTAGAAACGCGCTTTACTGGAGTACCCCAACTGCACGTTTACCGCAAAAAATACCTCACCAGAAAACACCACAGAAAATACTAAGAAATACCCGCGAAAATACCGAGCGCCTGCTCTCTCCTCTCTGAACATGCAGTCTAGTTTTTTTTATTTTGAATAAAATTTAAAGTCACTTATTTGTATGAAATTAAGCATTTAGTAAGTTTTTGAGCGAGTGATTCGAGTGCCCGAGAGCCCGTTGACCGCCCCCCGACCGCCCAAGCATCGTGGGCAGCCCAAGAAGAGCCGCTAAAAGCGAATAGACCAGGCACCCAAGTCGGCAGCGTGCCGCACATCAAACCACGGAGAGCGAATCGAATCTCCCAGCAGCGAGTGGAGGAGGCGTGCGAGGTGCATGCAGCACGTTGTAATTAGGTTAGCAGCATAACATAACATGGCACAGCACCAACAGCAGGGCATGGACTCCGCCTTGTTCGAGCGCCGATTGCGGCCGGTGTACGGTAAGTGGAGGAGACGTTGGGAGGGAGCCAGAGACTAATAAAGTTTAACCTCGTTAATAGACAACCTGGAAGTGGGCAACAACCGCAAGGCCCTGCAGGAGTCCGAAAAACTGCTGCGCAAGCATCCCACGCTGCTCTGCGCTCGTGCACTGAAGGGACTCTCCCTGCTCCGGCTGGGGCGATATGACGAAAGCCATGGCTGCCTGCAGAGCGTCGCCGAGGAGAAGCCCACGGACGACTCCACTCTGCAGGTCCTATCCTTCTGCTACCGGGAAATGGAACAACGTACGTACGAGGTTTTCGATTTAGTGCTAAAATGGATAATGAGCTGACCTTTAACGTTGTAGCTTTACAATTTATTTATGAATTCAATTCCATTTTTCGCTTTGTGGGATCAAATATCACACCAAATTATCTCTCAAATTATCACCTCTATAATCTAGGCTAAAGATGTTCCATTTATTGAGATAAGGCATATTATCACTTGCCTTTACACTAGACATTGTAACCGAAACTCTTTTGGATCTGGCTTTACCTGATTTAATGTAAAATTAGCTGTGGGAGAATAGATTCGAAAGAAACTCAGGCAATCTATTTTCCTTTTTTATAAGATAGTGATTATTTTCTTTTCCCAATACCTTTATTTATAAATTTCGTTACACTTACAACGTACATAAGTGTAGTTTCAAGCTAAGAATCAATATGTTATACATAACATATGTATACTTATTAAATATATTTAGCTATGTTTTTTAAAAGGTCTTAGAGACTATAAAAGGTAGATCTGATAATCATTATAGTTATCAGGCAATAAGGTTAAAACTTTCAATATATGTATATTTCTTCCACTTACGTTATATAGTTAAATTTTAACTTTCAGTATTTCTATATGTCAAGAAATTGTATTGTATAAATCAATTTCACCTAAAGGCTAAGAAGTCATGTTGTCTTTTAAGTTAAAAGCACGAGAAGTGAAGAAAATCTTTGGCTTGATTGGGAAAATATTCAGAGTTTTAGAAAGTCCTTTAAATTTTGAGATAAAAGCCAAAGGACCTAAATTTATTTTTTAGTGCAAACAAATAAAAAACATGAAGATCTCTACAAGCTTTTAATTCCAGTTAAACAAATGCAAATAAATAGTAAAACGATTTTTTTTTTTCAAAGTAAAACATCCGCATTTGCATATCCACCGAGTTCCCATCGACGCCGCCCCTGATCACGCATACGAAGTGCCCACAATTCATATTTTCGTATTTTTCTTGGCACGCGCACCTCGCCCGACTAATTAAAATCGTATTCTCTTAGTCTGACGACGGCGACGGCAGCAAGTGCGTGCCAACGATTTGAATATATAGATACCTGTACTGTAGCTATTATTGCTAATTTTACATATATCTCCGCCTCGTTACAGTGGATAAAATTGTGGAGCTGTACCAGCACGCGGTGAAGCAGAATCCGGGAAACGAGGAGCTTCTCGCCCACCTCTTCATCTCCCATGTGCGCGTGGAGGACTATAAAGCCCAGCAAGCTGTTGCCCTGCAGCTCTACAAGGCGCAGCCGAAGAATGCTTACTACTTTTGGTCTGTGATCAGTGTGGTCTTCCAGGGCATCCGGGGGCCAGAATCGGCGCTGCCGGAGAAAAGAAAAATTTACCTGGGACTGGCGCAGCGCATGGTCGAAAAGCACATCAAGGAAGGCAAACTAGAGACGGAACAAGAGGCCTTCCTCTATCTCCACATCCTCAAGCTGCAGAATAAGTATCAGGAGGCATGGGAATTCCTTACCGGCGAGTTGTGCGCCAAGCTCTATCCAGGTGCTCCGGTCAGCATGAAGTTTGAGCTCCTCAAGGAGTTGGGCAATTGGCGGGAGCTAAATGAGCTACTGCAGCAACTTTTGGATGCCGAGTATGTACCACTAGATTATCCATTTATGAACACTGATGATATTTATAAATCATTCTAGCCGCGATCGATGGGATTACTACAAGGAGTACATTCAAAGCTCCTTTGAACTACTGAAACTTTCGCCCAAGGGAGAAGAGAACGGAGAGAAAGATTCGCTGGTCAGGTGTCAGGAATTCCTCCAGCGCATCATAGAGTCTTCGGAGCGCAAGAAACGGGGTCCCTATCTGGCCCGCTTAGAGCTTCACCAGCGGATGAGGGCGGGTAAACTGCCCGCGGAGCAGCTAATCGGCGACTTTGACGAGATGGTCATTGAGTACTTTAACCTGTTTGGCGACAAATCCTGCTGCACCCATGACATCGCCTTATTCTTGCCCGCAATTAGCATGAAGCAGCGGCAGGCACTGGCCAGCAAGCTGCTACTGGAGAGCGGAGTTAGTTCCACGTCGTTGCCGCAAAATGTAAGTAATTAATGACTTCCATCCAATATCTTTAAATAACCAATGGGGAAAAATAACAGAAGGAGCAGATGCAGAAACACCTTTGTGCCCTCCAAATCTCTCGTATGTGTGGCTCGCACATTGAGCTACCCGTTGACCACCTAATTGCCTTCTATACGGCCCTTAAGCTGCACTACGAGCATGGCAGGAGTACGTTCGGCAAGAAGCTGCTGGCCACTGAGATGGGACCATCGGATGCGTATGCCTTGCTGGCGGCAAATGTGATGTACGACCTCAGCCGGAGGGAACACAAGTCCGATCATTTGTTCGAAGCCCTGTGCCTGTTGCAGTATGTCCTTCGCAATAGCACGAGCAACTTCCACGTGAAGTTACTAAGCTTAAAGATATACCACCTATTTGGCTGTCAAGTGGGTGCCCAGGAGATGTACGAGTATCTGGACATCAAGCAGATCCAACTCGACTCGATGGGATATGTGCACTGCCAGCTGTTGCCGCTGGGTGGACGCTTCTCCGGCACCAGAACCGTCTACGATGCTACGCTGAAGTTCTTCACCAACAGTTACAAGGAGCGGCTGGAGTACATTGCCTTAACGTACCGCTTTTGTACGTTCTCCAAGATGGAGGAGTTCATGAACTTTAAGGAGCGGCTGACTAACAGCCTGCAGTATGTCGCCTGCTCGGTGGAGGCCCAGATCTGTGATCTCGTGAGCTGCTATGGAAATGTTACGCAAAATCTTACCGCTTACTCGGCGATGAGCATTGAGCCAGCGGAGGATCGAATTGCATGGCACGAACTGAGTGACAACCGGGACTTGGACGCCATTATTCGCTGGGACCCGTTGCACCAGGTGAATGCTGCCGAGGAACGTAAGGAATCCTTCGACCAGGAGGTGGAGGTGCTGCAGGTGCGTTCGTTAATGCTTCGCCTGTTCGCTTCCTTCATCGATCTGTATCATGGCTCGGGTGCGAAAGATGTGCCAGCGGGAACGGAGACTGCCACTCTGGACCTACTGCGGGAATCTTGGACGGGTTTGTTCCAACGCCTGCGTCTGATGAACTACAAACCGCTGCCGCAACCTTTTCTAGTCAACCTACTGCCCACGCGCCTGCACCTGCTGCTCAAGGTGCCTTACGAACGGTTCTTCGATGACCTGGCCCAGTTGGTTCTCGACCTGCACAGCGGATCCGGAAAGCTAGCCGAACAATGCAAGCGGGTGGGAGACAACGTCATCATTGTAATGGATGTGTGTGTAAAGACCATCGCCGAATGCAACGAAGGGAACGGCAAGGACGGCCTATGGAACCGGCGGGAGCAGCAGCAAAACGTGGCCGCCAGCCTAGAGGCAAGTTACATTGATGCTCGAAGTAATATTTCTAGATTACAATTCATAAAGTTCCTTTCTTATAGATTTTATCCCTGTACGCATTTCTGCTCTCCGTGCTGAACGAGAAGCTGCAGGTCAGCTCGAAGACTAAGACAAAGAAGAGAACGGCAGACAACAAGGAGAATGGCCCACAACCAATTAGCGAAAAGGAGCGCAGCCAGATGGTGCAGGAGCTGATGCGCCAACTAAAACATAAGCTGGAGGCCTGTGATGCGGCTATACGTGAGTAGCTTACTTCATTCACACATAATATCTAAATATGCTAAATTTTTCCTTACATTTTCTATATTTAGGCACTTGGAAGGCGCCGGTGCTACCCCGGGATCTTAGCTCCTTCATGTCAGACATGTCGCTGAAGCCGGAAGTGGAGGCCACGCTTATCGGGGATGTCTCGGCTACGTTTAAGGACTCACACGAGCTGATGGTCACCGAGCTGCGTAATTTGCTGAAGGACAAGATCCGCATGGCGGCCAAGTAGATGTTTCTTTGCTGTGCAAAGGCCATCAGCTAATCACGATCCAAGTTCATAGTTTGTTATTTAATTTTGTTAACGAATACAACCAATCGTCCTCCTACTTTTCCCGCAATAATTATCTCGATCACAGAGCCATGTCAGTGTCAGCACTTTTAACTCAAGTTTCGGCATTTCCCTAATACAACGCATTAAAAGTTGTAAAGATTGTAAAACAAAAATTTAACAATACAAAGAGAAAAGATTGTGTACCGCTTGCAAGTAAGTTAAATAAAAGATGAAATTGTAAAAAGTAAAACCGAACGTGAAATGTGTAAACCAGGAATCTTAAGTTTTATACATAAGAATTTTCTGTATTTTATATTCTTACAAAATCGTTCCAGTGCTGCCGGCTTTTATCGTGTTCAGATAGCCGGCAGTTCGTGGATCATTTAAATGCTGTTGGGTCTGCATATGGGCGACCAAATTGTGAGTGCGGGCAAAGGTCTTGCCGCAGAGTTTGCACCTGAGAACGCATGAAAAGAATTGTTTGTTGTTAATTACTCAAAGTTCAGCTTAATGTAATCGGTCTTACGTGTGAGGTTTTTCTCCCGTATGCGTTTTGTAGTGTTCTTTCAAGACGCTAGAATATGTGAAGGTTTTGCCGCATGTCTGACAAGCATAAGGACGTTCATTTCGATGGGTTCTACAGGTGAAATTGGTAAGGATAAGTCGTAAAAACGTAAAAAAAATAAAACATTTTAAAAAGTTATTCTCACACCTTTCGTGCTTCACAAGGGAAGTGCGATCCGCAAAGCAGCGTTGGCAATATTGGCAGGTGTAGGGCTTAGCTCCCGTGTGCTGTCGTATGTGGCGCATCAACTGGTAATTGACATGAAAACTCTTGTGGCAGATCCTTTAAAGGGAAGACAATGATTTTAATAAGAGTGCAATTTAAAATCAGGAACTTTCCCTACTCGCATTCGTATGGTCGTTCATTATTGTGCCTTCGCATGTGCGTGTCCAGGGTGCTCTTCCTAGGATAGCCATTGCCACATATCTCGCATATATGCAGCTTGACGTTACTAATCGCAGGCGCTGGAACTGTTTCAACTGCCAACACCACTGGCCTCTCCTTCAGTGACGAAGCTGTTACATCCTCGACTCGTTCCTCTTCGGCCCAGACAGCCTCATCAAGCACCTCCACCTCTAGTTGCTCCAGCTGTTCCGTTTCCACAACAGGCTCCTCTACATCTTTCACCACATATTCACTTAGGAAGTCATGGGAGCGCTGGCAAATCTGTCGGAACTTATGGGCGAGGATTAGAAAGGCTTTGCATTTTAGACAAATCCTGGTGGGGAAATGCTCCTTGCGATTTATCTGCCAAGAAAATGTTGATTTAAAGCTATTATTAAAAAAACTTCGACAGCTTTCCCCACCTGAATTCCACTGAAACTCTCGAGTTTCTCCCACAGTAAATTTCCGCCTCGCTCCTTGTCCTCGGCTTCGTCGTAAAGGGAGACCATTTGGGCGTCACCATCCTGCAGGCACGTCCTGCAAACGTTTAGCATATCCAGTTTCAGCTCCATTTTTGCTGTTCTCTTCTCCGGTGGAGATCTTTAACAGTTGGCTCGCAGGCTTCGTTTACGGCTTGGAGCGTGCATTCTTCACCAACAGTTCATTATGCTCCATTCAGAAAGCTTTGTAATTAGTTACGTCATGATCGGTGATCCTAAAAATGAGGTTGATTTCTTATTCTTATTATTGTTATCCTTCGTGTTCGTTCTATTGCTTTATTCTTCTTCTTATTCTTTTTGCCTTTCACCGGTAACGATTGTTTTGATTCGTTTACCATTCGCCCCGAATGCGCTCAAATTTTAATTTTATGAGAGGAACAGGAGCAGGAACTCTACTGGAGGACAGAACTGTACTCGGATAACAGGACGATGCATTCGCAAATGGAACAAAAGGAGCCCCAGTGTCGCATCTGTCTTTTGCTGCCCAAGGATGAGTCTCTCATGCCCACGGAGTCGGACTTTTGCGAGCAAATCCAACGCTGCACTGGAGTTCAGGTGAGCATAAGTCCTTGTGATTTCTAGAATCACACTAAGAAATATAATTTTTGTATCCTTAGATCAAGGAGAGCGCTAGCTTGCCCAATCTAATCTGCACCAGCTGTGCCCTGCTACTCCGGGCGGCACTCAAATTGCGATCGCTTTGCCAAGAAGCGGAGAAAGCGTTGCACCAGCAGAGGATCAAAATCGACATTGAAGATAATGTCCTACGGCTGGAGGATAAAAGTAAAGATCTGCCCAGCAAGGAGGTTAGCTGCAGTGACAGCGAAGTGGAGTACGAGTACCTGGAACCCTACGACTTGGATGCGCCTGGTAGTGTCGATGAGATAATTAGCATAGAACATTTGACCTCAACTCCAACATCACTCCTCAAGGAAGAATCAGTTGAATCTATGACTCCAGAGCCAGAGGCAGGTGAAGATGATCAGGCTCTTTCGCTTTCCTGCAAAATTTGCAATAAATCTTTCCCCGATCGGATAAAGCTAGCAGCTCATCTAAAGGTCCACAACAAAGAGAAACCACATGAGTGCGAGTAAGCCACTGGTAAGATAGATCACTTGGCCTTGTGGAGTAACCTTTTTTTCTTTAAGGATCTGCCACAAACGCTTCCGGCAAACGCCACAGCTGACTAGGCATATGAACACACACACGAGGAACCGTCCGTACAAGTGTGATTATTGCGATTCTTGCTTTGCTGACCCTTCAACCCGCATCAAGCACCACAGGTAACTTGAATAAGCTTTCTCAGGAACACTAAAAAATCATAAAATATGTTTTAGAATTCACACCAATGAACGTCCGTACAAGTGCAAGCATTGCAGCAAATCGTTTGCCTACTCCAATGTCCTCCGGGTTCACATTAAAACGCATACGGGTGAAAGACCGTTTAGTTGCCAGCACTGCCAGCGAACCTTCTCTCAGTTGCACCACAAAAACGCACACGAGAAGTCCCACAAACCAAAAGACTACGCAGAAGCCAAGATCAACTTGGTAGAGAAAATAAAATAAGTTTAACACGGTTTTTAAAAAGTTGTTTCATTATAATCAGACCTCCGCTTGCAGTTGGAAAGAAATAAAGCCTTTCTAGCCGTACTTTCCTCTTTTTCTAGTTCAACCAAGAAGCAGTTTTATCGCTTGGTCGGTTTTATCGGTTGATTCGGGATCGTTTTCTTCCTGGGATCTTATAAAAGAGTTTTTCGCTTACATTTTTTAGGCTTTTCTTTAAAACAGAATAGTTTCTTAATTGATCGGTTTTATCGTTTGATTCGGGATCGTTTTCTTCCTGGGATCTTATAAGAGTTTTTCGCTTACATTTTTAGGCTTTTCTTTAAAACAAAATAGTTTCTTAATTGATATTTTAATGGGAGTTTATATTGATATTTTGTATATTTCAAAAATATGTGATCTTCATAAGCTATTTAGATTTATTACAAATCACTCTTAGGACTAAGAAAATCATAGATAAAAGCTACTAAATATAAGATCAATATATACAATTGAAGACTTTTTATGGAGTTCAAACTAAAACTATTTGATTTTAAAAGGTTTGTAATATAAAAGCTTGTAATTTAACATTGATTGTAAAATTTAAACTAATTTTTGTTTTGAAGTCGCAGTACAATGGAGATAAACGATCTTAACTTGAAACTAACTAGTGAGGAACTCCGTTATCTCTTCCTTTACAAAATCGTCGTCTGCATTCATTTCTACAGCTGATGCTTTCCAGTTATTGCGCTTTTCTTGCGTCACTGTCTCCGCGGTGTTCTTCATCTCTACATCTGACGCCGACTTCCACTGACCACGCCGCTCATGTGTCACTCGATGTAAGCGCATTTTGTACGCCTTTACAAAGCCCTTGCCACAAAGGTCACAACTGGGAAAAGATAAACATTATTTTAAGAATTCTACTGTGAAAGGCGGAAGGAAAACTTACACGTGCGGCTTCTCCCCCGTGTGGATCATCTTGTGAAACTTGAGGTTGTCCGAATAGGTGAAGGTCCTGGAGCAAACATCACACTCATAGGGACGCTCCTTGGTGTGAATTCTACGGATGGCAGTAATGTTTTAAGCCATTAGTCACTGTGTTCCTCTGTTGAAAATATAACTTTGAGACATACCTATGATGTTTTGTCTTAGTGGAACGATCGGCAAACGCAGCTGGGCAATAGTTGCACTTGTAAGGCCGGTTCCCTGTATGGGTGTTCATGTGCCTTACCAGCTGCTGATTCTGAACAAAGCCACGGCCGCAAATCCTGCAACAGAAGTAATTTTAATGAGAATCATTTATTCCAACGCATGGGTGTAACATACTCGCATTCATGGGGCTTTACACCCGAGTGGAACTTCATGTGCTCGGTAAGACGGGCCTGGGTGGGATAGATATTTCCGCATACATCACAGATATAAGTGCAGTGTTTTTCCCTTGGTTTTCGGCCCAGCTTTCGGTCGACGGGATCTCCATCCGCAGTAGGGCGGTTTCCCTGAGATGGTTTTTTGACAGAGCGTTGTCTGTTGACCGGCGTTTTGGATTTAGGCTTTTCCTCGGCTAACACACTTTCATTTTCATCGGAGCTGAGAGCAAAATCAGTCATATCGTTGCTTGCCAATTGGTTCGTTCGGATTAATCCGCTTGTTGAGCGCGTTCTCGATTCTTTAACCGTTGGCGTAGAAGGCAAGGGGGAAGTGTTATCAACAGGGACCAATTCCTCAAATTCCTCATATTCTGCATAAGATTCTGTCTCCTCCATACCGGTCTGTACGCCATCAAAGACAACCTCCGGGTTTTCCGCCTCACTGCTGCCATCGTATATAATGGTTTCTTCTCCTTCGGCTCCCTCCACAACGTACGTGATCATCTCATGGGATTCTTGTTCTTGGTGAGCCTCCTCTTCCGTTCGAAGCTCTTCCTCCTTTAAGGCGCCTTCTAGTTGGCTTGTGTCCTCTTCCCAAACTTTGAACACGTTCTCAGCGGTGAAGTCATCCGAGAGATTCTGGCTATCTGCATCTCCGCCTGTCACATTGGTGTTCCTTGCCTCCCGGGCAAGCATGTCCATGACGTGCTGGTGGGACCGCTGACAGGTGAGCCGGAACTTATAGGACAGTCGCAGGCACCGCATACACTTACTGCACATCTTATCGGGGAAGTTATCATCCTGGCTGACCTGTCGGGAGTTAATTTTCTCAAATTAAGGCTCTTCTGGGTGACTGAATCCAACTTACTGGTACCCCAGCGCAGATGTGCAGCATTTGGTCCAGACGAGTGCTGGCCGTATGGCTAAATATTTCATGGAGCGTCTCCTCGCCATCGCCATTCAAGCATACGCGGCACACAATCCATTTCTCGTTGGACTCCGTTCTCATGGCTAATTACGCAGATCTAGTTAGTCGTGGTTTTGGAAAATGCACAAATGCCAACAGCTGAATGCAAGCGTCCGGGGCCATTCACAGGGGAACGCGTTTACGCTGACACCGTGCGGTAAGTATCGTATGACCATTTCTGGGGATCGCAAGAACTATCGTCAGGAAATAAATAAAATATTAATAATTGCTCTAGGAAAACTAATTTGTTTTTCTTTGTATTATCAATTATGTTGTTTTTAAAAACATATCTTTAAAATTCGACTGTCTTTTATTTTTAAATATTAAAGTTTCAGACAGATTATATGTTATACCTTTGCACGATACTATCAGAAATGTGCAACGCAACGCAATAAAAGACACATTTTCGATTCTATAATGTAAATATGTTTTTTAACATACTTAATAGCCGAGCCAATCTAGCCGTGTCCGTCTGGCCAAATCGGACGACTATATCATTCAGCTTCCATAGAAACAATCGGAATATTTGTTAGAAAAACAATGATATTTTATCCGGTTTTCAAATTATTTTTTTATGTCATTTGAGATATAGCAACTTTGAATTATTATATAATTTCGGGTACAATTCTATGAAAATCAAACTACTATATTATAGAGCTGGCATATGAACGATAGAGAAATTATTAAAACTTTTTCAGTTTTAAACATATTTTTCTCAAATTTGAGTTATAGCCATTGTGTATTATTTTAGAATTTTGGTTTAAATTTTATGAAAATCGGTTCACTATATCATATAGCTGCCATAGGAACGATCGAAAAATTTTATAAAAAATATTGTAATGTTGTAATGTTTCCAGTTTTCAAAATATAAATTTGAGATATAGCCATTTTGTATTATTTCATAATTTTTTTTTTTTTATTTTATGGATGTTATATTAAAATTAAGGAATTTCTTGTAGCTTTAATAATAAATTTACAAATTTAAAGTATTTGTTTATAAATATACATCGCTGCATTGTTGTTTTTATCGATGTTTTCCTACCTTCAATGGTCACCCTGCTAATCGCTATTCGCGTTGCAACGCAGCCAGCTTGTCTCCCGACTACATTGTATTTTTTGGCGTCGTCTTCGTAAAAAGCGAGCGTGTTCTGTAAAATAAAATATAATCGATTCCAGGATAGAACCACGTTTCATCCTCGACAATGAGAGACTCGGCCGCCCAAGCAACTGCGGCTGCGGCACCTGCAACCACGCAGAAGTGGATTGTGTGCCGGGTGTGCCTGCAGCAGCCCAAGGAGCCCATGGCCAGCATTTTTAACGATGATACGGAGAAGGACATGACCCACATGATCCGCGAGTGCGGCGGAGTGCCTGTAAGTGTGTCCCATTTCCATGAAACTCATTTATAGTTTTTTCTGATTCCATTGGCAGATCAAGAAGTTTGATCACTATCCGGACAAGATATGCGAAAAGTGTTGCAAGATGCTCAAGATGTCATTCAAGTTTCGGCAGACGTGCCAGCGTTCCTACGGACACCTGCGGCAATTCGTGGCCCCCGTGGAAGTAGAGCAACGATCGCCTGCAAAGACAAGGGCAAATCAGTCATCCCATCCGAAACAGGAAACCGAGGAAATGGAGCATGACCAGGAGTTAGAGGATGAGGACCTAGATGGAAGCCAATATGCCGAGGGTGAAACTGAGGAACCGGCGGAAGTCCAGGTCCACGACTACGCCGACGATCTCGAGGAAGGCATACTCGTAGAACTTGAAAAAGATCGCCTTGTGGCTGTTAAAAATGAACAGGTTGAAGAGGAAGGCATCATAGAGGAGGTGTACGATGTGTACGAGACCTACGAGGGGGACATTATCACCGAGCAGGAAATGGCCGAACAGTCGCTCTCTGGACTCTCGGCAGACATTGAATACCTAGAGCAAGTCGATCAGGATCAATTAACCGAGAGCGCTCAGGAAGATGATCCTGACGAGGAAGAGTTCATACCAACAAGATCGGCTAGAGCGGCGGCTAATAAGCGCGGGACCATAAGGCGACGAGCCAGCACGCGCAAGGTAGCAGCATCGTCATCGAAATCAGCTGCAGGAACATCCAAGGACGGTGCACGCGGTGGTAACCCGCTGAAGATCAGGCGGCTCAACGATGCGACCACTACGAAAATCCTTATTAATGAGGAGGGCGTATCAATTGGTGAAGTCTTGGCGCGAAAACATGCCGGTGTCAAGACTAAGGGCGGCCACAAGATTCTGGTTGGCGACAAGAAGGAATTTAAGTACATCTGCGACGTTTGCGGCAACATGTATCCCTCTCAAAGTCGCCTGACCGAACACATCAAGGTTCACTCTGGCGTAAAGCCTCATGAGTGCGAGTAAGTGTTTGTTTTCATCCATAAATTAGGAAATATGTACACTCAAATTTTTTCGTAGCTTAAAAAATCAAAATAACTAAACTCAAGTTTTTGCTTTTCAGGATCTGCGGCCACTGCTTTGCCCAGGCTCAACAACTGGCCCGGCACATGAACACACACACGGGAAATCGGCCGTACAAGTGCAGCTACTGCCCGGCAGCCTTTGCTGACTTGTCCACCCGCAATAAGCACCACAGGTTAGTGGGTTTAATCAATTTTTATCTGAGCTGGATTACATCAATACTTATCTCTGGCAGGATTCACACCAATGAGAGGCCCTACGAGTGCGATGTGTGTCACAAGACATTTACATACACCAACACGCTGAAGTTCCACAAGATGATTCACACGGGAGAAAAACCACATGTGTAAGTTTCGCGCCTTCTATTTCTCAAATGTAATCAATATCTGAATGAAAAATGTTTGGAAAATTTTTCAATGGCAAATGTTGATCGATTTTAAAGAGATTCTTATCTTTAATTTTATTTTCGCTTCCTCTCCTTTAGGTGCGAGATCTGCGGCAAGGGCTTCCCCCAAGCGTACAAGCTGCGTAACCATCGGGTCATTCATGAACGCCGCAGTGTCTCTAGCAGAGACAACGTCGATGGACTGATGGGTTACGACACGACCAACATTGTTGGCCTAGAGATGTAGATTTTTTTTCCCCCAACAGGGGAAACTTTAAATATTAATAAACACACGCGTGTAATTACAGATCTAATTATATTGATGAAGTTTAAGCCTAGTCTAATTATGCGGAAATAAATTAAGAATAGCTGCGCAGATGGTCTTCGCGTCGGTCTCCTCGGGATATAGCTGCAGGACGGCGTGCACCTGGTGCGGTGGAAACAGACTGCCCAAGTGATATCGGAGCAGACGACGCTGCTCCTCCCGTGGCAGTTGATGTGAGCTGTGGAGTTCCTCGTTAATGCGCGAATCGGAGGCGGAAAGATGGACAAAGTTGTGAGCGGGCAGTGGCAGTACCAATCCCTGGTCTGTGACCGGGGCGGAGGGCGTGCGCGTCAGATACTGATGGTGATAGTTGGAGCTGGACTTGTTGGACTGTTGATGCTGCGGCGGCACCTGCTGCTGGAGAGGTGCACTGTAGGTGGGCACTAGAAGGCGATAGGCGGGCGGCGGTTGTTGACGCTGCAGCTTCTTGTGGCGGTTCGGCTGGCTGGTATCCGCAGAACCCTCGGACAGATCCATTTGGGCCGAGAAGCCCTGGCACACCTGCTCGATGGTATTCGATTTAGTGCGTCCCAGGGGCTCCCGACTGATGAGTGAGTTGATCTTTATGTTGTTATTGACACCCGGACTGAGCATTTGTTGCCCACCATTGCTGTGCAGGGGCGCACTGTGGGAGGCCTGAAGCGGCAGGCGCTGCAGCAGTGGACCCTGATTGTGATGCCGAAACTTGCACTTCTGCCCGTAGGTGCATTTCTTACCATAGGGACACAGCTGCTGTGCATCCACCATTTTCTGCTGCGTTTGCGAGCAGAGGAATAGGTCCAGGTTTGGGCCCGATCTGCCCAGCGGATCGTCGGGTGGCATGAAAATGTCGTTCACAAAGGAGTACATTAGCAGGCGCTCCTGCACCACACGTCGGAAGTCGTTGCTCTCCAAAATCAGATCCCTGTAGTTGTCGTTGGACACCACAATTCCGTCCGTTTCCACGGCCAACTTAAGGATAAACCGATCATCGTAGCAAGACACACGCTTGCCGTCCAGATGCCGCGATGGCGTGAACACTAGCACCCGTTCGTGCTCCAGCTCGTAGAGCAGCTCCTGGTCGGCGATGTTGTTGTTGGCCAGTTCCTTGCGCCAGTTCGGCACGAAGGCGGTGATGTCACGGTGACCCCTTTGCCGGAACCAGTCCACACAGATGCGGATGCCGCGGCAGGAGAAGATCAGGTTGTTGCCGTGCGACAGGGCCACGTTGCTGCCATCGATGACAATGTGTCGCAGGGCGGTGCTTATTGGCCCGGCCGCGGTACTGGCATTGGTTACAACCGGGTTACTATTGGGCGCCGGATTACTGGGTCGGGGGGCGTCGGACGTCAGTTTGATCAGCTCAGCCAGTAGCTCATTTTGCTTGGCCTCCGATCCCAGGCGGGTGAGCGCCGAATGTATGGACTGCTCGCTGTAGCCCAGCTTCTTGGCGAACTCCAGATTCTGGCGCTCCGTTCGGTTGAGGCTGGGGCCGAGACTTTCGTCGTCGTCGGAGCAGCTCTCCTGCTTTCTCACTGGCAACTTGTTGCTGCCTTGCTGCTGTTGTTGCTGTTGTGGCTGATGTTTTTGCTGCTCGTGCACTTCGCAATTCATTTTGATGCGCATTTAGTTGACCAGCTGGTGGCTCTCCTGTGGCTGCTTGCTTCTATTGTTTGGCAACTCCGATATGTTGTATATTTAGCCGTCTGTGCAACAAGTTCCGTCTATTTACATTTACAGACTTCCGTGTTGTTGTTTTTGTTGCAGGTAGCTAGAGTGCAGTGTGGCCGCAGGCCGAGCAACGGAAAATACCACAAACAAGTTGTATATAAAGGTGTAAAAAGGCAAAGCTTTCGCGACAAAACATTAACAAAAGAAATAATAGAAAATTTTAAATATTTAATAAGTACGAATGAAATGATTAAGTTTAAAAAATTTTCGGGTCCTAGAAAATTAATAATTAATTGAATTTATTTGAATTACTATAAATACTATAGACAAAAAAACCTCACTATTTATAGAAAGAGTAATATTTCAAATTTAAAAATATTTTATATTCTATCCATGAATTAACGGAAAATAAGTATTTTAGAATTTTTAATGAAATTATAATGTTCAAGGCGTTTTCAGTATTTTAAATTAATCGACCTAATTTAATTAAACATGAAATTTATAGGCGAAGAACACAATTAAAGTATAAATTTATTTGCAACATTGTTCTGCATTGAACACTTTTATAATATGGAAAAATGTATAATATTTAGTTACATACCTGAAATAGAGTGGTCACTGGCACGTTAGACAAAGTAATTGATTGTCTTATTATAATCCAATCTGATACTATAACTTTTAAGTTTTCCTGGGCGATTAAGAGATTATTTTCTTAATATTTGAATATATTTTTTTATTTATTCATTTATTAATTTTACTATATATTTGACATTGTGAAACAAAACCTCAGTTCGAAGTCAATAACATGCATAAACGTCTCTTTTTTGGATTGATGTACATAAAGTATATATCGAATATAGTTTTATAACAATTTTCACACTACTATCAACATTTATAGATCTCCCTTAGTTAGATTTAACAATAAGTTTTAGTTAAAATAAAGTACACGCTTTTCGCATTGAATTCTTTGTTTCATTGTTGTACGTTTGGTCCCTCTTTTCATGACAAAAAAGAGTGCACTGCCTTCGAATTAGCTGCAAATTCAATAGAGTTTACTAGGTATAAGTGGTCACATCTATCTGGGTTACATAGATATCTATATTCTACGCTTGAAGTGCAATTGATTAAATGCATATACAATACACAATACGTCCGTCCTCCCTTCCAGCGACAGTAAAGTAATCTCATTAATTTTGTCCTGTCCCGGAGCCATTATCCTCATCTTTGGCCAAGTCATGTGGCAATTAGTGCGACAGCCGTCCGTACTAAAAAATAAAAAAAAAACTATAAAAATGGACGTAAAGTTTACTACGTGTGCCATGGGAACTGTGTGTTTGGGTAACTGAGTTTCGCTTCAAAAGCTCCGAGTCATTCTTTTCACACGCAGCTTCAGTGAGTTTCCCTCAAAGGATAATCTTGCATTTCGAGTGGGAAACTCTCTTGCCCCAAAACATACAGATTTTCCTGACTCAGGATAAGTGCTAAAATTTTTGCTCTCGTGTTCTTTCAATCTTTTTCTTTTTTGGTGTTATGGTCGTCGTTAAATTTATTGTTGTTGCTCTGCGTTTTTATGTTAGGATTTTTCTTGCTTAACGGATAATTAGTAAAGTTTTCCATGGCTATTGTTGACGATGCACTATTAAAATACGTTTCGGTGGTTGAGTGTCAAAGTTAACTTTTGTGTTCGGCTGGTGGTTAAAGTTTTTACCATATTTCTTTTAAGGTTTAAACTAATGATTATTCGGGAATGAATGCGATTTGTTTTAGTACAATATAACATATCCACATATCTTTAGTAATACACTCTGGAATTTTACAAATTTAATAAGGATAAGCCTAAAACTGTTCATAATAACTCAAAAAAATTGAAATATATATGTGTGTTTCAATATAGTAATAAAAATAATACCGTAAAGTCCTAAAGCTTTTGGGAAAATAAAATAAGAGCATAAATTTATCGTGAAATCAATGGTAAGCGCCTGCAAATAATCTCAAGTCAAACAAAGAGCCTCCATCTCTAACCTCATATGATTAATTTTATTCGCTGAACTCACTACTCACAGAGAGTATTTTAACTGAAGCATACATTCTTGACAAATAAAATCCCGCAAGAGTTAAATCTCCATGTCAATAGACCCATTTACTCATAAGTAATTCGCCTGGCTCTTCGTAAGGACCCCCTCTTAGCTGGAGGATCTAATGGTCTCCACGTGGTTGGTTGCCTGGCAATTGATGAGGTCTCATCATCGTGGCCTGCCAATTTGTCAAACGATAATTTCTGGTCCAACGAACTTTGTCATTTATCAGTTGTTTAATTTTTAAAAGCATTTTCAGGGGATAAAACCCACATCCCCCTCGAAAAATCGAGTTATTTGTTTGCTCTTAGGCCTCTTGATGGGCCTAAAAAAAGAAATGAGGAAAAACAACAACCGAAAAAAGCCTTGCAAGCCGATGACGGAGGTTGTCTAAGCTGATTAACATTGAGTTCTCGACACATTCGCAAAAGGCGGATGTGTGTTTGTTTTTTGGTCTCCGGGTGAGGTCGATGTGAGCCGGAATATATGTTTATATATTGATAGGATATTTTAGGCCATCCGGCCAAAGAGAAGAGCTTTAATTTATGCGCTCACAGCTTCTTTTCCTCTTGTCCAAAAGGACCTCTAAATGTGGTCCATTTTGGTCTAATTTAATGCGAACTCTTTCTGGCCTTTATCTCCGGTTCCGAATCCCTTTGCTGCCATGGAATCGCTGTGCGATTGCTTCTTTTATTGTTCCTTTATTCTTTGTCTGCGTGCACTGCACCGAGTTTCCGTTACTGTTTTATTATTACAGCCTCGAGCCATGTTCTTGAACCCAGTACGAAAAATAAAAATGAGAGGAAACCGAACAGACAAAAAGGACAAAAAAAAAAAAGGAAATGGGAAAGGATATAAGAAAAGTCACTCTCTGGCTGGGTACGTCTCTCCCTCTGTCCCTGTCCATCCGTTGGTTAAATGCTCCCGCGCTGTCAATATTCGAAATTGGCATATATGTATGTACACTTGAAAAAACATGCATTTTTAAAAACTTAATTTTCAAAATATTAAAAATAATAAATAATTAATCTTCTCTTTAAAATTGGTTCAGGAATGTAAAGAAATACCGTATGAATCAATTCAATGAATTCACTTGTGACTATCAGTTATTGTTCCTAAACTCCCTAAGTACAAATTCAGCGAAGAATTGTTGCCAGCAAAATTATTATTTAAAAAATTGTATCAAAATTAAATCAAATACGTTGCCGTATTTAACTGGAAATCTATACACTTGGCCCTCGCTTAACACGGGGGTTACGTTCCTAGAAAATGTCGTGTTAAGTGAAATCGTGTTAAGCGAAACATGGATTCAGTACACAATAAGGGGTTACGTTCTCAAAATTCAAAACTGGCAGCAATTAAAATTTTTGATTGTTCAAATTTGGTCGGTTTTTATTAAAGTTTTATTTTACAACTTAAAAGTTAATATTTAACTAAAAAAGTGGCTTCATGTAATTAATAATTAATTAATAATAATAATTAAACTTAAAAATGGTAAAAACAAAGGAGATCATTTCATTCTATTAATATCATTCATTGTTTAAGCCAGTTTATTTTAGCATGTTTTCTTTTTTAATGGCTCTTTATAAAAAAAAACTGTTATTTTCGACTGTTTTGTAACCTTTAAAGCTTCTTTATAGCACTCCTTATAAGGCATAAGTATTTTTTCCAAATCGTTCTTAAACTTAAGTCGTCGTTCGATGACCGGATCTGCATTTATAAAGCACGATTCTAAGTTGCTAGCATATGCGAATCCTTCTTGGAGTTTTTCTATTGTTAAACTAGGAACGGTCTCTTCAGAGCTGCTGTCATCTGATTTCGAATTGTTTGTTTGTTTTGATAAACGCAGTAAAAAAATACATATCGATATTTTGCAATCGTGTAAGAACGAGGTTTTTAGCGTGTTAAAGGGGGAATGGGTGCAAATTTGCAACCGTGTAAGACCGAGTTAGTGCTAAAAGAGTTCGTGTTAAGCGAGGGCCAAGTGTATTATAAAAATCCTTAAAGCATTTAGAATAAAAGCTTTAAAAAAAGAAGCTTTACTTTTTAAGGAAGTAACTTTAAATTTTAAATTTGTTAAACTGAAAAAAGTAAACTATAATAATTTAGAGAACCAAAATTTCTTGTAAATTTTAAAATATAATTATCAATAGGTTTATTTAATTTAAACTGTAAACGGAATGTATCATCTATAACTTTATATCATTCCTTATTAGTACGTATTTCTTTAAATATTTAATATTTTTCATCAGTTCTCCATATTTTTCTCGGTGTACATATGCACGTTGCTTGCGGTATTGGGAGGCAACAATATCGACACAGCGCACTTGCAAAAGAATCGCATATATTTCTTTCGTTGCCATTATTCCATGGCGTGAGGTTTTGGGTGAACTTTTTTTGTTTGTTGTATTATTTTTCCTCGTTGGCTTTGACAAACAAAAGGTTGTGCTGAATGGTGGAACTCGACTGAATTGCATTTTAAATTGAAATGCCTTGGTGTGGCATAAAATCGTGGAATTTATGTGGGGAGCTACCAAGAACTTCTATTCTCTTGCTGACTGGCTAGCTAGATAATGAGAAGAGTTTAAAGAGAAGCTCATTGTGCTTTTTGCGTTTAAAGCCATTTCTTGCCAAACTATTTGCGATAACGAGTAACAAAAATTACAAAATGGAGAACGGCTAATTGGCTGGTCAAATGTCAAGTGGCGGAAGTCGCCCACTGTGCACAGCTGCCCGGCGATAAACCCATGCTTCCGCTGTCACTTGAGAAACTGCTGCAAGGGCAGCAGCATCTTGGAGCAACAGAAAAATGGAGAATCGTTTAAACAGCACCAATTCCTCCTCTGCCTTCCGATTTGTGTACGTGCCCTTGTATGTGCGTCGGATGTGTATGTGGGGTGTGTGGGGCGGATGCAGCCACTCCGGGCTATTTTTGTTGGCCAACTAAATCGTCAACGTCAACATTGTCGCAGACCGTGTTGACATTTAGCCTTGCAGAGGACCACCGCTGCAGATGGGAAACAAAGAACGCGAAATAACGGAATAAAAGAACGGATACGGTCCGGAAAACCCTTAGGCGTTGATGTAATATTCCCGCTTCTTCTGGCATTTCTCATACGCAATGTAGCACAGGGCGATGGTAATAAGAACCAGTATGGTAATCCCCATGATGATGCTGACCAGGATAATCTCATCGTTGATGCTCTTGTACGAGTGACCTGCAAGGAGAGGCGGAAAAACAAGCACAAACAAGATTTAGAGGCCGACGTGACAAATTACAGGCAATTATTCTTGCCAGGTGGAAAGTTGGTGGAAGTTGTGAGTGGGTTGCATGCAAAAGTTTTTGCCTGTGGGCTCCCTGCTGTTGCCAATCAACATTTCGGTTTTCCAGGACTCCATCCATGCATATTCAAACAATACAAAAAAAGGCATAAAAAATAGCAAAACCAAAATGAAGCTGGACCATGACAAATGCATTGTTGTAAAAATAAACGATGGCCATATGCCAGAAGCAATCTGGATGACAACCCACGCAACGCAGCGGGTGAGAAAAAGACATAAAAGATATACGCAATAAACAAAAAAATAAAATGAAAATTGGATTTGCAATTCGCTTTTGTACAACACCAGCTGTTTCAATATTTTATTATCTCCATACACATATTTGTATTATTAATGCAATTATCAACGAAATAAAATTTATGTGGCGGCCACATTATGCACACAATTGTACACATATTGGTAGGTAAATTTGATTTATGGGCTTTATATTTAAATAATCTATAGGTTTAGTTATTTGTCAACTTGTCAGGAAGTCAAATCTAAAAGGATTAACATTTCTATACAAATATTAAGCATAAACAATTCAATAAAATTGCATATTTTTACAAGAACTTATTATTTGATATCCTTGCACGGTATAATAATTTTAGTCAGTTATTTGAAACACAGTGAAGGAGTCATGAGAGTTGAAAATCTGAAATTATCTAAATGAAACTGATCTATATCATATGTATAGCATATAAGTCGGAATGAGTCGAAATCGAAGACTACCTTTTATATCTTCCATAGAAGCAATCGGAAAATTTGTAATAAGATAAAGCCAATTTGTATAGTATTGAATTTTTGGTTTTAAATGTATAGGAAATTGGTAAATGAAAAAACAAAAAAAAATTTAATTTGTATCATTTAACGTAAATAAAGTACGCGTTACTTCCTTGTAATTGCAGTGAATAACTTTCTCCTTCTCTGTCTCTTTCTATATCTCTTGCTCTTTATTTTGATCTATCTTTCTATATATATATCTCTCTCCTAGTATATATCTCTTTCTCTTTCTCTCTCTTTTTCTTTCTCTCTATATTTTTCTATATATAAATTTTTAAAGAATAAAAATGATATCAAAGGAAACAAGAAGTTCATATAATATTAAAAATAATGTATAATTGACGAATTTACAAATTGAATTTAAGTTCGCCAAAATTTTGCGTTTGACTTACTGAATCAAATGATATTTTCAAAGAATTCTATTGCATTTATGCATAAATGTAGCAATATGTTCATTAGGTATAGAGGCACATAACATAAACTGTAATTATGTATAAACAGGCTTTGCACTAATTTAAAACATTTATACAAATCGTGGTCGGCAGAAATTCAATTTGGCGTAACCAAATCCATTTCCACTCTCCTGACTTTTGGCAAATAGGCTCTCATTGTTCGTGCCCATTTAGGCCAGATGTTTGCTGTATGGGTAATTTAACACATAATCGATGGAGTATTCCCTCGACATTTAATGCTCGACACACATCAAACGAATTAAAATCTTGTTTACAGGCAGCCAAAGCGACGCCGCCGCCGCAGATTTGTTAATTAGAAGGTTCGCATTATCAGGGCTCAAAGCCAAATGGCCCATGGCCCCAAGTGATGTTTCCCCATAAATCTGCCTTTCTATATCATATGTACACATATATTGTATATATAGTAGCATATAATGTTTAGCATGAGTGTGTTTGTACGTTTAATGTGTTTGATTGCCGGCTTCGAGGCGTTGAGTGTTCCTCATGGTTCATGGTCACTGGGCCCAGATAAATAGGCAATCATTTCGATTGGTTTCCACCTGCTGTACAGGCCATTAAACTCGAAACGAATGCAGGAAATTAAGTGTTAAATATCTTCTTCAAATTTACACTTTTAGACCTATAGAACATATTAATGTAGATAGATTTTGATTTACATAAATAAACTTAGTTAGGTTTAGAGTAATGATTAATATTGGTATAATACAAATTTACTAAATTAGGAATATAAAAGAATTGTTATAGTAAACTGTTTATTTGTTGTACAGTTTACAGTCTAACTCTTAGCAAAAGTCAATTAATAAATAATTACTCTCATTTTAACTTGTTATACTTTTCTACTTTTCTTCTTTAAGAGGAAGGAATTAATGAGAATTATAAGGAACTTACTGATATGCAACAAAAACGTAAAAGACGTCCATATTTCATTCATATTCAAAGTTGAAAAATATATAAAAAGGAAAATAACTATATCAGGGAAGTCGAAGCTTCTTTAACTTATTTATTAATTTAAGCTTTGTAAATAACATCTTACATAAGTTATATATGAAATTTTTGCAAAAAACATGGATTTAAATAGAAATTTAATAAATTTATAAGCGTTAAATCACAATAAATGTCATTTTTCACCCATACATGGTTGAAAATTTCTTATTTTTTATTTATAGAGTTTCCCTTCATAAAAAAACACCAAACACTTTTGATCATTTATATTATTTTTAAATGAAAAATCAACAAAATCTACATATGTATATGGTTAGAACGATTCGATTTTAGATACTTTATCAATATATATACTTTAGTAGTCCTATGTTGCAATCACTAACGAATTGTATAATACAAGCTTTAAGAGTATAAAATAACCACTTCCTGGGAATAAATGAAGTTTAATGACTTTAATTCGGAAAAGTACAAACTTTAAGTAAACAAGTGTAAAAGAAAAGAGGAAATGGGATATGCCATAATAGACCTTTAAAGAGAGCGAACATTAGCATGGTAGAGTATTTGCAGAAAAGTTTTCAATGCGGTCAAAGTTTTGTAGCCCGAGCTTCTTGGGAAACTGTTTGCCTTTTTCTGTATATATATAAAATGTAAATCATACATTTTCGTTCATGATCACAAATTGCTTAAAACATCAAAAGCGCAATAAAACTTTGCCGTTATTTGTGGGCGAATGGCCGAGCGGATGTGAAATTTCTGGTCGGAAATGCTGAGCATGAAATAATAATTTATAGAGATGCCTATCCCAGGATGCCTGATAAAGTTCAGACTGTCAAAACGTAAATTATGAAAGCGTGAAATATGCAAAAACGAATGCAAGAAACGAACGCCTGTGTCACAAATTGAAATCCGAAATGGGAACTCTTGGAGCCCATGGGCATAGACCGAGCTAAACTGAGCGTAAATTATTAAGGTTCACGAGTGGATGAGCCCAACACATTTTTTCGGGGATGCCAGCCAAGGACACATGTCCCGTTTGCAGATAGATATATATTAAATTTCATTTATTGTTTTCTTCTCTACCGAATATACAGTCAATAAAGTCATTTGACAGATTATGTGAATAGCCGAACCCGAAAAGAACACCAAGGATAGAACAATGGTCCCTTACTCTCAGACATTGTTATGTAATATCCGCTGCCAAAAGTGTACGGGAGTGTGCGTTGTCCTGTGTCTGACATCTTTGGAAATGTTTTGTGGCCACAAGGATTTGGCCAACATTGAGGAATTTAATTTGAGCCAGATTGGAGCAAGACTCCTCGCTTTCTCCAGCTAGAATGTATTTCCTTTTTATACTTTTATGGTACACAATGAGAAAGGACCACAAGTTTGGTCAATAAATCTAAATCTTATGTGTGTGATGGTAAGTTTGATATAAGAATAAATAAGCGGAGAGAAATAATAAAATAAATTTCTCTGAGTGTTCTTTTCTCAAATTTCAATTTGACCTCCCATTATTATGAGTCTTGATGGCACAGGAAATTATCAATTAAGCGACATCAAAGACCAACATTAAATTGAAATCTAGCATGGATATAGATATATGTGTTTCTTTCATAACATAGTGCCTGCTGCGCCAAAACTCAAAATTTTGTTTATTTTTTATATTTATGACGAATTCCTGGTACCTATCAATTCAATTTTAACACAAAAACTTAGGCCATATCTTCCAGTGGACTCAATATGGAAGAATCCAAGCCGTTTGTTACAAAACCTCCGGATATAGGTTTCAGATCAGCATTAATAATTCATCTTTCCCTGTTGTAGGCCCAAGAGGTTTGCCGCCCGCGAATGTTGCAAGTTCCACTGGAAGGGAAAGCTAACCGTGATCATACCGATCGTTACATCTCCGATCCTTGTGCTGGGAATTCGGGACGACAGGAGTGTAAGTACAGGACATTAATGTTGATATAGTATTCTTAATCGTATGCTTCGTAGGAGCTCAAATGCTTGTACCTGATTGCTACCATGGCTCTCCTGTGGATCACTGAGGCCATTCCCATCTATGTTACTTCATTGCTACCTGTTCCATACCTCCCCATGTTTGGTCTTGTTGTAAGTGTGCTGCATTTTGATTTCATTTAAACACATTTCATTGACTTTTTTGTATATGATGCTTTCTAGCCCCCTGAAGTGGTGTGCGCCAAGTACTTCTCCGACACAGTTGTCATGTTTCTAGGTGGTCTAATTGTGGCCCTGGCAATCGAGTATTGTAACCTTCATAGTCGCATCGCCCTGCGAGTAATTCGAATTGTAGGCGGAAGTCCGAGGCGGTAATAATATAATATAATTACTATAAACATATAATCATAATGCATTTCAGCTTGCTGGCGGGTATTTTGCTAGTCACTGTTTTTGCAGGCCTGTGGATTTCAAACTCGGCAGGCACGGCCATGATGTGTCCCATAGTCAAGGCCGTAATGAATGAAATGGACGTGGTAAGTTAATAAATCTGAACTATTTTTTTATGCTTGATTTTTGTTTTCCTTGCAGAATGATGTATTTCCGGTTTATATGACACAGGAGGAAGAACCAATGCCGGAGGGCGAGTGAGTAGAAAGAATTATAATGCGATGAACCAGTTATATTGCCTTTGATCTTTTATAGGGGTCCACATCTAAGCAGCTTGGCAATGATCTTCTATATAGGTGTAGCCTATTGTTCGGCGATTGGGGGTGTTGGAACTCTGATTGGCACTGGCACGAATCTTGTCTTTCGAGGCATTTACAATCAGTAAGAAATGAATTGCTTGAATTCCTCTGTTGATGTTAGAAATTTGTATTATTTGGTTCATTTTACTTCTTACTTCCAGTAAATTATCATAATTAATGGTCTTCTGTATACCATTTTTCCACAGGCGCTTTCCCCAAGCCGACGTCGAGATCACATTTACCAACTTTATGCTATACTCGCTTCCCTTAGTGTGCATCGTAAATGCTGTACTTGTCTACTTTAGCTTTCTGATCACACATATGGGTCTGTTTCGACCCAATAGCAAAACGGGACAGGCCGTAAAGAAAGCCAATGAGAACAGGAAATTAGTGGAAGAGGTCATGCGGCAGCGTCATGTAGCTTTGGGACCCATGTCCTGTCACGAGATCCAGGTAGCCATTATATTCGTTGTGATGATCGTTCTTCTCATTACCCGCAGGCCCGGGTTCTTTCAAGGTTGGGATACGTTAGTCAATGCAAAGTGAGTTTTAAATGAGTTTCGAATTATTTAATTTATTTATCGATGAAAATATGGTTTGGTATCCATCAAATGGATTTTCACCTACTTTTTAATATCTTTTCGAGTAGTCAAAGTAATTACTTGTATTTTACTTTAGGCAAGTGAGAGGCTCCGCAGCAGTAATTTTAATTATACTGCTGCTTTTCGCCTTACCCACTCAATATGTGTTCTTTAAGTACTGTTGTGGCAAAGGTAAATATTTCAATATCTTTAGCAAGTCTAGAGGGTTCTAGATCTCTCTACTTTTAGCACCATTTCCAGCCCAGCGGTTAGATTCCTTACTTGCTTGGCGATTCGTACATGAAAATGTACCTTGGGGTCTCTGCTTTTTATTGGGTATGTTTATTTAGCCACTTTTCTCAGGATAGTTCTAAAATGTACTCCTTTTTTCAGGTGGAGGATTCGCATTGGCTGAGGCAAGTCAGAAGTCTGGGGTGAATAAAATGGTAGCCGAGTCGTTGAAAGTTTTTAGCCCACTGCCGGCGTTTGCAATACAGATGATCATGATAGTTTTAGCCATGTCGTTCTCCGCTGTTAACTCGAATGTGGTCGTTGCGAACATTTTAGTACCGATCTTATGTGAAATGGTGAGATATAAAAAGAGAGTTAACGAATATTTGTAATCTTTTTCAAATAACTACATTTCCTGGCTCTGCCCACAGGCTATCGTGGTAAGAATCCATCCTTTATACCTCACACTGCCCTGTACCGTGGCCATCAGTATGTGTTACTTTTTGCCAGTGAGCACACCCCCCAATGCCATGGTTACTCAATATGCAAATATCAAGACCAAGTATCTGGTGAGTGGATCGTTTCTGGATACTTAATCGATTCGATTTAACTGAAATGCTTCTTTTAAGGCCTTGTCGGGTATAGTGCCCAGCATTATTGGATATGCTATAATCATACTTAACTCAAACACATATGGGAAGTTAATCTTTAAGGACCTCACGGAATATCCAGCATGGGCTGATGCATCATATAATACGAGTAATGTGAGTTTTAAAAATAATTTGCAATTATGGTAATATATATACATTAAATTTTTTACATTTCTTAAAGTCGGGCTGAGATTTGTTGTGGCTCACTCTGATGTTATCTTGGAGTCCTGCTGACTAAGGGGAGTTATTATATGACCACCAAATCATTAAATATTTATTTTGAAAACTGAAGTGTCGTGTGACAAGTGACGAAAAGAAATTGAATAAATGTAACACTTTTTGTTTTCCATATATCGTTGATTTTGGTAAATATTTGTTTTCCTTCGACCCCCTTATATTTTAATAACGACAAGTGAGCTATGCATATTCATTTATTCACATCATATATTCATAAAAGTCAAACAAAATGGAAGAGTAAGTTTGCAATAAAAAATACAAAGGAATAACAAATTTGATTATTCGAATTTCAATTGTAGGGAAAACAAAATTGGAGGGGGCCAGGCGATTAAGCGATGCTGTAGTTTCCATTGGAGGGGTAAGGCGACCATTCTCATACCTCTTTTTCTGTTGCCTGTACTAATATATGGATATCATGAGAACAATCCGGTAAGAATTATTATTTTTTTAAAGTCAGCCTTTAAGGGTTTACTACAATCTTGCAGGCCTACAAGTGCATGTTCCTTGTGATGGTTATGGCACTGTATTGGATCACCGAGGCTATACCCCTTTATGTTACTGCTCTGTTTCCGGTGGTTTTTCTGCCAATATTTGGTATTTTGGTATGCATGTTTATAGATGTGCACAGGCTTATATTATCTAGGTTTATTTGTACGATTTGTAAAGCCCTCGGAGACCGTTTGCCCCTTTTACTTCAGTGACACTGTGGTTATGTTTCTGGGTGGCCTACTGATCGCTTTGGCCATCGAATACAGCAATCTTAATCAAAGAATCGCTCTGGTGACTATTCTAATAGTGGGCTGTAGTCCAAGGCGGTAAGTCTTAGTCTTCTCTTTAGCTTAGAACTAAGATCCCTTTTACAGTCTTCACTTTGGCTTGGTCATAGTGACTTGCTTTATATCTATGTGGATCTCGAATTCGGCGGCTACGGCCATGATGTGTCCTATAGTTAAAGCAGTGCTTCTCGAAATGGAAGCGGTAAGCAATTACTTATAATGATGCCCGTTATTCAATTTATTTTTATATTTTCAGCAAAATGTGTTTACCATTTATAAAGCCCAGGAAGAAGAGCCAATGGAGGAAGGAAGGTAAGTATCCAATAAATCCATAGAAGAATCTTTTTTATCTAATCCAAATTTTTCGACAGTTCTCCACACCCATCGACCATTGCAATGTCCTTTTATTTTGGAATCGCATATGCCTCTTCGATTGGAGGCTGTGGGACCTTGATAGGAACAGGAACAAACCTTACCTTTAAGGGATTGTATGATACGTAAGTTGGGATTCCGATTATCGATGGTTTTGGTAATTCACCAAAGTCCCCTCGCAGGCGGTTCCCACATTCTGTTGAGACACTGGACTTTCCGATATTCATGGCTTATGGCACACCCTTTGCGATCGTGATCATCCTTTTAACCTATATTTCACTGCAAATCACCCATATGGGTCTGTTTCGGCCGAAGAGCCAGGTGGGAATGGAGATCAAGAGGGGTGCCGAGAATAAGGATGTCGTCAAGGCTGTGATAAAGGAGCGAAAAGCCGAACTTGGTCCCATGACCTGTCACGAGATCCAGGTGACCTTAGTGTTCATATTGATGATTATCCTGCTATTCACGCGAAATCCGGGCTTCATTAAGGGCTGGGGTGACTTCCTGAATGCAAAGTGAGCTTTTCTCAGCCATTTTGAGCTGCGAGCGGATCAAGTACCTTTCTTCATTTATTGCCAGGAAAATTAAGAGTGGACCACCGGTATTTTTTTCAGTGCTTTTGCTCTTCGCCCTACCAACTCAGTACACCTTCTTCAAGTACTGCTGCGGCAAGGCTCCCTTTCCCGGGCAGACGTTGGATTCCTGTCTCTCTTGGGTCTATTGCCTCAAGAATACGCCTTTCGGTCTTTGCTTTCTTTTGGGTAAGAGTTCATTCCTGATGTATTTACAAATATCAAGAAGAAAAGTACGATTGAAACAGGTGGAGGATTTGCCTTGGCCGAGGGCAGCCGGGTAAGTGGAATGGCCAAAATGCTGGGAGACTCGCTGTCTTTTGCCTCAAAAATGAACGAAGTACTGGTAGTGGGAATGTGCGTTTTGATCTCTTTGATCTGCACAGCCTTTGCCTCTAACGTGGCCATTTGCAATATTCTCATACCGATCTTTTTCGAAATGGTAAGCTTTTTATTTGTGTTGAAATTATCATATATCATTTTGAGAAGGTAATATTTCCGTCCAAGCGCTTCTTTGTTATTTTTGATAGTAATATTCCTTATCTTAATTATTTAGGCCTTGGCCATCAAAGTGCATCCCTTGAAATTGACATTCCCGTCAGCTTTGGCCCTCAGTTTGGCCTTCCATCTGCCAGTGAGCACTCCACCGAATGCAATCATAGCCGGTTATTCGGGAATGAAGACAAAATATATGGCTTTAGCTGGAATTTTGCCAACCTTTTGGTCCTTTTGGTGTTTGATATTCACCGGAAGCGTCTGGACAAAAATTATTTATCCGGGTACCAAGAATTTTCCCAAATGGGCCCATTGAACGAATAAATATATATAGAAGTGTATAATAATATTCAGGTAGTATATATGTATGTAGTCAAATGGAAATATAAAGTAATTTAAATATTCTGTGTACTATTCGGTGGGTTTTATTTGAATGTTTAAAAGGTATCACACAATTGGAACTTAACTGCAGATAAAAGGATTTAAAAAAACACCCATTAAAAATCCTGTCAAGTTTAAAACCTCAATAAGGACAATGGTGTCCAGTCAAGCAATTTGATTGATTTTCAAGGAAATCCAAATAAAACGAAAATCACTGCAAATAATATTATCATCTATATTGTTCCTAACAAAATGTTTCTTTTTTTTGTCAGTTCTAGGCTATAAAATAACCATAAGGAGTTTAGACTTTTGTTTGATGACCAATAAATTCATAATGCTCAATTTGTGGCTATAATAAATAGAAGTAGAAAACTTATTCACTCAAAAGAAGAAAAGCCTATTCGGAGGAATATAGGGAGGAAATCTAGCCTGCGGGCGGTCTTTATTTATAAGGGCGTTCGAACTCACTTAACAGACATTTTGGGACAGAGGGAAAACAAAAACTTTATGCAAACACAGCAAGAAGTCCTTCGCTCATTTCGCTTCAGCCAATTCCTGTACCTGAGATCATTCACCGGAGTGAAAATCAAGCCAAACGTTATTACTTCGTGCGACTGAATAATATAATGCTTTTCCCAAGTGAATGATATGTTGAGTACCAAAGTACCGACCCAGGAATCGCACACACAAATCCCCAGCTGACATACGCATAAACAAATAATGTAGAAACACACGTGCACACTTATTCAAGGCAACTGCCTTGGGTACAAGAAATGCCAACGAAATAAATGTAATAAAAACTCAGACAGGCGGAGCAAAAATGCGCGGAACATACATACGTAATCAGGACACCAATAAAAACACGCTTTTCAACACTGATTACGGTGAGGCATGCGGCAGGACTTCATCAACAATCCCGAACATTCAGCATCCAGTATCCAGCATCCCCCCCATACTCCGCCCGAGGCAAGGACGGCAGGACGACGCCAGTCCTACAGGAAGCAGGAGGAGAGACTTTGGCAACCTAAGCCCGCCAAATGGGCGACAGAGCGGACAATGGCCCACCCGAGAAGCCACCCAACCACCCAGCAACCCAAACCAAAAAATCTGTAAGGATGTGTACAGTGGTTAGGGATGAAATAACAATGAGGCTTGTCATTTATTCATGAACCAGTAATAATCTCAATAAATATCATTTTTATCATTTTGAGCTCAACTAAAGTGTGCCCGCCGGTGCGAATGAATGTAATAATTTATTTATAAACAAATATCAATAACACGCTTTGGATTTTGAGATTTCCGGTACCTAAATCTGCGTTGAAATAAAGGCTTCGCAGTTATTTTTCCATTACAAATATATCTTTCTATAAACCTTTAATATTAAGGAAATATTTTAAGGCTCTACGCTATAAAAAAAAACAATGAAAATCAATAGGTCTAGAACCAAATTCGATAAACCTAATAAAAAATTTACTTATTTGCCTATATCCATAATAAATAAGAAATTCTATTTGGAAAATTAATTTGTAGTTTGAAATTCACAATTAAAAGTTAAATTAAATGAACGATTAAGCATGTTATAAATGAAATAATAATATACGTATATAATGAGGCAGCTTATATTAAAAAAAAACGTTTATAACCTAGTTTATAAATTATTAAGCACAAAATATTAATTTGAATGTGATGTACTCAAATTACCTTAAAGCTGTATTAAATAACTACATTATTTTCTAGATTTCTTCATCAGTGTTTCGCATTATCTTTATGTACTCACTACTGTAATAATTGTTGTCCGAATAACCGTATTTGCCGGCTGTCCTGCCCCCGCCGGCCATCTTTATAGATTGCTTTGTTTCCTCAGCTCGTGTTGATACTTCCTGCTTGCCCCTAAGCTGATGTCGATGTTGTTATGGCTCGTTGCTAGTTGCTTGTTGCCGTCACTCCTGGGTCCATAAAACACTCAAAGCTGAATGGTCTCCTGATCGGCTTTTGGTTATGCTACAGTTCCTGCTCCTGCTTCTGCTGTTGCTGCTCTCGATGCCGGAAAAATAGCTAAGAGGAGAAAAATGAAGGAGATGCAAATAAAATCAGAGTAAATCCAGACCAGCAAATTGTTAATGACTCTGTCAGAAGCATAATCAACTTGTGCATGAAGCAGAAATCAGTAATCGCACAAACACAGAGGAAACGGAAATCCACAAGCTGCAGGAAGCGGAAATAAGTCATAAGACGTGTTCTGGTTTTCTATAATTATAAGTCAAGCTTGAAATCCGTAGAACTTTTATTTAATCTCCCATGTCAAATAGAATATTTTAATTAAAGCCCAAATATAGTAAGTTAAAGATCCATGTACCAAGTTTAAAAATGTTCTGTTTACGTACTGTCAACGTTGCGTATACGTAATATTTACAATAAATGTAATTTAATTGACTTTAAGCTTATTTAACCATAATTTTTTGTTAATTTTGTTCTTAATTAAATGATATTTGTTCTTAATTAACCTTTTATTCCTTCTAAAGTATGGAATTCTGGGAACACGCTAGCTTAGCTGCTAGTCACGTTACGTATACGCAATGTCAGCTTGTTTTAATTAGAGCCAACACCCAAACAGGAGGGCTACCCGCGTCTGTTCGTGTAATTATGCATATAATTAATATGCATGTACTTATTTAATATTAACCAAATTGCTGCCACTTGGAGCGTGTCACCTCGGGCAACATCAGGAGCAGCCATTGAGTTTTACTCCCATGGCAACAATAAATTGAGTTCAATTTGTGTAATTAGTGTAAGGAGCTTTAGCAGCAAAAGGTGAATGGGAGTGTGTGGGTAAAAATGTGGGATATTAGGGAGTCAGGCCAATTTATACACATTTACACACACACACACCCAAGGCTCGAATTGTTTCCCAGCTCAGAGAAAGCAATTTGGAAATTGCATTGCCTCCTGCCGGGTGACAGGAGGTTAAAGGTGGAGGCCGTGCGGTTATGCCTAATGCATTTCTCTAGTTAGTCTGCTCCATTTAAGGCGCTTGGGGACCAGGTCAAGGGGGCGGTTTGGGCCAAATGAGCTTTGCTATTTGCCTTGGTAAAACGAGCACAGTAAAACTTGCCAACGATGAATTTTCTGTGAAAATCTGAGCTCAGCGTAAATTGGTTTTGCTTTGTTGCGGATGCAAAGTGTTTTTCTAACTTAATTAAAACTTTGGGAAAGCTGTTAAGACTAAGTGCGACTACGAAAAGTGTGATCTGATAGTTAAGGTGTTATTTAAGATGCTGTTAAGCGATAAGTTTTCGAGTGAAACAATTAGCAAACAAAGTGGAAAAGAAATTGGTGTTGAATTGTTAATTACAATACGTAATCAATTAATAAAATCAGCTTTCATTGGTAAATATTCAAATGGCCAAATAGTAATTACGAAGACTGGCATAAAGCTTTTAATGCGTTCAGTTTTCGCCACTCAGATTTAAATGAGTAATATCACTGTAATTACGTTATTTGTTCTGCAATTACATTTAATTCCAACAACAGATAATTAAATGAGATAAAAGTGCTCCTCTATTAATATCACAAAATGTAAATTAATTTACTGAAACGCCATCGGCAGATACACACTGTCACTTCCGCACGCAACTTCTCTCATAAAGCGTCATCAATCAGGACAAGTTTTTGTTGTTTTGTCTAAATAGCTGATAAAGTTAAGCCGGGAGTCCTTCGAGTCCTGCCTTGGCTAATCTGTGTACTATATCGCATCACTCACTTAGAAACCAACCATTTGGGGCTGAGCTATTAGACTCCTGCCAATCCAGAAGCAAACTTTTGTCTGTCTAACTTTTCTGTTGGGCAATTTTCCTGGTCTAATGCAATTTATCGACTCCTACGCAACACAATATGTTGTAGTCGTGAAGTTATTCCAATTAAAATACTCATATTTTGCATATTCTTGTTGGGGGGCGTAAAATTTGGTTATAAGGAAAAGTTTTCACTGGATCAGTTTTGAACATTTCATGCACGTCCTGCGAGAAAACTCAATTACGTCGGAACAGAGCAATTCCTTTCCTTGCGCCGAGAAAAGATGGATTCGCCATCAGTTTTCAAGAAAGGTGGCAAACAAATAATAATAGGACTTTTTCCGTTCTGCTGTTTGTGTGCTTTGTATTTCTCTGTGTTTTATTACACTAAAAGAAAGCTTTCTATTGGTTACAGACACTGAAGTGAGTCTTCTTTTCAAAATGTATTTTTTCGTGGGAGAGATGATGACACAATTAGAATTTCAACCAGGATTTTTCCCTAAGTGTAGCTGCAGTTGCTGGGACAGAAGCCAGAGCAAGGAGACCACAGTCTAAGTGACAACATATGCTGGACGGCAGATACACACGAGCGGCAAATGGGAAATAATAGGAGTTTGGGGAACTGGAGGATGACATGATAAGCAGGAGGATGGGGATAGGAAGCAAAGAGGACCGGAGTGATAGCTTCCATGCCAAGTCCCAATAGGTTCCGTTCCCGGTTCTGACCTCCTCGAAAGCCAAGTGATGACCGAAAATAGCACTAAAATTGTCGCCTCTGTTTTGTCAGGCTTTTGTCTGTCTTTTGGGTATGTTTATGTATATGTTTTGACGGTCTCCGTATGGGTGTGTGTGTGTGTGTGTGTTTGCTGTGTGTTGTGTACGCCACATCCTGTTTCCTGGGCATGGCGTGTGCGCACGAGTGCCATTGTCTAAATTATTTGGATGGCGCACATTCTCCATTGAATTTGCGTGGCCTGCACCGAGTGGCTGTCGTCTATGGGATCCTTCTTCTCGCTCGGCATTGTCAGAGGAGCTCCCTGGTGGCTCCTGATGGGGCACTCGGCGCCCAAAAAACAATACATCAATTTGTATATGTATGAGCAAGTGTCTATGTGTGTATGCACGTGACGCTGGCGTTTGTCGTGGCAAGTGATTCCTCATGATTGGCCTAATTGTCAGTCAGGTCAGAAACACTCACACCCCCGTTCGATGTGAATGGAAAACCAATTCCATCCTCCCAACTCCTTCCTCCCAATTCCCCGAACTTTTAAAGTACTCACAAGCACACATATTTGCGACTAGGGGTGGCCTTTCTTTAAATTTTTCAAAGTAAATCTAATATTATATATTAGAAGAATCCATAAAATACTGCTAACCTAGAATTTAAATTTCGAGTTGTTTTTCTTTGATTATATATAGATATTTAAGAAGTTGAGAATATAAATCTGGCTTTAAAAAATATATTTATTTTCATCCTCACTGTTTAAATTTGGCAAACAGATAAATTCCCGGTTCGGTAAAATAATATCATATTTCAGATAATTTCGGATAACCGGATATATAAATAAAATGGCTTTAAGACCTTTTTTTTCTTAGTTTATCTTTCTCGTTTGGATAAATTAAAGAAGGCAGACACTTATAATTTAACGACAGGTTTATCTGTTGTTTAAATGTTTCGGTCAGAAAGCTATCAGAGACTTTAACAGTGAATGAAAAACTGGACTCTTAGTATTATATAGTCTCTTTATTACACTTAAATATTTTGTAATAACCATAATAATAAATATAAGCATAAAACTGTATATGACTTACCCACCACAATCGTAAAAGTTCGGGTAAAATATAATAAAATAAAAATACATATATTCATGTGATTCTGGTCCACCCCATCATCAGCACGTACTGTGTGTGTGATTTCGGTTGCAGGTACTGTATGTACAACAAGTTAATTGATGTGCTAATGGATGCTTTGTTTTTAAATGGGTTTTATTTTTACTGTGCGACACCATTTTTATTGAATAAAAAGTTTCTGCGCCTTTTAAGTCAGTTTTTGAATACCATTGAAGTACACACAATTTTAAACTGATAAACTGAATTCAATATAAATTAAAGCATACCACCGGTCCTCAGAGGTTTCTTGTCCTTCATCAAATTTTATTCCAACTTCAAAGACTTCGAATGAAGAAAGTTCACCATTATTCCTCCCGAGTTTGACAAATAAACGGATATTACTCTTCGAATGAACAATATTCCTCTGAACTTAAATTAGTTTCGCAAATAAATGGCAAGGCAGCGTTGATGACAACGTTCTTCGCCTCTCACTTTTCTTATTTTGGATTTTATTGATTTTCTGCTTTCTTTATTGGAATCTCACCTTCAGGTAACAAATCCGTTCGCCCCCCTTTTACTGCAAAGGCGCACACCTTTATTTACCTTTACCTTTTGCATTTTGCTACTTCAGTACTCAATATGTTAACCCAAAGGGGATTTGGGAAGTTGGTCGAAAAGACTCACCTGTAATTAGACTGGGGAAAACTTTCCGTGCAAGATGTTTTTATTAATTGCACATGTGTGGGCCACAAACGCCCATCAAAACGGCTTTAGCCATAAGTCTCGGCTTCACTTGCTTGGCAGCAGTTCTTATTCGAATTGCAAGGACGTCTTCAGTGGCTTAGAAGGCTTTCCCACATAAAAGTAGAAAACGATTCCAGAGTATTAAGCACCGAGAGGCAATATTTTAATGGAAATATGCTTGAAGTTTTATGAATTTATCATAACGAAACGTGTTTCCACTTTAAATAAAAACTGCCTGGCGGATGGAAGAGATGGTCATAAAAGATTTAACTAGAAACGTTTTATAATAGAGGATGAGAAGCTGTTTTATGACAGCACAAAACTGCACTTTGCTTAAGTTTACATTTTTATGAGTGTGGCAAATGTAGAATATTGTTATTTAATGCAAATTCTCGCATAGGAGAGACCAGCATGAGCATTTGGTTTTTATTATGCTTCCAAAGATAATTTCAGGAAAAAGACAATCTGAATTTCACGTTATATATTAAAATCCTATTTGCAGTTAATTTCAAAAATAAATGTACAATCAGATAGAAGCTAAAGCTTCCTAAATTATTACGTGACAATTTTCCGTCGCAATTTAAATGAAATTGCTTGTAAAGTGTGGAGAAAACAACCTTTTCTGTGAGATCCTGTTCAGGGTGGATTCTGTCCCCATTCTTTCATTAATTTGCCAAAATTTAAATGAAGCTTTGGTAATGAGAAACCAAACAGAAGCAGAAAGTTTTTCTTTCACAAAAAATTGCCAAGTAAGAGGGATTTTTAAAAGAGTAATAAAAGACCATTTATAATGCGGAGAATAACAATTCCAAGAAGACACCCAAAGCACTTTTCAAAGTCCTATTTCACAATAAAACCATAAAATTCAATAGCTAAATCATAATATGCAAATGATGACCTGTGAAAACAAGGCTTAAATACTTTAAATGGGCTTAAACTTTAAAGTCCAGGACCCGTATCGGCCAAGTTGATGGATGGTGATTGGGTTGTGAAGCGATACGGAGCGTGAACTTGACTCTAAACTGTGAAAAATGGAGTGCTGATGGAAGTGTAAAAATGCCAGAATGCAGTAAAACAGCGGCCATAAAACATCTCGTTCGCTGCTCGTAAACTAAGGAAAAGAGGCTCCAATACCACACCTGAAGAATGGTTGACATTCACCGAAGAGATCCGGCGGAGCTCTTTAATTGATTTATATTGGCCATATGGCTGAGCGCTTACCATGGGCCTTTGTTGTCTGCAAAATGCCATTAAATGGCTAATTAAGATTTCAGTCCGCTGGCAATCGTCCAGCAGTTGGCCGCAAATCTCACGCCTTTTAAATCCTTTTCTCTTTTTGAGCCCGGTTTTCCGACCCGTTGGGCTAAGATGTCCGGATAGAGGACGACACAAAAGCGCGCGAAATTACACAAACAAACAGGACCAAATCCCGCACGCACACACAAGCACAGTCACGTAAATACGATGTGAACGACTCCGATTGGTCCCAGAAAATATGGCGCCAAACGATTCGAGGATGTCGCCGCCGTTGGAGCCTCCGTTGGGTTCCCTTTTTGTGCCTCTAACACATCTGTCCCATTTGACGGCGTTGGTTTTACTGATGAATGAAACGAGCGCAAGATACCAGGACAGTCGGCGAGGATGTGGAAAGTTTCCAGCATGGCATGGACCAGTAGCCGGAGAAGCTTTTACTACGGTTAGAGCTTTTACCCCGCATACTCATTCTTTTTTAAGGATACAGTGCTGTGCGAATAGTATCCTGCAGCCTCTTATACAAGTATTAATAATATTAGGATATAGAAGAGCATACTGAATATAGCAAAAGAATTTTTTACTTATTTAGAAATTAGTAGGGTTAATCATTACAATTATAACGCAAACTTTGAACGTAAGCTGATTTTACTGATCTGAATAAGTATAATAACAGTATGCTGCTTTATAATAATGCTATAATAATTGAATACAGTAGTGCCCAAAGCCCTTACTCCGACAGTCATTAACTGAACCCAACTAACAGAAATTATGCTTGTAGCACAATTTTTGCATAAATAAAAAAACAAAGTTAACTAATTACAAAAATGTTTGGTTCTAAAAACATCATTTACTTTACAATTTGTCAGAACATTTAACATTTGTTTGCGATTTGGTTTATAGTTGAAGATGGAATTTGGCTTTGGACTCATACTAATATGCAATATACATTTCCTTTGATTTCGACAAACTACGCGGCGAGTGGTACTGTACCGGACTGTACTTTTGATTTATTTCCGAATTCGAGGGCTTATCAAAAGTACAAAGCGATGGAAAAGTACAAGCAGCAGAGCCACAAATCTCCAACGGGACTCATGTGGCGGCTAGCAGTTTGGCATGGTAATCGATGTGCTCCGCAATGAAGGTGGCGATGTAAAAGTAGCTGTGGTCATAGCCGGCGCGCTGTTTGAAGATGGTTTGGATGTGTTCGTTACCGTCGGCGGCGGTCAAAAGATTTTCCGGGAGCAGTTGCTTTGCCCCGAGGAAGTTGTCCGACGCACCCTGGTCGATGAAGAGCTCCTGCGGCGTGCTCTCGTAGTGAGACACCAGCAGAGTAGCGTCCCATTGGGCCCAGTCATCGGGATTCGGTCCAATGTAGCCGGTAAGGGCCTTCTGACCCCAAGGGCAATTAGTGGGATTGGCAATCGGGGCAAACGCCGAAACTGATTGATACAAGCCAGGGTTCTTCAAGGCACAAATCAAAGCTCCATGGCCGCCCATGCTGTGTCCAAAGATACCGCGCCGTCCCGGTACCACGGGAAAATTGGCGTTCACCACATCTACAAGCTCTTGGGTAACATAGCTGTACATCTTGTAGTGCTTGGACCAAGGTTCTTGCTTGGCATCCACATAAAATCCCGCTCCGGTGCCAAAATCGTATGCATCATCCTGACCATCAATGTTTACACCACGCGGCGAGGTATCTGGATTCACCACAATCAGATTGTGCCGGGCGGCGTGCTGCTGGAAGCCGCTCTTCTGTATAAAGTTCTCGTGAGTGCAGGTCAGACCGCTGAGGAAGAAGAGCACCGGACACAATGTCTTCTCTTCGAGAGCTGCCGGAGGCAGGAAGACGCCAAAGGTCATTTCGCAATCCAAGGTACTGGAGCGGTGGCGATACACGCGCTGCTCACCCTCGGAGCACTTGGATGTGGAAATCAGTTCAAGCGTCATGTTTTGCTGTGAAAGTAAGATTTTTCGAATTAGTTTATCGAGTATAAAATATATAAAAACTTTACGTACGTTTCCAAAAATAAGCGATAATCAACAGTGTGACCGTATGTTGAGCGCCAAAATACATTAAAATGTGTTAAAAGCTATCTGATCTATTTTGGTATTTTGGAATGGGACTATAAAATACATATCACAATTAAATTAATTTATGAAACCTAATTAGCACCTCAAAACAAAGTTTTCGCGCAACGTTATTGACTCATAATAGAATATCAACTACTCTATAATTTTATTTATAATTTCATAATCGAAAAGTGTTAATAAAAATACCAAAACTTTTTTACTAGTATTTTTTAAATCGATTGCAATTAAATTTTACCGTTTTTGGTATTTCTTATCGTTATCGGAGTGGTCGAATAAGAAGAAGCACTGAGAAAATATTTGCGAAATCGCGCACGTGAATGTTTTTGAGTTAAATTAACAACAAGTACATCTAATTAAAAACTGTACCATGTCGGAAGAAGCGGCCAGCACCTCGGTCTTTGGCTTCAAGAAGCGAAACATCAACAAAGGTGCTGCCATGCGTCGCAAAAAGGAAAGTAGCAGCAGCAATGACTCAGGTGAATCTCGTAATTTACCGCCAAAAATAAATGAAACTAAATCTCAGTCATTTACCAGCAAAGAGCAGTGATGAGGAGGCCCAGGGCAAAGCTACCGCAATGGCCCGGGCGGAGAATCGTAGAAAGCGAACCAATCCCAATTTCCAGAGCACCAAGACATTAAACAAAGCGAAGCGTCAGGCAGGAGCACCCGACGGAGACGCATCGTCATCTGCCTCCGAGGACGACAAACTCGGAGTGGCCTACAAGTCAAAGCGCGAGGCCCTGCCCAGTGGTCCGCAGGATCAGGGGGCCACGTCCATCAACGAAATGGACACAGAACTCGACCGCGATGCCCAGGCCATCCATGCGCGGGCCTTAAAAATTAACGAGGATCTCGAGGGTAAGGCGGACGACAAGATTTACCGCGGAATCAACAACTACGCGCAATATTATAAGAAGCAAGACACTGCCGCGGGAAATGCCAGTTCCGGTATGGTGCGAAGCGGACCAATTAGGGCACCTGCTCACCTCCGGGCCACTGTGCGGTGGGACTATCAGCCGGATATCTGCAAAGACTACAAGGAAACGGGCTACTGTGGCTTTGGCGACAGCTGTAAGTTCCTGCACGATCGCAGCGATTACAAGGCTGGCTGGCAGCTCGAGATGGATCACGAGAGTGAGCGGCGGGGTGATGCCGAGTCTGATGGCGACGATGGCAAATATGAGATTCACTCGGATGAGGAATCGCTGCCTTTTAAATGTCACATATGCAGGCAGAGTTTCGTCAATCCTGTAGTGACCAAGTAAGTAATGATAAAAATTAAGTTATTAATTATATTCTCATAACTATTCTATTTTGTTAATAGATGTAAGCATTATTTCTGTGAAAAGTGCGCCTTAGCCCAGTACAAAAAGTCTCAACGCTGCATTATATGCTCCCAGCAGACAAATGGCATTTTCAATCCCGCCAAGGAGCTAATAGCTCGTCTAAAAACAAATCCCATGCAAAACTCTGATAGCGAGGAGGAAGAAGATGTGCAGGAAGCTAACAAAGGAAATGAAGAGGAACCTGCTCAGGAGATTTCCTCCGATGAGAGCGATTAAATAAATTTTAAAGCAAGCGGGTGCAGTTTCGTAGCTGTCAGTTTGATTGCGGTTAACCAACTTGCATCAATTTGCTGCCTGCTACAAAGAGCGATTTTATGAAATTTTGGGTAAGAATATTAAATATACTTCTTTAATTATGTATATACATTTCCTGCGTACTTTAGGAAAAAGGGCTTTTCATTCGCTTAAGCGGATTCCTTAAGTTTAGGTTCTGTACGACTGAAAATATGAGCAGCTTGAAACAGGTTCTCCATACAAATTGTACTTTCTTTATATTTAGTCAGACACACTTCTTATAAACCACTGCTTTTGACGGCTAATTTTCTAATCGTGGTTTTTGAATCCTTTGCTATCCGACTAATTATATAGCCAAAATATTTCGAAATTCAATCATTTAGTCAAAGGAATACCCTAAATATTTATAAAATGTAAAATACGTGTAGAGAAACAGTAGATGGCGCATTGAATGAGTTTCCACATTTGCAAATATTTTGATTTTAATTGAAATAGTTTAGTTTAAATATAAATATACTTCATAGTTGTTGGCTTCAAAGTAAGCTAAGGATTGTAAACAAGGTTCGTAAACAATATATAATTATGTCCCAGGGACATGTCTATTAAAAGAGTTCAATAAGAAAAAAGGACATAAGTATATTTTTAATTTTAGCCTTTTCCTGAACAGGTTAAATTGTGTAAACAATGTGTCCGAAGGTTCGTAAGGGACGTTATGGTTGGGGACGGGATTCTTATAACAAGTTTTGATACTTCTGATTTTTTAGTATTACTAGACTTCGTATGAGCAGGACTCTTCTCTAATTCTCTTAGTTGAACCTGGGTTTAAGTCCAACGGGCCTCATTGTAATTACTTAATTACTTGGTGCTCCTGGCTCAAATAGAATCATGAAATGAATGCTTAATTCTCTTTTCAGAAAGCGAACTTCTCGTTTCCTACTTTCGCTTTCCGAAGATGTGATAAGCTGCTATCAGCCAATAAGCCTATTGCCTTTTAACTTTGTATCCTAGACAGACTTTTGGCAAGGCAAATGGTTCTATTAATCTGACCAATTTTGAAACTCCTATTGAGCCTGTCTTGGATAATGAAATAATTTCTTGGAAAGCATTATTAAGCGCCTGTCCAAAATAGATCCATTTACTATATATTTGCTCTGTATTTCTGGTTTGGCTTTTTTTGTAGTTACTATAGGAGCTTAACTAATTTATAATTACGGATTGTTTCGCTCTCCTCTACAATATTTGTTTCTTGAACACAACTCACCTCTGTCATGCTGTGCCCGAAATTGAGAACTCCGGAGGTCCGCTTGAGGCCTAGCATAGAAAATGCGAACGAACTTCTACCACTCGCTCTTGGTAGACGTACCGAAGATATTCTCATGGCCAACGGCCACTCGAAATGTTAAGCTATTATTTATGTGAATTCGAATAAAATCTGTGATTTTGATGGTCTTAAAATTTTAGTTAGAATAATCCAAAGCCAACTTTGTCACAGCCTACGAGGCCAACTAAGTGCAAAAAAATCCAAGAGAAACTTACCCAAAGGTAGCGTCTCTGCCAAACAAGAACGGCGAAAGTCCAGCGCAATTTTATATCCATAATTCAATTGCCAGAACTTTCATTTCCGGTTTCGTGCGCACCAACACACACAGGCGCAAAGGAAATGGGCAATGGCTGAAAAGAGTAGAGGAAGAGAGGAAAAGGATAAGGCTAGCAGGAGCAGCAGCAAGCTTCATCTCCATGGGGGAATTCGTTTGCCTTTGGCACGCTAAATTCAAAAATCTTCTGCCAAACTTCTATGCCGCATTGTTCGCCATCACAAAGCCAAAATATTGGCCAATTGTAACGAATCGAAGCTAAGCCACAAATTCCAGCCGGCTTTGGTCTTCCTGCCCCCCTAGATATGGGCATACAAAATATGAGCATGAGAGCATAAGCTTCTAAAAACAAAGCAGCTGCCCGGCTGAGCCGAAAAGTTGAAGCTTCAATCTATGATCCGGGCCAATAGATGCCACAATGTCGAAGGGTTTGTTGGCCAGGAATGTGCAGAGTTATGGATGGGACTTTGGGAAAGTGTCTTGACAAAAAGCAAAGGCAGGACAACAAAAGATTTTAAGAAACTTTACAAAATTATGAAGATGTGAACTATATCATATATAATATCATAACAGCGAAAAAAAATAGGTCATTAAATAAAAATAAGTCATTTAAGGCTAAAGTCTCTAGCGATTTTTCTAGTATCTCCATATGTATATTTGTTACAGGAATATGTATATCTTAAATAAAGTGTATATTTATTTCTTATTAATAGTTAGTGCCAAAAGGAATAAGATCAGTCCGCATATAGTTTTAAAGGACAAATTAAAACAAGAAGGCACAGAGATCTCACCAAAAGTGTGATCCCTTCTTACCTACAGCAAGTTATAATTATTATTAATTTGATATGTATTTATTTATGTATGAAATATTTATTAAATTGAGTATGTAATATGTTTCAAATTATGTTTTTTATAAGTATTTCTTACAGTTAAATAACCTTACAATAAAAGCTGTGGCCTTATTTCTATATTATATGATATATCCTAAAGTTAAAACTTTCTAAAAGATTAAAATATGTTTCCAATTTTGCATATGTCTCTTTGCTTATAAGACTCATAAGAGATAGTTCTTAAGCATTTAAAAAAATATATATACAAATAAATAACCATACAAGAAAAATAGTTTATTTTATTTCTATATTATAGGTAGAAATATCACAAAATTCGTAATTTTCTTTCTAAAAGTATATAAAAATATGTATATTCTAAATATGTTTATAATTTACTTTTCTCAAAAATACTCCTATAAGATTATTTTTATAAAGTAGTTACTTACTAAATAAATAATTAAAAAGTATGTATAGTATATCCGATTATATTCCTTACACTAGTCAATCAATAGTCATTTTTATTCGAGTTTTTAAACATTTAAAAGTTGCGTTTCAACTTGCTGTACAAATTGTACTTACTTTACTAAACTTAAACGCGAATTGAGTAAGTCACGTTCGCATTTCTCACATTTTATGTGCCACTCACTTATTGGCAATGCAATAGTTAATTGAATGACAAAGTCGTGCATGATGAAAGCAACTTAATTGAGAGGGATGGAAGGAGCATGAGCACTGTGGCCAGGAGCGGCGAGAGCTTTCAATAAAACAGGCGCCAAATCAGTTTTAATTATTTCCATAAATGCGAAAGTGAGAGGCATACGTGAGCAGTGAGATTTTATAGTTTCTGTCAGTGGCTTTGATTGCCAGAGCGCACAAAAATCCGGAAAGGTTCTGCTTGCTCTTGGGCTTGTAATTGCGAGGGCGGTTAATTTTTCCGCCTAATTAGGAAGTAGAAATTTGTGTGCTGACGGTTTCTCACACGATTGCCCTTTGACCTCAATGTAATTAAGCGTTAAATGTGTTTGACGCCTTCGTTAAGCGAAAGCGTTTACCAAATTCTTCAGATCTGTTTAAGTTTATAATAATGTATGTATGTTGAATAAAAGTAAAATAAAAAGTTATGTATTGTTTTTATAGTATTAATTTATATAGTTTAAACACTTTGGCCTCAGTTTTATCTGAAAACTCTAAAATTCTAAGTATTGTGTTGAGCATATATTATAGATTTTCTAATATAAACAGGTTATTTTTCGCTAATCTAATGATTTATTGTATCCTCAGTGTATGTTTTGTGTATGTTGGGCCAGCTGTCTGCACGTTTTGCCTCGTTGCACGCTGTTTGTTTTCATTGGCTTTTATTTATTGGCTTCCAATGCCATCGACTATTATCCTCCACTGGCCTCGGAGTGTGTCTAGGAAAAAGTGTCCTTCCCTTGAATTTTCTGGCTTGCTCTGTCGGCTCAACTTGTCGCTTATTGTGTCAATTATCATTAATTTCTAAACGCTCTCCTGTCCGCACCAAGGTTGGTAGCACCTTTTTGAATGATACAGCACCATCATCCTGGGGCCCAGTCCAACTTCCAGGACGTGTCCCCGGGCCATGCTGAAATGTCACCCTCGGTCCCATATAAATGGTTATTGCCTGTGCGTTCTATCACCGGGACAACACCCTGGACGGTGTCCTGTGACATTCTTAAAGTTTTCCAAACTTTGCCATCTGTATTTATGCTTTGACTCCTGGTAATTTATTGTCCACTGAATATTAAGTTGTGCTCGTTGACCAGGCATTACTTTTGCAGTTAAATGTTAACTTTAGTTTGTAAACGACCAATTAAAGCCGCTTGCACTATAGTTATGTAATTATTACGTAAATAATCACCTCCCCCCCTCCCGCGAACTGATGGTCATAAATAATAGGCAACAACAACGATATTATGGCACCGCAAAAACCCCAGGCTCATTAATCTTTCACTTAATAGTCCCAAATAATTATACACAACAATTGCATTGCCCCTGCTGACCAATTAAAACCCAATTTAAAGCGATAACAATTTAATAAAATACCGCTATTGAAAAGAAAGAGCGTTTTCTAAGCGGAAACAAATATGTATTTGTATTAAAAGTTATGACCCGCAAATTTGTGTATCTCTGATAAAAGTTCATGTCCCCAGAAGACATGGCCGCAGCAAGCTTTAATTTATAACAAACATTTCGCAGAGAAGAATCTTCGACACTGGCAAAGTTCCAAAGGCTGAACGGAAAAAGAAAGTTTTCTTCAAAACAAAAACCACTCGACATGTCCGGCCACAAGAATGCTTGTCACTGGTTAGCCGCAATGCAAATAAAGATAAAATGCAAAGTGGGGAAAAAACTGGGCAAAAATGCACCACCGAGGATGCTTGATAACCACAATAGCATAGCTACAGCATGCAAACAAATCGCTGCTAGTTTTACGCCATTTTCAAATTGATGTTAGTCGATTTCTTGGGGCATTCCCCTAACCTCTGACCCGACCCCTGATGCCTCTTCTTTGGTTTTCTGGTTTACGACTTTACGAGAGTTGGCCCGCTTTTGGCCAGAAACTTTTCCCTGCACTTTATGATTTTTGTGCAAACTTTTGTCAGCTCGGCCCTCTGTTTGTTTGTCGCCCTTTTGGTTCTTTATTGACGGGAGAGAACCAGATGCCTTATGTCTGCCCATTCCCCAACCACATTGATGTTTATTACACTCGTAACGTATAAAAATATTCAAAAATAAAACAAAACAAAAACAATAATAAGGTAACAAAAGTTTCTGTCATTTCGTCTGACATTTTTCAATTGTGTGAAAAGTTGAGCCCAATGCTCGAAAAGTGCAAGTGAAAATCAATATTTTCTTTATTGGCGTATAAAAATTGATCTTTATCGAATATATTAAATAAATTGGAATTTTTGTGGCCCAAAAATGTACTGCGTTGGGAATATTTTTAGAAGAGCAACGTGTGGCAATGATAAAAATATCAGATACATAGTTCAAGAGAAGTATTTGAAAAACTTATTTATTATTCTTTAAATTTCAGCTGTTGGTCTTGAAAGTTTATTTGAAATTTTAAATTAACATAATGCAGTTGATAAGTGAAGATGGATGGAAAGTTTTGCAGATTACAAGGACACAAGGCACAATTTGCTATAAAAGGATTAAACCTTATTTTTCCAGTCTGTCAAAGGATCAGAAAAAGGAGAAGTTCATATACCAGCCAGGTAAGTAAACAATATTAACTATTAAATTTTTTTAAATTATTCATATTAATGAATTATGTGATGTATCCATTATTCTGGATATTTTCACTTGCCCTTAACTTATTTTGCCTACATAAAAGTCAATCCCAACTGTAGCCTATTTTTTTGGGTTAAGCTTTGCTCATAGTAAATGTTGACCAATTAAGTATCCACTCTCACAACCAATTGTCCTAAAAGCAAAAACATTAAAAAATCTAGTTTCAAATGTAATAATGTCCTGTACCTTGGACCGTGAATGTCCGGCAGAAATGTTTTCAGCTTGGCTATTCTGGTGTGAAATCGGAGCACTCAACGTATCCTGTGCACAGTTACGACTTCCGGCGAAACACACAAATGAGCTACAAAATACATTTCCACCCACAACAATAACAGGCTTGCTTGCCTGCAATGAGCAGGGACTGAAACAACAATACAATGGTTGACTTGTCTCTCCATGTCCTTTTCCCTCTAAGCAAATGAGGCCATTTTGTTTGGATAAGCCTGCTAAAGCGGCAACGCTGCGAGGAAGGAAAACCATTGTCCAGTAAAAAGTTTCAATAAGGAAATATGGGCAAATAAAATAAATGAAAAGTGTCTAAAAATGTCACTTTAATAAGCTCAAGAATGGAGAGACAAAAAAAGGCAGAAAGTTTTTAAGCCCGTGAGTTGTGTATGTGTGTCGTCTGTGTGTGCATTAGTGCATCAGTGTGTGGGTTTTTGGTGTTGACAGTTTTGTGAGAGTTTGAACAACAAGTTGCCATTTGCCGTTTCTTCCTTTGGTCCTGGCTAAGCTGCAAATATTTTCATTATAAACTTTACGACAGGTTTTTCCCTTATGTGTGTGAGTGTGTGTGTGTGTGAGGGGGTGAACGGAAACGGAAATGCGCCATTAACTGGCAAGTCAAGCTTATTAGCTGCAATAAAAAATAATAAGCTACAAAGTTATGTTGCAATTGTGGCATATTTTTTTCTTACCCAGACGGTCTATTACGTTGCCTTTTCACACACATACTATATACGAAAACTTATACTTGGGATCCCTTGCGTTGAAAATTCTTTGCTACTTACTGACTTGGCTTTTTGCACTTTTCTTTCTTCTCTCTGCTCGCAGAGAACTTTTCTTCTCATTGTGTTTGTGTGACAGCCAAGGACAACATGCCAAAGGGGACATCCTTTTCCACAGTTCTCCCTCACTGTGTGTGAGGTAGAATAGAATGAGAGCAAAATTCAAGTTAATTTTATTTTACAAAATCGTGCTACAATATGTTCTGGGTCTTTGAGCCAACTGGCCGAGGCCGGTCGGTCTCTCTCAACTTGATAGTTGACTCCTAGACGCCCCCGGCAGCCGGCAATGAGTGCGATTATGAGACTGGGAATGGCACTAAGACCGAGAAAGCGAGAATGTGTGGACAAGACACTGAGAACTTGACAAATTGACAATGTGGCAGCCGTTGATAGGGACAGCGAAAAAGAGTCCATTCAAAGAAGGGAGCCTGATTAATGTAAAATGATTAATTTCTTGCTAGTTGAGTTCATTTTTGATTCTGAGTACTTTAATATGAATTTAGTTGATTTAGAGACATTGAAAAAATGGGGCAATTATGATCATTACTTGGGATTTTATATTAACTGAAATACTGTCTTAGTAATACCTTGCAAATAAATATTGTTTAGTTAAATTACGTAACTAACTATCAAGCTTATTAACCTTTGGTACATTATATTAATTGATATTTGTAGTAATCCAATTATATTTAGTTGAAAAAGTCTGCTATTTAGCCAATTTTCGTCTTAATTTTTCATGTCTATAATAATAAATATATCAAATAAAATGAAATACTATAATTTAATTGTGAGAGCAGACTTTCATACAATTCCCGATTTGTTGTCTAATAAATGGCTTACCCTTTTTTTGGTCAGTTTGTTAGTCTGTTAAATTGAAATTTATCTCTAATTTAATCCCATTACGTTTTATATATTTTATTTGCGTACCATTGTCTCTACAATTTAGCTCAATTTCCATTGATTTTCCCCACTCTCTCTAAAAGTTATTTTCATAATTATCCAATCAAAACTTATTGTTATCCATTATAATTATAATAATCATAATCATGGCTGTGGCTGCCATGCTGCCATTAAAAGTTCTGAAATTTAAACACCTGTCAGTCGTTTCAACGTTCAATGGCCCGGCCTGGGATTAATAACAAAACAATTTATGCAACTTTTTCGCCGAAAAGGGAGGGTGAACATAGGAACTCTGTGAGAGAGTGCTGAGGGGCGTGGAAATGTAAATAATTTCAATAATGTCCTGCTAATATCGGGGAGCAATAACAATAACAGCCAGGGGCGTGGAAGGAAAAGTACGAAGACAGGCACTGACCCTGCGGTCAAAATATTTATGTACCCCAGACCACAAAAAAGGGAGACTCTGTGTATATATATGTATGTATATGTCTGCGCCTTTCAATCATGGTTTATGCCCCAACATTACCGTTGGACGGCAGCAGTCGAAAGGAAAGTTTTCGTTACCTTAATGGAGCCAAGTGAAATAAGTTCTCTGGCGATAACGGGAAGACGCAGCAGGAGTAGCAGAGTCTTTGGGAACGTATTAAAAAAGTTTCCACTGCCAGTTGAACTCCAACAACAGGTTGTACAACATTTTTAACCGCTGTCGAACTCCTGCTCCTCCTCAAAAAAAAAAAGTATATACGAAGACATCTTTATGTATTTTGTTTTTTTGGTACCTTCTCAGGAAAATTCACCTCTCTCAAGCACGGAATTAAGCCGGACTCCGCGACGGCTACGAGACTCTGATTCTGAGTAAATGAAGTTGAAAAACTTTACTTTTATCTGTTGATACAAAGTAGGTAGGTGGTTTCCTAGTGGCCTCCTCAGTGGTACTTGACAGGTTCTTTCCCTTTTGTGGTTACTTCTTGTTTTTGGCCAAAGGTTTCCACAGCACTTCCTGGACTGTTTTTATACCCTTGCAGGGTATTATAATTTCAGTCAGAAGTTTGCAACCCAGTGAAGGAGGCACCTCCAACTATATAAAGTATATATATTCTTGATCAGGATCAACAGCCGAGTCGATCTAGCCATGTCCGTCTGTCCGTCTGTCCGTCTGTCCTTCTGTCCGTCTGTCCGTCTGTCCGTTTCTACGCAAACTAGTCTCTCAGTTTTGAAGCAATCTGAATGAAACTTTGTAGTTAGCCTTCTATATACTCTCACTCGTATATATGTCGGAACGGGCCGGATCGGACGACTATATCATATAGCTGCCATAGGAATGATCGGAAAATTTTTACAAAAAATTTTTAACTTATTCAGATTTCAATAGAATTGGATCAAATTTGAGATATAGCCATTCTACTATATTCTACAATTTTGCATAAAATTTTATGAAAATCGGACTACTATATCATATAGCTCCCATAGGAACGATCGAGAAATTAATACAATTAAATTTATAACTTTTTCAGTTTTCAGCTGCTTTTCATCAAATTTAAGGTATAGCCATTTTATATTAGTCTTAAATTTTGTGTCAAATTTCATGAAAATCGGAAGACTATATCATATAGGTGCCATATAAACGATCGTTTGATGTAGAGGGAAAATGCAAATCTGTGAATGTAAAACTGCAAATATAATATGTATAGGTGAATGAAATGAAAGCAGGTAGTACTTCGTTGTTTTTTATTACAAATATATATAATTTATATTGTATAGTTTCCTATTCATAGAAGTTATATCTGCAAGGGTATATAAACTTCGGCGTGCCGAAGTTAGCTTCCTTTCTTGTTAACTTTGTGATGAACGGAAAGTTTTTTTCATGCTTATCTGGTTCATAAACTTGTTGCTGTTTGTGTTTTTTTGTATGTATTCTGAAGGATTTATATGTACCTTTCTCTAGAGGGATTTTCAAAGCTGTTTAATTAGCTGAAACTCATTGAAAAATAAAAAGATGTTAAGACTTTCTACAGGCTTTTATTGTGTTTATTAATAAATCTTTTTGCATTTTAAATCAAATTTTACATACTTTTAGGTAGATATAGATTTATTTTCAATTCTTTTATTACTTTCCCATTAATATCAATTTCAAATCTTCGCTTTGCGAAGGATACTAACTTTTCGTTCAATATATAAACAGCAGGCGAGGCCCTTAATCCTTTGTCTGCGTTTCCCTTCCCGAAGTGGGAGAAGTGCACGTAGAATGCATTAAAGATAAAAGCCACCGCAGCTCGAGGAACTTCAAACTGGAAAATATGATACAAAAGGCAACTCGGCATGGCGACACTATAGAACCAGAAATAGAATGAGGACTATATGCAGTGTGGCCATAACTTCAAACAGTGGTTTTTATGCTGAATGTGCATTTTACGACTTTTTAAGTGTCAGGGCAAACAAAACTTGCCGTTGGGGGTCCCCAGAACCCAAACCCAAACCCAAAACTGAAAACCAAGCCAAAGCCCAGTCCAGACTGGGAAACAGGAACAGAACTCTGCCTTGCAACTGGCAGCTGCTGCTTGGTGCCGCTGGTGGGACACCTTGGATGTATACAAAAGACGCCAGACATATTTTCTTTCAACAAGAATAAACTTTGCTTTTGAAATATATTTTCAAACTTCTAATACACTGAATGGAAAAATGATGTAAAATAACTTGCACTTATTTTATACCATTTAAACAAACATTAAGTTATGTTTCTTAGCTTTATTTGAATTTTTAACAGTTAAATTAATGTTTAAATATTTGTCCGATGATTTCAGACTTTGCCTAATCTCTACCAGCACAAAGTTTAATTGCTTTAGCTAAATCTAGCGTCTTTCAAATTCCTATTCCAATTTGTCAATGAATTCTCTGGTCACCTCGTCTTTAGTTTGCTATATAGTCTTTTTTGCAATGTACTTCTTCCTGGTTTTCCCTTGTGAAAAGCAAAGCAAGGAAAAGGCGCATTAAGTCCAAGTTTACGAAAAACTTAATTCTATTTTTAAAGCGCCAACACAAACAGACTCCGACGTACACACGCACAGGCACACCTCTATTTATACACACACACACACACCCTCACCTAAGCAGGGGAAGGCAAAGGCAGTTCCGCTTCCGTTCGTTGCTGCATGCAGTCACGGCTTCCCCTTGCACTAAGTTATCGTCTTTATTGTTTGTCACATACATGACCTCACAATTGTGTTCCTGTTTCTTGGCTGCCATCGTTGCCTTGGCTGCCTTAGCGCTGAATGGCGATGCGGGCGGAAACGGAAATGGCATAAGTTGTTGTCGCCTACTAGTTCACACGTAAGTCCGTTCATTCAACAATAAAACGACAACGACGACGACGACATTGCTGCAGCGCTAAAGACGTTACAAAGGGCGGGCCTGCGAAGCTGGCCACTATACAGGAGCATGAGGTCGCCAACAATGAAATCCCATAAAAGGAAATCAAGGCGGGGACTTTTGCCGGGAATTCAGAGATGTCATTGTTATACACATTATGTGTGTGTGTGTGTGTGTGTGTGCTTCTCTCCTTTGGAGTTCTTGAGCTTCATTCTAAAGTTTATTTTCACGCACTTTTAAATTGAGTTTTTTATATTAGGCTTATTGTTAGTTTGTTAGTAGTTTTAAAAAATGCAGATAAAAACAGGTGACATTTATTGTTAGGAGAAAGCTTAGTACATCTATTTTGATATATTCTAGAGTAATAGACTTTTAAAACACCCAAAATAGGTGTCTAAAAGTATGCAATGCAATTTGAAGAATGCCATAAATGTGTGTTTCTAATATTGTAGAATTTTTAAAACAATTTTAAAGGTTTTAAGAATCCTGGTGATATCTAAAGCAACTTGAGGCTAAAAAAAGGATACTGAAATAGGAAAGGGCTAAACAAATTGAATATAAACTAAACATACAATTAATCTATATATATCTGAGTACCTCAACAACATTATGAAGTTTAAAGGAAATGATTTAAATCGTTTTTAGTGATCAATAAAAATCACATCACGGCATCTCTATCAGACACACCTGCAGTGTTATTGCCTGCTGATATTTTGCAGGTACCCCACGGCGCTGTAAAATTAGCAAAAGCTCCTTTCACAAGACCAAGCAGATGGAGCTAAGCAAAAGAGGAAAAAAAAGGATACAAAAATCTAAGCGGATGATGGGCAGAGGGCATTTCATAAAAACTACGAACTTCCTAAACTGATTCGATGGAGAAAGTTGAATAGAAAATTGCAGCTGCAAGAGTTTGCTTTTCATTTTTCCTGTCGTTTCGTTCCGTTGTCACTGTATTGGATCAACCTCGGACCTCTTTAGTCCGGTCCTGATGCGAATATTCAGCCCACACTTCCTGCGTCGTCTCCTTTCTGAAGCATTGCACGTTTTTCTTATTCAAAAGTTATTGTGCTGCTGTCAGGAAAGTTTTCCCTTTTCCCTTTTCTTTTTTTTCTACGCCCTCTCCCAGCACCTTCAGAAATGGTCAGTAGCAAAGCCAAAATCCAATAATGGCTCAGTCCCTGTGGCCATCTCTATCCCGCCTTCAAAGTGCTGCCCGGTGAGAGGGAGAGGGTGCGAGAGATTTACGCACACACATGCATTGCTTTCAAATACTAATCTACGCGCTATAATTGAAAAACTAACGGTTTTTGTAACGAGTTTTTCGTGCTTTCACTGCAAGTGTGCGAATTTTGTGGCGCTCTCTTTCGCTCCTTCAAGACTGAACGCTGCGTGAGTGTCGCATACTTTCTCTCTCCCACACATCCAGCCACTTTTCCCAGGCCTTTTTGGAAAAGCTAAAGCTCTGCTGGAGTTTTTCCCATAAACTGCAACAATCATTCTTTTACCTTCGTATTTTTTTTCTGCTCTTACAAACATTCGCTCATATTTTTTTTTTGTGTGCTGACTTTTCGGTGCGTTTTCTATTTTTTCAGTTTGTTGGTTTTTTTTCTGTTTCTTTAGAGTTGCGGTGAGGAAGGGTATTTAGACGCTGTTGTGGTATAGCTTATAGTTGGGGTACTCTGAATTGAATATGACATTCTCTGGACACAAAATGATTGTATATTTAGAACTAGGGTTTTATATGCATTTGATGTACTATAATTGAGGTTATTTTATTTTAGATGTGGTTTTAATTTTATAGATATTTTCATAATTTAATGTTACAAATTAATTTGTGATAAAAATATACATATATTATTTTACTTGAAATAAAAAAAAGAAATCAAAGCTTCAACTGATTCTTATCCTTTATAAAACTGATTTAATTTAATAAATTTAACTTATTTAATTCGAAAAACTGGTCTTCAACATTAAGATCAGTCAAAGTTCTTGTTTAAAGTTCCCTTAAAATTCCCAAGTCGGAATTTAGTGAGGTGCTAGTATATAATCGCGAAAATATTGAAGTGCGATCATTAGTTAAATCTGCTGATGAGGTTTTGTGGTGAAAGGAAATCACTGAAAACAACAAATGTATTTTTCTTCTAGGAAAAAAATCAAGTCGATAGATAGATATCAAAGTAACTAAAGTAAGTGCTCATATAAATTTCTCAAATAGTAAATTTAAAAACCTCAAAATTCACGATTTATTTTCTGGTTTCTTAATTTTGAAAGTGTTTCTATAGAATTCATTTTCTACACAAATTAAACTGAAAGTCATAGCTGACCTAATAAGTATTAAAACCTAAACCAAACTCTTTCATTTTCACATATTTTAGAAGCTAGCTTCAACAGCAGCAGTAGAAGCCATAGAAAAAAAGCAAAAAATAACCATGAAATTGGAAAAATATGATGACACCTTCGTTGCAAGTGAAACAATGGCACCACTCTTGTTGGTTGTGCGTTGGGAAAATTCTAAGGGAGTGTGCGTGTGAGGAATTGCAGCGTTGTTGGAGCTTTTGTGTGCACGGCGACTTGAACAATTTTTAGCTTTTCCACTTTTCGGCAGATTTCTACCGTTGCGGGCGAAGCGAACGCGAACAAAACCGTAACCGTAACACAAAAAAAGTGAAAGATAATTTTTTGGAAAATTTCGTCTGAAAATATTTCGGTGCTGTCAGGCTGATGGCAGCTTTCAATTCCTCTTTTTTGTATGACTTAATGCCTGGTGGGGGCGGGAAAGCAGGTTGGGCTTGTGGTATAAGGCGAGCATACATGGCCATGAGGATTTTGGCTTTTTTGTCACGATCTAAGCCGCGCTTCTGTTCCGATTGCCCGTGTGCGTTGTGACTCGCATGAATATTGGCATTCTTGGCTTTTCAATTTCGTTGAGAGTTTTTCCTGAAACGCTTTTTTTCTCGAAATTTTCCAGGAACTGGAACGCTTTTTTCGCAGGCAACAAAGAAAAAATGTAGGTTTACTTTTCTATTTAAACAGTTTTTGGTTCGTTTTCAATTGCTATTAAAAACTATATTGTGAATTAAAATAAGGAAACCTAACATAAACTGCAGAGAATATTCTTCATTTCCCTGCTTTATTGATTTTATATTAGTTTTCCACATTTTATTGCAATTATTGATCAAAGTGTAACATTTTGTGAAAGTGTGTCAAGTGCTCATAGCTCAAATTACCTGACCAAGTGGTGCGGGGCATTAAATTAAATACCTTTTGTCTGTGGCCATTAAATGAAACGACAACGACTGTGGTCCCGAAACCCAAAGGTGGGGCAAAAAATCAGTTGTGGGGCAGGAATTTTTCGCCACGGGTTTTACTACGAAGGCAACGTTGACCAAAAAGTATGCGAACGAAATTCAACAAAAGGAGTCCGAGGAAGAAATTCAATCAATTCGCACGTGACATGATTATTTTATGTTTTTTTATTTATTTATTTATTTATGGTGTATGCATTTTATTTTACTGTATTATTATTTGTTGTTCTACCTGGGGTCTCGGGGTTTTCTTGGCTCCCCATACAAAAAAAAAAATGCCATAACGTGACGCCTGTTAAAAGTTGCCGATCAATAAAAAGGTTGAGGGTGAGGGTCTATGACCTAAATTGGTTCGTCCTGTGAATTACCTGCAGGAAAAAGGTGGCTTGAGGTGGTTGAGAAATACTTAAATGCCTAATAATTTGGTTTATAATTAAATACAAATGATGGTGGAAATGAGTCCTCTTTGAAATGGAAAAAGGATATGATTGCAAAAAGAAATTAATAATCTTTTTATTCTAATTTTCATCCGTATTCTTTCTACTGGGATCTTAAAACATAAAAACGAAAGCAATAAAAAGTAAGATTCTAAACCTTATTATTAATTTAAATTCATCCTTTTTCAATGGGATTTCCTTCAATATGTTTGATTATTAGTTTATTTAAACACCCATTTTAAGACCGTTCCATATGCCATCGATGGTACATTTAAATTCCAGCATCTGCTTTAAATCTTTGACCCTTAGCGCAGGACCCATTTTTCCCCATTTCAATTTATGGAAAAATAAAACAAGCGGGTATGGGGGGAGGGGGGAAAAGGAAAAACCCGGCAAACAAGGAAAAGGGAGGCTAAAACAAGCAGGCAAACAATAAAGGCGTCCACAACGATCCAGCGCCGGCAACTTGTTAGTTACACTTAACGAGCCAAAAACCGTATTTAAGTCAAATCGAGGCGGCAGAAAACAAAACCCAGGCCCATGTCCAGGAGGAGAAGGAGGAGTCTGGGATCGGTCGGAGGTGTGACCGTTGTGAATGTTGTTGGTTTTGGTGTCAAAGTAAATACAATCAATTTGATTGTGCTGTCCTTTTTTTTTGTCGCTATTCCTATTCTCGACCCTGGTCGAGTCGCTAGCGTGACCCTTGTGCCGGGGCCATCGATTGATAATTTAATTCAATTGTGCTGCGACTGCCATTAAAATTGGCTACTGGATGGTTGGATGGCAAATGGCAACTCCACCGGGGCCACATGGAATGTTAATTTCTGGGATAATGTGAGGCAGCAGATTTTTACTCCCTCTCTTTTTGGATGGGAAATCATCGACACGTTTTGTGATGGATAACAACAGAATTTATCTGGGTGCAAAAATGTTCTATTCGGTCACGTGTTGTTGTCATATAAAAATCTTATTCAATTGGCAATGCCAGTTTGGAATTTCTGATCAGGCAATCAGAGCTACATCTATGAAGGTCTCTCTCTTTATTTTTTATCGGATGAGTTCTACTTTTTATTTGTTTGGACTTTTGTGCGCGTGGCTATGGTCAAAATTCCGTTTGTTTTACGTAGTTTACAAAGATTTAATTTATTCCGCTAATGTGTTGTAAAGCACAGAGTATTTTTGCAAGATTGATGCTCTACTTATTTTGTAAACTAACTAGGAAATGTTTGAAATGAAAGCTCCCCAAAGACGACTCTCTAATTATTAATTTAAATTTTCAAAAACAAAACCCTTTTAATTTATTCTCGGTCAATTGTACATTTTTAAATTACGATTATAGCTATGCTGGGTTTGGCACTCATTATACAGTCACAGTTAATCCCAAACTGGGCAGATAACGACGAGCGTGGCCTATTAAGTACCAAAAACAGTTTAACTCCACCCCTTTTTTGGCGGGCTAAGAAAATGTAGAACGAAAGCCACGGCCGGTCTGGACAGTCGACAAGGACAAACAAAGGGATTCAATTTGCATGAGCCACGTTAACAATAAATTTATAGTCGTTTTTTTTTGTTTGGGGTCGCCAAGGACATTCAGGCTCAGGCAGGACAGGCACTCCTCCCCACCATTTGCCTCGAATGAAATGCTGCTGTGGGACTGAACACGTTCGACTAACGTATTCGTGTGATTTGCATTTGGATGATGCTCCTGCAGAGTTCTATCTAGCTCGATTGTTATCCCCAGGATGTTATTCCCTTGCTTGTGTTTTTCTATAACTGAAACTTGTGGTGCAGGGTATTTGCAAATTGGAAATCCTTAGGATCCTGAGGATACTCTTATAACTGAATTAAATTAATATTAAATTAATATAAATAACAGATCGATAATTCGAATCAATTCGAATAAATCGAATCAATTAAAGAGTAATCGTTTTATATCTTAATGAATTCTATTTAAGGTAATCAATTTTAAGACAAAAACCCCCCTCGTTATCTAAATATTTGCATCTTAAAAACAAATAATTCCCTTTCCAAAAAAGAACAAAATTCCTGTTATAAATACATTTTATTATCAAGTATGCCCCCAGTCCAGTAATAGCGATATCCCTATGTGCCCCTTGGTGGTTGTCGCACCATTGACAGGCGTGCGGCTGTAACGGAAGCTGCGTCTTCTATGCCGGCAACATTTGTTGATATGTCGCTTTGTTTCGCTCCCCCCCAGAATCCCCAACCTCCCCACTATATACTTCCTTCTCCTCGTGGCTCTTGGCTCATTGTTATCGCCACAGACAAGTCCTGTGAGTTGCTGCATTGCCTTTGGGCGAGGAGCGGGGATTTATTCGCCTCTCAACTTGCCCGCTTGTGTGCTTTTTGTGCCTTTGTCAAATGGCTTTATCATTCGAATGACAGTGAATCCAGATCCGGTTACCAGACTGACTTATGAGGGGAGCTCTGGAGCGGAGAAGTGGAAGAAGTGCTAGTATCTCTATGTGCCTGTGTGTGCACCTCCCAAAAGCCGCAGTCAAGTGGCTTGCGGCTTAGCTAATGATTCTAAATGGCAAGTTATTGAAATCATTTAAATGCGCCATAAGCCAACGCATAGCCACCAAAATCCGTTGACATTAGACAGTAGACCTTCCAGCTTTGAAAGTGTCTGCTTTACAATCGTTGGCAGACATCACGTCTGTAAAAGACTACAGAACTGCACTTCAAGTCCACAGTGGGTTATATCAGCATGGGAGTGGAGTTTTATTTATTATAGAAATTTTATTAATTAAAAGAAGTGGAATATCAGGTACCCAAAGCATTTTGATGGTAGAATTAAAAGGAATATAGACTTTACTTATTTACTTTGTCTAATTATTATTTGCTATTATTACTAACATCTTAAATTATACTAGGGCGTACAATAATGTTGACAAATGTTGCTAGGAACATGTTTCGGAACACCTAAATATGTACAAATGTTGCTAGAAACATGTTGAGAAATATTGGCGAAATTGGAGCTGTATAAATTGAACAGTGCGGAAGGCAGACAATAATGTTTATAAATGTTGAGGGGAATATATGTTTGCATCTATTTGCTCTGTAAACTTTAATATAAAAGTTGCCCAATACAACATATACAGAAACTTTATTGTCTAATAACTTTCCTTTTTATTTAACTATTTTTAAGACTTTAATATTACATAAAGAGTTCTCAAGTTTCTTAAAATCACATTCTAAATTTTCTGTTTGTGTGTTCTTATTTATTTTTGTTGTTAATTTGTTGATCTACATTTAAATATTTTTTAATGGTAAAGAAAATCTTAACTCAAGCTAAATTAATTTTCGAATTCAATTTACATAACTTGATTCACTTTGAGAGCTACATTTTCAAGCATTTCCATCAACTCGGGCGAATGTCTGAGTGGTAGTTAGATCAGTTAACACACAACCAACGGCATAGCGTCGCCTGAACGGCTTCCTGACAAAGTGACAGACTGGCGGATTGGCAGACAGACGGCGACTTCAGTTCCCGTCACGATTCTGTGAACTTCGCAAATGGCCAGACCGAGAGATTTGCCAGACTTCGAGCCACAGACTGAACTCGACTGAGCCCACTGGTGGGCCATATGCAAATTTTAATTTTATACATAGACACATAAAAATAAATTGTTTTTCGTCGACTCTGGAAGCACTTGCCAGCATATGCAGTGCTCTGGCTACAGCAATATATGTAGTATTTATACGTGAGTGTGTGTCCGGGCTACTTGTCATGCAGGCTCTGTGTCCAAAACCCCTCTCTCTCCCTCTTTTTGTCTCATTTTGGAAATTACTACCACAACTTTCTCTACTGCCACTGCAGCATATTGATTTTCTATTTTAAGGGATTAAAACGGAAAATGTTTTACCCGAGATTTTGCATTTTTATTGATTGGCTCTGTGTTGGGAATTGGTCCAGGTCTCTGTTATTGCCACACACGAGAGTGTATTTTGAATGCTACAAAATACACTCTTGGTTTTTCAACTTGTTCTTGTTGAATATGCAAAATAGTTGAAGGCAAGGGAGCAGTGTTTTGTTGGGAAAATATGATTTCATTTCATTTGTGCTGTTATTGTTGGGGAATTCGTCACATTTATTGTTTTTAAAAGTTTACTTGTATTCATGGGAGTTGAGATTTGTTCTTTTACATGTTATCAATAAATTGGGCATTTGTTTCGAAAAAAAAATATATATAGCTTGTCAGCTCAAAGAAATGTCCATTTCCGGTTTAGGTTGAGTAAACCAAGCAAATCCAAGCTTTTGTTCCTAATTTGGGGAATTCTCGCCGCTCCAACGGCAAAAGTTTCAGTTTCCTTTGCCGTTCGATTTGAGAGTTGCTCGGGGCCAAGTTTTTATAGTTTATAGTTTTTTTGGCATAACAAATCAATTTCGTATTAGACTTGGGTCGCCTCTCAATCCTGGCAGGAAATAACTTTCTGTTATTGTTGCCACAAACTATAACAAGGCGCTTAAAATATATAAAAATATTGTTTTCGTTTGTGGGATTGCAACGCATCGAAAATTGAAATGTGGCCGAGGGCAACGGAAATTCCCCGAACGGCCCCCCAAGATGGGAACGAAACGAGCAGCCAGTCGAAGTAATAAAAACTTCTTGAAAGCTCTGCATTAAGAATATAACAAGCTAAAGGTTTTTTGTGTCAACTGTGCAACTTGAACTTGAAATCGAACTGATTGAAAGTTGAGCGAGCATAAAAGGCAAAACGCAAATCAAAGACCTCCAACCCGATACGCAAGCCACATGCGGGCCCGCTCCATAGCCGCTTCCTTGGCTCCTCCGGTGTTTGCCTAATGCAGCTGCCAACATTGTCAACTAAAACTGGATGCTAACAAGCAGAAAATGGCAGCCAACTACTACTGCGACATACCAACTTGAGCTCGTAAAACTGCCGCCCAAGGATAACTTTTTAACAACTTGGGTTCGTGGAAGCCTCCTGCCTAACTAGCAGCCAGGCCAGATTGAGCCCTGACTCGGGCAATTTGATTTTTACGAGGCCGACTAACGAGTTTCAGTTGCAGTTTGCATGGGGAACAAATAAATACAACGTGGCGTATGAAATCTCTATGTAAGGCAATCACCGAAGGGGCCACGTACACCGGGGCGTATGCGTAACGCGGCCCACTCCTAAGTGGCTTTTGGGGGGATCCCACAAATGTGTGGGCTAATCTGCCATCGCTCAGGTGTGTTAATTGCCTCAACTGAATAGCTAGGGTGCTCTGTCATTTACGGAGAAAACTCTTTCATAGCTTTTGACCTTTAGCTTAGCCCATTGATGACCATTAGTAGAACTTTGAACTTAAGTGAATCGAAAAAATTAATGTGGGGATGTAACCTATTTAAAAATAATTACAACAAATTTAGTATGAATACTATATAATAAAATTTAGTTTAAGGCATTTATGACCATTTAGGAACCTTGAACTTAATTTAGCTACAAGAAATTAATAAATTAATGTCCTCAATGTAATCTGTTTCTTATTTTAATTAAAACTCAATTATAATTTAGTATAAATTGAAATTAATCATATTAAGTGCAAGTTTTCACTAAAGAACCTTTATTAAATACATCAAAATATTCTTTTAAAGGTTGATAAGAATACCTATATTATTTTCCAACATGTACATATACTGAAAAATTCTCAAAAAAAAAATTAAGGATATCCCCAAAAGGGGTTAAGACATTCATTAGTTAAAAGACAGCCAATATTTTCGACAACCGACACGTGCCAGTCATTAGTTTGCTGTCTGCGCAGAATTTTGTCGTCTAACTAATTGAAAATATTTATATTCTGCCTTAAAAAACAAAGAGGGGGGAGAAATAATTTTAATGTTCATTTAATTTGTCAAACAAAACAATTTGCATAAATTAGTAGCTTGTATTTCTGCTCTTTGCCGCTTGTAAATTTATTTATAAAGCGAAAGTTTCCCTGTTTCCCTGTTCCGGATCTCCAGATCTGGCTCAAAGTTTGACATTTACATGACACGCGGCAGGGCAGAGTAGGGCTAACCCACGCGAAATATGTCAGGCAAGAGCAAATTTTACTTTGAGTCAATTAGGCGCATAAATTAGAAAAGTCTACCACAAGTTTTAGCCCGCTTTTGCTGCCATGGTTAATGCGATTAGAGGCAGCGGCGAACAATGAACAATTTGCGTATAATTAATGCGCATAGTTGGCATTTTTATGATGCCTGGCGACGTCATTCCTTCGCTTTAAAGGCAAAAGACGTCTCGTCGTCCTTCGTCAGTGAGAGGGAGAAAAATAGCTCCACTGACTTACTTGGCGGCGGCGTCGGAAATGGTTGTGTTTATACTATGTGTATCTCGTGGATTTGCTTGGCCGCCAGCCAAGTGCCTGCCTCAGACAGGCCAACACTTTTCTTCATTGTTTGGCCTGGCAGCAGCAACAACTAAAGTTGAGTTGAATGAATAGAAAAAGGAAAAGCCAAATGGAAAACAAACTGTGAATAAGAAGTTCCCCAACGAATACATTTTGACGCGCCTGGGCCGCAATGCAGTTGGTGTCATTTCCACTTCCTAACCAAAAATGAACTTGGCGATGGAGGCAAAAGGTTAGACACTGAAGTCAAGAGGTCATGTCAAGTTTTTGTCAATTTTGAGGGAGAAACTATCGGTTTTCCAGACTTTGTTCTATTTTTTAAATTTATTGATATTTTTATCACGTCAAGTTTTGGTCAATTTGGGGGGAAAAACTATCAGTTTTCCAGACTTTGTTGTATTATTTATAATTCCCACTAAAAGTACGGTAATAATACTTATAATATTGCTGTTGTAGAGCAACATATATACATCCTTCTTTTACAAATATTTGTTATGAATACAACTTTATGTAATTATTTAGCTCTATAAAGTTTGAAACGCCAAAAAGTTTTGCCAAAACTTGAAAGTAATTATTTACATGCGGCCGATTATAAAGGAAATTGTTTAAATTGCAATTATTTTTTGTTGAAGGGTTTATATAAAAAGTGCTTTTAACCCATATTGTAGACAAATGTCCAAAATTATTACAAAAAACTGTTTTCTTTATTTGATAAAAAATATATTAAAGTTCAAGCTTTTATAAACCATAAAGTTAAAGGTTTTTTAATCATTATATTTTATGCAAAAGTCTAGAATTTGTACAGAAATTGTTTAATTGATTAGTTCATAATTCTGTTTAAGATAGTTATTATTCCTATAAAATTAAAAAGAGGCGTTATAGAAATCATATGGGTCTTTAAAACCTTTAAAAGGAGAGTCTTTAGGTATGCAATGCATTTTTTAAACTGACTAAATGCAAATGAATAAATATTTATTGTTATTGAGCAAAGCTCAAAAACCAATCACAAGACTCTAGAATTGACTTAAATTTAATGTTGATTTTCTAATATTTTCTTAATAATATCTTTAAATGACAGTAATTTCCCCTAATGTCCTCATTTAAAGCAAACACCAAACCCAATCGAAGTCCTTACAATGGCATAGCTCAGCGGCGAGTCATTCGGTAGTCCGTCTCGGTCTCAGTCCCTTCCCTCGAAGTGCTTCGAGTATGACTTGCAAATGCAGGCGCTAACCAGTGGAAAGATTTGCATATTCCCATTTAGAGTCGAGGCCATTACGTGCTCCTACACTCCTACCCCCGGAACCTCGATCCCAGCTTCATCCCTTCATTCCAACAGATGACGACGAGGCTTGGGCAATTTTAGAGCTCCACGTAGCAGGGCCTAAATTATCTCCTGTTGCGGAGTCGCTGCTGGCTGTCTGGTTGAGTCCGGCCATTTGTGAGTCTGTGGCCACATTGCGTATACGCCCGCTAGTCCCTCGTTAATTGCAATGTTTGTCATTTGCCTGTCAATTTGCATTTAAATTACAAAATTTAAACGCTCGTTTTTTTTTTTTGTTTTGTTTTGTAGCCATCGCAGGAACTTTACGACTGCCAAGATATGGAGTGCGAGGAGCTGCAAAGTGTCTAGGTGGAAAACGAGGCATTTGTCATGATGTCCTGATGCCTGTCCCATGGAGAGTCACTTAGACGTATGCCATGGATGCCATGAGCCCGCTTAACCCAATCTTTTGTTTATGTGGATTCTCAATGAGGCACGGCCATGGCCGCGTAACGTTTTCGGGCTAATTTTGTTGCAAATTGCTCGGCTGTAAAAAATTGTGACGCGGCGGCACTGAGCTCTCACAACTCGGCGAAATTGCCGTGTACTGCGAAACTGTGAGCTGCAAACTGGCAACTGCCAACTGCCGACTGACCTCGAACTTTGCTCTCTGACGCGCGGGATGTTTGCCATTTAATTAAAGCGACTCCCAGCCAAGCGCCACCCAGCGCTCGTCCTTAGTCCTGTGCGTGTTGACCTTATTATGTTGACTTTGTGTGTGCAGTGCATAAACTGTGATAAAAATCGCATATTCCACGCGGCATTGCCCGCCCTGCCTCCATCCTTCCTTCCTGCTAGATGAACGTGCCACTCCCCCCCATCCTTTTTTTAAATGTCTATAATTTATGTTGGCCGTTAAACTCGCTGGCTGACTTCAGCCTTCCTGCTCCGGGTTTGACTTTAGCTTTAGCTTTTGCCTCTGCTCTGGCTTTGGCTTTAGCTTTTGACTTTGGCTTTGCTTTTTCCGCGCTGGTTACAACAATTTGATGGCATATAATTATTAGTTCGTATAATTTATGGCTTCATTTTGGCTCACAAAGTTGTGAGCTGCCTTGCGCCTTGTGCCTTGCCTTGTGTCTTGTGCATTTCAAGTTGAGTTTATTGGGGCTTGGGATCGGGCCCGGCTGATTTATAACTAATTTTGCTGACATTTTTATGAGGCATCGAGAGTGCAGCTGCAAGTGATTTTAATCAGTTCAAGCAATATGCAAAAATATGAAAAGAAATTTGCTTTTGCCCGTCAAAGGGAAATCGAATTTCGCTTCATCAAAGTTAAGGAAGAAGGAACATAAACATGACGATAAATGCAAATAAATTGGGGGAAGTTTATAGAAAGTTCTACTTTCGTTACTTTGTGATTACTCTTGCATTTATGTGCTGTTGGTTATTATGTAGAATTATTTAAGGGATTTATCTTAACCATAATGGGATATGATAAATAATGCATTCTGTATTTAATTAATATTAGTTAATGCAATTGTAACTTGGAATTAAGGGTTCAGAAAGGCTTACTAGAGAGACTAAGGACATACTCGACTTCTGGGCTTTGAATATTGTTTGTAAGTAATAATTTCCAAGTACAAATTTATCTGTAATTAAACATATTTAAACATATTATTCAAGCGAATGTAGTTTTAGCAAATTTGTCAGGAAATGCCTGAACCCAATTTGTTAAAAAAGTCACTTCAACTTAAAAATATTTTCAGTATTTCCTTTTTAAGGTATAATATAATTAGATTACCATGGTTATAACATTTCTAAACCCAAAATTTGTTAGCTCTACTGTTCCTTAAGTTCTGTTGATGACAAATTTTAGGACGTTAACCACCGTTGCCGCAGTTTCTGTTTGTGGTTGCAGCCGCCGTTGGCTTAAGGGTATCCTCGACAAAGGGTTTTTGGGACGAGATGAAGGACCTTAAGTGAGTGGTTTTTGGCGAGCATGTGAGCATGTATGTGGGGCAATCAAACGCAAGAATGCTGCTAACCACTCATTAAGGGGATTCGAGGAGGTGGCTCATGCGAGGCAAATTGTAGAGTCGATATTTTCTTTCTTTCTCGAAGCAACCTGCAACATGCGATGGCGATGGCGAACTTTGAACTGTCACCGAATGCTTTCCCCACATTCTTGGGGTGTTTTTGTGTATTCCCTTCAGTTTATTTTTATTTATTATTTTTTGTTCTTTTGCACGTTGAACTTTGAAGGCGTCGAAAAGGCCTAATTATCTTAATTAATGAGAGCCAAAGCGAATTTCGTGGAAGACAAATGTGCCAGGCTGTCGGGCGATGGGTGGGTTCGGGGGTTTGGGTGGTGGTTTGAGGTGGCCCGGTGGCTTTTGTGGACCTGCCGCGCTGCCTGGCGGCATTCACTCAACGGTGCAAGGACGTTCTGTGGGTGCCATTTTAATTGTCTCTCTGCCCGCCAACCGCTACGCTCCGCACCGTCTTTCTGTCTGCCCAACTGTCTGCCTTTGTATATTCCCTTGTTGTGTGTGTGTGTGTGTGATTTTCATTAATTTTACTTCGTTTTTACCATTTGCAAGCGTCGGTGGCTGCGGCCGATTTTGGTTTATGGCCTCGCTACCCGCTCAGCGCTTTTCCTGCCGCTTTTCCGCGCTCACCCGCTGCTGTCCTACCATTTTTCCCCAGCTCGTTTTCGCCTGCTGTCTGTGTGCGGTTTTTGGGTTCGCCGCAAAACGACGCAGGAAAAAGGCTCTGGCAAATGCCCGGCAGGCAATAAGTGGAAAAGCGTGCTAGGTGCCAAGGAAGAAGCGAGGGGGGAGAAGAAGTACACGAAGGAAATGGTAGCTGGGAAAACAATAATAATGAGGCGCCATACAAACACACGCTGCAACACTTTGGCCAAACAAATTGTTAAATGCCATTCCTAAAGCGGCGAGTTCTATGCCATGTGGAATCCATGTGAGGCTGTCCGCCGATGTGAGGGATAACCCACACAAATCTAGGCGTCTCTTGTGGCTTGTGGATGGTGATTTACAGTCCTCTATTTTGGCTGAAAAATGCACGGAAAGGGGAGTGATTAACGAGTGTGGAACACATGTGGCACAAAGAAGGAGCGAAGTATGTTTTCAAGGTTCATATGCAAATTTCCAGGTGATATCCTGCCTCAAAAATGGCAAATTAATTTGATGTTAAGCCAAAGTGTTTTTTTTTATATTGAATTCATGAATATTCATGCATACTGTGTGTGGAATTCAAGTGTGAATAAGAGCCATAATGTTTATTTTTGTAAAAGATAAGGTTTTAATTTAGATTTATTTATTTATGGGGTGAAATCTCTGCAACTTAAATTCTTAATAGCATATGAAATGTTTTGTTTTATCTGACTTTTATTTATAATTTTTTTGGTCTTATGTTTTTCCTCTGCCTTTATGACAGTCAACCAGTTGGATTACTGAAAAATTCATGCATTGATGAAATGATTGATGAGGGCGGAAGCCAAGTGTGGATTTCATGTCGACGTTGATAGTTTTTTTTGTTTATTTTGATGGCGGGCACAATAAATGGAAATTCCCTCGGGCTGCACGTGCGGGTATTTAAGTGTGTGTGGATTGCAAGTTTGTAACTTGTCAGAATGCTTCTAATATTAGGGAAATTTTAAATCCGTGATTCCCTCTCTCCGTGTTCCATAACCAAAGCGTTTCGTTCTGAAAACTGCGCAAGTTCCTTCCCACTGGAAAGTCTCTCTAAGGAGAGAGTTAAACCGAGATTGAGAGAGAGAGAGAGTGAAAAGAGAGAGCTTTCCTTTTGTGGATCGCATTGGAACTAGCACAAGACGCCTGCCATTTTCCCCCCCAATTGTACTTGGCCAACTCTTTTGTTGTTGGCCATCCCTACTCCTGGGACAAACCCAGAGTCGGCTCCTTCGGCTCGTCTGAGTGACCTGCAATGCCTGCGTCAAGTGCCGATTGACAACTGACAACTGACAGCAGAGCCAGCCGCCCATAGAATGGGGTTGAGCCGGCTTTAATACTTTTATATCCGCGTTGGGAGCGGAAATGATATTTTCCCACAAGCAGAAACGGGCATTATCAGGACATTTCAGTCCTAAATTTATAATATGCCTCAAGTATATGGATATTGTGCATATATGGCTGCGTTAAAACATAAAACTTTACTATGGTATAACCAATATTTTCCATTTAAATAAAAGGGTTATTCCATTAAATTTAAACGGGTTGCTGTTGCGGTTGGCAAAGAATTATTCTAGTATCTACAATGAAAAATGTTCTTCATTTGTGGCATGCAGTAATTTCACTATATTTCATTCATAAACACAAAGTTAGCTACAAATAATAATTGAAAATACGTTTGTTACACATTGAACAGTAGTTGAATTCGGTTAAATATTAATACATTGTTTCCTTGACATTTCGTATTACGATTTCGTTAGCAATTCAGTTCATCATCGTGGTCTGTCTTTTGTGGGTGACTTTGGGTGGTTTTCTGCTTCCACTCCATTAGGCAGCGGTGGACTGTTGCTGCTCCTGGGTGGTGCTGGTGGAGGCAACGGCTGACGATTCTGGTGCCTTCTCATTAATCGCCAGCCAGGGACATCTTTTCTGCAACTCCATGCGGTATCTGGGATGACTTATGGCATAGACAAAGGGATCGATACAGGCCACCATTTTGCAGGCGCACGCTGGAATCATTGTGGCTCCGGGAGTTAGGAGACTCTTGTCTCCAAAGGCACCAATTAGGGACATCACTCCGTAGGGAGTCCAGGAACAGAAGAATAGGAAGCAGATCGTGATGGCCGCCTTGGCTATCCTAATCTCTGCCGTCTCCTTGCTCTTGTCCACATTCGAGCGCAGCGAATCCACGTTCATCTTCTTGGCCTGATCCCGCAAGGCCTTCTCGTGGCTAAATACATGACCCACAATCTGGGAGTAGTAGTAGGTGATCATTGTGGTGGGGCAGACGAAGCTGAAGAAGAAAATGCAGCCCACAAAGAGGCGTGTATCGAAGTTATCGGTCAGGTAGTCAAAGGTGCAGGAGGTTAAGTAGCCTTCGGGCACAAAGCGACCCCATGTTTCCGTGTAACAAGCCACCACCCATGGGGTGGCGTACATATAGATGAAGATAATCATGGCGATGGCCTTGCCATGGGTCATCTTACCCTCCATGGGTCGGGTGATCACATTGAAGCGGTCGTAGGCTATAAAGGCATTCGTGGCACCCGCTGCAATTCCTGTATAAGAGCCAATGATGCCAAAGATCTGGCAACCCAGGTGCCCCAAAGCATAGCCCTGGTGGAAACTATTGTAGATGAAGATTGGCGTCTTGATCATCATCATGAAGTCGCAAAAAGCCAGATTGATCACCAGGATGTTTGAGGGAGTACGCAGTGACTTGGCCGCCGAGAAGACCCAAATGACCAACCCATTGCCCAGCATCGACATAAGCGTGAAGAATATGTAGAGAGTGCCTAGCAGGTAGTTCATCGACTCGGGCGGCTCAGGGTACGTCAGCCAGTGCTCCGGTATGTGACGCAGCTCCTCCGGCGGAACGTTCCAGCCCAGCAGGCGCGACTCCGCGGACAGACGCGGCTCCGGCCGCAGCACGGTGGACACGTTGCCGAACAGACTGGCGGACACGTTATCGGACTCCATGCTCCGGTCTTTGGGCCAAGACGAAATCACTGCCGGCATGGTTTCTAGCTTTTATACGGCCCACTAGCCACTCGGAATTGGATTAGCAATGCACCGGCGGGGATTAACCGGTGGGGATTGGTCTAATCCGTTGCTGACATTTTTGCTGGCACTGCAGTTGCATTGATTCCTTGTATGTTTTTTCTGGTTTTTGCACTGCTAAAGGTCAGTGTTGTGGCCTTTTTTGTTTTGGGGGCACAAACCGAGTGAGTGCTTAGGTAATTAGTATTAGGGCTGTTAGGTTTAGGTGATTTCCATATTCAATTTATTATTATAATAGATAGAGACCACTTTACCTTAAAGTGCTTCTTCAATTTTAAATTGTTTTCAAAATTCCGCAACATTTTTGACAGCGATTTCCTTTAAACTTGAACTAGAAGAGAGTCTGCCATATGGAACGAAATTTGGTCCCATAAGCGAGTGCAGCTCAGTCGAGCGTGAACGGAACTTTGGTGCCGCCGAGGTACATTTTCTAAATTGCTTTCCCCAAAAGTATGCTTGAAAAAGTTTTGTACGCTATCCTATCTGATCTGCACATACATATATCGCCTGTATGTATGTATATATATTCCCAGTTTGGCGGAGGGGGCGCCATAATCAAAGTGTAGCAATTGGGCTGGGGCCACGCCTACTTATTAACTCATAAAACAAAAAGTGTAGCATACTTTGGCGCGCGTCCCAAGGCGACACACATACACATCTAAAGCTGTAGCCACAGCCATATTCGAAGCCACAGCCAGGACGAAATGTGTGTGTGTGTAATTATATGTGTGTGAGCAGCAACAATTTAGGTCATAAATCATATGGAAAAAGTACACAAAGGCATGCAAATATTCCCCAATTCCCCGTCAAGCCGACAATCACACATACACACATCCATACGTACTTGTGTGTGTGTGGCTGTGTGTGGTTGTGGGAGGAGCTGAAAGGAGGTTGGGGATCATACGTGTGCATATGCTAAAAGTATGTGCAAAGATTGATTTCCCTTTGTTTGCCTTTTAGTGTGTGAATGTGTTCTCCTCTGTATTCACCTCAATTCCGCAGGCCTACGCGATGCCATGCCATAGCCCCAACCCTCAAAACCCGTCAGCCCTAAGCCCCCAAGTACCCATCCCTCTCGCAGAACACCCCAAGAAGAGCAACCCATCCACCCCCCGAGGTGCGCTACGTACATCAACTACATACATCGCCATGGGTGGTAATATTATATGCTGAATGAGTTGCCTGTTGAAATAATATGCTATATTCACTTGATTTCGATTCTTGCCTCTGCCTTTTGCCTTCCGCTACATTTTTTGTATGCCCTTTGATAGGGAATTATTCTGGGGATTAAATATTTGTAGCTTAAATTCGTAAAAATACAATAATAAAAGTATAATTTGAGATACATAATTGCTTCATTTTGTATTACCTATTAATATATGCATATTAGTTAGTTATATATTAATAATAATATAGTAATATAGCACTTATCATTCATAATATTAATTAACCTTTTATAGAATTAATATATTTAATATAAAATATCATTTTTAATTCAACATTTTATATCTTTATATCTCCATTTAGGAATATAAGATTGTTTCCTAAAGGGCACTATATTCTTCGGTGTCCGAATGTAACCTTATTTTTAGCCATTTGCATTGTTTTCGTTTTTGGTGGCAAGGTGAATGACTCTGTGGGGACTTTGGTTGCCAGTGAGAGAGAGGAGAGAGGTAGTACGAATCTAGTGTGGATTTCCATGTAATTAAGGACAGCTGTCGGCGGGCCACAATTCCCTGGTGTCAGGGAGTCTCCTCCACTGAACGGAGGAGCTCCACTGCTGCTCCCACTACCAGCTTGGTTAGTGTAGAGCATAAATGGAACATGTGCTCTCTTAGTGGAGCAAAAGGTGGAGCTGCCATTTCCACTTTGTCAATTGTGTCGCAGGCACTGATTAAATGATTTCATTAAGCGATTTGCTGCCAATGCCGACAGCGCCAATTAATGAAAAGCGGAAATAGTAATTGAAGTTGATAAAAAAAATGGTTAAGAACTGTAAGTGTAATTGCACAAGTGAAGCATGAAACTATTTTTAATTTTTACTTATTTTATTTTCATCATTTCGTTCTAGGATTCCTAGAAATACTTTTTTTAGCCATCTTTTTTCAATAAATTTTTTAAACGAGGTGGAAAATTCTATTTTATATTATATTTCCTTTTATATTACACCTCTCAATTTTGACAATATCCTTAAATTTAAGTATTATTTTTAATCACACAAGATTTTCTTCTTTAAATAAAATCAATATTTTAACATTTAATTCCATTTGTAATAATGTTTTTTAAACCTCTTATGCATAATATTTAACAAAATATAAATACTGTCTCTTAGTGCACTCTGGATAAAATCCTGCATACCAGATTGGCAAAAGGATTGGGTTTGCCTTGAATTGCGGTCAACCATAAATCCATTTCTGCTAAATGTGAAAGATTTGTGAAATTTTTAGCATTTATTGCTGGCTATTCATTAATTGGTTTAAGATATACAACGACAAGGACATGGACAACGCTAACGGGCAGCAGCTGCTGTGCGAACACAAACCAATTTGCAGTTTGTAATGAAAAATTTTGGGCAAATCTGAGAGAATATTTGAATATTTATTTGCATTACCACCTGCCCCAATTGCACCGCACTTGCATACCAAACCTCCCCTTGCACTAGACAATTCCTCACATTACTCATACGTGGCGTTGTGCAAAGTCTAGTGTATTCGAAGGCGTTTACTTGTGTTTGTGGCTGTCTGCAGTGTTCAGTCTGCACTAAATGTGGCCCATATGTGGCTCCAAGGACCTCCAGCTATGGCACGGTAATTGATTATCAAATTCAGCGTTGCATTTTGCCAGTGCCGCCGCCATTCCATGGCTCCAGGCCATAAACGGGGTGCTAAGGGGGTGAAATGTAGCATCGCAGCATTGGCCACAAAGTCCGTTTGCTGCTCCTGCTTCCTGTTCCTCGATTACTTTTCGCATTCACTTTTTTTTTCTTCTTCTCGTTGGCATAAAAAACTTTGCTAGCTGCTTTTCTTTTTTTTTTTTGTTTTGGCATGCTAAAAATGGGCTCAGGGGATGCGTGTGTGTAGCATGAGTGTGTGTGAATCTGCTGGAGTAGCGAGCATATTTTTAATGTGCAAAAATCTGTGAAATTTGTGCTATGTCGCTTTGATTGCAGTTTGGTGAACATATTTTATTGTACGTATGTGTATGTGTCATGTAAAAGAGTGAAAGAAATGAATTCACTTTGGAAAAGCTTATGTGCGCCAAATGGAAAAACTTTTTACAACTACTTCTGGCATTAGAAAATCTATTAAACAGCTAAGCAGTTACAAAAAAATATAGCATTTTGGGTGGTTTAGTTATTAATTTTTGATTGGAAAAGTTATGGGGTGCTTGTTTTAGTAGGGTAATATCCGCTCGGAATACTTAAATTAAAAAAAGGTGGCGGCTTTCATACTGAATTAAAGAAAACAGTTGAAACAAATTTATAGCATAATAATATATAGTATAAAAAATATTTAAATGTAGTCTTTGTCACTTTAGAAATTGCAAATACTTTTTAATCTACCCACAACCTTGTCAAAACTGTCGTAATTAAAATGACATTGCCATTAAACTTGTCTCTCGCTTTGGGTAATTTCAACAACATAAATTCCTAGCCATTTTAAATTCTGTTATTTTCCCTATACAAATCAATTACTTGCTTTAATCACTAAATATTTATTATGTATTTAATGACTACCAATGATACTATGACTGTTTTGTGAGCATTTAATATTGCTGCAATGTCAATTCGATTAGCATGATATCTAGACACTTTCAATCAATAATTATCCGGCAGTTAGTTGATATTCAATTTTGACCCTCAACCCGTTTTCCCAATAATAACTTTTTCCGTGTGGATGGTGGAACCTCCCTTCCGGCCCGGCTAATACAAATACAAAGCCATTAAGGCATCTATTATTCAGCCACCGACCTAGAGGGCAACAAAAAAATGCATGGAAACCCGTTATTGTTATCAATTCTAATTAATTAAAATGAAATTTGGCTGCGGCACCAAATTGAACATTTTTGCAATCAATTGAAATTCAATTAAAATACGTTGCCAGCTACTATATAGCCATTGTATTCAGCCTACCAAAACCAAATCCAAAAAAGGGTTTCGTTAGACCCAACTGAATATATAAGCGAACATACAAACATTATACCCCGATATATAGGTATTTATATATATATTTGTGGCAGCCATTAGGCAGGGCACCAATACAGTAAAATGAAGCAAAACGAAATCCATTTAGTTCAATTAAATTTATTCATCAATTAAAAACAAAACCTAAGCAACGAGCACGGCAACAAAATGGACCGCATAAAAAGCGAATTTCAAATTGATTGCTAACAACGGAAACGGAAATGCGAGCACGCCATTAGGGCGTGCCTCTAGCCAAAAATTTCCACTACCACAAGTCCCTAAGCATAATAAACTTGGTTATGCCGCAAATTATTCAAGCGAAACGCTTGACTGCACCACTTCTTCGACCGAGAAGTCGAGTCCTCCGGCCACTCACAGTTCCAGTGACCTTGGGCGCAACTGTACGCAGCGCCAAGGACACATCCACCCCACATTCGGCCATGTGGCCATCAACTGCATGATTGTGTTCATCAATTAGTTATAAATCACACGCCTTTGGGCATGGCTTTCGTTTCGGACAAGTGGACCCATCAAAGGCGATGTGGCTCGCTGAAATTGAAATTCCACCATAGTTGTTTTTCGGTTGCTACAGTGCTGAGCGAAAGTATTACACCAGAAAGCAATCTAATTGGAAAAATAAATTTGGAAATTAATAAATCTTTTAAAACATTTAATTTTTTATGAAATATAATAGTTTTAATAAAAGTTTAATCTTTAAAGCTGGCAATGTAAGCGAGTATGAATGCTGCGCTTTTTCTTGATCATTTCGATGACTTTCATAACCTTTTCATGATCTTTACATCTATAATATTTATATATTTTTTCGATGTCTATAGAATAATTATCAGCACTGTGAGCTGCCCAGTTAATATGGGTTCTAACAAATTGCAATGTTTACACACAATTGTGTGCTGGGCCCACACTGCGTATGCGTCATTTGGTGGGATGACCTCCGCTTATACGATTAGGAATTGGGCGATTTATGATGATCCTTAAAGTACAATGTTGAGATTTTCTCTTTTTCGCCTGCCAATGGCCCAATGTCAATAGATGATTAACTTCAACTTTGTTTCGTTGGCATACCAGTTGCTGTTTTGTCTTTAAACAAAGTATCTTTAAATATGTTGTTGCATCCCTCTCTTGCGGCATGCTTTCCTAACTCATCACAGTGCCATTGTGTTCGTGTGAACGTGGTCAGTGGAATAATCACGGCACAATTATTTGTATAACTCATTTAAGTGCTGGCCCAGATGCAGATGACCATGGTTAGGCTATGCTGGCTGCCAGTTTGTTGTGTGTATGCACTTTTGTTATGTAATTACCGTGGCGAACGAGCGCTTGATGCGGACTCTGATTGGATGCCCGATTCCAGGCGGGCGGGCTTGTACGGCCAACTGTTACAGCTGTTTATGTTGGCGCTAAACAAACAACCCAAATAGTCGCCCACACACACATACACCCACACACACATACACCCACACACACACACACACACATAGGAGAACATGGCCAAGGACACATGGCAACAATGGCAGAACAGCAGCACTGCCAAAAAAAAAAGTTCATCAGTCATTTTTGGAGGGTCTTAAAAGTATTGTTAGGAAAATGTACAATTTTTAAATAATAAATATATTGAATAATTGAAATCAGTTTATAAAATTTGAGTTCTCTTTTCAAGTTTTTATTAGGTATACCTTCAATATGTGTCTGGTATTTCAAGCTTAGATAGTTGACAGCAGCAATTAGAACTTAAAATGCATAGGTACCTGTAAGAACATAGAAATCAAATATTTATTTAATCCTGCCTTTTTAAATGAAAAAAGTGTTTTATATGCCCTTACTATTCATTTTAGTCATTATATACATTTAATATAGATTTCAATTTGACATTGAAGAACTTGTATTTATTTATTCGAATAACAATGTGTAATCTAATAGTAAAGCCTAATTGTATAACCATATGTCAAATCCATTTAGCTATGATTTTCCTCTGTGCATTTTCTGTTGATGTCCTGGCTGTATTTCCTTTAATTTGCGTTCCATGCCTTTTGCAAGAATGTCAACAGGCAAGTGTGCAAATGCATTTCAAGGGAGAGGGATTGGAAAACGGACTCTCTGCCTCTAGCTATGCCGTCACATCCTGAGGGACTGTTTTCAGTTGGTTACGAATTGTGTTGTTCTTTTTTGTCCTGTGTTTAATGCTGATTTCCCACGGATAAGGCTGGAACAGTGCGACAAAGTCGGACAGATCAGGATGAGGGGTTCGCTGAGCTCAAAAGATTATTCCTAACATTTGCATAATCGTCCACTTGCTAGACAAGTTTTGTACAAATCTAATCGCAATTCCAATTACTCGTAGCAAACCCAGACTAAGCTATTTAAGTTGTTTTGGCTCGGTTACTATTGAAATTTATAGTTTAAAACTTGGCCATTATCGTAGGAATGGGAACAAGTTGGAGCTCCCCGGCTGCCACATAATGTTGTCGTTAATTTTTATGATATTTACCAAGTTTAATGCATTTTGCCAATGTTTGCGCACAAGTTTAATGATGGCAAACGCACGGATGCCCCATCTCTGACTTTCTGCATATTTCTTCGTTAGCCTCCCAGGAGAAGCCCGCAAATGTAAAGTTGTTGACGGGACCAAAAGGCAGCGGTGGAGAGACAGTGCTTATATCATGAAATGTTTCAAAAGCACTTTACAGCGCACTGAGGGGATGTAATGGTGATGGTGGTGGCTCTGACTAGACAACGCTAAGGTTAATGGCATAAAGTTTATCTGCAATTACGATATGGGTTGGCAATCAGCCACGCCCCTTGTCTGTTCCAATCTCTCCACCCTCCACCTCGCCCAAGTAAATATTTATTGCTCTATTTTAAAATGCACTTTAATGCATCGACGATAATGGCATTGAGACATTTAGCCCATCTCCCTGTGGCACATGAAGAAATATTCATGGCAAATCGGAATCTGATATCGAAAATCAAATATGAATTTTTCTCTGGGCTATAATTCAATTTTGGTGTTTCGCACTGGGGGTAAAGCGAGTGATAAAGTTGTCACAACAAACTGTCGGCCCGGCAAAAGGCAAATAGAAAATGAAATGAAAATTTCTATTTGTCTCAAAGTGAAATCCAATTAATCAAAAATGTGAATTAGATGGCTGGGGCGGAAAGGGACAGGGCCGTCGTGCACAGCAGACGACATCATATTGCATCAGAACGTAGAAAAGCGATAATTTATCATTTTCAGGACCAGGAAATACAATTGCCGGGACGTCCGGGGACGGGAGCTCGGGTTCTGGTTCTGGTTCTGGTTCTGGGATTTTGAAATTGGAAGCGCAAATGAAAATGTGCAAAAAGGCTTTGCTGCTGCTGGCCAGGTGGAAGTGGAAGTGTGTTGGACAAGTCCCGGACCCAGACCGAGAGCGAGAGCCTAGCTGAATCCGAAAATTCTGGTTACATGCAAAACTGGCGCTGCCTCGGGGTTTGTCACTTGAGCTGAGGCTGACACAAACATGTCTGCAAAGGATAGTTGACTAAGGAAAACGGACACTCTCATCTAGGATGCCGTGGTGAGGATGGGGGAGAGAGACACTGACTACCGGCCCCGTGCTGGTGGTTGTCATGCAAACGATTATAAAATCATCATTTATCAAATTATGTCACTCTCCCTCTCACTGGCAACAGTCTGCAGGGACACACTCTAGGCCCTGACCCGGTCTGAACTCGGCCTGATCCCAGAGTATGCACAAAATAATGACGTCTTTTGATATACGACATGATAGCTCAAGCGTATGCCTTGACATTTTTATACATACAGGCTACAGGCGCTGGAGATGTATAATTCAATTTCAGGCTCTTCAATGGCATCCTAGATATTGATTTTATAAACCTGAAAGGTCGATAATTAACGCTTATTTAATTTTATAAATTGTAAAATTATTCTTAACGACTTGTAGATTAATTTATTTGCTAGAACCATCATACAAAGACAGTGACTTCTATAATAAAATATAGTACATGTAGTTCATCTTTGAACAGCAAATAAAATTATTTAAATTTCATGTTCCTTATTCCACATTTCAATCTTTATTCAAAATTCCATATTCTATAGTCCATAATACATAGTCATAGTCCATATTCTATATTTTTATTTATATATCATATTTTGTATTCCATATTTTATTTAAAAATTAAATGAAATTAATTGAAAATATTCCATATTCTCATGTTATATTACAACTATCACTTAAAAAGAGTTTTAATAGTTTAAATATATGTATCAAAAATATATTTTATTTAACACACAGAAGAATAATAACCTCTTACAAGTGCTTAACTTGTAAGAAACCTTAAAAAACCTATTTATTGGATAAATATTTCACAAAACTCGTTTATAAAACGTTTATGGTTTTTTTGTTTTGTAGATGCTCAACGTAAGCTTCATCTCAAGCATTTGGCATTCTTTAAATTCCTAATGGGCATCCGCTACGACACTGCCACACATATGACAAACTCACACGAGGAGAAAACTTAGGCTTGACATGGAAAAATATGCCATCGCACTCAGTCCTGGGCGGACGAGTGGTCCTTGAACTCGTATTCGTATCCCCATTCACAGCGAAACAATGGCGAAGCGAAACTATTTCACGTAGCTGAAGCAGCGGAGGAAATGCAAACGTCGCACTTAAAACTCTCGAATATCCTTGGGGAACCCTTCAATGACTGTAAGTAAAAGTAATTTTCTAACTGCACCACTTTTTTTTGTCCCCTTTTCCTCAGTCTCTTACCCCATTTTTCTGTCTATCTTTCGCTCAGCTTTTCTTTCGCCCAAATGCAACTTTCACTTTTGGGTTCGTGTGACATTAAATTTTACGTGAATTGCTTCATCTTCTCCGAGTATTTTTTGTTCACCTTGGGCCGGCCGCACGTTTGTCTGTGTTTTCTCAGCTGGAAAACTGAAAATGTTGCCCGCTGGCGGTTGGATAAGTTCTCTGAAAGGAGAAACCGAATTACGAGGGTCGCATCAATGCCAGTTTTGGTTAGTGCTATATAGCGCTGAAACACTATTTCGCTTTTTCTGAGCTTAATGATGATAGAAGAGAGGAAATAAATTGATAATTTTCAAGAAAAGTCAACTTAGTTGAAAGCAAACGTAAAAAAAAGGTGAAAGACATAGTTAAAGAGACTTAAAGTGGTGATATAGATTATTTGAATTTAGTTCTCCGTGAATTAAAAACATTCATTTAAAATGGTTAAGTGTTTATTTCTGTGTCAATAATAATTAATTGAAAAAATAAATTAAATTATTAAACTTTTGCTAAAACTGATGTAATTAAATTGTTATTAATTCCATTTCAATAACTGTAATTGTTAGTCTTAAAATCATTTGATTCTCCTTATTAAACGTGATTAGTACTCAATTTTATTGATTTTCTTTGATTAAAATGATTGCTTTAATCAGAAAACTCTCCAAATACTAAAAAAATCCTTGTTATTGAACTCTTTAAATTGGGAACGATATTCAAGAGATAAGAAAACCGTCTGTATTGGAGGCTGGTGGGAGCCGAGGAGTTGAGTAAGCCTGTCAACATGTCAGTCGTGTCCAAAAGCAATTTGTCAACCAGTTGTGATTGGCAGCTAAAGCGAGTCAGTGAGCCACGAACACATATCCGCACCCCCTCCCCCCATATTCACACACACTCCCACACACACACAGACCCTCACCTAGAATGGGACGCCGGAAATTCGCAGCATAAACAAAATGGTGACACATGAGCCGAAATGCCCAGAGGGCTTGTCAAGAGTCAAGACAGCCACCATCTCCGTGACTTTGAGAGCTGCATCTACCTTTGCCCCCTGTCCATGACATCCAAAACTCAATTGATCTTGCTCGGATGCAAAAGATGCCGCAATCGAAGCAAACACAATTAATATTCAAGATTACAAAATTTGATTTAAGGCAATTGTTACGACCACACGCACACACACAGCTTCCAACACATTCAATTTCACTTCTGATAAATTAGATTTATTACTAAAGCAACTATGAACTCTGTGCTTGCTCACTTGATTGAATTAATAGTATCGATTTTGTGGTGTTAGGTTATGAATTAAGCAAATCACACGTGTGAGCATGTGCAACCTATGAAAAATAGTAATAATAGACAGTTCATAGTACAGGTTTCGACTCTATTATTTTGTTTAAAATATAAGTATATTAACCCAGGGTAATAAAGACATCCCTTAAAAATATATCTTATAGATCAAAATCAGGGACATACTTCTTATTGTGAACCTACAACTTAACTTGCCAATCTATTTTTATGGCCAACGATAAAAAGCCATTTTGTCGTCTATTGCCTTCCGTTGCGGCTTGCCTTGTGGTTGACATCCTGTATGACAGCCCATTCTTTCCAATCTCAATGAACTTCCTGGAACGCATCGACGCCGGATAATATAAAGGTGCCTGTGTTGTTGAGACCCAAAACTATGATCATAAAAGCAAGTGTTTTGGGGGTCAACGGAAAGTATCAAAAAGTATAGAAAATATAATTAGAATGTGAGGCGGTGTGGTGCTTGCGTTTGGCCATAAAGGAAATTGAAAATCTTTAGAGTGGAACACATTTCAGAAATTAATTTAAACTTTTCCCACATTTACTCATTAGCAGCAAGTTTTTGGTCATATATATTAGAAGAGCGCAAAACTTGCGGCTCAACAAGTTTGTCCTGGCGAGTGAGCGAGCAAGAGGCAAGGCAACTAATTTGCCTGTGATTTGTGTACAAGCCAGCTCCTAGCACACTTGCCCCAAAGATTTATTCGAGTTGGCCAAAGTAACATAATTTGCGAATAACGCTAACGCGAGCGGGAACGCGAACGCGAACGGGATCGCGACCCACAACGCCATGATGGCCGCCGCCGTCGCCATCGCCGCCATTGTTCAAATGCAAAGTGGCAAAATGGCGGCCGAGCTAAGCTTGAAATAAAAAAAAAGTTGCAAATGTAAAAGGGGGGAATGATTTAAAAACTCGCCGCTCTAGGTACGAGTTTTAGGCCTCAAGTCGACAATGACCCACCCCACACTTGGCGGAAGTTTGCCGTAAATAACTTTTCTTTTGCCAACAAGAACAACAAAGCCACTCAGCTGCATTGGCTGCATAAGCCAAGAAGAGGTTTAGACTTTTGCGAAAGTGTTGGCCAAAGCCTACATCTTTCTCCCTCTTCTACCAGAATTCTTCCGTTCTAGCTCTCTTTTGGCCATAAATCATGCACGCGTTGCTTTTGGTGCTAGTCTGCCTTTGTGTGTGCCACATCTCTCCTCTCCCTCTTCCTCTCTCTCTCCCCCTCTCTTTCTGTGATGGAGTAAATTTTAAGCCGATTTCCGTTACATGGCCAAAAGCCATCCTCATCTGAGTCTGTGTGTATGTGTGTGTTTGCCTCGCATGTTGGCCATCAACGCCATTGCGGTCATAAAGTTCACAATAACAAGGCAAACAAATAAACAGATATCGTGATCGTGTTGTCAAAGTTTATGGGGTCAAAGTTTATAGTAACAGAGAAGCAGGAAGAAATGGCACAGCTCAGTCTTCATCAACAATTTTGGCAGGACATGTGGTCAACACAGGTCAACACACACCAAAAAATATAAAAAAATCAATGAGTAATAGGCAAAATACACAAAGAAGCAGAGTCTAAACAAAATAAAGTGCTCTATTTTATAGTAAAAATATCTTTTGTGTCATAAAAATCTGAAGTTTAGATATCACAGTATATATGTTATTTCCAATACCTCCATAGAAAAGTTGTATGTTGTATAACTGCAAGTCTTTATAATAGATCGTAAAAAAATCACATTAGACTATATTGGTTAATATTCTGGCATAGAATATACTGAGAAAGTATAAGAACTACAACCTTTAAACACGTAACATTACATAACAAGAAAGGAAGCTAACTTCGGCACGCCGAAGTTTATATACCCTTGCAGATAGAACTTCTATGAATAAAAAACCATACAATACAAATTATATATCTTTGTGTTAAAAAACAATGAAGTAATACCTGCTTTCATTTCATTCACCTATACATATTATATTTGCAGTTTTACATTCACTGATTTGCATTTTTCCTCCACATCAAACGATCGTTTGTATGGCACCTATATGATATAGTCGTCCGATTTTCATGAAATTTACCACAAAATTTAAGACTTAAATTAAATGCCTATACCTAAAATTTGATGAAAATCAGTTGAAAACTGAAAAGGTTATAAATTTAATTGTATTAATTTCTCGATCGTTCCTATGGGAGCTACATGATATAGTAGTCCGATTTTCATAAAATTTTATACAAAATTGTAGAGTATAGTAAAATGGCTATATCTCAAATTTGATCCAATTCTATTGAAAACTGAAAATGTTAAAATTTTTTTTGTAAAAAGTTTCCGATCATTCCTATGGCAGCTATATGATATAGTCGTCCGATCGGGCCCGTTCCGACATATATACGAGTGAGAGTATATAGAAGGCTAACTACAAAGTTTCATTTAGATAGCTTCAAAACTGAGAGACTAGTTTGCGTAGAAACGGGCAGACGGACAGACGGACAGAAGGACAGACGGACAGACGGACAGACGGACATGGCTAGATCGACTCGGCTGTTGATCCTGATCAAGAATATATATACTTTATATAGTCGGAGGTGCCTCCTTCACTGCGTTGCAAACTTCTGACTGAAATTATAATACCCTGCAAGGGTATAAAAATAATGTAAAAGTTAGTTCAAATACTATAACTTAATACTATAAATTTATATTCATTCCACATACGAGTATTTTTGCATATTAACTTTTCCTTTTTGAAACCCAATTCCCTCATGTCTCATCAAAATCCAATAAATATCACACATACGCCGCGTGGCCATCAGACATGCCAGGAAGTGTCATATAATTTTGTCATATCTACGCCCAATAAACAAGACCCAGGGATAAGGGTCAGAGCGAGGGTAATAAAAGGTTGGCCATACCTCAGAGTGTGCCAGAAGAACAACAAAAATTTTAATAGAGCCCTTAATGCATGAAAATATGAGCATAAAAAGTTGCCAAGCCCGTGGGCAAAAACCCAAAAAACCGCAGGGCACCGCGGAAAAATTGCTGTAAACAGGAATAAGAACCGCAAGCAAGTTGCGTGCATCACGGCTTAAACAAGGCGCACCAAAGGCTGTCGACTCCAGGAGAAGAATGTGAGAGGCCACCCAGGCCGCAGCTCCAATTTAATTGCGTTCCAAATAGTGTAAATTGAATTTTTAACGCCAAGTCACCCCACAGAGACATGCATAGTTACACGCATGTGAACACGGCGAGAGGCGGAGTACCGGGTTCCGGAGTTTCGGTGCTTCCGGGGATTCCGTGCTCATGGGCTCATGGGCTCATGGGCTCCCGGACACACTACCGACTCCGGAGTTCTGCCGAAGGCGGAGCTAAACGGAAATTAACTTGTTTCACACGCAGCCAGTCAAAAAGCCACAGGAGCAACTGCGTCAGCAGCAGATTCAGATTTCGAATCAGAGCCATAGCTATGGCCACTGACTGAACCGGGCTCCGAGCCTGGCCAGGATTTCTTTTCACCATCTTGTTATGTGGCGTGTCGCCCGCCATGTTTTATGCCCGTGGGCCAGCCAACAATTCACTATCTTGGGGCTCCGGCACGTTCTTCGCCAGCATGTGACGGTCATGTTCGAATAAAAAACGCAGAAGAAACTGTTAAAACTCTGGGAGTGCTATTTTAAATACTCTAAATTAAACTTTATATGTTTACAAATATCTTCGAAAATATTCTGATGATTTGCGCTTTAAAGTGATCATAGAAGAAAGACAAGAATTAAACGTTAAATTAAGAAAAATCTGATGTCTTGCTAATATATACTAAAAAGTAAGCTCTACACAACGATCCGATCATATTTACCTCTGTTGATTTATGTTATACAATTATAATCATGTAAAGTCTGAATGATTACTTTTAAAGAGACCTTAAAATGTGTAGATACTTAAAATAATTTATACTAAACCGCTAACGCAATTATGAAGCTGTCAAAAATCTTCAGTTCTAAGTGGCATACTTTTGAGTCAAATTATAAAATGTTTTGCTAGAAAGGGTGTAGAGAAGAAAGAAGCAAAAATCGTGGCCCAAAAGGGTTTGCAACTCACTCGCTTCCTGGCCTGGCCTCTACCCTTTCCCCATTTTTTTCGACCGTGGCCTGCTCTGCACGCTTTATGCAGACAAATGGCCTTTTAAATTGCTTGCGTGTAGCCAGCTGTCCTGATGCCCCGTCTGTCTGTCTTTCTGTCTGCCTGTCTGTCTTGGCTGTCCTGCAAGTATTACTCCCCCATTTCCTCTGTTGCCCACTAGCTGGCTTCTGGCTTCAACGCATTTACATGATGATTTGATATATGAATCGCTGCCACACTATCAATCAGCGCCTTCATTGCCCAAATGCCAAATGCGCTGAGCATAGCACCTTCACTCACATCGATAGATAGCGCTGTAATTGTCTTTGACAATCTGGCAGGAATGGGATCTGGGATATTGGAGGATAAAGCTGCTGCCTGGATGAGGTGTCAAAGGTTGTACAAATTAGAGGCACATTTCAGAGAGTCAAGGATAATCGGGATATAGATGTGGCTGGGAGAGGGGAACTGGACGAGGATTTATTAAACTTTGACATAGTGATTCGATTTGTGAAAGGGAAGAACTCATTAAAGCTTAAGATTTAGCAGAATTTTTACATTTTATGTTGACCTAAATACTTTAAATCGGTGAAAGAGCTTAATAAATTGGTAAAAGCGCTTACTAGGAGATATTTTAAATACTTAAAAGGATATATACCTATTTTAATGTATACTTCGATGCTTATCCTTCAGAAAGCTAAAGGTATGCTTGGATAAAATATGTTCAAGGTGTTTTTCTTAAAAATAAAACAGTTTCAATTGATACAACATAATACCTTGCTTACTTACATTGCTTATTATTATACTTTTCAAATTTCCTGATAAATTCCGTTTTAATTACTGCTCATTTGGTGCTCCACATCAAAGGCATGAGCCACAAAATCGGATCTCTCATCATATTCGAATGGCGGCATATAAATGTCGTAAACACATAATTATTCGAATTTGTATCCCGAATCAAACCGCGGACAACAGAGATTGTTACTGAAGCGGCACACAAACACATCAAGTGGGATGTGGGGAAAAATTGCCGTCATCAAATTGGTTGTCAACGGAACCGCAAAATGTTGCACGATTCGCAGGCAGAGGAGGAAGGAAACCCAATGCCAGGACTGCTTCCGTTGGAGCAGCCCGAAGCGTATTTCACAATCCGTCCGAGGACACGCAACGCGCTTGATTAATTGCGCCCGGTAATGTGAGGCGGAGAGGTATGTAAACTGCCATTAGAGCCACCCACCCAACAAAATGCAACAGTTATACCACAAGTCATACAGACTGAAATTTTATCGAGTTAATAATATGTCCACCGTCTTGGGCATAGCTTTTGTCAAACAAACTCCCATTGTTTCCCCTTAAAATATTACCCAGAATTAGGTTAATCATAAACGTCAAATTTTCAGCTATCAACCAAAAATAGATCTTAAAGTCTAGCTTAATTTTTGTCCGTGCTGTGGTACTTGAAATTCCCCAGGCCCAACCGAATAACTAATTCCAGTTGAATAAATTTTGCCACTGGCTTGACTGGAAATCAATTGATCTGCTACCAATTTTTATTTAATTTCTTATTTTTTTTTTTTGTATTCTCCTGGGGTAATTTAATTTGAGGACCTTGTCCAAGCAAACGTGAAATGCCTTGAGCAATGGGCATCTGAAATTTGGGGGCGTATCGTTTTGGGTGTGAGTTTCGACAAGTTAAGGCGATTAATCGCCTTTCGAGGACCAGGAACACCCACACACACACTTGAAATTGAAGAAAGCGAAAAGGACGAAATTGAACGCTCTGAAAAATGCCGGAAAACGAAAGCAATTTTCCTGTGTGGCCATTTCCACACCCACGCCCCCTTTATTTTCAGACGGGGTCTCCCATATATTCGTTCGCAGCAAGACTTTTATTGCAGTTGCCGTTGTTGTTGTTAATGGTCAGCTATATGGCATTGTTATATCCAACAATTGCTTCATGTTCAGCGGTTGTAGGAATAAAATAAAAACAAACCACGAGCCAAGGAAAAACAAAAACCAATAAAATAAATACAAAATGATATAACGAGGCCCCGGCCCCATACAGCGCGAACCCTTGATGCGCGACTATTAAAAAAGGATTAAAACCATAATTTCATTTTTATTTTCTTGGAAAAAACGGAAAAACAACAATATCGATTTATAAAAAACCATGAGCATAACATGAACAGAGGCATGATTTATTATTTAAAGAGAAAATTATATTTTATCTTTTTTCTTTTAGAAGGAAGTAATTAGTACTTTAAATTAGAGGGAGTATAGTGGGAGGACTTTGACTTAGTTCCTCCTATTGTTCAATATTATGTTGCTTTTCACCAACATTCCTTGAATTTTTTTCCCTTTGTTTTTTTAAATTACTAAATGCACTCTAAAAACTAACATTGGCTTAATGTTGCGGAAGTCATTGTAACATTCGATTCTTGCGTGCTTTTTACGTGTATATTTGTATGAGGTTCTTTTCGAAATCCCCATATATTTTCGTTTATGCCTTTGTTATGAGGCCTTTTATGCCTTTTGTCTACGTCATTGATGCCTTTTTACGGCATCATTCCCAGTTGGTAAGAGCGGCTCCGTGATGTTCGAGCCACACTAAAGGGGGAAAAACGAAATACCGGAATGATGCTTGCAAAATCCCAAAGCACATGTGAGCACGGAATTTTTAAAATCCACCTTAATTATTTATTGATTTGACTTTTACGTAGTTTTACAAGGGTTACCCTTTAAAGTGCACTAACTAAAGTTATTCATTCATCATGATCAATTTATCTGTCAGTGTCGTGAGAGGGACTCAGATATGCTGCATAATATTTTCCAATTTATGCTGGCTGGGAAATTGACGTGACTCGCTGGAATAATGAAATAAAAGTGTAAATAATTGAATTTGGGTAAAAACAATAACGAAGTTAAACAAATTCAGTGCCAGCCCAGAGTCCGCCAACATGCAGCATTATGCTGATCGACATATACATGCGAATATATATTTATGCATTTTTAATATTGTTTTTCCAAACAAACTTTTTTATTGCTCGGAAAGCAAATTTGTCTACCCAATTGGCCAAAGAGAACAGGGAAAAAATTGGGGGGAAAAGTTTTCCTTTATTTGATTTGTAGCGCTTTTTCCAGTTGAACAAGGCAATCAATAGAAATGCATGGCCACGCGATATTATTATTATTATAAAGAACAAACTGAAATATGGCAAAGGGAAGAAGGGAGCCGACGAGGCCTGTTGAAAAGCATATTACAGAAGCCAAAAAGTCTCCGCCGCTTTTGGCCAACATATTAAAAACGCTTTTTGAAATTTCCACTTGACCAAACCAATTAAAATCATAAATTTCCAGCGCCTGTGGTGAAATTTCATTCAAATATAGCAAGACCGTTTTTTTTTTAACTGCTGCTCTTTTTATTTTTTTATGTGCAATATATGCAGATAAATTCAAGGGGGCAATGTGTGGGAGCCATGGATATATTTGTGTTTAATATTTTTCCGTTCCGTTGCGCTACAGGAGGAGCCGCTGGGGTTATGGCTGGCATGTTAAAATTTCACACGATACCGCGAAAAAATGGCAAAAATTCTGCGGCCAAATATGACTTATAACCGAAATGGTTTAATTCAAGGATGGAAACCGATATGTGGTGAGAGTCCGATAATAGGTTTAATCTCAGAGAGGATTGAATGGAATTCTTTAATGAAAAAACCTATATAAAATAAAGTTGAGTTGGATTTAATTTTAAACTAAGTGTCTTCTTATAGTGTTTTTATCTTATTTATTTATGTGATGACTTTGATCGCCTTTTGATGGAAAACTAATATTGCCTTAGAAATAAATCCTAAGGCTTTGGTTTGGGAAAGTGCTTTAATTTGGTTTTAGGATAAAAAACGTTAAAAATTGTATTGTAATTTGCAAAAATATTAGACAGACAGTTAAAGCTGAATGTTTCATGAGAAATATCTTAATTTTAATTTAATGAAAAGTTAAGCCTATGTTAACATTTTCGAGATTTTTGTACATATATATATATATGTATATTTTGTTTCTGTATAACGAATTTCCTTTTAAATAAAATTGTAGAGTGCTTTAAAGGCAAACTTAATAATACTCGTAAAATGCTTATTGTAAGCATCTAATTAAATGCTTTTGTTTAAATTTCCATTATTGTGTTCAGCTTTCCAAAGTTAATAAGCTCAGTTATTGCCACAGAAATGTGGAATTGAACCATTTACACATTACCACACACATTCACAGCCATTTACAAATATAACTTTCCTTCGGCTAGGCGACGCCATTTGGCCAATACAAATTGTAATAATTGTTTGGAAAATTGTTGCTCTTAAAAACACATTCACTTTCCCTTTATTTGTTTCATTTTTTTTCTTCTCCTCGGGGAGAAATAAAGGCCTGCGTGTGTGTGTGTTCGCGTTTGCTACTTCCGGCTTGACCACTCACACAGGCACACATATATGTATCTGTGTGTGTGCGTGTATCGTGGCGTATATATGGCGTATTGGCCGCCATATTGTTTTCGACATGTGCATGTTTTTGATGTCAAGTGGTCGTCTACTTGAAAACAATTTTCTCTCTGTGGTAGTGAATGTGCGTGTATTTGGAATTTTTTTCCTGCTCTTTCGGCGAACGCAGTCCTGTTGTCGTTCTTCTGATTGTTCGATGCTGCTCTCCGCTTCGGGTTGAGGCCTTAGTTTCTGCTGCTAATGCTGTTTTTGTTGTTGTTTTCGACCCAATTGCGACCATGGCATCCATTTTGTTGACGTCGTTATCAATTAAGCGACACGTTGCGTAGTAGCCAGGCCACAGTTGGCGTCAATTGAGTGAACGAAATGGCCAAAATGGGTGGGGGGAATAGCCAGAGAAAATCAACGGGAGGGGAGGGGAGGAGTGGGTTGCGACAGAAGTTGTTGAATTGTGCAGGGTCAATTGTTCGTAGGACGGCACATAAAAACAAGTTGCAGTTAACAAGGACAAGGCCTTCTTCTTCTGTGCCATTCAGTTATTGTCCTCTAAATAGCTGCTGACCATGTCCGAGCAAAATATTACCCGTTAGCCAGCAATGACTCAACTAGAAGTAATTGACGTAAATCTCCAATAATGGTCTGTATAATAAGCTTCACTCTCTCTCTCCAGGGTGGACCTCAGCTGCTGGGTCAGTTTGTATAAGATGTATTTTAATGCCCCTATAAATAAAAAAAATATATATATTACCAATGAAGCTATAATAATAGCCAAACAGCTTATTAACTAAATTGTGTCAAATAAATACGTTAATTGAATTTATTGAATTATTGCACCAGAAATCCATAGATAAGAAAAGTATTATAACTTACCGACAACTGGAGAATTGTGATGAATTGAGTAAAAACTAAAAAAATTTGTGTAGAAAAAAACATGCTAGTTATTAGAAACAAAGAAACTATATCTTCACTTCTCGAACTGTAGGCTTGGACTTGACAATTGTTTTTGATGTTTGTTGTATTAAAACTATTCCAAATTATTTTCAAATTGCATTTCAAAATAATACAATTTAACAATTTAGTTTCCTAAGTATTGTAAGTGATATGTAAAATGTCAAAACTTTTTAAATACTTTTGTTAAAGGTGGGTACTCCTGTGGCACCACTGATTAGCTAACAAGTCCACCTTAATACTCCCATTTTGAGTTGTTTGCCAGTTAGTGAGAAGTGTATCACCGAAAACACGCACAATTATGCATGTCAAATTAAGTGTAACTACGCCCAAGTAATAGAATCTGTTGGGGGTAGTGGCAGGGCGCAGGGGGCAGGAAAACTAAGGAAAGCGAACACGGCGGGCGGGCCATAAATCTTCAATGTGCTGGCCTGGAGAATCAGCGAGCGGTAACTAATGATGTTCATAATCGGAGTGGCATGTAAAAGGATAATGGCAAAATGCTGATTAACAGGGAAAGGCAAGCCACAACTTCATTTAAGCTCTCTCGCTCTCTCAGCACATTTGTGTTTCTCTACAGAGTGTTTGTTTGTGTGCGAGTGTGAGTGTGAGCCGGAAGTGTCAGTAGTGGACGCCATTAATTTAGCGGAAATAAACAAACAAAATGAACGGGGGGAGAAACAGTAAACCGCAAACTGGAGTGCGAGAGCAATGGGGGAAATGAGGAGGAGAGTGAGCAAAAAAAACAGGCTCGAATCTCGGTACTTGGCATGGGCTTGCTTTGAACAGGATATGCTCGTGCTCTGCTTATAATTGGAGCATAAAGTGAAGCTGTAAGAAATGTGCAGGGCCGTAAAAAGGCCAGGAAGTGGCAAACGGAACAAAAACCAAAACCGAAACAGAAAACACACACCAGCAGAAAAGGAGCGGCAATAGCGGCAAAGATACATTTACAGCTTGGCCTCGTTACACACACTCGGCGAAAGAATTGTAGATTCTGTATGAGTGTGTGAGAGTCCTCCTATAAATAAAATCCCCTCAGCGACTCTATCCGTATTTTGATACCAAGTTTTTGTGGCAATAAATGGGGTATATATGTTATGCTTAAAGCAACAGAAATCTTTACTGTCTTGAGCCCAGAATATATTCATTGTCAGGGGTTTTTAATTTATTAGTTTTTATAAAACATAATTCTAATGATGCTATGGTATTCTTTAAGTCCATCATATCTCTAATCCCCATTCTTTTTTCCTTGCTACCCGCGTAGAGTTAATTTATGACCTAGAACAATACACATACAGAAACACAGATTGCGCCTCCACTTAAGTGTTAGAACCGAAAAGACTTTCCAATGCCATCCCGTGCCGAGTCATGAATTTTAAGTGATTCTCTCTGCCTGCCCCTGGTTTTTCTTCTTTTTTCTTTTTGTCTTTTCCGTTTGCATTCTTTTCACAATTAATGTAAAATTTAATTTGACTTGGCTTGAGCACACGTTGCGTGTGAAAAGGGATTGCGAAAGGGTCTTAACATTGCTGCTGTAATTAAAAGGCTTTTCATATAAATATTTTACTTGTCGGCCCAAGATGGGAAAGATTGCAAGCATTTAGGAAGCATTTTTCGCCAATCAAGTGGATTTGGAAAGAAACACGAGAAACATATTGCTTTATTTAATTCATTCTACTTTTTCATTAAAGAGATTTATGAAATATTCGTATGGATTCAATTCATTTCATTATGCAAAGCAAATACTATTAGCTCTGTCCTGACATTTATATTACACGTTAACTGTAACCGAACCATCAGCAAGTGCAGATATATATACGGAAATGCCAGAGAGCAGGACAACGTCCTGTTTCACACACACGCACACACTTGTAGTAAATTGAATGGGCAATTGTGGTTTTCTATTAAAAATGAGAGGGGGCTTCTCACGCAAAGTGCAGTTAGTGGGTGCGAAATCCGCACAAATACATCGACAGACTTGGTCCTGGGGCCGGGGTATTTGGCCAACAATTTTATGGCTTTGGCTATTATTTTACCATTTTTTTTGTTGTGTCTGCCTGTGTCTATAAATATTTATTACAATTTCGTTATGGGGCCAGCAGATTGAATAGGAAAGGCGGCCACTGGAACAGGGACAGTTAGTTAGATGTGGACAGATTTATACTTGCCATGACAGCAAAGTTATCTGGGACCTCACTCACCCGATCGGAGCAGACTTCCCATTCAATTAGGCACACATAACTCAGGGTAAACCAAACCCACATCAGCGCACCAAATTGCTGATTCAATTGCGAATGCGGGTCAACGTTTTCTTTTTTCGTTTTTCGTTGGTTCGGATCGGTCAGGCCTAAGATTTCCATTCTGAATCGTGCCGCAAAACTTTTTACAATTCTCTTGGTAAATAAATTAGAACCCAGCGGGGGGCGCTGCGTAAAATCATTTTTAATTATTTGCAAATAAAAGGCGTCCGAACTCTTGCAATTAAGGACCGAAAAGTACCCACCGAAAAATGAGCAAATCATAATGAATAAATGTCGCACCGGAAGTGAGCGGAAGTCGCTCCAAGTATTCCACCCCTTTTTCCGCCATTACATTTCCGCTCAAGTAACGGGGATTATCAGGAAGGGCTGGCGGCAGAGGAGGTTATTCCTAATGGGAAACGCTGCTTGGCATAATAAACTGTTCGTTTCTTTTCGGAAGCTTTTGTTGTTGCCTTCAAAGCGTGTTGACTTTGTTAATAAGTTTCGTAATAAGTTGCCGGCTGGGCTAAAGGATGTCCAAGGATATAAAACAAACCGCAAGGGCATAAATAACCCAAGAAAGCGGCTAAAAAAGTGTGGTCCAAATGGAATTTAAGGAGACTGATTAGTAGGGGTTAAGAGTATACCCTACTACGGAAAGAGTATATTTATTTTACAAAGTCGTTTAAATATTTTCTTGTTACAAAGTTTATACATTCTCTGCTATATTGCTATTCCAATTAAATGAATACCAGTGGACTCTGTTACTTTACTGAAAAGATTAATTAAGAGTGTTTCTTTAGTTACCTCTGTTTTAATTTTCCACAGCTCGCTCTTAATTTGGTTTAGTTTTTTATTTTCTGCTAACTTTAAGAGGAAATATCATTCAACTGTCACCAAACCACAAAACCCCCTAACCAAAACCCGAAGCCAAAGTTCTACGCTAGACAAAAACGTTGGCGAGTGAGGAAAGTAGGCAAAAAAGATGATTAATTTACGCGTCCAGCAGTCCATTCGTTGTCCTTTCTCGGGATTCTGCTCAATGGGACTCCGGCTCATTGTTTGCGCAGATTTACAAAAGCAGCCGAAACTTAATTTGATTAACTTTGAGTAGGTTTTTTTCGTCGCCTTTGTCTTTCCGGTTTCGGTTCATCAGCAGATGAGAGCCTAGAGAGAAAATGAGGAGAGCAGAGGATGGGAGGAAAATGGCGTGAAGTGGAGTGATGGAGGAAGGACGAACAGCAGGCGAGAGGCAACGTTGACGTTGATAATGATGTGGCTGGCCATCATCAGCGCTCGTCCGTTGGCCATAAAAAGTTACAGACTTTTAAGTGTCCTGCGTTGGCATTTTATTTTAGTTTATTGGTTGGCAATGGCGAATGCCAGAGCCGTGTTTATGGCCGGAGCGTTCTCCATAGATGTAGGGGGGAGCCTCGTAAATCGGTATTAGTGTACTTAAATGATGTCCACGGCATTGCGCAGACAATGAATACGAATCGCGGAGCGAAGGCAAATTGAATGCCAATTTTATTTGAACTTAATTAAATGACTGAAACTTTTCTTTTTTGTTCCTAAAAGAAGAGTCCAGGCTGGGGTATATAAAGTTTGCAACAGATGCTGCTTGGTATATTGCAAATGTAACTGTCTTTTGTCTATTGGTCAATTGAATTTTAATTAACAAATATTAACATGAAGAGAGAGGAGCTAGCTATAAGTTATTTACTAAATCTACGATTTTATTTAGTCTTTTTTAGACAAGTCCATGGATTGTGTCCTTGTGCCTGTAAATATAATAATACGACTTATGGATTAAATCATCATTTGGGTAAGTTCAAGATAATATATCTTATTTTAATCATTGGAATATTTGGGGACTTCATTATAGTTTTTATTTAAGCTGAACATAGGATAGATTGCGTATACACATTACGTATTACGTAAGTTAATTAAATTTAAATTAACAATAAATAAGATGGAGATAACTATAAGGTTTTTACTAATCATACAATTTCATTCAGTTTTTTTTTAGACAAGTCGATAGATTGTGTGCTTGTGCCTATAATTTTAATAATACGACTTATTGAAAATCATAACATTCATGTGGGTAAGTTCAAGATAATATACCTTATTTCTATCATTGGAATATTTGCGGACTTCTCTATACTTTTTTCTTGAACTTAAAATAGGATAGATTGCGTATACGCATTACGTATACGTAATTTCAATTAAAAGTTTTGCATATTTTCCAACAATACAATCTTTCTATTCTTTTTACCTTAACCCTATATAAATGATTAACTTTTCCAACATTTTTCCATAGTGCTGTTATATTTTATTCACTCAATATTGAACTTTTCATAACTTAATTAAGCAAGGGCCAAAACTGGAATTGCCTTCATATATGCATTAGCTGCTGATGCCAGTGCTGCTGCTGGTGTTGCTCCCATGCCTGAAACTTTGCAAAGTCTCTGGGAGAGGAGGGCTAATGTCTTTGCTTTGGCAATTTGGTTAAGGGCGTTTTGCTGTTTTGTTGTTCTGCTGCTGTTGGGCGCCGCTGTTGCCTCTATTCAGCTGCGATCCCTTCACCTTTCCATCCCCCTTCCCCCATGCCATGCCCTGTGTGCTGTTCTCGGTAATGTTTGTTTTCATTAACATTGTTGTTGCTATTGTTTTTCGCCCGGCAACAACAAAAACAACAACGACAAACATTGACGCAACTACACTTGAATGCATTTTGTGCATAGAGCCAAGTAAAAGCAACAACAACACCATCCGAAACAACAAAATAGGAGCAATAGGAGTGAGCAACAAAAACAATGGCAACAACAGCGAAAGTCCCTAAGGTATAATTTCAATTTCAACACTTTACAAACACGCCACAGTTGCGTCATTAACTGTAAAGTTTGCATGCGCGTCTCGTCTGCAGTTTGCATTTTATACACTGAAATAAATTGTAGGAGCTTTAAATTGGAGCAGGAATAGTTATGATTTTCCTGTAAAAATTTCATGACAGACATATGAACAGCTTTCGAATCTTAAAAATCATGTGGTGTTATGCATCTTATTCATTATGTCCACCTTTTGTCATGGCTACATCGACTCCTCTGGTGACATATTGAATATTAAGAGAAGCTTGGGTATAATAAGTATATATTTTCTAATGATAAAACATTTTTTAAACTAACTATAAATTATTACAAAATCACACAAAATAGTTAATCAAGTAATTCTTTAAGTGCATTAGTGTATCTATGTCTGTATGACTGCGTGGCACTAAGTGCGCTCGCTGACGGAAATAGCCGAAAGCAACGACGGCGGCAGAGATGCGACCTCGGAGATGAGTTCAACGCAACGTCAGGTGCAGCAGCAGCAGTAGCAGCAACAAATGCTGCAACAACAGCAGCAGCAGCAACAACTGCTGCAACAACAGCAGCAGCAGCAACAACAGTGAGAACAACAGGCGCATAGCACTTTTCTAGTAGTTGCCGTTGTTTCATAAAACTTTATTGTTGCATGTTTGTTGGCTTGCGCTATTGCTGTCACCAGCCACATTGCTATTGGTTGTTGTCGGTGTCGCCACCGTTACCGTTGTCGTTGTCGCGGCTGCTGCAATGCTTCAAGCCAAACATAAAATTATTTCAGCCACCCCCCGCCCTCGAGCATTGACTAATGCTGACACGCCGGCAACATGAACGCTGCAGCAGCAGCAACATCAGGGCCACCAGAAACATGGCGGGCACTACAGCATTTGTGGACCATTAAGTTGACGCTTTTCCGTTGAATTTGCTGTGACATTGGTTCAAATGCAGCACCGACAAAAAATATACATGAGTATTCGAATATTCGAATATAACAGCATAAATCCAGTCTTGTGATGCCTTTAAATTAATGTTTTGTAAAAAACTTATAAGGACTTGGAACATCGAGTGTTATTTTAAATAGATTTTATGTTGCAATACAAAAGCATTCATATTCCCATATTCTACTTTTTGAAAATCTACTAATTTTTTATTACCTTTTGAAAATAAATATAACTAATTTAAATTACTTGTAGTAGAATATTTTTTCTCTGTGCACCGAGATGTGCGCTCGTCTGCCTGTCGAGGGCGTTGATAGTCATCTAACTGGGCGAGCAGCCACCAAACAAAGTGGAAAAAGGCCACAGTTCCGCTTGGTTATCTCGGCCAACCTTCAAGGTGAACGACGGGAAACTGAAAAACGTGGAAAATTTTTGTAGTTACACATCATCATACACATCACATCATCGATTTCTTAGTTGTCCCAGGAATAAGTAGAAAAATCAATTTCAGTCCTGATGGAATAATCTAATTTTTATTACAGCTGCATAGCTATTCGTCATTTGCGTACTCCCTCCGTGTATACAAATACAGATATAGTTGTAATTATAGCATCGAGCACCTAATTTGGGTTAGGGATTATTCCCTTTCAATAATTGGCACGGGTTTTGGAAAAATGGTACATATTTTAAGCTGAATTTTGATTTGTTTTTATTCTTAATCAGAATATTTGGATGGTTTCCTTAATTATTGGGTGTAAGTTTATTGTTTAGATATATGTTGAATTGTAGGAAGATGACTACAATAAGAATTTATAGTAAAAATATATATTTAAATATTATTATTTGCCGTGCTATTGTTTTGCCCGCCTCTGTTTATACATAACTTTAATCTTCCACAATTCCCTATAGAGTAAATGCTGCCGGATGCATAAGCTGCAAAAACACTGGCAAACCGGATTGCACATTTCTTTTATGCAGTAATCATTTGCGGCACTTTATTGAATTCCAAGCGGGAGCGGCAACCGAAAACAGTCCGCACAACACATTCCCCGCCCTCTTCCGACTGTCGCTGGCAGGTGTTGTTTTCCCCTTACTTAGTGGCAGCCACCATTCTCCATTTCTCCTCTCTGTTCCTGGCTTCGATTTTCCCTCTTGTTTTTCTCTCCCTCACATCACATGCTCGCTTTGGCTTCTTGCTTGCCACGTTCGTGATGTTTGCCTTGCTTTGCTGGGCAAAAAAAAAGTGCAGGAAAGAGATGCATACTTTAAGGCGAAAGTCAACCGCAAAGTGAATTCCGCCATCGACAGACGCCATCTTGCAGTGGCAAGTGTGGCCGTATTAGCTATTTCTTAGAATCTAGCTATTTTTTTTCTTGGTATTGGAGTAATATCAATATTTATTATTTGCGTGCCCTTTTTTAGTATTTAAATTTGGGTTTTTTTTGTAAATCTATGGATTTTTCTTTAATTAATACTTTATTAAATATTTTACTGAACTCAAATTAAAAATTCTAAAAACTTTCTTTACATTTTAAGCTTATCTAAAATTTCTTTTGAATTGCCTTTACTTGTTTTTACACTAAATAGATTTGTTTTGCAAGCCAAAAGGGTAGGCATCACTAAGGATGTGCGAGCTCCGGGAGCTGTAATCTTGGGCAATCTTAATGCGGATATATTAAACTTATTTTTACAGCATTTCTCTCGGCGATTCCTTGCCTGGCCTCCCCAATCTGGATTCTTTATTTTCATATACTTTGTATTACTTGTGCCGTGCCCCTATGCCTTTCACATCCTGCCGGTTCCGCAGATTTCGTAAGCGCGATAAACTAACCGTCTGCCAGCACCCCTCGCCTGCTCCCTGGGTGGTTTTCAACACGGGCTGGTGGGGCAGACAGACAGACAGGCAGTAAGTGGTGGTGCAGTGGGTGGTGGTAGTGTAGGGTGGAGGCTATGTGTGTGTGTGCATGTACGAGTGTTTCGCAACTTGAGGCGCTTGCCACTTCCGCTGGTGGTCTATAAGAAAACACTAACACACTCGCCGGCTGTTGGCTACAACTTTTCTTTTGCTTTCCATTTAGATTCGTTTGGTTTTCTACTTTTTTTTTTATTTTCGGTTATCCTCCCACTTATTTTAGTTTTATTGCTCAGCATTTTATTGCACAAATTTTAATATTTATTTTTGCTTTTGGTTTATTTTGCAATACGCCTGGAAGGCAATGCCAGTGTGTGGGTTGAAGACTGTTTGTATTAGTTTTTCCCCAAACACATACACCATCCAATGGCGCTGGATGCTTTGTTTGCCGTCTGCTCGCGTTTAGTTAGCGTTTTTCTGTTGCCGTTCCGTTTTAATGTTTAACAAACTTGAATGGTGCAGTTGAGAGCTACCAAACAAACAGAAAAAAATATACAAACGAAACCGGCTCCCTTCCTCTTTCGGTCTTTTCCCCTTCTCTGTTTGGTGAAAAGTTTTGTGGAAATTATTTTAAACAGTTTAAGCCGTTTTTCATTTTTCTGCTTGCGCTTGTATCTCATCACCAGAAACTTCGAGCATCATTTAATTTGCGTATAAATTTCAACATCCTAATGGAATAATAACGGAAAAGAACAATTTATTCATAATTTTGGGAGTCAGCACGGTTGCATTTACAAACCATTACGAACCAACTCGATATTTACAAAAAGTATGCTAATAGTAGCTAAGTCAATGCATCAGAAGATGGGGCGAATAAATCTTCTCTTTTTTTTTTTAAAGCCATGCATATCTCGGTAGTGGTGGAAACTGTCTTTCTTGCTGCCGATGATAATGGTCACCAAAACTCCCATGTCTCATGGACCTTGAGCCTAGGGAAGTACTAGGTGGTGCGAAACCGTTTTGCTGTTGTGAGGATCTGGGGTTACGGTGCTCCATTGCTGTCGGCAGACAATAATGGTCACCATAGCCCCTATGTATTATGGATCTTGAGGCCTGGGAAGCCCCGAGAAATTCGAAACACTTTTTGTGATGTGAATATCTGGGGTAATGGGCCTCCATTGCTGGCGGCGGATTATAATGCTTACCATGTCTCATGGTCCTAGATTCGCAGGAGGTCCTGGAACGTACAAAACTCCTCTATTTAATTATCATGCTTCGAGTGTTATTAGTATACTCACTGTAAACCATTTCGGAAACTCGTCTGAAAACTTTGATCGTCATAAGTCGGGCGGTTCGTGCTTGGAAGGTATTCGGAATTATCACTTTCCTTAAATCGCGGCTTACCTGGCAGATCGCCTGAATTGCCGATTGTTGAAGCCATTAACATCATTCCAAGACTGTCATTACCATAGAGTTTAGCAAAATGTTCGATGTTTTCCTGGAAAAAAACGAAGAAAAATTTAATTATAACTCACATATTTCGGAAAAGTTAGTCAATATGAAGTCTTACATCTGGAGATAATATGCCGGGTACTTCAACGCCGCTATAGTCCATGACTTAATTTTTTTTGTATATAATTTGATATTCTCAGAAATTCGAAACTGAAAAAATAAATTTTGGAGCGGGTTTATTTAGTTGTGATGGAGAGAACAGCCCAACTTAGAATAATATTTGCTTGACAAATGTATACATTTCATATATACATTCATAGTTGATGTATTTCTCATTTCATAAGTTCGGAAGGCTAAATTCTTTACTTTGTCTGGCATTACATTTTCCTTTAAAAGTTGACCAGACTTAAGATTATTATTTCAATAAATATATACTTATATATCTTAAATAATAAGCTTCATCTGAAACCCGATAAACAGTTTTACACTCTTATCGAAACACCTTTCGACGCTTTGGGCCAAGTTAAATGTAAAGCAGTTGACAGGCAATTATTGCACCCCTATAAGGATGTCAACTACTCAGCACTTTCATTTAATTCGCCATTTATTAATTTACGCTGAAAATCTTTAACGACAGGTTCAGGTTTTACTACTGCCATGGCAACCTCATTACCGCCGACTTATTGTCAATAATTATTTGCGGCTTACAAGCATTTTTCATGCCCTTAGCGTATATACCCAATTTATGAATAAATCATTTGATGTCTGGATTCGCCAGTGGGTTGTCGTCCGGCAACGTCCATGTTTCCCCCCGACCTTCGAGTTGACATCCTTTCACCGGATAATATGCAATATGCATTTCGAGCTGCCGACCCGGTGGCCAGGTGCCGTCCGGTAGCCGTTGAGCTTGTTGTTGAGTTTTAATTAATCGAGAACTCATAAAAATATTTAAATGCAAAAAGCACTGAGCTTACGTCCATATGGCAAGGGGGCCGGGACCATATCGTCAAGAGTCGGTGACAAGTGGGAAATCCCAATGTATGTTTTATTGCCAACGAGTGGAGAGGGACGAAAAAGCGGTCCTCAGCGCTGTCGGTTTAATATTAAATTAAAACGATTATTTTTTTGTCAATGGTCAAAATAAAATAATTGTAAGTTGTCAAATAAAAGGTGGACACCCTACTCTGAACAACTCCGATTTTCAATTAGAACTGTGCAAAACATCGCTTTAAAGGAGAGTACGTAGTGCTTGTTATCGGTAAATCGATAGAAGGTGACACTGCAATTTTCTGTCACTTTTCATAAGTGAGTGAATGGTTACAAACTTTCGTAATTAACTCGTTTAATAAGAGCTACGCAGCTGCTACAATGGTCGATCCAAGTGTCCACCGCTATAACCTGAACCCAAATGGTTTGTACGAAAAGGAATAAAACGTTTAAACCATGCTAATATAGATTTCCATTATAGAGGACGATGAAAGTTCTAGTGGCTCCGATAATGGGTAAGTTATTGTTTAGTATTCTAATGCACTTGAAGTTCTTATGCAAACCTTTTTTTCAGTTATGACAGAGAGTCCTCCAGCGAGTTTGAAAGAGCTGCACGTCGCGGTACGGCACACCGAAGTCGTTCGCGCACTCGCCGTTCATCGGCTAATACCGTAAACAAGAATGACTTACAAAAGCAACACGCTCCGATCCCGCACATACAGGAGGAACCTTCCAGTACTTCCAATTCCGGTTCTAGCAGCCAGTCATCGAGCTCCGAGGATTCCGATACAAGCACTGGAACTTCGTCCTCAGATGATGAATCGCCGAAACCAACTTCCAAGGAAGTGTCCAATTTTATTACTAGTACTGGAACTTTGATCTCAGAAACTAAACCGTACCAGTCAACGCCAAAACCAATCTCAAAGGAAAAGTCAAATTCCAATATAAACGCTGACAACTCCGACGCAAGCACTGGAACTTCGTCCTCAGAAGATGATTCACCGAACCCACCTTTCAAGAGAAAGCACAATTCGGATAAAAACTCTGGAATCTCGAGCTCAGAGGATGATCCGATGCAAGCATCGCCCAAGTCAACTTTAAAGGGAAACTCAAATTTCGATCCTAACACTGAAGCTTTGTTCTCAGTGGATAAACCGATGCCTTCATCGTCCAAGCCAATTACCAAGAGAACGTCAATCTTTGATATAAACACTGAAACCTCAAGTTTAGATGATGAATCGATGAAAGCATTCCCGAAACCAATAACCAAGAAAACAAAACTGGAGAAAGTCTCTTCCGCCTCCAATTCTGACGATGAAAATGAACGTTTAGTTTCAAAACTGTCGGGTATCCGATTCGATAATGATGGAGAAAAATCTCTTTTCGAGAAGATTTCCGAAACTCTTGAGGATCAACAAAGGAAAGAATTGGGAGACAAGTTGACGGTGAAGTTCAAGGTAACCATACCTGAAGTTGGAGCTGGACTGCTCGGGGATTCCTTGCAACTTCTAAGAGTGCCTCAGTTCATACCCGTGGAAACTGGTGCCTTTGATGCTGAGACCTTTAAGGACAGCATGACATCGGATGATCTAAAGAGCGAGCAAGCCCGTGGGGATTTCCTGAATCGCCTGAAGACAACAGTGCGTTGGCGAGAGAACAAAGATAAGATCAGGGAATCAAATGCTCGGGTTGTGCGCTGGTCCGATGGCTCCGAGACCTTTCATGTGGGCGCCGAGGTCTTCGATGTGATGCACCATAAGGTGATTGATGACAAAAACCACTTGTATGTCCGCCTGGAGAACTGCTATCAAGCCCAGGGATCCATTAAAGATAAGATGACACTGCGTCCCAAGCTGGACTCCACCTTTGGTCAGAGCCATGTCCAGGGCCTGCGAAATCGAGCCATGAATAAGCCACAGACGGGCGTTGTGAAGGTACTTTCAGATTTGGTCGCCAATCCATTAACAGATCGAGATCGCCGGGCCAAGGAGGAGATAGCCAATCTACGCAGGGAGGAGCGTGAAAAGCGTCGTGAAATACAGATGAGCATGAGAAAACCGCGTGTAAAGCCCATGCGTCATTGCACGGCAGATGATTCGGATCCGGAGCAGGCAACCGGGGAACAAGACCAACTGGAGAATGACTCGTCAACCGGGCGCGGTTACACTCCAGGCATACGCACCAACCGTAATTTGGATTTAAATCACATGAGATCGGTGTCAAGTGACGAGGACGAAGAAGATGGTGACTATGACAGCGATGTGAATGATATAATAAACGATGACGATCTCGATGGTGACGAAGAGGAAATGTCCGACGAGCCGCGTACCAGCACCTCCAAGTCCAAGAAGGCACCATGGAGCCGCCGCAGCCCGAAGTCGGACTCCGACGAGGATCCCATGACGCGCGTCGTTAAGCACAAGACCAAGCGGCTGATTTACTCTGATTCGGACTCGGACTAAGTGCCGACTCCCGATGGGACGAAGAATTCTAATAAACATAATGCATTAGCTATCCCACAACAAAGAGCGGCTAACATTCGCGCTCTGGCTGATAATTAATTAACTAACACATGGGCGGGATAGGGCCATTGCCTTAATTAGTGGGCGTGGCACCAGAAGGGCACATTAGAAGCCGAACACAGAGAGCTCTTGGTTTAGGGTAGGGGTCACAATGGGGTCGTGATTGCAGCGCGTAGCCCTCTAACCCGAACGCCATTGTCCGACTGCCAAACCAGCCGGCATTCCAACGCCCAAAGCAATTAGTGGGCAGGTGCACTAGATTGCAGCCAGGTGTTTTCGGTGCCATTGGGTGGCTAAATCGAGTCAGGTATCCAAGTTGCATTCACCGCTACAGGACACTCTGATGCTGCAACTTTTCGATTGAAACTTTAGTTTTGACATACTGTGCCTTTGGGGAATTTGAACTCTTTTGGAATTGAAAGTATTAATATAAGTAATCGGAATCAGGGAATGTAATATATGAAGCAAATGTTTGGTCGAAGAATTCGAATCTGGGTTGTATTGAATGCATTGATAACATACAAAACATCGATCAATTCTTACAATGTAGCCAAATTTCAAATTACAGAATTGTTTATCAATTTTTAAATGCAAGTGAACAAATTCATGTGAATTAATGTCTACTGCTAGGATTTGTAGTTTTAAATTCGAAAATTTAGAACCTGAAATATGAGGTTGGACTTAAAATCAATCTTAAAACTAATTAAAGCCCTGTTAGAACGTTTTAAATACAGCGTTAGCTAAAGCCTCATGATTAATTGAACATCCTCTCTAACTAACAAGCAGACAGTTACTGATGTTTCCCCAAAAGCAAGGTGTATCTAAAATCCATATTGATCAAAGGCATTATTTGAGTATTCTGGATTTAGTCATTGTTTGCTTAAATCAATCCCTTTGCATTTGTTTAGTTAACTGGAGAAATTTGATCTGTGCCGGTATTATCAGTTACTTGCACTGAGTTCTCTGACGATGCTCATTTGTTCCAAAGGCATATAAGCTCATTAGAATATCTACTTTGCCGCAGCTGTTGCACAACAACATCGCCCTTTGTTGCTACAGTTCCTGGGGGCATTGCAACGCATTCGAATGTAACTAAGATATATACGCCTTAACTTGTTACGGGCCATAAACTAAACTGTCACCGATTTTCGGGGCTGGAACGGAGACTGGAGAAAGCCGCACGACACGCCCGTAGGCCAAATATCTTGCACACATATTTGTCGACAAGTTTGCAAACTGTGCGGGCGAATGGCGGGAAAATGGGTGCGTTTTGGGTGCGGGTTACAGCTCATGCTTGGGGGGCAGAGTTATTCCGGCAAAGCATGTCAGCCTTAGTGCTAATGCAATTTAGTGCCTCCTGCAGCAAATGAACCTTGATTATGTGTTTATTAGACACCAATTTACGCCTGCTGCAATGTTGCAATGTGGCCTCTCCACCGGCGGCTGCTTCTCATTTAAGCTGCCTCGACGACTGGTTGGTGCACTTAAATTCCATACCATTCTCATAAATATCCCCTGTCAACTTATCGCATCGATGCTCATGCGAATTATTGCAAAATATCCAAACCAATTACTTCAATAATGCCGATCAAAGAACTCAAACTTGAGCAGTGTCGGACAAGATGACTTCAGGTGCTTTATGGTTGGTTTGTTTGGGAATAAGATTAAACCTTTGATTGTTGGTTTAGGAACAATTAAATTGATGTAAGCTTAGTACACAAATTATCGAAAATAAATTGATGTCTAAGAGTTTCCAAATTAATTAGCACGAGGCAAATGCTTCAATAAACAATGCGAAAATACCAAGCTTGAGATATGCCATCATATATTGTTAATAAGAACAATAATTGCATAATGGTCAACTAGCTTGATATTATGAATAATAGTCTTATAGCTTGACACGGTGTTAATTAGAGTGTGAGTTAAGAAAGGAAATATGTATTAAAGTCCTAAAGGGTTCTTTGAAGTCATTAACCTTAACACAAAATGTGGACTAATCGCTTGAGAATTAATTAGCATAGAGCTAAGGCTTTGATAACCGAAACTCTTAATATTCCAATCAAATTATATCTACATAACAATCTTTTTTTTATGATAGGCCCTATCAAATTTTCTAACTGTCCCTGATGAACCCCGAGGTATTTTCGACCACTAACAAGCGTTAACCAGATACACCCATTAACCCGAAAGTCTTGCTTTTATAGCCATTATACATACGCAGGAAGGTTATACTTGTTAACTAAAGCAAACACAATTACACTTACGCACTCAAATTTATTTACAGGACATAAAGTAGACACTCGTTCAGACACACACACACACACACACACACACACTTACACACGTACAGAGCGACCGTTGAATAACCGGATTCCTGTTAGTTTACATACCTCAAAGGCATTAATTATTTATGAAGCGACGGGCAGGATGGGGCGAGCGAGAAAGGAATGTAATAAAATTACAAGCAAATGCCGTAAACACGAAAGGTTTTGAAATTCAAGCGAGGGAAAGCGGTATTAAGTTTGCCGGCCGTGACAACTGGCAAACTGGCTAACTGGCCAACAGTAATTAAAGGCTATAATAAAGCTAACGTTTCTCCTGAAAGTATGCGAGGGAAGGAGTGTGTAAGAGGGATACAGAGAAGACGGGATTGTAGACACATGTCAGTTGTCAACGCAGCAATTTGACAAGACCCGCTCCGAGAGGTCCTGATATATCCATTCCCGCAAAGACAAAGGAGGAGCAGCCACAAAACGAAGCTAAATGCTGACCGAGACAAACCATTAGGGCCAGCACCACAATAGAACGGTGTCAGACACTACTTTTTACTTAATTTTATAGTAAATTAATAAATGAGAAAAGGTTGAAAGTCATTTTGTAAATACTTAACTTTAGTTATTTAATAACCATCTATTTTTGAGTTGTTTAATTACAGAATTTATTGCCTTATTTCCAATTACAAAAAAGATTTTCATAATATTTCTCTTTAAAATCAAAAAGTGATATATTCAGTTCTATATTTAATATCATCATTATTTACATCATCTTGATTTATAACAAAACCCCTTTAGAGAAGTCTTTAGTAATCTTTTAAGTACACTTATTTGTTCTTAACAAGTTTGTTTTATTTAAATTTGAATCAATTCAAAAATACTAAATCCCTTGTGAGTAATGTTACGCACTGTATCCATCAGCATGTATGCCACACCTCAGATGCTTGACTTGTATTCTCAAGCACTTTAGCTTTGTAGATTTTATATCTTGCGGCTTGCATTATAAAATTAGTGACATACTCTAATGTGGAAAACGGCATGTGAGTGAAAATGGGAAATGGGAAACGGTTTGAGACAGAGGCAGAGGCAGATAAGGGCACTTTGGTCCCTTGGGCAACTTCAAACCATTTCGGAGTCTCTGTCCCTTTCTGTTTATGACAGTTGTTGAAATTTTACAGCTGCTCATTAACAATTCGCAATTATGCCACAAGCTTAATGCGTGTGTGCGTGTGAGTCTGGGCATGTGCACATGTATTGGGCCAATATTTGTTTAAATCAATGTACGCTTAGGCTGCGAAACTATTCCATTTAACTTTATTCCATTAACCCAGGCCATTTCCTACAAATGCCTGCACACTGTTAAGAGCCTTAAAATCGTTACACATCGTATGTGTTTTAGGGTCATTAGTGCAATATGCATTAACAAACGTTCATAAATAACTTTACACTTAATGTGAAACAGGCACACATACATACACACACACAGTTAAGCTGGTTTTATTGATCACATTTGTCATTAAAGCCGCATTCATTGAATAAATAATTCAAATAAACATCCATAGCCGTAAATTGCAAATCTGCTTGATTTGACTAATTGTTGAAATTGATAGCAATAATTGATATATTTGCTCGCAGATTCTATTACAAGCTAATTGAAAGGCATTAGAGCCCACCAATTTGAGCCCATTGCATTTCTTAGCGCTTTAAAGTAGATGACTTCATAGTAGGATTAATTATATAGACATAATTATCTTTGTTTGAAGTAAATGCTATTTCTAAGTTTTGTACTTATCTATATTTATATGAAAAACTTATGCAACGGCAGACTGAATCTAAAAATAATTGTATAACCCTGATTTTCGTTTTAACAGCAACAAATATATTAAATAATATAAATGTATTAAAGTCACCCTTTATAATAATTACTTTCCTTAATAAGCTGAACATCACTGTTGAGAAATATTTTCCCTACCCTCCTTTGTCACTTAATAAATGGCAATTATGTGAAAGCCACAAATGATGAAAGAACGCACCATATGCCCGTGTGTCCAACTGTCGGGGGGCACATTGCTCATTTTAATGGCTGTGGAAATGAACTATCGCCACGTGATTTTGCCAGAAGTTGGACCCCCGAGCCAGTCACATCAATAGATACTTTCTCATAATTAACGTACAGAAATATACATATATAAATGTGTATGTGTATATGTTTATCCAGCACATTTTCCTCGGTAAAGTAATCCCCTGGACGGACGCGTTTATAAGGGATCATAAAAACGAATCGTTTTGTGGCGCTGATTTCTCTTGAATTTCTCTTGGGAAAATTTAGTAATTTTCACGCACAATTTACTTTGATTTATTAAATCGTAGTCGGATCCCTTTGGCCCTTGCTAAATTTGCATACGTATTTTTAATGTATTAAGCCAATTAAGGCTGACACGCACACGGAAAACTGTAAAACTGACCCATGTCCTGGGCTGTCCTGGTTGTCCAGGTTGTCCTGTCTGCCAAGATTAATTTAGACGAAGCTGCTTTGTGTTTCATTAAACAGATTTAGTGTTATTTACTTAAGCACTTAAAATAAATGTGCAAATATTTTCATCGGCTTCAAAATTTAATTGAAATTCCTTTGCCATGTCCCAGCCATCCTTCCTTCCTTGAGGTGACAGTTTAAGCACGCTCAATGCCATCGGATAATGACGTTGATTGTGGCATCTCCTTGGTCGTTCGACGTCCTCTGCCTTGCGTCCTCTTTGCAGGCATCCATCAATCGCAGGGCCCTGGCTTCCTGGCCATCCTGCAAGCCTGGTCTGAGTAGCAATAGCAACAAAGGCGCATAATGTTGAGATGTTGCCGCTGCTGTCCTCATCCCTGGCTTCAAGCTTCTCTGTTCTCGTCCTGCGCCCTATGTCCTTGTTTCCATGCTCGTTCTGCGTTGTTCTTGTTGCACTTTGCTCTGACATTTTGAGTTTATGGCATATTTGCATTATGACTCTGCCTGACCTGGCCTTTCTGCTCCTTCCTCCAGCTGCTGCTGCTCCAGCTCCTCCTGGTGCATCCTTTTAGCGGCACATGTGTGCGTTTGTGTGTCCTTTTCATGGTGCACTTGAACAATGACGTTGACTTTGTCGTTGAGGTTGCCATGAATGCATGGGCCAGAACTCCAAAGACCGGCTCCTGCGCCTCCTGCTGACTCAGCTGTTAACAAGGCAAATAACAACGCTTGCTTGGATAAAAATTATGCAAGGCTTAACAACCTAAAACTATTTCGTCCCCACACACATCTACACATCCCTTAATTGGTCAATTTTCCTGCACTCTCCTAACTCCACGAGTCCCGGAAAGGGGATATTCTAGAGTTTCCATTAAAGCTCTGTGAATTTTCCCAGGCCATCAATGGGTTGCAGCTGTCAGAGTTCGGGGCCAAGTTGCATTCTGTCGCCCTGAGTGGTGGAAAGTAGAATGAGAATAAGCTACCAAAGCACTTGCCAAGGCCATCTATCAAGCATTATGGTCTGGCTTTTGGAAAAATCTCCTTTGTCTCAATTTAGGCACGTTTTAGGTTTCAGTATACAGAGAAAATAAATCTGACAAGGTTTAAGTATAGGAAGTAAAATATATATCGTTACAAACTATTAAATAATTTAATGAAATGGACAGTTTAGTTCACTGTATTTTTTTATAACATTCAACACTCTTTTAGTATTTTTATACAATTCTTCTAGAGTAATAAAGTAATAATCGGTTAGAAAACTTTATTCTTAAAACAAAATAAAATCTTCTTTTTTAAATTGTTTTCTGTGTAATCGACTAAGATTAAAATGTTGAGGTTAAGCTTTGGCTATTTGAAACGAATATGACCGAAAATTAAAGTCAAGCTGAGTCCGAACAAACTTGATAAGCCTTTTAGTCGGTTATAGTCTTTTGTTATCCCTTGCTAATACCAGTCTTTTATGTAACTAAAATGTGTTGATGGCACATTTTTAATTGGAAGTTCACAGATTTGCATCTGCTTGAGATTCAAAACAATTCTAGTTTTGGTTTCACTACTTTATTTGCTGCTTGTTTTACTATTTTTTTCCTGTTTTTGTGTTAGGCAAACGTGTCTGTTAACCAAAAAATCATAAGATGTAGTGAGGGCAGTGGCAAACTGACAGAGCTTTAACAAAGCCGACACCATGATGATGGCAATGATGGTAGTGAGATGAGAGGAGATGCGAAGCATTCCAGTTTGTTACATGCCAAACACAACACACACTAGCTGCTACTACCTACTGGGTTGAACAAAAGCAAAGGGGCCACAATGTCTACACTAAACCTGAATGTGAAGCAATTTGCTAAACAAGAAAATAATTGACTTGCCACAATGTGAGGCATGCTAGCTGAACGGCCACATACACTGGGAGAATCCCCCAGAAAGGCCTCAAATATCAATAAGGAAGTTTCTAACAGTGAAATTTAAGTAACACAAAACTTATTGTTCAAGTATATGTATATATTCTAAGCTATGGAAACTGTTTTGTAAATATTTTTCTCAGTTTACTTCCGCAATGTTAGGCATTCTTAAAGAGAGCAAATTGAATTTCCACTGAAGGACCGAAAGGCGCTCTTAAGTATGCAACACTTTTCCCCCTTCAGCTCTTCAATTGAGCGGCTAATGGCGTAGAAAAACGGGTCGCGGGAAAAGCGCATGGCATAAAAATTTATACCCTCAAATGAAGCTCGTGATGGCTGCCAGTCATTGTTGCTGCTGTTGCTCTTGCTGCTTTTATTGCTGTTGATGCTGATAAGTGGAACTTGAGCGTCAACAATGCATGATGCTGGCCCTCGTCATCGTCATCGTTTCCATTTTCCCATCATCCCCATTATCCCTAGCCCCAGCTCCATCCCAATGCCGCCCACTGCAGCCGGCGATAAGATAAATTAATTCAAGTAGTTGGCCAGACACTAAGCCCATACTAACGGCCACAGTGCCACAGTGCCACAGTGCCACACGACCCACACCCAGCCACGTTGACTGGGCAACGAAATTAGCTTCATTTTTCGTCCCCCACTGTGACCCGGGCCGCCATCAAAGGGCATGCATAATGACTTGACCTGCGGCTTATGAAATACGAAATGCGGAATTCAGCTACAGCTATAGCTTCAGCTCCAGCATGCGGGTGTCCAATGAGGACACGAGGACGAGGATGATGATGCCATGTCAACAGGCCTGAGACACGCGTCGCCAATTGCCGTCCTCTGATTTACTCGTTCCGACCAGAAATTGTGGCCATAGACCGGGGCCACAAACTCAGCCGTCGCTTGTCAAATATCGCAAATTGAAAGCGCGTGGCGAATTTTCATTTCACATGCCAAAAAAAAAAAACGAAACTAAGCCACGAGCTGCAAATTGCGATCGAGTTGATTGAAGTCCGTAAAATATGCGACTGCGATTGAAATGAATGCCAGACAGTAAACTGAGTCTCCAAATAGCAGAGTTACTGATAAGTTTTACACATTTTTATAGGAAAAACAAACTTATATTCCTTCTTAAAGATGAGATAGAATTACAAAAGAAACATGGGTCCCACTCTCTTCTTAATTGGTGCTTAAAACCCAGACTTAAATTTTGATGGAAAGCCAAACCAGATGGGGAAACAACTCAAATCCAAAAGGGCACTCTGAAGATACGAAGGGGAGGCAGTGTCTTCAAAGTCTGTTTGCTTGTTAGTTACCGATGACTGAACTGAACTGACTGCTCATCAACATCGTTATAATCGACAGACCATCTCTCCCCCTCCCAGCATATACCTAATTTCTAATCAAATGTTAAATGAATAATTAAGCTTCAAGGTTGATTTTGATGCCGTCCAAACGGAAATTGCTTCCGATGGACAGCAAGCGAATTTAGCTTTTTCCTTACCAAACATTTGCTCTTAGGAAGTATGGTCACTCTGCCTACCTATGTACATTTTGAGCCATCAAACTCTGACTCAGACTGGTGAATCCTATTGGTAAACAGTCTTGAAAGCTTAACTGAATTTGAATTATGCTCAGTCAAGAAGAGGAATTGGTAAAGAGTTGGTCATTCCGGAAGCTGAATTTATGGCTTACTCCGATACGAATATTAATTTCGATTTACTGATGAATTAGCAAAAACGACTGTTCTGCTTAATGTTCGAAACTCTGGGATTTTAAATGCCAATCGAAACGAGTTAAAAAAAAGAAGGGAATTGGGACGAGTGCCCCAAACCATGACAGTTGAACATTGTGCAGTTTTTTGATTTGCCAGTTAGTTTTCCCAGCCGGGCCTTGTCAGTTCAACTCTCACTGTCTCTATTTCCCCCCGACCTGCCAGCCACTTCATGTAAAATGAAGGAAGAGCTGAACTGGACAGGACATCAGAGACCGGAGGCCCTGGAGTCTGCTGATGGATGCAGGAATAGCATTCGCAAACCAAAAATAAAAAAAAGCGAATCGAAAAACGATGCAAAATAACAACCAGAATCGAGTGGCTCAATAGCCGACGACGTACTTAACCCATTTCCCGGCTCGTTTTACTTTTTTTTTTGGGGGGAGAAATTAAAATAGTCGAAAAATAAAGTAAGCACGGACAATCGAAGTTGAATGCTTGAAGTGGGTTCTTGTATACTCAGGGAGCTGGGTCATTGAACGGCCTGCTAGATGTTATTCCTGTTAAATAATTGAATGCAGTTATGGCCCGGCATTCAGAGAGTCTGAAAATTTCATTAAAAAGTATAATCGAAATGTTAACAGGCAGCTCTCGGCGAGAACTGGAAGCTGGGAAAACATAAAATTATATTTTAAGCACTCTCCGGCAGATCCCCTTCTATCTAAATCCTTGGGATGCTAATGTCTGTGGGCAGCAGCAAACAGCTCCGTTCCCATTTTCGGAGTTGTGCAGCATTCTCGCCTTTCGTCCCGGAATCACTTGGTCCTGGCCCACTCGAAGACTTTCTGCCCTTTGCACATGGCCTGCATAATGAATGGGAATGTGTCTAAGAGCCCTTTTGCCCAGCGAACCCTCAGCGGTTTGTTTTTTCAGTTTAATTTTCCCTCTCAGCTGCGTTTTATACTTCGTATTTTGGTCCGCGCCATGTTGATTACAATGCGAAATAAAAGCGCAATTTGTGGGCATATTGTGGGCAAGCATTATAAGGAAGCATCATGAAAGGCACTTTTGCAAAAGGCAGGATAGAAGCGGATATATTTTTAGAAAGACGGAAATACCATGAAGTGGCCGCATTTAAGGCCGCAGTGAGCAAGCCAACTTTTCATTGATGTTGAATTTAAGTAGTGCAAAATTTAACTGCTCCCTCTCTTCCTTAATGATCTCCCGATTAATTATATATTGTTCTACAAATATTATTTTAAAAATTGCTGCCTGATTAATATCTCTATTAGTCGAATCTCTGCTACATATGCTAATGGCAGGCATTGATTTTATACTGAATTTCAACTACATTTTGGGGCGCCGCAAGCTGAAATGCAGGATTTTGTGTAAATTTGGCTAAATTATGGCTGCCAATCACCCATCTGCATGACAAGTAATAGATTGAATCTCTCTCTCTCTCTCTGAGTTCCCTTCCCTCCGGTTATCAGTCACAGCTTTGAGCAGTAAATTTGGCCCAAATGAATTGAGTGTCTTTTGCTATTGTATTTTTCTTTCTTTTTCGATTTCTGTGTCCTCTTTTTTTATATTTTGCTTATCGGCATAATAAACGCTGGCAGCTGAAGGCCAAGTTCAGTGTGTGTGCGAGGCTGTGGCTGTGTCAAGGGCAACCGACATCGACTCCTTGGTCACATCCCTCGACTGACCCAACTAATTTTATGCCCATTTGCAGAGGGGCTGCCTTGCGGCGAAAGCCCTTTACAATTTCGGAGGGGGAAAAAAACCGAAATGTGTTAACTTTATCTAAATTGTTAAAACATTTACCAAATGACCTCACGTACCTCAACGTGTGTGAGTGTGTGCGTTAGTGGATATGTGAGTGTGAGTGTTGTCCCTATCGCTCGATCGTCCTGTGGCCTTTTGCATGTCGCATGTCGTCCTTCCTGAAACGTGACTCCTTTCCTGCCCGACCCCTATTCGTGTTTTCCTTTCCGTATTTCTTCCCTGGGCGAAGTTCATTTAGATGTTCTCTCCCCCAAGCCACCTCCTTTACTGCTCCTCCCTTGTCTACGCTTTATTGGCTGGCCAACATGTTCTTTATGGCATTTTGATGCACGATGCATGGCAACCCTTTAACTTCCGCTTGGCTTTCGGCTTCTTTTTGAGGGAAGCCTTCCGTTCTGGCATTTATTATACTTATTTCGGAGCAGGCTCACGTATTTTGCGTATTAAGCATACGCCCCGTATGACGTTTCATGTCAGTCACTTAAAGCATTACATGAGGCATTACAGTGCCAAATTAAAGCCGCTTTTTCGAAGCACAAAAACGAGAGAGAACGGAAAGATTTAAATATTATTGAAGTTCGGGGAAAAGAAAAGTCCATAAGCTTAATCAAAGTAAGAAAAGAAGCTTAGCATTATACGGAATTTAGCTTCAGGTTTAGGTTTTCCAAAGCAATTTATGAGAGGCTGTAGTAGACAAAGAGCTTTTTCAATTCGTAAATATTTCACATCAAAGCATGAAATTCACAAATCTCTGGCCTGGAAACTATGTAACAAAATTAAAACAACATTTTTCAATAATAACCCACAAATTTGTTTTGAAAAGTCTAAAAGTTTGGCAAACATTTGCATTTTACCACATTCGGAATTCGACATATGTATATACATATATGTACATATGTATTTGTGTGGCCAACATTTTTTTTCATCCGTTTGGAATGTCAGCGATCTTTGCATATTTTCCGGCGCAGTAGAGCGTATTCATTGACATCTCAGGCAGCTCACATATGTGCTACAAATGAGGGCCACAAAGTATGCTAAACAAAAATGAAATCCTCAAAGTTGCCAGGATGGACTGAGACACAAATTCATTTTTCTCTATCGTTCCAGCTTTATTTTGCCCTTTTTGCGGAAATTATGCTTTGTAAATTGACAAGTTGATTTAATGGCAGTGGGGGAAAGGGTTCAGAGTTGAAAAACTAAAAAAAACAGAGTTTAAATTGTTTAAATTTCATTCGTGGTTGCCTTTCATCATGTTAATGCAAATGCCACTACCTAAATGACGGTGTGAGTGTGAGTTGTGTGTGTGTAAGCATTGACGAAATGCTTTTGGCCTGTGCCCGAAGTATGTTATAAAAATATTTTATGACATGTAAAAAGCATCAATAAAAAGGTTTCGGCCGGGTTTATTTCGATCCCAACCCCAAGCACTCCCACCATTATTTACTTTTTCGACTCCGTTTATCGCTGCTCTCATTGTTGTTGCTACCGCGCTTTATCCCTTTTGGCCACGCTCATGGGTTATATTTCATGTGTGCGCTCGGTCGCTTGTTTTCTTCTTTTTTGTGGCCATTTCTGGCTTTGGCTTTTAGTCTTTGGGCCGTTTTACGGAAAATTACATTTAAGTATGTGTTAGAATTGACGCCGTAACAGGTTGTAAATAAAGGGAAAAACCGAAATTTGTATTACATTCGACTTTATTTAAGCTGCATATTTCATTCATCATACAAGCGAGGTGGCCGGGTCACAGGAGTTCAAGTGTAGTGTGGAATTGTGATAAATTGATTGAAACATAAATATTTTTAACATAAAACAGTGACATTGTAGGAAGAACCAAACTGGAAGTGAAATAAAAGTGTGAAATATCCAAAATACTCGTTTAAATTGAAACAATTAATTGTTTTTATCATTTTATCGATAAGCTGAATAATAAAGCTTAAAATCAATTATCTATTAAAGAGGGCGGGTCTATAAATATCTGAAAATCCTTAAAGTGCTGTCCATAAAAAGAAAATGACATGGAATTTGGTATCTCTTGAATTACATTGCTTAATTTCCGGTACTTTTTTAAGGGATTTAATAAGCATAATGATTTATGGAGCTTAGTATAATATAGTTTTTAATGTTATTTTTTGTAAGCGTATCTTAAATGTTTAATCATTTAAAATAACAAATATTTAGTTTTGCACTTAACTTGTCTTTAGAAGAACCCACTTTATTCCATTGTTCAATCAGTTTAAGGTGTAAATTTAACCTAAAATATTTAAAACCTAAAATGTCATCAAATTGTAAGCAAGTAAATTTCATAAACTAACCATATATAAAATGTATGTATTACTATAAGGGACATTAGTTTGCATTCATGTTTTGGTCAATATCTGATTGAATTACCTTGACTTTTCACCCAAACCAAAAGCGTATTAATGTCCAAAGCTTTGGCCACTGCTGCCACTGCCACATGTAATTAATCCTTGCCATCGTCCTGCAGAGGAAATAAATGCATTGGTTTGGCTGACTGGACCAAATTTTTAAAGCTAGTGGCAAAAAAAATCTCGTTAAAAGTTTTCGAAAATAAATTTTATACACTCGAACGCACAGCTAATGTGATAAAGCAGAAAGAGGGAGCGGTATCGGGGAAAAAATAAAAAAGTATTTTGATAAGCCGCTTATGACACGCCCCCTTAGCTGATGTCACAAACGGGCATTTGTGACAATTTCCCTCCCTGCGAAAATTTTTCGAATATTTTTTTGTTGCCTTTGCTGGGGTAGTAGTAACTTTTCCATGTGCATTCCGAACTTTTGTTTTCGTTTTGCTAATTGTCAGTGCAAAGCCGCAAGCGGCATAAAAACTTTTCCCTCTTTTTGCGAGTTACTCTCCTCTTTTTTTATATTTTTTTGCGTGTTTGCCAGCAACTGTAAAGTAGAAATTAATTTCACTGTAAATGCACATAATCAAGTGTGTGCGTAGGGGGGCAGGGTTTGGGAATTTGGAGCCTTCTGCGGGGTACAAAAAAAAAATGAAAAAGAAAATGATAAAGCGCCTGCTCTTGAGGCAATCAGCAAAGACGAGTGCAGAAGCCGTAGACCAACTCCATCAACGCCATCCAGCAAAAAGTTTGCCAACGAGCCAAGTAGAGAAAGAGAGGCCAGCAGAATGACTAGATAGGGATAGAGATAGAGATAGAGACAGAGTTGCAGACACACAAAAAGATGAAGCACTTGGGAGCAGACATTCCGCGGACGGACTGCAGCACAACTGGGATCTTAATGAAAAGGCAATCTCATCTCCTTGTCTAGTGCACGCCCTAGACTTTTCGGAAAACCACCGAAGCACCGAAAGGATGCAGGAATCCTTCCATCTCCCTCCGAGATGCGCAAATGCTTAATTGAAAAAAAATTATGCAGACGGCGCAATTAATGTGAATTACTTGATCCCCGAGTAAGATTTGTCCAAACCACACAAAAGCGAAGCGAAGCTGCATACAGTTTCCCCGAGAGTGCAAGTGCATGAGTGGGTTAAAATAAAGCATACGCCGTGTATGCCGTCTCATGAATATTCAAGTACAAGCACTTTGTGTAGACTCGAAGACTCAAAGATAGCAGCTTAAGCTATTAAATGAAATCCTTAGAATTGTTAGATTACGACTGAGTGGTTAATATACTTCTCAAATAGTATAGGTTTTATGAAAGGTGTAGACATTATATAAGGTAATCAATATCTTAAATCTTAAGGCAATAGCAAGAGCAAGAAAAAAAACTAACTTTGGGTATTAGATTGTTATATGTATTAAATCGAAAGTAGACATTTTGATAATTGAATTTCCAAGTCTAAGTCTAAAAAAAAGACTATTTGGCAACCAATAAACAAGCTTCAAATTGACTTAATCATGTCAATAAACTTTAAGAGGAAATCTTTGTGCTGGGTATAAAAACAATGGCAGCTGCAGCAGCAACCATAACAAGCTCTTCATCATGGTCAACAACTTGACTCGGCCAGGAAACAGGCCATCAAGCACTGCAGCTGGCAGAGAGGGAGAGAACCTGAAACTAGCTGTTCATAATCTATGCTAATTTTCGCCTTCTCTATGGCCAAGAGATTGTCGGACAGTTTTCATTTCTTTATGCAACACACAAAAAAAGATGGCAAAAAAGAAGTGGCATTAAAATTAATGAAGTTGAGACACACTAACAACAATAGTAGCACTAGAGGAGAAAGCCAAGTGTATCGACTTTAGAGTTCTCTGTATTATTGATTCGTGTTGGAAATGAAGTTCTGTTAAGAAAGTCTCTTAAGACTGTGCTGTACCGAAATCAATGATACAAATTTGCAAAACATTTTACAGAAATCAGAAACAATACATAGTGGCTTGCTTCTTTGTTGTATTATTGTTTTACTTTTGGATGTTAAAGCTTTCTATATTACTTGTACAAACATCCTTATATTCCTTATAACTAATTAGTACTGAGTATACAAAAAAATATACCAACAGATGAGGCTGTGGCCAGGACTTTAGTCCTTTGCCAAGCATGTTTCCACTGCCCGCTAAGAGGAGAAAAATCTTAATCGTGATCTTATTACGCGCGTTAATTACGAAATACAGCAAAAAAACAAGAAAGAAACGCGGCAGTAAGCGGAATGCCAAAGCTTGCCAGGATTCCACTCTGGTTATGGCCAAAGCGGCAAAATTAAGATGCCAGTCGGTGGCATCCTGCGATGAGGAATAAAGAGGCAACACCAGGAGTATGACCATCTCCGAGGGTGGTGGGGTAAGAAAAATTAAGAAAATAGACGGCGCATAGATAAGCAAGAGTGCAATCTAGCGCACATTTTGCGGGCTGTTCATTTATCCATTGTTGGTGCCGCTGTTCCGGTTGTTGCTGCACAAGTTTTATGACCCGCTGAGCAACATTGTTGCCACTGGCCATTTTTCATTAGAACAATGCAATGGAGCTGCTGCAATATTACATGCATACCGAAGAGCAACTGAGAAAAGCTACACAGACTACACAGAAACTTTAATCAAAGTACGGGAAAAGCAACTGAAAGAAAAGGAGAGGAAAAGTCTGGATTTGGGATTAAAGGACGAGCAATGAACTGATCAATGAGCTATACATTTATTACAAAATTATTGACTTTTCTTTTATGAAAACTTAAAACACAAACTACAAAGTCATACCAAATTAATAATGTCCCGGTTACCAAATCTTTAATTTGTTGTAGAATTATAAAACATAAGTATTTTGCATATGCAAATTTGTAATTATTAGCAATCATATTATTTTTACTTCTCCTTAAATTAACTATGTTCCTACTGGGAATATTTCCCTTTTATTACCCAATAGTATCCCCTTTTGGGATTATCTTGTACACTTCAAAACCTTTCAAACGCTTATTTTATTTGTAAATAAGCAGGTTTTACGCTAAATAAATGCAAAACATTACTTAGGGAAAGCTCATTACCGGCAAAACTCTATTTAGTTTGACTGAGCGTAGGAGAAAGGAAAGCAACTGTTGCATAATTTATGCGGGGAAAACACAAAGCAAATAAATGCAATAAAAAGCATTTTAAAAGTGAATCCAAAACCCGGTGCAAAGCAAAACAAAAAGGTAAAACAATTGACTGTAGATATTGTAGTATTTATTTTTTGAGCAGGAAGTTTTGGGTGGAAATTCAAAAAAACCGCTGCACGGGATTACATATATAAGCGGCTTGGCCGCTTCACCACTAAAAACAAACAGGAAACCAAATGCTATATGCAACAATAAACAGGACAACTGAACACACAAACACAAAGAGAGAGAGACATAGCGAGTTAAGCCTTGCCAGCCAGCGGTTTAAAATATTTATATGGCCCTTTACTGGAGCGGAAAGGATATATCCGAAGCGAGCGTATAACTCACAAGATGGCCACTTAATGCGCCGCTCAAAGTCCCGGCCAAGGATATAATTATAAATCACGGGGCACCGTCCTTAGTCGCAGGCTCCGTTGCGCTTGGCCACACTCAAATAACTTAGCGCCAAGTTGATGCATTCAACGCAAGATTTAATGCCAAACAGAGTTTGAAAAGCCATCATCAAGTGCATGTAACCGAGCAGGACATTGAGCAGGATAGCGAAACGGGAACGGCAGGACACAACAACCAGCAGCAGAAGTAGCAGCGGACATGGCCGGAGCCGGGGCTGAGAAACCCAAGATATACATTGCCTGGACATTGAACGACAAGTATAAATGTTTGACCATCAATACCAGATACCAGCGTGAACATGGAGATCGAGATGGAGCTGGAGCTGGGAGCAGGAGGAGCTGCTTCTGAAGTAATGGCAAAGAGCCCAGCACCGAAATGAAATCGCCGTTGACACATCACACACGGAAAGCGTACTGATACACTGGAAACAAGAATGATATGAATACTAAATCTGTTTTGTTTTCAAACAGAATCAAGTAAACTCTACAGTACAACATAAATTTATCTCAGTGTACTGAAAGCATTGAAAGCAGGTCTCTGGCAGGATAAATGGTCACACAAAAAGCGCAACAAATGGAGCTGCCATGCAAGGCAATGCGATGATGTGTATCGTCAGCTCGTCTAATGTTTGTGGCTGCGGTCGAGAAATGTTCTTGCGGCCTGGAAAACTAAGGGGGGTAGCAGGGTTATTTCCCCATCAAACTTCACCTCAACACACATTTCCGGAGCGGACAAAAGTTCATTTTGCGTTTATCAAGGAATTCAATTAGCATTTGCTTTATGCATGATACAGCATACACTCAGGAACATCTTTTTCCCCCAAACAATTCTACTTTAAAGCGGTATTCCCTGCCTTTGGTTTTCCCTAGTTTTCCCCTTTCCTTCCTCTCTGGTTTACTGTAATTGCCCTGAGAAACTTTGCTATTTGTATTTATCTTTTGGCAACTTTGAGCGTCGCACGTGGAGAAAACGCAAAAGGGGGAAGTGGCACGAGCGCCATGTAAGCCAGCTGCTGCTGCTGCACTCCACGGGGCGTATGCGTAATTTTGTGCCACACTTTTCTCTTATTTTCTTTTTTTTTGTGTTACTTTTCCGAGAGTTTTTCTCTTCTCTGTCGGTTTTCTCTCCACTTTTGGGCATGGGTGTGGCCACATTTTAACGGGTGGAGGGGAAGTGAAAGATGGGGATAGTGAAAAGTATCCTTTTCTCTCCTTGACGCACGTAAATCTGTCGCTTATTTTAATTGTCAGCCATCTGCTGGTTTCTCTCTATAATGAGTTTCTTCATGAACATCTAAATGATTATATATTTTACACATTTATCTTTAATGATTCCTGTGATTTACAAATCTATGGTGTTATTGTGTGATAGGAAAATCATTTTTCTTCTAAAATAATTAAATGTTGGTGTTTTTGTAAAAAATTGATTAATAGTTACTAGAAATTATTTGTGCAAATTTTTTGAAGGTAACCTTGGTACTCTTTATTAATTTTATTAATAATAATAATAGTTGTAGCTAAAACCCTAGAAGTTAAAAGCAATTAGACAGCATTCTCTATTGTTAACTCGGTTCAAATAGTTATTTCTTTATCTACAACAGCAAACAATAAACTGTTCATAAAATGTTTATAAAACAGTTTTTACAAAAAAGCTCATAATAATATGAGAAAAAATATAGTAATGTTACCTACGTTTATATCGAAAACTCTGCACAAAAGTTTGTTTTTGCTGCCAATGCCCTGCTGTTAAGTTGATGAATGCGTCGCCATCGACAGAGGCGGCAAAATTGCGTCTATACTTGTTTTTTTCTACCCAACTAAACCGAATGGGGCTCGACAAAAAATGGCTTGCATGCGATTTGATAATCAAAGATGGAGGCAAATTTGTTGTTTGCTTGTTGGCGCTTTGCTGTTGACAGCAAAAAACAAAAAACAAACGGAAGGCAGCCAATGGAAAACAGAAAACTTTGCCATGTTTTTGCGGGTGTATGGGTGTGGTCGGCAATTGTGATGCATGTAAACAATAAAATGAACAAATCAACATTTTATGAATTATTGACAAGTGATATCAATCATTGTGGCTGCCTCATCCGCCCCTTTGCTGTACCGCCCCTCAGGCTGACCATATCTTTTTTTGTTTCCAGTTTGCTTTTCGCTTTTAGTTGATGGAGGATTGCATCTTTCTGACTTGCTTTTTCTTTTAGTTTTGTTTTCATGTTTTGAATGTTGGATTGGCTATTAAATTGGATATTTTTCCAGAATTAAAGCATGAAATATTGACGAAATAAACCCGTAAGAGTACAACAACTTTTGAATGAAATCTGCGTGAAAAATATATGAATTTCCTTACCTCTCTCTCGGAGATCTGTTGTTTTTTGAAGCTCCTTTCAAATATACATATATACTTTATGGGATCATAAATGCCATATTTTAATCAATTCTCTTTTGTCTTAAAGTTCTAATAACTTTTTACTCTACAGATTTCGGATATAATAATATTTCCAAATGTGTTTTCTAACAAAAGCATGAAAGAGAAACTAAGCTCAGAAATGTGCAGGTGCTAAACATTTAGAATGCTATAAAACTAACGAAGATAAAACCAAAAAAACACCAAATTACCTGAACACATTTACCATGTGCTCGTGTTAGAAAAGTAATTTAAAAAAGAGGTGCATAGCTAGAACAATAATAAGGATGTGAGTTTCAGCAGCTGTGGGGAAATAAAATGTTATGACGGCAAAAACAATCACTGGAACTAAGAAAAATATTATTCCCGCTGACCTTTAAAATGTGAAGTTAAATAAAAACTACAACAATTGAAATCCAAATATTTGTAGGCTAATTAAATGGCAGTATGAAAAATCTAATCATATTTAAATGCATAAACACACTCTAACAAGCACTCTAAAAGTTCGTTTGGCATTTTCACAAATATATGTAGTTGGCAAAAATTATATTTCAACTAAGATGAGGTAAAAGGGGTATCCATAGTGAGGGGACATGCACCGCAATTTTGGGCTCATTTGGCACGCACCGAACAATTTTCTGCCACAATGCGCAATTTGAAATTAAAAATACTTTGGTTTCTAACGGCTACACACAAATATTCGTAGGGCACGCGTTCTTCATATAATTATATGAATTTCGTCTCGCTGGAAATATTTGGTTAATTATGATTGCGGTTAAATAATTGCTGGTTAATTAACATTCATGGTCATGGGTGGGGCCAAGTAACATTTGTGTAGTTAAAATAATAATAATTTAAGTGGTTTCTATTCCCATGTTGTTTACAATTTAAGTTACTTAAATGTACCTCTACCATGAAAATGTTGTGTTACAAATATATTTTCCTGGACATTTAGTGCATAGATAAGCTTATTTTTAATCTCTAACTGAACTTTATTACTAAATCAATTTAATTTGTACTCTTCTTAAAGTTAAAGTTCAGTAAAGGTTCTCCTTTACAATTTTGTATTAAATTTAAGATCGTGCCAGTACCAGTAGAATTTAGTAGATGTTGTGCAAATTTTCTGTTTCACATTTGCATAGCTCTAGCTTAAAGTACACACACATACACTCACGGTACATATACACAAATGAATTGCTTCCGCCTGCGCTTTGTTTCCGTTTCCCTTGCAAAAATGGCCAAATTCTGCCACAGTCTCTGGCCTCCACATCCTTGGCTACTGCCGCCTGGCGTCTCACCCTCCCAGCTCCCACAACATTTTGGCCATCACCCACCACACACCACCCACCACCCCACACACCCATCCCTTCTATCTGTGCCTCACGTTCGCTTCGCTGTCACTTTTGTTTAATTTTATTTGTTTTGGCCCACGGCGCGTATACGCAACGCACTGCAATATTGAAAAATTCCTTTGTTGTCATTCGTCCTGCCCTACCCTTCACTTTGTCGCTCTAGGGCTTCGCTCTTACGCTCCTTGTAAGTTGTACGGTCTTCAGTTGGCTTTGTTTGCATTTCTCTTCAGTGTACAATTTTTTGTGTCAATTGCAATGAAGCCATTTAGAAGTTTGTTTGTATTGCCCAAATATATATATTTCGCTTTTTGAGCGCAAATATTGACAATTGTGTGCTTTAATTAGTTGGAATTTAATCCTCGAAGGCAAAAGTGCAGATATGTAACTAAAGTAAAGTAAAGTGAGGCATTTCTTGGTTCCAGGGTGGGGGTAATTAGTCACGTAATCGAGGTAAGTAAGTGAATTAATTAGAGTAATTAATTATGCAATACAGGAGTTTGAGGTGACATGAAAATCCTTATATTCTTACTTTGAAATTTCTTCCCATGCTTAGAAATGATTGATTCAACTCAATTTATAAATACTTTTCGTGCTTTAAAATAGATGACAAAATAATAATCTTCTTTTTGGAACTTTTAAGGGATTCTTTTGAGAGGATTCTACTTACCGCAAGCCCATTAAAGCAATTAAATTTAATTGTCACGGCCACTACCATGCAATTTCAAAGATTCCCAAATTCCCCGAAAAGCTGCGCCAGAAAAGTTCTATAAATACCTGTGAGCGAAAGCAAAGTTCATGGGGACAAGGACGACGGACGATGCTGTGGACACCACACCGTTGGCCCATTTGCGATCATTAATCATGCGGACTTGTAATTTATCTTGGCACTGGCTTTTTATATTCCCCCCAAACTTGATGAGTTCGCAATGGATTCACTCCCACCTGCGGGGGGCGGGCAGGAATAAAAACTTTGCTACCCCAGGCGGCAGCCTCGAAAATACTTTCTAAATACTTTTTTAATAGCTTAAGCGCATTTCCTGTTTTTATTAAAATGAGACCCAGACCCAGACCCGAAACATATGCCCAACAATTTTTTTCGCCCCCTCTCAAGGCAGGGAACTTTTTGTCACCGTGGAAAGTTTCCGCCTGGGGCATGCCACGCGTTGATGGGGACTTGCACCTGCAGCCGCCACATGCCTCCTCGATAGGCAAGTTTTGGCTGCTTGGCTGGGCACTTTTATGTAAATCTGCTAAATTAAGTGCCAGCCGCTTGTCATCTCTCCCACCCTGCGTCCTACCTTCTTTCTCAGGTGATTGTCGGTCGTCCTTCAGAGTCCTGTGTTCTTTGCCTTTTGCTTCCATCTCATTCTTTTCTACTTTTTTCATTAATTCGTTGGGTGCTGGCAAGACAAAAAATTTAAATGAAATATTTTGATGGTCTCTCTGTGCGACTGTGCAAATAGAGCAAAAAGGAACAAACTAAAGAAAAATGTAATATTGCAAAAATATTTTACAAAATTGCAAGGCATTTCCCAAAGTTCACATAATGAAGAAATATAGCAAGGGGAGTTTTATTAAAGTTCAGGTAAAACTACCCTGAACAGGAACTCTCAATTAACTCTGTTTGATTGCCTTAATCTTGGTTTTAATTGTAAACGAATTTCATTCAGCCGGAAGCGCCTCATTCGCTCTAATCCCTTTTACAAATTTAGGTGCCGTTTAAATACCCTTCACAATGCCGGCGGGCTAATGACTAAGCCCGGCCAAAGGCAAAGAGCGGAAATGCAACAAATAAATACAAAAAAGGCGACTTAATGCCGCCAGCCGCAGTGGAAGCACAACTGAAATAAAGTTGTCACAGAGCCCGGCACAAAAGCCCTTGGGGGCAGGCAGGCACTCTGGAACCAGGACCTCGTCCAAGCCACATGCTCATTTAGCTGAAGGACACAAAAAAAAAACAGGGAATGAGTAAAACAAAATACAAAATAAGACGACAATTTTATACCCTGTTTTAGAAACTTTAATCAACTTTACTTTGGGTATTATCTTAGTTTTCTCACTCGACTTAATGTCAATGGAATGAATTCCATTTTAAACGACAATATAAATTGCTTTTATATTGTTTTTGCTCAGTCCGATACACCCATTTTCTCTAGAGAGACAACAACAAAATGCAGACTACAAAATAAACTAGAAGTGAAATAAAATTCTCGCCAAAGCAGAGGAACAGAAACAGCAGGCGTTGCACGTCATTAGGGCAACATGCACGGCCGAGCTGCAAGGCCGCCTCCCTCTTCCACACTCTCTCTCTTTTGGCTGCGGACAAACATGAAAACTGTTTGGCTAAAGTGAAAATTTTATTTTACAATTTTCTGTTTAAGGATTTCTATTTCCGCCGGGCCCTCGGCCAGACATGCCAGCATCTCTCTCGCTCTATCTCTCTTCCTCTCTCACTCAAAAAAAATAACAGAAAAGCTATAAACAAATAAGAGAGGAGATGCAGGGAAGTTGGAGTAGGAAAAAGAAATAAATAATGTATGATGTCGCCGGCATTTTAATAGTTTTGTTAGCCTTTTTCTCGGCCGACGCCGAGCAACGGAAGTAACTTTTATGCGCGGCCTTAAAAAGGGTTTCGCCCACGGGAGGGCGTGGCCGCTGATGCGAGGACTCGGCATGGTGTGTACAAGGAAAAAAAAAAGGAGTACTGCCACTGCCACTGCCGCCGCTGGCTGTGTCTTAATGGATTTTGTGGCTCTTTTTATTTGGCACCATACTGAGAGCTGGAATTTCCTGCGGCCATCCGACGGCTCAAGGTCTGCTTCCCCAATATTTTCCCCCTTTTTAAAGTCGTTTCAAGGACTGGGCTTACTCCCGATCCGATCCCATTCGATTGGAAGTGTATGGTTGTGTAGTGGACACGATGATAGGATCAAGAAGCCAGCATGTATTGCGTTTGGCAGAGATGACTTTACTAGTACATTTCTTTGCTATTTATTTTTCTAAAAAAGAACAGTATCAGCTTATTTAAAAGTATTCCACAAAGGGAATAAATATATCAAATCTGCAAAGATAAAGAGCAAGCTCATTAAAGTTCTTTAGATAAGATATATTAAACCGTTTAATTTTCGTTCTAAAAACAAAGTCATGTCGCAGATCTCCAAGTATAATATTGGTAAAACCTTCAATTAAATTGACTGACTGTCAACAGACGTGGTAGATATACGCTCGACCGAATCAGTTCCAAAATCAAACTGAAGAGATTGAACTAAATCCGCGGGATGAAGATAAATCTCAAAGTTATGCTGGTCCACGCTTTCAATTGCTCCTGAATCACGGTCCTTTGCCAGTAGGCTGCGTATTTTGTTGTTCCAATAGCAGCGAACACTTGTTAGCCATCCCATTTTCGTAAAACAGAAAGTATTATGAAAGCGAAGGCACAGCCATAGATGATGATACAATTTAGAAGTTCAGAATCAAAGCCCTGGCACTTTGAAAAGCATTTCGGTGCCGAAAACAGGATAAATAAATGAATACTTTGCTGTAATTCCCAAATGCCCGGAATACACGCAAGGCAAATGTCAACTCACATGTTTTCCCTTTCATGGCATTGCCACTCTTCTGCCCCGGAAAATCTCATGGCACCAATTGAAGTGACTGAAATAACTTTTTTTCTTTTTAGCTGATTCCCTTTTGTTTAGCCAAGTTTTCCTCTTTTTTTTTGCGTAACGAGTCAACATGTAAGTTGTATCTCAAGCCTGCGAGACAACAACAAATGTCAAGTCTCATAATTTGAGTAGGTGTCTTATGCTGAATGGAGATACTGCTGCTCCTGGTAGGGGAGATGTCTTTTGTGCTCGGCGTTGGTTGAGTGTCGGCGATAAGATTTCCATTTGAAATGCATAGGAACCTGATGCCACTTAAAAGTTGCCAAGTGCCGGTTGGGAAACGCATTTTGTCACTCTTCGCGGCAACAACTTTTCTAAGCGTCTTTTAATTAACAGCCATCAAGTGCAAGGATTCCAAGGATCTTGAAAGGCATCCGCCACCACACGCAAACATTCGCTGCTCTCTCTCTCACACACACACACACTCACACAGTTGAGCCGACCGACGCCATATTGAAATTCATTAACATGGCGTCCTCTTCGTTGTCGTTGTCCTCTTCCTCGTCCTTGTCGTCGTCGTCGTCGCCGTCGCCGGCTTCTCATTAATATGGCAAGTTAAATATTTATAGCATAATTCTAGGAGCTGCTACATCACCAGCGCATTGTCTCATTCATTGTTGTGGCGTGGATAGCGCGGAGAGCGTGTTAAAGAAATTAATTAATATTCTGTTCGCCACACACACTCACACACACACACCGACACCGACCGGGTTTAATAATGGCGCATGTGTGACGCGATTTCCTCTCGCCATTTTCCTCATCTCATGCGGTTCGCCGAGGTTTCATTGCCGGGCCCCCGTTTTCAGCGCCCCTTGGCGGATTACTTGCCATTTTTCGTTATAGCGCCTCAAGTCTGACGTCGCTCATTGTGTTTGTCACTATGTGGAGCAGTGTAGGGTGTACCTGTGCCACAGGAATTCAAATATAAGGTCACTCTATCACACTTATTTCCATATTAAGATGATTATCTTTTTGTATATCTTAAAAGAGATGGGCTTTTACATCTCCCATAAATATGGATTTGAATTATTTTGTATATACTTTATATTTGTTTAAAGAAGCTAAGAAGTTTTATACTTTAAATTATTCCTACAAAGCTTGACACTTCGTAGCTGTTTTCTTTTAATGAACTTATATGTTAATCTTCGGATTTTTTAAAAGAAATACAATTTCCGAATCCAATCTATAAAGGACCACCCTAGTGCACACACTCTGTGACATATGTACATGTGTGTGTGTGTGTACCATAAGGCTTAAGGCGGTTTCGTGCTGTTCGGCTTGTTTTAATCGTGACATGCCCGCAATCCATTTTTATATATCACATGGCTCCCAAATTAAGTTATAAATTAAAAAAGCACTTTGTCTTGAGTTTGCTTTTGAACGAATTAGATGTCAGCCTAAAGGTGGCAGAGAAGGGATTAACAATTCTGGGAATGGCTTTCTTTTAATGAGCATCATTTTCTGCAAAGATTAAGATGAGAAATCTCTGTGACTTTTGTGGGCCTAATGTGTTTTATTTTCTCCCTGGCTTCGTGGGGGAATTAAACCCATTTAGATTTTGGAAATTGACTTTGCCACATAAATAATACGTGCAGTGGCAGTGGCAGTGGCAATGGCAGTGACACTTATCAGAGTCTCCTCAAGTGCAGCCTATGCCCCTTGAGGACCCAATCTATACGGAAATCTCCATGAACAGGCGGCACAGCACTTGACTCTTCCATTTAAGACCCTTCAGGAGGTCCCCGGGCCAGGGCAGAGAGAGGAGGGGTGCCTTTTTGCTAACCAGACAGTTTAACTTAATTACAGGCTCCGCTAACTGGCGCAACTGGCAAATGACTGAGAGAGCCTCCGGGCTCGTCGACACATCAGGCGTAAATGAACGGAAATGAATTCATAAAATGCGAGGCGCGAATGCGTTGCAAACTGAAAAACTCGACGTGACGCAACGTTGCGCGTTTAAAAGTGTAAATATAATATGTGCCCCGTCGCTTGCTTTGTCGCTGACTCGCAGGACCAAAAAAACAGGCGCGGAGTGCTGAGGGCTGTAAAGTTCCGGGACCACTGCCACTGCAATTGCAGCTAAGCCATTGAAGTTCCCTCAGAGTTGGCAGCCTAAAATAAAAAAAAACCTCATCACATTCTGAATAAAGGCAATGAGCAAAAATGCCGCAAAAATGGCAGCCCGAAGGGGTTGAACAGTGACAGGTCGCTTGGTCCCGTGGTGTCGCCAAATTAAACCGAAATAGAAACCTCCGCGCAGGAAGTTGCATTCAAATGTGTTGACATTAAACCATTGCAGTGCCGTGTAAATAGCGAAAATTTTGCACACTTAAACCGAGTGCAGAGCAGAGTGGGATAATTGGAAACCAATTGCCAACGGGCATCCGCAAGCTAGGGGAGTGCAGTCGAGATTTGTTTGGATATACCTTTATGGTTTAAATAGGAATTTGAATAGAAAGGGGTTTACATTTTTTGGAGCCTTTAAAATGTAGTTTCCCAATTGCTTAAGCAAATAAATATATTAACTTTATTAAAGATTTATTTAATCGTACTTGGCATAGTTCGCTGTTGGCCAGGATCCTAGGCTTTCATTCAAATTCCTTTCACATAGCACAGTGGCTACAATCTTTCATCATTACTTGGAGAAAAAGGTCTGTGGATGTGAAACTTGCAGTTTGCTTATCTCTCGCTTGTTGGCTGTCGTTACGTGAGCCTGTCATCCCGGATTAAGTGCGTATCCTCGAATGCTCATTTGGCCTTTTGTTTGGCATTGGGCGTCGAGCCGAGCCTCAAAGTTGCCAACGAACTTTGGCCCCCAAAAAGTTACCTTTCTCACAAGGACACACAGGCACACACACACCCGCGTCGAGGCTTTTCACACATATGAGGCGACGACGCGTGTAAAAGTTTTTGTTGCATAAAATTAGGCGCGCAAAGGGAATCGAAGGGGATCAGCGCGTTTGGCAAGGAGTGGGAGCAGCTGCCTCATCGTCTTTAATCAGTGGCGTGCGCTCGTTTAACGCAAATTAAATTTCTGTTGTGTAGGAAAACTCCGCTCTGCTTCACACCACTCCACGCTGCTCATGATTAACGCATTTTCCTTTTAATTTCCCCCAAAGCACACACAGACACACGCACCAGCACACACATAACACTGCCGCCTGCATTTGTTGATAAGATTTTAACACGCCGCGTAGGTTTCTCGCAACAAGCCCGAAAAACTTTTACCGTCCGCCGCTGGCTGTTTTCCCGCCGACAACTTTCCAAGCTGGGCCCTAATGCGCGTGGAAAAGCGGTGGGGAAACAGTAAGGTGAGAGCGGAGACAGGGACCCCAAAAATGTCTAAAGCCTTTGGCGCACTTTGGCAATCCGTTACAGAAGCCGAGAGTCCCTTTAAGAATGTCCCTTTTCATTTCCTTTTTTTTAAAAATCTTCGATATAAGCACCTTCATAAATTTTGTCCAAAAATTATACATCATTTTAAAGACATTTCTTGAAGCTAATTCTGATGGTATTGAAAAGATTGAACCAGGGAATAAAACTAATAATATCATATATGAAGTATAAGTGTTTAAAGATTTTGAAAACTAAAGAAAATGTACTTGTACTAAAACATATTCCCTCCCATAAAGGGTATTAAGCCTTCCGATATTCAACAAATATTATAAAGTTTTCAGCTTTTTTCCCTCACTCACTTGCTTCTTTTTGCTTGTTTCTGAGGCTTGTGTGGAAAAATCTCAAAGCTGTCTTAAAATTTCACCCGAAAAGTTCTGTGAAAGTGGGAAAAAAACTTCCAGGCCAGGTCCTTTGGATCTCGGCTGTCACACGAGAGCAGATCAACAGATTAAATGAAAGTTTTTCTCTTCTCTTTTTTTCCCCTATCATTCCTGGGGCTGTTTTGTTATGGTGGCCGCTAATTCCCTTGGCAATATTTAGGTATGCACACGAGGCATAAAGCATTTTATATTGTTGCTGTCATTTGGCATAAAATGTTCGCTGATTCCGGTTAATGATGACACCGGAGATAAACCGAAACGGAAAGGCAACAATGGCATAAGGGATGCCAGGCCAGGTGAGTTTTGCTCTTTTGGGGGGCAGAGTTCGCTGGCGATAAGGCCGTTGACAAATGTGCACTTTTTAACACCTTGCGGCACCGAGGCTGGTGGTGTTGATATGAGTTGCAGATTGGCCACACAGATTTTTGCCATGCAATTAAGAAATTCTTAAATTGCTTTAAAGGACCGTACATGGGTTAGATAAGTAACATCCTTAATGGGATTTGCAATGTCTTTTTTCTCGGTTAATGCATGGTGTGTGTTCTAATGGATGCAGATAGCAGTTAGGGCAGGTCTAACGATATATTATAGGACATTTCTAAAACTGTTTCTTTTTGTTTAATCTATTAAGATTAGAGCTTTCTTGATAGTAAGTAGTAAATAGTGTGGAAATAGGATTCTAAATAGATTAAAGATGCCAATAAAGTTGCTCAAGAAATATACCTTGGATAAAATATTATTCTTATTTGATATTTAAATATAATATTTATCGAATCAATTATAACTTCTTTATTTACCCTTCCAATTAAGCAATTTGTAAATGTATTGTAAGTAATCAACAAATGGTTGCTTATTTGCTCCTTTTCCGATTTGTTTATGCATAGCAAATATTTAATCTCCCAAATAGCAGAAATCGCAACTGAACTCATCATCTTCTTGAATGTGAACTGCTAATAACACCGACAAGGGCAATAACTACGACTGCTAGTAGTTGGTGTATATAGTGTATAGTGCCACCTATAGAACAGAGCTCGACACATGCCAAGTGCACTCTGATCCTATTTCGTAGGGGGGGATTTGACCGAAGGGAGGATAGGGTGTGTGTGTGTGTGTGGGTGGCGGCAACATGTGAGTTGCGTTTAGCTAAGGCCAACTGTCAGTGGCGTGAACAAGTGCCATTGAAGTATCCCGAACATGTTCATGCCTCCCTTTGCAGTTGGTTTCCATACCTTAGCCCCCCTACGCGAAATTGTTTCAACGGTGTTTGTACACTTAGAAAGATTGAAGATGTTAACAACAAATTTACATCAAAAGACATTCAGTATATCCTTTTTATTTAAACTTCAAATTAGGGTATTTTTCTGAGAAGAACTTCTCAACTTGTTTTGATAAAATTGGTTAATTGTCATTTGAACTCCCAAATAATACAAATATAAACTTAAAACGAACTTCTATCGATCTTCAATCTGTGTACCTTCCTTATTGCATTGAAAAATATGGCATAAATTTATAAAAATAACTCAATAATGTAACAATTTTATTTCCAACAATAATTCCTGAAACCAACCTTAATTCACTCTGAATTTTGGTCTTCATGTACATGCCTAATGTGTTAGGGTGTGCGTAGAGTGGATTATAATGTTAATGGAAGGATGGGAGTGCAAACGTCTGCTCACGACATTCATTTGAGCAGCAGAAACCAGACACATACACTCATGCACACACCGCATACTTTCACCATTCTATATCTATCCGCGTGTTCAACAAGCAACATTATTGTCATTATCATACGGCTTCAAGGACGCAGCCAAATGGAACGATGAAAAAATCCCCGAACACACACACTCTTGCCAAGGCGTATATAATTAAGGAGCCGCTCAAATCCTGTAACCGCAGGAGCCGCACAATCAATCTCAAGTTGTCTGAGTGGATAACCCACCCACCGGCGTAAAATAGATTTATCAGGAAAGCGTTTCTTGACTCTGGGTCCAAAAATATATAATAACTTCAAAGGCAGCCGATGGTGCGACAGCTGTGGAAGCCGAACGAAATCACGTATACGCCGCGTGCACACCAAAGTTGTCCTGTAATTGAAACTATTTACTTTTTGCCATTCTCATTAGGGGCCATTTTCGTAAAATTTAACGCACTTCCGTGCAAGTGTTGCCTCGCCTGGCTGGCGTCTGGAATTGGCATCGCCAGAGGTGCGGGACGATGCTAATTACTTGAAAATCAATTGTCGCAATTCATTTTGAGCTCGGGTTTCCGGTGCCCCCAGGCTGTGCGGGTGCTGGTGTGCTGTGTAAAATTAAGTATGTTAATTTAAATTTATCGTTCCAATGATTTTCATTTCCTTTTCGCCGTTTCCCTTTTACCCAATCCAACTTGCATATTTCTTCAAACGAAGTTTTCCTTTTACTCTGGCTGCTGTCGCCGCTGCCACCTCACTTTCTGGCTGTGGATGGCAATGATTTTTGCAAATGGCCTTAATGAAGGCGTAGGCAGCAGCAGCTGCTTTTCCCCCTTTAGCCGTGTAATCAACGACGGCGCAGCCATTGCCATCAAATTAGCAAACGTCGCTAAATTAGTGGGCAAAAAAAAGGATAAAGAATCTGGAAGAAATGTGTGAGTACTGGCCTTGTATAGGGTTACAAATGAAGCCATAATTTGCGGATGCAAAAAGAGTATAATTGGATCTGATATGTGAGAGACGGACGAAATCACACAAATCATTTGCGCTTCCATTTCCATTTCCTAAATAAACTTTTAGCTCAACTTTATTTCCACTATGCTAAATGCTCTGCTCCTTTTTTTTACTATTCTACACGAAAGGACTTTTCTGTGCTCAGGTCGAACCCTGGAGACTCGCACACAAACACGTGCATTTAGTTTGATTTTATTTTCGGAGAATATTTTTCGTTTATCAATTCCTTTGTGTATGGATAGAAATTTACGTTTTATTTACCAAAGTTGCGATTTATTCTACATTTTTATGCTCAAATTAAATTTACCGAAATGCTACTGTTTTTTTTTTTGTTTTGCAGCAATAATGTACATTTTTTGCTGTCGCTGGGGAAATCATAAACAGTTTTCGCTGTGATTGCTGGAAAATAAACCTGAATTGTGGCTAAATGATAATTCTGAAAACTAATACTTTTTATGATTTTAGTTATTATAAACTTTTTCATAAAAATTCATTTGCTGCCGCTGACACAATTTAAATTTCACAAATAATTGAACAATTTGGCAAAGCACTCCTTCTCCTACTCGTACAGTAATTTCCTGTTCAATTTCGGGAGCAAGTTTCTCCCTTGAAAGTGCTCTAAACAAGTTAATGACTGGGAAATCAATTTTTTATATTTTATGACTCGACTTTCTCTGGGTGTCACATTTTCACGCATAAAAAGACAAAGAAGGGAAACGACGCCAAAGGAAATTGCTGAGAGAGTGAAAGCTTTTGCTAAGTGCTTCAGAGGGAAAAAGGGATTCTGCGGTTCCTTATTTGCAGCACATACGCTCCTGTCCCCCCGTTTTGTGGGTTTTGTGTGCTCTCCCCATATAAATGCAAATGGCTTATGAAAATAATTTGACAGTAAATTACAAATTTATGGTAAATTGCATATTGAGGGATTTTTCTTGTTGCCATCTGCCGCCGCTATTTATTTTTTTTCCTCTCTCTTAAGAGCCTTCATTATTGTGGCGTAATAAAGGGCTCCTCTTACCTGAGCCGCCCACTTACCTGAAATGCCTTTGCCTATGCCCCCTGGCAGCTGTGAATTTCTTTTGCCCTCCTTCTTATCAACTTGATTGCGTTAAATGGAACATTTTCATTTTCTTTCTTTTTGATATAATTGGGTGTTTAAGGTGAACAATTTTCGTTCGTTCGTCTTTATATTTCAGGAAACCATTACAAAGTAAAAGGAGATTTCTTCAGAAACAGGAGAGGGCGTAGGCAGTGGGTAGGGAAAGGCTTAAGTGTCACACCTCCTTCACCAATGTTGCCGGATAATAAGAGGGAATGTACACTCGAGTGATTATTATATAAATGCAAAGGAATTTTTATTGAAATCCTGGTGGGAAAATCCATTAAACCCCTTTTCCCATGTAAGCGAAAATATGGGAATGTGGAAAAGATAATACCCAGATTGGTGAGTACAAAGTGATTGAATATTGAAAGGGATCAATACCATTGTAGTCGTGTTGTTGTCTACAAAAACAAAATGCTCTTATTAGGAAATCTTAATTAAATTGTATTTGTATTTGTTTATATTAAGCCTTTCAATAACAACATGATTCGTTTGAAAGAAAATATATTTACATAGGTATATGCATTACCCCTTAACTGTTAGTCAACTATTTAAAGAAGTGCTGTTAAAGTGCTGTAGAACTAGAGTTATTCTTTGGAAAAGAAAATATATCAATGATATAATTCCAAGAGGACGTAGAACAAGAGAACAACAGCATAATTTATATTATAATCACCTCGATTACTTAGAAAAGTATCTACCCTTTCATCCTGCAGTATCTATCTTTAAACTACTATTTTTCCCTTCATTTCAAATAGAAACGATCAATTAAGAACGATCTTTAATTTGCCACATGAAAGGAGCCCTCGATGTTGCCATACTATGTTTGTGTTGCTGCGACTGCTTTTTGCCTGCATCTAAAAGTCAGGAAGAAAAGTCAATTTCCATTTGAAAAATCCAATTTCTTACGGTTGAATCTGTGCTTGGAAATGTTGCTCATGTATCAACAACCGCCAGCTGTGAGCTGTGAGCTGTGAGCTGGCCATGATGTCTTGGCCAATTCCATTGAAAAGCAGCTGCATCGGTCTCTCGGTCTGGTCTGTTTGTCTATCAATCTGGTACGGCTTTCTGGCTGGGAACGAACCTTGTGAAGCTGAGAACTTGGCAGCCCCCGGGCTACGGTCTGCTCCTCATTGCCCTGATTTATCCAATCCATGGGAGCACCTTTAACTTTGTGTTTTTGCTGGCCAAAGTTTTGTGCAATTTTCCATGCTGTTTACAAAATGAACGGGGCAAGAAGCAAACAAAACAAATTGCGAAAGAAAACTTTGTACGTTTTGCTCGTTTTGGCTTTCGGACAGAAATGCTGCGGGATGGCGAGAGTCGGAGATACGAGAAAAATGCAATTTTGTGCAAGGAGCTCGCAGGAGGTTCGGCTGCTGGTGTGAGAGTTCGCCGAAAGATGTTGCATCTGACTTGGCATTGTTTCCCCCATTTCACTTTGGCCAGGTGAAAGTATTCCTTTGTCGGTCATTAAATTACACTTTTCCCCCGCTTTATTCGGGCTCCATTGCCAGCTTCTTCTCCTGCTGCAGGACCCCACGTCCGCGCTGCTTTTCAATTGTACTTCTCAAAGTTGTTTAAAATGCAGGACATTTCACTCCGGACCCCCCTCTCGCAATTGCTGCCGCCAAGTGTGTACTTAGCCGGGCATTTGGCATTTTGCAGCCCAAGAATATTCCTAACCGTGGCCACACCTTCACAGCTGTCAGTCTAAACGCATTTTCTAACACCCAGGGACCTTCTGCCACAGTGCCCTGGGAAATGCATGCGGCGGAAATGCAACATCAGGTGCAACAATAAAATGCTGAGCTAACCAGCCGTAAAAGCGATTCATTGATGTGCAAATATGTGAATGCTTTCCAGTCATAAAAAATAAAACTCAATTTCATTGGCCATATGGCGCCACATGATCGGTGAACAGGTGCTTAATGCTAAAATGCTTTTGTTGTGCAAAAATAATGTGGCATAGAATTTGTATAGCAATGATTTGTCATAATCTTTAGCATTCTTGTAAAGAAAATTCTAGGTTTTGTACTCCTAAGAATTGCATTCAAGCAAAATCTTTTTGACTAAAAGAAAATCAGACATTCAATATAAATACATTAAATATGAGAAATATACATTGTAACCTGGTTGTCTATGCTTTTGTTAATATTTATTTTAGAGTTACATGACAAATAAGTTGCAAGCTTAGAAACACAATTTATTGAACAAGAAAGTATTTAATATAAATTACTATTTCCAAAGGCTGATTAAACATGAAGGAATAGATTTATTTTTATTCCTAACTAACAAGCGGTAAATTAAAACGAATCACACTTTAAGCTAAACTTTCTTACACCTACAACCCGTACTTAATGACAGTGCATAAGTGATAATGGTAAATGGAAGCTGCAAAGTGAAAACGGAAGCAACTGCAAGATTAAATTACGTATACGCAACGTGTTCATCAAAAATAGAATAAAACACTTGACACGAAAAACCAAAACTGAAACCCGTTTGGCTTACTTCAACTACCATCTCTTTTCTTGAGCTCAGCCTTCTATTTGGCTATTGTAAGTGGCCAATGGGGATGAAATTGAAAGCTCAGACGTTCAAACAGAATCCGATACCAGGACGAGAGTAACTGGACTCTCGTGGCCAGAGTGGAAGGAGCACGAGTGGGCCCAATGCCAAAATGGCCTAAAGTGGCATTCAAATGCGAGAAGGAACGTTTCCCTTTGGATTTTCCGAAGCCTGTCGAATGCACGAAATGGGCTTTAAACTCCCCCCAGCGAATGAAGATGAAAACGTGTATATCTGTGTGTGGAAAATCCCTTATATGGGGGAAAATCGAGTTGAGCCCTGAGTTCTGATTCACGTAAACTTTGACACACGCGCGATTTTCCCGAGTTCTTAATTGAATTCGTGCAAAAATGATTAATTTACCTGGATTTTGCGGCGGAAGCCGCCAGCTGTCACTGTCACCACTTGATGTATCGATGCCAGCGGAAGGTTATTAAGCGAAGTATCCAAAGAGTCGATGGGCAAACAAATGCCTTTCAAAATCAACTGCTGCAGATCAACATTATTATTTCCTCCACAAATTTCCGATAATGAAATACGCCAAAGACTTTCTTCGACACGTTTTATTACAAAGTTTGCATTTTGCCGGAGACGCAGTAGTCGAAAATAACACCAAGCACGGGAAGAAATTAGCTAAACTTTACACTTTATACTTGAAAGTATGTATATTTCATTTTTCCATCTATTGAAACTATTAATTACCTACACTTCTTGTAGAAGTATGTTCTTATATCCCAAACTCTTTATATGGAGGTGAAAAAATATCCTGTAACAATTTTTACTGTGTACAGGATTAAAAGTAAAGCGACAGCTTCTTGGCTCGAAGCAACAAAAGACGTCGTTTCGTGTCGTTCCGTTTGTTTACCTGTTTTTCTGACTTTTTTAATGTTGTCTTTATGTGGAGTATTTTCATTTCTCTGTTCAGCCTCGCTGCCTTTTATTATTATATCCGGCTTACGTGGCGTATGATGAACACATCTATTGGTTGCCAGGCATTCCCGTTCCCCATTTCCATCTCACTTTTCTCCATACTCTCCAATATGTTTGACTAGCCTCGAGGTGTCTGTGTGCGTTTGTGAGTTTTTCCCTTATTGAGTTTTGAGACCAAAAAGCACACCACACACACACACACACAGGCAGAGAGAAAAGGCAATCGCACACGTGCGCAGAGGTGGATTGTTGTTGTTATTGAATAGCTTGTTATATTTGACTCCGCTTTAAAGTGGCATTAAAATCGCACAAAGGCAATGCCACTGATTGCGAAAACAGGTATTTCAGTAGCCATAGCTACAAATCGAAACTAATTTCGCTGTGACCCACGCCAGTTATTGACCAGCATTCATTTAAAGTCGTGAATCGTTCTGCTTTTGCGTGATATGGTGGTCTGGTGAAAACTGAATCTATACACAAGTTGTTTACTATTTATGGTGGATTTTTACCAAAGTAAACAGATACTTAGACTTATTTTTTCATGGAAATTTCTTTATTTTCTATATATGTATAATATTTAACAAAAGTACATACATAAATACTGTAGGAAACTCAATTTGTTTGAATTACAAGTTCCACCCCATCGAACACACATGCCACATGCAAAGTCAGGAGATCTTTCATATGACCATCAGGCTGAGGTGGCGGCTTTTTGAATTGCGGCTTGTTTTGTTAACTTGGTTAAACCCCTTGGGATACGTTAAGTCCCCTTCGACAGCCTCGAAGACATGCCTATCTGTCGCGTTAACAGCATAGACAAACACGAGGCTTAACAGCTAAGTGTCAGGGGTCACACGGATGAACCCGCGATAAAAACCCAAATACGGTACAGGAAGCATGGATACAGGGGCAAAAAAATCCTGCCTGACATCGCCATTAATGACACGGCGATAACTTTAATTTTTCATTTCGACAGCAGGGCACATTGTTGCCATTTCCGTTTCCGGCTGACGGTGACACACGTACACTTCCGCGTTGACACTCGACAATTACAACACGTGCTAGATGTTGTTTTTTTTTCTGAATGCCCTCCGCTTTTCTTTCTTCCTTGCCTCTTTCTTTGCCATTTTAGGCGCAATTCAGTCGACAAGTTTTCCTCAATGGCGTCTTAAATCACACACAAGCCCATGAATTGACACACACCTGCCCCTGTGTGTGTGTGGGAGATGAGGTGGGACTAGAGGGGGGCGGTACCTAAGTTGCCACCGTAAAATATTCAAATTAAAAGGACTTATGTAGGCACTCAATGTTACCGCCATTATGTTACATTGTTGTCTGCTGTCAGGATGGTGAGCAACGACCAAGAGCCAAGACCAAGACCTCGACCCCGGCTTTCTTCCTGTTTTCCACCTCCTTTCAGACCCACCCACATCCATTCTGGTACCGGCATCTGCTCCACTTGCATTGTGGGTACGACTTCCGTCGTTTTCAACGCTCAACTTGCCATTTTTGTTTTTTTTTTTACACTTTAGTTGACAGCGGGAGCCATTTGTGGCAACAGCCACGCCCCGATTTCGGCTTCCCCATCGCCCAACCTGGCTAAAAGTGTGTACACTCACAAAGTAATCTTTTCTTTGTGGTGGAAAATAATATTCTTTAACATAATATTCATTCAAAATTGAATTGAATAGTTAAGCTAGAGAAATCCTAAAATTTTAAACTAAAATACACAGATGAAATATCTTGCATTTTTATATTTGTCAAATACCTTTGCAAGTTTGTTTGAATACGTTTTGTAAAACCTTTCATTGAACAAATATGAAAATTATTAAACATAATATATTATTTTCTCGTGGTTTTAACATGTCTTTAATATTCTAACTATTCTTTAGTCGGTGGAGAAAAGATTTCATAGAAAATACATTGATTTCTCAAAATATTGTGTAATATAAATATTAAAAAATATAAGGTGCCTTTTGTAAGTTTTGTGATTTTTTAAAAGCACTTCCATTGAAAAAATATGAATATTAGTAAACATATAATATTACTTTCTCTGAGTTTTAACATGGTTTATATATTTATACTATTTTTTGGATAGCCGTCGGCTTGAAGGTTATATAAAAGTATGTATTCCTTAAACAATATTAAAAAAAAAATATTGAAAAATTGAAAGTTTTGGGATTTTTTTTAATAGCAACTCAATGTAAGGGTTATATTATTAAACTGTTATTTGATATTTAATTTCATATTTTAGGGAGGATCCAAATAAACCTTAGTGTAACCGTTTCTAGTTGTCCTTGGCGATGCCTGAATATTGTTGCTGCTGTTGTGAGCATATATATGTCGCATTTTCCGGGTAATTTACATTCTCATCACAACATTGCGCGGGTGCTGAGGCTGGTAAGGAGGGAGAGAGAGAAGCTGGAGGCAGCTCACCTATACAACAGCGACAGCACCAACAAATGACAGTCGAGAAAATTCTCTTTCGTTGCTCTCAGTGACTCGGAAGGTTTTAAAATAATAAAACAAGCATAAAGTGTGTCAGTGTTTTTGGGCTACGGACCAGAAGATGCCCTGTAAGCAGAAATGATGGATGTGGCCTGTGCTCCTTATGGGGCAAAAGCAATTATGGTAAAACTTTATACACAAAATCAGAAAATGCGGAGAAAGTATCATCTGCAGAACAAATAACTCACTAGAAAGTACAAGCACAAAGGGTATCAAAATGTAATTACTTTTTATATGATGTCCCATTATTTGCTTTTATTATTAGTTGCTGTAGTTTCACATTTGACATTTTTATTATTTCATTACAACTCTTAGTGCGGCTTTGCGTTTTATTACCGCAAAATTAAGCGCATCCATTCGCTGTCGTCCAAGGAATTTGATGAGTTTATTGAAATGGTTTGCATAAATTGCAGCCGCCGGCAAAAGTTTAAATTGAAGTCTAGCAGCAAAGGCTCTCGAGCACTTTTCGCGATTCATTTCCAGGAATGTCAAGTGGCCGGAATGTAAGCCAGAGGAGTGTAAAATCGGCATATCACATTGGATTCATTATAAATACAATTTCACAGCGCGTAGTCCTTGCAAAGGACGAACTGCGTGGGGGACGGGAGTGTACTAAAGAGCAATTCCCAAGCGATTGGTCTGCACTCTGTTTCAGAATTTCATTCGCATTACTTTTTTGTTTCAGTTTCTGCTTTTCCTTGGTCCCTTTCATGCTTTTTGCCCGGGCAAGTGAAGCGCACTCAAAAATTTATTGTCTGCAACTCGAAGTTCGACATGAATTTTATTTATTTGCATGTAAATCGGATTTGTGTGACCCCAAAGACGTTCGAGCGTGAAATATACGAGCAAACAGCCGCTGACCGCGTCAGCTTTCTCCTTGCCTCCTCTTTGGGTTTCTCCTCTTGTTTTTCCACTGATTTTATCACACCGTGGAAAATTATGCTTTACTTTGATCACTGAATAATATAGCATAATATGTACTTTGAGATCAATTTAGAATATATTATATTAAAGCAGTAATTTCCTGTCTTTTCAATATACTTTGCTTTCGTAAATTCAACTGTTTTGTATATTCCGAAGGATAGCATTCATATGTTTCCCTATGACCTACTACAACTATTACTATGCTTGTTACTATTTGTATTATTTTACTATTTCTATTCATATTTTCTCTGTGTATTGTTTTTTCTTTCTGTCCCTGAAGGTGAAAGGTGCTGCATTCGTCGCCTGAATGAACACGAGAATCAGGCCTGCTTCTCGTTTCGCTCAACTTCTCAGGCTTTGTTTTCCATTCGGACTCTTGGCTTTATTGTTGAGGCATAGCAACCTTTTTTTTATATATTTTTATTTCCCCCCCCCCACCAACTGTCGGTTTTTGGGGAGCCTGCCTTTATCATTTTAAATGTAGTCGGACATGGACACGTCGGTTCTCTGTTAGGCTTGCATGATTCCAGGGCATTCTCGGACTCCGGCTCGGTCTGCTGGCCACTTTGGTGTGTGTTTTATTAGCTATTATGCCTAAAATATGGCTTACGTCCTGTTTATTGTTATTTATAATGATTCATTTTGCACGTTTTTATGGCTGTCAGGGGCTGAGTAGGGCTCCCACCGAAGGCATCTCGGATAATGTTGTGCGGTTTGTCTGCCATCCGCCTTCACTCTACGCAAGTTTATTTGCTTAATGGGTTTCTTTGCCTTCTGTGTAGGTAAACTGAGAGAGTCTGCACGGGATGGTTATTGATGTTTGCAAATTATCTTCGTAATTGTTTTAATGGCCACTCAGAATGTTTTTGACTAAATAACGTGGTGTAGACAGGGGGAAAACACTTAAAACAATGTTAATTTGCTATGAATATTTGTTGTAATATTTAAAATTTGAGCTTAAAATGCAGAATTTATTAAATATTAAAGGAATCTACAAGTTTTTGCTTTTAGAAATAATACTTTTATGAATTATTTCCTCTAAAAAATACAATATAAGGGATTGTAAACTAAATAAGTGATTTTATTATGCCATTATGCAATATCAATCGTCTTGAAAGACATTAAATCTCTTGCATATCTGAAGGAAAGGGTATAAAGCTTGAAATGGTATTTCAATCTAATAAACCCACGGCAGCCTGAGAGTATGCAAGCAATTTGGAAGTCAATCAAGCAGTGCTCGCCGTGCAAGCAGTGCACACGCCCACACACATCCATTTGCAACCATTTCCTGTTGGCTACAGTTTAATCCTGCTCAATCAATTAGGGGAATAACGTAATCTACCAGGAGCACTCCCCCGTTTTCCCCTCGCTGCAATTTCGTTTTCAGCTTGCTGCCGTCTTCTGCCATATATCATGGCTTGCTTATGTTTTGAATAATTTAGTCGGATTTTCCATAGGGGTTTTTTTTTGCCTGCTATTTTGTTGGTTTTTTTTTGTTATTTAAAAAAACGATTTTGCCAATGTAAAACGTGAAATGCAAAGCTGCCAGTTCCAGGATATGCGAGATGCGCACACATGTTGCAGCTGCTGTTGCCAGGATGTTGCAGGAACAGGAGCAACATCGGCTGCACGACGTGGAGGAGCGTCTGTGCAAGCTAGAGGAATTGTCGCATAATGATGTCTACGATAAATTTTACAAATCCTTGAGCCCGTCTCCAGTCTCTTCGTAGAATTTTCCACTTTCCTTTAGTTTTATTTCATTTACTGACAACCTTCCTCTGTAGGTACACGATGCTGTCCAGAGAATCTGGGAGCGACGTGGCTGTGGCAACCTTTAAAATATTTTTGCAATTTATTTACTCTCACACTACACACACACATACACAACACACCCGCTCACCCGCTCGCTCATACACTTAACGTAGTTCACATATGCAAAATAAAGTGATTACAAAGATACACACTGAGACACGCACATTTCCCCAAGATGCTGGAGGTGGAAAAGATGGCTTGGCTCATGCATGTTTTAATGCACTTGCTTGCAAGACGGAACAAGGAAATTTCATTTGCATGTACATACAAACAAACACATTACCATCAGCCCAAAGTGTGTGTGTGTCTCGTCCTTCGTCCCTTTCGATTTGTTTATATGCTTTCATGTTAGTTGATTTTCCACCCAAATATTTGTACACATTCTTTCATATTAAAATCTCTACTCATGTCCACACCCAAGCATGGTGTAATATTTTATGCAAAATTAAACGTTCTAGGGATAAATAAAAGCAGATGAGCGAAAATGGCTTAACTTGCCTTAAAACCTTCCAAATGATTTTATAATATTTTTATAACAAGATCAAAATGATTAGGATCAACACCTCGCACAAACATTGTTCCGAATTTAAAAGAAAACTAAACAAATTAGAATAAAATTAATTGTATTTGTGATAGACAATAACAACATTTCTGCTAACAAAGTCTATATTTTATTGAGAATGATTTATTTGTAATATGAGAAAAAACCGAACCAATATAAATTTTAATAACCTTTTTATTGTTCTAATAAATTATATGCGAGTTTAGTATTCCATTATAAACAAGAGCATAAAATATTTTGGTTAGCTTTGTGTAAACATAAAATTTACAGAAACAAAAAGAACTAAGGCACAGCTTGCGGTTCGAGTTTATATATTTTTTAGATCGACACCATAGAATAATAAATAAAACACACCGTAAAAATCTCATGTAGACACTTATACCTAATGAATGTCGTGGAAGCTAGCAAGAAATTAAACATCAGCAAGCAGAACATGAAACAAACTGGCCGGAAAAAAAACTACATCTCGATATGCACACAAGAGAAGGCCTCACACACTCCCACTCGTTTTCGGATACAGAAGGCGTTCGCTCAATAGACTCAAAGTCGATGCGCAACACATGCTGCTGGCTGTCATTAAATTTGTGCCAAAAATTCCGGCAAATAGGCTCCGAACGAACCTAGGCTGAGGAAGACTTTTCCACAATCCAACACGAACGATAGAAACGCCTACCGGAAATGAGTGGCAAATTTGGTTGGAAAACACCGAGTTGAGAATAGAGAAATACAAATGTTTACTAATAGCGAAACTGATACTTCGTATCCAGAAACTGTTTACACGCTGCACACGTTGCACACCAAGTGTGAGCTGAATCTACAATTCAAATCGAGGGATTCGGTGGTGGGTGGCACTGGGCGATGGTGCTGCCTTATTAGTAAACAGGCCCGGGGTAAAATATGCTCAGTAAAGATAGCAAGCAGCCAGAGCTGGGAAAAATAATAACCAAAATAGAATAGAATCGGAAAATAACACTGCATATAGAGCAAATAAACTCGGGCTCTTTTTCTCCTGTATATAAATTTGTGCATTTTTATGAGTTTATATCGCAAATTGTTTGCGTGTTGCCTTTTAATGCCCGCGGCTAGAATATTTTTGCGCGTTTCTTTCTCCCCGTTACCATATTCTATTTTTTGTATTTTTGTTTTTTAATATTGGATATTCAACTATTCCCGGAGTCAAGGAAGAAGGGGGAGAGAGTTGGCAAACAGTGTTCAAGATATGCACAAGAAATTATTTAAATTGAAAATTGTTTGTTTAGCATTTGTTGGCGCCGACCAAAGATAAATTTCCAACTGCATGACCATCAAGGGGAGTGTTTAGATATAGCATAAAAAGTATATATATACATCGAGAACCTAATGCACAAGGAGACTGACTGTTGGACCCCACTAACTGGGTCATTCAACCTTTTGGACCAGAGAATTTATTCGTAATTTACAACTGCCAGCCGAGAGAAATTCATTTATGGCAAATCCATGGAGCTCCGACTAGAAGTGGGACTGAAACTTCAATCTTTTAATGCCTTCATGGCACATAAAACAGAAATAATCGTTTCTACATGTCTGTTGACTCCTTGTAAACAGCTATCTTTGTTAAATAAGTGGAGCAGGAGACCCGAAACCGGCAAAAGCTCAAACTGGGTAAACAAAAAGAAAAAAAACCTGCTAAACCAAATGTACATTTCACTTATTTTGCATACAAAATTCATTTACGACCATGTTCGGAGATAAAAGCGAAAAGAAAAATGTTACAGAGCTGCTCTGTAAATTTGCCGAGCTTCGGACTTTTCTCTTTTTTATTTTTTGGGTGGGGAAGGACAAGTAAAAAGCATTTCGCATATATCAGATGTGGATTTTGGATAAGTGGAACTTTATTTGATCCATACCATTTGGTTGCCACTAAGCATCGTTGCACTCCGAATGCCAAAATGCATAATTAATTAATTCACTTTACACACACTCGCACGCACACACACACACATGGTGTGTTTGTTTCTAATTAACGTAAAATTGTTTTCACTCTGTTCAAGCGAAACTAAGGCTAATGGGAGCCCAACAACTGCTGTCAGTTAACCAATCATTTTAATAATATTACAAATTTGGTTAAATTAAATTAAAGCTGTGTACCAAAGCTTTAAATTCCTGGTAGATATTTAATATGTAAAATTGTAATAACTGCTTTAAATCAAAGGAATTCGCTGCCTGTATATAAATATCGAAAAATTCCGGGAACAAATAAGCGAGATTCAGAGCAAACCAAGCACAAAGAATTAATTAGCACAGTTAAGTGGAAGGCAGCTGGAGTTGGGCTAAAAGCCAGAAGGGACAGGAAGGTATAAGGCTAAACCCAATCTGGGTGTATCCTCTTTGTGGGCACTAGATACAAATTGCTGAATGTGTCCAGATATACACACAATTGACCTCGATTTTGTGCGGTCTGCCTTGAACATAATTATCGACAAGTGTTCCTCCAAAGCAGCTTATTTCTGCTCTTCTTTCCGCCCCCAAGTTGTTGTTCTTTAAAGCCCATTTTCCGTTGCTTATTTATGCGCAACAGTTGGTCAGTTGTCTTGGCCGAAAAAACAAAACAAAAGTGAGCCTCATCGCCTTTGATGCTCTTTGCGGCCGCTAAAAGTACTTTATCGTATTGACTTGGGATTGCGATGAAAGAAAAAATAATAATGATTGAGAATATCTAAACAAAATCATAAACATTTTTAATTTTACAATATTCTGAACATTGGAAAGTACTTCAGAAGTTTATTAGTTTTATTGTATTTCGAATTTTAAAAAGAAATCCATGTTTTTATCTATCTATCTATCTATCTTTAGATCAAGCTAAGAAATTTTATGTTATAGTATTAGAAAAAAGAGTTTATTCACGGATTATATTATTACATTATTTTTTATATGCATATTTATTATTTATTGGAAAAAACGATGGTAATATAAATATAAATATTTATAGTTGAATGACTATATATTTAAAAAAGAAGCGTATTTCCTAATTATGGAGTTTTCAGTCTATAAAGTCTTTAGTGAAATCTAGGCTTTATATATATTTAATTATAATACTACAAATCAAAATTCCCAAATCCTTGCTCACTATTGTATAAGTTGCTACACTACAGTAATGTACAATAATAAATTCAGCTCAAAAAAAAAAAAAAAAATCTCAAATCCTTTAGTACCTATTCTTTAAACGTTTTAAATTTTCCGCTTTCTATATATTATTAAATTCAAAGAAATTTGTATGTTATCTTAAGTTTTTATAATCTCAACTTAAAGTAGGTTTCAATAATACAATTTACACCTTTCAACTTGTTTTATTTTCTTAAGAAAATATACTTTCTTCTTTGTCTATTAGGGAAAAGTTTTCAAATTTCATTTAAAAAGTAACAAAGCAAATTGTGTGACTCTTTCAAAGAGCATTTTCATCTGGTTCTTCCCAACCGATTGTCCCCGCAATTTTGTACTCATAAATCGGATGCTTTTTACACAAAAACCATTTCGATTGCCAGTGCCAAGACTTTGGGCCACTTTTTGTAGGTCGCTGTGTGTGGTGGACGAATGTCGACGTTCACGCCCACGCCGATGCCGATGCCTTCACTTTGACACAGACCCGCAGAATAAATAGAAATCCATGCACACACACGCATATTTTGACACTGAGCTCCGAGTTGCTCAATTAATTTTGATTGCAGCCTTGGCAGCTGTTTTTGATTTTTTCCCGTAGGTGTTCGTTTTGTTCGTTCGTAGATTATTTTGTTTGTGCTGCTTTTCATCGAGGATTTTCCACAGACACTCAACACAGTTCATGGTGAAGTTCATTTATCCATAAATTTCTCATATTCAAGTATTTTGTTTTTCTTTTCGTTTTGTGCGAAAAATAAATAAATTTGAAATGTATTCATTCGTTTTGAGCATTTTTTAGACGATGCGTGAATATTGCTTTGACTCTAACTAGATCTGTGGCAACCGCAAGGCTGAGGTTTTTCAAGATGAACGATTTCATTTGATATATACAAATTAATTAAGATGATTGGACTAACGAATTTCTATATTGTCAATGAAATACAAGTCTCACACCTTTCCACAACTGAAAAAGCAGAAAGAAATGTTTGCATTTTCAAGATTTATAGACTTCAGGTGCGAAAAGATATCGCGTAGCGCCCCATGTGTTTTGTTTATGTTTATTTCGACGAAAGATTTTATTGGGCACCTTGCCTTAGTCAATAATAGAAACTTAAACTTGAACTTGGCCAAATGCTTGTCTAGATAATTTAATTACATTTTCACATAGTGCACTCAAATAAACAAATTGAAGCGTAAACTTTCTTGTGATAGTGCGTTGGCTTTTAGTCAAATTATTTGCGGGCAAAAGTTTGTCATATGAGCAAGAGTTTTAATGAAATTACGTATTGATTTTAGTTTTTTTGGACCAATTACTGGTGACAAACAAAAATGTTCGAATTTGTATATCAGTAAGAATTCAATCTAAATGATTTGATTTCCTATAATTCGATTTGTGGGAATTTATCAAATTGTTTGACAAAAGGAAACATAAAGAAAAGGAGATTTAAAATTATTATTAAACAAGACAGGAAGCTTTGATGCTGATCATTTGTAGAGTCGGAAATGACTCCTTAACAGCATAACAAGCTCCTGACTAAAATTATCATACCCTTTAAGGGTATAAATATAATTCTCGATTTAATTTACAACTAGCATACATGGCGTATACTTAACGTAAAAACCCTTAAATTAAGTATACGCCATGTGTGACTTAACGGAAAATAATTTTAAAAATTATATAGATAAATAAGTTCCAGTTAAAAAGCAAGTTTGGCAATTCAATTATAAGATCGCATAGGAAGTCGATTATAATTAAGCTTTAAACATTTTATAGTTATAAATATTTTTATATTAATTTTATTGACAAAACAAAGTTTTAAAAACTCATAACTAATCCAAACACTCATTAATTTAAATTTGGAAAGCTGTCCTATGTTAGTTTTTATTAGTTTAATAAATCTGCATACTCAAATTAAAATTTAAATATATCAAAATTTTTGCAAATTTTTGACCATTGTACGGATGTAACCCATTAGCTTTTTTAAAAAATTTTTGAAAATTTGGAGAAAAATAAATTTTTGCGGGACAAAGCTAGATTGATTCGGCTTTTGATTCTGATCAAGAATGATCATATATGATGTATAGGGTCAGATCTTATTCCTTTACTGATTAAAATTAAAATAACCCTCTGCTTGGGTATAAATATAAATATTCTTTATAATAAAATTATTAAGCAAATGGCTTACTCTTTCAATCTCACCACCAAGCTTTGTAGTTACCCAGTGAAATTAGCTAAAGATATGCAAACAATCTCAACCGTTTTACCCGCACAAATATGTATCTTTGAGATACAAAGTATGTGCTCTTGACTTAGCATAATTGCTGGCAAATTGCTTGAAATTTGTTCTGCCAAACCAGAAAGCGAAAGGAATCGACTTCAATAACAGATATCTGGCAACTGGCACTGGGCACACTTCTGTCTACGTTTCCTTTCAATAGGTTTTTCCCCCTTTTGTATTTTCCCCTTAGATTTTCGCACGGTGACGTCACAGACACAGTTTCCGCTGCTGTTGGCATCTAAATTTGTTTTTGGCCACCGCCGCCCCCTTTCCGGCACCCACACTGGGCATTATTTTGGGCGATTTTGGCATCGGGCAAATCTATATCTGTTCGCTGACGTCGACGTCGACAGCGGCATTAGCCTAACCTAAAAACATTTTCATGCATTTTCGTAAATTATCTTGCGGGATTCGGGGCTCTTAGGCTATTTGGAAAATTGTTTCAACAAACTTGCGTCAGTTGAAATTTGTGTTTCAAACGCGCCACACACTAATTTGCATTTCAAATTCAAATAAAATAAATAACAATGGCTGTAAGTTTCACAAAGGATAATCCTGTGTCCTGGGTGGATTAAAAAGGAACATTTAAATATAAAAAAAAAAGAAAACAATTGTGTGTTTTTAATAGCTGTAATCGCTTATTAAAAATCCATTAATTTAACCTTAATTATTCCCCTAACGTGATTTTACTTCGGAAACATGAGCATCAGTTCAAAATTTAACAGTTTCCCAAGCTCAATTCATGGTTTCCGATTGCATTTGCAAAGTGAGATGAGCACGAATCTGGCTACTCGAAAAAAAAAAAACAAAACAAATTACAAATATTTATAAAATTACTGAAACATTGCGAGTATGATATGAAAGTCACGTTCAGATGATATACTCAATCAATTAATTTGCACACTCAAACAAAGTGGTATCAAATAAAACGAAATGAAAAGGAAAATCAGCAAATTAAATAGCTGCGTAAAAAAAGTGCCAAATAAATAGGAGGTATATGTATATATTTGAAAAAATGAAAATGCAAAATGACAGCATATTCACTTAATGTGAAACTGCTTATTAAAACAATAAATTTGCATTTGATTTATGTATGTACAGCGTACATATTCACAAATGTGTTTGGGTGAAATCACCCACAGAAAAACATAAAGCAATCAATGTTTATATGTATTTATAATTAAATAAGCAATTAAATGACAAAATATTTAATTGCAAACAGCGTTGGCGATTTAATTAAAAATTTCTTAAATTGATTAAATATTTAAATAGTCAATTAACAATTGACGCAGCAAAGTATTATCCAGTTGTACTCCTCCAACAAAAGCCCGCTTTTTGCCCGAGGGCCTTAGTTGGTTTTCCGGCCGAGTGTTTTCAACGTCGCCCACTCGCACAGCAGCTGCCAGATCATAATTCATTCTCATATATCTCGTATTTGTGCCATTTATTTTCGTATATTTAAATAAAAAATCACTTAGTTGACAGTCTGGCCTGGGGATGGCAGAAAAAAGTAACCAAAAAAAGAATCCCTTGGGTCCTGCTGCCCAGTTAACCAGTAATAAATTTGTACCATTCCCTTGCCGGATCAATGGAGAAAAGCCTGCCCTACATTCGCTCGCAAATCACTCACTTTAATACAAAAAAATAAAAATTGGTACACTTTTCATGCATAAGTTATTTGGCACATTGTATATTCCTTTTACACTCTCGATTCATAATTAATTTGCAAATTTCCGCTGCTGACATTTGTCTCTCAATAACACTGACAAGTTTTTGCGACAGACAGTCACAGCCGGCGGGCCATAACTTTGCGCTTAATTGAAGTGAATTATTTGTTGAATTAAGGGCGAAATGTCAGAGTTGCATAAAAAAAAAACATTTGTCGAACTTTGTCTTTGGGGAGTGTCACTTTTTTCTCGTATTTTAAAATATCTTTGATACTTTTTTTTTTGTGCAATTATTCCCGCGGACTTGGTGACAACTTGTGATATATAAAAACTTTTCAATTTGTGCATACAAATTAACATGTAATAAATTCTCTTAATGACACACTACATTTATTATGAATAGTTGCGCTATAATGTAATTTTTTGTTCTTGTTTAACCAACGCCATATGTTTATAATATATTAAAAACCGAATGGTTTCTTTTTTCCATTATTTTTTGTTTAAAGTGGACCCATGACCTTTTTTCGCAGTCAACAACAGTTTGACATATTTTAATTAATGTGTGTCTATTTGCGGGACTTGATTCATTGCATTTTTAATGGAAAATTCTGGAAGGATGACTTCATGCTTTAAGCAGAATTTTGGAATGTTGTTTATGGCAGCAAACTGTTGAGCCAAAAACATTGCCACAAAATAATCAACCGAAAACCCAAACAAATTGTTGACGCGCGCGTCTGCCGCTTTCTTGGCAACAATGCAAAGGCCATAACCGTAAAGTCCAAGGAACGAAACAAAAATTTAATGTAATTTTGCATTGCTTAGCTTGTCTTTTACAATCCACTCAAGGCCACAAGGCGGTGTCTGTAAAAAACAAACATTTCATACCAATGGGATGATATAAAAATATATATATAAATAAAAAATAAGAAACAACAATGAGCAGATTGTCAGCCCCCTTGAGTTTGGGCGCAATTTTCATTTCACTTGCTTTTGGTTAATGTTGGCCAGCATCCGCCAATTGGCAGCTGGCCAAATGACAAATTGAAATAACAACAGCAAAAATGAGCGTTTATCTTTATGTTCAAATGAAAATTTTTATTTATGCCAGCAGCCGGAAAAAGGCAAACAAACTAAAAAGAGGTCGCCATTCAAGCAAACAAAAAGAAAGAAAAGATATCGCCACCAAAGTTGAGGGTTATTTGAAGGTCAGGCCAAGAGCAGTCGCACTTTTTAAATGAATTAAAGGTCTTTCGGGTAGTTCAGGGTTGAGTTGAAATAATATACAACAAATATATATATTTTAAAAAATTGCAAACAATAAGAAAAACATAGAAGCTCATTCAGGGATACTAGTATTTTTAAACTTAATATTCCGATTTGTAAATGTTAACAAAAAATAGCTTTTTGATTTTAGTTAATTTATCTAAAAAATTATCCTATTTAAAGATCGATTAATAATTATTGAACGAGCTCATTTATTGCAGTTTTTCTTGACTGCATGAACTGACCACAAAATGTCAGTGAATGCTGAAAGTTATATGTATTCATATCCTAATTATTCAGTTATAAAGTTGTTTTTACTTCTTGTTTAAAATAATAACTTAACAAGAGGTTAGTAAGTTCTACCAAGCAGAGATTTCTGTGTGCGAGTGTTTTCTCCACAAATTAACGAACTTTTAATGAAACTCCACAAGCGTCGGCCAGAAATTGACTCCCAATACTGTGAAGCTGAAGCTGGCTGACCGCAATCGATTTCACTTAGCTGTTCATTACCTACAAAATGATTTTTTAATGCAGCAGTAGAAAGGAAAACCAACTGTCAAGCGGCCAACCAAATAAACCAATTAATAATGAGAAAACCGAGCCAAGCCAAACGTAAAATGCAATTCTATCAGAAGATCAAAAACAACAACAACAATAATTGCTGGCTTGTTTGTACATTCAATTAAAAAAAAAAGTGCACCTGAACGTATATAAAAAGGAGGGAGTGGAGAATGAACCCGGTTACGAAATCGAATTGGAATTGAAGCAATTGCGAATGCAAATTGACGTACAATTCATTAAAATCCCCTCGGTTCATTGGTCGCCATTAAAGCGTGCCATTGCAATGGCTCGCTTCCAGCTTCAAGCTCAATTTTTACCCATACACACTCACTGTATTTGTGCATAAATACATGATTTAAATAAATAAATAATTTCCCCTTGGAAATATGAAAATGCGGCGGCTTTCAGGCAATTGTTGTATGCAACAGACTGTTGTGTGGCGCTCAAAAAAAATAACAACAATATATAACCAACAAACAAAATGGCCAAAATAACAAAAATAATCATTAAAAAATACAAGAGTTCGAAGACTACATACCCTAAATTCATGTAATTTCATAAATTATAGCTCTAAAAATTACAGAAATCTGAAAAGCCTAATCAAATTACATTATTTAATTGTTCATTGGGAACAAGTTACTTATGTAATCGGTATCCAAATCCCTATAGACACAAATTATGCAGACACACTCAATGTTCGCAAAATTAAATGGTTAAAAATTATATGGTCAGATATAATATAAAACCTCTTTAGCTACGTTGTTTTTGTTATTCAATAATAATATTTTTTAATTGTTGCACATTGTTGTGTGCAATTTGACATTTTGCGGACATTTTGGTTTCGAACCGAAAAATGTATTCGATTCGGAACGCTTGGCCACAAATCAAATGACAGCTTAAAACGTACAAACAAAAAGCCACAATTGGCCAGCAAAGCAATAAAAATAAAATAAAATTCGCCCATGAACAACGCACAATAAATTAGCAGAAATCGCGGGAAATATTAATGAGCCTAGGTTGCATATAAGCATCAGATTTCAATTACGAAAATATATATTTTTTTGTTGGGCAATTGTTGCATATAAAGAGGCGCTTTGAATTGGATAAATATTTTAGAACCAGATTTTGCATTGTTTTTAATTAGCAATACTTGTTCCGGGGTCAATTGGATTTGTGTGTGGCCCGACCATGGGGTCAATGAGTCGGAAGTCTGGGCGCTGTTTCTTTCGACCTAATCGAATTTTAAGGCCCACCATTCACTTTTTGGGTGAATGAACTGTGCGTCCGCAATTGACCCACGAGTAAATTTATTGCCTTCACGTAAATTTCAATTAAACAGTTAGTGGCTTTCCCTGTCAACTCTCCCATAAAAGGCCCAAATGGCCCCGACTGTCCGGACAGGACAGGACAGGACTCGCGGTGTCGGAATCAAAATTAATTAATTGGAAAATGAATCTATTTCTGGGCCAGCCTCCTTCAGGAGACAGTACTCTGCCCTGTTGGCATTTGCTTTGATTTGGGCATTTTCCAAATGGAATCACACGGACACACAAAGAGCCCACTAAGCCCCCATGCTGACCTCTGAACTTTGGGCAAAATCCTGGCTGGAGATTCTCCTTGTTTATTTTTGAGACAATTTCATGGCCCTCGGCTGGGCTCGTTGGCTCTGCAATTGTCTACGATTACAGCAAATTGATTTGCCTGGCACTTAGCCGTAGCTATCCTGTTTCAACCGCCTACATCCTGTTGCCATGATTCTCTTGCTCTTTGCAGCCCCGCAACAAGGAACAGGAACAGGAAGTCCTCAACTGGGTGTTCGCTGTGCTGGGCGAGAAGGTTCCCAGTGGGCAGTATGAGGATATCCTTAAGGACGGCATCTGGCTGTGCAAGCTGGCCAACAAGCTGGCCCCCGGCTCCGTGAAGAAGATCCAGGAGCGTGGCACCAACTTCCAGTTGATGGAGAACATTCAGCGTTTCCAGGCCGCCGTGAAGAAGTACGGTGTGCCCGAAGAGGAGATCTTCCAGACTGCTGATCTCTTCGAGCGTCGTAACATCCCCCAGGTCACTCTATCCCTCTACGCCCTGGCACGCATCGTAAGTATTATAAATAAATTTACTAATACATTAAAGTAATATTTTTAAGGAGAAACCATTTGTAACCATTTATATTTCTTTGAAAATATCATTTTTCTATTTAATGTGTGTTGATTCACACGACCATTAGAAGGAATGAGATTTCTTAGGCATTGCGTGTGATTTTCTTGGAATCCCTAAAACATGTTTATAATTGATTCTTTGCAGACGCAAAAGCACCCCGAGTTCACCGGCCCCGCCCTGGGTCCCAAGATGTCCGACAAGAACGAGCGCACCTTCACCGAGGAGCAGCTGCGCGCCCACGAGGGTGAGCTCAACCTGCAGATGGGCTTCAACAAGGGCGCCTCCCAGTCCGGACACGGTGGCTTCGGCAACGCCCGTCACATGTAAAGTGACCTTACCACTCCCCCCAACCCACAAAGCCAAAAACAAACACAAACACAACACAACAAACACCCCACACAACAAAACACCGAATTCTAATTAGTTCAAAAAAAAATGGTTTTTGTATCTCGTGCGTTGTGCCGCATGATTTAAGCAGTGCCAAGCTCTAAATGTAATTTATATAATATGAAACAAATAAATTAATTAATTTTAATATAAATGTCAAGTTGTTGTCGTCCTCCTGCCCCCTCCTTTGGATTAGCATTATGTTGTTGTTAATTAGCGGGGAGCGACGCACAGTCGCACGCCTGTCGACAGTTAGTCGAGCGGTTTAAGTGGTTTACCCCGCCCCAAATGGAGCCATTCTGACCCACCAATCCACCCACCCACCACCGACCTCGCATGAGACACCTTTATTTCTCTGTCACCGAGACTCTGAGCTGAGACTCTGTTGCTCTGCCGTTGCCTGGTCCACCTGAGATTACACAAATTACAATTTCAACGCCTGCACTGACAGCGATAAGCATAAGAAATGTCAAGGCCATTTGTATTTCCATCAGTGTGAGTGTGTGTGTGTGTGTGTGTGTGTCCAGGAGACAAAGAATCGGGTGAAGGAGAAGGAGAAGGAGATGGCCTTGGAAGTCGACTTGGTTTACTGTACACTGAGAGAACTTACAAAAAGGATATAGAGAAAAGGACTGAAACCTAGGAAATCTAAATGCACACTTCGGCAAGAAAATTATTTAGTTTAACTGACTAAAAATCAGTTTTTAGTTCATAAAATAAATATCACGTCCCTTAAAAAACAACAATTAGGAACTCAAAATGATATCGTAGTTAAATGGCTACCTTTAGAGCACTTTACAATAAATTACTTTAAGTAAAATTCTATAATGAACAACAAGTAAAACATGTATCCCACAGATTCTCCTTCATAATATCTTCCTGTTAACACCTTTACCATAGAATACTTTTAAAATAATACTTTAATAAACAAGTAGGAAATTTATCCCCGGTACCCTTTTAAAATAATACTACCAATGAAACAACTACCTTAAGCAACTTTCACAATAAAGTACTATAAGTACTATTCTTGAATGAAGAACAACTAAAAAAATGTATTCAATAGATACTTCTTCAAAATTATCTCCCAGTGAAATCTCTACCTTTAACACCAACACAATAAAGTACTTTTAGTACAATTCTTTAGTAAACAACAAGTAGAACATGTATCCCATAGATACACTTTCAAAATGTTTCTCCCAGTGTAATCACCACCTTTAGCACCTTCACGCTGCAACCTGGTAGAACGTTTATCTTTTTCTCGTCTATGCCTCGGACAAAAGAACAGCGCAAAATAAAGAGGCAGCTAAAGGAGGCCAACGGAAAATAGAGAGCAAACCACAGGCAACGGACTGCGAATATAATGATGGCGACCAAACAAACATTCAAAGAGGGTAAGCAAAACTTATCAGACGGACAAGCCAAAATGGCGAATGTTGAATGGCTTATGTAAGTATGTATATGATGCTTGTGTTTGTGTGTATGTTTGCTTCTTCCAATGATCAGCCGAAACGGAAATGGAATGTGTATGCTCGTATGTGGGTATTGGGTGCGTGTTTAATTTCCACTTGTCGGGAGGCGGGAGGGGATCACAAAAACAAAAACACAAAAGGCCAGACAAAGCGCTCTGCCAGTGTTTGTATTAAATGAAATGGTCACTTTGACAGTCAACTGACAGCCAGACTATGCCTCTCTCTCTCTCTCTCGTGTGTGTGTGTGTGCGTGTGTGTTTTCCCTACTCCATTAATTTAATTTTATTTATGTTGACAATTGCTGTAACAAACACGCATGTCAGCATACCCGCAGTGAACTAGGGGCCATGGTTATAGATACGGATGAATGCTGTGGGTCAGGGGGGATGGACATTCCCTTTTCAGCCATGCCGATAGTATTACAAATACTTTTCCACTCAGACCACCTCTCCTCTATTGCATTCAAACACACATACACACACACACGATAGAGTGGAGGAAAACGCACACGCTTCAGCAGAAAAGTATACTCTAATAATGCAATTTATTGGCAACCATAGTTGACAATGACAATTGTTGACTTTCCCTTTTCAGTTGTTTGCTGTTCTTGCCTCTTTATTTCATTTGGGGCTTATTTTTTCCTGCAGCTTGACATATACATTCCATTCGGTCCGAAATGTGTGTGTTTGTGGATTCATTCGATTTGTTGTTTCATTAAATTTATTTAATTTATATATATTGTGGCCAAAATGACAATTTATTGTCATTTGTATTTATAGGTGGGCGGAGAGCATTTCCATTCCTGGAATTTCCCTCAATAGGTACTAGGATTATTATTTGTTTTGTAGCTCAATACAATTGATTTCTACGATTTCCCTCATTTTTTGCCCTATAAATTGTGTAATTGCTTGCAAATGAAATGCGATTATGATTCATAATGCCAATTATGTTATATTTGCTGGCAGATTTTATTATTAATGGCGGGGGGTTTTTTATTTCGCTATTAATATTCTTTTGTGCCGGACAATGATTTATTTGGAATAATTATGGCCAGTCGAATGTATTAATATAAATAAAAATACACTTCATATTTTCCAAGGTTTCCTTGAATGAATTTTTAAAATAAAACGAGATATTTTTCTTAAATTGCATTATTTCTCCTTCTTAAGATAACTTAATGTTTTCTATATTTTTTCTGTCTAATGCACATTTTTCAGGACTTCCTTTATTTGTAAGACTTTCCGTCTAATTGAGCGAATGCAAAAAAACGCAAAGGGCTGCCACAAGCTAAAGAGCATTTCCACTGTGGTAACAACGATTTTCTTTATTATTATTTGGCTTAAACATGCAAGCGCATTTATTTTCCTGTTGGCCAAGTTTTACTATCCCTTTTTTGCCGTTACTGCGCAGCGGATTGGTTTAGTTTCGTTTCAGTTTCAGCGGGATAAGTTGTACAAACATATTTCTACCTAATTGCTGAAACTTTGCAACAATTTATAGCTGCATTGCAGTGGTTGGATTTGCCAGGCTTCAGCACCAGAAGCAGCAACAGCACCAGCTCGCTCTCGCTGTCTGCGGCTAAGTAACTAAATGAAGGAGTTGATATTGGGCATATATTTTGAAAACGACAAAAGGTTAAGGTGTGCATAGTTCTCCATCTGACTTTGGCCATCCGTAGCCCAACTTTTCGGTCAACCCCGCAAACACTTCAAGCATATTTCATGCTCAACTGCACTGCAAACAAAGCGACGTGGCAAATGACACTAAAACCGAGCGCATTAGGTCGCATGGTCCTCGTCCTTGTCCTCGTCCTCCTCCCTCCTGTTCGCAGCAATAATTGCTGCCAAACCGCTTGCTGCAATCATAAACAAGCCAAGGGAGAGCAGAAGCAGCAACAGAACCAGAATCGGAATCCGTAAACCAAACGAAACGAACCGGAGCTCCTGGCAAAGCAGACTCCGGCAAATGCCAGTTGAGAGGCGTAATAACAGAGCCCCAAAAACCGGACAACAGCTAACCGAATAACAAATGGTCAAAAGTTGATCGACTTTTTTTATGACCAAGAAATTATAATGTGTAAAAAAGTAGTTATATAATAAGCAAGATGAAAGTATGTGTAAGATAAGATACAAGAAATAGATATTTTATGTTACAAGCTAAAATAAAATCCCTGAAGTAAGGATTATATGTCTTTCTCCTTATGATATTGGTAAGTCGCTTTGCTTTTAAGAAAACCCTTCAATAATATTATTTTCTTGCTTTATAAACGCATTTCTGAACCCCAATGTTGTTCTAGTTCACCGTTGCTACTCCTCAATTCAATGTTTAAGGCTTTATTTATACAAAGGATATGTAAAACTGAATAGAAAAGCATACATTCATAATTTACTCTGGCTATTCTTTGTACTCAACTTTCCGTTACAGGGTATGTAAGTCCAGAATTACACACCGGCTAACAGACTTTGTGCAGCTGCTCGATTGCTTGCACTAAATACACACACACACACAGTGGCGGGCACACACGCGCTAGCTCCTGCCAGGAGCTTACTTCATATTTATGCGGATAGTTCCTCTCCCCGGGCGGGGGTCATTAAGATGCAGACTCCTCGCCAGTCTGTTCCTTGCCTTGGAGCTGCAGTGGAAAATGATTTGTGCCGGGCACAAACTGCGTGAATTCGCAGTACAAATTGACTTGTTACAAAGCGAACAAAAATTCACCTGCCACTGCTCGGAATACCTGTGCCGGCAGGTTCTCGAGACTCGGAATCGAGTGGGTCCGTGTGGTTTGTAATCAGCTTTTGCACGTCCTGCACATCCAACTCGATCTCCACCTACACCTGCAACGCTTAGCCACAGCTAATCCCAGTTCGAGTTTGGGGCTTTGGTTTCCCCTAAGCTGCCGGGGGCAATAAATCATGAAATACTTTTGGCTGGGCATATTAATAACCAAAAGACAGTTGCTGGCTTGATTTATGCACGCCGTGGGTTTTTTTATTCAATAACCTCACGCGGGCAAGCATTTAGGTAAGACGCTTACCGCTTTTATCGTTTTCTGTCGCCCACATGTGTCAGTTTCGGTGGGAATTTATTCTTTATCCCAAAAGTTATATCTACGGATTATGTAATTGGTTTAGAGAATAATTGATATGTAGTCTATCGGTTGCCTGTGGTTAGAATTTGAATTAGGCTTTGCTGACTCTATATAGAAAAAAAACCAATTATAATTAATTATCATATAGGACTAGCATGAAAATTGCGCAAAAATAATTTACATATATTCCGCGAGGAAAACCCAACTAATTACATTCTGAAGACCCAACCGAACTGAATGGACTTTTCTCCCTGGAGTTTCCCATTCTCCTTCCATTTAGCAGCCATGCGAACCGACGCAACGCGGCGTATACGTAATCTGCATTTTGCGACGCCTGCCTGCACAAAAAGTTATCGATTTAATTGGTGTTAAAATTTATGCGCACCAAAAATCGAGGCAGGCAATCCCTTTCTCTCACCCGAAACACACAAAAATAAAAAAGTTTGCAAAATCCCTGCAAATTACCCTAGCGAAGCCATCAAAGTGCGCTGCGCCAACATTTTTCAAATTATATCATGAAAAATGGTTTCTGCTCTATGAACTAAAAATTTGATACCCTATCGATGTGTAATCGTAGGTAATCTTAGTTGGAAAATAAGTACATTTAATGTATTTAATATACATTGGAAACTAAAATATATTGTATATAAGTTTATTTATTATTTATGGAAATACTTCATGGAAATATCGATCTTATATAATAGTAGTATATATAAAGGGAATTTAAATTAAATTTAAATTAAATTCTCCCTTACCGTTTAACCTGGCTTAAACTGATTTGTGTTTACGCTATTGAGGGGTCCAAATAGTAAAGCAGTCAGCGGGTGCTAACATCGTTTTTTAGCTAAGTTATTGTTTAAAGAGTTTTTATAGCTTCCATATATTTTCAGCCAATTAAGTGGGAGTTTTCATGTTCCACCTCAAAATGCATATAATAAAAAGTTTCAGGTTTTTACCTCGTTTTTATTGGCGAATATTTTCCTTTTGCTGTGGGTTTGTAACAGTTTCGATTGCGGTTTAGGGAGATTTTAAGGGGATGTTTTTATAGTTTTTAGATTTCCTATGTAACATCATACAGGAAAATGTACTAAAAGCATAATCAATTGATTTTAAAAAAGCATAATCAATTGATTTTGCTGTGGGTTTGCAACAGTTTTGACTGAGGTTTAGGGAGAATTCAGGGGATGCTTTTATAGTTTTTAGATTTCCTATGTAACATAAAACAGGAAAATGTTCTAAAGGCATAATCAATTGATTTTAAACCAAACGTAAGTTACTTATCCCCGATATTCATACTTTTGCCCACTTGTAGCCTGGGTGAATGCAAAATTATGTCCTTGATTGCAATGCCAAATACTTGTAGGACATTTGAGGGTCTGTCAAGATTATGACCGTGATCAATCAAGAAAGCCAGGCAGGACGAAACTGAAGCCAAGAGCTTTGGGCCAGTAAGTGACACTATTCGCATACAAATTGATTCCACGGCCAGTGTGGTGCAAATGGCTAGTAATCCCCGTAACTGCATCATTTTAATGCAGCTTGAAACTGTGCTGACATTTATTGCAGTCAATAAATTTGCAATTAGCGCTTTAGCCGGGCTCACCATTTGTGTGGGCGTGGTCGCCCTCTCCATATACATATATTCTAATTGTAATTGCATTTGCGACATTCGAGGACGAAGTCTGAATGGGTGTGTGGGAGTGTGTGTGGGTTTAAGTGGGGCTTTTGAAAGGGATTTCCATTGAATGTCAATGCGCCAACGGCTTTCGTCGCTTGTCAACACAGCGCCAAGTGCCAAGGTGCAGCTGTATTAGTTGGTAATTGTAAATGTGTGTTAGTATGCACAGAGAGAAAATGTAGGAGAACATTGGAAAATCGGATACAGTATAGTTTCAAAGTTGTTTCTTAAAATATTGAAAGTTTCAGCGGATTATAACTTTAGTTAGAAGCTCGTAATGATGTGAAGAAGTCATTTCCGATCTTATAAACTCATATATATTCTTGATCAGCATCAACAGGAGAATCCATCTAGCCAAGTATTAGAGAAAAACAAATTTGATCAAGTTTTTCAAAATTTTAAAAGGGGTTACATCGTTAAAATTTTCAAAAATTCACAAAAAATTTTCATTTTCTTAAATCTAAAATTGGGTAATCAGATTTATTTACCTAGTATTAACGAATATAGGACAGCTTTCCGAAATAAAATTAATGGTTTTTTTTTGCTAAATTATCCGATTTTTTAAGTCACATTTATCGATACATTTTTTCAAGTATAAATATTGGTAAATATGGATTCATAAAATCAAAAATAAAAATAGTTATGATCGCTATAAAATTGAAACTGCAAGGATTTAAAAAGCTCAGGTTCCCAAAGTTTGATTATAGTTTTGAATTAATTCAGAGATCTTCTTTCTTTTTTTATACAAAGTGGTTTAATAATACCAAAATGTGGCCTAAATTAAAGACCATTTACGTATAAACATTGTTATCAAAATGACTCAGAAATAGTGCTTTAAGTCAGAAGTATATATTTTTATTTTCTTTCACAAGAAACACTTATTAAATAAGCCAAGTCACTGTTTATTCAACATTCTTTTTAAATTTATAATTTCATACAGTCGAGATATACATATTTCATTTTCTATATTGCATCGTTGCAACCTTGGATTGTACAGATACAATTAGTAGTAATTAAATCTGCACATTTTCAGTGTGTGAGGAAGAGCATTTGGAATATATCCCTGCAGCTAATGAATATTTAAGTATCACTTGCCATGGAAGCTGATGGAAATTCCGTGCCAGGCACGAGAGTCAAAAGGCCTTCGAAATGAGCATTTCCGTACTTCGAGTCCCTTATTTTCTAATGGCATCTCTATATATATATATATTTAGTTTGTATAATTAAATTTCCATTCCTCTGCCTATTTATTTAGCGCCGCTTTTGTTTGCGCTCTCCTGCAGCTAGATATTCTGAATGGAATCGCATAGTTAATTGAATTGCCGTTTATTTGATTAAAAGCTAAATGCAAATTTTGGATGGAAGTGCGCCGCCCTGGAGTAGTCGATATCCGACTTTAGTTATATTTCTGCAGTCTACTTTCGATTACTCTTTAGTATCTACTCACCGTTCCCGATTCTATGTGCCACCAAGGGACATCTGCTTCGGTGCACAATAATCTCCTTAAATCGCATCTGAAACTATGCTGAAGTTTCACCAAGGGAAAGCTCTACCAATGGAATTTACCTTATTTTTTTTATACTATTTTTGCCACTACTTGTGAAACTATTTGCGAACGTTGGGAGCATACCAAAAGCGTCGATAATGATTCCGCTAAGGATATTTTCGCGCCAGGAGAATGTTTTCTAATGTGTTTGCCAGGTCTTCTATATACATACATACATATATACCTCTCTGAGTGTGCCTGTGTGTGTTCGATTGCTGAGGTCAAAACTTTGCCAGGTGCAAGCGCGCAAAATCAGCGAAAATATTCGCGAGCAGAAAATGAAATGAGTTTCCCCGGAGCGTTCGTTACCCCACATTTTCCGCCCCCATCAACGGCATTGCTCCAGCAGCGAGTTGAAGGGAGTGGCAGTGGGTGATGGAGTTTGTGGCTGCCATTATGCGGTCTTTTGGGCGAAGAACACTTTCGCTCGCGTTTCACTAGCCTTTGATCATAATTGCGCTATGCGCGATGCGCGCTGATGCTGCACTGCGATTATTGCGTTTGCCATGCAGCGGCAGAGGTTGCCATCGAATAATGCAGATTGCTTCAATCCCCAGACCCAGATTGCACCCAAGGGAGCCCTACCAGACATCACCTTTATTCCTGATATAATCTCTATGGCACACTTAAAACGCAGTCGAGCTTGATAGCGAGATATTAGAGCAAGTACACTTTAGTAGAGAAATGTACAGAAATTGAACGATAGATGGTATGGGTAACAGACTTATAGAGGTACCCGAAGAGGTCCAGCTATGAGTCTGATTGGTATCTGTGGGTGAATTTAAATAGTGAAGAGTGCTACCTATCATCTTAATACTACTAATACAACTATATCTTATTTATATCTTATTTTTTAAGTGCTGTCGAAAGAGGAGCTACGAAATCCCGGGATATTCTCCACAGACAAGTCAAAGGTAAAGGCAACTATTAAATTGTGATATTGTTAAAATTATATGTATTTATTTCGAAATTGTTAAAGCTTAATCAACAAAAAGTTTGAAGATTAGTCCTACAGGATTAATGGGACAAGATTTAGGGAGATCCTTAGGTATCCCTTTATTAAAAAATAAATTCTATGATGGATATTCGTTAATGAATTCTATACGGATATTTGTTATTTTTCGTTCTTCTTTAAAACCCGTTAAATGTACAGCAATTTAATATTGAATCACTAAACAAGTTAAATAATTTTAAAGCCACTGGGGAGTGTTCTTGGCGTCTTATCACACTCACACACACTCGAATCGCGTCAAGTAGAAGATGAATGGACACAGACTTAAATGAATTGTCTGAGTCTTGAGACAGGCCAACAACAACACAGCAGCAACACGAATGGCTAGAGATGACAATAATGTATACCTTAAAATACAATATTTATGTATGATTAGGTATCAGTGTTTATTAGATACTTTATTTAAATATGTAAATATAATATTTTCAAATTAATGACTTTGCTTTCCATTTTAATAAAATGTATACTCATATATAATATATATATCATATCCGACTAGTCTTTTGGACATCCCTAGGACTCACACATCGCTGGCACAGTGGCAACACATCAGCAGGGGACCTGCGATGCCACGCAGACGTCTCGGGCAATGACAGCTGTCAAAATTGCTTGGAATAAGTCCTTTGGCGTGCCAAAAATTCCAGCACCTACATACATATGTATGTACATATAAGTGTATGCTGCTAACTGCATGAATAAGTGGCCATATGTATGTATATGGGTGTAGGTACAGTGCGAGAATTGTCTCTAGTTTGGTATTCACACCCATATCCAATTTGCATGTTGACTGTCAAGGCGAAACGAGTATTTTTTGTTTGACAGGAGCATTGGGAGTGGCGCAACTCGGCCCCGACATTGATTGGTGATGCTACTCGGTGGGGGATCGGAGGAATATATCTAATCTGAAAACGGAACACAAAAGGCCGCTCCTCTGGTTCAATCTGTTCGATGGCAAATACCGGTAGTGTCCGTCAAAACCGCATACACACACTGAAGCGCTTTGCAATTACTTAAGAATATGCAAAACATTTCAAAATTGCATTCCGCAAACAAAGCGTATATATAGCTACATGCAGACAGCACGTACGAGTGAGTGTCCTGCCCCAGGACCCCATCGTTTGTCCGGCTCACGTGCCAAGGATTCGGGATAGCAGGCGAGCTGCATGCCAAGTGCCAAGCCAAGGCAAAAGTCAATTCAATGTCTCCGTCTTGAGAGATGCCAGGACATATGCTCCTTCGGCCGCAAGTTTCATTTTTAAACAGAACCAGAGCAACTGTACATACACTTGTACATACATGAAAGGAAAGTGCAGTTTCCTGTCACCCCAAAAACCAGAACACTGTCCATTGTCGTAAAATGGGATTTTGTCGTGGAGCGCATTGAGGGTTATTGCGATTGAAGTGGAGCTGTAAATGATAGTACCTATTAAGTGCATTTGGGTATCCTTAAAGGTAACAAAGTAAGTTACAAAGAAGTAAATTATAAAAAAGTGGTCTTTTATGAAGAGTTGAAAGTGTCTGCAAGTGGCAATTTTGTTATTAAAACAGTGTCAGTAATTCCTTTGTTGGTTAATTAATACAATGCAATATTGTTGTGTCAGCTTTTTTCTTTTAAACTTTAATTATTGTCTGACCATGGTAATTATTTAATGAACAAGAAAATCTATTTATTTCTATAATTTATAAATATAAAATACCTATATGTAACCTTAAATATTTAGCATTCTTTTCATGAATATATTTTTTAAGAGGAGTCCCCTCTTACCAGTATTTTAAACTATTTTCTATGGAATTTCTGTTAAGTGCTATGTGCAATTTTTGTTCATTAGGTGCGCCACAAATATTTAAATAATCTGTAGACCGCAAAATGCAAATTGAATGAAATTTAAGCAGACATCGCTGGATGGAAGGACTTCAGAATGGTTTCAGGATTGCACAAGGGCATGCTTAGATCCTGACTGCCGCAGGATCCGGATGCTGCTGCTGGGCCCTGCAAGGTGCTCCGTTGGCCACAAAACAAATTACGCTGCAAATAGACAACATTTACATTGCCATGGCGATGTGCGATGGGCGATGGTATGGCCTCGACGATGGTGGCAAGAAAAATTGGCATCAAATATTTCACGCTAGCATTTTTTTTAGCCATTCAAAGAGTGGGGCACCGCACACATTTATCTTAATTTAGAACCCGCTTCTGACGCAGGTGTGTGGGGGTCCCCCATACACCCCCAAGGTGTGGGCGATGCCACCAGTTGAGGCTTGTAGGCAAGACTGCTAATGGCATTCGACGTCGAATCCTTCACGTGTCCTTGGCATGTGCCTCAGACTCTGCTAACGGCCTTTATGTCGGCCAAACTCGAGTGTATTTACCCCGAAAATTTGTCTCGTGTGTGTATTTTACACGCAACACCCCCTCTGCCTCTGCCTCTTCCCGGCCTCAGGACGCACCTGCATTTATAATAGAGTTTCAGCTTGAGCAGCTTCGAGCACGAACTGTGAAAGAAGCCACAGCGAGTTCGTTGCCTTTTGTCAGCCGCAGGCAAGCCAATGTCGATGCCTTGCCATGTGTGCCACATGCCACACTGTTCCCAAAAATTATTAAAATAATTTAAGAGGTAGTAACGTTAAGTAAAAGGTTCACTTGTAACTTTATAGAAATTCTTTTAAAATTAAAATAAATAACAATTTCACAACCTTTTTCTTGTGTATTTTTAGTTTAATGAGGTAGAGTCTAAGCGCGCCAAATTGATTCCAGATTGTAGAAGTGTATTACTGATAAGGTCTCAAAATTATTTTTTATTAATAAATAAAAATTCGTTATATTATAAATTCAAATAAAGCTCACTTTAGTGCTGGATTTTCACTAGAATTCCCAAGTATAAACTCCGTCGAAACCAATGAAAATCAGTACAAAATGTGTCCTCAACACAGTCATTTAATTTTGGATCAGAAAACCTCATCCTGCTTATAGTTAATATATAATATATTTTTGTGGTGGGTCCGCTAGCTCTTCAATAAAATAGTGAAAATAAAATATGTGTTTTATTTTACCGCCACAAAATACCAATATATATTTACTCGAAAATGTAGTATATTCCATTATTATTTTACTTTGAATTTTGCGTTTATCTTTCGAATACAATTATTTAGTATAATCTTATTTTAATCATATGTAAAAGATAAAAAAGAAATAAATGTCACTATATTTAATAGATTAAAAGACAAACCAGAAATAAAACTTATTTCGGAAAAGCGATGATAATATATCCTTGCAGTTTGCTATTAAATTGTAGGGTCTGTTCGGAAATATATCATAACTAAGCTGAAAAAGCGACATTTCTCGATATTTTTATATGATATGTTATCCGTCAAATCAAAGTTACATCTTAAAGCCAAAGAACCTTTTATTTTTAATTCGGAAAGGTTTCCGATATAAAAATATACAATTCTTGTAAATTATAATTTTTATTTTTGACACTTTAAAAAATGCAATGTACAATTATACAATTTTGAAAATTTTGAAAACAACTAGATCGGCTCTGTTGTTAATAATGGTATATGGTTAATACGGCCGAAAATGACTCAGCGTTACAAGCTTCTGACTTAAATTGCAATATCTACCAAAGGTATAATAACATGTACTTTAAATTCTTTTAAAATTAAAGTTTTTCCTTGTGCATTAGGACTCTTTCTCTTTAAAAGTTAGCTTTGCTGTGTGGAAATTGTATATGCCACACATGATTGGCGTTGTAATGCCATAAGGGGTTCCATGTGAAAGGGGGGTGTGGCACGTATAAGGAGGTGGAATCCACAACAAAACAGCACACATGACACGTGTAGCCAAGCAGCTGCAAAAATCGAATAAACGGGCTATGCGAGTGCGAAGCTATTTTTATTGATTGCATTGATTTTAGTGAACGATTTGTTGCGTTCCAAGCGACCCATATTGCCTTAGAGTTTTCCCACCAAATTGGACTCGAAGGGGATTTGTTTTAAGGTTCCCTTAATTATTTACGGTTAGCTTGCGTAATTATTTTTCACTTAACCAAAGCTAATTTAATACTTTAGAGGACCCCTACAAAAAAATATATTTAATTAACTGTAACAAGATATAAATTTTACCAAGTTGGGTAATCAAATTATGCCGTCGGGCAAATTGTTTTTCGTTTCTTGTCAAACTTTCGGTCGTCCTGCCTTTTTGGCCAGCATTACATAGAAAAGGTGTTTGCCTCTAATTGATGGCCAGGAAATTAATTGAGTGGCATTTTTGGAGCCAGCCGGGCGGCACGCCCCGAAAATGTTGTTGACCCCAGTTCTTGTTTTTTGTTGTCCGATTTTGTTTTCCATGTAAACGAGATTTGTTTAGAACTTTTTTACGGGCAGATTCGCTTTGAAAGTTGCCGAACTTTCTCCCTGCATTTAATTTTTTCCCTCGGCTATTTCCAGCTATCGCTGTAATTAACTTTATCGATAAACATTTTTTTTTCGCCGGCTGCCCTGCCCACCTATGAGTTGTAAAAAAATTCGGGTTTGACGAAACTTTACCAGCCACTTCACAGCCCTTGTTGGCATTTGTTTGAATTATTAATTAGTTTGTTGGCTGGCTGGCTGGTTGGTTGTTAAAAAGTTGTGCCTTTCAGTTTGACAGATTGCACAAAAGGCAAATCCAGGGAAAGCGGCGACGAGACGACGACAACAATTCGGCGGTTTCGTTTGTGAAATTCGTTAACAATTGTTCAACAAGAGTGGAAAAGTCCCAGTACCCGCACCCTTTCCCATTCTCCCTGCCCTATCCTCTTCCATCCCGGCGGCAAGGACATGCAGCGCATTGCAATTTACGGTTCCCATAGCCATTGCCAGACCCCAATCCAAATCCCCCATGGCAATGTTGCCTCCAAAGACAAACAGCAGCGGAAGGAGGAGCAACTGGAGCAGTGGTAAATACTCGGGCGTTTGTTGTATAATCCCCTGGCAGCTAACAAATGTGCGCACATCCGTATCCCGGCCACTAAACCCGCCTGCAATCGCAGTCCCAGCTCCCCGATTCAGGGCAAACACCAGCACAACTCCCCTCGACTCAACTCAACTCGACTCGACACACTGGTCCTTTCCACAAAACGCCGCCCTGGAGAACGGAACCCAACCCGAAAGGAGGACCAAACTCATCCCAACTTGACTCCACTTTCCTCGCCTCGACACGCAAAATGCAAACATACGCATTGCAGTTGGGTAAATGTGTTAAGCACACAGAGCGACGGTTGTTTCTGGTCCATTGCCATCACCTGGCTATAACTCTATCGGGGCTATCTGCGATATCTCCGATATCCTCCGATATACCGCCTCACCAGCCTTGGTCTCAGGTCAGAGCCCGGAGTTGTTCCTGGCGCAAATTGCTTAGTGAAAGCAAACAAATTAATCAAAATCAACTGGAAAGGTGTGCCACAGAGCCGGCATCAAACAATGTCGACAAAAGCAGCAGTTCCATCCACTCCACCAGCACCTTTCCACTTTGATGCAGAAAGAGAAATAAAACATATCCTCTATATATAATTCAGTCATTAAAGGTAAATATTCTTCAGTCTCTTAAAAGTGTACCATAAAAGCTGTAGAGAAGAATTTTAATTTATTTTTTTATTGTTAAAAAGGAAATCAATTTTTTAAAGATTCCTGTAAATTTTCTCACTGTGCATGTGCATGGAGTCATCAGGGAGCAGGACTTACAGTTTGCATCCCACGCTCGAGTTTTCCCTCTTATTTGAACTGAGCCAGCTGCAGGTGTAGCCGATTGAGGTGGATTGCGGATGGGAGTGAAAGGTCTCCGGAGAGCTGTTGGCATGGGGTTAACTAACGCAACGATTGGCTTCGTTAGGCAAACCGAAAAATTGAGGTTTTGCGGAGGTCACTTTGTTTTCGAGTGCTGCCCATATTGGCATCAGCTAACCCACAAGGACTTCAGGTTGCGTGGGAAGGCCGATGAACATTTTACTTGGGCAATAATAGCTTTTGATGCAATTTGGTGCATTAGGGAAAAGTTTCTGTGTGCTTTATGTGAAAGTTGAAAAAAGGTCAGGTAGAAATTTTTAACAGATTCGCTGTTTAAAGATTTTCCTATACGAGGTAAGGTTTGATGACTATGAAATTTGAATTAATAATTTGGGTAGGTGATGTTAGTCATGTGGGAGTGAGTTGAGGTAAGTGAAATATTTCAAATTTTATATTGTTAAAGAAATTGTCATGTTTTCATGTTCTTTGAGATCTATATTCAATCGGTTCTATTATTCTAATGATATAAATCCTTATCCTATTAGATTCATTTTATTTATAATAATATTTTCATTTATATTTGAAAGAATTTCACTCTATTATATATCTTCAAATCCTACAAATATGGTTTAATTTCACCATCTTTAGTTCATAGACCTTATCATATTTTCTTCTAACTTTTCCGCTAAATTCCTACAAACGCTTTTGGCTGTCATAACTGAACAATTATAATTACCTGGCTAATTTCTTTAGACAGTTTAGCAAACCGAGTGCACTATCCCTTCCACCCACGCTTAGTTTCCAGGAATTTCCAGGGGGGAACACACACACAACGATTCCCCTCCGAAGCCGGGGCACATTAGCCTAGGCAATTACATCACTTTCCTGGGCTACTCTCCCCATTTGATTGGTTTATTTTAGGCGGGGGGAGAAGTGGATAATATGCGGGTTGAACCCACATTTGCCCCCGTTTGGAGCTTTTCCCTGCAGGCAGGCATGGGAGCCGGGAAAATGGGGGCATTGATTGTGCAACAATTGTGCACAACGAACCGAAAGTAGCGACGGTGGGAAAAAAAAATAAAAGAACAACAACACAGAAATAGAGGGAGGTTCAGGTGAGGTCAGGCATATTGGTTCGTCCTGCTCACTCACCTGACTTTACCTTAGCGGCTTCTGACGTTTAACCTTTTTTGGAAACAAAAACGGGGACGATGTGGGTGTCCAATAGAGCATACGCATAAAACTTCTGCCGGAGTGCCAGCCTGATAATACCCTCTGGCAATTTTTCGCATTTGCCGTCATGTCACAGCCGCCGTTTCGATTGTTTTGCGGGGAATGGTGGGGGGGGGGGACGAGTGGGGTGCAGGATGCCCTTCACAAGGCCCTATGTACAGGGCGGACCAGCTGAGCCGTTGACAACGCACGCTAATTGCCATGTATGAAACAATTTTTGTGTTATCGTGTGTCGGCCTTTGGGCGCTACATACGACTAAATGGAATCGTGGCCCGGAACACAAGTGACCTGCGGCCAACTTCCTTGTTACAACGGAATCAATTTTGGAAAGACTGCCTGCTCTATCCTCTATGTATATTTCTTTCTAAGTTTCCAATGGGGTAGCTACAAAAAGTCGTAAAGAATGGACTTGCTTGGAAATATTTAAAATCGGTTCATGTATCATTAATAAATATATACTTAGAAAAATTTATTTAAATTTGTATATTTATAAGTACATCAATAGAAGAATTAATAATTATATGAATTTCTTTTTAAGCGAAATATGTTAGTAACTAAATAATTTATTTTTAAATATTGTCAAACAATACGTATCTAGAAAGGATATGCTCTAGTCACTTTTAGTCACTTCTTCACTATATTTTCTATTCTTAGGAAAATACTATATTTCTTAAGAATGCTAAACGATAGTTATCTGGAAAGGATATTTCCAAGTCACCTTGTTTTTTTCTCCCTTTTTTTTGCGTTTCCTGATTTGATAGTTTGGCCGATGGCTACGTTGTTGAGCAGCTTGCCTGGGACTTAAGTGTTGGCATCAGCTGTGAGGTTGATGGAAAGGCGGAAGTCGAATTTAAAATAAATTCAGACCTCCCGCAAAAAGCAAACCAAGCTCTAAGCTTTTCAAGTTTTTCTTTTCCTGCGCTTAAAGAGTGTCCTTTTGTGCATTAAAGACCGCTGGCTTGCATACCAAATTGGGAGGGGACGAGAAGTGTGCAGGAAGAACCCCCAGCGACATGGCCGCATTAAATATGCATGACCAGAGTGGATCCCTGGATCCCTGGATCCTTGGTTCCTTGGGTCCCAGGACCCAGACAGCGCATCAACTCATCATCTTTGGGGGATGCGTGTTTGCATAATGTTGATGCGAATGCGAATATGTGACGAGGGGAAGACCCGGCACATGCTTGCTTAATTAGTCAATTTAATAGTTGGCTTTCTTGTTTATCGGCCGGACTCAGAGATGGGTGTCTACCATAGGATCATAGGAGCTGCTCAAGTCACTGGCACGCATGGCGAGGACATGAAATTCTAATTAGGCGACAAATATAAAAGTCTTTCCCTGCGATTATTTATTATTTGCCATCGGAATAAGAATTCGCCTTCTTGGTGGTGCCTCGAAAAATTACGCCCCAAGGAGCAAAAATTTTCTAATTAAGCCGAATGCGAGAAGAAAGAACGGAAACAAAATGAAATGAAATGAACAGAGCAAAACAACCCGAAATGTTTTCTAATTAAAATGGAACACAATTCGAAACATGCAAAGAAAAGAAGGTACTGGCCAAGAGAAAGCAATTTGTGTGAGAAAAATGAAAAGTTAGCAGCCGAACAACACAACAACAACAATACAAAAAGAAAGTAAAAACATGCTAAACGAAGTAAGGCAACAAATCATTGAAGAAGGTAGGCTCTTACCAACAAAGGCGATGGCAGTGGGTGTGCGAGGGGCGGCTCTGGACCACGCCCATACACAAAAGTGGTCAAAAACTTTCAAAATTAATTTTCAACTTTATTTTGTTGCAAGCGAATAAAAAGAAATATAATAAACAAGTCAGCAATCAAAAACACGCAAACACACCCACACTCTCTACTGGCGACAATGTGTGTGTGTGGGTGTGTGTTTGTTTGTTTGTGTGAATGTCCGGTGTGTTCAACTCACACAGGACCTTCAGCATCCCGTCTTCCCCCCACAGAGCAACAACAAAGGCACAAAAATATCAATTAAAATGGCAGCTTGACTTGAAAACTGCTTCTAAACCCTGTGTGTTGTACACAGAAAGTAAAAGAAATAATACACAGTAGTGTCGGACAATCACATCGATACACAATCGATCCATATTTGTATTTATCTATACCATCACTGTTAAAATAAGGTAATAGATTTTCCAATAAATATAAAATTAGTATCTTTTAGGAAGGTAAAATATTTCCAATTGAGGTTATTGGTATGTTATAATGTTTACAGATATTTTAAGTTAGTTTATTAGTCTTTAATTTTATTCTGGTATAAATCTTTGCTTGACCTTTTGGCTGATTGGTTTCATCTTCTTGTGCTTCCAATATACATATATATATTGACTAGTGCTTCTTATTGTTATCGAGCTTATTTATTTCTGTGTAGCAGCATCTGGGTTTGTTATTCTTATACTAGTTGTTGACTCAACAACCGCATGAAAAGAAACTTTACAGTGAGAGAGAACAATTTTGAAAGGGAGTGGGGGCAAAGTTGAAGGAACAAACTCGTTGGGGGGAGAAAGGACACCCTATTCGGACCTGCCAAGCTTAAAGTTGTTTCTCCTGCTGCTGCTGCTGCTACTGCTACTGCTGCTTCTGCTGCTGCTGTGGCAGACAGTTTTGATAGTTGCCAGGAGTGCCCCTCATCCGAAGCCACCGTCCTTTCCCATCAGTCAGACAAAGTTGAATGGCATCTCAGGCAGAAAGTTCAAAATGCAACCCCTGATGCCGAGGCATATTCCTGACATGAAGATGACTATCAATAAATCCAGACGCTTTTATGTATATACATATATGTATGTATATACATACGTATGTATATGTATATACATATATGTACATTTGTATGGGAACACATGTGGTTAAACTTGTAGAAGACTTTCCTAAATTAAAATTTTACAAATCTATACAAAATAATTTATTTTATATATACATTTCGGTTTATATATTTATATATATTCATTTTTAGGAAGCAACCCTACTCTACTGTAAATATTTTCTTATCCAATTTGTTAATTTCTATTCATTTGACCTCAGTTGTGCACAAGCATGGGTGAAAAGCAAATTTCTACATGGCGTATGCGCAACGCACTGTCGGAAGCTAAGTTAATTAATCATACGCACCGTATGCCAAGCAATGCCAATAAGTTAAATTGAATTTTCAATAAATTGGGGAGGGAAAACTGATTCAGCAATGAGGCGCAGCATTTTGAAATACCTTTAGTGAAATCAATTACGAATTTGCAGAAGTCTATCAAGAAAACAGAATATTTAAAGTAATACATATAAAAGCAGAGATTAAATGAATTTTTCTAATTATCGATAATTACTAAAGTCCCGATTTTGTTAAATTGTATAGAAAGTATAAGAACTAAGGCTTAAATTCTAATAAAAATCTTTAAAGCCTTAAGTATTTTATTTTATTTATATTTAGAAGTTTGTAATGTTTATATTATATAAAATGTAATCTAAGAATACTTTGCTAGATTTTCAACTCTTGGTTGCACACTTTGAAGCTTACCGTTGGCTGTCAACGTACAACCGCTCGGCATCTGTGTCGCTTTTCATTTAAGCCCTGGCCGTGGGTATAGATTTTCCCCGGGAATCAGCTCTGTCCGTGGCCCATTTCGGTTGTTGCTCTATGCACGATGTGATTTACTCCATACAAATCGTATAAGGCGACTGTTGGTGCAACCGTGGCAACAGTGGCCACGGTGAGAGCGATCCAGAAAACGGAAGGCGGACCGTGGCAGCAGCAACAGTTAAATGAATCAAATCCATTTCAAAGCTATTCATCAAATGTCAGCGCGCTTTTGCTGGCCAACCGCGCGCCCAACGAAGGCCGCAGCCAGTCACAATAACAGGAAAATTGCAGTGAGAAAAATTATTGCCTAAGAAGTTTCCTGAAATCAGCAGCTTTATGAAATATGAGAATATTTATATTTCTTATAGAGAGAGAAATCTTGTTCTAACTTTGCGAGGTAAGCTTCGTTCTTAGTTCTCAAGAAAAAAAAAGTAAAATATAATACAAAATAAAAAATTAAGCTAACTCGTGAAGAAAAAGTTTGTTAGCCAAAGGATCATGAGTTCGATGGTATTAAATCGATATTTTTAGATGCTAATTTTATGTGTAAATTACAGATTTTCAAATATCAAAACTAAGCCAAAAATGCATTTATTTCCATATGAAAAACTTTTATAAGCTAGTTTTTATTGGGCTAACAAATCTGCATACTTATTGTTTTAATTAAAATAATTCATTTTTTTTTTGTCAGATTTTGATAATTTTAACGATGTAACCCCTTATAAAGTTTTGAAATTTTGAAAAAAAAAATCGAAAATTTATTTTTCAACCGGAGATTCCTAGATATATTCTGCTGTTGATGGTGATCAAGAATATATAGGGTCGGTAATGGCTCCTTAACCCTAATAATAATACCCTATTTTTAGGCTAAAATAAAACTCTAAATTAGCCTTAAATAATTTCTCTCACTGCATCTAAGGCGAGAACAACATCATGTAGATTTAGCTGGGGTAACATCGGAACGGATCCGGGTCGCTCAGCCTCGGACGTGAAGCTCTGCGGAGCAAACTCGTTTTATAATTGAATTGATCCCATTATGTAGATGAAAACGTTTTTACGTTTCGTTTCGTTTCGCTTCGTGCAAAATGGCGGCCACCGTCTGGCAGTGCAACCTCCGGTCAAACTCGTGCAATAGGAGCGAGCGAGACGGTGAACAGAGAGCGACAGGGACAGAGACAACCCGTAGGGGGAGTCGATGTAGCTGCCTGCCAAAAGCATAAACACCAAATGGAAGTTCAGTTCAGCTAAGAGCAAATGGCGGCCTTGTTGTTGTGGTTGCTGATGTTACTTTTAGTTATACCCTAACTTTCAAGGCATGGTGCTATTTAGGTTCAATGGCAAAAGTAGTGTAAATAAATTTAATATGAAATTGTTAGCATTAAGAATGGGAACAATAAGCAAATTATATTTGCTGTATTAATTTATGGAATAATTAAACTGTTTACATTTGTCAATATTTGTTAAAATCTTTATTAATCTCCTCCTAAGAACTAAGAAAATAATTGTATAATGAATTTAACTAAATTACTTAAAACACATTTAAAGTAATTAGTAAACTTTGAAATGATGTTTAACCTATTGAAATAATGCCTTAAAAATTAAAAAAATTATCATATATCCAGTAAAAGTGGAATAATAATTTTCGTAGCGAGGAAATATTATTTTAATTCTAACAAACTACCTACTTCTCATCTTCAAAAAAAAACTAGAGCATTTCCTTTTCGTATTTACTTATTCAGCGAAAATATTTTTCTCTTCCCCTTTTCTGCTGTCTTTGTTTGCCTTTGGCTTGGCTGGGGAAAATGCAAGGAAAGGATATAGTTTGAGCAAAATAAATTGAATTTAGTGCTTATGTCCTGACATTCGCTTTTAATTTCATTTGGTCTTAAGCCAAGCCACCCTGGCAACAAACGCAGGATAGAAAAGGAAGGACTGGAGAGTCAAATAGGGTAAATCCGGAGGGGCGTTCGGGGCGAAAAAGCAAACGATTCGCTGGTTCGCGTTTAATTTGCCACAGTTTCCAGCGTTTTCCGCTGCTGTTTTTGTTGTTGCCTCCCCGCTCGCTTAGTTTGTTTGATTGCCTTGGTTGCGAATGCATTTTACACTGACAGCCAGGCCACGCCCAACACACCCAGACCACAGATACAACCACTCAAATGCACTGAGAAGAAAATGAGGCCAACTTTTTGATTTTTAATATTTAATATTAAGTTATTAAAACCATGCCATAAATATACCCTCAACTTTTAGTTCTTTGAAATGAAATAATTAACTTTAAGTAAGAATATATTTTACTTGTCTTTGGTCTTGTGTCCTTTATTTTTTAGATACATATATATATTCTCCTTGTGCATCTACACATACATAAAGCTTTCACCCAGAAGCAAAGATTTCCTGTCTGAAATCCTGAGCAGCTTAATTACAAATTGCCAGCCGGTAATTTTGTTAGGGCTTTCCGGTTATGATTTTAAATTGGAATTAAACGTGAATCTGGAAAAATCTTTAGGAACATTGTTTTCCATATTTACATATCCCTTGAATCTCTGTAACTGTGATCCTGTCTGTCATATAAACCATGTTGGTCACGTATTTAAACACCCCAAAAAAATCTTGTATTCGAATAGGAAAATACGAAACATGAGTACTACGACTGCATATCGATATGGTTTCGGGCTGTACAATCCTGCCACAGACAATGCACAACTCAACTCAACTCTTTCAACAATGTGGCACATTGGAAGTACAAAATGCATAAATCATTTTAGCCGCTCTGCTCCTCATGCAGCAAACTACTTTTGCATGCGGCACCAAAACATAAATGTTTAAGCGTGTTTTGTTCTGTTTTGTTTTCCCCCATAATGAAACAATGCCCACACACACGCATACTTTGTTCACATCTCGAAACAATGTGAAAGAGGCTGCCTCGAACATTTTGTTGCACAGAACTTTCAATGGGGCAAAATCTGTTCAGCAAAATCGATGCACAATAAATTTCGTTGCAATATTTTTGCGACTGGCATAAAGTCTATCGAGCATGTGGAATGCCCAGCCATCCAGGCAGCCAGGCAACCCTTCATCAATGCAGGGCAGAGCAATGCAGCTGTCCTCGTTCTCCGTTCCGGTTCTCATCCCGAGGTTGAGGTCTAAGGATTATCAATGTGGATTTTGATGTATTACAAGCCTTTGGCCAGCTCATTGATATGCAGCAGCCATCGGGCTGGAGAGGTGCTGCAGTGTAATCGTCGTCAGAGGACAACTGGCAAGGGTCGTAATAGAATTAGGAGGGGGAGAAATTTATATAAAAGCAGGTTAAGTCCCCCCATTGGGTGCATAAGCCGTGCAGTTTTGCCTGTAGAATGGTTCTGTTTAAAATCTATTAAGATTTAAATATAACTAAGATTAAAGATTTTAATAAAAATGTCGTCATATAGAAACAAAGCAGAGACTTAATTTAAGTTTTAACTACAACTAGTTGAGATTTTGTAAGCTTAAATATGCAAAGGACCTTTGTTCATTTAATCATACATTTTTAAAATATTTACATATTCCAGTTGAAAGCTGGTAGCCAACAAATCAGGGCTTTGGTTAGCTCATCACCCAGATTCCCAACTGATGGCACCATCATTGGCCTTAAGCTGCATTTGTCTTTGACCAACATACACATCCGGATGCGGGTGCTGCAGGGACCTGAACCTGCAGGTTGTCACGCGTTTTTGGCATAAATTATCAATGGCATGTGATGTTGCTAACACACCCCCTGAACAGCTCTATAAAAAAGCAATGCCCGCCTGGCAGGAACCCAGCCGGGATGGCTGTATGGCTCCACTGGCTCCACCGATTCCAGCGGCAATCCCTTGCCAATCTATCGTGTCATGTCAGCAGCTGCTGTGTTTAATTTACGCTCCCCCTTCGAAACTAAAACACAGGTAAATCCCGTAAAGCGTTTCCACAATGCACAATACAACACCGCCGGACTGCATCCATATAAATGGCCAACGCACACTGGCGGACATGGATATATGGACCCTTTGGGGGGTGGCAGGATGTATGTATATGCATCAAATATCAACGCCATTATTTGTGTTTTGTTTCCACCGATGTTGTTACTGCTCGGATCCTGGTGTTTGTGCAACCCTAGCCATTCCATTCGTTCTATTGAATAAGCGGCACCGTAACTGGGTTAATTTATATATATCGCTTGTGGGCTAAGCTGTTGATATATAATATTGTGTTATAAATTGTGTGCCTGGCGTCATGATCTCGGAGAAACTCGATTAAAGCCGTATATATCTTGTTACCAAGTTCTTGGTAGGGTTAGAAAATGCTTGTATTAAGAATTGTTAAAACCTTTTATGGTCTTAAGCCAATGGTCATGTTGCGAGTTTATATTTGTGTTAAGCTGAGACAATTACAATATTTTATGAATAAAAAGTAAAAACGATCTTAAAATTTAATACAAATACTCTAAACAGGTAAATACTATAACAAATTTATACAGAATATATATAAAGATTTTGTAAAGGTTATAATTTCTTATATATATTTTATTTAGAATAAAGTAAAGGAGCAATAACAATTAAAGTACTATTTTGAAAACATCATCAACAGCATCCCTGAGAAATGTGACCTTTAAGAGTATCCACACCCAACATCTTTTTGATACATATTTCAAAAAAATATTTCGGTCAAAGTTCAAGACAACAACAAATGTAAAATGGCCAAATGTCAAGTGCTATAAAATTGCATTGCTTGTCTACCTTTCCTTTTCTTTTTCTGAATTTTCCTCTATTTTTTTCCTTTCTTCCTAGGATTCAACTTGTTTTGCCAGTCCGAAACTGAGTGACTGAGTCTAAAGAAAGGCCGTGCTGAGACTGACGGAAAGTAGCTATGAAATATAAAAAGTGGTAGAAAAAACATAGGTCAAAACGAAACGTTGCTACCCTTACCTAGCCATAAGTATTGGAAGACCATCTCATGTAATAAGAACTGAGTAAAACTTGTAAAACCTCTTAGTAAGCTAACGAACAAATTAGCTAGATAAAATGTATTAAATATTATTATCATTCAAAAACTTCCCATAACTAGCGTCTAGTAGAATTTCATCCCTCTTAAGAGTATTAAAAGGACACCATTTAGCTTCAACTGACAACCTAAAGGATAGCTGCATCTCTCCGCTGCACCCTGTACAATAAACGGGCCAATTTTCCTCGCTGGCCCAGACAGACGGAGATGGAGTAAGATAGGAGCGACAGACCGACATCAAGACAGACGTCCTGTCACATTTAGGGAAGACAGGACATAGTCCAAGGTCCACTTAGGACAACTACAAAAAAAAAATAAAAAAAACAAATAAAATGAAAAGCGCGACAGAAATTGAAAACGAAATACACCAACTGATGCCAGAGAATGAAATGCCTTGCTTATATTTATTTTTCCTCTATTTTGTCGCCCTCGTTCCCTAAATATTTTGATAAATATTTAAATGGCTTTAAGTGCACTGAAAGTGGCTCCGATACAGCATCGCCGAGGGTTCTTTGAGTTTCCTGCACAAGGAATTTAAGTAATTGTCCTGGCTAAAAACGAAGACCGAGGCAGGACAAGAGAAGAGGCCATTGGGGTTCATTAATTTTATGCACACTGCCCCGCCAGTCAGTCATTCAGTCAGCTGCAGTTTCCTTTTGGATTAACTCCTTCCTCACTAGAGATGGCCACCAATATCGATATATTAATATTGTAAATATAAATAATCGATATGCTAATTTAGTTAATAAAATTGTAAGCCTAAATTAGATTTTAGAGTAACGCATAAATCGATTTTACAACAGTTTCGATTATACCAAAGCAAAGCAAATAAATGTTTTCTATTATTTTATAATTTATATTTGATTTAGACAACAATTAACTCTAGAATTTAATATATTGTGTCGATATATATCGTATGTTCTTCTCGATATTCATCCCTAGCTCTCACTCTGAAGCTCTGGCAATCAAATTAAAGCGTTCGACAATTCCGAAAACTGTGTGCGGTTCATTGGGCTTTTACTCACTTTGACTTGGCCTCGAAGTCTCCGGTTTCCTGCCACTGTCACAGCCAAATGGAAAATGGAAGTGACAACGAAACTTCAGCTGCACTCTTCATTTTGATTGCATTTCATTTGGAATTAAAGCCCGTACAAATGAGCTTTCCAATTGAGCGGTATCAGCATTTCAATGTAACGAAATTGAGCCTTTTTCATCTCTTTAAAATGTACACAAAATGTTTACAAAGGTTTTTCTAATTTAATGCAATAAAAAAGCTAATATTTTACTACTTATATGGAGACTTATTGAAATTAAACCCATAAACCCTGTAAATACACATATGCCTAATAGGGGTTTGGCTTGGTATCTGTGGGGTATTAAATTAACAAGTTGCCAACAACAGAAAGAGGCCCAAACACTTGCCAAGATTTTGACCAAGACGGAAACGCAACTGGGACAACTCTCAGCTTCCGTCTCCATCTCCTCGTCCTCCCACTGTCCTCCAGAGTCCTCTATGTCGCCATCTCCGTCTCCTGTTAGTGTTGCTCTTCCACTTCCTGCTGCGTTTGCCAAGATTACGGCCGCAATGGTCGCGACAAACAGGCACGCACACCCAACTTGAACCTATTTCCGCTTCCGGTTGGCTTTCTGAATACAATTAACGGTTTGCCGGGGTAAAATTGCCTGCCAAAAGGCTTCAAGTGGGATGGGTTGCGCTCACAAAAGCCTTTGCATAAATTATGAGCAGCGCCGCCAGATAAACGCGATAAATTATCAAACAGACATCGCCAAAGTGAGCCGAAAATGCAATCTGCTGCATTTCCACATGCATTCCTCCCCGTTATCCTTTGTTCGAGTGTCAAGAAAAACTACACCCTCTCCAACTGACACACCCTTGCGCACGCACACACCGTCAAAAGGCACCCCGCACACACACATGGTCTTTGTTTTGTCTTAAGTAGCCCGGCTCACCATGTTGTTTGTGCTGTTTGCCGGCACTGGCTTTTTACGGGCAACGCCTGACAGGAAGCGGAAGTTTCAACGCGCAGGCGGAAATTATTGTTTAGCTTTATTGTTTAGACTGCTTTAGAAATTTGTTTGCCGAATTATTTCTGTTCAGTCATCGCTTTTGGTAACGACTGGCATTCACCAGCGCTCACCATTTTCCCCGCCCTCCGCTGCCGGCTTAATTCGCTGGGCGTGTTTTATGCTCGCCAAATTTATGGATAGTCTGGCCCCTCATTGCGTGTGTGCAAATGGAATCGCACACACATTGGGGCATAGACAATGCTGTGAGCCCATAAAATAACACAAAACACAAGCCCAACTCACATCCAGACAACAGATTTGCATTCAAAATAGTTTTTCGGGCCTGGCAAAGTTTTTCGAAACAAACGCCAGAGATTTCTGAGGACATCCTCGGCATTTTGAAAAAGCAAAAAATAGGTTATTTCTAGGGAATTTCAATCTTAAATGATGTATGTAAGCTGTACATAAATTAGTAAAGTTTAAAGTTTAATCATAAAGTTAAGATACAAATCTTTCAAATTTAATACACATTTCCTTATCACTTTTCATTGTTTTTTTGTATTTATCTGCTCATAAATATTTTTCAAACTATTTAATTACTACTTTCTATATAAACAAAAAAGAAACAATTTTAAATCATTAATGGTACAATCAATTGATGATTAAGTTATTTTCCTTTCACTTACATTTTCTCTGTTTCCTGTTTCCATTCAAATTAGAATTTAGCCTCTTAAAATATCCCGCATAATTTCATTACTTTTTAAGACCCCTAATAAATACAAAACTCATTTAATGATAAAAGTTATGTTTGGCATTAATAAAAGACTCAAAAGCTTTCAAGGTAATTAAACATTTGTCACGCCAGCAAAGACAAAGCAAAAATGCCCAAAAAAAAAAAAACAGAAAAACATTGTGGCAAGCCGGGAGGGGGAGGCTGTCCTCGAATACGTATGTTTATGCATGTATGCAAGGGTATTCATAACATTTTTTAATGCATTTTAAAGGCACGCTTTCCGGGCGACAGGCAGGTAATGCAAAGATTATGAGAGCAAACAAAAGCACACGGAAAACAAACCGGAAAGCTTCGCGCTTTCCTTTTAAGCAGAAAGCCTATTAAAATAAATTACAGTGCAGTTTTTTTCTCTTTTATTTTTTTTGTTTTTGTTTCGTCCTGCTCGGTACGAAAATTAACAGCAACAAGAGGGGGGAAAAAATAAATAAAAATAAAACAAAAGAGAGCTGCGAAAATGTATGAAGGAGATGGAGGCGAAGCAGAAGGACTACGCACTGAATAATTCATGAATGTCGTCGGCGCAAGCAAAGTATAGTGTTATATTTAATAAGCTGCGGCCAAGGGGGAAGGACGAGGCGGGGGCGGGACTGGTCGAGTGCCGGGTCTGTGGGTGTTGGACGATGGAACCACCGTCCGTCCGGTAGTAGCTGAAATCAGACACAAAGGGCATGACTATCAAAAATTCAAAAGTCCTGCCGCACTGAAATTTGACAAATTTCGTTGCCTACTTTTTGGGGCCGTCGCCCGTTGCTTTAACTTAATCATTTAATAAAACTTTTATGCTGACGATGCCAACGCCGACATCGATGTCACTCCTGCCCTCCTCCACTTCAATTACTTTTGTTGCCATTTTCGTTTTTTTTTTTTTGTCTTCCTTTCGCCAGGCGATGTCCCTGATGGCAGGCGAAGGACACTTATTAGCTCGCTGCTGTCCTGGGCTGTGTGCTGCCCTTTTTTTTTATTTTGGCATCTTTGCCGCCCTTTTTCGCTGCGTTCTTATATTTTAAAATTATGTCAATTTCTTTTGAGCATAAAGCGCGAATTTTCAGCGCATTGTCCTGTGGACCAGGATATTCTACGGGGACAACGGGTAGAGAGGCGAGGGAGGATCTCAGCGCCGGCTGCAAAGGGTCGAGCGTTTAAGCTGATTGTGTGTTAATCGCGGTTAACTTGGCGGCCGACGTCATAAAGAGGCCAAAGTTTAATTAGAGCCTGTCGCTTTCGGCGAAAACTTTTGTCATAATTATTAAAGGGACTTGAAACACCGTAAATATTAAAGAAATAACTATAAGATGCAAGCTTACAATTGAATTATTGATTAAGATACTATTTTTTAATAAGTGGTCTGGGAAATTAATTATAAAATTAACTTTACTTACTTATTTTAGTAAACTGAAAACTGAATCAAATCAGTACTATATATTATTGTTTATTTTACGATTAGATTAACATCAAGTTTATTTTATAATTCATAGTTTCAATTAAACAAAATTTAATGATTAATAAAATGATTATAATCCTGAGGTCTAACTTTTTAAATATTTAAGAATTTCCTATGCCCCTTTAAATTTTTTATTTATTTTTTTTTTTTGTAAATTTCAAATCTATAAGTAAGTTTAAGAAACATTCATAAATATTTCAATTACTCGAAACTAAAGTATACTATGCGCCTTGCTGCTCTTTTTATTTTAGTTTTGCGAGCATCGTAAAGTGTCAAAAAAATGTAAATGTTACGAAATTCTCAACATTCTGGAAGAAATTCTACAAATCCTTGCCATATAAAATATGCAAATCCAACTCACTTAGCTTGGAAAATGTTTTCCCCCCGCCATCGTAGTTTTCTCTGCGAAAATGCTTCCCCAGTGAGACAGGCGGAGAGACACACCTGAAAATAACTCAATGACTGCCACAAATTTGCCATTTTTATGTGACTCATAAATACGGGCAGCCTTCAAAAGCCCCATGGGCTAAGGAAAGGATATCTGTCCAGGGGTTAAGAAGAGAGTTATGCGGAAGAAACCTGCCGATGCAGGTGAATGTTGGGGAAATAAAGTAAAGAAAAAGGCATACCAAGGAGAGCAACATCACGCATACGCACTGTGGCTCTTCGTGGACAAACATATGCAAAATCATTGGCTGAGTATTTGCATACAAATGTCGTACATATGCCCAGACGCCAATGTGTATGTGTATTCGGCAAGTATTTCTGTTGCAATTTCCGGCTACTATAACCGGAAGTGAAGCTGCTCAAAAATTCATGCAACCGTAAAAGGAGCAAAGTGCGCCAATAAGCACAAGGAGGAAACCAAACCAACGTTCGGCAATCGGCATTTTGCCGGTTTGGCATTTTTGTTGTTCTTTTTTTTATTCGTATTCTGACTTCGTTTTTTGCAGTATTTTACTTCTTGCATATTTCGTAGCGTCGCCAGAAATCGACGGACGTCGTCTCCTCCACAATTTGCATATAAAATATTTTGTGCGAATTACACACACATGCGAGCATCAAGTGCTGGCATCGCATAAATCGCATTTGAATCTGAGTTCTTATTGATTTACGACAGAATTTTTAATAGTTTGGAAATTGTTGCCGATAAATATATTCTATTTATGCATTATTGCATTTCTTGTATCATAAATTCAATGCCAAAGACAAACTTAAATATGATATATGAGGTCGGCAGATAAATTTTGAAACTTGAATTAAATGCGTGTATCTCTAAGGCCATTTGCCTTTATTTTATGTATTCCCCTTGTACAGTCGCTGGCCCAGCTTTATTTTATTTAAATGTAACCCGAGAATTTAATTTTTTATTTGCGAATAAATCTTTCACGGCCGCAGCCCTGTTGCCAGCGAAATCAATTCACTTGTGAACAGAGCGACAACCGACTGAAAGTGGAATGTTTGCCATAAGAATTGTTCGGGTTCGTGGCATATTTAAATGGCCAACCATTTTTTTGTTTCAATTCGGACCTCAAACAAATCAGAGAAACGGAAATAATTAAATTTTTTGGGAGGCACACACACAACGGTGGCGGGAAAAATACAATTTTTCGCACGGATGCCATGCGGGACCCGAAAAGCCATCAGAAAAATGCATCACGATGGGGATCCTGGTGGGACCTGCTGCCTGCTCCTTGTGCCACGCCGGATGCCTATGAAATGCAGCTGGTGTGTAAAATGATTTTTGCTCCCTCATTCATTAAAAAACAATTAAATGTGCGACACGCGAACTTAATTACACTTTTACGCGGCCATCGCGAATGACAACAGCAATGATGCCAATGTCGTCTCCACGTCCTCATCCTCATCTCCATACTCTTATCCTGGCTGCCTACCATTTGTGGTTTTTAGTGCTTCCCCGTCGCGACACACTCTTCAACTTGAATATTTTATGGCCTTGCAATGGATACAGGACTGAGGACTAAGGACAGAGGAGCGTTGTCCCTGGACAGCGGCATCAAACAATTTGTATAATCAACAATTAAAGTGCGGATCGGCTCGTGGCCACGCATTAAGTGGGCATTGTCTGGACCGACTCCTCACCCTTTTTGCCTCCTACAGGGAGATTTTCCAATTTGTACTCGCGGCAAATTGCAAAGTTTTGTTTTGCGGTTGTTTCCATCTTGCCCAGGACTGACTGACTGCCGGACGGATGGGAAAAAACAGACAAAGGGCCCACATTTTCGGACGGCTGTAAACTTCAATTGCGCGTTAAAAATTTCTGTGCAGCGTGTCGCTGTGTTTTTGCAGTCTTAACCCATTAAAACATTCCACCGACGCGGTTGTTGTTGTTGCCATTAATGGCATTAATTAAAAATTCAATTTGTTACAAGACCGTTTAACGCCACACTGTCTGACTTGTTATGCCATGGAATTTTCAGTACTTCAAACCGTTTGATATGCTGTCTCAGATTTGTATTTCAATAGAGTAAGAAGGAAAAGCTGTCAAGGCTATATGATAACCCCATGATACTTGATATCCGGTTCATATTTTAGTGACTTATATTTGACTTTTTGATAGGGAAAAGTATTTCCGCTTAGTAACTTTTTCCTTAAGCAAGAATTTGAAAAGCAGGTCAAGCTGAAACGCCGCGATTAAATTCCAAGCTCATCCTGAGAAGCCTATACATTTTTAGCAACCCACACACGCTTCTATTTTCCTATACACTTAAAAAAAACTTATTTACTAATATACTTAAAGGTTGAAAATATACATTTAAAGCATTTTCTTTCAATTCTTTTTAAATAAAAGAAAGTAAGGCTATTTATTGACAACAAATAGCCTTGAAGTGATTGCAGATTTAGTTTTCCTATCAAAATTATTTCAGTCTTCTTTAAAATTACAACACATATTATTTTCTTTAGCGAAATACAATTCAAGTTCAATTATATCTCATTGTAAAGGGTGTATATAATTTCCTTTAGTGTATATATATTACAAGGATACAAAACACGCGCCGAGCGTAATCATGGCAGATGTCCATGGTGGCATGGCTCAACATTTCAGGAACCGAGAACTAAGCTTCACGGCTTTTGGTTTTTGTCAACGCAAGAAATCCCAAAATTAAATACAAAATAATTTGATTTATGTTGGTGTGCAAAACCATTTGACTATGTGTGTATATACATTTCGGTCTGATTAGCCATTGTTATTTTTGAATATTTACGATCTGTGGGAACGATCTGGTTGGGGTTATGGAGAATGGGGGCAATAACCTCTCATTAATCCAATTAGACATGAGCCATCAAGCGTCACGCATACGCCGCGTGGACCAGTTTCAGCACAGCATGATTTTTTTTGCCGCTAGTTCATTAGGCATCTCCGAGTCTCTTCGCTTCAGTGAGACCTTTATTTATATATTTATTTATCGGACATTTATCATGAAATTACTGTAATAAGTTGGTGTGCCATGATTTATGCCATGAAATTATTTCCACTTGTTTTTCATCCACCCTGCACCATTCCTGTGACAGTATCCTTGCTGGCATTCGCTTTCAAATTATGTTCAGGACTCTTTGTCCTTCATCCTGTATGTATGGATTCCCGTTGATGGCATTACACGAACTGCGGTCAAATCGCACGCACGCCTGGCTCGGCAACATTTAGCTAACTGATTTGTCGCCATTCATTGAAGTTGTCATTGTTGCTCTCGGGTTGTTTTTCGGTTTTCTCTGCGTTTTCCGACGATGACAAAGGAGGCGGTGGCCACTGAAGCCACTGCTGGTAAACTGGTTTGTCTTGTTAGCGCTCTGTCCGTCGACATGTGTGAGATTTCCGTCGCCTAGAGTTATGGGACAAAATATATCAAACTGTAGTTCACTTTAAGCAGAAGCTTTAGTTTTGGAATGGGGAAAATGGTGCGAGTTTGCTATTATATAACTTGAATATACATAATATTAAATACTAATTGTTATACTGCGTTAAACTGAAGCTATACATCTTTTTTTAATCTGAAAATCTACAATGTTAAAATATAAAGGATAAGTTGCAACAACAAATTAAATTAAACAAATTTATGAAATACATTTGGATATGTTTATTTAATAATTGCCACATTATCTTTCATACATGGTAATTTTGTTCGCTGATTAATTTTGAATTAAGCTTTATTTTAATAGTATTAAGAGATATATAGAAAGGAAACACAATCCGTAAAGCCTTTTTAAATTTTAATCCATTTATATTTAAAGCATTTATAATTTTGAGCATTCTGTTGCAAAAGTATACATATCTGCATAATATTTAATGCCTGCTATATATGATAAAGGTGATTTAATTAAATAAAAAAGATAAGTACATTCATATATCCTTACAAAAAATATGGGGGTTAATTGTTGATTCAAAATATTTTGCAAAATAATAAAGATTTTATGTAGATAATAAAAATTCAAGCTAATGAGGGTGGTGTTAACATTAACAACAATACAGTAACTTCTATAATATATTCAAAGTACACCCTTCCCTTGAACTTACATGAAACCATGACAGCTAAAATTTTTTTGTTAATGCCTTACTCCAACATGTCCTTTACTATATGTATATGTGAAGTACTAATGCTTTCCCCCTAGATAAACCATTAAAATATCGAATGAAAAACTTTGCCATTTGTCTGATAGGCCATGGCATCGAGGAACCATTACCTGCCCCAATAAAAGCTGAGTGGGGCTGTCGCCATGTGACTGCTGTGGTAATAACGATGCCATGAAATTCGTAGAAAAGTAAAATCAAAGCACAAAAACAGAAAGGGGATGAAGTGAAGAACAAAGAGAGAGAAGTGCCACCGAATTGACTTAATTCCTTATTGTTGTTTTGGGGGTTTCCTTTTTTTTCGATTCTTTTGCAGAAGGCAACATCGGCTGAACAGCTGATTGGGTCAAAGAGCGAAAGCTTCGGAGAGCAGGATACGTTCCACTTCCAGGCTCTCTCTCCTCTCTCTCTCCTCTCTCTCTCTATCTCTGTGTGTATGGAGCTTAACCCATATTGCCGACGAGGCCTGAAGCCTGGCCGCCGATGAAGGTCCGCTTCAGTCGTTGGAATACACTCGTGCGTCGCGGACACAAAATTGAAATCGCTCTGTTGCCGGAAACTTGCACGTGGCAACGGTACTGAGGTCTTTTTGCTCTCCGTCGTTTACTCTCCGCGGGCGTGTGTCATAGTGTGTGTGTGTGTGTGTTGGTGTGCGACAGTAAATGTGAGCAATTGAAAATGTGTGTGTGTTTCAGGCAAAAGTTGTCCTTTTATCTACGCGAAATTAAAGCGAATCGACAAACACATGCGTATCCTGTGGAAATGTAAATGTAAATGTATGCCATGGCTTGAGAATCCGTTATGAAGCCGCGTCACCGTCTCCTTTGTCTGCTGCCTTGCGGCATTCCTTCATCTTTATTTATTTTCATGCCATTCTCCTTTCCCACGTTGTATTGCGTAGGCCAGGCGCCCAAGAAGTGTTTGCAGAAATAAATAAGAAAAAACCAAAAAAGGGCGAAAAAAAAAATAAAATGTTAGCCACATCGCTCACATTCCACTTAACGGTCATTGACGTTGGCGCTTTTCTTTCTTTTTTGTACTATTTTGTTTTTGGGAGAACAGGACCCATTGCATGCCTTTCATTTGTCCCGTTGAAGCACGCCTTGCATGCAATTAGGCCCTTGTAAGTTTGATCGCCGTGGATGGAATAATTAAGTCAGGCGAAATGTCGGCAGCGACACCGAAACTCCCAAAAGAAGGCAATTGTTGTCGAACCACTAAATTCAGCTGAGTTCAAAAGGAGTTATTAAGAAACTGTTTTGGGTTTCTTTTTGGAAATACTCTGTTTCAATCGAATAATATAATAAATCATTAATTTTGCTTCACGCACTAAAAGGCTTTTTTAAATATATAAAGTGAATTTAAAATACATTATGATGTATACTTTTTATTGAATACAAATATTTTTGTAAACATTTATGCCAAAAATGGTATAAGTACCCTATAGAATATCACATATATTTTTTAACATTTTACCTACGAAATTTATTAAGTGTATTAATAATATACAAACATATTAATTAACAATGTATAATGCCACTAATACAGCAAATTTTACGACGGAAATTACTATTTTTTTAATCTTTCTTTGATTTTGACCTTTATTAAATTACTTTCTATTTTAAATCGATGGAAATTTTCATTTAACAATTAACTTTAACTTTGAATAAAAATAATTTTAATTGTAAAAATAAATGTAACTTTCGCTGTAACTATTTCTATATTAATTAGTATACGTACCAATCCAGAATATAAATTGCCTTTGTCAGAGATTATAAACAAAAGGCTTTAAATCAATATTTACTTCCTTATAAATATATTGCATTTGAATACAGCATAAAAAAACTATTGACTGAGTAAACGTTTTTTAATCTAAAACCTTATTTCATTTTAATACTTTCTTGTTTTGTAAAAGATTTTAATACATTTTACACAACTCAATTTTTCGTTGGTTTATTGATTCATTAATAAACTAACCAAATCAGAATATTGGTTGTATTTGTCAACAATTTTATTAAATTCCTGTCTTGGCCATATATAAAAAACCCAAATATGTATTCATTAAAATTGGCGTATAAAAACTCTTTTGGTTTTGTTTTAAGTAATATTTTTTTGCTGCTTACCATTATACGAGTTTCTGATATATCTTATTCATGCTTTCCTTCACAGTATAATCAAATATTTAAATTAAGTAATATTATTCCTTACTCAATAATTTGCAACAGTTTTTTCATCACTTTTTTGGTCAAACTGGCAGTTAATACTTGAAAATACGCATCGGATTCGCATTTATATCAAAAAATAAATTCAGGCCAACGAGTTTTTCCTCTGTCAGTAGTTCTGACAAAAAACAATTTCAATATGTCGCTATGCAAATAGAATGAAACCCGAGAATTCCCATTTGTAAATATACCAAAAAATATATATAATGAAACAAAAAAAGTGAATCTTTAATAAACATGTTTGGTGGAGTACGCTGAACGGTAGTATGTAGATTTAATAAAACTCACTTATTTTTTATTCATTTAAAGCCTTAAAATAACCCAAACGTAGCTCGGCAATTTTAAATATAAATGAAACCCCAAATGAAAAAGGAAATTAAACAAATAGAAATGTAGCAAACGATTCAATTTCAACAAAGGATCTAACAAAAGCACCAAACAAAAGCAAATAAATGCTGAACCCGTGAAAAGTGAAAGCAATTGAAATTCGTCCGAAATAAAAAAAGAAAACTTGAAATAAAATGATTTGTTGGTACGCGATATATGAAATATCAACAATTTCGGCCAAATGGTTTCCCGATACGATATACAAAAGAAGTGAGTGTGCGTGTGCAATTGTGTGAGCACTTACAAAGCAAATAAAAAAAGGAAATAACAGCGACAAAGGACGAAAAGGATACGCGAGCTTAAAAGAAAAGGATTTTCGACAGTCCCAGCTGACCGGAGAGGAAACAGGAGCCCAGAGTCCCCGGATTATTTTCCAGCCAGCAGTCAGGACAATAAAACTGCCAGTGGTCATAAAAAATAAAAACAGCTGTATACATGAATCCGTGTATATAGATCGGTGACTTTTCCAAGGTAAGTCGAGCACAAGGCTAAAGCTTATGTTGTCAAGCTCAGATATGTCCGAAACAATAAATAATCGTCTTCGAGATCATCGAATGATTTACCCGTCAAGGAAAAGTCTATTTTTTGCTCAGATCAATCACATTCTTCCCTAATTTACCAAGGGCGCTGCGTCAACAGAAATAAAATCAATTCAATGAAGATAAATGAGTTCAAAGTGAAACCCAAGACGAAGAACGTATATAAATATATATTATAAGCCAAGGCTTCGTCCTGGTTCCTGGTCTCCACTTTCACTAGCGACTGGCAGCGGTAATAAGCGATTACAATGTCGTGAGTCTAAATCCGAGACGCAAACAGGACGAAGCCGCAGTCACGTGCGCCGCAGGACCACAATGCGACGCAGGTGTTGCGAAGGATGGATATATCCTGGCGACACAGCACATCATAGGAGTCTGAAAGGTGGCCATAATTTACCCCGACACCCCGGCGGCTGTCATAAAAAAGTTTCATCTTATTACTCATACGCACCCACGCCGATGCCAGACTTCTTCTCTCCGATGAGCAGGGAAATCAAATTAATCATTCTGCCAATGATTGGAATGATTTCTTCTGGCTTCCCTTATCGATTCGAATACTTGGGCCTGTCAGACACGCATCAAAAGTACCTGGGATTCGCTATTTTTAGTAGGCGCAGCTGTTGGCTCCCACTTTTGGTAAAGGTGGAAGTGCTTTCCGGGGATGGTTGCATAAATTAGCGCAAATAATTATGCAGATTTTTTCCCTCCGTTTTTATTGCTGTGCGCAAATAAACGCCGCCAGACGAAGAATGACGAGCTTGTTTTGAACTTTTGAATATTTTAACGCTCCATAATTAGTCGGCGGGCCAACTTGAAAATTTACCCTTTTCGTTGCTATATTCGAGGTGAACCATTCGTTGAGCGAACTTTGCCCATTCATTTTAGCGAACTTAGACTTCCTTTTATTTTACAAAAGGAAAGAGGAAATGATATCAAAGTTGTCTTTAAGTTTGATTTAAAACGTGTAGTGTTCTTTTTGAAGGCTTTTGCGTAAATTTATTATTTACTAAACGGATTTACTTTCCTTATTTATTTATTGACAATATAAAAAGGAGATATTTCATATTTAAATATGTTGAATAAAAAAGCTTTTATAAATGTCAAGTCAACATTTCAATTAAGCAAATAAATCTTACAAAAATAAGCCGATAACATTCGTAAATAGTAATTTAATATGTTTATTTACGCAATTAATTTTTTAATGGTATGGTCCGGCACTTATTTTATTGGATTTAATCACGTATTTTTTTTTATTTAATTTGATATTTTATACCCTGGGAGGGTATTATAATTTTATTGTTACGCTGAAATCCCACCCCATAAATTATTTATATTCTGGATCAGCATCAACAGCCGAGTCTATCCAGACAACTTATTCACAAAAAAATATTACCAATTTTGGTAAAATTGTATTACTTTAAAATGATCAAAAATTGGTATTTAAAACTTTTTAACTTTTAATTGGGAATGCAGATATTTAACTTTATAAACATTAGCATAGGAGTGTTTCCGAATAAAATTAAGACTGATTCGTTGGGTTTTTTAAACTTTGATTTTTCGGGAAACTGGTCAAATATTGATAAATATAGATTCAAGGATTTCGAATATTTTAAGCTTAGTTTTAATCGAATTCTGATTCAATGCTATAAATCAATTGCAAACTGCTACGGTATATAAATTTCGTTTTCCCAAAGTTAGTTTCTTTTCTTGTTATTCGTTAATACATATGTAAAATAACATCTGCAGTCCTAAAGATTTACTTATCCTCGCAATAAAATCAGGAATTATACCCTTAATCTTTAAAAGCTAACGAAATGACATGGTTAATCCGCCATGTTCTTCCATTTTGTCCATGTACTTCTTATAGTTATATTCCTGCCCCAAATAAAGCACCTGCTGTGAGGAACCATTGGATTTGAACAGACTTCAGTTCCTCCGGCAGGCAGTCCATCCCGAATTCCGCCAATTTCTTCCCCCAAAAATACGCTCGAATCCTCCACAGGACACCACAGAGGTGCGCCGTTGGTCATTCACAGTCCAATCAACGGGACGAGCACGATGCAGTTTGAGGTGCAAGTGGAAACCCAGTTCGGGCCTTTTCCGTAGTCAGATCCATGCAAAAGTTGGCTTCGCTTTGGGAAGCTCCCCAACGGAGCGATGGCCTCCTTATTGGACACGATTCTTGCGGAGGCAGTAGCCGCAACGATGGATTCCTATAGAGTGCAGGACGCTGAAGTTTGCGGTATTCACCGCGTTGGCCATTTCGCTGACCCCCTGCTTGGACACCTGCCTAGCAGCAAGCACCTGAAAGGCTGCGACTTTCCCAGCCTAATGGGGTCTTCATTCGATTTCTCTTTCTCGCTGCCTCTAGGCTTTCACTGCGAGCCTACACCTGAGCAGAACCCACTTAAAATTTCTGTCAAAGCAAGTCGTTCACAGATCTATCTTGGAGTTAATGGAGATGCCTGGAAGGCGGCCTGAAAACTTCAGTCCATTATCCATTTTCTGACTATCAATCTTACTTCAATCTTAAGTCTGTGTTTTAATGAATTCAATTAGTTATAGTTGAAAAAGCGGTATAATAGAGACCCGATAAATAACTTAGTCGCTTCTAAGAATCCCAAGAAAATAAAACCATTCTTATTTTTGTCTTAAAATAAGAACTAAAATAAAATTCGAACCTTATTTGCAACTTGTACTTTCTTATACAGATAATCTAAGAGATTCAAAAAGTTTGTTGTTCTTTAAGTATTAACTCATGCCTTTAAAAATCTTTTTTGGAATTTAAATTTGATACAAAACGTTGTTATTAACTTAGGAAATAATAGATGTACCTTTTCCATATACTTTAAACTATTTTGAACGCTTTAGATTGGTAAACACTTTAAGAATTTACTATATATTGTTTTTAAACATTATATATTAAGTACGTTTACTACATATAGTTAACTATTAAAGTCCTTTCCCCAAACAATCTCCCCGCTGTTGGTTTCCTTTGATATTCATCACGTTGTTTTCCCAACGGTTAGCCCTTGGAAACCACCCACAGTTAGCATAATATACTGTTGCAGATAAAAAGAAATATTTTCCACAAACAAGCATGCATATCCAAATGAGCTATTTTTGCATCCAGCACTCCTCGCTGTGCGTACTTGAATTGTCAGCGCAGCAAAACAACGAGATATCAGCAGAGTAATGCCAAAAAAGCAGAACAAATGCATACCAAAAGCTTAAAAATGCACACAAATTGCACTGGCACAGTTAAGGATATGTAAAGTAACCTTGGGCCATGCACACACACACACACCACAGATGCAGATACAAACACAGATACAGATACAGATACTTTCGTAAACAGATACATGTGCACTGGGTGGCGACCGACCAGATGCACATTCTGGTTTCAGGAGTGTGGAAAATGTGCCTGTGACCTTGTTGGTTTTGTTTTTGCCTGCGAGTTGTGTTCTGATAAAAATAAACTTTCTCTTAAATTTCAAACAGTTTCCATCGTTTTTTCCCCATATTCAGACTGATTTAATATGGAAAACAGACATTATGGTTCAATTTCATATGCATAATTATGAACGACCAATTAGTTGTTACACCAGGCAGAGAAAAATATTTGAATAATTGAATTATTTTTATCAATCAGGTGGTGAATTCTGAATCGATAATTATGTAAAAAAAAGTGGGTTTTTTAGTGAGTATGTTGACTTTGTTAAGTGGATTTATATATTTTTTGCGTTTCATGCATAATTTATAATATATTCTACAGTTTTATTGAGTTTTATATTTATCTGATTATTCTTTGTTATTTTTATAGAGTTCTGTTACTGAGAATCTCTCCGATAATACATTGCTGACACATATTCCCCTAATTATTAACCACAAATAAAAATGCAATAATAGTTTAATCACGTCAAGGTACATACTTTCATAAAAATTTTCTGATCTTGGGATCAGATTATATATTTATCCTTGTTTTGGGGGGCTTCAGCTAAGTTCTAGATCTTTTTAATCTCATCAGGGCAGTATTTTGACATTTCAAATGAAATTTTATAAAATCGAGTCTGTCAAATTCGTTCTTTTATTATATACAATATATTATACAATATATAATACATTATAAATATTTATACGTAAAGAAGTGGTTTAAAATAGCCAATTAAAATCGTTCCATCTTATTTTGCATTGAATTTCTAGCTTGCTTTAATAATGTTACCGACCTATTCAACTTTATCTCGTCTTAGAACAGATTATTTCCCATTAAAGCTACAAGGGTATAAATAGAAGGACTTTTTGTAATTATTTTATCTTTTTTTTAATATATTCACTAAGTTTCTCTGTGTACTTGGGACTACAAAAAATTGAAAATGAGCTTTGTACATTTACATAAAAATGTCCAGTATATTTGAATTTTCTGAATCCATACGCAAACCTTAATAGGCTTTTTACTTATTTACTTCACTCTTTAGTATAAATTATTAGAATAGTATTAAGAATTATTAATTATAAGGTTAGGAAAAAAATTAAGTACTAAACCTCTCACTACCCAATTTCGTATCTATATTTTCTAATACATATAAAAGTCATAAACCCAAAAATATTTGTCTTAATACCTTTATAAAATCATACCGCCAATGAGATCTTACTCAGTGTAGGTAATGAAAATAAATATTAAAATTTATATAAAATAAATTAATATATCAGATATATATATTACATAAATATATAAAGTATAGAAATTAAACTAAATATGTAGCTGAAATATTTGTAATCCCTAATTCCCCTGTCTTATAAATATTCATTTAATTATATCTCCGTTAAACATTTTCTCCTCTTATTCGCAAATAAATTAATGATAAAATTATTTACTTTCCATAAACTCATAGCAAAATGATCGCCCGCAAACTGGCGGCTCGTCTCATCAACGCAGTCCTGCAGCATAGATAGTCTAAATGACCAGAAGGAGAGCACAACGATCCAGAGACACATCCAAATAGGTGAAGACATTTTAAGAATAGCTCACGAGGTCGAGGAACTCCGAAGCTCCGCTCTGCCACGATGGGGGAAAGCCAGTTGCTCCTGTTGCTGCGGCTCCTCCTGCTACCCGTCGTCCTGCTCGGCTGGACGAGATGTGCAGAGGCCTCCACCTCGGACATTTACAAGAATGCGCGGCTGGGACATCGCATCGTTCAGACGCGCTATGGCCGCCTGCATGGACTCATCCTGCCGCTGGACAGCTTCCGGTTCCTGCGATCCGTGGAGGTCTTCCTTGGAGTGCCATATGCAACGCCACCCACCAAACAAAATCGGTAAGGGATTCATGTTTTTATCCAAAAATCTAATAAATTAATTAAATCGTTTTATCATAACATCCCCAACTAAGGTTCAGTCCCACGCGAGCTCCAGCGCCTTGGGATGGAATTCGCATCTCGGATAAGTACAGTCCCGTCTGTCCACAACGCCTGCCCAATATTCAAAACGAAACGGCGGCGCTGGAGAAGATGCCCAAGGGTCGTCTGGAGTACTTAAAGAGACTGCTGCCCTTCCTGGAGAATCAGTCCGAGGACTGCCTCTACTTGAATGTCTTCTCCCCGGTCAATGGTAAGTGCACAGAAATAATAAACCTTAAAGACTTTGCCCGGGAGTTTCGCGAAACTACCCCAACCAGATTTTAAGCACCAAAAGCTGCACATAAATCTCATTTAAATTCAATTAATTAAGATTAATCGTACGCCACGTAATGCCAATAATTTCAACGCAAAAAGAAAAAGCAAAAGCTCACGTAACCGCTGCGCAAATCTTATCGCAAGTGCCACCCCACTAAGCTTGCAATCCCTGGGAGAGACCCGGATCCGGTGGAAACGCTAATCTGAAGCGATTCCCTCGCAATCCGCTTGGCACGCAAACGGAAGCGTTTAATGGGTCATGAGAGCTCTCGGAGCTCCTAGCTCTTGGCGGTGTGTTGAAAGGGGAAAACGCGATATCAAAAGTTTCAACAAACACACACACAAAAAAAATGAAATAACAGAAATATTTGCATTACGATTTGCAAGTACTGATGTACTAACAGAGTTTTGTTAAACGTTTTTCTTTCCTACTGCTGTACTCTGGCAGCCGGTGCGAATGAGAAGAAATTGCCAGTGATTGTGTTCATACACGGCGAATCCTTCGAGTGGAGCAGCGGGAATCCCTATGATGGCAGTGTCCTGGCCAGCTACGGAGAAGTTGTGGTTGTGACCCTCAACTATCGGTTGGGGATCTTAGGTATGTAATTACTACAAATAGATTCGTAGATTAATTACTGTAACAAATAATCATCTTAAATGTTATATATAAAATAAAATTATTCAGTGATTAATTTTGCCACAAAGTACACTCATTTTAATATCAACACCTTAATTTATAATTCAATTTATCAATATCTTTACTTCACAAGGTTTCCTCAATGCCAATCCCAATCCCCATGCCCATGCCAGGGTGGCCAACTATGGCCTAATGGATCAGATGGCTGCCCTCCATTGGATCCAACAGAATATCCAAAAGTTTGGAGGAGATCCCAACTCAGTGACCTTGGCAGGTCATGGTACAGGGGCGGCATGCATCAATTATCTGATGACATCGCCAACTATGGTCCGTGGTCTCTTCCATCGGGCCATCCTAATGTCGGGCTCTGCTTATTCGTCCTGGGCTTTGGTTGAAGATCCTGTACTATTTGCCATCAAACTGGCCAAGGAGGTGAATTGTACGATACCCGAGGACATTAATAGGCATCACGAACAGATTGTCGACTGTCTAAGGGATGTGCCCCTGGAGGATCTCTACAGTGCAGACATTCAGGCGCCAAACTTTCTTACATCCTTTGGTCCTTCGGTGAGTTAAAGGAGACTTGGAATTTTCTTAGGGTTTTCTTAATTTGCAATGTCGGTCTTGAGAGATTTATAATTTAAATTTGTAGCTAAAACAAAAGGCTATAAAAAATAATATTACATTGAGTAACAATTTAAAGAAGACCAGCAACAGAAGCTATTGTAAAATTGTTTAAAAAAGAGAAGTAAGAAAATCATTACTGCTTTAGCCAAAGAAATCAGTTTTATCTTTGGCCAAGGCTGAAGTCTCTTTTAAAGACATTTTGATTTTGCTATCTTCTTTTTGTTTGCTGCTGTTGCTGCACTAGCTTCCTTTTGTCCGGTCCTCGTTTCAATGGACTTTATTACTTACTTACTTGGCCTTCCCCCTTGGGGCCTTTGCCACTACTCCTGTCATTTACTTGCGATTCGCTCTACCATCCTCGATTTCAATTTAGGTTGATGGCGTTGTCATACGACCCGGACATTCCAATCTCGATATCGATGATTTAATGGCGCGCAACTCGAGGCGTTCGTCAGCGGAGTCTGGCTTCCAGGCGAACGCCGGTGGTTCCGGCGGCGGTGGTGGAGGCGGCAATGGTTTCGGCGGCGGAGCCTTCGGCGGTGGTGGAGGTGGTGGCGGTGGTTTCGGTACGGCATTCGGCGGGGGATACACTGGCGGAGGCGGTGCCGGATCGGCCAGCATGGGCGGTCACTATGACGTCCTGTTTGGCGTCGTTACGGGCGAATCGATTTGGCGCTTCAGTGCCCACGACATTCAAAATGGTTTCGAGGGCGAGAGACGCGATAAAATTATCCGCACTTATGTCCGCAATGCCTACAATTATCACCTCAATGAGATATTCTATACGGTGAGTAATTTCATTTTTATGTTATATATACGTTTTTTGTATTATATATATGTATATTTTTTTCGTCTGCTACTTGGTTCATAAATCTTGCCAATCAGATTTGGTTTCTCCCCCTCGAAGTGACTTCTTGATGGTTGGGTTTGGCTTGTCTGGCATCAGTTAAAGCTTAATTATTGCCCTTATCGGAGAGTTTTACTTTTTGGACTGGCAAAGTTTTTTTTCCTTTAAAAAGTTTATAGACAGCTGCCAGATGAAAGAAATATGTTTCGCCATAGTGAATCATTTATTTTCCATGAAAAATGTCTAAAGTTAAAATTTAACATGCAAATGAAGTCATGAGACGCCTTCTGACTATGCAAATCGGTTCTCTTTTTTTTACAAAAAGAATGTAAACAAATCAAATCATCCTTGAATTTGTAACATTCATTTTAAATTGAATTTAGCTGATTGTGAGGCATAAGAAAATCAGTAAAATTTTTTGTAAATACTTAAAATAAATCTCTATTTTAGACTCAGTTATAAATAGTACATTTTATTTTATATTTTTGTTTTAAATGTATATATTTCTTGTAATTTTTCTAATTTTTATATTTGGAAGTTTTCAAAACTGGACTTTATTTATATTTCTCTAATTTGAAGTACAAATAAAGTGACAAAAACCTCCGTAAGGTATTAATAGTTTATTTATGAATTCAACTTAATTTTAATAAAAATTTTGCTCTACAATTCACAAAACTAAGCACACAGAGTTGTATTCAATTGGACTTGCATTGCCCCCTTTCAAGGCTTTACCCATTATACACCATTAAAATGATTAAAACCCTTTGAAAAGTTGATGTTTTCAATAGAGTAATTGGCTGCAAGCAAACACTTCTAGATCCCAAGTAAAAACAGGCAAAAAGCAACAGCAGCTGCAACTGGAAAAAGTCAATTAAAATGTAGGCACTCTCTCCTCTCTTAGAGAGTGTGTGTGTTCAAGTGTAATTATAATTTCACATTTCAAATGAGTAACATTCGCCACTCAAACAGTCTCACACTCAGACTGAATAAAATGTCTGTCTGCATTTCGTTTTTGCTCTCATGTTTCACAGCATTTGCAACTTTTTAGCATTTTATTTTTTACATCAGCCTTTGCTGTTGTATATATATTTATTTTATGCTCTCTTACTGGCTTTTCGTTTTTATTTTCGCATTGTGCAAGCGGGCGAAATGGAAGGCAGTTAACACGCCATCGCTGCCAAAACATTAACACGCTTTATTTGGCAAATGTGTGCAAGGACATAGACGCACATGCGACTCTCTATGTATGTGTGTGTGTGTACACATACACACTCACATGTACCTACTTAAAAGCACACAAGCAGCACTTAACCCAAATCACAGCAAACACAGTGGAGAAAAACAGAGAAGCATCCCAATGACAACCGTCAACAGTCAGAGCCTGAAACTGGAACTGAATCTGAATCCGTAGCTATATCCGTAGCTGTATCTGTATCTGTAGCTGTTGCTGTATTTGTATCTGAATCTGAACCTCAGCCTCGGTCACCATTTGCCGCTTTAACACACACGCACCGTAAATGCGCTTCAAGTTGCTGAGTCTGTGTATGCACTGAGAAAAATTTCGGAGAGTTATTAAGACTCTAGTGAAACAAATATTTTGCATTACAAACGAGTCACAAAACTACCTTTTAATTTTTGACACACGTGAAGACAGTAATGTTTAAATGGAAAAGGAATATAATTAAAACAGAATTTTAAAAAATATTCAAAAATGAAAAACATATTTTCAAACGAACTAAGAAAATGTTTATGCCGGATTATACTTTAAATTTGTATTCATTTTTAACTCCACTATCAGACCATTATCATCTTCATTTAGAATTTTAAATATTTTCGTATATGTAATAACTTTTCCTTTTTCAAGTTAAAGTCAAGTTAAATATTCAAAAATTTAAAACATTTTTTCAAACGAGCTAAGAAAAGGTTTGTGCCGAATTATACTTTATATTTGTATTAATTTTTAATTTGACTGTCTGACCATTATCATCTTTATTCAGAACTTTAAATATTTTTTTATATCCTTTTTCAAGTTAAAGTCTCTTTGATCTTAAACCAAAAATGAAGTCTTTTTTACAATATATTTCTTAAAAAATTATTCTTCTAAAAAATATAGGAAGGCCTTCTAAAATACTTCCTCTATATAAAAAAAGTTCTAAATATTCCTCAAACTTTAAAACAGAATTTTCCCAACTGGTAACCTTTTCTTCAGTGTGAGTGTGAGGCACTGATACATTAAATATATATATCAAGAAGTCGTAAATTACCAGGGCATATATCACGATTATACCGCTTAAGCCCATATTTATTTTACTTCATTATACTCTTGAAGAACCGCAACCCAGGCCCGCACTTAATACTTCACAAGGCTTAATTTATATAGGTCATAGGTCACAGGAGGGAGGGCCAATCCATGAACCGCCTTCAAAGGAAATCCCTTCAGCTAATGATGACTAATCAAAAGCCATAATCGAATGGGACTTTATAATCAATTATTTGTACTTGCCAAAAGTTAAAACGAGTACAAAATATGAAAATCCGAAATGAAAAACTTTTCCATAGAAAAATCAATGTTATCCCAAAAATAGATTCAGAGCAGAGAGCAGCAACTGAAATTTCATGTTAATGTATTCCACACACAATTGTTGGATTCAGTTTCTATTGCGATTTTTTTATCCTCATATTTCTTTTTTTGGTTTTTTGTTTTCTTTTTGTTGATAGGGTTTTGTAAATTATGCATGACATCGATTTTACAGATGCAGTTTGTGGTCGTTTATTTTTCGCACACACGCTGGTAGAAATAATCATTGGGGTGGTAAAACAAGTCCTTCCTCCTGCTCGTTTTGCGGTGGTGAATGGCCACCGCAAACAAGGACAGCAAACAGTTGCAATCCGCTTGTAATCCTGCCAGGATTTGACTTGGCACACATGGAGCCAATGCAAATCTAAAACGAGCTCTTTTACACGCAACAAAAAGCAATTCAAATTGGAAAATATGCTTTAGTTTTATTATTAAAAACTATTTTTGATAAACAAGATTTTGAAACAAAACCATCTAAAATTGTTTATGTGATTTATACATTTTGTTATGATACAAGTTGTTTCATAAAAAACTCATTGGTTATTTACCTTGAATGGAGGAACAATTTTTCCTGATAGTTTGTTATATATTTACTAAAATATTTTTGTATATAATTTAAATAAGTATTTTTGTATGATTGTAAATACGTTAAGATTTTTATAATCCAGAGATATTTGTTTTGGAAAATATTCTTCCTTTCATAAGTAATTATATTGTCATTTAGCTCTGAGAAAACTTTTAAGAAACTTCTGTTTACTATGACCTAACCTTACTATCTTTTATAATTTCTATTATTATCAAAACCCTTATACAACATTTTTCCAAGTGTACTTTCGTTTCCCACAAGATTTTAAAATGAAAAATCCCATTCCTCCCTTTTTCCCCAGATCGTCAACGAATACACGGATTGGGATCGCACCTCACAGCATCCGATCAACACCCGGGACACGGCAGTGGCCGCCCTATCCGATGCCCAGTTCGTGGCCCCCATTGTGCGAGCCGGAGATATCCTGGCGGCCAACTCTCCGCCATCAGTAAGCTCCTCAGCGCCCTCAGGCTCAGGAGGTGGCAATGCGGCAGCCTCCACATCGGCGGGGTCCACACTGCCCGCGGGTCGTTGTTATTTCTACGTGTTCGACTACCAGACCAAGGATGGGGACTATCCCCAGCGGATGGGCACGGTGCATGGCGAGGACTTGCCCTACATCTTTGGTGCCCCGCTGGTTGATGGTTTTAGTCACTTCCCGCAAAACTACACCAAATCGGAAACGGCTCTGTCCGAGGCGGTGATGATTTTCTGGACGAACTTTGCACGGACCGGGTAAGTAGGGGGATGGAGGAGGATCCTTGGGTGTCCTAAGTGTCACTGAGCAGTCTTAGGACACCTGCTGTCCTTTCTGCACTTTAAGCTCCACTTAAATGTTCGACTTACACATGCACTGAGCGAAAGCGAACTATGACACAAGAAGTTAGGGAAACCAAGTGGCTGAAAAGGCTTCCAGAAAGTTTTAAGACACCTGCTGCAACTCCCTCAGCACTTAAGGAAATTATTATTATTAATATATAAATAAATTCCCTTAGATAGTATATAGTAGTAAATGTATACCCTCTGCAAGAAATTAACAGTGCAACTTTATTTTTCCATTTTTCAGCAATCCAAACGAACACCATCGCCAGGACTCCTCGTTGCCCGTTTCAAAGGAGCGTAACCGCTTCCGCAGCATCACCTGGGAAAATTATGATCCGCTGCATCAAAAGTATCTGGAAATAGGTAAGCCAGCAGAAACTTTTCTCCCCACAGTCCTCAAACTTTCTTCACTTCTTTGAGAGGGCATTTCAAGCCAAAATCTAGCTCTGAACTTCTAAAAGAAATGTTTTGATTTGTTTTGTAGTTGAAAATGGAAAGAACAAAACTATGTTAAAAGTTAAAAGCATTTACTTGATTCTTTTTTTCAATAAAAAGATATTTTTTTGGGGGGGAATTTAAGGCGATTCCCATCATTCCCATTAATATGCAAGTAGCTTTAGCTACAAAACATTTCTTATACATTTTCACACACCTCCGAAAAATGCCTGCAAAATTCTGTATGGCTACTTTGCCATGCAGTAAAAAGAATTCATGGAATTCATGCCAAATAAAAGCTACAAATTTACAAGAAAAAAAAGAAAGGACAAAAAAACCTAAACACACACAGCCAGCTGCAAGGAAAAAAAGGGAGAATCAAATTTAATTTGAATTTTAAAGAAGGCAACGCCTGAACATGCTCAGCTTGCTAACAACAGCAAATTGAGGGGGTGCTGGTGGCTCTGAGGTTCTGGAAAACGAGGGAGTTAACACACAAGTACTTGAACAAAATGTGAGTGGAGGAGCCTGGAATATAAGCATCTCCTCACACTGTATACTGGGACAACACCAGGTAGATGAAGGGCAATCAAAACGCCCAGAGATTGTCGAAACATTACGTGAAGTGCAAGCCGAGACAGGGACATCGGAGGGGGCACTAAGGCTGAGAAGCATAAAGCTTTATGCTCGCGTTAAAATGGCACCAACGTTGCTTCATGTCAAATGTACGAAAATGTTATTAATTTCAAATTTTTCACACCTTTTGTGCCCGAACGCGACAGGTACATGGCAAAGGTACACACAAAAGCCGATAGAAAGAGGAAAATACATATTATTTGCATAATATGAGGGGATTACCAAATACCCTGAATTTTGTACAGAAATAGAATGAATTTCCTGGAATTTATTATAAGAAAATGTTTACCTTTTTAATAAGGTGAATTAGGTTTTATAATTCAACAAATTTAAGCGATTGTTGGCAGTTGGATTAAGAGTTCTTACATCAACTTTTAAATGTATTAATTAATTCTTAACTTCTTAATTTTTATAAAGTTTTGGCAAGATTTATGGACACTTAACAAGCTGTTTTATATTTATAAACAATTTGCTTGTAAGAGACTATACTAAATACAGATGGTATATCTATAAAAAGAAGAATACATATGGTATATCTATTTAAAATACAGAATTTCCTTAGAGACATAGACATGACATTGTAATAAAACAAAGAGTCAAATTTTTTATATATATAAATAAAAGGATGTTATTCAAAATATAATAACCTTCTGAAAGTTATTTCTATTTTATTTCACAATCCGTATAAAAATAAAGTAAATTAAATTAAAATCAATGTAAATAAAATGTATATGGCGGCACCTTTTGGCCCTTTTCGTTAAAATCAATCTACCCCACTTGACACAAAAAAAGCTAAGAGAGAAAGCACCCATACAGATACAACACACACAACACACACCTTTACAAAAGATAGCGACAGATACGCGCGCTTAACGGTTTATGAAAATTACGCACAGGTTATGGCAATGGATTTGCCTTACATTGTGCACACGAGAATGGTTTTTTTTATATATATGTATATATATTTTTAGTCAGCTAAGAGGTAAAAAACGGTGGTAAAAAGAGGCTTTACTCCCCACTGCTGACACGCACTTTACGCACATGTAAGCATTGAAGGACGATACGTATCAAAAGATATGTCTGCGTTACCCCATCCTTCACCAAACTTGCTCCTTTTTGTTTGATTTTAATTGAAACGACACACAGCGACAGCTGACATTCTATACAGGAGATCCGCTCAACCCACACACACAGTGTGCTGCACTTTACATAAGCAAGTTAAAAGGATTCCGCCGTGAAGAGTTTTCTTTTTTTATTTGATACGCCAGAAAACTGAAATCGAAATCAAATAATATGGAGGGTTGGGAGCTCTGTGCACAAAAGGGATCTCCGGCACACAAAGGCAGCTGTCGCACATATGCGGCGTATACGTAATGTGTGTAGTACACATCGAACTATAAGCATATCTTATGTATAAGCCGAGTTTTGAAAAGGTCCTGTTGCGTAAATTATGCAGCAGCAGCATCCCCAATGCCTGCAATATTTATTTCGGATTCGGATTCGAATACGGATTCAGATTTGCACTTGCGATTGATGATTGCAAGGGGAATGCTTTTCGGCGGAAAGAAGTCCTTTTTTAAATTTCATATTTTCCCATGAATGCTCCCAATGGGCATGTGTCGAAAGTTCAAAGGTGTGTGTGTGTCTGTGTGAAAGCCTTCGGAAGATTGTAGTGAGAAACATTTCTGGTTCTTTTCAGATATTTATAAATACATGAAGATATGAGGAAATACCTCAACCTTTTTACCCTGGAAACAAGTAGGTTACGAGGCTCGGCTTTTTTGAAAACTTTTTTTGTACACACTAAGAAAAAGTGTAATTGTGTTTTTAAAGTATTTAAGTAAACTATAGAGGTAATAAGCATACTATTAATTTATGTACTGTTCCTTGAATTATCTTTTATTATTTATGAATTCCATATTATATTATGAAAACATTATAAAATGTATTACATTTCCACATATTTTACAATTTATTGATGCAAAAACCTACTTATTTTTAAATGTAGCTAATTTTTAACGTGTCCTTTTTATACCCCTGCAGGCCATTATAATTTTACTCAGAAGCATGTAACCTGTTAAGAACATAATTTCAGACCCTATAAATTATATATAACATTAACAGCCGAGCCAATCTAGACATTTCCAACAGCAAAAATTGTTTTTTTATTGGGTTTAAAATTGTCAGCAATTGAATTTTTCTTGTAATTCAAAAGTTTAGACTTCATTACCCTTTTAAAAACTAACATTATTAAAATTAATGCTTTTATGGCTTAGCCATAACATTTTTCAACTTTAATTTGTCGAAAAAATGTTCATATAAAAATATCTTCTCAAATTTGGGAATATTTTAAGCTAAGTAATTATCGATTCCCGATTTGAGCCCATAAATCCATTGCAAACTGCATGGCTATAAAAGCATCGCCTTCCAGAAGTTAGTTTCCTTCCTTATTATTATCATAAAACTATTATATTTGTCTTATAGAACCAGTTTTTCACCGTGTATATGACAGGTTCTTGGCAAAAATAGCTGGGGGCATCAAAAATTAAACAGTTATGTCGCTTTCACCCCGCCAAAATAAACAAGACATCGAGTTTAAGTACTGAGGACAGTGGATTGAGGCCTCAGGACTATGGACTAAGGGCTAAGGGCTAAAAACTAAAGGGGCGGGGACTGTAACCCGAGAAAGGAGGTGGGCGTGGCCTCAATTGAGCCAAGTGTCTGTCGCTCACCTTTTTGGCATGCAAATGACTCGAAAGTGGCCCAAAAGCAAAAACAACGGCCAAAATGGAATAGTTTAGCATTAGAGCTATTTGCATGCATGTTTCGTGGGCGGATGAGTGTGTGTTTTGGTATCTGTCACATGGAAATGAAAATGAAAACGAAAATGAAGATGTTTACCTTGGGCTCATCCCTTTGTTTTTCGTTCTGTTTGTAAAGGAAGGAATAAAACCACCCAAAACCGGATCCCCTTACTAACCAACGGGATACTCTTTAAATTCCAGGAATGAAGCCGCGCATTAAGAATCACTTTCGGGCCCATCAACTCTCGATTTGGCTGCGTCTGATACCAGAGCTTCATCGCGCCGGCATGGAGGATGTGATAGCCAGGCACAATCTGTTCCGCAATCACGATGATATGGACCTGTACGAGGGACCCGTTAAGCCGGATCCGTTCGGCATATCAACAGCCACAGGAACCGCCGGCTCGTCATCATCGTCCTCGTCCTCGTCGCGCCTCCTGCTTATCGATGAGCAATTGATGATGAAGAAGGGACGCGGCCTGAATGCCTCAGCCTATTTGAACGGCATATTGGGCGGTAAGTAGCCCCAAGACAAACACACAGACATTGAATCGCATTCATATGGCTACACGGAAAGAAATTGCCCTTTAACACTATAAAAAGACTGCTCACAAAATTATAGAAACAAACTGGTATTAGAGGATAAAACGTTAATAAGTTTTATATTTGTTTAACAAGAAAATTTCATTCACAAACTAGAGGCTATGTTTAATTAACAAAAGGAAAGTTATTGCTGTTTTACTGCGGTTTTTGTGTTGGTGTCCCTTTTTTCACAGTCGATTGAATTGCAATCCTTTAATGGCATTATTATTAAACATGTTACAAACTCACATTTAAAATCAATATTATTACCTCAAGTTCGTTATTATTTTCGTTCTGTGTGTCTGCGGCTTGTCACTGTCACCTAAATACCTAAAAACAACAAATAAGCCGGCACAAAACGGCAAACCGAGCCCAAAGGAATAACGCCTATCGCCTTTGTAGATTGTATTTTGGTTTTCGTCCCTTTTGGGCCTTTGTACAGTCTGCAGTTGTCATTTAATGCGGTTGACAAAGGCCAAGCCAAAGGGACACTTGACTGGCCTTTGGGGTTTTTTTTTCTCTGGCTTATTTAATTGCAGATTCTGCAGAAACTGACAAATTAAAATAAGGGTGAGCTCAACCTTTCTTTTCGATTTTCAGCCTCAACACTTGGTTGCTACTGTGCTCTGATTGGAATACTTATCACAAATAAAGGCCCTTTTAAATGAGCTCTTTAAAATATATTATATTTTTATCCCTATGACCTCAAATATTAAGCTTGAATTTGTTTAACAAAAAGTTAAGCATTTTAAGGTATACAAAAAGTAGCTGAACAAGCTTTGATATGTAATTTAACACTTATTTAAACTTAGTACATGAATATATTTTTTTGAAACAAATAGTTTCTAGGCATTCCCTTGAATTACAATATTTATTCTAAAGTTTAGTTTCAATCCAATCAAAACTTTAATGCTTCATTAATCTTCAACATTTATTACAGTTTCAGTTGTGATTTTTATGACCCATAAAAGTTCAACTGTATTTAAAGTTATATCGCAAAGCCAGTTAAACTTTTACAAATAAGTTATAGATTACTTTTGCGTTTAATAATTTATTCATAGATAACTTTGATAGTAATAGGAATACTTTATTTATTTCTATGAAATATAAAGTAAGAAAACATTGATTGGAAAATGTCTTCCTTTTTCCCAAAATTGTATCCCTTCGGACCGCAATTATTATGGCAGAGTCATTCGGTTGGATTAAGGATGCCTCTGAACAGATGATCAAGCTATTTGAGATGATTCCAAAGTCAAATATTTCAGATGCGGTCACAAAGTTATACGAACATGTGAGCATTTTAGTTAATAACTCGACGGCAAATGAAATATATTCCACATACGCCATGTGGGCTCCCTCTCAAATAAAGGCAAATCCAAAAAAAAGGAGAAAACTCTTTCTATTTATTCGGCTCGGCTCCTCTTCTTTTCTGTTTTTTGGTTTTCTACTTTTTTTTTTCTTCTGGTTATTTGGATGGTTTTGTTTGTTGGAGAGCGAGCTGAAAATCAACACTTTCGGTAGCAAAGATTTCTGTTTACTCTTGGCGTTGGCCTCGGCCTAGTCAGTGTTTACTTCACTTTGTGGTCTCGCAGCAAGTTAAATTGCAGAGTTGGCATTTTTGTGGGGAGTCCATATCCACAACCCTTCATTCCTCATTCCTCGATCCTCATCCTCAACCTCAACCTCATCCTCATCCCAGACCCATCGCTCTGCTGCCTTTCTGTTCCCTGGCATGACATTTCCATTTGACCCAGCCCCGAACTAGGACCTCCAGCTGGGACTCTGGTTATTGAAATTGCGTCCGGGCCGGGATACGGTTTGGCTTTTGAATTTATATTGTGTCGAGTGCTGACTTTTGGAAATGCACTCAACTGTAATCTCTATAAGCATTAAGTGTGTGTAACCTTTTTTCCCTGTCATACTTGCTTTCCCCTCGCCAGACTGCTGTGTCTGTGGCATAAATTTCTCGTTTACATTCACCAGGGAGAGAGGGAGGAGTAACTGGAAGCTGGAGTCTGTAGCTGAAAGAGGGTCTTCTGTCTAAGATGCCACAAATGTAAATAGCGCATAATTTTAATGCACTGCACAACCCCCTTCCGCTCCGGTCTTCTCGAATGGGAAGTCATTAAACCAGTTTATGTAAAACTCGTTGGCGGAAACTTTTTCAACACTTACTCTAAATTAACAGCAAACTTTGCTGCTTGTTTTTCCCCCGCTTTTCTTTATGTTTTTACCATTTTTAATAAACTGTCCTCGCGCAGCTGTGGCGACTGCAACTGCAGCTGGCCTCAAACCCCCAGAACAAGAAGTGAATCCAAGTCAAACATCAAATTCTTATATGGGGGTGTGGAGGGGATTGAGGGGGCGGGGCTGTGCCTCATGGGCGTGTCCTTGTTTCATGCCATAGCAACCAGAAAGCGCTTCAACTTACTTCCTTCGACGCTGGCTTATCTCAAAGTCAAAACTAAGACAGTCAATTTCAGGCAAAACTTTCTACTTTCCCCTCGTAGTCGAACAACTAAATGGCCTCAACCCCTCTTTTTAACCATTTTACCCTCATCCTATGGTGTTTTCCCCGCTCCCCTTTTCCAAGTTAGCCAATGCAAAATGCATTAGCTCATGGAGGCAGGGGAGAACACAGAAGTGGGCGTGGCTGTCTAGAACGCTTTCGCTGAGCAAAGTCGGTTAAATTAGAAATTATTGAAATGTTGACTTTAGATGGTCGAGAACGATGAAGAAAGTCACATAACGATGAAAGCGAAACGATTTCCACCACACTGAAATTCCAATTAAATTTACTGAAAATTATAAGAACAAAGTTGCTTAAGAGAGCGGTTAGTTTCAAGCACTCATTAAAGAGTTTTTAACGAGGTCCCTAAAGTTTTATATACATATATTCCTTAGGGTTATTGTATAATACAATATAACCCGAAAAGTAGTGCAGGCATTATAAAAGAAAACATATTTTAAGGCCAGTCCAAGTCTTAAGGCTTATAAGATTAGCTGGCAGAGCTGGAGGATAAAGTAGCCCAATTACAAATCGCTTTAAAAAAAGGAAAACTAAATTAGAGATGGCTGACAATATAAATATATCGAAAGTATCTAGATATTTATCGCTTTATATATATATAATTTATCGATATTGGTACTTTGTTTGTCGTATATGCGGAATAAATCTATTTTTTCTTTAACCTGATGCACCCATTTTCTTGTTAATTGTTATGGAAAAATGAATTTTCAATATACAGGATGTATCTATAATTTATCTGCTTCAATAGACCAATTTAGTTTAATCGATAAAAAAAAACAAAGAAATTAATCAACTTATTTTGAATATTTTTTCTATAACATTGATAAAATAGTATATTTTTCGATATTTTAATCTTTAATATACTAAATTATACTATATTTTTATTTAATTTTGGGAATACTTTTATCGATATTTTGAACTTTTCTTTTCGATATGCAGCCATAGACTAGATTGACTCAAGTGATGACATCATCATTTTGATAACTTGATAAAAAAATGTGTAAAAATTAACAACAGGTTTTCCTATGTATATTGTATTGATTATAATTTGTGTATACAATATATTAAACACATTCATTTTTATCTAATCATTTGGAGTTAAGCAAGAGGCAAGGCTGAAACTTGTTCTTTATCTTATTTGTAATATTTTAATAAATCAACCAACATATACATATATTTTTTATACCGAATATTTAATCAAATTTCTTATTTCATTTTAAAAAAAAGAACGGTAAACACAATTTAAATACAGTTTGCGTTTATTTCCAACCTCCCACAACAAGAGAGCCCCTCCCAAAGTCTCCACCCATTTCAGTTGGTATTCCATCGTGGTTGTGACCTTTAAATCTTGATTCGGAGCACAGTGCGTTCAAATTTAATCTACCCTGGTTCGGTTTTGAGCAGACAAACAACTAATCTGTGACCCAAAACAAACAGAATGGAACAAAGCTGGAAATTGGCCGGCAGGCTGTCCCCTCCTCCCCTTTGGAGGTGAGAGGGCGACTTGCGGCGGCTAATGTAGAATGCTGATGAGAGAGAGTGTTGAACCACAGACAACAACTGTTCATTTCAATTAGTGCACGGGCCAGAAATGCTGCAGAACTAAATCCGGCCATCAAAACAAACTTACAACCCGGCCAGGACTAGAAACAAAAAAATACAAAACGGATTTAAAAGAGCGAACTGAGAGGAAACACAGGGCGATGGCAAAAAGTGGAAATAGAAGATGATAAAATGCCTGAAATGCGACAAACAGCTGTCAGCTTGACAGTCGACGACGACGCAGCTAGGCCACAAAAAAAGAGCAAATTCACCCAGCTTTCTCTGGGAAATGCGGGAAAATCACAGGAGATCGGAAAGCCACCGACCGAAAGCCCATACTCGCTGGAAGAGACCCAGTGTCATATGGACTCGACATACTTTGACATGCTTTTCATTTAAGCGTTGACTTTGCCAACTGTGCCGCCTTGTCTTGCCTTGCCCCAAGTTTTTCCTCAGCACTTCAGCATCGTCTGTCCCCTTGGTTATACAACTTGGCCAAAATCGGGGCGACAGAAATATGCAGCTAAAAGCAAAAAAATCCAAAAGGCAAACGAGGGGAATCGTAAACAAAGCAGCTACCAACAAAATACAAATCGAAAGACATGAAAAACTAAACTAAAAATATGTGTGGAAAACAACTTTTCCGCAAGAAGTTTAAGTTTGGTTGGCAAAGTGTTGAAGTACTTGGATTTCTGTTTTCCATGGTGATTGTCCTTGTTGAGGGTTTTGAGGGAATTTTGAAGCATCTGCTTACAAAAAGAAGCTCCCCAATGTTTTTTAAATTTATGAAATACCTTTAAATACTACAAATTTGAATAATTTTGGTCCATATTTCTTACACAAATCTTTGCTGAACCAAATAAAGTATGAATAAGTCTTAATTTTACTACAAACCATACTTCTCTTTTCATTATAAATATATTCTTAAGATAAAAACATCTGTTTAAATCTTTGCTTTCTTCTTAAGGCTTTTAATAATTAAAGCCATGACATATGAGATTCAAAGTCTTCCCTTTAACGCATTTTCAATGCCATTTATCCCATCATCGAGTTTCTTACATCTTTTGCCTAAGCTTTGGTTACCAGTTTTCCAGAACAAAATAAAAGAAAAGGAAAACATACCAAATAAACCACAACCTCCGGCTCACACACACAGAGAGAGTACACTCTGTGCTACTTTGGCTGACCTGGATTCCGGGAAAAATGGAAAATAGAAAAGAAAACCCACGGCAGAAGTCGACTCGGCTCCACCTGAGTTATTTGGAAAAGAGATGAAGATAACGCAACATGTGGAAGGCGACTTAGCCAAAAGCCTACCGAGAAAATCCCCACCATCCTCAATGCTTAGCTCTCTGGAATCATTTGCATAATTCCTGCGATTTCGTTTTCCGGGAAAAAAGCAGCGCAGGCCTGATTAAGCTGGGAAATGTCAAACTATCAGTGAAAATTGAAATGGTTCACTTAATAAATGCCCGAGTGTCCTTCGCAGGATGGCAGGCTCTGGCTGATGCCGTTGGCCCGGCTAATACCTAATTTATGCAAGGACATTTCAGCCTCCACAAAAATATTTTTCGCTTTCGTGGCACAAAAAAGAAAAAAGCATGCTGCAAGGCGACGCCCTCTGCTTTTCGGTTTGATTTTAAGGCTTAGGGTTTTCCCAACGCTTCTTCTCCTCGCTCTTATTTCATTTTTTCGTTTTCATTCTCGTTTTTCTTTTTATTTTTATTTGTACTTTTGTTTTTTTTTTGTTGCTGCTTTCCCTATTTTGTGATTCCACTAATTAAAGCCACATTAAGCATTGCTTTTGGCCCCACACCCTTCTTAGCTATCTGTCTGCCTCAAGCTGGGGCCATGTGTCCTCGTAACATAATTATCTGAGGTCCTTGAACGCATGCGGCCCTTGGAACGAACGGTAGAATTAAAATGAAAATGAAAATAAAAATAAAGAGGAATTAAAAGTAAGAGACAGGAAAATGGGGGAGAAAATTCCAAATGCTGCACACCATTTGAAAAAGTATTTGTACTTGCAAAATTAAATGCAAAATGGAGCGGAATGATAAAAAGCTTAGTGGCCAGGGTCGAATCTGCTGATGGTGAGGGATCACAATTTATCTGGTTATGCAATTTAGCAAAAGGGTTGCTCCCAACCAAAAATAGGGAGAGGAAAAGGGTCTTAAGCATTTTCCCGAGTGAACTCAAGTGACAGGTCGAGAGCATTTGAGCCAAGCCAGTGCCTACGCCTTCATGATTGATGGACAAAGTTGGAGTGAAATTATTATGTATAGATGGGAAGGCTAATTCCAAATTGGATACCCAATCGTGGCCCCCACCAAAAGCTGGCAGAAGGTAGCACTCACCTGATGCTTCCGGCCGCTCTGTTAACCAAAAACCCGTCCAAACAATCTTGAGTAAATTAAATGCCACACTTGAATGCAAATTGGAAAAGCTCTCAGACAAAAGCAGCAAGTGGCTGAGTGGCAGCTGCAAATCTTCACACGATTATTGACACCCCCAGGCATATGCCTTATATATATATGAATACTTTGTCTTTTATTCCCGATTATTACGGCAGATTTATTTGGGCAATATTTATGCAAAATACGTGAGCACAAGTCTTTAATCTTGAGCCGAGTAACTTTTGCCAAAATTGTTTGATATGCAGAAAATTGAAAGGCAAAACTTTACAGACAAACAATCACACATAAAGAAAAAATAATTTCATTTCTTTTTTTTTTGGAAACTTTTTCCATCATAAGTTTGCCATTTCCTGTCTTTATAGTCTTTTTTGAAATCAATAAAACATGTAAAGTGTGAAAGAATATTTGCTTTTGAATGGGTGATATTAAAAGTCTTAAAAATGTGTCTAAAATAAAGATTTTAGATTGTAAAGAGTTAAGTATAGAACTTTACACTGAATTCAGTACCTTTAAAATGTAACTAAATACTTTTAGACAGCTTTTTAAGAGGATTTTCAAACCCTAGTGATTTCTAAAGCACCCTTAATTATGTTAAGCTAAAAGAAAGGAAACATTTTCTTTGAGCTTCATAAGGTATAAAATTTATTTCTGTGCATTACACAGACACACAGCATTCGCTCTTTCACACTTGATACAAAACAACGCCAAGTGTAGGAAGCACTTCAAGCAGAGAGACATTGAGTCGGAGGGGGGTGGAACTACTATAGAACAATGCCAAGACACTTCCAGTGCACAATGACAAATACATTTTCAAGGGGAAACCCCAGCCAGGAGATGGAGAATGAGAGAGATACGTAGAGCATCAAAGACAACGAGAAACCCATTTGTTTTCACAGACATTTGCGCTTCCAACTCCTTCAGTCGCTTTGCGAATACCTTGGCAAATACAATGGCGGCGTGGTGGTGCGCGAAATTTTTCACCACCCGCATGGGGAAAATGGAAATAATTTTGCATTCTGGACATTTGAGACAAAGGAGCAGCCAGCGAGAATGATTGTGGCATAAAAGGCTTTGAGCCAAGGCTAATTCACATTTGAAATCTATCCATTGTTTAGTCAAATATTGAATAAGTATGCTTAAAGTTTCACAACCGTAGTTTATTTAACTTTAATTTTATCTACATTTTAGTCATAGTTTTATATGTTTTAGTTTGAAATAGGGAAAAACAAATAATACCTAAATGAATTAGCAAATAAGTCTCTGGTATTTATTTATCTATAACTAAAATACATATGAGTAGTGAAAACATTTCATACTTCATATTAAACTAACATGAGTTGCACAGACTGTAATTAAGTTCACTTTGCCTTGGGCAAGCTTATCTATTTAATAACACCTAAACATTATATATTGTATTTACCTTATTTAACATTTACAAAGTGCCTTAAGAAATTTAAGCAACACAAAGAAACACAATTTTGTCGCTTCAACTGTTTTTTGTTGCCTCCCATTCATTACCCATTCGCCCCGTATGAATAATTTCGTACGGCAAAACGGACATTACTCATACGACCCGTGCACTGCCTGTCGCGACTCTCCAGTGAACAAATGAACTACAGCACGAGCTCGGAGATTAATATGCAACCCACTTCGTCTTCCTTTTTGCAGTCACCACCGTCGAGCCGAACAACATGTATACGACCTGTATACCCATCGGTGGAAACTACTCGGGTGGCGGTGGTGGTGTCTTTGCACCCACCACCCTGGCGAATGCCTCCTCGGACACTCTGGCCTCTGGTTTCGAGGCGGCCGGATATGCAGCCTATTCCACGGCTCTGAGTGTGACAATTGCCATCGGTTGCAGTCTGCTTATACTTAATGTCCTCATTTTTGCCGGCGTCTATTACCAGCGGGATAAGACGCGGTTGGAGGTGAAAACCCTACAGAAGCAGTATCAGCAACGTAGCCTACACCAGCAGGTACCATATCCACCCGAACCCATCAAGCATGCCCACTACCACATGGGTCACTCGCAGAGCTCCGCAAATGTCATTGTGGACGTGGAGAGCCATCAGGATCAGGCGGGTCAGGCGGCCATGTTGTTGCAAGCAGCAGCAGCGGCGGCAGCAGCGGCAGCCAACGATGTGAAGGCACCGCCACCGCATATCTGCTCTAATACAGGTGAGTACGAATGTGGTTTTTCGGTTAAAGAAGTTAATTAAGATAGTTTTGGTTCAATTTGATAGAAAAGAGAGATTTCTTTGGGCTAGACATTTTTCTAATTATTAATTATACTTTAATTTCCTTTCTTTTCCTTTCATAGGCATGCAACAGCAGGTGGGTGGCGGCAGCGGTGGTGCTTTGAACAATGGCGGTATTGAGGGTGGCAAGGTGACCACCGACACCATGGGCAATGTCACCTACAGCACCAGCTCCAAGCAGCAGCAGCAACATCAACAGCAACAGCAGCAGCAGCAACAACGGGAGCATATGCAAATCAAGGGAATGACAGGCACGCAAACCTTTGGACGCACTGGCTCCGGTTCGGCAAGTGGAGTTGGCGGTGGCTCCTCTTCTGGCGGTGCCTCCGTTGTGGTCTCCGGCAGCAGTGTGAGTTACAATCCTGGAATGATGACGCTGCCCAAGTCGGGGGGATTGCATCATGCGGCCACTTTGAACTATGCACGCAACACGGCCGCCTTGAATTTAGCAGGCGGCGGCACTGCTCTGGTGGATAGTCGCGGGAATGTCCTGCTCACGAGCACCGCAGTGGGTCCTGGCGCTGGCGGCGGATCCTCTGGAGGCAGCGGCACTGGTGGTGGTGGTGGCGGTGGTGGTGGGGACTGCATGACGCTGCCACGTAATCTTAACCTGGCGGGCGCAGGACGACACAATCCCACGACAGGTGAGTGCAACAAAACTATAAATAAGTTGAGGAGGCAACAGCCAAAGGATATGCAATTGAATTCCGTTTTGCAGTTTCCCCAAAAAGTTGCAAGTTTGTTTTCCGCTTTCCACATCTCGAAGCGCTCAGCTCAGCGCCAGGACGAAGCTACAATATTGCGGCAGGCAGCAATCAAGTTGAAATGTGATAAGATTTCATTTCATTATGAAGTGCTTGTTTCCCTTTCCCGGCTTCGCACCTCCCAACAACCGATTCTCTGATTCTCCACTTGAGTCCCTCTCTCTGTGTCTCTGTGCTTCTTCGAGTCTGGTTATTCGATTTCAAGCAAATGAATTCGAGATTGAAAAGCTTTTGTGAGAGTTCACACTCGGCAAGCAATGCCAATGGTAAAATACAGTTTGCATTACAATCAGGCAGGATGCGGTTTAGCTGTGAGAATGTATTCGATTTTCCCCGATACGGAATATCGTATAATGGAAAGTAAATATGAAATCCGTTTTAGTAGTAGCAAAAGATTTATGCAGGGTAATAGTTGCTCTTAAATCCAATGTTATATTAGAGATTTCATTCGAATTTAACAAGGATTTATCAGAAAATCTACAGAGAAAATGTGTTATTTGTATTATATAGTATACTTGCAAACTGAGCCTTTATTTTCCATAATTAACAAACAAAAACTTAAGTTTGGAAAAGCACTAATAAAGCTTAAATTGAGCTCTTATCTACTGATTAAAATTTAATAACAATATCTTCCATTGAATAAAATATCTCAAAGTTGTACACAAGATTTCTTAACTCACTTTCAATGGCTGCTCTTTAAGTCCTTAAATCCAAACAATGGGTTAATGGATGACTAAAGGCTCCCCGTTCATGGCTAACTCAGGGGGAACAAAAAAAGGACGAGCATGACAGTGGAATGTTGGGGACCTGTCAGGGTCTACGCCGCCCACATACACATAAATTTCCTGCTAAATCATCCCGAGCAAACGAAAATATTGCTTAATCAAATTGAATGACCTTCGTGCCCAAAGGTCTGACGTTGCAAAAATCCAAAAAAAACGACAATGTCCGCGTGAAAATTGAAATTGTTCTAATCAGCCATCGAGGAGGTTGTTTTATCCTTGTTTTCTGTACTTTGTTTTTTTGTTGGTCCGGCTAACACGTGTTATTGAATCATTGGAAAGGAAAAACGAAGCACCAAGAGGAAAAACGAGATGAGAAGACCGGGAAAAACATTTACGCTTCGCTGGGGTTCAACGGACTTTTGACTTCTGACCACACAGACAGCGAGCGAGGCTGGCCCGTAAGCCCGGTTTGTCGACTTGGTCTGCGAAACGGAAATTGTTGTACAAATTATGCTCCACTGATTGCCAGGGGTTTTTTAGTGTATTTCCCGTGGGCTTCTGTTGCTTGATGAGCTGTTAAATGCGATGGGTGGCCGCCCAGTGGTACTCCCCCAGCTATTGACAGTTTTTCCCAGCCATCACGCAATAAAGTCGTTATGGGGCCACTTCAAGAAATATGCCCCCCAACTAATAAATCTCCAATATAAATGGCAAATAAAATAAAGATTCAAGTTGCGATTGTATCCAAGTCACGACATGATTTTTATGATAAGATTTTCAATTTCAATCGCCAGACAAAATTGTAACGATAACGATAAAGCAAATCTGTTAGCGAGCTTACAACTTCACTATATTTCACCCTTCGCAAAGGTATATCGCCGGCAGTAAAACAACTCAATAACCATGAGCTCTGTGAACCGGATTAAGCCAATAAAAAGTACAACAAATATAACAAAAATCGCATAAAACTGTTGGTTTTAGTTTAGCATAATAAAATGAAAACATTAACCGAACCAGCGGTGTAGAATAAGTTAAGAGCGCGGCAACCCCACCAACTCTGCATACGGAATTATGTGTATTTTATATTTGCGGTACCCGCAGTGGAAATCCCCCTAAAATCCTCAATCCGCTAGCATATTTCAGTTCATAAATACAATTTCAGCAATCGATGGAAAATAAAAACAAACAATCCGATGCCGGTCAAACGGTGCAGACAACACAGGTCGACAAACTCCAATTGTTTTTTCAAATAACAAAAACTGTTTGCTTCTGAACAATTCATCCCGGCTGAACCTGACAGATGAGGGAACTCATTTTAATTTTTCCATAAATAAATTAGGGTTGAAACGGCTGAAAATACCAAGCATTTAGCATGGGTTTGACAGATCATTTATTCCAGAAAAGGAGCACAATTTTTAGGCAAATTTAAAAATAAATTCGAGCTAAAGAGAGGTGATTTTCCGATTTATTTTGTATAGATTGAAAACATTTATTTTGTATAGATTGACAAAATAAATACAATTTATTTGCAGGTTTTGTCCATGTTTCTTTGACATATTGTTCAACTTAATTATTAAAAGGTTTATTTCTCAATTTAATAAGTTTAAAAGCAAGAAAGTTCATAGATTTTAACCTACCCAAAATTAACTTAAACTGATACCTTTTTTCCTCCCCAAATTCAGTTTTCCGTAAAAAGCTTTACCCGATATATTTATTTTAGGAAAAATAAATGGAAATGTGAAAATAGAAATCCCATAAACTGTAAATCCATTCAATCAAAAAATTTGCACTCAATTTCCACCTTTTCAACCCACTCAAATCACAAACCTATTTTCCAAGAACCAATTTTCATAGACGAGAGATTTTAAGGGAATCCAATTTTTTAGCTACTTGAGCAGGTTTATGCACTTCTATTTTGTCAGCTCGCTCACTAATTGCTGGTCGATAATGGTGAAAAGGTGGAAAATGCGGAAAGCAAGTTCGACTTGAGCCAAATTCACATTTTCATTGGATTTGCTGGGCAAAAGTGAGTTCTCTTTTTATTTTCTTTTTATTTATTTATTTTTTTTTTTTTTTGTATTTGCATAGAATATTTTGTTGCTGATTTAATTTTACGCTCGCGCCATAACGGAAGCGGAAATTCGTAGTGGTTAAGTGGGTCTGGTGGGCGTGGCACTTGACGATGTTTTTGCTGATTATAAGGATAATAATGATGATGATGATGATGATGACAAAGGATGAGGATGCCGATGGCATAGCCATCAGGTGGCAACGTTGTCGGAAGTGGCGAGTGTTTCTCTGTTGGCATTTTGAGCGCTCTCTGCATTATTTATAATTATTGCGAATTTTCATATAATTATGCGTGGGCGCATATTTTCAGCAGCTTATACATATATATTTTGAGTTTTCTCTTCCCTGTCAGTTATTTATTTAAGCAGCAAATTTTTCTTTTTGCCGGTCAGAGAGAGAGACCGAAGGAGGACTATAAATATTAAAGTCAACGGTAGTTTGTGTCTGGGCGAGAATCCTTGTGTAATTAATGTTTGTTCTGAGATTTTTGTCCGCTTAAGGCACTCAAGTGGCACATTAAACTCATTGCTGTTGTTGCTGATGCCGTTCCTGTTGCCTTCACTTGGCTCCTGTGTTTGCGAAATGCCTGTGGATTATGTGAGTTTGCTGACATTGTTGAACGGCAGTTAAATGGCTCATTAGGTTAAGTTTCTTTCACTTCAAATTTTGTTTCCGGCTCAAGTTTTTGCCAGAATATTGGCAAAAGATTTCATAATTTAATTCGAGGCCAGTTACGTTCATCTTTTGTTTACTTTAACGACTCAGGCAGGCAATATTCAAGCATGAAATTCAATGTGTTGCTCAGGATATAAAGTGTATTTAATTAAGATTAAATCTTGGTAAATATTTATATTCTTTATTAAATAGAAAGGAAGCTTAGGTAGATTGGGTTTTGTTGTTTTAAATTTTAACAAACATTTAAATCTTACAACTAATTCAACGACGTATATGTGTGTATTATTCAACCCTTTAAATATTGTGCGAGTGAGTTGTAAGATTTTAATATAAAATTTTACCCTTTATATATTTCGGAATTAGCTGTAAGATTTAAATACTTGTTTAATTTTAAAATATATCAAATAAATGTAAGATAAAATTCAACAAAATTTGCTTTAAATCATAACCCTTTCAAGTGGCCATTGCATTCCAATATAATTTAATTTTCTGAATATTTATCATAAATGTAAATGGAAAAACAAGTGTTAAATTTTCACCTTTTTTCACCCCTCATAAATCATGTGGAAAAGCTTTACACACACATAGAACACACCCACACTAGAGTTAAGCGTTCAATTTACGGACTTGCAAAGTGAATTGGAAAATGTGTTGCCAACTTTTAGGGGCAATCTGAATGCCCGTGTATTTGGTTTGCTCTACAAAATAAAAAAAAAAAAAAAAGAAAAATCGACTTTGTTTGGCAAAATTTTGATTAGAAAGAGACTTAAAACTAAGCTAGCCCCATGCATACATGAATGGGAATTGAGAACTGGGTCCGTTCAATCGATAAAAATCCTTAGTCAGCCTTTTTTTGGGGGCCTTAATCATTTTCGATTCAACTTTCGATGATTTTTGTTTATATTTTGATTTTGTGCAATGGTTTTGAGCTCTTTGAAGCCAGCGTTAAGCACTCAAAGTGAGGCTTTTTTTATATTTGTTCTTTCTTTTTTTTTCCTCTGCGCTACAGTATTTTTTCAATTTATTTAGATTTATACTTTGCATAGAGAGTTTTTGGCGGATGAGCCCAGAAATGAAGGAAATATAAAAGAGCCGACCTCAGACAAGTGCAAAAAAATGAGAGCAAGCAAGTGGCAGGAACAAAAAAAAATCAACGAAATTGAGTAAAAACAATGAAGCGTAAACGATTTTTGCTGACATGTAGTATGTGAAAAGGGAGGGGTGCAGCAGGAGCAACAAAAAAAAACCGGCATAAATATAATAAAAATAAGGCAGCAAACAAAAAGGCAAACGCGAGTTGCCTGTTAAGCATCTCAAACAGGGCCGAAAGTATGTACAATTGAGGTTAACAAATTAGTACTCAAAAAAGAAAACTACCCAGAGTGCTTTATATATAAATACGGCATAAAAAAATTCTAAAGCGTATATAAAAGTATTTAATGGAAATTTTCAGGTAGCAAATTCAGTTCAAATGTTTTTGTTTTTAAAGATGTACTATTTTTTAGACATATTTTTTAAACCTTTTAAATTTAAAAATCTTATGGAACTCTATAGGTTTATACAATATAAATAATGTTCTATGGAATATCTATTAATCGCTTATATCTATTTAACATATGTTTTATTTTTACTCTGCAAATATTTTTTGAAATTATATTACTGAAGTATTCCATTAAATAGTCAAAAATGCTGGAATCTTTAAAATTTAGTGAAATATTTCAGATTAGCTTTAAATGTACTTAATTAATTTGTGATTTAAGTTTAATGTTAATAACTAAACGAATAAAAGAGCACCTAAAAAGTAGGTCGATATACTCTCTGTCGATTCCTTAAATGAAAACCTATTATTATGGTCAATATTGTTCTTATATTATATAATAATTAAGATTATTACACTTTGTATTTTATTTTTGCCTTATTTGTAGTACCTAACTTCAGCAAATGAATTTCTTATCAAGTAAAAACATTCACCCCTCTTCAGTGCTATTTTCCTGCTAAGAACTGTAAAGAGTAAAAAGATGATGGGCGGGGTAAAATATAGACTGGGAGAGGAAAAGCACCTTATCCATGACGTGACATGATTGTCATCCACATTGTCAACGGCAGGCAACCGCAGAAAAACAGTTCCCTTCGGCCGCCAAGGCATAAACAGCTTCATACAAATGTTATTATTGAAATTTCGGCAGGAAAAAACAAGCCAGAAAGCAGCCGTCGTTGGGGGTACAAAAAGAGAGTGCAAAAAGTGTTTATCACACATACGCCGTGTGTACGCGGTAGTGTTTATCACACATACGCCGTGTGTACGCGGTAGAAGCAGCAACAGCAGCAGAGGAAAAATGACAAAAAATGATGAAAAATCTATTTGCAAACCCCAACTTCACCTCTCTGACCATATTTTTACCCCCATGCCCCATGCCCCATGCCCCATGCCCTGCCATCGGCATATGTTTGCCGTTTGTCCTCGACATCCCAAACAGAAGCAGGACCTCGCCTCAATGAAAAGAAAAGCCAACCAAACATTATTCGATGGCATCGATGCCGTCACATTGTGCGTGGTTATTCGCTGTACAGTGAAAGAAATTAATGGGAAAAGCAAAGTTTTTCTCTAGAAGAGTTTTCAATACAAAGATTATCCTCTCTATAAAATTTAATATTCTTTTTAACCGAGTTAATACCATGTTTATTTATATTTATTATACATTTATTTATGTTTCTAATATTTTCAAAAAAAAATATTTCATAGATTTTGAAATTATTTCCACTGTATAGATATTTTCCCTTCCTGTTTTCCTTTCACTTTCTTCGGTTTTATTATTTCGCCTAGGCTTTTGACGATTTCCCCCTAAAATGATAGACGCTTGCCAACTGCGGGAATACAAATAATACGTTCTCCCCATGCCACATCGGAAAATTCCCTCATCGAGAATAGTTGGCGCACTTTTTCCATTTGTCCCTTTTGTTGTTGTGCATTGCGCACATAGTTAGATAAGACAATATTATTTTATTGCCTCCAGGGGTTTGGGGAGAGAGATTTTCGGTGGGAGATTTCATATCACCCTTAGTGGTCAGTTGGGTTTTTTGCAGCCCAAAAGGGTCACAAATAAGAAGAATGGCGGTGGTGTCCAGTTTTGGTAAGAGAATAGATAGCCTTATAAAAACAAAATCCCACTTCAGTTAATGCACAAGCTCCACCAAAAATTTACGACAATGGTTGGCTTTGAATTACAAATTGTTTTGAGAGTTGCTTCGAAGTAAAAGATATACTCCTTGAAGGATTCTTAAAGGTACAAGTCTAAAAAAGACGGATTTTCTTAAAATTTAGCTTAGAAAATATTATTTTCAAGGCTTAAATCAATTCAAAAATGTCCCGCTTGCAAGATTTAATAATGTACAACTTGTGCTAAAAGAAATATATAGAACTTCACTTAATATTTAAACTTGAACTAATTTTCAACTACAAAACCCATTTAATTAAAGTTAGTTTCTAGAAACAAAACTTAACCATTCTCTATCAACTTTCAATGCGAAGATAAATGATTTCATTTTTGCCGGAAGTTGAGCAACTTTTTGCCGCTACCCATTTGTCATCAATCAATTAGAAGCGTTTCCCCTGTCAAATGTGTCAAACTATTGCATAAACTAACATTAACCCGGGGCCATCTATGGCCGGCACGACGACTGGCTAATAAATTTTTCAGAGCCACCAATGCTGGGCCAACATAAATCTACATGGCCAGCTCCTCTTACATATTTCATCGAGTTGGCTCTCTCTCGAAGCTCGAGCTTCTAGTGGAGATATGTGTGTGTGTGCCGAGTTTCATTTCCTCGGCACTTCCTTGCACAGGAGGAGGGCCATGTAATACTTTCCCTTTTTTAATATGCTCATTCAATTTACTTGCGCCAGTTTTGCCGTCTCCCGTCTCCCAACTTCCAACTTCCAACTTCTCGATTGCTCCTCGATTATTGATGACATGACAAACAAGGTACGATTTCCGCCCGGCTACCAAGGAGAAGTTCGAGAATCATTTTTCTTTTGGCTCGATTGTATTTGTATGCGCATTAACTTCATTTTGCAATCATGCGCGCCATAAATCCAATTTAATTGTGCTTCTTCCACACACACAGGCACACACAAACACACACACAGGGAAAGCGCACAGATACAAATGCGAAAACACACGCATGAGCTGCTTGAGTGCACGGCGGCGTATACTTAATTTTTGCTCGTTCGTGCGCTCAATTCCGCTTCCTCGCAACTTCTAACTCAATGCTAAATAGAAGCACATAAATTTCCGGCACCATCCCACCAGCGATATCCGGTTTGATTTCTTCGGATTGCATTTTGAAAAATAGATTTTTTATACTGTTGCTTTTCCGGCTCTCGACCAATACCTTTTGTCTACCTTGGCCGCCTTTTTGGTATCTATGTATCCCTCTTTGATTTACTACGCACAATTTCGTGTACCTTTCGCAGGAGTCCCTGGCAGGACTTGCCAGTCCAGTTCGAGTGGCTCGTTGTGATTTATGTTTGATTGAAATGCTCTAAATTGTATGCTAATCTGGACTTTGACACAAAGCTCATTTGTTGTTCCGCCCGCTACCTCTGTTCTTGCTCTTGATGTTGCTGCTTCCGTTGCTGTTGCTATTGTTGCAGCAATCGCATTTAAATGTTGTGCCTGGCATTTGGCAGTTTGCTTAAGCGTTTGCTAATTTGAAAACCATTTTGGACTCGGGCTGCCATCAAGGGGTTTCTATCTGCCTCAAATGATTATTTGTATCATTTGTCAGGCTTTTAGATTTTGGGTTGTCTTGGATTTGGGTGGGGCGTAAAATATCTACGAATCTGTTGTGGCCAATTGAACTGTTAATTGCTCTGAAATATTATGCAGAACTCGAAATGTTTTCACAAAATTTCGGTAATAAAGAGTTGATTAGCAAATGGAATGGAGTATGATTAAGATTGGCTATCAATTAGTTTAGAAATATCGGAAGAACTCAATGAGTTGAAAAGTAGGGAAGATATTTTTGATAGTTTATTTGTGTAACTTGAAAAAATAGTACATTTTCAAATTGATTTACATGAAAATTACTACTAATTATAATTATGATCTCTTCGTATTTTAAATGGACTACTTGAGATCCCTCAAAACTTTAAATTTTCCTTCCGAAAAATATAATTATACAAGAATATCTTTACAATTTAACAAATAAATCACCTTATATCTCAATTCATAAATTAAACTTGACTGAAATCAGAATGAAACTACCCCTCAAAAGTGCTTGAAAGCACAACAAAGTTCAATTTCAATTCGGATTCCATTGCCATTGGTTACTTAAGCCCATGACAATCACGTTGCATTCGTCGCAAGTTGATTTGATGGCAGACATTAAGTGCAGCTGCTTGGGCGCGTTACTTCACTATCTCTGGGCCATAAATTCCCACAGAGCCCCCCCCCGCCAACCCCACCCCCTTTTCCACCAATTTCCTGTCACATGCCCTGCTAAGTATACTATATAATTTTTCCCTCCAGTTTTTTTTTCATAAATCCCACAACTGTCAACTGGGGGGAGGGGTAGGGGTAAGACCGGAAACGGCTAAATTCAGCTATAAATTGACGTGAGTGAGTCAGAGAGTGGAGCATGCTTCATTAATGCGACAACCGTGGGACTGTAGCCCCCCTGACCCTTAACCCCAAACCCTTTCATCCCTACAAACCCCTTAGCCACTATACAACCCACATACAAACAGGACAGCACAATTGGCTGCACTTGTGTGTCCACTTAGTTGGGCGAGCAAAACCCACAATATCCACATGGTAGAGTGGTTGCACTCATGCCCCACCCTTAACCCTTTGAGCCCTCTCTCCACCAACTCCTCCCCATTGGCCACTCCGCAGTGGCTGGTCATGTCCGTGTGGTCAAGAGAGCTTCGTGCAACTGGCAGTTCGGTTTTATTTCCCTTTTTTTGAGTTATGCGCGGCATTTCCGGTCTTGTCATTTCATACTAATCAACATCCGTTGAGCGGAATTTTTGGGGGCAAGCATTTTTGAGTGCATTATTACGGCGGCAGCATCGATATTTTCGGGTATAATATTTTCAGTGCGCCCCGTTATACGCATTTGTTGCAGCATTTGCATTGTAATTGCAACAGTGCGTATAAGTGATGTGCATATAAATTACATTTGCTTCGCTGCGGGTTGTCCGGTCAAGCAAAAACTTCCAGCTATGGAAATTGAAAATTTATTGCATACGACCACGTGGCCAATGCCCGGTTGGGGGTCGGTCTTCGTTCCGTTCGGTGCGGCTTTCATTACAAATTACGCATACGCACCGTTGTTAATTTCATATTCATAAATGATGACCACACTCCTTGGGGAAATTGCACGAAGCACTTCAGCATTTGCGGTCCCTTCTCCACGGGTCCCACCCGTGCCTGGGTATTTTTGTTAGCAACAAAAAAAATGGTTAAATTATGCCTCAGTTGAGGCCTTTGGTCGACTTTGATCTCCGTCGTCCAGAAGCGAAATCTCGTGGCAAATCTCCGAAAGGCTCTACTCTAACTAGCCAAAAGCCAGGCAGCATAATCCGGTACATTTGATGCTGAATGCTCTCTTAGGTCCAGTCCATTTGGCCACTTGACTTTGCCCCAAAAGGGGCTGCCCATCAAATCCCCAGAAAGTCCGAGCCATAAACATAAAAAGCAAAAGGGCCCAGTCCTTCGCCTTCTACTGCTGCTGGTACGCTCTGCCATCGAGTGTACTTTGTTGAATTAAACCTCTAATTAGTGAAAGCTGTTTTTAGCTGGGATTAAAGGTTGCCCAGGGACATCTTGAATGACTAATGAATATATCTCTTTGCATTTTTAAAAGATATAGGTCTAAGAAGGAGCTCAGAAAAGCCAAAGAACCCAGCATGATTAAAAATGTTTCTGTTGGGAGTCTAGGTACAACGGATTCCAAACTCAAGGGGATAAAAATAATAAGCGGATGGTTTTGCATCTAGAAAATTAATAAAGGTGTTATAACAAAGCTAAAGTGGAGTCCTAAAGCTCTCAATCTTTTAAGAAATTTTAAGAAGAGGAAGGAAACTGAAAGTTTATGCAACATTATGATATTGTCATGGTAAATAAATTGATTTAAAAAGCTAATTTAATTGCAAATTTATATCGATATCTATTGAATAAATTATTAAAATATTTGAGGGATAAATTTAAAGAAAATTTTGGATTTTGAAATTGATTAACTTAAAAAAGAGCACTCACTCCAAAAATCACTGTTTTTATTTGTATATAAATCAATTTAACATATTGGTTTGCCTTATATAAATAATACTAGACAAAAGGACGATCATCCTTTGATTTTGGTCCTTCGAGCCAGGAAAATGACTTAAAGTACTTCATTGACACTGCAACCATATCGTCTATTTGACTACAAATATTAATGACTTTTATTATATTTTCACAAACATAAAGAGTACCCAAACCTCGATATATATATCAGAGATTTATTCAAATACAAACTTTAAATTTAATTTTCTGAGCAGACAAAGGCAAAGTTGATTTCATTATTTCAATTATTAGAGTTTCATGAAAATATCTTAATGTACTTATCAGAAATTTATTTACTATAGTCTCCTTTATTATCTTCTCAACATCAACTAGTATATTTAAGAGAACTTAAACCCTTCCTGATTTTATTACTACTACAAAGATATTTTAAACTCAAAGTTTCCGTGCAGAACAAAATAGCAAATGCAAATTTGATTAAATCCGTTTCCGGATGAATTCACCTCTCAAGTACGAAATGCTTGAATATCCTTATTCACTGCAAACTTATTGCTTAATCGCAGCTAGGACTTGCAGTCACCAACTTGAGTTTTTATTGCGCCACCCGCCGTCATTCCTTTCCAAAGAGTTGCACCGTTTTAGTGCCGACTCACCAATAAAACTGCATTGTGTCTGTGGAAGAAAGGCAAACAAATTAGTTCTGCCCAGACACACACACACACACACTCAGAGAAAGAGAGGAATAGGAACAGGAAAAGGACCTCCCAAACACACAATGAAGCCTCTCGGGAGTGGGGTTGGCATCAAAATATTAGACGCGTCAATAGCTTTGCACATTTTGCGCTTTTGCATTTCGAAGGCAATCATGGCGACAAGTTGAACGACATCGAAATGTGGAAAATGGGGAACCCCCCTCCACACACACACACATGCTTCCCCAGTTACATTGCCAATTCAATGGAACAAAAAGTGCAACCAGCTTCGATGACGTACACACATACTCTTTCACTCACTCTATGAATGTGGATGACGGCGGCGATGTCGCCTGCGGATGAAATGGGAATGTGTGTTTAATGGTTGACATTGTTGTTTACAAATTGACTTTTTGTTGCTGCCGCTTCTGCTCGTCAATAAACATTTGCCTGATAATATGCCAACATGTGCATAACGTACATAAGTAGCTTACATCCTCCAACCTTCCAACCTAACAGAGAGGAAAAATATCGAAATATCGATTTTTGGGTGTTATGAAAAACATAATTAAATGTTTCTGGTTTGTTTAAAATATTCATAAATTAAACAAATTTACCAAATTAAAATAGTATTTTTGAGAAACTATTTAAAAACCATAACTTAAAATTTACATTAAAAACATATGGTAATTCCCTTGGCTGTGACTCTTCCTCTAAAAATTTAAAGTTAACACTACAACTCTTTAAAAATTCTTATTCAAAAACGTAATGTTTTTCTCCTCGTGCAGCAGAACTTCAGCAATATCAACAGCAGCAGTCGAGCAAACATCAGGCCAACGGAGCTGTCCTCACTGGAATGCAATCGCACCACATACGCGGACCACGACCTCCGCTTCGTACCGCCTCCTCCACAACCACCAACAGTAGCAGCACCAACTCGGCAATGGGCGTGGCCGTGGGCGGTGGTGGTGGCAATATTCTACTCGATCAAACGCCTTCCGGTGGCAGTAGCAGCAGCGGCGTGAGCAGTGCTCCAAGCTCCTCAAAGGGGCATCACACCCACTCCCATTCGCATGCCGCCCACCTGGTGCATACGCATGGCGAGGGCATGGTCCTGACCTCCGCCTCGCCCGTCAGTGTCCAGCAGCAGCAGCACCAACAGCATCAGCAGCAACATGCACAGCAGCAGCAGCAGCAGCAACAGCAGCAGGTGCCGCAGGCAGCGATGGACGAGATGCGCGTCTGATAGGTATCGGTCTTTGAGTTGGACTTATAGTCATCAACGGGGTGAGTTTTTTTTTATACAATTAATTTAAAGAATTATAATATTTCTGAGAAAAAATATGAGAAAGCTTTAAAGATTTTGTAGTAGTTTTACAGATTTATTATCAGTAGTAATTCTGATTCTGATTCTGAGAGTTCTTTGGTTATGTAATAACAAATTAAACCAATATTATTATACTATTATTGCACATTAAATTACATTTTATATTGATAATTCAATTTAAGTATTAAATGTATAAGTAAAATCATTAAGTTTTTGATTGAACTCTTTATAATTTCAATAACTCTTCTTATTAATTTATTCTCTTAAAATTTCATATAAAAAAAAAACAATGTTGTTTTATTTATTTTATAGGAATGCAGATTGTGTTTCAAACAGAAAAATGTGAATTTCTTGAAAGATTTATAAATTATTCAACTCAACTCATTTGTATCCCAGTCCAGCTTTATATCATTTTCTTACTAACCTGCCTTTATCCCTAACTTATGGCGCCTTATAATCCTTGATATCCTTTTTTTCTAAAGGCAACGGTCTCTAGGGATTCAGAGTGAACTCATTGTGATTTTTCCCAATTTTTTTTCGCATATTCATACCTATAATATTTATTATTCATTTCGCGTCTTACTCCATTCGTTGGTGCAATATTTGTGACGCCACGTGGGGTATAAAAAGGATACAACGAACTTGGGTCATTGGTCAAGCCCTTTCACGCCGATTTATTTAAGGGCTACAAGCACAAATATTTGTTTTCTAAAAATAAAAAACTAAAAACTCAAATTTCTGGGCAATTACAAATATAGTCAGAAACCCCCTTTAAAATATAGTTCCCAGCAGCACTGCTACCTACAAAAATGACAATCATGTCTGAACCCTTCACAGGACAAAAGAAGAAAAACCAAAGGTCGTGACGGTACATTCCAACACAAAAAAAAGGTAGAATAAAATATCTGCGCACACAGACTCTGATCAAAAATAACAAACGGCATGTCAAACATGCGGCAACAAAAAATGCTGCCTCTTTATTTGATAAAATAAAAAAATAATAACAAAAACAAATAAAAATAAATATGCACGAAGCATATAACCGAGTTCATGGTTCAAGGTGGACTCAAATGTCGCAGCCACCGGGATGGAAAAATGACAAAGAGCGGGCGTCCGAATACCGAAAAAAGGGAGAGCTTTAATGGAGAGTTTTTCGCAGGACAAAAGGGCAGCAAGAAAACGACGAATAAAATATAGGTATTAATACCAAGGCAAAGGGAATGAAATTGTAAACGAAATGAAACCTGGAGCCACTAGACCCGGCCATAACAACTAGCAAGGTGCAAGGCAATTTGTGGCATGCAACTTGAAACCGAGCCCTCAACTAATTTATGAGCCCAGTGTCGGGGACTCTAGAAATTCGAGCTAAACCAAATTAAAACTGCAATGTGGCCAACAACAAAAAAATTGGGTAATTGCATTAACTGAAACCCAGCTGTGACGCACACTGACGCGGCTGTCAACTCAAAGGAAAAACTGAGAAACAGAATTCTAAAGTTGAAGTGAAGCAAAAAGTTAAGGCTAAAAAACAGTTGCGGAAAATTGTATAACTTCACTGGGAGTAAGAGTTTTGTAGTGCAACAAGCGACATTTAATAATAAGTTAAAATCATTATATTTGACGAGAGAATTGAGAAGAGCTATATCTATAAAAAACAGGCATCAATATAAATATATACAATTATACATTAATAATTGGTGTTTCTTAGAATATATTGTTTTTTCACTCCAAGAAATTCTTATTAATTATTTTATCCCGGTAAAAAAAATTTATTCAATATGAATGAAATTATTTTAAATTTTCTGAATTCCCGTATAGATTAAACAAATATTTCAAATATAATTTAGGCTTTTCTATCTATTGCTTTCACATAATAAGATTCCTAATTTTTATTCATCTTAAAAACGACATTATTTTTGTATTTCTCCCCATTTAAAATTCTTAATATTTTCATATATTTTTTTAAATTGTAATCCTCTTTAATAAGAGCCTGCGTTAAAAAGATTCTGCCACTTAAGTGTTTTTTATCATGTACTTTTCCTGCCCACTTGCAGGCACTTGTATCAGTGCTGCCAAGTTATACCCTCCCATTAAAAGCTAGATTCTGAGCAGAAATAAATTAAAATAAAATAAATATAAAAAATAAATGCTGAAAAACAAGCCATAACCAAATACGGAAATGTATAAAAATATATATTTTTATTGCACTTACCCTCTGTTTCTTCTACATCTTTGCATTTATCAGTGGTCATGTTATGGCTATTTTGTTTTTGCTTCTTGCTTTTAACACTAACACAACACTTTGAGTCAATATAGCATAGAAAAACGATAATCGAAAATTAAGAAATACGCTAAACTAAAGGCAAACATTTATCCATACATACATACATACATACATTTTTCCTTTACATTTTTGATAACCCAAAACAAAAACAAAAAAAATATTAAACACACACATATGGGAATATATTTTTTTTCAATAAATACAAATTATTTGGGACTTCCCAGTAAGAGCACTCAACAAAAAAAAAAAAAAGAGAATAAGGAAACACTGCAATTCATAACTCGCTTTACTTCACTTGTCCACCTTTCCACGGCCATTTGATATTAGAATATATATATATATATATATATAGAATAGAATATATATATATATATATATATATATGTACATATATCTTCTACGGGAACGCCGCTGACATAACTGGAATAGGTGATCACCGCCAAGCTTTTGTTTTTGCTTCTTGCCATACTTACCTATGTTTTTGCTTCTTGATATACTTGTGTGTACACTTTTTGCTTATCATCAAAAGCAGTGCACCAAGAAAACTGCAACCACATTATTAAAACACTTTGGCATTACAAATACACATAAATGTAATTGTATGTATGTATGTACATGAATGCATTTGGTTGAAAACTAAAAGATAAAACACACACGGACTGGAAATATTTGATTGTTTGCTATAATAACACGTGATCATTATTATTAACTCTTTAAATGAATAAAAGAAACTAAGCGCATGCCGAACTTGCGAAACTCCATCTGGTGAGCTTTACCCAAAGGAAAAGAAGAAGAGAGGGAGATAGAGTATTAGAGAGAGTAAAGTATTACCAGATGATAAGGTGGCCCTCTCTCTGAAAGTTTATTATCAGTGGAGATCTCAGTTTCTCAAATTTCATAAGCTTTTTAATTTTCAAATAAGCTAGGCCTGAAATAAGTTCAACGGGCAACACTGACTTGAGATGTGGGTGTGCGGGCATGTTTGTGTGGGGTCAGAACACTATTTCACCTGGCATACAATTAAATTTGCATTTCTTGCCTTTTTTGTTTAACCCACGATGCCCTGGCAGCCTCCACTCTGGTTTCCTTAACTTTTAGCTGATTAACATTTCTGCGCTGCTGTGCTCTTGGCCCTGTGGAAATGCAATTTTCCCTTCCAGCCAAAGTGAGAGCAGGGAGGGGGCCCAGGGCAAATGGCAACTTTTATGTAAATTTACACCCACTCACATTCACACATACACCATGGCACACACAGGCGAATGGCACACACCCGGACACGAGGGCGTGTCGAAGTGTGTATGTGTTAAAAGCGCAATAAACATTAATTTCACATTCTTTTACTTTGAGCCACTCCACTTCGGGTCCTTATACTTTGTTTAAGTTCTTCCCTCTTCAGTATATTTTTTTGCACTTGGTGAAATTATGATCAAAAGATTCTTCCGTTTCCGAAGAGAAAGGGAAAATGAAATGAAAACAAACGTTCAAGGGGAAAATATTAATATTATTATTGATAAACGTATAAAAATTAAAAAAATAATGCATTGGCAATGAAAGGATAGATATTCTATATATCGATAAAGTTTTGGTTTTTTAGCAATACATGTGCTATAAAATAATATTTTTTTGATATATTAAAGAAAGAAAATCAAATTTGTTTATTAATTTTTCAATAATATAAATATAGTTCCGATCAAACCAGCACCTAGCCATGCGCCCCTAGGTGTACGACTACACCTGCACCGCTCTTCGTTTCTCCTCTCTTCTTTCTTATTTTACTAAAGCTATCGTGTTATCTATTAAGCTTAACTATTTTTATAAGCTCATGCCCATTAATTTTATTAGAAGCTAAGCTTTCCGATCGCAGCTCCGAATAAAATAATCGAGACATACGTTAATCAAACCTATTTAAGGGTATAGTTATTTATTACCTTAATTATGTTTGTCGTCTTCTCCAAAACATATATTTTACCAACAAATGCGATAGCGGGTGATATATTTCCAGTTAAATTTTAAAATGTTCATGAACTTTTGAATGATATTTGGGAACTTATCATTTAAATCTAACGTGTATTATTAAACCCTCCCTTTTTAAAATTTAAACCTTAAACAAATCTCTCAACGATTCACATAAAACTCATTGATATTTTCTATATTGCATTTCCATTAAGTAGTTGGTAGATAAACATAAATAATTGGAATTTACTTGTTTGGATTTTCAAACTAAATTTATGTTATGTGCTCATCCAACACATTACTAATCAATTGAGTCAACAAATGAAGGAAAATGCTTGAATTTCTCATTGATTTTGCACTTATAATATCATCAATTGAGGTTTCTTTGACTGCCATCTGTTGTGATTTGTTGGTGAAATTATTTTGGGGCCTGCGGGGCTGACAAGTTTGCTGTCGAGAAATGTGGCAAGAACTTTAGTAAATTGTGTGCTTAAATTTCTTAACACCACCGTTAGGGCACAATCTAAAAGAGAATCTTGTTTCTTCAGCACACACGAACTCCAAGTCCTCGTGGACCAAATATACTATGTAATTAACGCAAAACTTTCAACTTGCATAGAGTCCCAGAGGGCTTAAAGTTAGGTGGATATGGAACAAGTAGCAGGATCTGTGTATTATAAGGATAACTTATAATAACTTATTTAAATTTAGAAATGCATATGATAATATGTCTGCAATGTCACTGAAATTCATAGTTTATAGATAAAAATTACTATAATAATCAAGTCCCAGAGAGTTTAAGGAATAAGTAGCAGGATCTGTGCATTATATGGATAGTGTATTTAAATTAAGATATATATCTGCATCAATTAAATTGAATTTCTAAACATAAATTTTTTCCGCATATTTTTAAGCAAATATTTAAAGCTTAATCAGTAAATCATCTCATTATAACTATGGGGGATTATTCTCCGCTACCTATATTTCTTTAATTAAAGTTAATTATACCTGGTAATGAGGTTCCTTCCACTTTTTAGTATTTATGAAAATGAGCTTATGAACCTGGCCAAGTTTCCGACACTTGACTGATGTTTATTGTTTCTTTAAGAAGAGTCTTAGCCCACCCTATTTCCCTGGCCCCCTCCCCTGGAGGAGCAGCACAAGATATGCAAAGTGGCTGCACAAACATGCGCGTAATACGTTAATGATGGTTCCCGCCCCCCATTTACGCCCCCCTTTGGCCAACCCGTAACATGCACACATTGTAGCCGCGATTTGCATTACGCGCATTACTCAGTTCCCTCGTTTTGACGGGGCTTTCACGACTTTCTTCCCCTTCTTTAGTTTTGGTATCTTGCGAGGAGAAAATCTAAGCTCCACCCTTGCCCCTCTCCCTTGGTTACCACTCCCAAGCATCCTCCCCCCTTCCCTTGGTCCATCATCACCACTCCAGTCAACAATCTGCGCCAAATTGTGCGCTCAACTGTGTGCAGCATAGCGTTCCCTCACCCACCCCCACTCCCCATTAACCCTTGCTAGCCCCAGCTAGAAGGAGGCCAAAAAACCAACCCCCAACCCCCCACTTCCCCTTGGATGGCCAGAGAGAGCTGGCAAAACAAAAGGCAGCCGCGCATTTTTCGCAACTGCACTTTACTTTGCACTTTTCGCTTTCTTTGCATAAATTCTCGCCATCCCGAGTTTACTGTACTGCAAAAATGGGCACGCATAAAGCGAGAAAGAAAGAAAACAAAATTGGTGGAAAGGTTTCAAGCAACAAGACTAGAAGGTACCCTCTACAATAAATGTATAATAGAATTTTAATTAACCAAAATAATGTAAGAACAAAATGCAGCAAAAACTGTGAGAGCAATATTAACTGCATAATAGGAACTTATTCCTGTTCGTTTTCAGAAATGTATTACAGGAATATATATGTGTATATTTATAAATAAAATGTAACAACTAAATTAGTAGTCTGAAACATAAATGTCAGAAAATAGCGATATAGTGATACTTCATCGATATTTGAAGATATGCTTAAAAATCGAAAAGGAACGGTGTTTTTTTTAATTTCAGGATTTTTATAAAAAGAACAAAACATCTTCATAATTACCGGAACTAAATCAATTTACATGAAAATCAATCATGAATATTATATATTAATTTTAATTTTAATTTTGCAGTAAATTAATATCAATTGCATTATTTTTCGATCTTTCAAATTTACATTTGATACATTTACAATATTTTCTATATAATATTGATATGAGTGCAATATTTGTGATAGTTTGATGTATGATATCGAAATTCCACTATTCCACCATATATGTACATACTTACAATTGTTTATTGTTCGTCATGCGCTTATCTTGTTAATTATTTTCACAGATTAGCCAGAAAATATTACCATCTGAATTTATTTTAATAAAGACTTTAAGCAGTCACAAATAAAATACAAAACTATTAAATAACAAGTGTTTATCAATTGATATAACAAATGAGTCAAATGAGGAAAATCAGATATTCAGTATAAAATCAGAAAACTGAGATCTCAAAATCCCATTATTTATTTCAATCTGCATCTATAAGTAACTGATTTCGGTACACCCCCCAAAACATCCTTTTTAAGCGGTACAAAAACACAAACACCGATAGTGGAAGAAAAACTTGAGGAAAAGAACGCTGGAAAAAAAAAACGAACTGAAAAAAAAGTAAAGCTGAATAAATATGGCATGCAGCTGCTGCAGAAGATTTTTCCCGCTGAATTTTAAACTAAACACAAAGGCATAATGGAAAAATGGGAAAATAGAAAGCGCCAACAGAGCGCAATGAAGTGTGCGGCCCTGAGAAAGGCGCAACATCAACGATTCCTCCGACCAAATGGAGCCGCTCACCCGATAGTACAGATATGCAAAATTCTAGCGATATACCGCGGCCAACTGAGTGGCACTGATGGGGCTGCACTTTTAGCAGGCACTGTGTCGTAAATGCTGATGGGGCTAGATGGGAGTAACTGTAAGGAAAAATGTCAAGATTTTTTTAAAAACTATGGTGTTTGGGATGATAGAAGGTCTTTTAAGATATGTATAATCTGAAGAGTAAACGATTTCCTATAAAAATAAGCATTTTAAATAGGCAATTATTCTTAATTTGTATTAAAACTAATTGATTTAAACCAAAAACTGTTGAATATTTCAATAGTTTATGCTTTAATTTTATGGTGTTATATTTTTACTTATATATAATCAATAGGATACACGAATTTCTGTATATATTTAACATTTTAAATAGGCAATTACTCTTAATTTCTTCTAACATTAATTAATTTAAAACCAAAACTGTTTAATAATTTAATACTTAATGGTATACTGATTCATTTTTATTGAAATGTATTTATTTTCTCTTTGATTTATATGCAAATTACCATTTAAGAGCATGGTATTAAAAATCGGCTATTAGGATTGTCAGCACTTAAATCTCATTAATTTTAACACACAAATCATGACTATTTATGAGCTGAGTCCTTAATTGCATTAATTCAAAATAATATAGTTCTTTCAATTAATTTGAATTAAATATATGATTTATCCGAATTAAGAATACATTGTTCTTCCATTTATAAAATGTAATTGTATTTAATTTTAATATTTAGCTTATCAAAATTAACAAAATCTCTCTCCTCATTCCAGCTCCATAGAAACACTGCGAGCGGAAACGCCCGAGGAGTTCTATGCACCGAAACGGGCGGATGATGACGTCCAACTCAATGGGACACCAACCGATGTGAATGCAGCTGCCGCTGTCATGGCGGGAAAGGGAGGAACTGGAGCCGGAGGAGCTGGAGCTGGAGGTGACCACAAGCAACGGCAACTGAAGAAGCTGCGATTCAAGCGGGAGATGCATGCCCTGGCCCTGGAGGGCGGCGATGTGGCCCGGGGCTACTGCTCCTGCGACGAGCAGTGGACGAACTCCTCCTCGCCGACGTCCACAACGACATCGGCAACCATGTCGCCGACACTGCCAGCGACCGGAAGTAGCAACGGGCGCTACGCAACCGGAAACGAAGGCGGCAGCGGGATCGTAAAAATGGCGGCAACGCCGTCAGCGACGGTGGCGGGGAAGCGGGGCGGAAGGCTCAAGCAGCAGCACCATGTACGCTTCTCCGATGAGAAGAACTTCTCGGATTGAGGATAAAACCAACTACTAGACTGCACCTAATCTCTGTTTAGTCATAGGCTAATTCCCCCAACAGGAAAAAATGGGGAAATCAAAGAAATCATCAGAAAACCAAAAACAAGTTGCATTAAATTCCGTAGATAAACGTAAACGATAAGGAAACCTGTACATATAGCTCGAGAATGTTAGTTAAATATCCGTGTTTAGTTGCTCGATAGATCTGTTGTGAACTATATATACGCATATATATAAATATATATGGTTATAATCAAGCTAACGATACATACAATTCGTTAGTTAAGTGTAGCACAAATCCATTTTTTCCACTCATCAACAAATTGAAGGCAAACAAACATTTGATGGAATTTGTTGGTAAACGATAATTCTGTTAGCGGCCGTGTAAATACTCTAGTCAAAATAAACATAAAATGTGGTAAAATTTACTTAAAGTAAATTTATGAAAAAAGTAAAATAAAAATCACTAAAATAACAAAAAAACGCTCAAAATAGATAAGGATCAACTAAGACAACAATGAAAGGCATAATTGAAAATAAATAAATAGTTTATCGTTTAATTATTGCTCTAAGGATGAAGCATAAAAATGTGTGACGCTTCTCCTTTTGTGTACAAAGCAAGATAAACAAACAGTAATTAATTTTCTGATAATTTTTAACCACAATTTCAATTTATTAATCAGCAACAAACCTGGAAATCTCTGCCTTGACGAAATGGGTCAATTTAATTCAATAAATCTTATTTTTATTTGTTTCTTTCTTTATTTTACAAATATAATAATTTTAAAAAATATTCAATAATATTATTATCATCTTATTCTTATAAAACAAAAGACTTACCTCAAACTAACACAAACTGCCAATTTATCAACACATTTATTATACTTTTCTTTAATATTTATTCAACTCTGTTTAACTCTTAGAACTCTTCCATTTTATTTAAAAATCATTTCGATGAAAACACATAGAAAGCGTCGCCAAGAAAGCACAGATAAAATATAAAATATTTGTACTTTTAAGAAGGAAATTTATAATCGTCTAGTTTACATTATAAAAGAATAAAAACAGAAAATCCGAATTGCAGAAAACACATAAACTAAATTAAGTGATTAATATGAAATAAAATTAAACTAAACGAAATATAAACAAACCATAAAAACTAAAAACAATAAAAACTAAATTAAAGAAATATCAAATGGGTTCTTTTTTATAATAATGGAGAAGAATCATTAAAAAATAAGAGTACATTTTAAAATTTTTTATAAAAATTAAAGGGAAATTTATTAAGTTTAATTCTGCGTTAGCAGAAAGGTAAGATATATATTTATTTTTTACTATAAAATATATTAATACAAATAAAATTAAAGGTAATACGTAAAGGTAATAAATATATTTCAAGATTTGTTTTTAATTTTCTTTCTTAACCAAATGTTCTAATATAAAAATAACTAGGTCAAAGTGGAAAACCTCCTGGAAAACTCATAACGCACACCATAGGAAATTTATTCTAAAATCTTTTTACAAAAAAATTATAATTTATGAAGGTTTTTTCCTTGCCTTGCTAACAGCTAATAAAGACTTTAAGACCCCCAGTGAACCCGATCCAAACCCAAAGGATTTCTAGATTCATTTCATTTTAAATGCTTTTCGTTTATGTGAAGAATTTTTGTTCTGGCAATTTTAATGGCTCAAATTTTTATGGCAGCCAGCAACGGTTATTAAATCAAGTTTTATGTCTGGCCAGCAATATGGCTGGAAAAGACCTCACTGAAGGGCGAAGGGAGAGAGAGGAGAAAACTTTACTAAGTTCAGCTGGAATATTCAAGGTTCTTTGGGAATTAATTTATACACTACATATATTGTGAAGCTCAGTTTCTGGCACATCAAATATGTAGAGAGCCAGCCTCTCCCCCTAAACCGCTGCACTATCTGGTCTTGAAGCTTTGTTGATGTTTGGCTAAAAACTATTCCAATTAACTTACTAAAAAAAAGTAAGGAACTGCGGAAAATAGAAAATGAAAGCTAAAAATATAAAATACCCGCTGGTCATTTTGTAGCTCTTTTGTATACCGACTTTTCCGACCATTTTCCACCCAGGCTTGGCTTGTTTGTTTTTTGTTTGATGTGTGTGTTACTGGCAACATTATGCTGGCTGTCTTGCTATCTCTTTCTCTATTTTTCTCTCTCTCCCTCTCTTGCTCTTTTTCCCCCAAAAGCCAAAGTTTTAAGCGTAATTTTCATTATTTAAAATGTGTTATAAGGGTTTGTCAATGTGTGTGTGGAGAACGTGCAACATCTAAAAAGAACAGCGAACTTAATTATTTTAAATTTAAAACATTCTAGAAATTCGCGAATATCTTTGTGAAAAGTACATTTTTCACTGCGTTTTTTGTTTAATTTTTTTATTTTAGGAGTATTTCTCTGTTAAAGTTTTTTAAACTTAGAAGAATTAATTCAAATTATAATATACTCCTTTTATATAAAAATGAAATTAAATACACTGATAAAAAGGTAAGGGTTTTGGTCATAACATCGTGACCATCACGAATGTAGTGTAATCCTATTTTGGGCTTATTTTAAATTTTTATTCTATTATATATTACAGTTTTATTTTTCTGCGTTTAAATAAAAGCCAAAAACTCTTAGTTCTAAAGTTGTTGTTCTTATGTTATCAAGATTTTATTTTAAGAATTCATCATCATCCTAGAACTAGAGTTTCATTATTATTTTATAGTTACTAAATTTTTATGTTGGTTAAAAACTGATAAGTACACTTGGAGTAAAACTCTTAGAGCCAGTTTATATTTTTTCTTACTGTTAAACTTCCTGTTATCTATCTGTCCTAAAAAGCTAAAAACTAAGTACACTTGTGACAAAAGAAAATCAATTTTAATTTTTAGTTTTCCACTATCCTAAAGACATTTTATATTTATATATCACTGTTAAAATTCCTGTTTTATTGAGTCGCAAATGAATTAACAGTAAGTAGGATTTACTGGTGATTATATTATATAAACACATCAAAAGTTAATACAATTTTCATTATGAGCAAAGTTGTACTCTACATTTGATAAAGTCAGTACACAAATTTATTTCTTCTGTTTCAAACAAATATTTTAAAATATTTAGAAATTATATTTTAAGTCCTTAGCATCATCTCTTAATTACAAGTCTCCTGAAGTATACCTTTTATCTAAACTAAACCTCTCTAAACCATTAGCCACGATTCTACCACCTGAGGAAAAATCTCCTCCTGCAGTTCACCCTGTATTTTAGACCCCCCCCCTATTCTTTCTAACTAAAATTCCCTCCCTCTCAACCACAACTTTCCGTAATGTCGGTTTGGAAGTGAATATACGTTTTTAATGTTTGCTTTTTATTACAAACTAAATGGGAAAAATGTGTTGGCCAAGAGAGTTTGGGGTGCCAGGCGATGGTGGGGAGGGGGAGCTGGGGCTGTAATGAAGGGGTCAGGGGGGTCTTTGCTTGACACTTGCTACCTTTTTATTATAAATGTTTTATAGCTGAGAATTTTACAAATTACTTTTTGTGCAGCTTCAGTCAGTCACACACACACACACACGCGTGGTTATAAAAACTTGATGACAGGTGTAGCAAATTAGGATTATTATTTTAAATACCAAAAACCAACACCAACTCCTTTCCGCAGTTATATTTTTTTAATGCTTATTAATGCATAAAGCAAACGTTAAATTTTTATGACAAATTTCAACATGATTTTTATTAAAGTTTGGTTATATTATGATAATTAAAAAGTTAAGCCGAATGGTAATGTGAAAGCAGTAGAATTTTCATGATTTTTTTGAAAGTACTTTTCAAATAAAACTAAAAGATTTATAGCCACTTTTAAACAACTTAATCCATTATCTTGTTAAATTATATTATTTAATTATTTAAAAATGCGAGTTCAGATACACCAAAATACTTGGTTATATTTTTAGGTCTTGTATAAATTTGAATTGTGTATATAAAATATATAAATTATATTGTAAATTGTCTTAAGGGACTTATTTAAAACATGAACTAATGTTTATTTATTATTTTATATATTTTTTTAACAAAAAAGAAAGCTGAAACTACAGATTCTGCGGTCGTTTCGTTTGATTTCGGATTTGTTCAATAATTTTAAAATTTTTTTGAAAAAGAATAGGACTTGGAATTGGATTTGGTTTGTTAAAACCAAATATTTAATAATTATGTCTAATTTTTTTCAATGTTTATTATACATTTTAAAAATAAACTTTTCCTTTTAATTTGTTACTCTAAAATGATTTCTGTGTTGACATTAAAAATTACATAAAATATGTGTATGTTTTGCTTACTTCTTTTTTTATAATTTACCTTTTTTCATTTAATTGTTTTCTGTTTTATTTTTTAGCCTATATATCTTCTTCCTTCATATGAAATGGCAATCTACCAACCCAAGACTGAATCCCATCAGCCAAGTATTTTCCATTTATCCATTCTTGAAAAAAAAACATTTCACTTTTGCAAAATGTCTTGCAATAATTTACTCTTAAATCAGGGCTTGAACACAAGCACTGGAATTTTCCTTCCGAGTAACCGCATCAATTAATTAATTGAGTCTAATGTATTTCGGCCTTGGTACCGTCTCCCAGCATGCACTTTTCGGCTCATTAAACTTGAAGTGTTAAATTTTCGTTGGCTAATATCAAGGGGGGTGAGGGGAGAGAGGAGACGTCCTAGCTCAGACTTTTGACTGCTCATAAAAGTCTAAAGTTATGGCAATAATAGCTACAGCAGCAGAAGGTACAACAATTTGTTTTTGCGCTGTCGTGTGGGTGGCAACACATTTATATGTTTTCCCACGGTTAACACGGCGTATGCGTAATTTATGTCGCTCAGTGGCACAGGTGCTCGGGTCACATACGCGCGGTTTTCATATTTCTAAAGTTCCGGCATCAAATTTGATGAATGTTTGCACTTTTTACGTTAATTTCATTCGAGTGGGACACTATAGAATGTGGCTCTTCAAGAAAGTGCATTTAGTAATAATCTTACTCAGTGAGCGAGATTTATAGAAAACTGATTTTGAAACAATTTTGAATTTTGTACTAAATAGTTTTTACATTGTCGTTAACATCCAAACTGTATTCATAGCTGAGTGGCTTCATTTGCAACTTTCTCTACAAACATAACAAAATAATAAATAAATTAATTGAATTAAGGGAATTAAAGAAAGCATCCAGCATGTAGAGGCGAGCCTCAAAGCTCTTTAATTAACAAATATAATATAATATAATATATTTATTCAATAAACAAGAATATTTTCTAAATGCAAGAAGCGCTACTCTTCAAAATGTTATAATTTTTATATCAGTAGAATTAAACAAAAAAATTTAAGCCAAGCTACCCATGCGCAAGTTTATTTTCAAGCTATTAAGATAAAACTCAAAGAGTGATTATAAGAAGAATTCAGAAGAATGATAATTACTTTATTTATAGGGCTTTTTCAAGTTGAGGACTTTTTTACTTTAAATGATTCCAGTCACTTATATAATTTCAAAAACTCCTGCGTTAACGGAAAATAAATTCAACTGTAATCACTGGCGCACTGCTTTCTTGGGCGGGCACTACTTGTTGCACTGCTTAAGCAATATGAAAGCACAGACGCGAACCAAGGTTTAAGAACGCGGTTTTGCTGATCCTGGTTTTTCACCCAGTTCACAGCGGAAATGTAATAAGTTTATTTAAATTCATTGATTAAGTTAATTATTTACAATAATACAGTATTTCCATAGCACCGTAAAATGTCTTATTAAAATTTATATTCTGCAATGTATTGTATTGTATTGTGCCTCATTAACATCTGAGAACACAATTTAGCTCTGTAGTATTTTGTTCTATCGTCTCTGTACAAAACTTGAACACAGGGCTAAATATATTTTTTTCTTTTCTCCTCTTCCTCTTACTGATTTAAAGCGCTTTTAAATTTGTTTACTAACCATAATTTATTGATAATAAATGCAATCAAAATTTCTTGGAAATCGAAAATACCAAATTTCGGCCATATGAGTTATTCTTGCCTCGTTTCGAAATATCGATGGTTTCGACAATTACATCTCATTTCAATATCGCATAGACAGACATGGTATATTTTGGAAGTTAATGACCATAACTAAACCATGACTAAAATTAATCCACTGCAGACATACAAATTACTAATTTAAATAAAAAATATACATGTATTTTTTAAAATAGCCAAAATAATAGGCTGCTGCTAAATTGGCTAAATATAGCCATAAAACAGCTAAGTTGACAACACTGTTTGAGAGAGGAGAGCACAATTACTCTCCCGCTCTCAGCTTCGGCTGGGTTCGGTTCTGAAGAAACCTATAAATACAAGTGCAAGCGAGCCATTCGAGAAAAAATTTCGCTCTGCCGCCGGGAAAGGGAAAAAAGCGTAAAAACTGAACAGGGATTAAAAATTAAATAAACGGATATAAAAAAGCCAGATTTCCCGCTGTTTAAAATATCTTTCCGCCACTTGACTCTGAAAGTAGCCAGATTGACGGGAACTGGCAGCACTGCATACAAAACTTCGGCGGACGTGTCGCGGACGTGAAATAGTTCTTGTGTGTTCCCAGCAAAAGCATAATAATAATACATAACTGCGGCGGTTGTTCTCTATTAGTGAATAAAACGGTTGGTTTTCAAGTACTCAACGCCTGCAACGCTAAGCAACGGAATTCGGTTTTAATACAACGCACACACCCGCGCACGCACAAGTGTGCGTGCGTGTGAAAAAAACTAATAAAATAACTGTGTGATTAAGTTAATCTTACATTTTGGACAAATATTGAATCAATAAAATCCGAAATAATAACAACAACAATCGAAAATCGAAACGAAAATGCGCGTGTGACAAGAAGAGGGGCAGTGGGTGGCAGAGAGAGGGGAAAAAGAGAGCAGCACACACACTCGCACGGTGACGTCGACGCGCAGTCTGTTTTGCTGGGCTCTGGAGAAGTGTTGCCAACCCGCAAAAAGTGCCCGAAAAAATCCAATTAAGTAATTGATGTTATCAAATCAGAATTGGAATATCTAAAGTGACATTTGCAAACCTTTGCATTTGCATACATATTTTACCAATTCGGCTTATTGGCATTGGCGCCCTGCTGCTGAGTTGGCAACACTGTCCCAAGAGCGCAAGGCAGGCAGCCAAAAAGAGCGGAGCAGAACGCAAGCGAGCTAGAGAGAGAGAGAGAGGCACATTCAGAGGCGCTCATTTCAATTTTCCTCAATGAATGAACACTTTTCACGGTTTTCGGTTCGTCGGTTCGCGTTTTCCACAGTCGTGCGTTGTTTTGCTCGTGGAAAAGTTGTAAAGCCCAGCCAAATACCAATACATAATATACAAAAAACATTTATTTGCAGTGCATGTGTGCAGAGCAGCGCGGGAGAGCCAGAACGCGAGAGAGCTGTTAAATAATTTTTAAAGTGTTTGTGTTTTTAACGTGTACAACAAATATTCTATGCTTTTTGCATAACAAAAACAAAGTAAACGAAAGAAAAACGCTCACGCACACACACACACACCCATATACGGACGGACTACGTCAATAAGCAAAAAAAAGGTAAGCGCAAATTCTTTTACCCCCATGTTGTGTGCTTGCTCGCCAATTGGAAATTTTCTTATTTCACCTCTCCCTCCCTCTCGTTCCCCTCTCCCTAACTCGCTCTTACACTTGCTTTTACGTTGTTGGCAAGCAGCGCTTCATTCATTTCCACAAACAGCCACACATACCAGCACACCCCTGCTCTGCTCTCTGACTCTCTCTCTCTCGCTCTGTCTCTCCCATTGGTAACTAGTGTGACCATATGCATTTGTTGTAGCTGGTCAGGCCACAAAGTGTTTTTTGTTATTTTTGTTTTTTTTTCGCCTAAGAATTCTTTTCTGCTTTTGTCAAGCTCTCTTTAAAGTTAAAACACAACAAAAAAACCTCTAGCAACAATGCTCATCAACATTTGCACATCATATTGTTCATAAATAACACAACAAAAAGGGGCAAAACAATGGCTCATAGAATTTTCAAAGGTGTGCTAGCTAGTGTGTGTGTTTGTGTGCATTCTTTATCATTGATATGTTAAATGTGAAATGTTGAAATTCAAATTAAATTTTGTGTGTTTTTGTAAACAATAGAGTGCGAAGCGGCTACTGAAATTTTGTTTAAAAAGATATAAAAGTTACTGGTTTTCAGTGGCTTTCATTAGGGAAACCATGAAGATGGTTGACATGTGAATTGGTTAACAACAAATGAGTTAATAAAATTTCACTACACTGTGAAAAATATTTGAATATTTGTTAACTATCTGAATTCTTATGGAAAAAGGCAAAGAAAATTTATAAAAAAAATAAAATTTATATAAAAAGGTATTAAGAGTATAGTCTCTTAATTATAGTATTTGAAATGTAGACTAAATTACTATATTAACTAATAACTTTATAACTTTTACCAATATTTTTGCAAAATATGTTTCATAAAACAGTTGTTTCTCCCATTTGTATCTATGAATCTTTAAAATCTTATGGTATTTGGTTTACCCAATTCTTTTTTCCGAGTGTATGGTCTGTTACCAACTGAGGCTTACCGCCCCCACACTCTCCCCCTCTCCTAGCACGCACTCACACATCTGCTTTTGCACTCTGACTGGCTGGTCATCGATGTATTGGTGTAATTAGCAACCAAACTCTCGCTGGCAACTGCATCTCATATGAGATTTGAGTGCTTCGTAGCTTTTGTTATTGTTTTAGAGCTCTCTCTCTCTCTCTCTCTGTCTCTTCTGTATTCTCTATCTCTTGGTGCCACAAACTCTACCACCCCACCCCACCCTTTCATAGTTCGCCTGACCAATTTACATTTGAATGTGCGTGAGCGCGCATTTGTTGATAATTATCAGCAAATTACTAGACGCACTTAGCGCAGCAACAACATCAATGTGAAAAGTAATGCATACATACAATAAGCAAGTACAGTGGTCACTATGGGTCAGGTTTTAGGACAAATTGAAACAACTAAATTATAGAAAACCAGTCATAAATATTTAATTTTTAAGTAAAATCTAAGCTAAGAGCAAATGAAAATATTTAAGGCCAGGCAGAGAAAGTTACTGACTTGCAATTTAGAATTTTAGGTAGCACTGCATTATAACCCCTAGATTATATTGTATTATATGTTTATATATTCATAAAAAACCACTGTCTCACTATATACTAGAGCTTATATAGTACAAAGGCGTGTTCAATTGACATTTACAATGTAGATTTCACTCTGTTTTTGCTGGCCTCAACAATTGTTTATTTTTTAGCATATATTTTCTATAATTATATTATTGTCATTCGCTCATACGGGTTGGTTATATTTCAGTATAATTAATCAACGGCAAGAACTCTTTTGTTGCTAATTGGCAAACAGTTCTGTGAATTAATCCAAACCCCAGTATAGAAATAAACCCGTTGCTATGTCTACGACTTTGGGCTGCAGGAGTATACATACATATATTGAATACTATATATAATGGCAATCCAACTTTGGTGGCAAAAACTTAGTAATTCAATCGGACACACACACAAACGGATAAAAACGCGCACGCCGATTGTTTATTAATTTATTTTATTTGTACAAATTTGGTTTATCGTTAGCGGCAAATGTTTCTTTTTTCATTATTATTATTAACTTCATTATTCGAGGCATGGCACGTTTTTTCTTTGCCTAGTTTATTTTTTTTGTATCGTATTTTATTGCAATGTTGGTGTTGTTGGTAGTTGGTGTGCGTGTGTGCGCCTTTTATGGCCAGGACAATGAGCCAATTTTGGTATTGAAGCTAGTTTCTCAATTAGGCCAATGCACTGAAAGAAGTTGCGGTGACTACGGGTGATAATTGTACTTAATTTTCAAAGTTTTTAAGGAAGTTGTGTCACGTGGAGATGGAGATACATATAATGTTTTGCATCATTTATTTTCCACATCTGCTTTAATTTATTTGTCATTAGTCTTTAGCCTAAAGCCTAAATTCAACAAAATCTTAAAAAGAACCTTGAAGAAATCATCTTCAACTGTGACTAGGAAAAATCCATTTACATGATATACATATGTATCTCAAGATCTTTTGTTTACATGACAAAAACAACAACCAAGGGAAGAACCATTAAAAAACTGAATTAAGCCACAAAAGCTGCAAGCAACAAACATCAGAAACTTCAATAACAATCCATCAAAATGTTGAAATTACCCAAAAATCCAAGACAAAACGAGATCATGTTGAGCATTAAAAATTACCAGACAGCAGGGCAGGCAGATACATACATATGCACATATGTACATAGATCCACAGGCAGATCGAAATATAAACACAAAATAAAGAGAAAAGCATTTGTAATGGATGGTCTTTAAGTTTTCTGTCTGTTGCTGATGATGGCTCCTAAAGGGCCCCCAATGAATTGGAGTCTTTATTCAGGCAGATGGTTATAGAATAAGTTCTTTTTGGATATAGAAACGAAATATCACTAGTGATGGGAAACCAGAAGTTAGAAGAGTACAACCTATAATATATTTAATATAAAAAAGGGTCTTATTATTTCAATATGTCTAATATTATACTTCAACAATACATTTTTTTCAAGATCAGCATTATTTGATTGCATAATATTCTGAAAACGAAAACATTATAGTTCCAAGAACTATTTTAAACAACCAAATTCTTATCAAAAATTAAACTTTTTGATGGTTTAGAACTTTTATTTGCTTATGTTAGTTTAGATTGCTTATTTTTGTATTTTGTACTTTAAGGTTTAGTTACATACTTCATATTTATAAAGGATCCAAATTGCAGATATTTATCATCACTCCCTTATCCAAAGTTTTTGATATTCCAGAACTTTAATCTTTAGCGACTGAATTCTTTATTATAAAGCTACTGCTGGGCGTACTACAAACATACATTGCACATATAAATATATCTGTTGCACTGGGGGGCTTCATCTTTAGTCTGCAGGCTGCACAGATGATGACGATCGTCTGCAAAACGGCTATATATATATACATATATACTATATATGAATGTCTGTACATATATACAGTGAGCATTAGCTGCAAAGAGTGTGGGGCAAAATATACGAGGAAAGAACTAAAGAAGAAAAAAAAAATGAACGATAAGGCAAGGCAGAGAAGACGACGTTGTGTTGTCAGCCAGACATGGCGTATACGCAGCGTTGTACGCGCTGATATATAGTATTTGGCATTTGTATGGGTGGGTTGTACTACAATGCACATGTGTGTGTGTGTGTGTGTACTACGGTTTAACACCAGTAGCTGTCTGACGGCTTGATATTTTCGTTGCTTTTGTTGTTGTTGTTGTTGTTTGTTTCTTCTCTCTTTATTTGTTTTATGCTGGGGTTTTTGTTCGATTTTCATCGTTGTACTTTTTGAAGTTCAAGAATATGAAAGAGAAGCTGAAGAAGGAGGTAGAATTGCGTCAGTGTGTGTTAGTGTGCTAGAGAGAAAGAGAGAGAGTCTCGTTTGGCGTCTGCTTCTCACTCAGCCTGTGTTGCCTATCTCTTTCTAGCCCCTTTGGCGGTTTTCTTGTTGTTGTTGTTATAATGTCTTCGTCTTCAGAAATATACACAGACACACGTGCGCTTAGGTGGAATATCTGTGTGTGGCAACACACATTTATGTGTAAGTTGTTGTTGTACGAACCGGTTTCCATGTTGCGTTGACTGTTGGTGTTGCTGTTGTTGTTGGTGTGTTGTCGTTGGTGTCTAATTGTTGTTGTTGTTGTTGTGTATCTTGTAGTACGTCTTGCAGACTCGCCCCTCAGCATTCTACAAATACAAATACTATAAACATCGAGTTGTAGTACAACTTCTTATGGCATCCAGTTGTGGAGTCTGCAAGCATATTTCTCGCCCGTTGGAGTTTCTTGCCTTTTTACACTGTGAACCGCAGCAAAAGAGTTCAGTGCGTCTAGTATGCTATATATACATATGTACATATTTTTGTACATACTAACAGTATATGTCTTATATTGATAACAACAAAAATTCCCTCAGTTGCAAAACAAAAAATATCCCAAGTGATTCAGCAAGTTAATTTGAATTAGTTAAGAGCTTTCTCAAAGAATATAAATGATTCAATGAGTTTAATCTTTAATATATTAATATATAAATTCTTTAAACAAATTTAAAGTTTTGCATTATATATTGAAAACTGTTTATGCTTAATGCTTATCATAAATGGATTTGAAATAATTTCGGATACAAAAATACATTCTTAGCTTGGGAGGTTAATTCTTAAATGTATCTAAGATCCTTGTATTTACTAGAAAATCGGTTTTTCTGGTTTTAAATATAGATCTGTCTTAAAATATTTATTATTTTATAATAAAATATTATTAATCTCTTTAAATTTACAACAAAAAAACAATGTATTAAACATAATTCTCTCTTATAAATTGTATTGTTTTATATTACCTGAAAATCTTAAGCAAGTTCAGTTTTTATATTATATTTATTACCATATTTAGTACAAGTTCTTTATAATGGAAAAAAAACTTCATTATATAGCATACATTCTATTTTAAAAATTAACAATAAATACATATATTTTTTTGTTTGAAATACGATGACTAAATCGATGATAAATTTCCATTTCACTTCCCAACCTTAAATCCACTATTGATTTGCCTTTCGACTCACTCAATCTCGGGCTCCTCCGTCCGACCGTCTGACCTTAATCCGCACCTGTATTCCACTTTTGGTATTTCATCTGCCAACCGGGCAAAGAGGAAAAAAATAAAAATAAAAAATCGAGGAAAAAAGGTCCAAAAAAACATGCGTTTGTGCCCCTTCGTGGGTTTATGGCTGCTGTTGCTGGTGTGGTTTGCCGTCGTCAACGTTTTCGGGATCATTAATTACGTCTGCTGGGTCTCCGTCTCCGCCTCCTAGCCCCTTTTGTGGATTCTGTCGAAGAACCGGAATGTTCAAGAAGGAAACAAGAAGTTGTCTTTGAAACTCTCCGATTTGTATTTGCTTCGGTTCACTCGCACCGAATCGAGCTTTTAGCTTCAAACTTCTTTTTCTGATCCATCTAACGTTCATGTTTCATATTAGAATTTCGTATTGTGTGTGCGAGATAATAATGGGTTTAAATATGAATGGAGAGAGAGAGAGAGAGGGAGGAGGGGGGATGTCAGCTTGAACTGGTTTTTATTAACTATAAATATAATACCTTCCGTTGATATACTGCTCGGATTTGCATTTTCCTCCCCGCCTTCAGTTCGTAGAAATTATTAAAGCTCCACCTCCTTCGACATCTTGGATGAGTAAGCCACCGTTTTGGCCCCATTAGTGTTTCTGGTATTACTCATCACATAATCCTTATTCGAAAATTATGTTCCCAGAAAAGAAGAGGAAAAAAAACCTATGACAAATCCAATTCAAATTCAATGTGATACCGCTTATCCTGTATTATAAAACAAGTTCCATATAAGCCGGCAAATGTTTGTTTGTTGGCCCCAACAATGGCACAACATAAATTGTGGTATTTACTACCAAAAAAAAAAAATAATATTCCCAAAACCAGTTCCACAAATCTATGCTGTAATAAAAAAAACCACAAACAAACCGGAAAAAATTTTGTTGATTCTCTGTGCACCGCTCTAAATGCTGCCTGTCTCGGTGGCTACCGTTCCAGTCTCGATTTTCAGAACCGGCCTATGAAGCTGCTGAATCAAGATCAAACCAGATATTATATAGTTTGTAGCTTTTACTTTTCTGCAAACAAATATATTCATTATTTTTCATTATTATACCACAGAAGGGTTTTATAATCTAAGTTGGAAGTTTGCAATGCAGTGAAGGAGTCATTTAGGATCCTATAAAGTATATAGATACATATGTACATATATTCTTGACCAGTATCAACAGCCATATTAATCTAGCAATGTCCGTTTTTCAGTTTCTACGCAAACTACTCTGAAACATTTTTAAGAAAATTAACTAATGTTAGTGTAAATTTGTCAAATTAATGAAAGTAATGAAAGTACTTTGTTCTTTTCAACATTAACAAAATTATTAAAGCTTCAATTCGAAAGGGTATACACACTTTAACTTCTCAAAGTTAGCTTCCTTTCTTGTTCATTATTAAAAATGTTTGCGAATGAAAAGTATTTTTAATTGTGTTGAATGCAAACGAATAAATTATTATTATGTTTTTATGCTTAAATAAAAGCTTGAAAAATTAATTGACTCGCTAGATTTTTGTAAAATAAAGAATATTAATATAAATATATTGAAATGTATTTATAAAATGCAAAATCGTTGACGAGGTAAACATGGGCATGCTTATCAACCCATACAAACTCACCGAAACCCAGCCATAATCAAAATGAAGAGGTGAAAAGAAGCAGAGAGAAAAGCGAAAAAAAAGGAATCAGAGACATACACACACCACTCGCACAATGCTGATAAGTCAATATGTAATTTAAATTTTTGTATTTTAATAATGATAAGCCGGCAAAGTCCCAAAGAAACATATATATATATTCTACTATATACATATATACACGTGTATGGGGCATTTTATTGATACCCATCAGTCAGTCAGTTTGTCAGTTTGTCAGTTGGTCAAACAGTCGCCTTGCCAACGGAAAACGTTATCAGTTTTGTGAGGCATTAATACTTTTATATTGATACCGACTTTTTGGAGTATGTTTGTCACTACAAAAGTCTTATTTGCTTCGTGCTTCCCATTGAATATCCATCGGGAGAGCAGATGCAGATGTTAGGGGATACAGATACAATTGCGACCACACGGATACACGTAATATTTCCATGTCATTTTAATAATATAAATTATTTCATTTTGTTGAACACGTATCCACAGTTTTCCTCAGAATTTGTTTATTTTTTCTCTGCCTCTCTCTACGAATATCTAAAAGTAATGCATCATATATAGGTTAGACACATTTGTACATATATCTACATATATATAGACATTTCAGATAGACGGACATTCTCCAACTAAGCAAACAACAAAACAGGCAAGCGATGAATTCATTCTTAATGAAAAATACACACTCTAACACACACATGTGTGTATTTGTTAACAACAAAAGCAAAGAGAGGAAAAAATACAAATAAAACAAATTTTTATCTGCTTTTGTGGCGAAATGAATGAAAAGGCAATTTCGCTATAAAATTTATTACTTTCTGGATGTTTTTGGATAGTTTCTATTTGAATACATGTTTAAAGTGTTTCTGTTTGTTTGGCATCTGCTGATGATGATTGAAATGATCAAACAGCTGTAATAAATTATACTTTGGCAACTTTATTTCCCTAATTTTATGTGAATGAATGAAGGGATTTCAATGCTACATATATATAAATAAATGAATTAAATGTAATATGTTTTCAGGTGAAAATGAATGATTTTAGCTTTATTTTATTAGCAATATATCTCATTACCAAGCTCTTTTTCTCCCATTACTCTTTTTACTTGATTTTCGAGCGTCGTATTTCTGGTAATATTCTGACAAAATCTGGTTTAAATATATGCATCATTGGAATGTTCTTCGCCGCAAAAAAATGTAATCTTTACTGAATTATGAAATCTCTAGCAGACCCCCATTTCAGTGTGTGTTCTTCATTTTTGTTTAATTGTTATTGTTCCGGTGATCATCATCAGCTATGCGTTTTTTTCTGCACGTTAAAAGTTAATTCTTTTTAATCTCGTTTCCTTGACAGACTTGTGCGTGCTGCCCCCGTCTTTGGAAAATAAAAAAACAACAACCTTTTTTGCGTAAACTCTTTACGTTCACGTTTTCTAGACTGCGTGAAGTTAAGGGGGTCTAGATAATCTATATAGTTATAACTCACGGCACGTCACAACAAATACATATAAATAAAATGCCAACAAAAAAGTAACATATAGAAAAGCTCTCTTGAATGCGAAACTAAAACTAAATTTGATATTAAGATATATTAAAAAGCCAAAAGAAACCCTTGCTTGATTATAACAGATTACAGAAGTCCGTATAATATACATTTCTTTATATACATATATTATACTGTTTACTCGTAAACTTGTTGACAGTAACTTTTGTATGGCAGTGCTTGTAGTTCTTTTTTTTTGGTGCTTGCGATCGGCTGATATTCTATATATATATATAAATATATATATATATATAAATATATATATATATATATATTTATATATATATATGTATATTCCTATAGGTGTGTAGGCTGACGGAGGCTTGGTGTTGGGGTTGTAATTTGTATTCAGCGTTTTACTCTTTTTTTTTTGTTGTTCGCCGTTTGCTGATATGGCATTATAACCATTATATTGTGTCGACTCTTTACCCATATCACACACTATTAAAAACAAACTTATAAATACATATAAGCATATACGAGTACAGTGCGTTTCATAAGTGTTCTATAAAAAAAGCTATGACAGTGGGTTAAACTCATTTATTCATATATTTTTTTTTACAAACGAATAGGTTTTTGTATATTTTTTATGTCGTAAAATTATCAATAATAAATTAAGTTCCTAAACTTGAAAAATTGGGAGAAATTTTGATTAAACAACATTTTTAAAAGTATTTTAAATATGGTTTTATGGCAGACTTAAGCCACTTTTTATAGATCTTATAACTTTATAGATCTTACAATAATATATAAAAACGCAAATGTTTGTAATAATTTTTTGTTATTTGTAATATTGTAAGAGTATCAGTAATATACAACGTTTGTAAACTACTGATGTGTGTAGAAAAGTCTTATATAAAATATGAATATATAAACTTTTAAAAATGTATTTTATGTAATTCGGTTTTGTGAATCTTATAACTATTGGCTGAGACTCTTAATTCTTACTTTAATAGAAAAGGTTTAAGTACATCTGATTTAAGTGTAATCTTACCTGCTGCACTCATATTTACCTTGAGTGATTTAAACTTTTGGTAGGCACTGTTTCGCTATATAGTCTCGGGGTCTCTGATTAATCTTAACTCGTCTGGCGGTCGGTTGCTGCGACGCTCCGATCGTTCATTCGCTGCTTGATTGGTTGCTCTGTCCGTCAACTAGACAGTATGCCAGGCGGTCAGTCAGTCAGTTTGTCATTCATTCAGTCAGTCAGTCAGTCAGTTAGTCCAGTGAGTGCGGCAGTTAGTCAGTTTGCACGCAGTCATGTCATTCATTTGCCATTTCAAGTGCTATACACACTCATGATTGTGTTATACGAACTGCGAATATATCTTTGTATATATAAGAGAGCGCTCAGTGTAGTTGCCGGCTGTTTTTGTCTGTCTGTCTATGTGCACACTTATTTGTACGAGTGTATTCCGTAATAAGCTTAAAAGTGTAGCTATTGCTGGCTGGCGGGGAGCGTTTGCTATTCATTAATGAGTTGTTTAGCTGTCAACTGTCGGTTGTCATGCTCAATCCATTTTGTGTATTACCGATTGTATGGTTATCTGGTACGGATACATGTGGCACTATAATGGATATCATTATTAATTTTCATTATACAAATGACTTATAACATTATTAGAGCTACGGGTACCAAAGCAGCTGAATTTAAATAATTTTTTAAGTATTATTAGGTATTCATTTTGTTCAAATTAGTAAGGGGAACATTGTACGATATATGTCGATATAGATTTCATCATTCTTTTACATAATTTGTCTCCATTTTTAGCTCAGTTCGGATACGTTTTTAAATACCCAATCTAAATATACATGATCCATGATCCATTATACACATTTGTTTGGGTTTCTGGCCGCCTGCTGATTTCAATTAATCTTAAAATTCGTAATCACAAGTGGGAGCAGGTGTGTGATATAGCTTGGATCGATTTCTCACACACTGTGGGTCATAAAATTATCGTACCACCACACTCGTACAGAACTTCATCAATCAAGTGGCCAATAAATTAAGTTATAAATTGTTCAATATCAAGACAAAATCATGTCAACTTAAACTCTGAAATATAAACAAAAGGAAGAGAGAAGAGTTATGACATTTACAGTATATAAGTATAGTTTATTTTGTTGCAGTTTTCTATTAAATCAATATTGATCTGTAATAGGTTTCCCTATGCGAGCTTTAATGGTGTTTTCCCATTACATTGTTTAATATTTATCATTAAAGAGTACACTTTAAATTGGGTTTAAAGATTTTTTGTTGTTAGATCAATGTTTTCGCTTAATGCCCTGTGATTCTCTTTAGGTTTAACCCATTCCCTCGATACATATATACATATATCTTTGGGCTACCTGTTAAATTGTAAGGTAAATAATCCACATGAGGCACACTTTTGAGTAAACTACCAAATTACACACACACTCTCCCCTCCCTCACCTTGCCGTCGATTTCCTGGGGTTTTACTCAAAAAGCAAATAAACTTGAGTGCCCTCTCCCTTTACTTAATTCGATTTTAGTGGTATTTGTGGTTCGTGCTGCCAATGTACGGTAGCACCACAAAATCGTATCGCAGTTTGTTTTTTATAGTTTAGGCCCTGAACTTATCATGAGAGTCTGTTTTAGTACCTCCATTTATGGTTTATTATATTGGAGGTTCAAGCATAGATTTTAACCTGCTGCATTCATAGGATATTATTTAAACAATTTCTGAATCATTTCAGTATGTTTAAACCTAAATATACTTGCTTAATTCGTAAATATAACGTATTTAATTAATAATTCATCGAAATTATGCAAAGTATCTTGTCAGAAAATTGTAAATTTTCCATATCTTAATGGGTATTTCATATTCGTATACTGATAATTCGTGTTAATACTCACCTGTTTATGTAATGCTCACGAAATTCACTTAAGTAAAAGCGTCAGTAAATACTAAAACAACAAAAAAAAGACGAAGAAAATATGTGAAATGAAGAACAAGTGTAGCATTTGTTTGATACTTTTCTCAACATTTCTTTCCACTTCTTTTCAAACGCTTGAAAATAATATTACTTCTTTTGTTTATTTTTTTTCACTTGGGTATTATTCAAGCTTTAATGGCCAACAGAGATACAGATACAGTGGCCATATGCGTGTGAGTGTGTTCCGGCCCGTGCCCGTCCGGCTGTATTTGTATCTCAAAGTTTGTTGTGTATCTATAGTAAACAAATGCGCGTAAAAGAAAAACATGCACGTAAGAGCTGTGGGCCAGCGAAAAATTGGCTCGAAAGAATGGACTCTGGTAGTGAAAAGGAACGAGAATGAGAACGAGAACATAATGGAATCGATGCCACAAAAGGGGCATCGGATGGAGGATGAGGATGAGTATGAGGACCTGGCAGAGACATCGTTAGCGTTGTTCGACCAATCCATTCCCATACCAGAAACCCGTCCAATCCAATCCAAAACAAACTGAAATGAACCCCGCTGTCAGCTGCCTATAGAGATGTGTACATGATGATGCTCCATGTGGTTGTGCGGGAAAGTGGGTGGTGCTGTGGTGTGGTGTGTATTATAAGGACTTTTCCGCCACACAAACACACACACCCACGGGTTTGCGTAAAAATTCCTTTGGTCTCGCGCGTAAATAGTAAAAAAATGAAAATCGAGAATGAATGCTGAGGGAATATACATATATATTTTGTTCTCTTCGCACACAAAATACAGCTGTGGTCAAAAATGTAAGACTTGTTATGAAAAGAAGACGAATTTCTTATAGGACTGAAGACAAAACCAACCTTAGGTCCTGCTTAGATTATTTTTAGACCTATAAAGATAGTTTTTGGATATATTTAATCACATTTTGGGTTGCGCTTCTTATTATTATTAGTTATTTGATATATTCGCAAAATTAAAATGTGACCGTTTCATTTTTTGCGTAAGTTGAGTTCGCCAAAATAGGCCGGTTGAAAAATTATCCTGATTTAGAGAAAAGTATGATATTCAGAATATTTAAAGGATTTCAAACAAATAACTTGCAAATCATAGAATGAATATAAAATCTTAGTGACTTAATATTTGTACCTTAAATGTACTTGTGTGTTTTATAACTCTAGTACATATATCTGCACATATATACAATTTGTTGCTAGTTCGCCCCACAAGGCGTATCGAAGAAGGCGACCGAGGGTTACGATTCTTGTCTGAATTTTATATTCATTTATGTGCAACTTTGTATAAATTTCGATGTGGGTTTTCGTTTATTTATATTGTGATTTTTCTCTCACTAAATTGATTTGTTTTGTGTACAAGGAGTTTTCCAAACCGGTTGCAAATGGCTATTTTGTTTTTTCAATGATTTGTTTACTTTTTTATTTTCCGAAGACCAACAGGACTTGTGGTGGGTGGACCGAAAGTGAAGGGTTTTCTCAGTAAGAGTTTATCAATAATGATTGCAATAAATTCCAGAAATTATTATGAAAGTACATTCATGGTATTTTTTATGTGGTAACCAATAAGTCAACATTTACTTTGATATGAATGCATTCATTGCATATTTGCTTGCAAACTTATTAATAAACATTTGTTATCTTGAAGGAATTTTTATTTTGCATTTAATACAATTCTTTATTGAATTGGGGCTTTATGCTGTTTATTTTAAAAGGAATTGCGATTTGATTTCAAGGCCATTTTTTTCGATTGATGCCATTTGTGGGTTTGAAAATTGCTTCCGAATGTGAGTTTTTATTTGAATCCATCCTCCCCAGTGAGACCTTTGCGGCAGAAATATAAGGGAATTCGAAAAAAATGGTTGCCAGTTTGACTAAAATGCCAATTAGATCACAAAAGAAATAACTATATAAATAATTACGTACATGTATATTCGATCAGTGTACACACTGTATAGAGGACGAGTACGTACGTGTGCACATTGCCAATCTATAAGTAGAAGATGAATATATAACGCCAACATACAACACGTTTTGTTCATTTTTAATTAATGAAACTTATTTCGAGCTGTTGACCGACGAGACACAGACAAAAATAAGGCATCAAAATTGTTCAAAACAAAATGAACTTTAAAAAAAACTAAGAAAAGAAGAAGGAAAACTAATTTCGGGAAGCCGAAGATTATATACCCTTGCAGCTTGCAAATTAATTATAGGATCGATTCCGATATATCTATCATAACTAAAATATTATCATTGTTCGATATTTTCAAATGACAATTTTTTTATTTTCATTCGGAAATGTAAGTTTTGTACAAGCTTAACAAATCAGCTTACTGAATTTAAAATGTAAAAAAAAATTAAATTTGCTTCCCCTCAAAAAATGTTGAAAAAATTGGTAGATCGAACCAGCTGTTAATGCTGATTAGGAATACATATACATATATTATTTATAGGATTGGACAATGACTCCTTCACAACGTTATAAGCTTTTGTGTAAAACTATAATGCCCTGCAAAAAAAAAATAATAAACGAAAACGAAAACGGAGAATGGATAAGCTCTTTGATTGGAAAATAACCTAGCACAGAGTTTTCCAATTGATAATAGCTTTTATTGATAATGATGAAAACATATTTGCTTCCAAGAAAGCTTTAATATATTCTCAGCTGTGGAAATTTATTACAGTTAAGTCACAACTCTATATGTTACGCAATGTAACAAGTCACAAGTTATATCAGTAGCTGAAATTATTATATTGAATTTATATAAATCATAATAAACTTAAATATATTGTAATTAATTGAAATATATATGTCATTTAACGTTAAATTTATTATAAAACCTGTAAATCAAAAAATATTATTTGACGTTAAATTTATTGAAACGTTTAAAGAAAAATAACCTTCGATTTAAATTAAATTAATAATATTAAACTTACATAATTGGAATTTTTATAAAATATACAATTTATCATTCTATTTAATACAATCCTTGTAAAGAAATATATCCAAGTCCTTCCTATAGTTGAAATGCTCTTCTTGTATACCCTTTGTCTATATTCACATTAGGACAAGTTGGTCTGTGTTTTGTCTGTCGTCTATTTCTATAGCTTCCCCATATGTACATACAAATATATATATATGTATATATATATATATACTTTTATTCTTCCGCATAACCATGCATATATGCACACACTCGCACACCAAATCGGGCATATCGGCTGATGTGTCTCCCTATACCTATGCCAACAATCAACCATATTTTATCTCTGCTCCAGTAAAGCAGACCGAAAATCAATTTTGTGGGCTTCCATTCTAACACCAAATCGAATAATCAGGTGTGATGTTATATATATATAAATATATACGAAGAGAGGCCTCGATAAGGCCCGAACAGGCGAGGAAAAAAAATAAAAATATTTAGCTACTCAAAGCCCGGCCAAAAGGCGTACAATTTTTTTCATTCATGCGCTAATCGCTCGTTTCTTATAAAAAGCTTTGACTGTGTGTTGTACCCGAACGTACTACGGGTTTTATATGGCCGATAAAAATATATATGTATATATTTACACACTTTGGTACGCTCCACACGCGTCAGTGCGGCGGCCACCTTCCCGCTGTCCCCCCAAAAAAAATAAAAAAGAAAACACACACATCGCCCATGCACCTGCCAGGCCGAAGCTCTCGAAAGGAAACATATAAATACTTTTGTATACGAATTTCATACGATTTAAACACACATTTTAATGCTGCGTAAATAAAGCAAACAATCTGAACCATCCACGTGCTTTCTTTCAACGATCCCACCCCTCCCAACCTCGGAAAACTATATTTACGGGTAGGAAAATGAATATTTTCATTATAGATCTATGTGTGTATTTGCATTTATTTTGGGGATTATATACATACATATTTGCGAATATTTTGACCATGCCGGAAAATAAAAAGAAAAATGAGTGTGTGTGTTTGGTTCTTGATGAGTACACATTTTGTTGGTTGCTTTTTATGTGATTAAAATTAGTGTTATGGTGGTTTAAGAAAGAATCCTATCGATCAAAACATTGTGCCAAATGCCAATTTGACGTAAATGCAAGAGAGAGTGTATAGCATATTCTATATATTGTACATGTATATCGGAATTATCATGGCATATGCAGCTATAAATCTATGTTTAGTAGATCGTTATTAATATATTAAATACTACTAATTGGCTATAACTTTGTTATTTTTGTTTGCATATTTATTTTTACGAGCATTTGCATATATGTTTGTACCTTTGATGTCAATTAAGAAAAGTAGAATTTGTATAGAATTTAATGTATAAATTAAATGAAAATAAAGTATAATAATAAAGTATACTATCTAGCTTTTATTTTGTAAATTCCTTTAAGTATTTCATGGCTTTATTTCCACTTTAAACAAAAAAAAACATACTTAAAGCCCATAAACTTTTCATCGATTTCTTGTGCGTGTGTATTTTGTTTACTTTCAATTTGCGTAGCGATTTTTGAGTTTAATTTGCAGAGGTAATTCTCACTCGGGCGACAAGCTGCAAACAGGCTGCCTGGCTGGGGGGCAAAAAAAAAAAAAATAAATAAAAACCCCCAAAAATTTGCAAACATTATAAACGATAGTTTTGCTGCGTCTCTACAAAAGTTATTAATTTCCTGGCGCCACTCAATCAGCCAAACCCCAAATGGCAAGAACAACACCAAAAGGCGTCGTGGTGTCGCCATCAGTCAAAGTTCTTGTTTGATTTACATGTTTATCTTTATCGGCTTTGACTGTACTGTGTGTGTGTGGTGTGTGGTGTGTGTTGTGGAATAAATTATACAACAAATGTTCCAACATTCATGCAATATCTCCCTCTATCTATCTGAACTTGGTTGGTTACCAATGCCGCCTTTTATATTTTTGGTCAAATTAAATTGTGTTAAGTTTCACACATAAACGATATGAGCAACAGCTGCTTTATATGCAAAAAAATAAAGTGACAAAAAAATACACTTTTGACCAAATACAAAACTCTTTTGCCCTGTAATTAAAAGCCACAAAAGGCAAAAAAGAAATAATATTATTATGTGAATTTCTTGGAAATCCGAACAGTATACACAGCGACCTTTAAAAGTATTTTTTATTTATATATTTTATTTATCAGTATACAACTGGCGCCGCCTGATTGCAAGGGAAGAATAACGATATTACTAGTCCTATGTAGGGTCTGTTTGTCCATTAGATTACCTAGAAGCACAGCTGCATATTTATAAATTAAGTAAACAACATTCTTTCCAAATATCCAAATGATTAATCTATATTATTTCTTGTTTACATTTCAGGTAAGGTTCGAATTACGCTTAAATTGGAGTTAACTGGAGTTTCTTTTGCAACAGAAATTTAAGGATAAATAGTACAGAGATCAACAAGTATATATTTAATATATTCCGATTTTTTTTACGGTATGAAGCTTATAAATTCTTATAATTGAACCCAGTTTTTAATATTTTCAAACAACTATACTTACATAAGCAAATGTTTGCTGGTTATTTTTACATTTGATTATAGATTATAAATATATTTATATTCTACACTCCAGACCCTAAGTTCATCTATATGATTTAATATAGCTACTGATATGATATGCCAACTCTTGATGAACTTCGACCATATTACACGGGCACGTTTCTTATATGCACACAACCTTGATTTTCCAAGCTCACTTTTTTTTTGTGTCGTTGGTCTTTTTTTAAGGTCTTGTCATCATTTTTCTGTTTTTTCACATGCATCAACAAAATGCACTTTATGTGGCATTTTATTTTGTTTCTTTCTTCTCTTTATGGTGTGTATAGTATTAATATTATTATTATTTATTTATTTTTTGCTGCCTGCCCAACCTAATCAGTTACAAAAGCAAGCTGCTTGCGACGTGCCTGGGTTTGTCGTGATTGCACTTTTAATTTACGACGTTCGTAGTAGTAGTAAAAAAGCATTTGCCCCCTGATTGCAATATACTCATATTGCACACACAAATCTGTGTATAATATATATACATATATGATAATATAAACCGGCCGGCCCACGCATGCAACATGGGTCGGTTGGTTGCCAAGTCGAGACTGGGTCTTGAGAGTCCGATCCTACACAGAAAAACGCTTGTTCTCTACTTTGACACGATTCCCGGCTATCGTCGCCTGCGTGGGTTGATATTGGGGGGAATTGAGGGGAGTGGCAGTGGGGTTGGGCTTAAATTCAATGAAATTAATTAATGAGTGGCTTTACCACCAAAAGCGTGGGTCGTTTTTCTTCTCTGTTTGGTTATTATTATTATGTAAACAGTGAAATCCCCAATTATTCAACTTTATGTAGAAGAAACACTGTATAAGTTGCAAGAATTTGTTATTTGCTTGTATTTCATTTAATAAACATACTATTTGGATTCTATAAACTATTTTCTGTGTATATTTATATATTTTAATCTGGTAAATATATAATTGAGTCAGAGCAAGAAGCTCAGTAACTCTATAAAAACCATATAGTAATATAAAAAAACAAGATTTTAAATAATAATATAAATATTTCTCAGTAATTTGTGGAACTAAATACCTTTTGCTCACTTAAATCTTAAATAATTGACATTGAAAATTATTTATTAATCTATAAGTTAACACTATATAATTATATATATATATATATATATATATATAACACTATATATAGATATATACTCATTTAAATAGTGTCAATATCGAGTATTCACTGTATGGTTTCAATTTTTCTTGGTGCCTACTAACAGAAGTTCATTGAGTTGTCGTGTAGGCGTATTTTTTGGGCTCAAGTTTATTGTTTTCACTTATCGTCTTGCGAAAAGGGTCTTAAAAAACTTTGATTGTAAAATACAACTAATTTAAACATGTCAAAACGATCAGTCAAAGAGATCCGGCATGATTATAAAATTTGATTATGAAATGTGTGCTAACATTTTGTAACATGTTATCGATGTGTAAATATAATACACATATTATTTAATTAGAAAGTTTACTTAGATAAAAACAACATATTTTGTTAGGTAATAAATCCCAAGTTTATCCACTTTTATTGAGTTCTATTAGGCGGAATAGATAGGAAATTCCATTTCACTTCTTGCAAGCAATAAATCCTACAATTCATTGCTTTATTTACCTTTCTTATCCCAATTTTCAATGAACAACCCACTCTAATATAATCAGATTTCTCCTTAAAAGCCCTTTACCAATATCAAATTAATTTTATTATCATGATGCCGACCCACACGCCTAAATCGATTTCCAATCACTTGAGTTTCCACTAATTGTGAAATCCGAAATAAGACAAAAGAAAACTGACCAAACACCGAGACGAAGAGGAGATTTCTTGGATATTGACTAAGCTTGAGAGAGTGAGGTGACCAGGGGCGCAGCCAAAGGGGGTCTGTTGAAATCCCCGCCTCAGGCGGAAAGTTGAGTTACACGCACCTGAATGAATGACTGACTCAGACACCTGTCGAACAAGTTGGCAGCAGTTTATGAAAATCAAAGCGTGCCATGAGTCAAGTCAAGTCGCCATACGGAAAGCGATACATAATGTCAGGAGCATTAAATTGCACAGAAAGAAAATCTATAATACAAAATATAATAATTAACTTTTTACCTGAGCACTTGGAAATAACCTACGACCTTTTCATTAAATGTTTCCCTGACATTATCCTTTTTGTTCGCACTCTCCTGTTTGCACAAAGTGTAAATAAACAGAACCCAAAAAGGGAACTGTCGAAAAAAAAACCTCAAAAATGTAACAGCTTTAAGGCATTGGTTCTCATATTTATTTAGGCCTTTTGGTCAATCAACGAAAAGGGAGGAAAAAACTGTTTAAATAAATAATTTTCAAGGTATATTTTTAGATCTATCTTGGGGCTCACACAAAAGGGCAGTAAGCCAATTACCACTTTGAGTGGACCTCGTGGCCATTTTGGGATTTCAAATTGAATGGAAGTTGAGGTTGAAGTTCAAATGCTAATAGTGGCTTCAAAAGTGTTTAAATTGATAGATTCTTTAAGAACTTTAGTATATGTATAAGGAAAAAAGTATTAAGCATTCGATAACTTTTTTCAACAAACTATATGTTATTTAAAAGGCAAAGAATTGAATTTCTCTGACACAATATAATGTATACATCAATATTGCACTCATTCCGTAGCGTCCTTGTAGATATTTAATTTCAGTTCAAATATTTTGTGAATTCCGTACTTTTCCAGCTTGGAAATATTTATTTTCAGTTACATTATTTACTGAAATTCATATTTTTTCCAGTTTATGCGAAAATATTTCATTTCACTTAAAATAATTAGTGAATTCTAAACCTTTACCAGCTTATGGCTCATTTAAATTTTGTTGAATTATTTTGTAAATTCCAGCTTTTAACTAACTTCAGCCGACTTTAATGTTGTACATTTTCATGGATCACATTTATTCATTATATTCTTTCAATGCCGCGTGGCTCCGATCTGAAATTTGAGATAAGCCACAAGCAATTAGCGGCTATATAAACACACAGGCAGCATCGTCTCCAACATTGTGGTCAAGTAAATAGAGTGACAAGCCCGCGAGTACAACTACAAGCAATCCGAAATGCCTTCAATTTTGGTTTATTTATTTATTTATTCACGTGTACATATTTCCTTGTCGTGCCTAAGCAAAAGGGTCTAACTAGAGTCTTACCTTCTAGGTAGAGATAACATGGCATAGAAATATATAAAAGGGAGTGAGAAATGGGTTTTGGGTTTAGGGTTTTGAAATTGAAAAACGAAAAAGAGACGCGATGCGACATATATCATACACGCATTTCGCTAAGTGGTGTCAAATATTTACATGATATTATATTTCGATTTTCTATTTACGTTTAAACGAGCACTTTTTTGACAGACAATTGTGCAGAACGTGTTCTTAAAGCCCTCGTATCGTTTAAAACATTATTGTAAATTAAACAACAAAGTTAGAAGATTATAAACAATTAAATTAAACACAAAGAAATATTATGCACCCCGGTTTTAAGCAAATAGAATTGTAAATTAGCTTCAGAGCAAAAGATACTCTATCTCTAAAGGAGGTTTCCAGTCTTTCTAGATATTTTTAACATAATATTTGATATATTATATGTGATAATTATATGTATTTTAGCTTCCTAGTTTACAATAAATATTAAAAACTAGGTTACTAAATAAAACGAATGAAAAAATCATATAATTTCTATTAATATCGTGGCTCTTGTTCTGCTGACCCAAGTTGATTTATCCAGGATCCACTTTCAGTGAAGGACATTTGCTTATTTTCCCTCTCGCTGACGGTTCATTATTTATATACCGAACGCTCTGTATTTATAGTTAATTAAGGTGTTTTAGATGGCGCCTGTTGAAGCCAATTACTTTGAGCCAAACTTGGCCAGATTAGCTGCTGCCGTTGACCAGCACTTCTGGCCAACGGGTTGAAAAAGGTGAGGCACATGGCGCAAAAGGGAATCTGTTGGGGGAAAATCGAGGAAAAGCCACTTAGCCAGCAGCAGCAGCTGACGCACATAAAACTCTTGCTCATCCTTGAGATTGCCCATGCTCATCGCCTTGCCAGCGCACGTTCCACGTTATGGGGAAAATCTTCCCTCGGCCAGTAGGCAAATGAAATTTCCTTTTCCTTGGATTTTCAGTCGGTTTGAGTAAATCAATTTGAGGCAGTTGGGTCCCCCCCCCTGTGTTATGTTAAGAAACGACTACAAAAGTGTTGTTCACAGTTCATTCCTCCCTCTCTCCCTCTTAACCCCCCCTTACATCCAATAAGGATGATGAGGATGAAGTCCTGGCCTGCCTTTGACACTTTTAACCATAATAGTTTTGCTCTGAAAAGCCGTTCCCCTAATCATTGCTCCTTGCATCCGTTGCCGCCTTTGCCTTCTTCTGCTTTTAGTTAGTCAAAGAAAAAGCTGAATTCTAAAGATTTTCTCCCCTATGTTATATTTTCTTCCCTTGATGGTTTTTGATATATGTACATTTGCGCAGGCAGGCTTTTCTAGGGGAAAAAAAAGGGTTAATAACAAAGCGTAGGGTAGGGTTTAAAAATGTGAAAAATAGGGACAGATTCTAGAGCAAGGAACTATTTCCATTCAATTGCTGGAAAATAATATAAAAAATTTATAAATGAACATAAAAATACTCAAGTTCTTAGTGAATCTTAGCATTTTTATTCGAAGCGGAAGCGGATATGAAAGCCAATGTGAAATATAAAAATCTATTAGGTCTAATCTGATGCCAATAAGCAGACCAATTTTCCCCACTCAATGGCCAAGTTTCGGTTTGCCAACAGTTTTACCAACAAACTTTTATCACTTTACTGAACTCGCCGCAACTTCTCTGGCCCAGAGACAGAGTTATCGAGACAAACTTTTTGCTTTAGCCTCATTAGCGTTGTTAGTTGGCCAAAAAGTTGATAAAAAAAAATAAGTAAAGTTTAACGCAAGCGTTACCTCGTTTTGCTAGACTTTTTTCTGATTGATTATCTATTTATTATATTTATAGAGTGTAACCATATATCTTTTAATATAGAAGATTTGTAACAATAGAGGAAGAGAGATCTCTTATCATTGTTGAGTTGTGTGTTTTGCTGTTTAAACTTAAGAACATTCCAAAGCTATCTTTAATGTCATGAATCAGAGATGGAAGCTAGTATAATTTTTATCATTAGAGAGAGGAGTATTACTACAGATCTAATTATAAACTCTTGATTCCATTTCTATAAATAACAGTTATAAAATTGGGTGCAATTTGAGACATATATGTATTTGTTTATATATATATATCTATCTATATATAGTCATATTCCAAATATATTTGCAATCTCACGCATTTATAACAATGAAATCACAATACTGAAAGGCACTCCAAACAGCAAACCAGAATTTGCATTTCGAGCTCAATCAAATGCATTTTTCATAGAACAAAAACAAATACAATCACACAGACACATGGAGCCTATGTATATATTTAAATTTTTTTATGCATTTTATCAATGTATTCCCACTGTTTTCTGCTTTCATAAATATTTGATACTGAAAATTGCATAAGAGTAGCAAAAATGCAGCTCTCTAAAAATGAACAAAAAATAAAATCGGAACGACAAATACATAGGGTCGCCATCTTGATTGACGTTTCGACAAAATATTTCCACAATCGGAAGCGTGAGACTTGTGTTGGAAAAATCAAGAATCAAGAATTATTAAGCACACTTTCTGCCACCATCGATTTCGAATTATGGCAATTATTATTAAAGGTTTTCCGAGCCACCACGGGATACCTGGGAACATTCTCAACTGACGTTTACTGCTTGTTGCCGGCCTTATTGTGGTTTTTCGCTCTCATTTGAATTTTAAATTCAATTTGTAATCAAGTCATTAAGTTGGGTGTGTTTGAGAATAAGTATTGTATCGGCAAGAATGCTTATTCGAAGGTGTTTTCTTGCAAGTGTCGGTAATTAATTCGATTACGATTACGATGAATATGAACCATTTATTTGAATACTTGTCGGTGTAATGTAGGTCATTGGTTTCTCTTACATCAATCGGTACGGTTTTGAAAAAACGATTCATAAACATTGTCAGTATGGCCAATATCTGATTCTTTTATTTTGAATACACTTTTTGCAACACATTTCAATGATGGTTTTAAAGGGTGTTTACTAAATCCCTGCATTTGGATTGATTTATTCATTTGTTATGGTTTTTGTTTGCTTTATATTTATACGTTTTTCATCGAATTTTGATATGGGTTTATGATTTCAAAGGAAACTTTTAGCGATCCCAAAAATTAAGCTTGAGCGGCAAAAATCAGCGGGCAACAATGTTGAAAGCAACATTATTGTGTGCTTCGTCCTAAGCCAAGAATCTTTTATTTTTGTTTCTTATCCACTCCCTAGGCAAAACACAAATAAACAAAATCCATAAACAAAAAGTTGGAAAAACAAATTCGGTTTGAGGCAGGCGTTGACTTAGGCACAGTTCCAATTCTTTGTGGGCAACCGAGAGCTATTGACACGAACGAAAGAGATGCCGCCAACGCCCGTAGCTTTTTCCTCATCTTTTCATACCCTTACAGGGTATTATAAGTTTAGTGTGAAGCTTGTAACGCTGTGTCGAAGTCATTTGCGGTTTTTGATTAGCACCAACAGCCGAGTCAATCTAGAGATTCAAAGCAGACAAATAAATTTTACAATTTCATGTTCAAAATTGTATAAGGGGTTAAATCGTTAAAATTGTCAAACTCATTATTTAAATTTTAAATTGAGTATGCAGATTTGATTATTTATTCAAATCTAAAATAAAAATGCTTTTAGAATCAAAAGTAATGCTACTTTAAATTAGTTGAGAATTTGTATACTTTTAATTTTTGAAACAATTTTTATATCGAAAATATCGATAAATTTCGGAATGTGAATATTTTAAGCTTAGTTATGATTTTCGATTCCATCCTATAATTTAATTAATTCGGCATACCGAAGTTAGTTTCTTTCTGTTTTCCCCTATTTTGTATTTTTTTTTTCATCCGCAATCCATCCTTAAACAGTAGTCGAGCATAAAGCACAGAGCTTTGGCTGTTTATTCTTTTTGAACACACTTTTTAGGTTTGTGTTTATTTTCATACTCATTTTTTTTTTTTATTTTTTTGCTAAAACTCTTTGCTCATGCGCCTCATCACCCCTACTTCTTAGCTCTACTTATCATTATCACTCAGAGAAAAGTATAGGTTAATTGTAGAGTTTCTGATGTAGGACTTAATTTAACAAATTAAAATTTATGCTCGATTATAATAACTACATATGTATATATGTAGATGGATTCGCTTGTATAAACAAACATTTCTGTTCTTGGAAGATTTTATACTTAACTTATTATTTAAATATGTATGCTTTTTTTAAGTATTCAAATTACCAATTTACTTAGTACTTTCTTTTTACTGTGCACCTTCATCCTCTTCGGCAGCGTCAGCGATGTCGGCATATTGCATTGAAATTTGCAACACATTCCACTTTGTTGGCTCTTTGGCTACCGTTTGGCGTTTGAGTTGAGATGGGGCTGAGGATAAAGGCTGATGCAGAGGGGGAGGAAGAATCAAGAGCCCCGCAAAAAAAAACCAAAATGATTTAATGCAAATTTTATGCGCCATACTTTTACTCCAAGAGACCTCTGCTGCTCACTGTCTCCGTTCCGCCGCGTCATATATAATCATGATCGTGATCATGATCATCATCAACGGTTGTCATTGTTTGTCAACCCAAAACGATGGCAACATTATAATACATTTTGCAATGGGGTTTCGAATTTCCCCCCTCTTTACTGATTATTTATATTGCAGTTGAGACCTCTTTTCTGTAATTGGAGTTGACTTCTGTTTACATTGAAAATATTTTTTTATTTAGTTAAATGTTTGAAACAATGTTGCAGCCCCTTGACTTGACTTTAATTGGATAAAAAGATTGTTGAGTTTGGGGATATGTGAAATTTGACAATAATTTATAGATAGAGTTTATACTCATTATCTTTATGACAACCTTTTTAATTTCTTGATTAAACTTATCTTATATAGGAAGTAAGTTTGTTCAAAAAGGTTACCACTTTGTAAGTGGCCCACACTTCATAAGCCAACATACTTCACTTAATGATAAGTTCACTGATCTTTCACACAGTACACACACACAACTACATAGCTGGCTTTCATATGAAGTGCAATGTATTTTAAGTACTAAATTGTTTCTTAACTGCAATTAGCTGGAAACACCAGACGACACAACGACCAACAGCAACTGCAGCTACAACAACAATTACAATTACAACATTACACACAACTACACCAACAACTTCAACAACAAATACAACTACAACTACTGCACTGCTGTTGATGTTGATGGCCAGGAAGAATTCTTGGGCTCAGTTCTCTGGCGCTTCTAGACTCAGCAACAATTTTAATTAGTCTGCAAGCCTACGGAAAACTTTACGCTACATTGGCAAAATTAATCGAAGAGCATTAAAGCCAATTAAAAGACAGCTTCTTAATGAGCAGGAAAAACGCTTTGCCATTCAGAAGGCGCAAAGATGTAGTTCTCATTGTTTGCTGGATACCATTAAAGTCGTAGCCCCAATCTTAGTTAATTATTTTTTAGTTTTTTATTGGACGTAAACTGAAAATGAAGAAATAGAGTTGTCGAGATTATTGCATTTATTTTGTAATAAAACTTTCGTAATTAAATGGTTTTATCACATGATATTACGAGACTATAAGGAAACAATTTAAATTATAAAATTAAATTTATTCATTGAACAATTGATTACATAGGGGGAAAATAAAAACATGTACCGACATTTCGACTTATTGAAAGTTGGACTGTCTGGTTTTCTGGCTCCTTGACTTTTTTTTTACAGAATTCGCCTCGTCATCTTATCGCGGGGCCTCCACTGCAATCAGTCGTCGCCGCCCGCATTGCTCCACATTTATTTCGAATCCAAAAAGGAAGAAAAAATAAAAGGGGGAAAAGTAAAAAATGGAAAATAGAAATACAAAAAAGAATTTTACTGCCTTGGCTGGCGTTCTTCTTCTGCTGTCGACATTTTCGCGCGTTTCGCGTTGCCAGGCGGCCGACTGCTTGGTATTGGTATTAGCATTGGTATTGGTAACGGGACAGGGCCTTCGTTGGGCAGGGAATCACTCATACAACTGCAGCAAACTCGTCGGTTGCACGTCGTCGCATTTACAACTCAACGAGCGAGGCAGCCAGCCAACGAAGCGAAGGAAGTCGACCCCCATCGCTTGGCCCTCGACAGCATCCATCCCAGTATTTAGCATTCAGCAGCATCCAACCTCCAGAGTCCCCAGCATCCCGCTTCAGCCTTTTCATTCTTCTTCACGGCATTCTTATTATTATTATTTTTTTTTTTTACATAGTGCATTGCAACAGCAACAACCGCATAAGCTCAAGCACAGCGCATACAAATAATTTACGCCATGCTAAGGCGAAAAGCTAAAAATGAGTAAACCCTGCAAATACTCTACACACACACAGTCTTGGACTGACAATGAGTAGAGGTCACAGGCGAGACCACAATTTTAGGACAATCATAATAAGAATGTAATTTAATTTATGTATTTTAAATTCCCCATTCGGAATTCTTATTATACTGAAAATAAATAGTGATATTTATTAGCTAGTTAATGTTTTGAAAGACAAACTTATTCATGATAAAGTAGACCAGTTGTATAATTACATTAGTAGAACGAACTATTGGACGGGTTGTTTTACATTTATTTTTATTGCTGCATACTTTTCAGGGTTAAAATCGTTTATTATTTGTTTGCCATTAGAATATTGGTTCGTTTTATTACCAACATAATGAAGTTCTAAATGGTACAGTTAAAATGAAATTATAAAATAATTCCAATTATGAATAGTATAGCTTAAATATATTTCTTAATTTAAAGGTAATAATTATATTATGCTAGCTCATCTGCCTTATATAAATGAACTTTGACTATTTTTGTGGCCTCTAGTGTTCCAGCACTGTTACACGCTCCAATCTAAAATCATCCTCCGCCGTTTTTGCTCTTGTAATTTTTTGTTTTTTTTTTTTTGCAGCGCATTGCATTGATGCGTGCCTGTGTGTGGGTACGCAAGCCCATGTGTGTGCCTGAGTGAGTGCTAAAGAGTGTGGTTCATGTGAGAGGAAGGGAAAAGGCAGGCGAAGAGTGCACGAGTTGTTTGCATTTACTACGCAAATGAGCGGCATTCGGCGTTTCTCGTTCTCAGATTTTCCTACCGAGAGGCCGAGAGAGTGGGCGGTGGGTGGCTGCGGGAGAAGAGGAGCATATCCCTGCGCACAACTCACTCTCACTTGATGCTGCTGCTGCAGCATTATTTTGTTGCTGCCAGCTTTGAATGACTAAGAGCGCTTGCTGTTCTTATTTTCTTCTCCACATTTTTTTTTTTTTTGTGTTGATTTGGAGAATGGGCGAAGGACTGTTGACGAGTTGGCAACAGCATAAAAATTCACAGAAAATCACAGCAAACAAATTCACAACGCTAACTGCACTCCCCCGTCCCCACCCTCACTCTCTCGCTCTTTTACTCGAGTGGGGTTACTGACATTGCAGCAGCCGAGTACCGACGTTGGCAGAGCAGCCGCTGCGTGTGTACCGTTGCTAAGTGCAATGAGTGAGCGAGAGATGGAGCGGGGGCGAGGGAGCCCCAATATCACATGGAGTGAGTAAAGGAAAGAGTGAGTGCGACATTAACTTTCTGCATGGCTTTTTCGTTTTTCTCTCTCTTCCTCTCCGGTTTGTTCTACACTTTTCGTTTCGTTTTCGATTTGGCGCCAAAACAAATGACCGTTAGGGTTCAAGGAACTCTCTTCTAATTACGATGCACTCTTCATACACATATATGTATGCATATCCATAACAAATGCACTATACTATAGCTCACTGGCTGTCCCGTTCGCACGCAGTTTTTGCATTCAATTTAGCACGACTGCATTGAGATCGATCGCGTTAGTGTGCGTATGTGTACACATGCAAAAAAAAGGAGTAAATAAGGTGAAGGGTTATTAAAACAAAGTGAAAAACAGAAGTGTGTTGCTTTAAAAATCTATTATTATTATCTCTTTTTCAATATTCAAAAAGCATTAATTAAAGGGAATATATGGACATTTCTCTGTGATTTCATTTAAGGAAAGAAAATAAAACGGAATATTATTTGTTCTTTGACTGATACCATAAATACAAAAGAGATTAGATGGAGCTAGGATTATACTCTCAACTCTTTACGGATTATCTGTCCCTTATTAACTTCTTTTTCGGTGTATCATAAAACTGAATATGCCAATTAACAACAGCAGTCTACGATAACTAACAACAATAACAATGCCAGGCTACAAAAGCAACAACCATAGCAACAGAGTGCAATGAGAGCACAAGAAATTGACATGCATGCCAAATGCAGTTGCTGAACCACATCATAAAAAGCAGCAACCATAGCAATAATAAAGACAATGCAGATGAAAATGATGGCAATTGAAACAGACACACACACACACACGAACACACCAACAAGCGCACACATGTGCCTAACCAAAAATTGTTGAAATTTTGGCAATGGAGTCTAAAATAAACAAAATAACTGTACTAATGCTTACATTGCACTACTATAAGATTTAAATAATTATTATGCCCATGTTTGCTCATTTGACAAAAGTTAATCATCAATGAAGGATTAAGAAGGTTTATTTTCCAAGTTTTAATCTGATTTAAATTTAAATGTGCAACATTGCGAAGGAATATTGCACACGTATCTCCAAAATTGATTAAATTTAGAATTATAAGAATTATTTTTGTAATTAAGTTAATATCTTTCATTTTTACGACAGTTCCATCTAATTTTACTGGCTTTTACAGAGCCCCGACAACTGTCAGAAGCTGTGAATAGGAAACACAAGTCGGCTTCCCGGCAATCCCAGATAAAGCTGGAACCGTTTGGATATGGCTAGATTTACTTAGGCACGCATCGGTGGCAACTTGCTCCCAGCACCTTGCCCCTCATGTGCTTTTTCCCTCTAGAACGCACGCTGCTCATGCTGCAACGCATGAACAAATATAAAAGATATGCAGTTATTTACATAAAAGCTTTATAAATATGTGCATAAGCTTGCCACTGTTGCCGCTGTGCTCTGTGTGTGTGTGCTGCGGGGGTGTAAATGGTGTGCGGTAATTGCTACACGAGCATGTGTCCAACTAATCGCAAAGCCTAATCCAGAGATTCCGCTTCATCTTCAGCTTACTGCCATTCTGTCGACGCACTTTCTTCATTCCGGAAAAAGCCGTCAATTACACTGAGAATAATTTTAATTACGACTTAATAATGTTTTTATATATCTTAATAAGATAATAATATAATAATAATCAGATAATCGAGTGTTTTTCTCCAATATAAAATAAAATTAACCACGATCATATTCTCAAGTCAGTTATTCTTGCTTATTGGATAACCGATGAATAAGTACCGATAAATATCTGTTAAATTTCTATCAATATTTTTAAAGATATTATCGGTATTTAAAAAATATTTTCCAACAGAATATAAAAAAAAGCAAGAAATTTCTGTATTATATTATATTATAACCCCTTGTTCATGATTAAATTCTTAAGATCTGAAAAATGTTTTTATAATTTCAAGCCGATATCATTACATTTTTTTAGATTACATATTTTGTACTGTGCATTCCGTAGCATTTTCCACGCTCGCCCCGAACAACTAACTAACTGTACCAGACGCCGTGTCTGCCACCTTTCAGCGTCGGCCCCCCTACCGCCTCTTGCCCCGCCCACGCCGCTTTTCAGCGCGGCCCTTGTGGACTTTTCCTAACAATTGCGACTTGCTGCTAGCATGCGGCAGCCTAGCAACCGAATCTGAAAACCCGACTGCAAAGTCCCGGCGGCCACAGTAATGAAAAGCAAAGTTGTAAAAAAAAAGAACCGAGCTAAAAGAAAATAGAAAAAAATTGTTAGCGGGAAAGGGGTGGAAGATAAAGCAATCATTGCACTTGTCCCTTGCACAGCGGCAGCAGTAGCAGTAGCAGTATGGCCAAGGCTGTAGCTTTTTTTTATTCGTTCCTTCGTGTGGGTGTATGTTTCTGTGTGCCTGTGTGGGTGTTGCTCGCCCACAAAGGGCGTGGCATTCATTTCCCGCAATTACGCCTACACACAGGGATAACGGAATAGGGATATAGAGATGTACACAGATGCAGTTGCAGAAGCAGATGATGGAAAGATGTTTGTCCCTTGTCTGATAAGCCGTACCAAGCGATGTGGCAACTCTGGCTACCAACAACCACTGTCACCCTTGACGTATACGTAACATGCCCAGAAGTATGCAACACCTTTGTATGCAATTCTGATGAAATGAAATGGAAGAGGATGATTTGGATGGATTTGATTGGGTTTGGAATAATGTTTGAACTTTTTTTATACCTTTTAGATCTTAATTTAAGTATACTTAACTTATTTCGGAAATTCTTTATATAAAGTATTTGAAAAATCATTATTTAATATGTTGTAATCGAAGCAACATCGTCTACATGGAAATGAATATGTAATAATATAATTAAGGTCTACTTGCTTTTGATTTCTAATTAAGATAAATGCATTTTCTTTAGAAATTAGTGCAGAGTGGTTAGCTAATTAGTGAGTAATAAGCTAACAAAGTGAAGAAAATTCTATGTTGCTCCAATGGCTCAATGAAATGCCGTAATGAGCTTAATACGTTTCTTTACAAATCCTCGTTGCCATGTGAATGGTTGAGCTTAGTCCCAACTTAAGCGTACGTTTCCTTGGTCCAACACGTTCATCCTTTATATTTCAGTGTGGTTGCCATGTGATTTTGACTTTTTGTTAAACTGTACGTCCGCCTGTCTGGGCTTGGCCCTGCCATAAAATGTATTTCGAGTGTCACTTGTATTGCATTTGTACTCTATTTTTTTTTTTTACCCTATCCCAGCTTTAAGCCAACCCAGACCACTGGACGTCTGTGCAAATTAAAATGTTTCCGTTGTCGTCATCTGGCCAACACATTCTCCCGAACCGAGCCTCCACTCTCTCCTGCTATCCTTGCAGTTGCCACAACGCAGACGGCGCTATAGTTGGGTGAGATTGAATTTTATTGCCGGCTAACGGCTGCCGCCGGCGCCTGCGGATCGGGGCAGGATGTCAGGGTTGTCAGGATGCGGATTACACTAATTATGAAATGACATCGACAACGGCGTCGTTGATTTTAATGGTTTTCTTTTGTCAACTTAATTAACGGATGTTTTCGCTACTCTCGGTTGCAGGAAGGATGCTGCTGATGTCACCGCCGTTGAGGCGCTGAAGGATACCCAGTTCCAGTCCCAATCCCAGCCCCAATCCTATCCAGGACAAGCCACACACATGTTGCTGCCACAACAAAGATGCTCAGTGCTGCGAATGCGACTGCAACACCGACCCATGCAGCAGCAGCAGCCGCGATTGCCGCAGCCGAGACTTATGTCATAACAAACAAACATCAGCAACACCCGCAACAACAGCAGCAGCAACAACAACAACAACAAGTCTTAGTTGTTGCCGCCAACAAAATGGTGATACCAGCAACGGGAGCAACAATCGCCGGTATACCAACAGCAACAACCACAGCAGCCGCCGAAACAACAGCTTCACAGCAGCAGCAGCAGCACCAGCAACAACAACAGAATCAGCAACAGCAGCAGCAGCATGTGTTGTTCCAGCCGCACCTACAAACAACAGCAACAGCAGCAACCAGCACACCTCAGCAACAGCAACCACCTCAGCCGCGTCAGCATCCCAAGAAGCGAAAATTCGATCCAGCCGAGCTGGACAAACCAGAGCAGCATCCCCAACAGCAGCAGCATCAGCAGCAGCAACTGAGTGTGCAGAAGCAGCAGAAACCCGCCGATACCAATGGCAATAGCGATGGCCTGGCCAACGGCAATGTTGCTGCTGTGCAGCAACATCAGCTGCATCGCATGATCGTGAGTTGCGGTGCAGGCGCCAGCAACAGCAATAGCAACAGCAGCGATAACAAGCAGCAGCAGCAGCAACAGCAACGTATTATCATTGCCTCCCCGCTGCAACATGCCAGCAGTAGTACTTACAAGCAACATGTTGCAGGCAGTAGTAGCAGCAGCAACAATAGTCACGCAGCCACAATCAATCATCAGCAACGCACACACACGCCCACAACTGCCGTCTACTACCAACAACAACAACAACAGCAGCAGCAGCATCAACAGCAATCACGTTTTAGCTTTAACTCACACAATCAGCAACATGCACAGGAACAACACCAGCAGCAACAGCAGCAGCAGCAGCAATCCCTGCTCGATCTCAGCGAGTGGAATAACACACGTGTCCTAGCCAAAATCCATAACCACTATGCCCCAGGGATTATCCGGCAAGTGCAGGAGGCCAGTCCCGATTCAATACTCGTGGAATTCGATTCCGCCGATTTGGGGCTGCTGCTATATCCGGATGTGCTGCACCAGGGCCGCAACCATGTGATACTCGATGCCAGCCCGCCCATGGCGGATGTAAGTAGAGCGACAAAAAAAAATAGCTTCTAGCGACATACTAATGGAGTTTCCCCTTCCTTTCCGCCAATTAGATTACTGTGGACGCCCGTGTCTGTGTGCGGCAACGGATGGAGGGGCGTGGCTCCGGCAGCTTCGTCTATGTAGAGGGCGTCATAACGGACATCAATCAGGCCACGAAGCAATACAGCGTGCAGTTGATCGGCGACGAATTGGTAAGGGGTTAACTTAGTTAATATTCTGGTATTTTTAGTTCTTCAAGATTCTATTGTTTAAAAACCTAGTTAAAATTAAAAGTATTTATGTATAAAATGTACATATTGGATTTTTATGACACAAATTGATAGCTCAAAAATTATCATCTTTCATTTTTATCCTATTAAGGCCACCACCAAGGTTGTGCGTCGTGCTGATCTGCGTCTCCTTCAGCCGCCCTGGTGGGATGAGCTCAACGAACTGACACCTTCGGGTGGAGCAACTGCCCCGTCATCTGGGGTTGGCAAACGGAAAGTGTCCGCAGGAGGAGCAGCTGTTGGCGAAGCGATGACCGTGCCCAGTGGCAACATTGTGTACCCCAAGGCGGCAACCGGAGCGCCTCTGACCTTCGTGGCTACGCGCTACGACGGTAAGCTGCCTACGGCACCACCCACGCCCACCCACCAGCAACCGCACCAGCAGAGCCTTGTGAAACAAGAAGAGTATTATCGGACCACGGCCACGTCGCCGTTCCAGACGCGTCCCCCAATGGCCGGCCAGGCGCATGGAGCTGAGCAGGCATCACAGTCGCAGTCGCAGTTGCTACCCCATCCTCAGCAGACCAATGGCCTGCCGGACATCGTGATCTCCCCGGGCAGCAATGGGCAGCATCTTAAGATGCAGCAGCAACAACAGCAGCAGCAGCAACAGCAGTCGTCGCGGGGCTACGACGACTACGACTCGGATGATGAGCTGAAGCGGGTCGGCATTGGCTACTCGCCAGCGACTGGCGACCTGGACACGGAGAAGATGAGCACCTGCAGCAAGCGGAGCAGCATGCAAAGCCGCGGCAGCACGTCCAGTCTACTCGACCAGAGGCTCACACCACGATCTCATCCAGCAACCCCAAGGTAAGTTGCCCTTACGGGATGTTCTAATGGAATAAGAAAAATTTGCCATATAGAAATCATACATATAGTTACTATATTTAACCAGCACTGTCATCCTTCACAGATCTCAGGCCACCACGCCGCATCGCTTCAAGAAGGGCGACATTGTGGAGTCGGAGTCCGGCGTGCGCAAAAAGTACAATGGGAAGCAGTGGCGCCGCCTGTGCATGCTCTGCTCCAAGGAATCTCAGCGGCGGGGCTTCTGCTCGCGACACCTTAACCAGAAGGGTAACAACAGTACCCTGCCCTCGTCCACGGGTCCGGGTCGTTTGCATAGGTAAGTTAATCATGTGATATTAATTATAAATAAATTAAATAAAAGCTCTGCATTCTAAGACAACTTTATATAAATATACTTGGTTAATTTTTATACAATAACTTATTTTTAGACCCTTGCAGAGAGTATTGTAATTTAATTCAGAAGTTTGCAACGCAGCGAAAAGAGTGCAGTGCATTAACAGCCGAGTGTATCTAGACATGTCCGTTTTTCCGATTATATGGAAACTAGTCTCAATTTTGAAGCTATCAATGAAACTTTGCATTTAGTCTTCTATATACTCTTACTAGTATAAGTCGGAGCAGGCCGAATGGAATGACTATTATATCATATAGCTGTTATAAAAAGTATCCTAATATTTGTAGAAAAAAATTATTACTTATCCAGTTTTCAATATATTTTTTTTTCAATATATGTAGTTGTTGTGTTTTCTTCTAGAAATTTAGTTTTAATTTTAGAAAATTAGAATACTATATAGGGCCTTCGAGAAATATTGTTAACAATAACTTATAATTTCTAACTTGATTTGTAAAGCTGTAAATATAATTCGCATAGGTAAATGTAATTAAAAAGGGCCTGACTACTTCTTTGATTTAAAACATAAATATATATAATTTATATTACATTAATTATTAATGTTCGAATTGCAATCTGTAAAGGTACACACACTTCGGCGTGCCGAATTTAGCTTCTTTTCTTGTTAAAGCTTTGACTTACCCACTAACCTGTGATTTTTTCCACCTGTATTGCATCTTTTAGTGACAGCCGATCGAGCAGTAAGACGCAGATAGACGAGGACACATCGCGTGACTCGGAGACGTCGCCCAACTACCGGGTCAAGGGTCGCTACGATCAGGAGGAGACCGATGCGGCCGTCATGCTGGGTAAGTAACCTTTCTATCACCTTCCAGCTCTCACACCTCTTGACTCTTTACGATCCCGTGGAGAGAGAGCATCATAAATGCATCTTCAGAAATTTATTCATAGTTTGCGGCAATTCATTTCAAGGCTGTTGTCCCTCTGACCGTCTCTTTCTGTCGTGTCCAGCGCCAGCTTAACTGTTAATCCCTCTTGGTTCGCACAATTAGAGGGACAAGGGCAAGCAGAGAGAGAGAGTATAGTGATCCGTTTTTCCATCGCTTCTCGGTGGCTTCTTTCACGGCGCTTCTGGAAATATTTCTTTGATTTTGGTTCGGTGCAGAAGAACCTTCTGGGCACCCTACCTCGCGTCGCCTCGCCCTTGCTCGTCATTCCCTTTGCTCAGTTCTTCCCCATAAAAGTATTCCTTTGGAATGCAGAAGAAACGAACTTCTTTCATTCAGAGTAGAACCGGATTTCTGGCGTACTGGAAAAACTGTTGTTAAAAGTCCAATAAAAGCCAGGCCTTAAATAAAGGGCCGCCTGATTGGCCTCCTGCTTTTCGACATTAAATTCGCATTAATTAAGGGCTTAGTTTCATGGTTTAAAAATTATATATAATTAACAATTCAAATTCAATTACAATTACAATTACAATTCAATTACATTTTAAAAGTTTTTTTTTTATATAATTAACAATTAAACTTAGCAAGTTTAAATTTTAAAAGTTTTTTTATTGCTTTCTGATAGAAAGATTTATGATCATTTTTAAATCATTAGGTACTCTTTATTTAATAATAATTGTAGGGTATGGATAGCTTGTAATGCCTAAGAAATCTTGTATAGAGGAATTTTTCCCAAATTCAAGTACCGCAGTCGGCTTAGTCGTGGCAACTCGAACCTTTCTATCGGCCCTTGTTTTCTGGTTCGATGCATTTCCAATTCACCATAAAATGCATATCATAAAGTTTTATTGTGGCTGCGCCGCGTCGTTCTTTCTATTTTTCTTCTCTGCCCGCTGCCCGATCCCTCTGTCCACCGTCGCCCGTCCATTTTTTACACACCTCAACAAAGGTCGTTTGTCCGTCTGTCCATCCGTCAGCCGCTTTTCTTGAAAGGTGTCGCTGCAGCGATCCCGAAAACGAATCAAGGGTTCCATTGTCTGCCTCTCTGCTTCTCCCACTAGCATCTCTCCCCCTCTCCCACTCACACTGTCGGCCACTTGAGAGTGTGACCGCAGCGTGATTTACACGCCAGACGCAGCGACGTCGACTGAGGCAGAGATAGCAACGGCATAGCAGCAGAGGCAGAAGGAGAGATGCTTGAGCAGAGACGTATTCTGCATTTTTTATGGGGGATTTTAAAAGTGGAGAAGGGTGAGAAAAATAGTTTGCTTTTCGTAATTCTTTGTATTACATAAATATGTTATAACCAGTTACCACTCTACAGTAAGATAAGAAAATATTAATTCGCAACAATATATTTCATTACTAAGTTCAAAAAGTTACTATGTAGCTGAAGGAACTTATCCGAATTCAATTAAAAATAATTTTGCAAATGAAATTAGGCATTTCCTAGTCTTAAAATTTACAAAGATCTAGTTTTAATAGGTAAGGATATGAGGGATTCTAGATTGTAGGAAATTATTGTTTAACGAAATCTGAAAAGGGGTATACCTTTAAGAGAAAATAATTAAAAAGAATTATACAGTTCTCAAAGAAAATTACAATAAATATTTTTCTGTATTTCCTTGAATACTTTTTTTTCATAAAAATAAAAAAAATGTATTTATTTTAAGGTTTTAACTGTAGGCAAGCTAAGAACAAGTGATCTTAGCCTTAAGGCTTTTAACGAGAAATTTAGTATATATGTAGCCTCAGTAAAAAATACTTGCTTTATAACTTAAAATATTAATTACATGGGAGGAGGTAATAGATGCAGTATGTGCAGCTGCTGATTTATTTCGTAAACAATAAATATCAAGTGCATTAATAGTTTATTGATGTGCAATTAATCCCCTTGCACCGTCACTGTGCTGTACGCATTCCTAAGCACCTGCAAAAGGTAAGAGACGCAATGATCGCTGTGACAGAGGCGTCGGCAGAGCCACTTGAAACGAAACAAAGCGAGAGCAGCGGCACCGGCAGAGGGCGAGGGCAGCGGCAGCGTGCGAAGCGCAACAGATTCTTTTCTTTTATTCTGCTCTTTTCTTGTTATTTGCCTTGCCCTGCCTTTGATTCGTTTTTACCTAAACAAAAATGCACTTGAGAGCGGCCACGCACGCACACTCGCACGCGCTCCCTGGCTCACCGACACGGCAGGTAAACAAACATGGCGAGCGGCCCAGAGAGCGAGGAGAGCGCCCGAGAGTGGGCGAGAGAGCGGCGGCGCTCGCTCGATTTATGCTGCTGACGTCGCTGCCCTTGGTCGAACGTCGTCGCTGGCTCATCGACGATTGCCGCATTTATGCTGAGAAGTGGGAATCAAGAGCACCGAGCGAAAGAACCAAAGAAACCGCACCAGAATCGAATAATCTGAAGAAAAGACCAAGCAAAGCAAAGCAAGGCAAAGCGAATGTGACAACGACGGCAGAAAAAGGCAGAGCAGAGCAGTGTGAGGGAGCGAGCGAGCGAGAGATTTCCGTGGAAATGCTCTAGAGGAGCCACGGACGTCATGAATGCGTTCCAGGACTTTGAGCTGGGTGCCAAACTTTACCTGCAGTGCTTATGTAATGCCAACGATCGAGAGAGCCCGAGAGGGAGAGCGAACGCTAGAGCTTTTAACCAGAGCAGGACAGGATTTAATGATTACCCTTTGTTTCTTCCCCTTTGCAGTGTCACTGAGCAGCTCCCGATCCGCCACGCCGTCGTACGCATCACCGGTGAACCACGCCGGAGCCTCTCCGTTGAACGCCATCGCCCATTCGCCGGTCAATGTGTCCGCCACTCATAGGCAGAACTTTTTCACGCCCATCGCCAACCAGTCGCAGCAATCCCAACAGCAGCAGCAGCAGCAGCAACCGGTGGGCACTGTTTCCCTGGAGGGCAAGTGGAAGGCGACACCCAGTCCGGTGCTCTATAATGCCAACAACAACGGCAGTGCCAGTAATAACAACAACAATGGCTGGGAGACGAGCAGCAGCAATACAGGAGGAGCAGGCGCAGGTGGTCCACCTGGACCGCAGCAGCCATTGCCGCCGCAAACGACGCCGGTGTCGCTGGTTATGCACGCTCCGCCGCCGCACCACCAAGTGCAGCAGCAGCACCAACACCAGCTCCACCAACCGCCGCCGCCGCCACCTGCCGCTCACCTCAACGCCAGCCTGCCAGCGCCATCAGCTCCGCATATCGGTAGCAGCAGCAGCATGGGTCATGCCACCAGCGTCATACGCATCTCCAGCAGTCAGCACCAGCATCAGCCACAGCAGCAGCAGCAACAGCCACAGCAGCAGCATCCCCATGTGGTAGTGTCCGGCGCACAGACGTTCCATCCCGTGATCGTGGATGCCTCGCAGCTGACGGTACAGCCCATGCCGCCCACCACGGTTTCATTTCATCAGCCCAACACGCCCACCACATCAGTAGCCGCGACAGTTGCACCCTTGGGTCAGGAGAAGGTGTTGCCAAAAAACGGTAAGCCACGTATATATGTATCTATAACTAAGCTGCGATCTGAACAATCGATCATACTTTAGCTATAGTTATAGTTTTCAAGTTTAAGTTACACTTACTTAATTAACCTCCGACTTTCAGGCTACAATGCGCCTAGCCATCCCTGGTACAAGCTGCTTCCCCAGATGCCGCCCATGACCAAGCCGCCGGCAGTGTCGGTTGCCCAAGCCTCGACCACTGCGGCCAGCAGCTACAGCGTTGTGATGATGCAGCAGCAACACCAACAGCAGCAGCAACAGCAGCAATCATCACCGCAGATGCCTCTGACCCACAATAATAACCATCTGACTGTGCCCGCTCCAATATGCTCACCGGGCAAGCCGCTCAACTGTTCCATGAACGATGCCAAGGCAGCGGCAGCAGCTGCCGCAGCAGCAGCAGCCAGTCATCATCATCTGCAGCAACAACAGCAGCAACAGGAGGAGCAGTTGGACGAACAGCTCGACGACGATGTGTTCGAGGCGACACCCACCAGCAGCAGCAACAAGAAGCCAACTGCAGCCATGCGACTGCCAACGTATAATAGCAACATTCGTAAGCTGGAGGAGTGCCATGACGCGAGCGATGGAGCAGCCGGTGCGCCAGTTACCTCGGCTGCCAAGCGCAGAAGCCAATCGCTGAGCGCCTTGCAGCAACAACAACAACAGCAGCAGCAGCAGCAGCAACAGCAGGCAGGAGCAGCGGCTGGACAACCGGCGAACAAGAAGATCCGTCGTCCAATGAACGCCTTCATGATATTCTCGAAGAAGCATCGCAAGATGGTGCACAAGAAGCACCCAAATCAGGATAACCGAACAGTTAGTAAGATTCTGGGTGAGTGGTGGTATGCCCTAAAGCCAGAGCAGAAGGCACAGTACCACGAATTGGCCAGCTCCGTGAAGGATGCACATTTTAAGCAGCACCCAGAGTGGAAATGGTGCTCCAAGGACCGTCGCAAATCATCAACTTCGACGGCTGCGACAGGAGGCAAGGCTGGTGGGGCAGCTGGATCGGGAGATGCCAAGCAGCGCCTGGTCTCGGTGGATGGTTCTGATTCCCTGGAGCACGACATGTGCCCCACGACACCCGGTGGCAGCGGTAGCTGCGGTGGCCAAGGCATTTCCTCTGATCTCCAAGGCGACATTATACCGCTAACAATCGATAACTATAACAGCACTTGTGATGAAGCGCCAACCACCATTTCGCTAAAGGGCAACGGAAAACTCCTGAAGAACGAGTTGCCCTCGGACGAGGATGAGCAGATGCTGGTGGTTGAGGAGGAGCCAGCACAGCATCAGCCCGCTAAGAAGATGGACCTGCATTGCCGGGAGCGAGTCAACGATTCGGACATGGACGAGGCGCCGTTCGACTACCGCAAGCAGCAGACAGACGCAGATCAGGTGGGAATGCATACATTTATATAAATTCATATATATTCATTCAAATATTCGTTTTAATTTCATTAAATAGCGTTCGGCTGAGGAGCCCAATACGTCCGGTGCCAACGGCCAGGCCATGAGTGCACCACTATCCAGCGGAAGTGGTGGAGAGCGTGAGATTACACTCAAACCGAAGGCCATCAAGGCCCATCCGGTGCTGGAGAGCACCATTCTGCCATACCCACAGATGTCCATTTACACGCAGTACACTAGTCCCAAGAATCCAATCGGTGTAACACCATTCCAACCCACAGGCGAGCACAACCACCGCTAATCATCATTCGAGACATCCCATACTAATCAATGAATTTGTTTCTTTAATTGTATGATCTTATAGGCGGCGCCTTTAAGTCAATGCCAATTAGCCCCAAGGGCAGCGGCAGCAAGCCAGAGGATGCTGCAGGCCTGCAGTCACATATCAAGCAGGAGGACATCAAGCAGGAGCCACCGTCGCCCTACAAGCTAAATGGCAGTGGATCTGCATCTGGCGGAGGAGGTGTGCTCAGCGCTCATCCGCCAAGTAGCGGCAGTGTCTTTAACTTTAATGTGCCAACAGCGACGGCTTTGAGTCAGAAGCAGTTCCACTACCATATGCATCATCCCCATCGCAGTCCCACTGACTTGAGGGGTGAGTGAATGCGAAGCCAGAAAAGAAAAGCAAAAAATTCGAAAAGGGAACGTTGTTGAACATTGAGATTGTTGTAAATAAATAAATAAAGGTTAAGATTACCTTTCACAAGAATGGAAACATAATTCAGTAAGCCTAAGGCTTGCAGTTGAATTATACGATTGAATCAGAAATTATTTGCTAACTATGTAACATATAACTTACAATATCCTGCAACGGTATAAAAAGAATAGAATAATTTTTACAACAGTCTTAATGTTCCAAAACAACTGAATTTTATTGAGTAATATCCCTATTCCTTTAAAAAGAATACTTCTTATTTTGGTATTAATTTATTTCACACGTAATAAGTATACAATTTTATTTCTTTACTTTAAGTTTATTTAGTATTGGCATTATTTCTACTATGATTTGTTGCTGTCGCAGTTTGGTTTTGTTTAGTTAGCGCCAGCCGCGAGCTCATAATTTGTTTGTTTTAATTTGAGTTGAAGCTAATCAACAAAATTGGGGAGAATCGGAAATTGGAACGTTTCTAGTACTTGCACCGCCCATCGCCCATCAACCCCAAGGTCCACACTTTATGCTTTTTTTTAGTCGCAACTTCATCAGCAAAGTTTTTCCCACGAAAGCTTTTTGCATATCATAACCATCTTTCTCTCTGTTTCTCTCACTCTCTCTTCTCACACTATTAACACCCACCACCACCTCACATGATCTTGATCTTCCTTTTTCGCGCTGTCATTTTCGTCACCTTACCATATTAACCCAACACACGAAAAACCAGAGTCACAAACGAATAAAGCAGGCAACGTAAAGACTATGCAGCATTCAGGGGAGGATACCAACGGAGGGGACACCGTTGGCCCGGAAGATGGAGCAGAAGTGGTCGATGAGGCTGGCAACGAGGAAGAAGACGAAGAGGAGGAAGATGAAGATGATGAGGACGAAGACGAGGACGATGAGCAGTTCATGCAAGAGCTGGCCAGTGTCAATGCCAGTGCCGGTTTCGATGACTTCTCCCCCTACGCCCCAGTGCCCAAGGTCGTGGTTACACCAACAGCTACGCCCACACCGCCACCCACAATGACGGCCACCATTGTGACGCCCATCAAGAGGAAGCAGTTCACCATTGTGCGATCTTTGACCCCACTGCAGCCGGCCAATTCCCCGCATCAGCAGCTAAAGCATCTGCACCAGCGACGCGTTGAGACCCCCCCGACAGTCATCACCCGCGTACCCACACCCACAATCAATCACTTCACCATCATACGAACGCAGCAGCAGCATCCACACTCACATCAACATCAACATCAACATCAACATCAACACAACACAACACTCCGCCACCATTGTTTTTTAAGCAGAAGAAGGTTCAGAGTGCACCAGTGATTGCCACGGTCGCATCCTCCACCACATCCACAGCATCAGTCCAAGCCAGTAACGATGTCCCTAATAAGTTTTCCAATTTTTCAATACACCAACACCAAAATCAACCGACAACAACATCAACAACAACCACAACGTCAATAACATGCAATACTAACAATAATGCCACGCCAATAATACGCAAATTACTTACGCTGCAAGATGGAGGCAAGAACAACAAGGGCACAGGACGAGCAGCTATTCTGTACGATGCCTTGGTGCTGGACACGTTGCATGGCCAGGACGAAGAGGGGAATGACGAAAACGATGAAGGGGATGGCGACCGGGATGATGAGCTCAAGATGACAACCAAAGATGATAGGCAGGTGGCAACCAGCCAACCGGCCACTATGCTCCTCATCACTGATGTTAACTCGTACAACCAGCAACATATCGCCGGCACCACAGCCACGACCGTGACATCGGGAGCTGCTACCCTTCGACCCGTGTCCTTTATTAGTATCAATGCCTGTAATAAGATCACATTGCCAGCCAATGCTCGCATCCTGACGGCAGCCACAGCGACGTCTACATCGGCGACAGCAGTCACAAGTCAGGCGGGAGCTACGCTCACGGTGCTAACCAAGGCGACCACAAATCATAGTAGTAGTAATGCCAACGAACTAACCATAACCGCCGCCAAAGCAGCTGCCCCTGTGGCCACCAGTGGTGGCAATAGCAGCGGCGGCGGCAGCAGCAACAGTGGCGATGCAACAATTGTCATGATCAACTCAGCAACAACACCCTCCTTATCATCCAATTCCAACTCTTGCTCCGCAGCTGCACATCAGGCGTGTGTGCCATCGTCGCCGGCTGGGATGGGACTGGGACATGCGGCTAACATTGCCACGCCCCCAGCATCAGCGCCGGCCCAGATCATGGCAGGGGGACCAGCGGCAGGCCAAAAGATGTTCTTCGCCATGAGCAGTCCGGTAAGTAAAAGAATTAGTAGCGAAAATAAACTTTAAAACTAACATTTTCATTTCAAGTATTCAATGATGCAGCGCCATACGCCTGGCACCCCCAGTCTGGAGCAACTCCAACTGGACGCCTTTCCGCCGGGCAGTTACATCTTCAAGAACCACAACGGCCTGGCCTCCCTGCCTCCGCCCGTTAGCGCTCAGCCCACGATGCTGTTGCATGGCTACACGCCCAGTCACAGCGCTGAGCCGCCGGCCAGCTCACCCTCGTACAAGTCGATGCCCTCCACACCCAAATCGGCCACGTATTTGATGAGTGCGCCGCCCCTGGAAAGAGGAGGCATGGAAGGAGGCGCAGGCATGGGAAATGCAGCAGCAACAAGTGGAGGCGATGAGAGCGATATGGATGCCGATGGTCAGCAGTTTATTTTAGCACCTACACCTGCTCAACTGGGACGAGCACCCTTACAGCGGCGCAAGAATCTATGTAAGTACCATCAAAACATATGGACTTTTTTATTTCTAACTGTCTTGTAAACTATTATTGTAGCCCAAAGCAAGTCGGAGAACAATGTGTCCTTTGGCTCTAATCTGGGGGCCAGCAATGGTCAGCACATCAGTCGTAAACTGCACTCGCCCACAATGATGGATGCGTCGTCGCCGATCATTGGGCATGTGAATAGCAGCAGTCTCAGCTCGGCACTGCCCACGCCCACCTCATCGACCACGACGCCGAATAGCGATGAGCAACTGCCTCTAACACCAACCACTAGCAACAGTAACAGCACGAACAACAATCACCAGCCCAAATCCCCGATGAAGGGTGCAGCAGGATCAGCAGCAGCGGCCGCCCTCAAAAAGAAAAACGATGAAATGAACGAGTAAGCAATTAAAATCAAATATTTTGTATGTTTCCATTTAATTGTAATGTATATACATCTCTTCAATAGCAGCGTGCTCAAGCAGGTGGACTTTGAGAAGAAATACAAGGCCCTGCCGCAATTCCAGCCGGAGGATTGTCAGTCACCCAGTGCCATTGCTGTGCCCTCTTCGCCGCGCGTTTATGGCACAAATTATCGCAAAAAGAACTCTGCAGCGCCGCCAGTACAGAAGCTATGTGAGTTTAGGATTTGAAATGCTTTCATATTGCCCAAACTAAAGCTTTCGATTTAAATTCAAATTGCAGTGAGTGAAGACGACTCTATTGACGAACCAGCTTCGGCACCGCCAACCACCACACAACGTTTCTTTGGCCCAGACTTTTCCAACGAGCTAAAAGGTAAGCCTACTCTTCGGAAATCAAACTTCTGTCTTACACAAACATGCATATTTGAGCTAAACTTGGTCGCCTTTTGAGCTATAAACAATATATTCGAGAAGAGATGTAAACTATAAAGGGTTTAAGTTTAATTCGTGTGTTCATGACAGAGAAGTTTGACTTGAAACATGTGCCTTAACTTTTACACATTCTTAATGAAGATGAACGCCTTGCAGAACTGGACAGTTCCGATCAAACAGGCCGCTCGCCCAGAACGCCAAAAACGCCACTACAGAGCGCTCGGTCGGATGCCAGCGAGAAGGGACATCGCAAAGTATTGGAGACGCGCCGTCATCTGGTTATGCAACTATTTGCGGTACATGGTAACTTCCCCAGTGCCCAGGCCACCATAGCCTTTCAGGTGAGTGTTCTTTAAATGTTTATAAAGCTTCAGAGGTTCAATTCCATTTCATTTTTACACAGACCAAGCACATTGCTGTCTTTCCTCGCAAGCAAGATCTGCAGCTAAAGATACGCGAGGTGCGCCAGAGGCTTCTGGGCACTCCACATTCGGCGGGGCCCAACACGCCGGCGGACTCCAACTCGTCGTCGACCACACTGAGTGCCAGTAGCACTGGACTGAATAATGTGCAGTCAGCCAATGCTCCTCCCAATGCGACAGGTAAACAAACAAAGAGGAGGCTTGACTAATTGAAAAGGCTTTAGTTTTCTTTCACATTTTAAGTTACCTTCTTAAATTAGCAATTTTAATTTAGTTTCGATTTCCCAATGAAAACATTTTTGTAGATGTTTTTCAATATTACTAAACGGCAGGTGGACACCAGCAACAACACCACTCGGAGCAGCTGCATTCTGATGCCAAGTACAAGTAAGGGATCATTGAGGAGGAGGAGCAAGCATGGGACAAGACAACAGATACAAATGATTAGCTGCAAGTGACCAAATTACTTAAGAATAGTAAGCGAATCGACAGGAACAACAATTGCAGCAACTCAACATCAACACACACACCACAAGCAACATGAAATGAGATACAAGCAAGAGCTCACACTTGGCTTCAGCTCATCATGCATCCGATGCATGGTTAACTAGTTTTTATTATTAATTGCAACATTAAATTAAAGTAGCGAGCAGCGAGAAAAGGGAGAAAGAAGATTACAAATTTTAAATTACAATAGGCATATACAATATATATATATACATGTAATTTGTGAGTATATAATGAGAAACTGATTACGAATGAATTTATTAAGCAGCTTAATAAATCAGGAGCAAACAACAAATGCAGAGCTGACAGGTAGAAACTTTGAAGAGAATTGGAACTTTTGAAGCACACATATGAAGTACAGTAAACAAAATAACAGAAACAGAAACAAAACTAAAAAAAGAAAACAAAACATGCATACATAATGGAAACATTGTATAATCCTCCGCGTAACGGCTTAGGTTTTAATTTACAGGCAAAAACTACAACTTACAAAATTGAAGAAAGCGCGACGGAAATAGAGGTTAAGCTTTAACTTAAATTGCACATTAATTTTGAAGTGTATTAAGCACAAGCAAAGAATTGTATAAAAAAAAAAAAAAAAACAGAAACAAAACAGTAAGAAACTTGAAATGAATACTGTGTAGTTGTATTGTATATTTAGTCATAACATTTTAAAAGTGAACAAATCCCTCAAAACACGCCCTACACCCCCCTTCCCCAACACACACCTTAATGCTTTTAAACTGTTTGCTTTTGTTCTCAAACTAACAAGTGAGAGAGAGAACGAAACCTTTTTAAATTGTATGTACATTTCCTTTAATTGGCTTTTTACACTGTTGTCTAATTGAATTATAATTTATATATATATATATTTTTATTATTGATATATCTTAGAATAGCCTGTTTTTAAATTGTACACACAAACACACACACACACACCGAAAAATAAACTTCGAATGAGAAATTAATTGGAAAACAATTTATTACAGATGAAGAAAAAATGATACAACTGTCTTCCACTGTTGCTGCAATGTACTATTTAATAATTTTTACTATTTCGGTTGAATTAAATTTAGTTACAAATGGTTTTAATATGTATGTGACTTTTATGCAAAATTGTTAATTATTTAGTGTTGTCTTTTAAGTATATATTTTTAAAATTTGTCTCTTTTTCTTTGTGTCCCATCCCGAAGAAGCAACAGTTGCAAACCGATACTTAGATGGATAATACGTAAACCGACATGCTCACATACAAGAATACACTCGTCACGAAAATAACCTAGTAAATCAACAAATAATAGATAAACAATATTCATATTCTAGTTATTACAATTATTTCAAAATACGCAATATTTACCATCATCATCATCATCGAAGGGGACATGTGAATTAAGTTGAATGCCGCTTCCATTCAGTTAAATTCATGCTGGACGCGCTGCAATCATAGAAATTAAATGGAACAATAAAGTAAAAAACAAAAAATAAATTTGTAAAATTTAAACTCAACTCACCTAGCCGTTTATAATTTGTTTTTTACATTTTGTGTTTAATATTAAATTTAATCATAGTTTCTGTACCATGTTTAGTTCTTAATTACCTACTAGTTATTTGTATTAATTAGTGAACAAACGAAATTTGATATGATAAAAGCAAAAGATCGTAATCTGTAGTGTGTTAATGTTAAAAAAAGGAAACGCTAATAAAAGCAGAAAAATAAAACCAAGTTTATAAGCAAAAATTTTAACCAATGTGTGAACTTAATTATAGTGGTTACAATCTCCCCCTCAATTTTTATTTCTGACACTCCCCCCAACTATTCCTACCCCCCTCTACCTAACAAGCTGACTTGTGCCAATAAAAAAGCTAATAGTATAATATTTAAATAGAGATCGAACTCAAGTAGAAATGCCCCGAGCAAAAATAATGCTAAGTAAAACACATACATATTTGTCAATTAGGTATTAATGTGCAGAAATAAAACATTCAACTTTTTGGCATGTACTATGTTTATCTGCAAGAACACAATGGCAACATTTTTGGCAAATCACATTTCGGACAATGAAAATTAAACACTAAAAATGGAAAAGAAACAGGAAACAGGAAACACTGAAACCAACAACTTTTGGCAATTACAAGAACGAGAAACAAAAAAAAGATAAAGGGAAACAAACTCAGAAAGAATACAAAAAAATACACAACCAAAATGGCGTTTCGGATACAAAATTCTAAAATTCAGGTAATACAAAAAGAAAACAAAATTACAGATAGTGTTGTATAATGTTAAAGACAATTTTTGAACAAAGTAAAAGTAAAAGATGAACAACTATTTAGCTATTTATACAAAAAAAAAACGACGAGGCCAGTGAGTAAAATTTGGGAGAACATGTAAAATTTATAAGGTGCTTTTATAAACAAAATATTTGATAGACGACAGACGGGAGAAGTGAAGATCAGCGAAAAGGGCCTACTCCTCCCACATTAATAAATATACACATATATACATATATCTATTTTTGTCAGAAGAAGGCATCAAACTGTATTTTAAAATGCTTTTAAAATGGAAGAGAATTTAGAAACGAAAACCCCACAGTGGGTACAAAACTCTCGAGATTTAGTTGTGAGCGATTCGCACATTTTGACGATAAAAGTAGAAGGCGGAAGGAGCAAGGAGCGTGTGTTTTCTATAGTTTTTAATCGAGGAGGGACATTTTTAAATCGTAGCTGAACCCTCCTCACAACATAGAGCTAAATATATATAAATGTATGTATATCGACATCTCTAGTGGCAATCCAAGTTACACAATGTTGTTTGCGGTTTGTTTAGTTAATTGTTAAAAGATAAACGGAAACCGAAGAACTACTCTTAAGTCCAATAATTGATTGCACAATTTGAAAAGTTATGGCGCGATACTTGAGTTTGTAGTGAAATTACCAAACTTATCGTTTGCGATTGACTTTTAAAGGCTTTGTAAAATAACAGAAAAACATACAAAACTTATGATATATATATATATATATAAGATATATATATATATACAAACTTATTTCTGAAGTTAACTAATAAGCCAGTTATTGTGAAACGTATTTTGTAAGCCACGGAACACTTAAGACAAATTACGAATATTACCATACAATATACAAAAATGCAAACATATACAGGATAGTGTAACAAATACAAATACAAATACAAGAACAAGATATCTTATTATTGAAATGTGCAAATCTCATCTGATCGTCAAAGGAAATGTCGGAGACAACAATGGCTTTCACTTAATTAACTATTTGCTTAATTAGTTGCTCCCCTCAGCGGACAAGGAAAGCCCTTGTCTCCGACCAAGACGACAAACGGTCCTCACCATCAATCCACAGAAAAACACAAACAAGAACACTTTAAAGACACCCATATAAATGTATAAATAAATATATACGATGATAAAAATTATTGAATAAAAGAAAAATATACATTCATAATCTTTGAAGTTAAGATCATTTATTTATTATGGGTCTAACATTACCGTTGAGATCGGGGTGGAACTTAATGCTTGGGTTTACAGAAGTATATATTTCGATCCGTCAAACCATTTAACTTTCTCTTCAAATGATAAAATTGTATATCTTTGTTTTAATGAAATATTTGGACCTCTAATAGTATTTCTTTCTTCCTGCAATCATATTACTCTTATTATAATTATAATTATTATAATTATGATCTATTCCTTCGTTGTTTTTAACATAAATATATATAATTATATATTGTATTGTTTACTAGAGATCGTCGTGCCGAGTTTAGCTTTTGTTTTTGTGATAATGTATGAAATCTAATGTTAGTTAATAAATTTCTCTTTTAGTATTTGCCGAATTTTAGTTTTTTTTTTAATCGAAATACTGCTATTTAAAGATTATTTAATTGATAAAAATAATTTTAATATATTATGTTCTTTGTATAATAAATGAATATTTAAATATTATAAAACTATAAATATTTTCGTTATATATGTATACATGTATGAATACGTATACGTAATATTAGCAGAGTTTTGAATTTAGTGCTTCAGGCTAATGCCTGTTTTAGTTCATTTCAAGTTGTAAAACTTCAAGAATTAACTTTATAATTTAAAAATAATATTATAAAACTAAAAACATTTTCTTTAGTATAGATAGATCTTTTTCGGACTTCGTACTTCTTACGTATACTTAATATTTGCCGAATCTTAGTTTTTAAAATCAAAATAATGCTATTTAAAGTTCATTTTAATGAAAACATTAATATTAATAAATTACCTTTATTGTTTAATAAATTAATATTTTTGTGTATAGATAAATCTTTAACGAACTTTGCACCACTACGTATACGCAATATTTTCCAAATTTGATTAATTTTGAGCTTATTTTGAGTCTCTCTCTCTTGCTCTCTCTCTTTCACTCTACGTCTACGTGTATCTCTAGAGATATCTCTTTTTCTCACGCTCTCTCTCATCTCTGCTCTTCTCTTTACTCGGAGACTATAAATACATGCACGGCTGCCTCACAGACCTCAGTCAGTCCGCGGCGGTGATAGTGGAAGTATTGGTGATATTGATTGCCCTTCGAGCCCAAAAATATTACCTGATCAATGTAATACCAAGATGGAGCTTAGTGCAATTATACCATGAAAAGTCTAATTGATATCACCAAGAATATAACTATAGATACTATAGGATATACCCAACACTATAGGTAACTACAAGGCTTCTCGAAGTTAGTTTCTTATCTTTGTTTTTTTTAATTAAATATATAAACATAAATAATTTATTGAGATTAAATACAGTTGTTCGTTTGGCCACCATAGATAGGAATCGTAGTGATATTCAAACTGTTCCCACCACCTCCACTGGCACCTCCTGGATAATACTCCTCGCCGAGGAGAGTACACTGATATCGGCACAGTTAACAAAGGTCTCCTGGGCACCGCAACCCATGGCCCCCGTGCCGTCCTCACAGACGCCCCAATTGTTGCCCGCCGTATATGTCCAACGGAGAACGCAGTGGATGCAATTGAGATCAGTGGGCAGTTGTACTGTCATCACAATGTCACCAGTGGCTGTGTTGATGTAATACTCCTGGCTGCCATCAGCAAAGTTCAAAAGATGCTGTTCGAAGCACTCCTCCGACTCACTTCCGTTTTCATCCAGATTGCATATGTGGAATCGGAAATAGCCCAAGTGATTGGCAGTGATCTTGACGGTTATTTCAGCTTCTTTAACGCCATTAAAGGACTTGACAATCACTCCACTGCCATATTTGCCGCCCAGCTCGTTGGGACGCGGTTGAGCCAAGCTCCAATCATCGCCACACAGACCGCAGCGACCACCGTTTTGGGTTTGTTTCTAGGAAGAGAAAAGAACTGTATGAAATGAAAATCTCAAAAGTATCTGCAGGATGTCTTACCCAGAAGCCACCGCAATACAATCCATTGTCATCGTAATTTGTGGGTGCCGAAGAATCGTAACGCCAGCGTGAAGATCTTCCCACAGGACTCAACATCATGCCATGGGCCTCCAGTTCTTGCATCAGACAGAAAATGCCCAAACTAATAATCAGAATCACCTCGAAGGATCTCATTTTGCTTTCACTTTCACTTTCACTTTGATCCATAGTGCCATGATGGAAGCCTTATATAGTTCCATATTCCCATTCCTTATCAGTTGCCAGGGGGTGGCTTTATGTTTCTTTTTGATTTTTCGTCAAATAACTGTGAATTGTTCTTATCATAAATATAATCTTGACTCTGTTTATGGTTATTAGTAGTTGAAATTTTGGGGAATTGGTAGTATCTGACCAGGGAATTGGGCAAAACACCTTAGTATGACACATATAAACAATTGCTCTAATTGTTGGTAATTGAATCATTCTAAGCCCATAGACTTGTTTATGTTTAACCCATCAATGCCATTTTGATAAGAGTTCATTCCTTAGGAATAATTTCAATTTCAAGTGAATATTGTTAACCAAGGTTGCAATGTTTCAAGGGCATAGTAAAAAAAGGTAAAGGTTATCCTTAACTTTTTGAAACCCAACTTATTGCATTACAGTGAGGAAATAAAGGTAAATGGAAAATCTTTATGGTTTTTATATATTTACAAAAATATTTGGCCAGATGGGATTAAATAATAAAATAAATTAAAAAAGAAATAAAAGGTTATAAAATGATAAAAGATTAAACTAGATAAAGTATATATATACAAGAAAACATTCAAACAAATAATTCAAAACGCGCGCGCTAAAGACACAAGACACCAAACTGATCGGTCATTCTGAACTTTATCTTATCTGCCAAATTTTCGAGGCTCTAAAACTGTCCAAAGATCAAGCCTTTTTAAACGTAGCCTAACCCCAGGCGACATCATTTTTCATGGGAAGAAAGGCAACTTTCTCCAGAAGGCTTTTGTCTTTCCACAGTATTTTTTAATTATTATTATTATTATAAAGAAATTATTATAAATTATAAATTAAATTATAAACTATAATTATAATTTTATAAAAATACAGATCACATTCACAGAGCTCCACGCTATTGGAATAAGTAAACAATGTTGTTGTTGTCCTTCATAATTGAATTATTATTTAAGAATAAATACAATTTTTGGTGATCAAAGAACAGGGTTTAATTATAAAAAAATATATAAATATTCCGTTTAGTTACTGATAAAAATAATTAGACTGGTTAAGGAAATTTGTAAAAGATTTACAACTTTTTTCCTCTAACTTGCATGAAAAGTGCAAACCACCTACAGTACACAAAGTAGTCACAGAGATTAAATTCTCCTCTGGTCTTGATGACTCATTAATAATCATAATTAAAACCAAAACAGTTTGTTATTATTTTTAATGTTCTGAGTTTTATTTAACTTTGGTTGACGACTGACTATAATTTGGCTTTAAGTACATTTCAGTCTTAAAAGGCAGTTTTTTTTTAATTACAGTCTGGTTTCTTAGACCACCTCGATGGGAGCCACGGGCTCACCGCCAGCGACCAACTCCTTGACCAGGTTGCGACCCCACTGGATCCTCACATCGGCGCAGTTCTTGAAGGTTTCCTGTGGGCCACAGCCCAAAGCTCCGTTGCCGGAGTTGTCGCAGATACCCCAGTTGTTGGCTGCGAAATTGCGAAAACAACTCAATTAATTTCCGACAAACCACAACCATGTTCAATACTTACCACCCACATAGGTCCAGCGGAGGACGCAGTGCTCGCAGGTGACTCCATCAGGCAGAATGACGGTCACATCAAACTCATCCCTCTGGGTGCCAATGTTCAGGGACTCGCTGCCATCGGCGAAACGAAGACGATGCTGGTTGAAGCATTCCTCCGACTCTCCGCCAAAGGCGTCCAGGTTGCACAGATGGAACTCAAAGTGTCCCAAGTGATTGGTGGTGATCTTAACGCCAACGGTAATGGCATTGCCAGCCGAGTAGCTCCTGGTCACAACGCCGGCACCACCGATGCTGCCTCCAATCTCGTTGGCACGGGGCTGGCCATCCGAAAAGTTGTCGCCGCACAGACCACAACGTCCTCCGTTGTTAGATTGGGTCTGGGGATGTACGTTTTTAAGAATTAAGATGGATTTCAAGAAAAACTTTGAATAGAATCTGGTTACAAAGTTGATTTCCGATTTAGATTTTCTTTTTGTCTTTAAATTTCCTCCCTATTTTCTATGTGAGGTAATAAAACCCTTCGAAGATACATTTCCTTCACTCACATACAATCCACCGCAGAAGAGTTCATTGTCGTTCCAATTCTGGGGAGCAGAGCCATCGTAACGCCAGCGGGAGGACCGACTGGGTGGGGACAGCATCATTCCATGGGCATCGATCTGCTGGAGGCCAATGGCCAACAGGAGAGTCACGCTGAGCAGGTACTTCATGGCGGAGGTATCGGTTTCGCTTTCACTTTCACAATGCCTCTTGTACGGTCGCCATTGGATTTATATTTGCTCCTGTACGACTTATCATCGCGTTTCGAATTGGATTCGTTTCAAGTGTTTTACAACAGCTCTCAGTGTGATAACGCACTGTGATAATGCTCTATATAAATAATATGAATTGCACTCCCGGTCCTGGTCGAAATCCGCACAATCAACACTCTAGATAACCCCCCCGGATAAGCATCTTCGATTAGCCTAATGAAATATTCATAAAAGTGTCGAGCTTGAAGAATGCCACATACAAGAACCTTAAATAGATATGTATTGTTAACTTTCTAATCATACTCGAATAATCTTAAGTCCGTTTATTAAATTAACTGATCTCAAGTATTTCCCATCGAGTATTTGTTTTGGGTTGTCGGCTTATCAAAATCCGATTCCATTTACGGCTTTATACATTTTCAGTAAATTGTTTCAGTTCATTGAAGAATTCATGAAAAGTATAAGTAGAAGAATTTAATCAGAGAAATAATAAAAGTATTTATTGGATAGTATTCTTATATCATGATAACTATACGTCATATAGTTTTATTTATATATAATATTTAGAGTATATGTAATGTATTACTATTATGTTTAATCGTCTAATTATTAATTTAATTTACTTTTTCATTAATTGGTTTCGATCTTCAGAACTTTGCCTTTTCTTCTACATTTATAAATTTATTTATATGGCAACGATATGGTACAGTTAAATAAATAAATAAAATGGCCACATCTCAGAGTAGACGAAAATCGTTTAAAACACATGGAAGTTATGAATTTTGTCTATTAATTTCTCAGATTTTTTCAATAGAAAATATATATTATATAGTTTTCCTATTTTATAGTTCCAACCTAAATACCAATGAGAACACAAAGAAACTTCGTTTTTTTTAAAGGCCAAATGCGCTGATTCTGATCAAGAATGTATATACTTTATAGTAGCAAAACAAAAAAAAAAAACAATACAACATTAATTCATATACAGTGACAAAATTACTACATATTTGGGCAGAGCAGTGAACATGAAGCGCTCCCATTAAGACGAAATTATCTCACAATAAAATGGTGGATATTTTGGTCTGACTTAATAGGAAACATTTAAAAAAGAGCCGAAACATTGTATACTTTTAGGCCATAGGAACGAACTGATAATGTATAAGAATATCTAAAGGTGTAAATATAAAATATAAAGTCTAATTTCCAGTACTTATATTTCAAAAAGTGTTTAGAATTTTATCAAAAGTAACTTTTTATTTCTTAGATGTCATAGAAGCGCTAGATAATCATAATACATATATATGTATTTAAAAAAATCAGAAAAAATTTGGCATTTTTACGAACTTGCAAAATGAATTTATATTTTTAATTAATTAATTTTTTTATAATACATATTTAATATTAAATATAATACATATTAATATTTCCATTGGAAAATTAAAGTTTTTTCTGAGTACCCTATTATTTATTAATTTCCTAATCAACTGATTTCGATCTTCCGAAGCATGACCATAAATATTTCAGTAGAAAAACAACAAAATAAATAATTCCAATCACTATAAAATAAAAGCCGTAAACAGTAAACTGTTGAAAAATATCCAGATTCAAATTGGCATTTTCCGAAACAACCACAAACGTCATGATGACCTGCAGGATGAGTCCCACAAATGTGTTGAATCCGAAAACCAAGGCGAAGCTGTCCTCCAGCAAACTGCTGGCCAATTCAGAACTGCAATTTCAAAAAGTTACAGATACTTTCCGCATCGATTAAAATGCATTTAAAGACCAACCTGGCCACTGTTATGGTAAAGGCAAACAAGGCACCATAGAGCACATAGCCCAAGTAGGAAAGGTATATGCTGGAGGTCCAGCAGGCCAAAAGAACACAACCTCCTTCCAGGATGGTCAGCAGAGCCATTGAGAGCATGCTGGTACTGGTGCTCAGACGACCGGCATGGAAATATCCAGCTAGAAGGGCAAAGACAGCACTCAAAAGGGTCAGAGCAGCGTCTACAGCCCCGTTCCAAAGAATCTGTAAAAGAGACCTCCAGGGTAAACAATCTTTCTTAAGAATAAAAAATCATTTTTAACTTACTGTTGGCTCGTTCTCAAAAGATTTCCAAACCACCTGCATGTAGGTGGAGATTTGGAGAAAGCCCGCCAAACTCATGGCATACCACAGGCTCCACTGCACCACCAATGCATTTGTGTAGGCGTTTTGGAAATGTGACCAGAGGAGCTGCAATGCTTGGACACTCTTATTCGGAGTGGGTGTCACCTTAGCTTCCGTGACCTCTGCATTAGCCTGCTCAGGACCCTTCTCAAGGCCACCAGAATCGGGTTTAATCTCATCTTTATTAGCTTCGGATCGATTGTGGAAGTACACGCTTTTGTCCACCTTGGGCAGGAAAAAAGCCCACACTAGTGCCACGACCTGTGCTGCGGATCGGTCAAAGGGTATAAGTGAACCAACTATAAGATAAATATTCTATAAGCAACCTACAGCTGACGGTGATGTAGAATAGTTCCTTGTAGTTCATCCAATCCAAGCCAATTATCAATTGCGACAAGATTCCGGCCACCAGTTTTCCCACGAACATGGCCGCTCTGGTGTGTGAGGTGACCCTGGGGTAGTATTGCTTGTCCACCTGGGCATAGATGTACGAGTAGTAGGCAACTTCGGCCGCTTGATAGAAGCCATATAAAACTTCCACTGCTTGTAATCCTGGCAGAGTGGTAGTCCAGATCAGTGTGCCCCAAATAAAGACCCCAGTCAGGGCATTGGCAATAATCACAGGCTTGTATCTGTTCAAAAATTATAATTAAATTATGATTACGATGCAGCTGATTACGAATAATGCGCCTACCTTAGCAAATCGGTTATCAGAAAAACGAATATGAGGAGCGCAAGGTAGGAGTAGGTTCCCACGGGGTACACGGAGCGATTTACCTCATCCTGGGTAACGTGATACCACTCGCCCATCAGGATCTCCGCATGATACGGCTCCGAGGGTCGTATTTCCCGAAGGAATCCAAAAAGGCAAAGCAGACACGATACCTTCAACCAAGACTCCATCCCGCTTCGACTGCCGTTTAAAATCTAATCGCGATTTTTACAATAACCGAGCGATAGTGTCTGGACTAGCTATGTCTGGCGGCATGTGGAGAGCTTCGTTCGGTCAGCTATTAAAATAATTGTGCATTCTTCCGAGGGCTTACCAGGGTTAGCCCCCGAGTATAGAGATTTAGCTCCGACGCTTGTAATCAGCGCAACGCTATACGCTATATCACTATTTACGAGCTCAGAGAGATCTTTAATGGGTGTGCTTGGAAGGCGGGAGAAGCGGGAAGTTTCCGCTTACTTGGATTGGGCATGGTCACGATCTTGATTGAATTGCTCTCGACTGACGCGGTTCCCACTCCATCAAGTTGGCCATACAATTTATACCCTAATTAGACTATTATCTTAGTAATTAAGTGGATATGTAGGAAAATTCTCAGCGGGTCTTAAGAAGCTGACTGGTTTATACCAGACCTATTAATGGAACATAAATATCTTCTCAAATTAGGTAAGAATATGTTAGTAGTAAAGGAATACAGGGTATCCAATCGCAGGAGTTCGATTTTCCTGAGCACGCCAATGGGATCAAGTACGATAATTATTCTCCCCGAAAAACCATAAAAAAGCTTCATTTTTATAAGCTCGATTAGCAAATCTAAACGGAATAGTTCGCGATTGTCAGCAAAACAAACAGCATTGTATTATCTTAACATATGTGTGGTTGTCAGCGTCCTTATCCGTCTCAGCCATAGCATTTATTAAGTAATGAAGTGTTGTGATTTAGAAGATTTGATAATTAAACACAATGAGTACTAAAAATAATTGGTATCTTTATTCCGAGCACTTGAGACTGATTGTGCGTTTTATAAATGGAAATCAGCACGGTTTACTTAGAAGTCTGAATCAGATTGCAGATAATAAGGTGAGATAACTCTTCTGGGAATATAATCAACCATCGCATGAATACTATATCAGAGTATTCCAACGCAGGAACATGTGTTCTCTTAAGTCACAAACCGGCAACTTTAAGTACTGTCTAAATGCATCTAAAATTACTCCAAAGAGTTTTCCAGCGTTTCGCTCTCGGGGGCAGGGCACCAAAGCCACTCCACCAGCACGGATGTCAAATACAGAACGCCAACACCAATGAAATAGAAAGCGTATGCCGCATACTGACCCACAGGATCAAGTTGAAAGCCTGTGATGAAGATCAAGGTCAAGAGCGACTGAAAGATAAGGGCAACAAACGTATTAAAGCCAAAGACAAGCCCGAAGATATCGTCCTCTAAATGCCTGGCCACCTCAGCACTGTAAAGACATCAAAGGAATAAGTAATGGAAAAGTAATTGGTTTGAAATACCAATCTGCTTACCTGGCCAAGGTGATAGTGAAACCGTAAAGACCACCGAATACAATGAATCCTGCATACGACCAATAAATGTCATTCGTCCAACAGCAGATAAGTACACAGCCGCCTTCCAAGGCGGACAAGAAAACCATGATCAGGAGGGATGTGCGCGGTTTGAGGCGCCCGGTGTGCAGATATCCTGCGGCCAAGGCGCTGAGAGCCGCCAGAGCAGTTAAGATGGCATCAACGGCTCCATTCCAGGCGATTTCCGGCTCCGGCTCGATTACTTTCCACAAAACCTGCATGTAATAGGTGACCTGGAGGTAACCAGCCAGCCCAATTGCATACCAAAGACTCCACTGTACAACGCGGGGATTGGTGTAGGCAGTGCGGGTATGCTCCCATATTAAAAGCAGAGCTCGTGGCTTCTTGGGAGTAGCTTTCGGATGGGGTACCGCTACATCCAGGTTGTCCTCTCCCGGCAGCTGCGTTTGCTGGTCTATATCAGTGTTAATCTTCTCCCGATGGAAATACAAGCTTTTGTGCACTTTGGGTAGACCAAAAGCCCACAGCATGGCAATTATTTGAGCTAAAATAGTGCTAGTTTTAGTAAAGATATTGTTGCAGATTGTATAATCCATACTTACTGCCTAGAGTTATGTAGTTTAACTGCTTGTAGTTCATTAAGTCTAGATAAAGCATCAACTGGGATGTGATCCCGGAAACCAGTTTGCCAGCAAACATGGCTGCACGAGTATGCGATGTGACCCTGGGATAGTACTTCTTGTCCACTTTGGCATAGATATAGGTAAAGTAGGCCACCTCGGCGGCCATGTAGGTACCGTAGAAAAACTCTAGAATTTGTAGCGACAGCAAACTAGTGGTCCAGATGAGCATGCTCCAGATTATCACTCCTGTGGCTCCAATGGTAATGATCAGGGGTTTGTATCTGTTAATTAGATAATTGATATTGTAATTAATCATTATATTTCATATATCGAAAAAGGGAAGGATATTCTAAAATATTCTTTAAAAAGAAATCCCATACTCAGTTTACATTAACAAATCTTCAGATTTCTTTTTACTTAGCAGTACAGAACACCTGGTGAACCAGAAAACATACTTTTATATTAGGTTACCTTAGGAAATCAGTTATCAGGAATACAAAAACCAACTGCACCATGTACGAATAAGTGCCCACCGGATAGACATATTGCACGAGCTGCATTTAACGAAATTGAACATTATTTTAAATAAATAAATAAAGGCAATTGTTAACACTCACCTGTTCGTCTGTGATGTTACGCCAAGGACCTAGGAGGTACTCTGTGACGTACGGCTCCGATGGCCGGATCTCGCGAACGAATCCGAAGATGCATAGCAGACACGAGATCTTTAGCCATTCCTTCATCTTGCGGATTGTGTAACGGTCAAGCGGTCCCTAACGTAATGCTATCACGTAACGATGGAACCAAAAGCTAGCTCTAGCTTAGCGTAAGGGGGATTGCCAATATCGGTTGCCGGTAGCTGGTGTTCTGCATCCACATTTGGACGGGGGTAACCTGAATATATCGCTGGCGGGGTAGCCTGGATTCACGGACAATCTGGTGTATCAGGCCATGGTCGTCGGGTGCTCAATCTAATCTTTGCACTCCGCGGATTCAAAATTATCACTTCGGAGCGAGCGCGTCGTTATATTTACACAGAAATCGCTGTTCCAATGATTGTTAGATAATTGTGAATTTATAATACGGCTATTGCAGACACAACCGGCCTGCGACGCTCGCAATTGCCTTTTGAATGTCACTCAACTCATGGAACATAAACGCAAGTGTGCGGAATTACTCTCCCACAGGTGGATCGGGGCTCTTGGTTCTCCAAACACCCTACACGTGCTCTAGCGCGTACACAAATGACTTTGTAATTCCACTGCCAATGGCTATGTTATCGATTTGTCGCGAGCACAGAACACTTTTCGCGACTAATAAAAAATTGTTTACCTAATGCGGCAGCCGCAATTAAAATCAATTGATTTCCGAGCCATAAATAAATTTGATTTCGTGTATTGCCGGCTGTTACGTCACAACAACAACAACTGCGACGCAGCATCTGTTCGTACGAAAACAATCGAGATGGTTGGCAACGCGGCTCAGCTGTTCTCACCTGACTGTCACTTGCGCACATTTCGAAACGACAAATTTAACAGAGTTTCCACGCTGAATAAGAAACGCCTAGAAACACCTTGGCAGAAACAGGCACTTTGTTATTGTAAAAATACACGTTTATTTAGCGCGCTCAGTTTAAAATTAGTAATGTTTTGAATGTGGTATACAGAGTATTGTTTTGTATGCATATAACAAATAGATTTAGAGGCGAAACGTTGGCTATTTACACAAACAGAAGGCACGCGGAAAAACTTTCGCTTTTCCCTTACGTAGAATTTGACGGAGACTGACTGACTGACTGACTATGAGCTAAAATTGGCCACATTTGCGGAAAGTTAGAAAGTACATGTAAAAACTCTTAACAGCAACATTGAGGTTAGACTCTCTCCGCTCTCTCCCCGTGTCATATGGGTGTCCTTCGGCTCTCTCACTGCTGGGCAATGGGTGTGGCCACGGGCGGGGCTGCGGAGGCGTTGTTCGTGGGATCATCCGCTACCGTTACAAATTCAATAGAGGCGGAATTGATGCAGTAGCGCTTGCGCGTGGGCTTCGGTCCATCCTCGAAGACGTGACCCATGTGGGCGGAGCAGCGGGCGCAACGGACCTCGGTGCGTATACGTTCTGGATGTGCGATTAGTAGTAGAATATTACCCCCTTTTTATTTGCATTTTGCGATTTTGTGGGATTAGATTTGCATACGTTTCGGTTTTTTGTTGTTTGTTTGTTGTAGCGCAGTTTTGTTTCACATTTTTTACAATATTTTTGTATTTTTTTTTTCGTTTTGCAAGGGTTAATTCAACGTTTTTGTTGTAAACAAATTACAAGAAAATATATTGCAAAATGGATGAAAATGAAAAGCGTAGGAGATTGTAAAGAGTGTAAAGACAGGGGGCAGAGCGAAGAAATAACGGCAAATAAATGTGAGTGCAGCGAAAGGGGGGAGAACGAGGCGACGAATGGCGGAAGAAAGAAAGAGAAAGTGCAGAGAGTGCAACGGAGAGCGAGCGAAAGAATAAAGAATGGACGGCGGCGGTTGACAAATGAAATGAAATCACGTAAATCGAGCGAAAACACATGACGAATCAGAATTCAAAATGGATTCAGTGATTTTGAGTTGCATTTCCACATAAGGTTGTAGTACATAATATTTTGGTTAATTAAGCATTTTATGCATATAGTGTTGTGTTTCATGTTACAATTTAAATTTGATGAGTTCGTGTGAGTGTATATATTGATGTGTTTTTTGTTGTTAGCAAAACAAACCCCCAAAGAACGTTTACAGGCGTACATTTAGTGTTTTTTTTTTTTGGAAGCGAGTTAAAAAAAGAGAAATAGAAAATATACGAAAATACACATTATTCAGTTTGCTTAAGACACTCTAAATAGTATATGGACATAATGGATTCGGTAGTAATCGGGTTATGTTATTGGCAAAATCATTGAGCATGAGTAGGAAGCAACGAAAGCAAAAGTGTAAGCGAAATAATAAAAATAACCAAATTACAACACCAGCAAATAAAAATGAAATGTATAAATAAATAATCGAACAAGCTACACACAACATACAAACATATGAACACACACGCACACACACACACGTAATAATGGCCCTGGCCCCAAAAATAAATCCAAAAGACCTTGGATCGATAGTGATCGAAATGGGAAATATGAAATAAGCTCATATGGGTGCCGAAAATGGATTCAAAACCAAAAAAAGAGAGAAGATTGATGACAGTATGACAGTTAACCGAAAATCATAGGAAAACCAAATAAAGGAAACTCTTACGCAGATCACTTTGTCCTCTTAAATTATTTCTTTCCTTGCGTAAGCTTAATTTATCTATATTCAACCAGGTAAACTCCTACTAATTGTGTAAATCGTTGTTAAGATACATTACTTTCTAATACATTTCGATGGGAATGCCAAGTGAGCAGTTCAAAAGAAAAGAATAACCAAAAAATCAAATCAAGAAGTAGTTATTTTCTTTCCATAAAGTCTTACAAAATGCCTAAACAGGTAACAACAGTATAATAAGAATTTCAAAGGTCCCACAGAAATCATAATGGATTTTAAAGCCTTAACTTAAATTGTCTTTTGGTAATTTAATATAAAATTTTACATTGAATTTAAAATATTCCAGCTTAGCTACTGTTTTTAAAAGACTTAAAAATCCAAGGCGATTTCTGTGACACCCCTAATTATGAAGGTTTGAAACCGAAAGAGTAGATTGGGGTGAAAGTTGCTAACATAAAGTAGATACATATATAAATATCATTTGATCTTAGACCGATCTACAACAATAATCTCTCACTCCTCGTTCCGTAATACATTTTCAAGCATCGTTCTTGTGCAAGCTTAGTTTTTTGTTTTCGCATAATAAACTCCTATAAAATATCTAATATATTTTTCTCGCGTCATGACAAAAGTAAACGTGTCTTTGTATAGAAATCTAACTGCTCTGAGAATATCTCTGTCTAATGTGGTACTTCCTCCAGGTATCTTTATAGGGCTCATTGTGGGCACAATTCCCATCCAGCTGCAATGTCCTCCCTGGGGGCTAGCAGGCAGATCGGTTATTATTTTTTTGATGACACCGCCGGCGGATCCGCCTTCGATGGCGCCGGAGCACTCTTCACAAAGTCGATCGACGCAGAGTTGATGCAGAAGCGGCGGTGCTTGGGCGGCGGTCCGTCGTCGAAGACGTGGCCCATGTGGGCGGAGCACCGGGAGCAGCGCACCTCAGTGCGCACCATGCCTAGCGTTTTCGAAATGACTACTGTTGATTTAATCGGGTTAACAGTGTGATATTTGTGTGCGGATGGATATTGGTTTTTGGGGCAACAGTCGGAATGAGATTCGTATTTCGTATTTTTAGATTATATTTTTTTTTTTGGAAAAAGAGAAAAGTTTCGAGAAAGTCAGGCGGGATAGAAGAGGTGGATAAGAGAACACAATACTCGGTTAGGAATTAATTTTAGTCGCTTCTTTTCGCTTAGTTGCACATTCAGGTGCTGCCACAGCAGCGGGAAACACTCACAAGACTAGACGGTAATGGCACAAAACGGCAACAACAGCAAGGCCAACGGCACAACTACAGTGAACTCTGGGCAACGCGCACCACATATACCATGGAACAAGTTTGGGCTCAAGTTCACGTTCAATTCATTAAAGTTCAAGACAAACAAAGCAAAAAACAAAACGAAATAACATAACAAGGCAACACAATTAGCACAAAACATATATGAGATATTACTGCAATATAAAGATTTTTCTACATAATGTCTACTACGTTGAAATATGCCTTAATTGCTAAACTATTTAATCATTTACAGCGTTTAAGCCCTGACTGATAAATTTATCTGACTGACCTTTTAGTCTATACATATCAAGACAGCAAAACTTAACCAATTCTTTGCATATCTAATCATACAAATGCATATTGAATTTGCCCTCATTGACTATCTATTTTGTATTAAAAATTCGTAAGTATTTACTGCTAATACTAATTAAATTATGAATTGCATTAAGGCTTTATAAACGTAGTAGATATCAGCTCCTTAAAGTCTACTGCTATTATTTTATTACTGCACATATGTACATATGAAACAACTACGCATGATTTCCTTTCGTCTTAACATGATTTTAGTCTCTCCTCAGATTGAGTTACAACTTTATCCCTAACTTTTAAATACGGTGCGGCAACGAAACAGCAACTCAAATAAAACAGAACTTAAAACGTTTTGCAACTAACAACAACTACGAGTGCCGAACGAACTCTAGACTCTAGAGCCTAGGACCATCTGGGATATGTGCCGCGTGGGCGTTACGCACCTGGAATGCTGGCGTCACGGTGCAGCGTAACCTTGCCCTTGTCGAGGACATCATTGAAGGCCGGCCAACCGCAGCCGGAGTCGTATTTGGTATCCGAGCTGAACAGGTCCTGGTGGCACACGATGCACTGGTACACGCCCTTCTCGTAGTGCTTGTTGTAACAGCCTGTGGTGGTTGGAAAACATAATACGTTATTCGCCTTTCACCTAAATAAGTATGTTTAAGGTATTTTCGTGTGAGGGGGAGGCATACCTGTGAATGGCCGCTCGGTGCCAGCCTCCTGTGTAACCTGATACTGCAGCGGTGTCAGGCGCTTGCGCAGCTCCTCCTTGTTCACCGTAACCTTTTCGCTTTTATTCTCCATGCTTGCTTTTCCGGTGAAATCCCTTTTAGCCGGGTTGTCGTTGATGTGACGTGAATCTGAAATGTAATACTTTAGTGTTTAGTTTGTGGTTTGGTTATGTGGATTTTTCTGTAACCACCACAGCGTACCACTAGTTAGGTAATGGAATTTGAGTAATTATGGCAGTGAAGAGGTATTGTCGCCAAGCTTCTGTAAGATTCGGCTTCCCTAATCTTAAACTTATCAGTGGGACTATCAACTAAACCTTGGGCAATCATAATTTGTTAATTTAAATGCCATCTCTTAGCCTACGAATAAGATAAGAAATAGGTGCTACAGGCTATCAGCAATGAGTTGCAAAAAATATATTTTCAAAACCACAAAATCATCTTATTTTGGTAAATATGCGATTAAAGTCGTAAACTCAGATGAAAATAACTGTTCTTAATCACTTTAAACAATAAAACAGTAGCAATTGGTATTTGATGGATTATAGAAAAACCAAATTCAATTTCAGCATATAAATTTCCAATTTCAGAATATAAACAAACATATATACATACATAGATGCACCATTTCGTCTTAGATTCTTTGTCCCATTTTCCAAGGTATACCCCTCGGAAAACAACCGAATTGCCAAAGTTATGCTTATACAAAACACTGGAGCTAATTGGCCAAGGTGTAAACAGATTGGTTAAGTGCAGGCAAAGAAGCACAAGCAACAAATCGAGTGGAGAAACGCATCGGGCTAAAAATAAATTAACTATGCCCGCTGCCAGCAATAAAACAAAGTGGCGCTTAAAGTAAACACACAAAATTTGGGGGGATTGCGTCTGAAAGGGGGCCTCCGAGCAGATGGGGGGAGGAATAGTGATCAGGGGAGGGGAAGCACCTTTTATTTTCGGTGCAATAATAGAAAACCACCGAAGTGTGTCGCGGACAATTAATTAAAGACAAATGAATTAATTTCGAGCAAAAGGCGAAAATAAAATCGAATTGATGAAAATAGAGGTGGAAAATTGCGTTCATAAGGAATGCAAACGAGGCAGCAATTTGAACTAGAAATTGTGGCTAAAATTAGAAGATTGCCAATCGATTGGATGGGAAACTCAACAAATGGGATCAAAAGGCAAGTCCATTGTTTAGAATGAATGCGGGGCCACACCCGCAGGTAGAGCGTTGCCCCTTTGGCTAAATCAACAAATGAATTATTCTCTATAAAGGGGTATGGTCAGTTCTATATTACTTTGATTTGAAATGTAAGGGAACTGACTCTGAAAATAACCGGGGGACATCTATAGCTTTAGCAGTCGTTGTGAATAATATTTTTGTTAAATTGTAAGTTTTATTTTTATATTTTTTCGTTTGTTTTAATGAAATTATAGTTCGATGAGCAAGAGTCAAAGTTGTCTATCGATTTTGCATAACTTTGTTTGTTTATTTGTTGGTAATAACTGAACTAAAGGAAATGAAATTGTAGGGACTGCAGTATGACCTATACCTTAGTTAGTTTGAAAAGGGTATACCAATGTCGGCTATCTGTCTTCTGTCGATTTCACCTGTCACTCACCTGCATAGCAGCGGCTAGATGGAAAAGCGGCGGCGGCAAGTGCGAAATTTCGAGTACGCCGCAGTGCGTGGCGAGAAAGTGAAAACATTTTTCAAGTCCCCCTTGGTTTTCGGCTAATGCAAGGTGACAACTGCACTTGGCACTGCCAATTCGCCACTAGCTTGTTATTCAATCAAACGGCGGGAGCGTGGAAACCGAGGAAAGCGCTGAGAAGCACGGGGCAAGCGGCGGAAAGTCAACCCACGCGAACTAATATTTATGCAATGCCCGTCCTGTTGTCACTTCCGTCTTTATTTCTATTATTTCGTTCTATTTTCGTTTAGCTTGTTGTGCTTATGCGCTTGGCTTGCCCGACTGTGTGAGTGAGTGTGTGTGTGGTTGGGTTGCAGGGAGAAAGCGCATTAGAGAGAAAGCCGTGGATGCTCAATTGCACGCTCATTAAAAGAAAATTGTCTGGCGCTCGCTCAGTTTCCCAAGTTCTTGGCTCCAATGTCAGCCGAACAACACACACACACACAAAATACACAAACTAAAGCACACACAAAACACACATTTTCCCACACTAAGCGCGGTGGCGTGTCCTTGGGTTTCCCTGGAAGCCTCTCACCTGCTGAAAACTGCCCGAAATGGTGCTGCGCCTGTTTTGCTTCTATTTTTGGCCTTTTGTTTATGAATTGAAGCGTGCTCTCAGTCTAATAACAAGCGCGCGTCGCAATGTTACGCAGCGGGTGGAAAATCACAAACTAATACAATACAAAAAACCTGACAAACAGCTGACCATGAAAAGTATTCTTCTCCCCAGCTGTAGAGCTGAAAAACTATCGATAGTGAAACTATCGAGTTGGAAATAGTTGTTTCCACTGGGACAACTGAAAACTATTCTATGAAATGAACAAACCATACCTGATCTTTTGAACAATTTTTAAATATATCAAGTTATTTATTTGGTTCCTATATTTATCATGCCAGCGGGTCAACATCTTGGGCTTTTCGGAAACGATAGTCCTCTATGACTCTAATTTATCGATTACAAACAGCTGATGGCCCGCGTTGCCAACTACTGGCGAAGTAGGCGACTGAAGTCTGGCAACGCGGTGTGACTTTGTTGTTCTCACAAATTTCGAGCTCTGTGAAATTGTTTATCAGTATTAAAAAGCGAACTAGACACAGGAAAGAACTGAGTCACCTGTGTCGCACAACAGGATTCAAAGGCCAATTGCACTGCCCAAATACGCATAATGCGCTGAAACGCCCAGGAAGCGCCAATTAAGAGCACAACCGACCACACACAGAGAGGGCGTCAACTATAAGTAGTGGGGGTGGAACCTAGCAAAGAAAACAACGGAAAAAGGCCAGAAAAGCAACCTATATCCAAATAATTCGCAAATTGACGGCCTCAAGCAGCATGAGCAACCACAGATACCATCACGGGGGTAATTACATGCACCCACGCATGTCCTACCCCCCACATCACTTCACCTACGTCTCCTCCTGCGTCAAATACATGATCTTCCTGCTGAATTTCATCTTCTGGCTCTTCGGGGGCCTGCTCCTGGCCATCGGCGTGTACGCCTTCATGGACAAGCTGAAGGATGGCAACGGCTGGGTGCGCCTGGACACGGTTTACGACGTGATATTTAACATTTCGCTGGTGATGATTATAGCAGGCATCGTGGTGTTTGTGGTTAGCTTTGCCGGCTGCTTGGGCGCCCTGCGCGAGAATACCTGCCTGCTGAAGTTTTACTCGATGTGCCTGCTCATGTTCTTCATCATGGAGATGACGCTGGCCATTATCTGCTTCGTGTTCCCACAGTACATGAATTCTTTCCTGGAGTACCAATTCACGGACAAGATTATCCACTCTTACCGTGACGACTCTGACCTTCAGAACTTCATCGACTTTGCCCAGCAGGAGTTTAAGTGCTGTGGCCTGAGCAACGCCGGCTACCAGGACTGGAGTGAGTATCAGTGGTATTCGGTTTAAGCCAGAATATGATTATTTAAATTCATCCTTTGAGCAGGCAAGAACGAGTACTTTAACTGCTCCTCACCGTCGGTGGAGAGGTGCGGCGTACCCTACAGCTGCTGCATCAACGCCACCGACATCAGCTCCGGCCTGGTGAACATAATGTGCGGCTATGGCGTACAGGAGCATTCAGTGGCCGCCGCCAGCAAGCGCATCTGGACCAGCGGCTGTATCGAGATCGTTCGCGTTTGGGTGGAGCGCAACCTCTATGTGATTGCGGGCGTGGCTCTTGGCATCGCCCTGCTTCAGCTTTTCGTCATATATCTGGCCAAGACCCTGGAGGGCCAGATCGACTTGCAGAAGTCGCGCTGGTCGTGAGTGCCATGCCACCATCCGTACTTGTACGGATACCCACCCTGCGAAGACGACCCCTACTACAACTCGCGGATGTGAGGCGGGCGAGCTGTGCTGGTCCTGGCCGTGCTCAAATAGTTCCCAATCGAATTCCCATACTCCTAGATCAATCCATAGCTCTCCAGTACCCTATTGTTCTCTCTTGTTTTCCGGAACGTCTTCAGTTCCCTTGCCCCAAAAAAGTCTTACAATCGTATAGATACTCTCTAGGCTAAGTAACAATATTTATACTCGTACATATGTGTAACCGCATGTCGCAACAGCTCTGTATGTTTTTAACGTCAGCGTGTGATGCTTAGTCACAAGTAAAATCGAACAAATTTAAAGTTTTACCCAAGTAAATGTATGCAATATCGTACTATTTAAAAGACAATTGTATATAAGCTAGCGAGTTCCATAAGAAATATGCATTTAAAATGAGATTTATATTTAAACGCGAAACCAAAACTGCATGCACGTTTGTTAAACACAACAAAATAACTAGACTTATTAGCAATTTTAAGTATCTGTGTACGAATCTTGTTGTATTGCGTATTCAAATACAGACATTCTATACGTGTACGCATTAATTTCCATTCATTGATAAGTGAGATTAAGGGATACACATCGAGAGGTATAATTTGATGTATGGCCCTAAATATTTAGTTTTTACTATTATAACTTTTAGACCTAAACGATAGAGCTCGTCTCTCTAAACCTGACGTACATATCTTGGTCTAATTAGTTAAAGTAAAAAACGTGTTCTGTTCTCCTAACGAATACATCACGATTGCATAGTATTCGGAACATGTATGCAAATGTCGATGCTGTGAAGGATGTCCGGTTCATTTTTGCCCTTGGCCTTTGGATAACCTGCTTATACAATTATTTATATTGCGAAATAGTATATTAAACGTCACAATCTAGAACAATTCATTGAACTTTGAGTCTGATAACCTAAATATGCCAGGGTAGATAAGCAAGTCTAAGAAATAATGAACACGAGTAGCTAAACACATACTTATATGTGTCTTGAGCGGATTTGGACCCCCTAAAGAGATAGTATTACATATACAAACATTGTTTATTATTCTACGCAATCGTACGAAATACAATCTTCTTCTTTAGTACTTGATAATGGAGCGAATGCTCTCGCCCTTGTGCATCAAGTCAAAGGCCTCGTTGATCTTGGACAAAGGCAATTCGTGGGTAATGAACTCATCAACCAGCAAATCCTTGTTCAGATAGTCTTCCACCAGTTTGGGCACATCCGAAACGGAACGCCAACCGCCGAAGGCAGATCCCTTCCAAACACGACCAACGACCAGCTGGAAGGGACGCGTAGAGATCTCCTGACCAGCGCCGGCCACACCAATAACAACAGAGGTGCCCCAACCCTTGTGGGTAGCCTCCAAAGCTGCACGCATGGTGTTTACATTGCCAATGCACTCGAAGGTGTAATCGAATCCTCCGTCGGTCAAGTCAATCAAGTAATTCTGAATAGCTCCCTTGTCGGCCACATCCTTGGGGTTAACAAAATCGGTGAAGCCGAATTTCTTGGCCAACTCGAACTTATCGGGATTGATGTCGATACCGTAGACCTTTGCGGCGCCGGCCTTTTTGCAGCCCAAGCCAACGGCCAGGCCCACAGCTCCCAGTCCCCAAACAGCGCAGGTACTGCCAGGTGTGACCTTAAAAAAACATAAATTAAATAATTTCTAGGTTTCTGAGAATTACGTAAAAGAATATTAACTACACAAATTGTGCAAAATATATTATAAGTTTAAAGGTAATTTATGGACTCTCCAAGAGAATCCTTATCAAGCTTACCTTGGCTGTGTTCAGTGCAGCTCCATAGCCCGTAGAGATGCCGCAACCCAGCAGGCAAACCTTCTCCAGGGGCGCCTTCTCGTTGACCTTGGTTAGAGAAATATCCGCCACTACAGTGTACTCCGCGAAAGTGGAGGTTCCCATGAAGTGGAAAAGCTGCTGGCCCTTGCAGGAGAGACGGGAAGTGCCCTCGGGCATGACACCCGCCCCCTGGGTTAGTCGGATCTTCTGACAGAGATTCGTCTTGCCGCTCTTGCAGAACTTACACTCATCGCACTGCGGAATGTACAAGGCAATAACGTGGTCGCCGGCCTTGAACTTGGTCACTCCCTCCCCGACGCTTTCCACAATGCCGGCTCCCTCATGGCCCAGGACCACGGGGAACAAGCCCTCGGGATCGGCACCGCTCAAGGTGAAAGCATCCGTGTGGCAGACGCCCGTGGCTGTGATCTTGATGCGCACCTGTGGAACATTTTTATAATTAATAACCTAATCGTAACCCAGTACCCAGGGTGAACCACTCTACTAACCTCATGTGCCTTGGGCGGCGCCACCTCAATGTCTTCGATGACCAGTGGCTTCTTGGCCTCCCAAGCGACAGCCGCCTTGCATGTGATAACCTGCAATTAAGGTGTGTTTTGTTGTATTTTAGTGCATTAGTGTGCCTTCTAATTAGTATTCCTCCAGGTGAACTTACCTTGCCTTCTGTAGCCGACATCTTGCAATATAATTGTAGTGGAAAAGTTTCGTGACAAGATCAAGTGGCAAATAAAGAATGGAGAGCGATAACGAAGAGGAGGCGGGAAAAGGCCGGGTAGCAGTGTGGCCAGAACGCGATCGGTAATGTATGCCAAAAAGCTTAGCCAGATTTTAAATTTAGCTTGAGCCCTACATTTTAAAAGAATGTAAATCAATTGAAAATTGCAAGGCTTCCCAAAGTTATCCACCTTCCATGTTTATTATCCTTTATCATTTTATTTTTTTTTCAGCTTGAGGAATTGGATATTTTGTTCTTGGTTCAAGCGGTAATACTTTATTCAATTTAAAATGTAGCTTGTTTTATAACTACTTCACCAAACTTGAATAAATAAAATGGAACTCTAACATAAAAACTCAAATTTAAAATAATTGATAGTATGTAGATAATTTTCAAAAATTTTTACATAAATGCAAGTTTTTACACTACGTAAACAAGAAGCGCAGACAACTTCACTCTATCGAAGTCAGCTGTTTTTCTACTGGAAATACAGTTATTCCTTAAAGTTTAAAAAGTGCTTAATCTAGGAGAAACAATACCAATTTAACTAACAAGAAAACGCTTTCTATTAAACAAAATAATGTTATACAAAACGTAAATGTACCTGCACATCAACTGTTGTTGTGACCACAATTACTGCATTTAAAAAGCTAAACATGGCCAAGGCGCAGGCGTCAAATTTCTTGTAAACATTGCCCGCCCAACCCAAAATGCAACAAAAAGCGCCAATGAACGCAAAATCGGCACAAGGACATGCCAACACAAGCTAGGAAAAATCAATAACAACACAGCCGCAAAGCGACAGAGGCCGGAAGTGCACTTTTTTTTTGCATTACTGCGCGTTAAGTAACTCCGGGAAGGCAGTAAAAAATTGAATTTCAGCAGGAAAGTGATGTAGGTTTCTCGGCTAAAGCCCTTTGAAAAAAAGAAAAAACCTTAAAATGGTGGGTAAAGGATCCAGCGGTCTGGGCGTGGACACAAACACGGGTAGCAAGGAACGCCCAGTTTTTATTCCGCCCCGGAAACGTCAACAAACCAAATCAGAAGCCAAGAAGCAGAATTATGTGGACCATATTGTCAGTGTGCAGGTTGGTAAAAACATTGTAATATAAATATAAACAGTTTTCACCTTTCTACTTACTGTTGTGCAGCAAAACCGACCCAAGTTGTCGCCCTCGAATCCGGGCCTCGAGGAGGAGCTCCGCAAGTCAAAGCTCATTATTAAGAACAAACAGCCGCTGCCGCAACTTCCGGGGGAATTGGGCGTTCCCAGCACCCAGGACACCTTGGCCAGCACTCACTCGGCCAGCTCCACACAGCACAGCCAGAAGTCGGCCCGGTCGGCCGGTAATCTCAACGAGCTCCAGAACTTTGAGTCTATCTCACAAGGCACCAAGTCCACATCGCAGAGGCATGAGAGTAGCACCGTAACGCCGAGCAGCTGCTGCTACTCGGAGAGCAGCCTGGACGCCAAGTTGAGCAAGTCACAGGATTGCCTGAGCAACCGCTCTTCCTCCAAGAAGCGGGTGAACATTCGAACTTCGGATCTGCCTGGGCAGGGACGCAATCAGCGCTCATCGCCGGAGATCGCCAACTACGAGGACCTAGAGTCCGGGGAAACGAGTGTGCTAAACACCTACGACCAGAGCCTGGAGCGAGGCTACCAAGCGCGAAAGGATGGCGGCGGCAACTACCTGACCATGACGGGCACCATTAAGCGGGGCCGCAAGAAGGGTCAGTCCGTGGATCTGCAGATCAACATAAGCCGCGAGGAGCTGGAACAGCTGAATGCCCATGCAATGGCCAGTGATTCACAGAAGGGCGGCAGCTTGTGCTGCACCTGCAGCTGTGGCACCGGACTCCACATCCTGCTCATTTCGCTGCTGTGCCTGCCCTTCGTGACGGTCATCTCGGCGGTGTATTCCTTTTACATCGGCACCCTCACCTGGTACAACATGTTTAACTACTACTGCGAGGAACGGACCTATCTCCACAAGATCCTGGTAACGCCGCTCCTGTTCGTGGCCTATCCACTGGCCATTGTGCTGTGCACCTTCGGGCTGGGCATCTACTCGGGAGTGCGCCAATTGAGCCTGCAGTACAGCAGCTGGGTGAACGACATTACGGACATCGAGAAGGGCTTCTACGGCTGGCTGTGTGGCTTCCTGCACATGCCCGACTGTAGTCCCTATGAGGTGGTGATCCTTACTGACATATGTGTGGCGCCACAGGATCCGCAGCGGTTGCACATTAACAAGCCACGTCAGGAGCTTTCAATGTAGGATGTGTATGGCCTCAATTTCGTTAGCGGCCCCGGATTTTCGACCATAAGTGTGATATAAAAACGTAATTGCATTTGCAATATGCAATGCTGGCAGGAGTAAGATCAACACAATAAGTTTCCTTTGGCCAAATTTGTTCCTTTTACATTGACATAATCGTATGTCTGCAATTGCAGCTTTAGAGAACGGAAATATACTATATATATCGAAGCCACAAACATAATCCAAACCCTAGAGAGACTAGCATTTAAGTTGACAGAAATCTAACACTCGCACAGCGCCTAAAATAGAGAATATAGAATTCGGCTAACCGAATCCTAATATAACCTTGCAAATGTCATGGAATTATCTGTCAATAAGCAGCAAAAAATTAATTGCTCAAAAGTCACAGATTTGATAGAAAAGTGTAATTAAATTTTTTGTCTGAAAGCCACATTACTACATCCTCATAATAATCTGATAGGAATTAATTTTCCAAATCACTAAATAATTTATTCAGTAATCCCATAAATTGTTGTTGACATTGCTATCTTTGATTTAACAAAGATATTTCGATCCATTTGCCAGGTTTATATATAAAAACAGTTAACTGTTGTAGTTGGGCATTAGCCTGCCATTTGAAACTCTGCTTTCCTTTCGATCTTAAAGCCAAATTTAATAAATAAGAAACGTAAATATCGAACTCAAATCGCATTTACAGATTTTGCATTTATCTTCAGAGTGAAACCAAAAGAGCAGCCAACATAAATGCGTAGTTGTCGTGATGGAAAATTTTTCTTAGTTTTAAGCAAACAATTTTTATTTCTACGTCAATAATAAATAAATGAAGAAAAAACAGCAGCAAAGCCACACATCTATATACAAACATACTTATATAAGCAAACGTTTTTAAAATAGAAATTCTATATGTTAAGAAAATTAAGAACCCGAATATCAAACTCTTATTGAAATGAATATATTAGCCGGAGAAATAAAGCCAATAAAACTATATAGCAAACACAAACAAACCTGTTATTCTTATTGCGTTCTTATAATCAATCTATTACTTGTTCTTTTATTTGCATAAATATTTGTTTATATTTTTCAATTAACCCCAAGCGGCGTCAAACTCGTAAATCAAGCGATAACGTAATGGATGGACACATGAATACACTGCAGTTCAGTTAAAGTATGGAAAGGAATTTAAATAATTTTTTAATAATGAAATTTCATTGTCAATCACCTTTAAACTACAGAAGAAACCCCTAATATTAAACCACAATTTTTATAATAATTTGTATTTATAATAATAACATTTAAAAGTCTGAGTTCCCGCAATATATGGGATTCCCAGGAAAAAGCTTAGTATTTTACGTAAATTTTTTAATTAATTTAGATAATAAATTTAGTAAATATTGCAGAAAAGTCATATTTTTGGTGATTTTGAAGTACATTTTTTATCACTATTTCTTAAAAAGATGTTTCTAAAAGTACACAACTTTAATTTATTAGGGAAACTTTCCAGTGTATGTAAATAGAAAGAGAAAAAGACTTTCAAAGAGCGAGAGGCAAAGAGCTCTTTTACCTCACTCTTGTTTTTGCCGGCATAAACGCCTACTACAAATCTATAAGTAAACAAGCATTTAGCAGTAAATAAAAACCAGCTGTTTGGGGGTTCTTTTAACACACAAGAGAGAGCAGCAACAAATTACAGGAGAGAGTGAATATAAAGAACAGGAAGGGGCTCGCCTCTCGCGATGAATACCATCATTAGGCACCCAAAACCCAAATCTCTAGGTAATAATTTTCTGTAAAATTAAAATAACAAGTACGCATAATTTTGGCACTCTTCAGGAGTCTCGATTAACCAATTATAACTGTACTCAAAACACGAACATAGATTCGTATAGAAAAAATTTAAATATATACATACGGACACTACTATAATTACCAACTTGCCAGCGCAGCAATCAAACGATTCGGATACTGAACTCAGTTCAAAATCAGCTTTTATAGTGAACAGACGTGTGCTACTGCAAGGAATATTTAATTTATATTTAATACCGGGTAAACATGGCAACGGACAACCTAACAGCTGTGCTCCATGGCATCGAGGACCTGCGTCTGGTGAGTCCCCCAGAACCGGAAATACATTAGGAAACTGTTTGACTATCATAAATTAACTTCCTGCAGGAGCAACGTCCGATTCCGGAAATCGCCGACGATGGTAAGCTAATGTCTTTACGGATAGAAATTTTTTATCGTCTCTTGTGCTATAATAAATATAAATATAATAAATAAATAAACCCTTAAAATAATATAAAAAACAAAGACTAATAATAACTTATTTTATCAGGCACTTTAAGTTACTAAGCTTTCGCCATTAATATTATTTGAATACATTAATTTAACTAGTTATTTTGCTCTGATAGAGCCTGACAACTGATTAAATTTGATTTTTTGAGTTAAATGGCAAAGCTTTGAAAGAAAAAATGTACGGATTAAAGCCTTTATCGTATTAATAATTAAATATATCATATATTATATATTACATATATTTCTTCTACTAATAAAATAAAAGAAACCTTCAGTTAGAACCAAAATTATCCAATAAAGTTTAGGGAACTACTGAACCATACAAATATATTGATTTGAATCTTCAGAATAGTTTTTTTTTATGAAATGTAGAAAGTATCATTTTAAATTTTAAAAATCGTTGCCGTTTTTTGAAATCCTAATTTGATTTTTTTTATAATTTCACAAAGAAACCTTCAAATGTAAACTAAACCAATGTTATTAAAATGCTTAAATGCGTCGAATAATATTGCATTTGTTTTTTATATTACACAAATTATACTTAAATTGTAGGAAGTATTACAATGGAATTTTGTAATAATTTATTCAGGTTTTGTTCTGAGTGTATTTCAGATAACGCTCAATGAATATACATATCATAATCTATTGAATTAAGCTGTTAGATAGTAATACTTGCAGGTACATATTGCACATTTGTTTCAGAAATTCCATACGTTTCAATTTACATATATCCAATTTTCCAAAAAACATGCAAGAAAATATAACACACTTAACGATTTTCTATTCAAGAAATTTTCTAATTATAAATTGTTGTCCGATTTTTCTAGAGGTGCTGCTGGCCATGGACAGCGTGGGCATCTGTGGATCTGATGTGCACTACCTCGCCCATGGTCGCATTGGAGACTTTGTGCTGACCAAGCCAATGATCATTGGCCACGAGGCAGCTGGTGTTGTGGCCAAACTGGGCAAGAAGGTGACCCACCTGAAGGTGGGTGACCGTGTGGCCATCGAGCCGGGAGTGCCATGCCGCTACTGCGATCACTGCAAGGGTGGTCAGTACAACCTCTGCGCCGACATGGTCTTCTGTGCCACTCCACCTTATGATGGAAATCTGACAAGGTACTACAAGCATGCGGCGGACTTCTGCTTCAAGCTCCCCGATCACGTGTCCATGGAGGAGGGTGCTCTCTTGGAGCCACTTTCAGTGGGAGTGCACGCCTGCCGCCGCGCCGGAGTCGGCTTGGGCTCCAAGGTGCTCATTCTGGGTGCCGGACCTATTGGCCTGGTCACCCTACTGGTAAGAGAAGAGCCGTATTCTGTTAGCTGGGTTTTTATTGACCGAGTTTCTCCATTTAGGCCGCTCAGTCCATGGGAGCTTCGGAGATTCTGATCACTGACCTGGTGCAGCAGCGTCTGGATGTGGCCAAGGAGCTAGGAGCCACGCACACGTTGCTTTTACAGCGGGATCAGCCTGCCGAGGAGACCGTTAAAGTAGTTCATCAGACGATGAGCGGAGTTCCGGACAAAGCCATCGATTGCTGTGGAGCTGAGAGCAGCGCCAGACTGGCCATCTTTGTAAGAAACCTGAAGAAACCCGAGATCTAGCGACTTACTCATATTTTTTGCAGGCCACACGCTCCGGCGGAGTGGTGGTGGTGGTGGGCATGGGAGCTCCAGAGGTGAAGCTGCCACTGATCAATGCCTTGGCCCGTGAGATTGACATCCGAGGAGTTTTCCGTTACTGCAATGAGTGAGTGTTTAAACTGGACTCGAGACTCAAATGCTGATTATTTTATGTTCCCAGCTATTCCGCCGCCTTGGCCTTGGTGGCCTCCGGCAAGGTGAACGTGAAGCGTCTGGTGACGCACCACTTCGACATCACAGAGACGGCCGAGGCGTTCGAGACTTCGCGCCTCGGCAAAGGAGGGGCCATCAAGGTCATGATCCATGTCCAGCCACGGGATGCCAACAATCCAATAAAATTCTAAATATATAAAATCTTATCTTTAAACCTAGCTGTGCGTAATTCGATTTTGATATTTTTCGGACAAACATGGCTTGACATTGGGGACAGTTCACCCATCGAAGTCATTAAACATATTATAAATAAGTCTCAACAATTATCAACTTAGTCTAATACAAATACTTAATGAAGTCCAAAGCCTCCACTGGTCCCCTTAGCTCGCCCTTGGCATCATAGTTCTTTAACTCTGGTTTTCTGTTACCAGCTATGTGGCGCAGGTATTGCCGGGTAGTCTCCATCAAAATATTCAGTCTGATGTCCCAGCCATCTCGACTTGGTGACGAGAAAATGGTGGAACTGTGGCAGTAGATGAGCTGTTGCCAATTGGCATTGAAGCCCACGCCGAGGTAATTGTTTGCCTTGTCCACAACCACAATGGGCAGATCCTCGCCGGCCAGCAGGCGGACCAGTTTTCGTAGCTTTCGTTCCTGAAAGGTCCAGTAGTAGCTGGCGGGATCGTACAGCATAACCAGCATGTCACCACTCCTCTGCTCACACAGCTCAAAGTAGTTCCTTGGCGATGAGTCCTGTTTGGTAGAAGGGCCCAAGATCACTGCCCGGAAGAGCTGATCATGCAGGAGTTGCTCGCAAAACTCCTTCAAGTACTTGTGGCTGACCAACTTGTGCATTTCGTAGACACGGCCCTGGGAGTCCTTGCCATAGATCCGCGGTGGCAATCCTTTCCGATAGCTGCCAAAGTCCTCGGCATTTAGGTTCTCGTTGAATTCCCCTATGGTGGACATTTCTTGCAGACTGAATCGAATCCTTCCGGCGTACTCCTGAGCAAGCTGATCGAGCACCTTCAACCATGTGGGATTTGAATTGAGAAGATCTTGGCCGTGTTTGGTGAGGAAATGGAAGGCTACCACTTGTGGTCCATCGAAGGTGAGCTTGTTATCCGGTAAGTCTTCGCCTTCAGCCTTATCCTTTTTCGGAGGTCGCCACAGCAGCCAGGGAACTGAGTTCTTATCCATAATATAGGTCTTTTCCAGAGCCATTTCTCTTAGGAAACTAAAAAATTGCTCAACTATTTTTATTAACCGGTCAATTTCACAACACAAAATAAAAGCTTAAATGTTAAAGCTTTCGTTAACATTGTTTACGTTTGGGTTTCACCTGTTAGTTTAACAGCATTCGCCGCAATCTTTAAATACCTGGGAAGATAAATATGAATGAATGAGTAATGTAATTTGAATTTCAATTAACAAAGACAATAGTTTATAGTAACTAATCAAACTATGTGTGATGTAGTCAAGTTTTATTAAAGTCCCTGAATGCTTAAATTTAATAAAAATAATTAAACAACAAAACCATCCTTGTTCTGCAGAATCAACAGAAGGTAAATAATTATTAAAATATTGATTTCATGTATTATTGAAGCCATGTTCGGCTTTTTTCGGCTAAATTTCTACAAACTAAACATATATTTAAACTTAACTGATGAGCTAAGTGTGTTTTGTGCTGTGATAAGGCGCTGGCCAAGTCAATTGGTCTAAGATAAACAGAACCCCGTTTGCATAACCGAAAACTAATCAACAGTTAGCCTATGCCTTAATATTATTCATTTATATATAAATAGATATATATAAAAATAGAAAATACAGTGTAGATTCTGTCTGGTAGCACCCACTGGGCTGGGATGTAGGCGCACATAATGGCCCGGCTTCGAGTGCGACCTAGAAGCGCACCTGCTTGAGCTTGTCGTAAATGCTGAAGTACAGGGCCGTCGTCATGCTTGACTTGAGGAGTGTGGGGGCCACGCCCTTGTACAAGCCCCTCACGCCCTCCTGCCGCACGGTGAGTTGCATGCAATCCCAGACTCCGCGGCATTGCAGCGTCTGGCCGAAGGTCTGACGGTTCGACTCGAAGCCCTGTATCTGCAGCCTTTTCTTGATCAAATCGAAGGGGTACACTATCGTCTTGGACAGCATGCCCGAGGAGGCACCCAGTCCCAGCAGCGTCCATGTGGGCAGTTGACTGCGGTCACCCACCTCCATGAAAGCGCACGCCCAGTCGCTGAACAGGCGGTAGGCCATAAAATTGGTTCCCATCAGCGGCGTGATCTGCAGCAGGGCGGAGGACAGGCCGCGGTACATGCCCCGCGGTCCCTCCTGTCGCACAATCGCTGACACAGCCCGCGTTGCGTTCCGGTATCCTTTACTCTTGTCTTGGGCAATCAGTCGGGTGCGAATCACGTCCAGGGGAGTGGAAATGATCACCGCCGCTCCACCGGCAGCAGCGCCGCATAAAAAGTTGGACAAATGTTGATGATCGGCCAGGTGCTTCGTCTGCTTAGCCAACAAGCTTAACTGTTCGTAAGTCCAAAACTGGCAGATACCGTACATGATGCTCAGCACCTGGGCGGGATTGTGACCTTTCCAGAAGGCCAGCAGTCCCTCCTCACGGTAGATTGTCTTCACCGCCTGTCCGATTGATGTGTATTTAGAGGTTAGGGCTCCTGCTGCTCCGGCTGCCTCCTTGCCACGGAACTTGCCCAGGGGCTCCACTTGCAACTGAAAGCGGATCTTGAGCACGTCCAGCGGCTGGCAGGTGGAACGTGTGATGGCAGCCGATAGACCGCCGGCCAACATTTGGTGAAGCTGCTCCCGGGTGCTGTGCTTGCGTCGCGGAACGGGAGTAGTGGCGGTGGTACTGCTGCTGGTAGCAGTGGCTTTGCTGCTAGAGCCTGTGGTTGCCGCCATGTCTGTGTCGGAACTGCTTTGGTTTCGCTTTCGGTGTGCGTATATTTGCTCGTGCGGATTTCACTTTTATTGCTGCGACTGCCAACTCTTTAATGGCATTTCTGTAAAAATTAAGAAAACCAAACAGGCCGGGGAGGCAACGTTATTACAGTCGAAATTCAATAATTGAAACCACTAACTGACATTTTGTAAGCTTCAATTTACTTATTGAATGTAAGTAAAAGAGGTACTCGGTATTTGAATTTGTTTATCAACAAAATTAACATCTATTTTAAATTTTCATAAATAATGTAGGGCCATTATTTAGGATTTCTTTCAATTTAAGGAAGTTCTTGTAAATCACTAACTTAAATTTGATTTACAATAAGGCTAGAAACTGTATTCAAACAAAGTAAGTCTAATAAATACAATAATCTTGACTTATGTGGATTTTCTTATGAAATTCATTGACGAAATTGTGAAACTAAAAATTAGGTACTATGTGTAAGTCGAAAAATATTAATTTCTGTATTAAATTCAAGGTAAAATTGGGAAAGAAATTAAAATGTTAGTATATCGTTAAAGGAAAAATAGTTAACTAATAGTTGAAAGCAAATGTCAAGCGATTTCCAATTACTTTCAATATCTTTTAGTTTGAAATATTTTCGAAACGTTTGGCTTCTATGCAAATTTTGTGGGAGCTGTCAAAAAGTTTAGCATTTAGAGGCTTGACTGTAGCTTTCATTCAAGGTGTTTTAGAGGTGCGGCCGGGCGCAAACTCCGAATTGTTTACGCATTCATCATCTTGATGGCCAAATTGATGTGTAAAAAAATGCGTAGACAACGGGCAAAGGAGAAGATGGTGGAGCTAGTGGTAGAGTGCAATGAGGAGACGAGACTTACGAGTGTCATGCTCGACGGAGCGTGAGGATGTCGCCGCGATTACTTCACTATTATCTCTGCTTCGCCCAAGTGAGCGCAAATTCGCCAAGATTCCGAAATAGATTCCAGGTTCAGAGCCAGGCCATTCATTGATTGACTTACTGACAAAAAAGTCTGGGGGGTATTCGGGTTTATCAGCGATTTCACTTTTTTCCCGCTGCCAATGGCCGCTTTTGTTGTCCGATGCTCCGTTGTTCGCCGACCGTTGTCCACTTCCAGTTCGAATTCCACTTCCAATTCCAATTTCGATGCTGTGGGGCAGATAAAAGAGACAAAGCCGTCCATGACATATACTTGAGATAATGATCGGAGCAATCCCTACGGCGGGAACGTGCTGGAGCGGGAACTTACCTGGAGCAAATGCGTCCGTACGCGGGCAGAGTGCAGCAGTTACTGCGGCGGCGACGCTTCTTCATTACAGGCAGAGGCCGCGGATTGCGTCAAAACTTTCTTTTCGCCAGGCATCCGCTGTCTCTGTTCCGCCAACCGTGTCTGCGTATTTGGCTTGTAATAGTAGTTGGTGAGATGCCGTTGCAGTTATGTTGGCCACTTCCACTTCCACAAACTGGTTTTCCCGCAGCGATCGTTCCACAGCAGCAACAGCAACAACAACAAAACAAACAAAAATTACGTCGCCAAGTGCACGCGGCCAGCTGTTCGAGCCGCTGGAGGTGAGCTTTCAAACAAGCGATGCCCGCTATCGACTATCGGTATCAGTTATCGATAATAGCTATAAAAAAGCTATATGTCGATTGAGCCATACATAGGAGCTAAAAGTAAATTTAAATTAAATAAATTAAAATTTAATAATTCTACATTTGTTAAATTGCGCTATATTTCTCAAGATTTACAAGGTAGTTAAATAACGGAAATGGTGGGATTTCATATAGATATATATCAAAATTCTCTTAAAAAATGATTAAGAGTTGTAGTCGTTCCTTTTAGTGCATGAATATTTTAGTTTGGTACAATGCTTGGATTGAAACACTATTATACAAAATGTCTTTAATATTTTATTTAAAAATAATACTCTAAATATATAATAATAATAATAATAATAGAAATAATGGATATTTGAAAGCCCAGGATCCACATCACTCAAGTATGTCTAGGATATATTTAAATAATATGTAAATATTTTAAAATACAAATTTAGAAAAATATTCAGTTGTGACTGACCTTTTACATTGATTTTAGCTTTTAAATATGCAGGCAGCTGTCACGAGCACAGCGTTGCCACTAGGGCGCGCGTTTAATATTATTTAAACTGCGGCTTGAAGTGTGGAACATAAAATGCTATATTAGTGGGTTCTATTTCCAGCCAATACCGACCGTGGGACCTCCAGCTGGAGCACTGGGAGTAGGCTTATAATCAGGTGGAATGCTAAAGCCAAGAACCTCGAAATTGCCGCTTGGTGCACCAGCAGCTGCAGGTGCGGCAGGTGGGTTTGTCGGATATGGTGGAGATTTGTGTACCGCCTGCGGCACTGGATTCGGCGAAAAGTGGACAGGGGGAGCAGGTGGTGTGTCCTGGGCCTTGGGATACAGATTGGGCACTGTGGCTCCTCCATTGGCTCCATTAGTATCAGATCCAGGTTTATTGTCAAATGGATATACGGGATACCGAGGCTTAAATGTATTGGACTCGAATGGTTCGTCACTAATATCTTCTTGAAAGAGGGGAGAACCTGGAGATTGGATACAGGTTTATAAATATTGATCTTTCATTACATCGTCACATGAAACTACTCTCACCTGGGTAAGAGTTGCCATTGGATTGGGATTTGTCCGTCTGGCCGGGTCCCTTGTCTCCGGCGCTACCCAACAGTGGTACGGTGCCAATGGTTAGCGGAAAATCCACCACCAGATCTCCACCGCCGTGCAGCTTGAAGGTCTTGGCAATAAAGCGGAGCGTGTAGCTAACCCTGATGGGGTCCTTTTCACTTTGAGTAGTGGGTGTTGTCGGTGGCACCACTAGGAATTCATTAAACTGCGCCTTATTGTGTTTCAGCACCTCACCACAGTGTTTGTCTGCCACCCTTGTCTCTGTGACCTTGAGCTGCTCTTTTACTCCCGAGGAGTTGGCACGATATGAAACATTTTTGAGCAGGCGCACCTTCACATCCATACATTGCACATCCGACTGGTTGTCCAGCACCAAATGGAAGTGGATCTTCTGACCGGGTACATAACCTGAATACGTGGTACTCACATCCATGACCATTGGTTTGTTGGCACCAAAGATCGAGCCCCACCAAAAGCTCTTGGACTCCAGACGTTTCAAAGGTTCCTGTTTGAGAGATAATCCAATTTAAAATCGTTTTTAATTTAATGCATTTATTTATTTACATACCGCGTACTCATGGCGCCTGTTCAGATCATGGGGCAGGATCACAGAGAAGCACTGTTTGAAGGTGTTGTTGTAGCGGACGGAACGATCTATGGTCATGGTGACCTCATGCTTAATCTGTCCATGGGCACCGTTGAAGGAGGTGGGTGCATCGGGCGGAATGGTGGCCCGAAAGGGAAATACATACTTGCCCGTGGGCAGCTCCAGCTGAGATCCACCATTCTGGCCGTAAACATACTGATCTGTGCTGTAGTAGACTTTCGTGGTGGTGTGGGTCACCAGGGTCTTAGTGGTCTTCCCATCCTCACCTACCCGCTCTTCGCTCTCCTGCCAGCGTGTCTCTGCATACCCGTTTATGGTTATAAAGATCGCTGCAATTGAGTTAATTTCTCTGTACTGAGGGTATGTAATTCAATTATGCATTTAGTTTAATTGTATTTGACCTTAGACTTATTGTACGGTTCTCAGTGGTATTGTATTAGAAAATTGATTCGCTATAGCGACACAAAAAGTATTCGTTAATCCACAAACAATAATACATAGAATTAAATAAGATTTAAACCAAACGAACAAAAGCTCATAATAATTTTAGTATTCGAATGGTTGATACACTTGAAAAGATGAAAGGTACTTAATATATTATGTTGTTTTTAAACGAAATTTTAAACATATTAATTGGTTATCTAACTTTTATTAATTCTACTATATTATTAAGGGACCAATGTAATCTAAATCCTAGAAGATTTCTTAAACTTCCGGATTTAAAAGATAATTGTAGTATGTTAAAAAACTAATCTGGCAAACATAAATCAAATTTGATTACAATTTCTAAAAACCAAAGTCAACTACAATTACCTTCTTTCGTCTAAATGAAACCTTAGATGTGAGTGACTGACCAATAAACAGAACCAAATGTCTAATAATATAAACAGCAGCCGCAATTTCAAAATAAAACTAGTTTTTTAGACGCTATCTGATATCCGAAGCCAGCCAAGCGGGCACATGTGTGTTGTATATAAAGCAGACATATAAACATATATAAAACATATATATATATATATATCTGACAGACAAACAGATCGACCGGCAACTATAACAAAAGCTAGGCACAACAATACACCGACAATATTAATGACGACGCGCAGCTACGCAACGAAAGTGGATGGGAACTTTGTGGTTCGAGAGGGAAGGGAGACCATGACGTCATGGTCATGGAATCATTAGAATACTGCGTCTTCCGCATGGCCACTTACATCGAATGGTTTTCGGACGCTCTGTAACCAGTTCCGCGGTACCGGAGATGACCTGACCCGACTGGTACACCCCCAGGGGGTTGTTGTCAAAGACGAAGTTCACTTTGCTGCTCATTTTAAGGATATGTTTCTCCTTTGTTTATTTGTTTTATTGATAGTGGCAGGCCGTGCCGGTTGCTTCGGTTCGGATGGGATGGGTTGGGTAAGTCTCCAGTCGGTGGCGGCTCCAGCTCGCGAGCACCGAACACGAGCAGCTTCGACTTAATACTGAATTCTTGAATGCCAGCTGCGAACTTGAATAGCGATTTGGCGTGCGTGAGAATATTTGAAGTGATTGAAGTGGTGACAGAAAGGGGAAGCACACGGAACATGAAATGGAGTTTGTATACCGGAAAGGTGTCAGGAATCTCTGCGGATTGGAAAAACTCTTTCAGAGTACAGCTAGTACAATTCAATCAAGGAATTAAAAAACTTATTTTTAAAAAAATGAAAGTTTATTAAATTTTAAATATATTTAATAGGTGTATTAATAACTCAATAGGAAAATAGCGAGGGATGTCGAAGGTTACGAGAAATGCATCTTAATAATTGAAAGAAGACAAAGTATAATAAAAATGATATTTGATATATTAACAGCTTTCAAGATTTAATCTAATTTAAGAACGTATATGTTAAAGTTTACAATTTGTGGGAAGTTTATAATTGCAATCGAATAATGTCTGCATTGAAGCATAAAATTTAAAAATAACCGCTTTTCTCCACTCGCCAGGTGGCAACGCCGTGCAACAGCTGACTATGCTATCGGTCCACAGTTCTCTTGGTTATCGAAAGCGAGCAAAAATGGGAGAGCGCGAGCTCCAACTACAACAAAAGCATAACGCGCTTGGATCTCGTAAACTTATAAGAAATTTAATTATTCAACCCGACAGTGCCGCCCGCAGTAATCGAATTAAATTAATCAAGGCGTGAGACAAATCAGTTGGAGGCCACAGGCCATTGCAGTTAATAAATAGACCTATTGAAGAAGAAGTGGCAAAAGCAAAGCAAAAGGCACGGCAAAAAGCTCCCACTCCTCGCCGCGCTGTGTGTGTGTAGTAAATTGCCGTGGTATGGTTATGTGTGTGTGTGTTTCCGTGTGATGGTTCTACTATTCTGCATATAGTCCAAGGTGGAACGCGGGCGGCGAGCGGGAACTGGTGCAGTGCATCGTTTCTATGTTGCGGCATTTTGATGACGGAATTATTTTTGGATAATTGTTTGATGCGAGCGCCATTAGTGTTAAAAGCAGAAGCAGAATGGAGAGCGAGCGGTTGCGAATCACTCTGGACAGCCCCGAGCGTGTCTATTTCGCCGGCGACATAATTCGCGGCGAGATATGGATGAACGTAAACAAGCGCACGAAGATACGCGGTAAGTTTCAGCTTTAAAGCGTATACATCTAGGTACATGATTTCCCCGAAGCCCGGCTTGCATCATCCGTGACTCAGGCCTCTGCTTGGTTAGCATTTTGTCCATTGTTCGCTCGACGGCCAGCTGGACTTTCGTTGCGTTCCCATTCGCATAAACAAAGAGCTGTGTTAGTTCACCAAGAGCACAGCGGCCATTTTATGGGACCACAATGCCGAGATTCTTTCTCGCAAATTCCTTCAGTTGCCTTTTGCACTCGCCTTTCATTCATCGATAAGCATTCAATTGCCGCACTCGAAACAATTGTAATTACAACTGCATTTGCCTTCGTTTCTCTCTTTCTCTTTCTCGAGCGCTGGCATTTGTTTCAGGAAATGCCAAACGCACTTTCTGGTGCGAGCGAGTGAGAGAAAGGGGCTGTTCTACTCCCCCGTTGCCCGATGGAGTGCCGAAAATGGCGTAATATTGGCCCAAGTCAAAAGTCAGGTCTGAGAGAGGTGAGAAAGCGCTCTCAGCACAGTGGGGGCCACGAAAGAGGCGTGCACATCTTGTCACTCAACCGAAACTTAAAAGTAGGTGAAACGGAAATTTTTAGAGGCCTACTAAAGTTGACTTCCTGTCGGTTTTAATGAATTTAAACACATAAATATGAAATCACTACACATCGGCAGCAATTTGATTTTTCTAAACCATAATAATATCCCAAGTTAAATAATAAAATACAAATCATTACCTGTAATGAGTAATTTGATTTTTCTAAACTTATGGTATCAGTCATAATATCTTGAAGTTAAATAATCAAGTACAAGTCTTAACCTGTCCCAATTATTAGACATCTACTGTATTCCAAACGCCTCTCTGTTGTGATTTCGTAGTGTACAGGTGTGCGTGAGAGCTGGCCAGCAGCTGTTCGTGTGTATGTTTAAAAGAGAGTGAGAGAGAGCGCCCCACTATTCCGCATCTTTCGGGTTCTTATGCGCTACGCGACAAAGTAAAGGGTATTTTAGAACACATCATTAGGTGAAGCCTTAAATGTTCGCTCCACTCCACGCATCGAGCCAAGTGTTTGCTGCCTAAAAATAGTCCGTAAACTGCCCCAAAGTCAAAGTCGGCCGTTACGTTATCAGCGCACAATAAACGCGATTTATTATCAGAGCACAGACTACGAGTACAAAAATTGTTTATACAAAATGGGGAGCAGCACAGTTATTCGATGAGGGGGAATGCTTTGTGAAAACAAGGAATACATGACATGACGACAGCTGTCCCATCGTATGGCTTCGCAATTACATTAATTATACGCACCCTCTCCTTCGATTTTCCAACCGCCCCACAAACATACATATAGCATACGTACAAGTTAATATATCTAAATATGTTATGCACTTAATTGAACACAGCAATTGATCATTATTTTGTGCACATAGGGTGAAATTCCAGGCGGTCCCGCCCATTTACTTGTTAACTTTGTCCCTGAGGAAGCGCTCCACACGGGGCCAGATTTCCTTGGTCTTGCGCCCCGAAAAGGTCGTAACCAGACCGTGCTGCTCGTACCAGGCTATTACTGGACTCATCAGTTCATCGTAGAGTTTAAGCCGCTTGGCTACTACCTCCGGTTTGTCGTCCTCTCGTTGGGTCAGCGGCTCGCCCGTAACATCGTCTTTTCCCGGCACCTTGGGGTCGTGGAAGCCTATATTGTATACCCTTCCGGAGGGGGCGTGAATCCAGCGGTCCTTCACTCGGTCGATGATCACATCATGGGGAACGTTGAGCGTGATCACGGCATCGATCTGCTCGCGGGCAGCCAGCGCCTCCGCCTGGGCGGTATTGCGAGGGAATCCATCCAGGATGTATGACTTGTTGCCCACCTCTGTGATACGTCCCAGCATCGTCTTTGTCACAATATCATCTGGAACCAGCTGGCCGGCAGCAATGTACTGTTGAGCTCGTTTGCCCACATCGGTGTTCTTTAGGATATTCTGGCGCAGAATGTCACCCGTAGAGATGTGGAGGAAGCCAAATGTCTTGACAATTAGCTCCGAAATGGTTCCCTTCCCTGAGCCAGGGGCGCCGATTATCACAGTTCGGAAGATTTTCGTATACATGTTTAAGCTGTACTCCTTCTATTGTATTTGATCTGCAAAATAGAAATGAGAGAAAATTGGTGGTCAAAAAATGCTAAAGTTACGAAGAGGTTAATAACTGATATAGTGCCGGTAAAACCAAATATAGGGCCAAATTAATATTATGTTGTTGACCATTTGCGACAATCTTTACGGGCTAAGATAAGATTATCAAGAATATTAAAATGTTTGGTATAGAATTGTAACCTTCAGTTTTCCCTGTGTTTCTCTTGATAAAGCAAATACATTTAATCAGCAGCACTCTCCTTTTGATTAAACTCCACTAAAATAAGAATAACTGTATTGTTGAACTGTTGATAATTTATTTTCCTTTAATCAAGTATCATACGTAAAAAGAGTTTTAGTAACTGTTAATTCAATGTACTTTATGCATTTTATGACCTGATTAGAAAGCTGAAACCATTCAATAGAATATATCTGACCATATACTATCGGTATCTGTAATAAAAGCTATAACAGAAAAGCACTTGTTCAACTTGTTGTCTCACTTATTTGCGATAATTGCGCGAGGTACCGTAAATCAGACAAAAGCCATTCGCCTTATGCGTGTCCATATGCCGCATGGCAACAAGTGTACCGCACTCGCCTGAGAGCGAAAACTACAACAACAAAAACGAAAACAAAAGCAAGCGTGGCTTTTCGGTTTTTATGTTCTTTGTCTTCTTATGACCAGATTGTTGTTGTCGCGCTTATCGTTCAAAGTCCACACGGAAAATTATGGAATATGTACATAGGTTCAATGTCGCGCGTGTGCTTTTCTTCCCGTTTATTCTGCACATTATGCACTTTCATTTCACTTGGCCAATGCACTTTTTAATGCTTGTTTTGTTATGTAAATTAGCAGCTCGTAAAATCACACTCTCACACTTACACGGGGTGTTGCGGTAATTTCGGGTGTTTGCCAGACTTGTTCTTGTCCTCAGTATCGCGGTATCAATTCTCGCCCGCGTACTAATTGTGCGATAACTGGTCGTCGACGTTAATATTCTAATTCCGTGCCAGCGCCACTTCCCCGCAGCTGATACTTTTTCTTGTTTGTGGCTCCACTGCTGCCGGTTGGCGAATTTCGAATGAAACAAGCATCGTATCAGCGTGTGTGTTTGCCCTGCCTCTGGTTGTTTAGCTTCCAGGCGGCTTCTCCCTCTCACTCTCTCCCACGAGTTCCAATCTGACAGCCGGTTGCTCGTGTAGTTCGGCTTGGCTCTCTCGCTCTTCAGCCCCCAACTGCATTGTCGTGTTTCGGGGTTTGGGGGATAGACCTGCTATCTCTATCCCACACTCTCACTTGCAGGTCTCTCCGCTCTTCGGTGCGCTCTCTTCTCTCTTACCGGGAGCATTTCATATGAATGAATGCAGTTTGGACTTAGATTTTAAATATTTTTCCAATGTCAAAAAAGCAGAAAATCTAAAAAGTATAATTAATGTAGTTTAAATAGATGTAGTAGGTCTTGCATACTTACCTATTTATCAATAATTAACGACAAAAAATTGCAGTGCGTTCATCAGAAATTTAATTGTTCAGAAATCGCTAAAAATTTAAAACATAACTCTAAAAAGTATTGCAGTATTGATCGGGCTTTGACTAAAATTATTTTGTAGACAAGAAAATAAACTCGGGAAGTCGAAGTTTATATAAGCCCTTGTCGTTTGCAATTGAATAACAAATAAGTAAAATACTAATAATTAATAACTATGTAATATTATCGTTTGCAATTGAATTAATAACAACTAAGTAAAATACTAATAATTAATAACTATGCAATATTATCTTTCTTTGAATCTATATTTATTGACAGTTGTTGTTTAAAAATGTTTAAAAAATGCATAAGTAAGCCGAAAAAAGAATTTAATTTAAATCGAAAGTTTTACTAAGCAATTTATAAGTTTGTTTTGAGTGGTTTTTCCTGAATCTATAAAACTAAACTTTTTCGTTAATAATTAGTGATTTGTTTTCAACTTACCCATTATGTAAACTGAAAATATATTCACAAGAACCGAAACAGCACATAACGAAATAGTTAACTCCTGAAAACAACTATAAAATACACACTATTTGACTGGACTTTAAAGTGGGCAGGTCATGCCAAAGTCTCGCTTCGAAAGCTTCTTTATTGAGGAGTTATTAGCATTACATTACTTATGCGGTGCGTCTTACAAATTTGAGTTTGAAAATCAAATTTTAGTTATTAAACTAAAAGGAATCTTAGCACTTGTAGTTCATGTGGGAGCTGAAGAGCCTACTCCTTGACCTCTTTGAAGGCTTCTATAATACCCTGCTTGCGCTCCTTTTGATGATCCCTGATCATCTCGTCCACCTGCTCAATTGTGGGTTCACCATCTGCTTCCGATTTCCTAACGTTCCTTTCACTGCCTTCGAACTTATCCGGTCTGATTTCCTCCTCCATGCCATTTGAATCTTTGGTCCTGGAAGCACTGCGTTTATCATGATTATACCAAGAGTACTTGCCGCGAATCCAGCCGCGTCCGCGTCCCCTACCACGCGGCGTATGACGTGGTGGAAAGCGACGGGGACTGTAACTGCGGGATCGAGAACGGCTCCTAGAACGAGTGCGACGATAGCGAGAGGCTGGTGATGGTGTGCGACGGGGCACAAATGGAGACGGTGTGCGACGGTGTGGAGGTGTTCGCCTACGCTGGAAGGATCGCGAACGGGAGCGTCGATTGCGGCGGTTAATAAAGCGACCAGAACCTCTTACAAAACGATTGCCGTAGCGAGGCGAGCGGGAGCGACTGAGCGAACGCGAAAAGCTGCGGCGCCTGCGCGATCGCGATCTGGTTCTTGAACGTGATCTGGAGATAGACCGCGAGTCACGGCGGTTGCTTCTGCGCCGCACACTCCTTCCGGGGCGACGAGGACTTCGACGCGGACTTCGTGAGCGGCTCCGACTCTGTGAGCTGCTGTTTCTTCCCCTTAATGGTTCCGCTGGCGTCGCCAGGCGCAGTAGTCCAAATTTATCCATTTGCAGCGGTCGCTTTTTGATCTGAAAGGAGAGTTTAGGAGCCGGCTCTGGGGGCTTCTTTTGATCCTGATATTTCAAACTCGGCGGTGCTCTACCGCCTGAGGAGGCGGCAGCCGCGTGTCGTGAAGTGCTAGGTCCTATGGAGTCGTAGTGAGAACGCTTTTCCTGAGTTGATAACTTTTTCATTGGTGGTGGAGCAGGTGGCGGTGAGTCATCGCCGCTATTCCGTTGATTTAAATATTCCTTGATCTTGGCTTTGAGTTCGGCCTCGCTGCTGGCGCTGTTCATTAGCCTAAAAGCAAAACAAATCAGGGATAGTAAATCCATATCGCATGGGGTTCATCCATATTTACGCCTCAAATGAAATGGGGACTTCTATGCTTTTGGTATTATAGTATTTCCATTTCATGGGAGGTCTAAATACAGCTAAGGAGTAATTCTTAATTCCCGGTACATACTTGTCTTGTCTTTCAATGTGTGGGTTAGAAAAGAGATTGCAAAATATTTAAATTCTTGTGCTATATGCATCTTTTGCTGCAAAAACTCACCTGAAGGCCTCTTGAAAGTCAAGTTTCTTTAAAATCTCCATGGGATCGTCCGCAGACTTTGTCCTGGACCTTCTCTCCTTCTTATCCTTTTTCTTCTTGCCCTTTTTTTTTGCCTTCTTATGCTTGCTGGCCTCGCGCAACAGCTTTCTCACACTGGTCATGGTTTCATCCTCATCCAGTCGGAACTCATTGGCCTTCTGGGCGGGTATCACTGCCAACTTCTCCCCTGGAGGCTGATTTGTGCTTTGGGCATAAAAAGGCTGACTTATGTTGGCCTTGACCTTACCAGCTAAAATAAGGAATAGGTTAGCAAAACAAAACACGACTGTGGATTGTGGATCAGTGCAGACAATTTGATCCAATTCTACAGCATTGATCCGACATATACTCACCCTGATCCTCGCTATCACTTTCACTGGCACTCGAGGAGCTGGACTCATCGGAGGAATGGCCGCCTGTCAGGTTGATCACCTCGGCGTTTAGTCTATGCTTACCGTCATCACTTTCACTGGGGACCAAAGCATTTGGCGGCCGCTGCAGGGCGTCCAAGGATTGACGTGCCTCTTCGTGTTGGGGCAAAAGGTTCAGGCAATCGCTATAGGCTTTAATCGCCTCAGGGATGCGGTTCTCTTCCTCGTAGCTGCGACCCAGAGCCACCAGTGTCTCTCCCATGTACTTGCGCGCATTCACGTGATACTTGTTTAAATTCAGCGCCTTCTCGAAGTCCTGCAGTCCCTTGAGGAAGCTGCCGCGGTTCGCGTAGAGAGCACCGCGGGCCACTAGACCCTCAACATTGCGCGGATCAATGTTCAGAGCCTTGTTTAGGCACTGAAAGGCCTCGACTTGCTGGCCATTTTTAAAGTGCTCAATGCCATCAGCCACGGAGCTGATCAACGGTCAATCAACGGAGGATTTTGATGTAAAGGGTGTGCAAATGATGGAATGGTATACACAGTTTCTACTGGCCACAATTTCAAGTGTGAAGATTTGACTTACCGGAAAGCCCATTGGGAGGCCTGCTTCTGACGAAGTTCCGCTGCGCTCTCTGCATCCGGGAAGCCAGATTTTAAATGGCTCATCAGAGATAAATTCTCATTTGGCTGAAGGCCATTCAGCTGGAAAAGCAAATCGTAGTTTGGATTGTGGAACTGCATCGCTTCGGTCAGTTTATCCTCGTAATGCACCGTCGATGGATGCTCCTTGTTGTGGATATTTCTGTATAAGAAAAATATTTTTGGATTAGGAGGGAGAGAATATAAATTTATATCTACAGATTTCGGCGCTATCATTACCGGTAGTATTTCGGCAGGTCGGCAATGTCGCAAAGACCCAACTTCAAATCAACCGACTTGTTGTACATGCCAATCATGTTCAGTGTGAGTCGCTCCGTATCCGCGGATATGCCACAGATCTCACATCGCAGTATATCATTCACAGCAAAGTTTCGCTGGTTACCTTGCTTGTCTAGGGGCAAGGGACCCCAATAGTCCTGCATTATGATGGCCTACAAAATTGCAAGAGTTCGTTATAGTATTTACAATTATTAACGATAGAGATTTACTTTGATGGGTATATCAGCTAGGTAAGCGTGCATAGGCTCAGCAGTGCACAATGGCTTCACCATCAATCTGTTGCCGGGGGCCAGCTTCGTCACCATGGTATAGATGATGCCGCCCTGCTTCAAGGCACGCAAGCGATGCGCCCACGCCTTTCTTTTGTCCTTTGCCGAGTGGAAAAACTCAAATGGTGGCTGCTGCACCAGACTGAGGTTGGCTAAAGGGGAATTGTGCATAAAATTTTATTATTTGGTAATTTTTTCGTGACGCCTTGATATGCCGGCCCACCTTGCGTTAGAAACGAATCCTCCATAACGTTCGCCACCAGCAGACGATCGTACAGATCGGTGGCCTTGCGCGCCAGAAACTGATGCATCTTGAGGCGTTTGGCCCGCTCCTGGAAGGTGAAGTACTTCTGACGCTCCTGGTAGACGCTGAAGTTCACCTGGGTCAGTCCCATCGTTCGCAGGTCGTCCACGCCCCGCTCGTCATCCCAGATTTTTTGCAGAGGCTGTCCATGGTAGCCAAGCGCATGGCTAATGTAGTCGAAATTCATCTCGGCAACTCCACGTGCTCCTCCTCTCTACACCATTGAAAATTCCCTGTCAATGGGCGTCCTCCTTAAAGTACAAAGTGGCGACAAGGGCAAAAATTTCTGCGAGGCAATTGCGACGCCGGTCTTTGCCAAATCGATATGCCGAAACGCGGTCGTTGAACACGATAAATGTGTTATACCTACAGAACTTTTTATTACTTTGTGCCGGTGGGCGTATTAATATATTTTCTTTAAATTCCGAAAAATTATTTTAGTTTTTGGCAACTAAAAAAAACTTCAGGGGTGGAGTGTGACCAAATATATATTGCTAAAATTCGTCAGAGGACTTTAACGATGTTTACATTTACGCCATCTGGTCGCACTTAGCTTACCAGACGTAAGCAAACTACGTAAGTGAGCGTAACAAAAGGGATGCCACATGCGTAAATTACGGCAGTATGGCAGCCCTGCCATATTTGAATTTGAATTTCGCTGAAATTGCATACTATTTATTCTCGATCCAAATAGGCGTCCATGGAAGGGTAGATGAATATATTTTAAAAATTTACGTGAAGAATATTGATAAATTACTCATTTTTCTTCTTTATTTTTACTGTTTTACAGCTATCAAAGTGCAGGTGACCGGCAAGGGGAAATGCAAGTGGATGGAGATCTTGCGAAAGAATTCCAACAACAACGAGTACTCCCGCAGCCTCTTCTACACCAGCAAGGAAGTGTACGAGCATAGCGAGACAGCGCTACCGGACTTTGAGCCACGTGGCCTGGAACTGTCGCCCGGCGAGCATACCTTCATCTTCGAGGTAGCCCTGGGCCGTCAGCTCCCCTCGAGTTTCAAGGGTAGCTACGGTGGGATAAAGTACAAGATGCGCGTGCTTATCCAGCGACCATGGACATTTGACGAGCGGCACACCATACCCTTCACCGTGGTGAAGCATATGCCGTTGCAGCCGTCACACCGCAGCATTCCCAGTCCGCTGGAGAAGCAGGTAACTAAGACGATCAGCCTGTTCGGCACGCGACCGATTACTTTGCTGGCTCTTTTGCCTGAGGATTTCGCTGTGCGAGGAGAGCCGTTAAGGATATGCGCCACTGTGATTAACAACAGTACCACCGCCGTGGAAAAGCTGCGGTTTAGTGTCCTCCAGTACGTCACCTATTACAGCCATGTCCCCCTGCGGATCCAAAAGGTGGAGAGCATAGCAGTTGCGACTAAGGAAACTGGCTCGGTGCAGAAGAAGAGCGAGCGTAGCTTCGCCCACGAGCTGCTTATGCCGGAGGGAGCTCAGCCCACGGACGAGCAGATGAGTGGAGTCATTACCATTGTTTACGAGTTGCGTGTGGAGGCAGTACTGCGAGGTTTCTTCAAGAACTTGGTACTGAATCTTCCATTTAAGGTGTACTCGCAGGACTCCTCCAATCGACAGGGATCTCTGCGCCCGCCGCCGCCACCGCGACCAAACGATGGGCCACCTGGTCCGGATGTCAGCTCCGGCAATCCATTCGAGCCTCCTTTGCCTGTGTATCCATCGCTGGACTCTTCCATTGGCTCGCCATCGCATTCTTCGCAATTCAGTGAGTGCAGTTCCATTAACTCCATAACGTCGGATTCCTCGGCGGCCACTCTAAGCCCCGCTGTGGGCGGTGGTGTTGGTGCCGGGGGCGTCGAACTGTCCTACACTTCGGGCTCGCAATCCTCACAGTTCGGCAGCCCCTCGGCCAGGGCCAGTTTGCATAGCTCCAATGTGCCCTACATGCCCTACTCGTCCAGCCCACTGATGGTGCAGTCGTATCCGCCGCCCCACCTGCCCGCATATCCGCTGCCGGAGTCGCCGCAGTACTCACTTCTCGCGATGACACCACCACCGAATGGACCCCCAGTCGCACCATCCGCGGGTGCTGGAGGCGGAATGGCGCCGGGTTATAGCCAGCTGCCATCCACCTCGGCATCGTCTTCATTTTTGCAAGCTCGTCAGCCGCCCGGAGCCCATGAGTTGCGTAAGTTACGAGGAATTTTTGAGATAATTCCTGGAACTCTATTTCATATTTATTTGCTTATCTTCCTTTTAGCGCCATCCTATGAAGAGCTCTTTGGCCTGGCAAATGCCCCGGCAGGAACTCCAAAGTAGAAATAATTGAATGTCCTGAGCCGCAGTCACCCAGTTACGTCCAAGCTTTACCTAGACATAGAGCTTCAGGTTTACTTTATAGTGTTATAGAGTATCAACAAATATCGAATATTTATATCTAAGGCCAATGCCGAAAACGCTTCGATGCACAAACCATATGCAATGTGTGCACAAATCAATTTGTTTATTACCGACCTAGGCAGTATGTATTATTTTTTTTGATCCGGCTATAGTCCCAAATCGAATTGATTTAAGAATAGGCTTGAAATTCTTTTTATTTCTTAAATCGAATGCAAATACGATTCTAAAACAAAGGTAAAATGTTGATTTTTAGACATGGCAAATGTTTAATACACTTTCATATCATATCTGTATGAATAATTTGATCAGAATCTCCATTTAGCGAGGCATATGTGTCTAAATATTGCCAATTAATAATGCAAAATAATGCATTTCACCTATATATACTCAAAAATAATGTCTGTACGGAATGCAATTTAATGCAACTGAAATAACTTTACTGAAAACTTTATAAATTTGACAATAATTTAATTATTCTTCAATTTGAGCTTGAATAAATTGACCTTATAGCCGGAATCTCTAAAGGTCTGTTAGTTAGTTAGCTTGTTGGAGTCAAGTAGATAGAATCCCAGGCATAAACTATTGTCAAAACAGAGACAATATAATAATAAGATAAGTATCGTCCACACATTTACATATGTATGATTTTGCCAGTGTTGTTGAACAAACTATATCCCAAAAAGTCGAGTGCTTGAAAATCGGATAGTGTTACGCATCTTATTATTATATTCTCTGTATTAAAACCAACTAAGAAAGAAACATCTTATGAACTCACTATAACTATGTATACCTTAAATATCCACACCAATTCTAAATTAGTTTAAAGTTAATGTTCATGACAACACTTTTCTTATTAACTTATTTAATGCAAGGAAAGCCCTTTAAGGCAAACTTGCATAGTCCGTCTTCGGTTCAACTTTATTTATGGAATATATTTTAAATGCCGCCCCGTCACCAGACAGCCAAAAATATTCTGCATTTCTAAGAATCAAATCTTGCGAATTACTCAAAGACTCTCGAGTATTTATCGTCTAGGTCTCACTCACACCAAAACTCGAAACATACATACTTCAAACCCGCCTATTTATAAAACATTTATTTATTTTTTTGTGAATTTATACGTCCATGTCCAAAGGCTCTGATGAAGCTGATTTACTGACCTAGTCTATCTCAATGAAATTCTTTACCAAAACAGGTCAAAAATTACTATTTATTTCTCTCGCTTGATTTTACTTTTAGTATTTAAGTACTTAAGCACGAATCGAATGTCGAATGTGGTCCATCCTAGCAGGATGAATCATTGAATCTATAAGCTTTAGTGCCTCTGTATGATGAATGAACAACTCGAATGGTTATCGTTATTGAGATCAAATGTATCGATAAACAATTTTTATACACATATTACTGACATAAGTCATCGTTCGGAAGCAATGCATACTTTTAGTTTTAAGTGCACAAAATGCAAATTATGTACGATCAAAGGATTTCGTTTAAGGTGCTTTACAAATCACTATTTTTGGATACCAATTTTTTGTGTTTTCTTTGAATTTAGTGCTTGTAACTAAATGTCAAAATATAATTTATATAAAATGAAAAATCGAATAAAATGTTAATGAAAAAAATATTTATTTAATATTTGATGATGATGAAATAAGGATAAGGAGGATCTTAAAAAGTTTAAAATAACAATATTCACAGCAAGCACACTCTGAAAAGGGTAAGTTTAGTAGTTCCTAAAACATATAATTTATAAAACCAACATCTTGAAGCTAAGTTTGATTAAAAAACTATAAACTAGTATTAAATCCTACCAATTAGGGAAGAATTTTAATTGTTTTGTCAATTGATTTTGAAAATTATGTCTCAAAAGATGCAGATTTCAAGAAGATTAATTAATTTCGAGTCTGTATATAAGTACTCCTGTACCTCCTCCATAATATATTGTTCTTGGCCATCCAAAAATCATTAAAGCAGGTCATGCTGGAACCCCCCATAGCCAGGCAAAAAATCCCCAATTCCTAAGAAACACTCACAAAAAAAAGTGTACACAAGCGCACTTCTTGTACGTGTTAAATTACAATTTCAAGTGCTTGAAGGAAAGTGCGTTGTTTGTCGCCCACGCAGCACCTACCTGTGTGTCTGCTGGACGGGGCTTCCCGCTGGCCAGGCACCGGACCAGGTGGGCACGGTGAACGTGTGCGGCTTTTCTAACAAGTAACGGAAGTGTTAAGTCAGCTGTAATTGTTTTCTTTCATATTTTTTTCCAGTTGCCGCCGCTGAGGGCGACAATTTAGTTTGGTGTGCTGGCCCTGTGGCCTGGGGGGAATCAGAGTCACCATAAATTATACTCCGCATAGCGATGGGGCTGCCGCCGGCCGCATGAAAGGCATACATAAACGAAATTGTTAAATAATAGCGACATTTAGCGGAAGTGTAGTGCCAGCCGCATTCTGCAAACTTCAGCACGCGCGACAAACGATCGCAGTTCCCCTGCTCTAAGCCTCCCTCCAATTCCCGAGTCTAGGTCCAAGTCCCTTGGCCCTATTATTTCCGCGACTCATTCTCTCCCCAAAATCCATTTCGTCAAATTATAGAGGTGCTAGAAGCCAACTCAGCTCACCCCAGTTTCAGTGTACTTAAATGTCTTAATCGCTGTTGGGTTTAACTTCTATTTGACTTTCCAGTGGGGGATGGCAGGTTAATGATTTGTTGACCACGCTGAGTACGATGGGGGATGGCGGTGCAATTTGGGTCTTTGCTTTTCGGCATTGAACGTGCCACTAACTGATATTAAGTATGCGCCATGTGTGCCAGTGTCGTAGCCATGAAACGGATACATGGATTGATAAACACGTATGTAGATGGAAGTAATTTAAGCTCGTGTTCATATATATATATTTGTATATATGTTCAAGGAGAGAGAGTCACATGCTATGGGAGTGGTTAGAGAAAGGACTCTGTTGGGATAGTGCAAAGGTTTCACAGCTAACGAGGATTTAGTAAGGACTCTAGAAAAATTAAGATAAAAATAAGTTTTGATATATAAGTAAATATATCATTTTATTATAAGATCCTAATCTCTTACTATAATTACTATAATTTTTATTTTGCCTTAATTATATGTTCTCTTTTTATCCACTTAATCAAAAATCGTACCCAAGAAATGATAATCGGTGCAGTTCTATAGTGATATCTACAGGAAAGTTTTGAGATGGTATAACGAGCAATATCATATCGAAACTATCGTATAAATTTATACATTGAAATCCCAAATATACAAAAATAACTCAATTAGTGGTAAAACTTCGATATTACCGAATAAATATACGATAAAGGTTACCTCTTTTCCCGATTAACGATTATAGAGAGGTAAAGTGGAATATGATATACATATGTATCAACAAACATATCGAGGTTAATATAATAAAAATTAATTTATGGAAAAGAAAAATATCGAAAATTGTACAATTTAATGTTAAAATATTAATATAAGTTAATTAATATTCGAAAATGTATTGTTTTATCGTTAACTTTCAAACTTCACTAAAACTTTTTTAAACCACTTATAGTATAAACATATATCACAACTTTACAAAGTCTCTTAAATATCGGATTTAACGTCAAATTATCTTTCTGTATCGATATATAGCAATTTTTTTCGGACATCCCTAGATTGACCCGAAATAACCGAAATAGATTGACTTACCAAAAACTTGAGACACACATATGGCAAAAGGCACACACTGATCGAGTTTATATTAAAACCCAAGCACATGTGCCGGGAAATCTCAACTCTACCCCAAAACCCACACCTCAACCTATTCAGGAGCCCCAAAAAGAACCCAAAGACAGCTGCTTCCAACGAATGACTGGGAATTAGTTTATTCCTCTGCCCGAGCAGAGACAGAAGCAAAAAATAATGAAAACACGAGAAATCGAAGAAAGCCCCCCTCAAAAAAAAGCGGATGTTAAAAAGGGTGGGCATATGGCCTAATGCCAAATAACCAAATCAAAACTAATCAAGCAGAAGTTACTGCAACTGCCGCACACAGCTAGCAGGTGGCATCCGACTTGGATGTGGATGGCGGGATGTCCTGGCCACAGTGAAAATGGTTTTAAATTGCTGCCTGATTGTCTTTCAAGTTGGCCCACACTTGTGGCACAAGCAGCAACCTTCTCGACTGTGACTGAAATTTAATCAAGCGTTGAAATTTTTGCACGTACGTATTCCTATTCCTATTCCTGTTTCTATTTCTATTTCTATCATATTCAATGGCCGCTCCAATTTCTGGCTTTTGCCGCTGTCCGCAGGAAACTCTTGGTCACATGTGCGACTCTGTCCGTTGTGGTCACAGTGGGTTCCCGGCTCCTTCCACCTCCGCCTCCACGTCCTTCCCTCGGATGGATTCTCTCCACTTGTGTGAATGGTCCCGAAACGAGCTCTGCGTTCGTTCGTTCTGGGGCAACAGTTGCCAAAGACTGTGACCTTCTTCTGCTCCAGGACTCCATCCCATCCGCCACCCAACTCGCTTGTATTTTTGCTTTATTTTTTGTGTTTTTTTTTTTTTTTTTTTGGTGGTAGTTGGCTTGGCCGCTTCATTAAGCTTTTTTGTTGCCTGGCAGCAAGCTGTGACGGATTCGAGGAGGAACTGGAGTTTGTTTTTGTAGGGATTCCCTTGGAGGGCGAGACGGTGGTTGGTCATGCGATAATTAACGCGAAAGTTTGATTCACAGAAACTTAACCTAATTTTAGCATTTACACAAAGTTTTCAAAAATTGTATATATATATATATGTTCTATGAAGAAGAGTATTGAGCTTCTTTTTGAACTTTATATTGTCTCTTTTAGACATGATTAGATAACATTATATTATATAAACATTATATTTTAATATATTAGTAAAATATGTAAAGTGTTTAGAGCAGATGCTGATAAATTAGGGCTTAAAAAATAGTATGTTAATGTTAATGTTGTTAATATCTGAAGTAAAAAAATACTAATTGATTAGTTTTAGTTTTAAACATTACTTTTTTTTTACAAAAGAAGAATATTGATATGATACATCAATTTTTTTAGTTCTTTAAGAAGTAAACAAGTATCGATATCGGAGTTATATTAGACGAAAGTACCAATAGTAAATCATTTGCTTTAATTTTCGATATAAAAATGTACAATAAATCGATATTTTTTATGATTAATCGGATCTATTTTCTACCATAAATAATCCTTAAAAAATAGAAACATTTTAAATATACTTGATTTCAATAATTTCGATAATATCGGTATTTAAATGTTAAATGCTAATTTTTGTTTGGCAAGTTAAAGACAATTTATTTTTGATAACTCAAATCTTGGTATATTAAAGTTAATGATATTATCGATATAAAAAATTAATGATGTTTATATTGATATATAAAATTTACGATATATGAAAGTTTCTGATATTTTAAAATTTATGATATTTCGATATATTAAAATTCCTGGTATTTCGATACATTACAATCTATTTCATTTTCGATATAATATCGATCGTAATAATTTTGTAAATATTACATATTGGACTTTACGCCTCAATATATATATCCCCAATATGCACCACCCCTTTTTGAATTTAGAACAAAAAACCTCTATTATAATATTTGGAAATTACTTAAACTCTGTCTATATGTTTATGGTTTTCATAAATATTTATTAGAATGGCTTTCGATTGCCAGAATTCCATTTGTCAACCATCGAAGTAGCAACATCTTGACTTTGTTTTAATATCAATTTGCCACAGTTGTTGGCCTCCACGTGATGTTCATTTTTCTGTGCAATTTGATTGCAGGTCGCCACCACCTCCCAGTCCATCTAACAACCACGCCACGAATCTAACCACCCACAAATACCCCTTGTGGCACGCACACACACACACACACACACAACACACACACACAAAAACAATATGTTGCAATTTCTGTTAATTTCGTTATTGAGACACGTTCGCACGAACTGCGGGCGGGCACAGCTTGCGAAAGAATTCCCTCTGCGGTGTGGGAGATGAACTGCAGCTGTCCTGGATACTGGACACTGGACACTGGACACTGGACTCTGGACGGAGTGATAGAGAGGAATGTGCAGTGGAGTCAAGTTTAGTTGGACCATAGTTTGGTTCGGCTGATTGATGCCAGCAGGATTAGGGGGAAGCTGCTCGATTGGCAAAAGAAGCCACAGCAAAAGCTTGCGGTGTGTGCATATAATTTGATATGCCGGCACAGGAAAGAAATCCTTTTTGGAGTCCTCCATTGGACAGCCAGCCTGCAGCCTCTGCCAATTTTCAGTGGCCAGAGGCCACAACAAAGCGACCAACTCCATAGCAATTTATGAGCGTTTAAGCAGCCGTCGTGTTATTCAAGCAAATCAACTGGCTCTCTTTGGCAATTAATATTGCATTTCATAAACTATGTCCATTTGAGTGTAAAATAGTTGAGAAGCATTGGATAAACCTGTGGCTGGAATATTTTTAGTCATTTAATAAAGAGAAGTTTAGGAATTTAAACTGGCAGAGTGTTTAGGTTAAATTTGAGAATGTTTGAAACAGGAAACCTACGTAAGTTCTTTTTTTTTTAATTTAGCCTCTATCTTGGCTTTTTCAGATTATATTATTTATATAATTATATAAAATAAATAATCGGGATTATCGTCTTTTCTAGACATTAAAATTATAATCTAAATGTATACATATGTAACTCTATAAATTGCGATCGATTGTTTTAATCAAATCAAATATTAAGTTAATAAAACAGTACCTTAAAGCTTATATAAAAACAAAAACATATAAGGATATTTAAAAAATATTACAGAAATCCAATATTTATTAAATATGTCCGATAGTATGAATATAAAATAATATATATATGTTAATAATATATATAATATATATATATGTTAATGCGATGGTGATAAGACTAAATTATAGAATGTTTGAAATTGAAAATAAAGTTAGTTGGCATTTAACTGTTTTATTATTATTCTGATAATAGTATTTTCTAGATATTAGAATTAAGTTCTTTTTAATAGCCCAATATCTTGACGTTTTTAGTTTAAACTTTAAATTGTTGAATTATATTATTAAGTGAATTGAAAGTAACTATAAACTTCTATAACAAGTTTCTTTGTTATATCCTTAAGGATATTTTTAACATGTTACAGAAATTCGATATTTGTATTTATTATATCTATTAAATATACCAGAGAGATTAAATATAGAATACAATATAATGTAGGCATTAGAAAAGTTTAAAATATAATAATATTTACAACATTTTGATTTATAAATGTGTGCTTTATTTGCAGTACTTTTAGGTTGCTTAAAAAGTTTTTTATTTTACTGTCATACTTAATATTTCATAAATTCTAATCACTTAACACAATCAAGGATTTTCAAAGTATTTTTAGCAAATATATATAATCCACACAAACTACAGTTGATTTCCCCCACTGACTCTTAATTGACAATTAAAACACTTTTGGCTGTGTGACTAGCATAGCATAACATTTTCTTTGATGATGCAACATTTCAAATAAACAAAAACTGCACTGTTTTTTTTTTTTTTTTTTTGCAAAATTCAACCGAGCATGTGTGCATGTGCGCTCAGTCAATAAATATACAATTAATGTGCAAAAATCAACATAATCAAATTACGACGGTTTGATTGGTTAAATTGAATTTATAATGATGGCCGAACCGTTTGCGCTGTTGGATAATCAGTTTAGCATTGTAATGCCAGAAAGTATCTGTGGCTCAATTCAAATTGTTCGCTAAACCAGAAACCAGAAACACGGGCAAAAAACATGCCGAACGAAATGAAATGTATGCAAATAAGTAAAACATTTATATGCATTAACACTTTAATCTGTGACAGGGCTGATTTTACACGCTCAATTGAATTAAAGATATTTGCTGAAAACAATTTCGAGCAAAAAAGCAATTGCAATATTTATGTAATGATCGCCCGGACCCAGCAATAATTTCGTATTTATCGCAGTTAACTTGTGGAAAATGTTAACATTTAATCAAATCAAAACAAGCTAACAAACCCAAACCCATATTGCAGCGGGTCGGGAAAAAAGTGCAATAAATATTTGATTGCTTTTTCATGGCAGCGGAAAAAAATAAATAAATATACGCAAAATGCAAATAAAAGTAAATAAAAACATATGCATATAATTAGTAGCAAGCTAAAAATTTGATTTAACCAGAAAAACTTAACGAGGAAATGGAAACGAAATGGAATTAAAATCAATTTTTCAATTTCAACGAAAAATTTAACTGGAAATAATATATTGAGTCATTTTTTTTTTTTATAAGTCTGAAGAGTCTTTTTAAAAATATTCGAAATATTTATAGCGCCACCTTAAACCTTATTTCTGTGTAAAAAAAGGGAATATATCGATAAATATTTCTGTATAATTTTATTTAATTCGTTGAAAAGAATTTGTAGAAAATAAATCGGTTATCTAGGAATTCCTTACCGGCCGCAGAACAACAAACGAAGGTGAATTTGAAGCACTCTGGCAGAGACAAGTAAATCAAATTAAACTGGAATGTTCCGGTATGCAAGTCTATGACAAAATACTTTCCACCCGGCGAGGACGACAAGGACACCCACAGAATGTCCAAGGGACTGTGCCAGCACAAATTCCTGTGGTTACAACCGCCTGCCGGCGAGTCCTGTCGTCACCTTGTTCCCTGGGCAAATATCCAAATTAATAAAATACAAATATTCACAGTGCCGGGCGTAAGTTAACCAACGGGAGGACCCGTTGATTAGTCTGCCATGACAATGCCAAGGATTTTTCACATTCCATGTGCAAATTGATTCAATTATTGGCATTTAATTAAATGCAAATAGCATTGGACCCGCTACCTGTTCCCACGCGCGATCTCCCCTCCGGGCTTAAGGGGGATCCCCTTCTAGTGGCAGCCAGTTTTAAGAACTTCATTAAAATGCCAGCCGCCGACATGGACACAGAGCTGGGGCAACCAAAACCAAATATTTCGTTCATTTCATTTTGTCAAATTTAAATGCCCCTTGACAAAAGCGCTCTGAGCTCACCCACACTCATCGAGACATTTTCAGAGGAGCTGGTATATACACTGAAAATAAATTAATATAAATTACTTAATAGTAAATTCATAAAAAATCAGGAGCTTCTTCTACAGTTTATGCTTATTACTACTTATTATTAGAACTCATTATATTAAATCATCATGCTTGATTTGTTAAAATCGCTGTGTTGCTAAACTTGTACTTGAGAATTGTAGTAGCAATCTCTTTAAGATCTTGTACAAACGGTTATAGATAATATATTCACTCACAAATACAAAATATGTATTTAATAAATATATATAAAAAAAGGAAGTTTACTTTGGGATGTCGAAGTTGGTATATCCTTTCAGTTTGCAATTGTATTTGGTACTAAAAACTGAGCCTAAAAATCATTCATTTTGATTCTGAAACTTTCCTATGTTACTTTTTATTAAGTTAATAAATCACATACTTATTTTATTTTTTACAAATTATTTGACAATTTTAACAAAGTAACTCCTTTCTTTTTTCTCGATTAGCTTGTTGATTTGATCAAAGATATATTTAATTAATAGGGTCAGAAAAGACTCCTTCACTGACTTCCATTATTAAACCCTTTTAAAAAGCATACAAATAATATGACTTATCAAATAAAATATTATTCATAATTATCTTGATAAAGAAGTACAAATCATTGTACATTTTTCCCACTGTGTAAAGTTTATCCCATCGACTCCTCCCTCTGCATTGAAGCCATGTAATTGTTGTCCGTCTATAGCAGCCCTGCAGTTATTTGCATTCAAATCGCAATTTTTGTCTCATTAGAGTGTAGAGCAAAAAGAGCTTGGCCATCACATTCTTGCCCTTCGAACATTCAGACATTGTCAACGTGGCCAACGACGCTTAAGTGTCCCAAAGTTGTGCCGGCCGCAAAGCTAAATGAATGCCAACAAGTCGAGTTTTCAGTCGAAGAGGGATGAGTTCGAGGGGATTCCCCTCGGCTGGGTAGGAGCAGGAGGAGGAGGAGGTGACAAGCCAGTCGTTATCGCCCCAGGGCTTTAGTTTAATTTCACTTCAATTTTCATTGTACAATTTTCGCATTTTTCGATATGTCTCCAAGATTTTTCGGAGGAGGGGATTTTACTGGGGCGAGTCGGTTTGGTTGGTTTGGTCTTGACGGTCTAAGGGTTGCTTTGCTGCTTTGCAAACTGATATTGCCTTTTAAGTAAATCAATATCAAATGCCTGGGATTTAAGTTTGCCAAGTCACAGTCTAAGGGAAGCAACTGAATTCGTCGGTCACAAGGGGCACATTTTTATACTCTTTAATAAGGATTTAATATGGCTTGGAAATATTTAATTATAATCTCAAAATAGATCGACAAAACATGTATTTAAAATTAAAGTAAAGCTTTCAGTCAAGGTGGAATTCTTTACCAATGATTTTGTAAGAAATTGGATGAACTTTTGAAGGATTACCAATACACAAGTCTGAAGCTTAAGGTTGCTGTTATTAAATAATAATTAATACATTTGGTTAGTGTTATTTATAGAAATTGAATTACCTTTGTCTAAGTGATTTAAACAAATGCATTAAAATCAAAATGTTTTCAATGTTGACTATTTTTGATGTATAAGATATATGTATGCCAAAACTCAAGTCGAAATCTTACGGTTGCTAATATTAAATAATAATTAATACATTTGGTTAGTGTTAGTTAATAAATACCCATACAGATTGACCAAAATGATCATTATAAATAATCAAAAAATGTAAGAATTTCAATTCGCAAAATCTTTTCAACGACAGTTTTTATTAGGTTAACAAATCTGTGTCATATATGAATATATTTTAATATAATATGAACTTCAAAAAATTCGAACTAAGCGTATAATATTCGCATTCTATGAATCAATATCTACCGATATTTTTACATGAGAATGTTTTCGCTAAATCAAAGTTTAATAAACTCTTAACTAAGCCAAAAACATTAATTTTAATTCTGAGGCTGATCAGTGTAAGTATTAAGAAGCTTAATAGATCTGCATAACCAATTTAAAAATAGGAAAAATAAATGATAAACTATTATTCACGGTGTTACAAGCTTCTGATTTAAATTATAATACCCAAAAAAGGGTATAAAAATAAAGCACCTAAAGCGAATGTTGCCAGTGGCTTCATCAAGCAAATTTTGCGATGATGAATGAAAAAATATTCTTTCAATTCCCAGCTTTTTCCTGTTTTTTTTTTTTTTTTGTTTTCACTTCACTTTATTTTCGCCGTCGTAGTATATTTTATGTGAGCGTTTTTAATTTTGCAAAGTGAAAAGCAAATTTGTCACATTTTCTCTCTTTTCATTCTGTGTTATTGGATTGAGCCGCATTTTGTTGAAGCTGCGGTGGCCAGAATGAGAGAGATAGAGATTGGTATCAAGTCGCGGCGGGGTTAATGTTAATGCTAATAAATTATACGACAGCCTTCAAATTGAAATCCAGCGACGACAACTCAAACGAATTTAATTGAAAAACTGTTTCCCGCCGCTCGTCGCGTTTTGCATATAAATCAGTGCCTCAAAGTGGGCGTCACCCGCTGCACCAAGTGTGTGTGTGTGTGTGTAGAGAGAGGAGGCTGGCAGCTTGTCAAGGCTGTTTGCCAGCCATCCCAAACCAATCCCCTACACCATACCATACCAGTCCATCCAAACCAATTCCAATGTCCAGGGCAGAGTCGCGGCGAGTTAGGCGATTGCAGCTCACAAGCTCACAAGCTCACATGTTCTGCATTTGGGCAAACAAACGCGCCTCGCACAGGTCACTGCGTATTCAGAGCAAAATCTGGCCACATACACTGCAAGAAGTTACTAGAGAGCTTACTTATAGGTTAACTTATAATTAAGCTACTAAAAGTAGCACCTAAATTAACAAAATGACTGTTAAATTGAGTTGTATGTGATATATAAAGGTGCCCAAAGGTGTGTCGTGGAATTTCTCTAAACAGCCTCAGGTGGCATACTCAGAATATTTTAATTACAATAAACAATTATTTAAACTATATAACTATATAACTATATATATATAGAATATATATATAACTATATAAATATATAACTATATAACTATATATATATAGAATTATTGCTAGGTTAACTCTTATATCTAGAGTCAGTTTGTTGTATTTATTTCTCTTAAACAAATAATCTTGAAGTTCCAGAGACGAGGTCCTTAAAGGACTGGGTTTCGATACTAAGCTTTTATATCTGTTTCTAAAGGTATATTCTACAAGTTACTAACATAACAACTATATTACATAGAATTATTGATATTCTAATACTTATATCTAGAGTCAGTTTGTTGTATTTATTTCTTTTAACAAATAATCCTAAAGGTCCAGAGACGAGGTCCTTAAAGGACTGAGTTTCGATACTAAGCTTTTATATTTGGTATCTGTTTCTAAAAGGTATATTCTACAAGTTACTAACATATCAATTATATTACATAGAATTATTGATATGTTAATTCTTATATCTAGAGCAACTTTGTTGAATTTTTTTTTCTTAAACAAATAATCTTAAAGATGCAAAGATTAGGTCTTTGTTTTGATACTAATCTCTTACATTTGGTCCCTGTTTCTAAAAGGTTTATTCTACAAGTTACTAACATATCAAATCTTAAATTAAGATCCCTCATTAAATATATATATACAAAAAACACCACCCTTTTTTCCCAGTGTTTTAGTGTACATTGGCACTTTAGTGTGTGTGCGGGGGCGTGTGTGTGTGTGCCTCTGTGTATGAAACTGCTGCCACGCCTCGTTCGTGTAAAGTTGCCGGGGCTCTTTCAATTAGCAATTTGTCAGCTGAATCCAGCGCTCAGGCCATGCAAATTATTCTCTAAAAATATAGAGTACCCAGCATACACATATGCAAAAATCCGGACTATAACATGCGCTTCCATACAAATCGGTTGTAATTCAATTATAAACTAGAAAAGCGGAAATAAAAATATATATACACATATGTATATAGGCGTATGTATAAACATTTCAATAAACGAAATGTCCTAGCTTCTGCAACTGGAATTTATTTTAATTTGTTTGTTTTCATTTTTTAGTTGTTGTGTTTTAGTTGAGTTATAGCTGTAGGTAGTGAGATGCATGAACAAGTCAAATATGCAGGGATTTAATTAAAAAATCTGCACAAAGCAGCGATTTTTATACTCTTGCAGGGTATTTTAATTGTAGTTAGAACTTTGTAACGCAGTGAAGGAGTTATTTCGGACTCTATAGAGCATATATACCCTTGATCCGAGTCGATTTAGCCATGTCCGTCTGTCCGTTCCTACGTAAAATACTTTCTAACCTTTTAAAAATTTTAGAATATTTTTATTTTATAAAGGACCATTTTGCATTATTTTAGAATTTTAAAATAAATTTAATGGCCTTCCAATTAGAAGGGGGAAACATTTTAATTTGTGATCTGGTTCAATCAGAACTGAGGGGTGAGTGTAATCTGTATCATAAAAATAGATCTTGATTTCCAGGTGAGCAATCGGAAATTGGGAGAACAAAGCAAACGCTGACATTGTTTTCCAATATCAGTAAGAGAGTGGAAGGGAGAGTGTCCCTCTCTGGAACGTGCCTCTCCCAGCTTAAGCTCTTCCCCCTTATCTCGACGATCTCGCTTATCTCCGATATTCCCATAAAGTCTTCCAGTTTCTTTGCATTTTGGATTTGAATTCGCCTAGTTCGGTCGGAAACTGCGCAGCGGGTACGAAAAAAGTGAGAAAATCGGGAAAACGTTCGGGAAAATCCTCGTCGGTGGTGATATTCGCGGATTCTATGCGTCTTTGTGAAAAACCAGCCCTCCGGAGGGTTTGGAATCGGTTTAAAGTTCGAAAATCCGAATTAAAAGCCTAAAAATCTATGCCTATGTAAAGTACACTTAAAATTTAGTTTGTACTTTTGTCCAGAAGAGAACAAATGTAAGAATGTAAAACAATTACAAAAGTGCCAGTATTTAAAAAACCGTTCCCCTAGATTTCGTCTCGGTTCTTTTTATGGTTGAACGCGTAATATATCTCTGGCCTGACTTTTTTCAGTGTATAGCTTTATGAATTAAATCAAAGAAGACTCAAAGAAAAATCTTTCGCCGCTTAGAACCGCAACGAACAACAGAGTGAGTTAGATATCATTCATTTTTCTTGTCCTCTATGGCCTAGAATTCCTCGTAAGCTCCTCTTTCCTCTTTCTGATAAGTGCCCTTGAAAATTAAATGATAAAAACGTAATAACGTAACTTAGCTGCTCTCTCAAGGAAACTAACTATGTAGATCCTAAAATGTGATCCACATTGGTGAACTGAAAGCTTAATGCTTGGTTTTTTTTTATTGCTGGGCTATATACGAAATTTTAAATGATGTGTACTTAGAAAAAAGCTATTTTGAGGTTTATACATTATTTTCAGAATTTCTTTTTTGCTTTTTATTTGGCTAAAAATTAATCAATTTTTATTGATCCAATTGCAAAATGCTAGAGTATACAAAATTTGGGGTGTCGAAGTTAGCTTTCATTCTTGTTTAATTTAATACAAGAATAGTGACAAAATGTAGGATAGAGTAGTGTCCTGCCAAATGGACTGAATGCTTAACTAAGTCAATTTCTGTTTATAAAGATTTTGTGTCCTAGAATATATATATTTTCTGTTCAACTTGGATCATCACGACTCTAAAGGATTTTGATATAAAAATCGTATATAAATTAAAAGAAAAACTTACAGAACTTCTTTTTATTGGAGTTGATGAAAGCGGATTATTCTGAAATGAAAATACGGCTACAAAGTAAGAGAAAGAAAATAACAAAAAATAAATTTACAACTGCATGTGTAATACCATTCAGCAAAGTTATTCATATAAAAAAATACCATAGATTAAATATTATTTAACACATGCATCTCTACTGCATAAAGAAGAGAGCACTCAATGGAATTTAATTTCCCGCTGCTATAGTGTGTACTTGAAACTATTAGGAAGATGTATATTGAAAATATGTATAGCTAAAATCAGATTGTGGCAGTATAATCAAGCTAAATTTCAATTAAAATAACAGGAACTATTTCATTTTGTAATACATTTTATAAATTGAGAGGAATTTGTTAGAGTTTTACTTAATTGCATTAATTTGCTGATTAAAATAACGCAAAATATTTTGGAAATTTAAATTTTGATACAGGATTCTGTTGGGATTTTTGTTACAAACAAATTGTAAGCATATCTTTTTTGGTTATTATAATATTTAATATTATTATTAATAAAGATCTTTAAGAAATTTGATAGAAATTACCTTTATCACCTTTATTATATTATTATGAATATATAATATAGTTTCATACTAATTTAAAAATTAAAAAGTTTTAATATATATACTAATTAGGTAAAATTATAAATAATACCTTAATACCTTAGAAAAATACCAAAAACGATGAGTTCATCAACTTGTTAGTTCGACTTAATTTCTCATCGTTTTAGCCTTATTTTGTGCCAATTCACAGCGAATTAGCTGGCTGTCTTACTTATAACTTTTAGTTGGCTATATACCCTGAAAAATAATGCATATGCAACTTCATTGTCGTTTGATAAATCAGGTGGAAGGAGGTAGTAACCGCCCACCTGCCAGAAGTCAAACAATATAGCGACGGAAGTAGCAAATAAAATTCAAATTTGTGCCAAAGAGTTACGTGGCAAGAGAATTTCTGAATTTCCCCCCTTATTTCCCATGAGTTGATTTCAAAACGCTAATGTTGTTGCATGAGTGTGTAGATTCATATATAAATATATACATATATATATATATATGTATAAAGGTGAATGAGTCTGTGGGAAAAGCTTTATGAGAGTTCGCCGTGTGTTGCCGGTAATAAATTTCACCCCATTCCCCTATTCTCTTGGCGCCATTTATGCCTTCCATTTTGCATTTATTTCAGCTTCCATTGTATGCTCTCCATATCTGTGGGTGTATTTATGAGTGTGGGCGTGTGTGCCTGTGTGTGTGTGTGTGTGTGTGTGTGTATGTGTGCCATGTTGGAGTGCAATATTATTATGCTAATTATCTTTTCGGTATTTCAATTGAGGCTACAATGCATCTGCTGAGACTTGCTGCGCCTGTCAGTTGGGAAAGCATTTATTAGCTGTTAAAGTCATAATTCTGAATAAACGGAAAAATATGAAAAAGTATAAGGAAAAGATTTAAATGGCATGAGCTGGATTAAATATATAAACTCAGAAGAGATAATTAAGAAATTCGCATATTAAATATAGATTTACGGCAGAGGTTTGTTTAACTTAAGTCGACACTCTTTTCGTGATTAATTGTTCATTAAAACGACTAAAATAATTCATACTTATACGGATATGTTTCCCAATAAAATTTTTATTAAATGTCAATATTTTGGATATCTAGTTAACGTGTTTTAATTATGAAAGAAAGTGATAAATATGTACAAGATTTTAGGAAAAATACCTAATTATTCTTAGAGTGAGCAGAAAATATACATTTATTGATTATGGATGTATGTGCATACCGATATATTAATCGTTGTTTTTAAATTTCGATAAAAGGGTGTTTGATGCTCTTTCGTTTTTTATGTGTTTACCAATATATTTATCGAATTTCAGTTAATGAAAACTTTATCTGTTGTTTCGTTTTATATTTTTCAAATATTATTTGTGCAAACGTTGTTGATAGTACTTTTTAATATTTAATGTGATATTTATTATTAAATTATTATATATATATATATATATATATAAATTTACCCCATTTTTTTATGACGATTTTAATATAACTAGGTGTTTTTTTTCTAGATAATTATTATATTTAGAAACAATAGACTAAAATTGCAACTATTATGACGTTTAATTTTCTGCTCAACAACAAAATTATTTACAAATACAACATAATAGTCATGAATATATACAATACTTTATATGTATATCAATATATTCATACATAATACAATATATGTATATTGATTCTGAAGGAAAGCATCACTGTTTTGCTTGATAACTTTAAACTTTATTGGAATTTTGTTTGACCAACAGACATTATCGATGGTGAGTTCAACGATTGAAAAGGGATTCCAATTCGATTCAGTGGGGATTTTTGTGGCCAAAAGAGGGACTGGCTTTAATGGGAAAAACGCAGCTGCTTATTAACAATAATTTCCCCAAATGTGCGGTTACGTTTAAGCCAACAAACGCCAAAAACGCCGGGCATTCCGTATCTGTGTGCGTATTTACAATTATTAACGTGTTACACCCACATACCCACACACATACAAATGCAAACAGGAATGTGTGGTGAGGCAGGAAGAACAACACGAAGTGGCGGCCCAATACAACATGGCTTACACATATTCCCTCGGATGCGAATGTGGCAACAAACAGTGGCGACAAATGTGCGGGGGATGGGGGCGGTAATAAGGCCATGTTTGTGGGGGTGAATAATGATAAATGGCTTGGGGGGAGGTGGGGGAGTGAGAGGTGGTTGCTTTGGGCCACATTGTTGCTCCTTTCGGCCTTTGCTGGGCAATTAAATTAAACTTAACACTGCCCGTGGTCCAAACGGTGGCCAGAAGATACCAATGGCAGCTGGTTGGTAGTGGGCGTGGCATTGGCAATCATCAGTTACAGCGGCTAATTATAAGTATAGACTGGTTTAACGACGCTCCAGAGACACGAACGGCTCAATTACATTTCAATAATATATATTCGGACCAACACTATACATTTTTTTTGTTGCCAGCCCTGCATCTTGTTAATTACTCTGCGGTTTTGCAAGGCATCAAGAGATATTGGTGCCAGAAGTTGTTTTTATGGGATGAGGACAGTTAATAATTGGTTTAATAGTAAGGTAAAGTAAGGATAAATAGTAATTTCGTATATCTCCAGCGCTTAAGAACTCTGTATTTAAGAATTCTTGAATAATATTGCATATAATTTGTTAGTTAGTAGATTATAAACGTTTAAGGTATGTTGCATTTAAAGTAACGGCTATAATATTAAACTCTTCATACAGTTTGGTAGGGAAACAAAGATCTTAAAATCATTTAAAAGGGTTTAATAAAGAATATTAAAAACTGTTTCATAGGAAAGTAAAAAATATAACAAATTTTCACTGCATTTATTATAGTTTATTCTATATTCTAGACAATTTTTCAATTTATTTCCAAGCAGAAGTGATTCCTTAAATACTCCTTTTTTTAAAAATGGAAAATGTGTTAATTTTGATTATATTAAATCACTTGAATCATCATTAACTAACTATTTTTATTCAGAAATCGTTCATTATTATTATTGCCATTGTTCATTTCATTTCTATTTTTATTATAATCACTAGCAAGATCTTCAATGCAAAAACTACTCAAAATGAAATAAACTTAAGCTTAGGTACCTATGGCTAGCATTAAACATATTTGCGGAATGAGAACGTTCGCTTTATGTGGGCAATAAAAGAGCACTCGACGGTTGTTTAACGATCCGAACATAGTGCCTGTAAGAACCCAAAAAAACAGGACCCAAAAAGGAATGCAGTGGAACTGAGGTATGCTAAGCAACAGCAGATCGTTAGGGAGTCATTGGGAAGTGCACTTTGTTGGAATAGTTCATGGCACATGCACGACGGACAAGGAAAGGAAAACTTTACGGCTTTGGCACGAAACTCGGGCCTCGTAATAATCATAAGTAATCTAAATTCACAGTTATGTATTGTCTGGCTCCCACAATTCTGGCAATAGCAAAAGGCAAAAAAAACCACCCACATTTTGCGACCGGTCTCTGAGTGCAATTGTAAAGTGCACGGTTTTATAGCATACTTTTTCGGGCCCATCTTCGTGCCTTGTGCTTGCTTTGGGCTATTCCCCATTTTTACTTCTGGCCACAAATAAACACAAAAGCGTAATTTACATTTATGCTGATGATAATGATAATTGCTATCGTTGATTCTTTGTAATCCGTTCCATGCCAAAGACTTTTCCTTGTTGTTTTTCATATTGTTGTTATTGGAGGTCGACATGCGTTCTTGTTTTTAATTAATTAATTTCCATTTTATTATGTAGCTATTTTTGGCCATTATTATTGCATTGCATTTCAGGCCGCAGCTTTTTTTCAGCCTCCGGTTATTGTGTGTGTGGGTGCGTGTGCGTGTGTGTTTATTTTTTTGCCCGGCCAGCATATGTGTTTATTTTTCCGGTTTCCGTTGTTGACCTTATTTTATTTCTATCAAATTGATATGAGTGAAATTTTCTGCATCAACGGATTCAAGATTGATTTAATTGGAGATTTCTGATTTCGTAAATACTGAAACTATAGCCTTTATACTTTGTTATGCATTTTGCCATTTGAATGAGTAAAAGCGTATTTGTAATTCGCAGTAATCGAATGCCCATGAGAAAGTATTTTAAATTTTTCACGATTTCATGATTGCAGTAGATTTTCTCTTTACGCAATGGTTTTAATTATAATACATGCAAGAACAATAACAAAAAAAAACAAAACGGCGTTATCTGAAACATTCTGGCTGAAAAATGTAATGAATTATAAAGTCTGTTTCGATAACTTTAATATGATTTAAGCAAGTAGAAATTTAGAAATCTCTTTCCGCCTGGCGCACCTTTAAGTGACATTTATTATTAAGCAAAGTGCTGCAGCTGGAAAAGAAGTTTGCTGGCAAAATGAATTGGCGCACATTAAATTAAGTCGTTCAAAAGCAAGTCCCAAATAAATAGTATGCAATTTATTAGCCAAAGAAATAAATAATGCACTTAGCCTAGAATCAAACCGGTGGCTCAAAGGAGACCAACATGAAATTTCACCGATTCACTTGCAAATGCAGCGGCCAAACCGAAGTTAAACAAGCAAATTAACATTTTAAACACACTGCCAACACGAATCCATGAAGCTCACAATTCCATGTTCATTTACAGCGACCGCCGCCTTTGCTCTCTCCAGCTTTTGTGCTTTGTTTGAGTTTGTTTTGCCATTGTATCTGAATCTGTATCTGTATCTGCGCATGTATATGTATCTGCTGCCACTGCCACTGCATTTGTATCTGCATCTAAGCCTTGTCTGCATCTATTTACCCTTGCCAGTCAAAGGGCTGCTTTCCACCGGTCTCACTAAAGGCAGGCGGCTAAAATATTTGCTTAGTTTTAACGTTAATGGAAATTTAATGCAGCTGTATAAATCTCTGACTGCCAGATAGTGCAGGCCTATAAATTCGCAGGTGGAACACAAATCTGGCTAGAAGTAATAGCTAACTTTGCTTAAATTTATCTGAAATCGTTTTTAAAAATAAGTTACATTTTGCTGGTGATTAACTTATTAATTTATATTCTCAAAAAGCGGTTGAATTTGAATGCTGTTGAATGCATCGATGTTTTTCGAACCAAGTGTTGTCCTTTAATTTAATTTTCTTTTATAAATTTTATATTAAATTCTGCATGTGTAAGCCTTAAACAAATACGTGCAAAATATATATGTTTATTTAGTGTAACTTCAACCAACATTGGTTCACCTCTTAAAGATTAAGTATACGCAGTGTGGAACGTTGGAAACCTTTTATATTCTCGGCTTGGCTGCTTCGCCAGTTGCTGTAGGTGTTGCCTCCGCTGTAGCTGCTTGTTTTTACCAACATAATTAAAATTGCGGTTGAATTATATATTGCACCTGTGGCGGGCCACCGCAGCTATGTCCTCGCAGCCCAACCAAACGATGCGCACATTGCCTGTGTGAAGTCCTGCGGTTTGTCCACGGCACTTTAAGCCCGACCCCCCTTTTACAACTCCCCCTTTTCTTTCCGGGGGAAAAAAGGTAGCAAAGAAGAACAAGTTAAAGTTGTCTGCCCGCTCCTTTTTTGGACATATAAATTTTAAGTGCAACACATTAACGGCCTGCTAGCTGCAACACGCGACGCAATGGGTAGGAGGTAAATGCATCTAGCACAGGTGCCACAGCTCTTAGTGCCACTTGCAACATATGGATGTCGTGTTATAATTGCCCCAGCCTCACCGTAGGACTGCGGGGCTGTGAGGAGTACCCCCTTCAGGCCGAGCAAAACTCCTCCGAAAATGACTTTCCATAAGGCAACTGAGCCTTGTCTACAACGCTTTTTTCTTTTTCATTTTCTTTTCTTTTGCTATTTTTGGGTTAACTTTTCTGCTTTTCGCTTGCTTGTACCTGTGCAAGTTCAGGCCACGCCCACCGGTGACTTGCATTGTGTTCACCAAGGTAGTTGCCCCACAATTGTCGCGTTAGCTAATACCCATTCCAAGGAGTCCTTTAAAATATAAGTGTAGTTGGACCAGAACAAAATCCTTTAGATATACAAAATACCATAAGTGACCGCGTGGCACACTCTTATTTATTTATTAAAAGATCATTTATTTAATGAAGGCCTAAAGTAAAACATATTAATTCATTCTTAAGCCTGTAGAAAAATTTAATCTATTAAAAAAACTATCTCAAAATCAAGGTCTTTATGTAAAAACAATATTTTACAATTTAATTTACCTCCGAAAACGTGTTATATATTTTGTTATATAATGTAAATATTTATCAATTCAACCTTGACATAATTTAAACGACATTTCATTTAGTTATTAATGTTATTTTGCCATATTTGTTATTTAATGGAACAACCGTATTTTGGTTACTGGAATATATTGATAACGGGTTTTAATCTTTAATTATTCTTCTTTGTATTCAAAAAATTATATAAGCTAATTTATAACATTGTAACTTAAGTAGCCTTATTAAAAGTATTATATATTTAATATTTAAGCTACTAGCTTAGTCTGTCTTGTATTTTTACAATTTATAAATATCTTGAAATAGTTAATATTATTCACTAATCAATTTAAGTGTTCCTTCAAATGTCAATATACATATTTTACTTATTTTCCTTAAAGGGTATTCCCACTGTGAATTCCCCTTTAAATGGCCTTCCTTCACTTGGACTTTTGGCTTGGTTCGTTCTTTCTTTTTTTCCCAGTTGTAATAATGGCAAGCCAGTCTGGACAACATAATCACGGGTTTAATGCATATAATTTTCTGCATGAACAGGCCTCAAGACCCTCGGATTCCACCCACCTAAATATCCATGACCAAAGCTGTTCATAGTCATTAGTTGCTCGCTCCGCTCCGCTCCATGCCGGTCTGCGCCCTCCTGATCCTTCCTCCTGCTCCCGTTCTGCTTCGTTCTGTGCTCTTTGCCATGAATAATGACTTGCCACTTGATATTGTTAGCAAATAGCGAAAATTATTAATGTGCCCACCGGGGGGGAGTCGAAGGCGTGACCAGCAGGCCTATGCTAAAGGTCAGCCAAAGCCTTTGTCGCATCCTTTTCTTGATACAAATGCAACTGATAATTAAGCAAAATTCCGTAATGAGGGAAATCCAATAGGATTGAATTCGAATGACCGCGATGCGTTCCAATGAACGGCGGTGGCAGGATATGCCAGGACCTCGAACATAAATCAACTGCAGTGATACTGGGCCATAACTTTTTTGACTGATTTTTTGTCACTTTCCAAGTTAAAAGAGCGGGAAAGAAAATAAGAGTTTATTACACGGCTCAATGGGGCCAACTGATTGTTTATAAATAAATACCATAAACAAAGAGATGGCGAATAAAAAGGCTGGCCGAAATTGAAATGAATTTTAAAAGCGATGAAAGAGAAAATCGGAATCAGAGTCATACCCGGCTATCTATATTAAAAATGCATTATGAAAAACACGTCTGTTTGTTTCTCCAACTGATGGAATAAAATGCCGTAAAAAATGAAGGATTATATGACCCGCATGAAAGTTTTTCTCCGATACGTACACGGAACGAAAGGCATTATCCCAAGATAAGTTTTAGTTTTGAGGGGTTTTTGTAAATAAATTTCATAAAATTCGGACTGTTTAAATGAAAGTTAAAGCTACCTAAAACGCAAAACTTGATTTTAAAAATATACCTAAAAATGTATCTTTCTTTTAGTGTATCAAATATATATGTCGATAACCTTCCACATATATATGTATACATATATATTATATACGTTCGATGCTGGATTCAATTGCAGGAGGAAATAAACATGCAGCATGCTTGCTGCACGCACCGCCGTAAACATGTCGCCCATGCAATGGTTACTACGAATTCCGGGCAGCGGGTTACGGCAACGCTAGAGCTCTTCGCCGGGGCATGCCACCCGAAACCAGGACGACATGCCACTCATTTCAAGTGGCCTGAAAAAACGAGCCAAAATCAGTCCCAGTGCCAGCCACACACACACACACCCGCGTCAGTGCATTCAACAAGCAATTGAATAACAACATTTCCATTTGGTGCGTCTTTCGAATGACGATTAAATTAAAGCTACACCCAGTCTGCGCGGGGGGAAAGGTGGAAACTGAATGGCATTAAGGACCGCGGGGGCAGGACCAGCAGCAGTTACCGTAAATTGAGCTAAATGCAATAATCTGTCAGTAACCATTAAACTCTTGTATGGATAAACTATTTCAAGGATTTGTGAATGGGAATTTGGGAGATGGGCTTAGCGAAATTTTGGTACCATAAAATATAGGATTTATAGTGGGTTTATAAAATTATATATTATTGAAATTTAAATATGTTACAGTATTTTTTTTTATATTTGTTTAATTCAATATACATTAAGTTATAGATACAGAGTCTTTAGAGTCTTTTAGAGAATTTCCCTAATCTGCATCCTGTCGTTTAATCACAGCACAAAAGCACATCCTCATAATAATAAATAAATAAAATGCAAGCAATTAATTAACATGAATGTAAATGATTAAATTATGACAAATGAAATAAAAGTAAACTCGTGACATTATGACAAGATAGGTCTAAAAAATTCTGTTAATCACCAGAAAACCAGGGATCAAATCCAAAGTTAAATCTTCTTTTGTTGTTCCTAGTAATACGAAATCAATAATTACCCTTGACACTTTCCCCACATATTTTTTCCTGATCTCCAAATATTCAATGCCTGTGCATAAAATCCCTAACATGCAGAGCCAAAGAAACAAAAAATGTATAAAGAAAAAGGGCAAATAAATCGCTTTTTGTTTGTTAGCGTCAAATAAATACATAAATATGCAGCTTACGAGTGCAACAAGCATCGGCTATCGAACAGCGATATGCTATATATTTTTTTGCTGGCTGAATGGATATAGAAATGTCCATACAATTTATGCATAAATGTGTGTTATGCCCTGCTGTAGTCACACTTTTTCTGTAAAAGGAACTCGTATTTGCTGGGGCTTTAGTTTTTTTTCCCGACTTTGTAGTTTTCAAAGTCATTTTGGACCGTGAAAAATATGTAGAAATATTTGCTATTTGCAGCTTATAAAAGTGTGTTCGTTGTTTATTTACATTAGCCTTTGATTGGTCGGGATTTAAAGAGAATTTCCTCTTTTCATTTATCAGAAAACTCAGCTGATCTTGCTTGTTTCAATTACTAAATTGGCTTCTAATTAGTTAAACTTAAACTTGTTCAATGAATGCAATTTATAATTGTATTAATTTGGCTTATCAATTACAAAAACCTTCTAAAATGGCTTGTAACGGCATTAAACGCACTCAAACTAAAATTATGCCTACACATGTAATTCAATATCAAATCAAATTAATTATCTGCCACAATGTAAAGCGCTCGGCAAACAGACAAATCAAATGCCTATAGTTTTTGCATTATGCATGCGCATAAAACTGTTGTAAAATGGAATTAAAATGGCAAAACCTTTGGAATTGGGTTCGGGCCATATCATAATAACAACCACTTGAGCTGGACCCATTGTTCATTTATATAATTAAATTCAACAAGCGGTCGGACCCAAGTATCGAATAAAATTGCATTCAGCCTGGATATAACACTGCCTATGCATATATATATATAATTTTCCCCCACATTATTTACAGTTCACATTAGCCAGAGATTTTTATGGACCACAAATGATCGGCAAAGTAATTTCACACATAAATATTTACGTGAGAAGCAGTCGAAAAACATCCATAAAATTAACATTATTTGGCAGGCAATGTATAAACATCATAAAATGACCAGTTACAATTTCCTACTATTTTTGGATTGGATTGTGTTATCTAGATTCTCTCCCAAAGTGAGTGAAAGGGTAAAGTTGGTTGATTTTACAGAAATAGTTTCCTGAATTAGGTCAGTATTGAATTTTTATCATTGTTAGCAAAATATACAAAGTAATTTAGGGTTAGGAATGTTATTGATTTTGGTGGAAGCTGATAGGTGTTACTAAAATAAGTATATGCGATTATCATAGTATTAAATGTTTATTTGTATCTCTTTAATTGAATAATATTTCATACTTTTAATTGATTCTAGCTAACATAAATATTAAACACTTGAACTTGTTTATTAAAAGACTTATTTGTATTATTTATTTAAGTACAAATAATGATCTGAATATATTAAATACATTAATTTTAAACACTCTGACGAATTTTCACGCAATCGTTTCCAATTGAATATACATAATCCCTTAATCGTTTCTGGCTTTTGCTTCGGGGTCTCGATATTAAGCTTATTAGCCAAATCTGTATATTTTCTGTTGATTTCTATTATTTTTATTCACATTCCCAGACTGCCGCACCCTGATGTTAGTTTGCAATTGGTATTTGCACTTGCCACGCATAATTTATGCATAATTATTGAGTGCAAACAATGCAACTGGGGGCTTCAGATGGGCCAATTTGACCCGCACTCCTACTTGGCCAAAACACACACACACACACACACACACATATGCAAATCGGTGTTTAGGCCATGGTACGTGCTTTTGGTATATGTGCTCCGGTGGCCGCAACAAATTGACTTGCCATTAAATATTATTATCAATTTGCCGCAGATTTTTGCTAATTTTATTTAATTGCATATTAATTTTGTGTGCTGGCTCTTGGCCCAGATGCTCCACACACTTAGTGGCATGCTTTTAGCCTACCGCCATTCGCTATGCGCTATTTTTCCTCTTGCCACTCGAGAGAGTCCAGTAAAACACTTTTGCTTTCAGTGCCAGGCAGGCAGAAGTTTCCGGTGCCGGTGCCGGTGATTAATGTGCTGCAATAACGTTAGGGCCAGCTTTAAGCCATGGCTAAGAGATATAAGGGCAGGCAGGCAGGCAGCCAGCAGCCACACATGCCATTCCTGCCACTTCCATGGAACTGGTCGCCGCTTGGACCTTCGAGATTCGAGCAGCACCTCGCCGGTCTTTCTTGGGTCTGGCAAATATTTTTGTCTGCTCGCAAAATATTTAACACAATGGCTGTTAATGGCTGTGGTCAGCCAGGGATTTTTCTCTATTTTTCCAGCCCTTCAATTTCGCTGCCGCGAATATATATATATATTTTTTTTTTAGTTTAAACATAACAAGCGATAAATTAACTGAGGCCTGACAGCAAGAAGCTCTTTGCCGGTCTCACTAATTGCAAGTGTGCCGGCCACATAAATATAAAATCCCCTGACCGCGGACTTTAAAGTGTTCGTCTTAAAGTAGGCTTCGCCCCATTCCCCTTTATTTTGTTTTGTATTTTTTTTCCAGTGTATGCTCCCCTTGCAGCACATTAATTAATTATGTTATTATGCACGCAAAAGTTCGTAAAGGTAAAAGTTTGCAGTATGCAACAAAATATTGAAAATTAAGACCAAGCCAAAGTCTGGCACGCCCCCTTGCGAGCCATACGTAAGGGTGTCTATTAGTCTACAGAAATACACACACACACACACACACACAGCTAACTTGGCAAGACAAGGATTTTTATATGCTAAAGTTTTGCCTCATGAGTTTGAAGCTTTTGTGTTCACACATTTTAAGCGTTTTTATAGACACTTTATGCTGGTTGCAGCAACGCGTCGTATGCGTAATGTGGCAAGTTTTAATGATTTATGAGGCGGCGTATTATGAGCTCATAAAAAAGAAGGTGCAAAATGGATAATATAATGCGCTTAAAAGATGTTGTCCTTTGAGGGCTGAGCTGATGCTTAGTTTAGTACATATTTCATTGTTTACCAATATTTCAAGATGTTTCAATTGCTAAAGTTTGTCTCTTAGCTAGATTTCTTTAAAATAAGAACAATAACTCTTTAAATACATACATTAAATCCATTTGAGTTTAATATATTCTTACAATCTTCTTACAAATAATACTTAATCTGCTTGATTTGTTATTAACACTGTAAAAGTTATTTATTATATTTATTTTTAAAGTACAAATAATCTCTGTTGCTTTGGAACTGAAGTTTGGTGTCCTTAAGGCAAGTCTTTGAGTGTGTGGGTGTGAGGTTTACTAATGGTTAGCGCTGACTTGAGCGTTTACCTATGGCGACACGATTGGAGGACTAACAATTGTCGATAAATCATTACAATGGCAAATGCTTGTTTGTTTGTATGCGTAAATAGGTAGTGTTTGCCCTAGTCCTTCCTCACACCAATACAGAAACCAAAACCAATACCAACAACCCTTGGAACCAAATGCAGACACAATGACTAACACTTACTACAGGACCTGGCTCTTGAATAAACATAAATGCATGGCGTTTATGTTAAAAGCACCCAAACGGGGGCACTTATCAGGCGAACTGGCTTCAGATTCTGATTCACCTCTAGATTTGGTTCTAGCTTTGGATCCTGCCTTGGCTGTTGCTCCTGCTCCTGCTGCCTTTCTCACTCAGCAGTCAGCAGTCGGCACTTTTGCCCGGCGGCTGTCTGGATGAGTGATTGCCGCTGCACATGTGTGAGTGAGTGCGTGAGTGGCGGGCGTGCTACTAGTTGTCATCCGATACTTTGACAGCTTCCTTTTTTTTCCGGTTTCCACATAAAGAAAAAATTTGGGTTTTTAGCTGGAAATCTTTATCTTTATCTTTATCTTTAGATTTAAGCCCCACAGTTCAAACTTTCAAATCTGATGTTTTCTTTAAAACCAAAATTAATACTTAAGTCCAATGTATGTCATAATATTTCTTTTAATTTTATTAGTTTTTTTTTGTGTATAAAATCAAAGTTCTTGGGAAAACACAACGTGACAGTTTCAGGGTTCCAGTTCACACCGAAGCTTTGCTCGAGGCCCTATGTAAATTTGCCAAACTTACTGCGTGTGCGTCTCTCTCTCTATTTAGACCCTCCCCCACTTTTTTTTTTTGACCAAACATCCAAAAGATTTGGCTTCAAACAGGTGGCAGGTAGCAAAATTGACCAAAACTTGCTGCAGCCACACAGCATGATGATATTAAATGAAATGAATATTTATTAAAGCATTGCATCTCTGGCCCAAAGCGACGTTAAAATCGTAAAAGACGTGGGTACTGTGGCTCAACGCGTTTATGCCTCAATAAGCTCATGATTAATAGCCCGTCTCGTTGGCTTTGTAATGAGCAAAAGGAGAAGGAACCCAGCGAGCTCGTTGCGAACGAATCAACCAAAGGGCAACTGGAAAATATGCGAAGGCAGGATATCCACGTCCTTGTGGTTGTTCCTGCTAGGGGAACTTTATAAAAACAAAAAAAAATGGAAAAAACCACAGCTCTGAGTAAAAGATGAAATGTATGGGGGATAAAAATTCACAGGGGATAAGATGAAACACACCCACAAGAGAATGGAAATCTGGGAAAGCAGCATTCACTTGCAATTAAATGGTTTTTAATTAGAATATTATATTTAAAAAATTCTGTCGGAAATTATACTAATAAGCTAGAAGGTGGAAAACGATTATTAATAGGTTTGGTTTTAAATAACAAATCTCCCATTAACACAGCACTATAGCCTACCAAGAAGTACCCACTGATTTTCGCACTCTGAATCCCACAAAATTATTTCCCAACCAAAAATTCCGGGAAACACTTTTCTCGAGAGCTCCCAAAGCGAAAGAGAGTCTGCAAATGAGGCGCAAGGCATTAGGGCGACGGATATTTCGCCAAAGTGAAGTGAAGTGAAGTGCGACGGTGTTTTGGTGCTTTGGTGCTTCGGTGCTTTGGTGCTTCGAGGGACTTATGCAAATATTGGATCAGTCATCGTGAGCGGCAATGTGAACGTCAACTCCGACGTTATAGCCATCTCATTGGCATCGTCACCGCAAATCGTCGCTTCACATACGAGTAGTGTTGCGTACACCTTAATGCTTTTACCATTACCATATGGAATATGGCATCCGGCGGCCCATCTTCAGCTCGGTTTGTTTTTGTTTGCTGCTCGTTGATTTTGCGTTTTTGGTTTTCTGGTTTTTGTTTGCTTTGGTGTGAGTGTGGTTTGCCGTTTTCCGTTTTCCAAGTATTTTCGAGTCCCTCAGCTCCCTCTTCCCAGTGCTGCGGCCAACTTGCTAACGGCGTTTAATGTTACGTGTAAATGCGCATTTCCGTTTCCTGTCGCTGGCGTACACTAGCACCGTCAAACCTTGATATTCACTCACTCATCAAATGGAGTCGTCTTCGAATAGCATTTGACTTCGGGATGTCATCATATCGTAAAAATATTTATAGATTAATTTCGAATATTATAGTCAATTTATACTGATATTATGGGAGTTTTTCAATTTTCCGTTTTTACTGTCATGAAATTTGTTTATAATTGATATTGGGTTTTAATTATCCATTCTTTTATATAGAAAAAAACTCACTCGTTTTTAGGCATTCCGACATTTTCACCCCAAAATCCACGCATATATATTACATATGACTGTTGGCGGTTTTTCAGAAGGCAGGAAGTTGAGCAAGGAAATTTTTCAGCCTGTTTGCAATTCACTTGAAGAAATTAAAACGTAAATATTGATGGGCGGGCACTTGGGAGGTGTGCATAATAAGAGCTGTTAACGGGGGCATGTCATATATAAGATTTATTCTTTAGGATATTTAATAAATATTTTATCAGAAATAAACTTATAATAACAGTAACTCAATATAAATAAGACAAACGGCAAATATTAAGTATACGTTAAAAAAGCAAAGTCCGACGCAAATATATATATATATATATAATATTTTTTTCTTTTATATTTTCTTAACCATTATTAATATTTTATTAATTTCCAAGAAAATGAGCTGACTTCGAAAATCCAAATTTATTTAGGGGCAATCAGTATCACTATCACTATAGATGTAAACAGGAGGGAGGCCGCGGACTGAATGAGGGCAGTGCAACGTCGGTGTTTGTATTTATAAAGAAAGAAGAAGAATGGAGGAAGTGAGAGCAAGAGAGAGAGAGAGAGAGAGAGAGAGAGAGAGAGAGAGAGAGAGAGAGAGAGAGAGAGAGAGAGAGAGAAAGAGAGAGAGAGAGAGAGCGCGATATCTTGGAGTTAGGCAGTGAGAGACAGAAAGAAAGAAAAATCTGTAGAGATTTAGAGGGAGACATACACACATGAAAAATATAAAGAAAACAGAGGGAGAGAGAGAGAGAGAGAGAGAAAGAGGGAAAAAGAGAATAAGTAAAAGGGGAAGAGAGAGGTAAAAACAGACAGAAATAATCAAAATAAACAGGAAATTAATAAAATTTGGCAAATATTAAGTATACGCAGCGGTGAGAACTTCCATTGGAGAAGTATATGTACTCAATAAAGTGTTTAAAGTGTTATAATGTATTAATATTAATTTATGTATTATTAAAATAAACGTCAATTAGCATTAATTCGATTTAAACAACTAAAACCCTCCAAATATTACGTATACGTTAGCAGTAAGATTTATCTAAAACAGGTTTATAGTATTATAATAATAAGTTATTAATTAAAAAGTTAATGTTTAAATTAAATATGTTTTTATTCAATATTACGTATACGTTAGCCGTAAGATTAATCTAAAACAGGTTTATAGTATTATAATAATAAGTTATTAATTAAAAAGTTAATGTTTAAATTAAATATGTTTTTATTCAATTTAAATTTAAAAAAATATATATAATGCCTTAGTTTGAAACAATTACTTCAAACTCTGCAAATATTACGTAGACGTCCCCTTGTCACATATATTTTTGAATATTTTCTCTTTATTATTTTGATTTAAAATATGTAAGTATAATTGTTAATTTTCTAATAACTGACACTGCATTTTTATTTCCATTTTCATCCAGTGCAAGGTTTAATCCAAGGCAATCCCAAGTCTGAGTATCTCTTCAGTCTTCCTGACTCCATCTTTTGATTTCCTTCTTTTATTTCTTCGTCGATTTTCTGTTGGTTTGCCAGGCCGTTTTATAATGAATTTAAATTTTCTGTAAATGTCCCTCGAAGCGATTGCTTCCCTCTGTTTGTGGCCATACACTGCATTGCCTTGCTCCTTTTTTACCCGCTCCATTCTGTTCGCCATCGACACAGTCTCTCTTCCGTTTCCGCTTTTTTTTCGCCCCACACTCTGTTTTTACCTCCCCCGCCCCTCGTCACGGACATCGTTACTTTCATTAGCAGCTCCTACTTTTTTAGTGGCCATCCCTTTGGCCTTTGTTGTTGTTGCCTTTGTGCACTTCCTGTGCCAGAAATTGAATTACAATGTTGTCGCTGCAGTTGCCCTGCAGTCCCCCCGGCCCACGTTTCGTTGTCACTGCAAATTTTTTTGTGTGTAATCAAATTGCAGACGAATTTTCTTCTATTTTTTTCTGGCATTCTCTTTTGCAGCGTTTTTCGTGGGCTTGGTAAGTCATTTAATTTGGTTTTTATAAAAAGTTCGCTGGGCTAAATGACGGGCGCCTACGACCTCTTTTTTTATGTAGTATTTTTAACTTTTTGAAAGGATGTGAACAGTGATTTTTTTTTGAGTTGTTTTTGTTTTTGTTGCCAAAGTGCATTGGTGTTGCTCAGCTGAAGTTGCTAAAGTTTCATTGGGGGCTCAAATGAGTTATTAATTGAGTTATTAGTTCAAAATAGCCATATAGCCAGTTTTTTATCTGGTGAGCTTGGGTTTTGTTGTAAAAATAACGGAAGGGATAACATTGGTCGTATGTAAAGTGAGGAGATAAAATACAAAATGTTATATGTTAGTGGAGAAATTTTATTATTTGTATATGTCATATGAGGTGATGCATGTAATATCATATTTTTATACAATTGCAGGGTATTATAATTTCAGTCAGAAGTTTGCAACGCAGTGAAGGAGGCATCTCCGACCATATAAAGAATATATATTCTTGATTAGGAACAATAGCCGAGTCGATCTAGCCATGTCCGTCTGTCCGTCTGTCCTTCTGTCCCTCTGTCCGTCTGTTCGTCTGTCCACTTCTACGCAAACTAGTCTCACAGTTTTGAAGCTATCTGAATGAAGCTTTGTAGTTAGCCTTCTATATACTCTCACTCGTATATATGTATGTCAGAACGGGCCGGATCCGACGACTATACCATATAGATGCCATAGAAAAGATCGGAAAATTTTTACAAAAAAAATTATAACATTTTCCGTTTTCAACAGAATGAATCAAATTTAAGATATAGTCATTTCATATTATTCTAAAATTTTGTGTAAAATTTTATGAAAATCGGACCACTATGTATATCATATAGCTCCCATAGAAACGATCGAGAAATTAAAACAATTAAAAATTATAAAATTTTCAGTTTTCAACTGATTTTCATCAAATTTGAGGTATAGCCATTTTATATCAGTCTTAAATTTTGTGTCAAATTTTATGAAAATCGGACGACTATATCATATAGGTGCCATACAAACGATCGTTACATGTGGAGAAAAATACTTCATTGATATTATCACAAATATATATAATTTATATTGTATGGATTCCTAGTCATTGAAGTTCTATCTGCAAGGGTATAAAAACTTCGCTAGCCGGAGTTAGCTTCCTTTCTTGTTAAAATATTATTATTTGTTGTTTGTAATTTATTTTCTACAAGTTTTTGCTTATTATATTTTTTAACCAATTTTAAACTCTTAAATCTTTTTATATAATATGTAGGTAAGGTTGTGGTAGTATTTTTAGTTTATGGTAATTTTTCTATAAAATACAGTAATCTTTTTTATTTGATGAAATTATTTGCAATTTTAAGTCGATTATAAAATGTGTAAAAACTATAATTGTTACAACCAAATACATTATAAACCCGTGATTGTTTTTAAGGTAAAATCCAAGTCAGTTAGCTTAACTTCATTCAATACAAAATATAATAACCCCCTTATAGTGTATATGAAGCCCAATATAAAGAAATTGGTAATACGTTTTTCTCTCAATTTATCTGAGCTTCGGCGATTTATTAATTAGTTTTCTAATATACATCATTATTTAGCTTAAAGTAAAATTAAAAAATTAATTATGCTCTTTAATACGTTACCATTCTTTAAATAGTTCTTTAACCTGTAAATTCTTTTTGAATTCTTGTATGTACGATGATGTTGTTTTATAATTATTTAATTGGTTTCTTAAATAATTTTATATTTGTTCTCAAATAATTACTGCTGATGTTTCTTGAATGCTTTCATCTCGTTAATGCATCTTCAAATATGCTCAGCTGATTGTCTTTTCCGAAAATAAACTATCTGCCAGCCTGGTCAGTGTTATTCATTGTCTTACCCCTCATTGTGCGGCCCACTGCATTTATGAATTTCAATTGCCGGCGGCACAGGTCGCTCTATAAAGAAACTAATTTTGCCTCGGCCGAACATTTGGTGGCGCACAAATAAGAGAAAAATGAACAGCGAACGCGAATAAATGGAAAACTCATCGGTTCCGCGTTTTGCAAGCTGCGTTCGCTATCGATAAATCTTTACGCAACATCAGGGAGGAGGGCAGGAGGGCCGGGGGGCAGGAGGGTAAGGATGAAAACTCGAACAGAATGCTGGCGTGCACTTTTCATTTGTTATTGGCGCAATATGCGCGTAAATCGCGATTTCAATGGCTAAATATTGATTGAACGAATGAACTCAATATGCATGCCAGCCATGCCCAACTAAATATGCATCCCATCTATCTCCGGCCATCATCTATATCCCAGCAGTTTGGGCCATCTATCCGTCCGTCCGTCCTCCGCCCAACCATCACCCAATCCATTCGTCCTGCCATCCTTGGATCCATCTCTCCAGCCAGGAGCCAGCCAGACAGGACGATCTGTGTGTTTCAGTTGCCGTTTGTCGTGAACTGTGCCCGTTAGTTGCCAACTGCATAGAGGCGTGCTGCATATTTGTTCGCTACAGGCTGACGCACACTCACACACACACACACACTCACTCACACTCACTCACACACACCCGGCACACATTGAAGGACTCGCACCTACACGCAACGACAGAGTTGCATTTTAGGCCAGGTTATTGCAATGAAAATCGCTTTAAGCTGCCAAATGCAAACTGCATTTTCGGACTATGAACACGGCGACAATGGGGAGAAAGGGGAGAGTGGGTTGGGGGGTTCTGCGAATGGGGGGAAAAGTGGGAGTAAAGTGGGAGTGTGAGGGTTGGAGGCTGCTACTGAGAGCACTGCGAGCACAGACGCCTTTAAGCGTTCATCGAAAATCATGTTACCTGCACGTTTCGGCCATCTATCCAAATGCGCTAAAACCGATACCTATTCACAAACACCGAAAGTAATATCTTAGAAACTAACAATAAATTATATGAATATAATACGAAAATCTCATTAGGGGTAGGACATGCCTTAGAAGTCCTAAGATTAATGTATAGAATAAACTAAATTGAATAATATAAATATATTGATTTTAGGGTTGAATATGAATATATCGAAAGTGCAAAGATAGGCAAATATAAAGATATCTATAGTGCAATATTTCTAGTAAATTTTAAATATTTCGATACATGAGAAATAAACAATGTTATTTTGACAATTGAAATTATTTGTCTGTGAAAAGGTTTTTAATAATTTGATATGATTATGTACTAAATATTATTGCTACAAATACAAATAATAATAAATAATTTTTGGATATAATTTCGAATTTGTTTTATTATTAATGCGATATTTATTATATCTAAAATTTTTATACATTACACCACGGTTCAAGAATAAGTATGTTATATTAAGCTAGTTATATTTTCGTGATGTAAAAAAGTTAGTTTTTTCAGGTATAAAGAATATTTTATATCATCAGCATACCCATATTTTCGCTTAGTGCATGACCTGTGCAGGTTGCCTACTTTTGGCCGCATGCTCTCGTGTTATTGTAGAAGCGAACGATTTATTGAAATGCGCACACACAGCGGCACTACACTGAAAGGGTGTGCGTGTGTGCCTAGGTTTGGGTTTTTGTACAACGTTTGGCAGGCGCTCGACGCTTGAGCTTCAATTGATGCTGTGGTCACGCTTTATTTTCATTGCAGGCTTCCATATCCGATCCCCTGAAAACATCCTTCCCCCCGTTTTGCGCCTTTTCCCTTGGTTTGGTCGACGGGCCTGCGGCCGGCTTTCAGTTTTCAGCTTCTGTCTCGAATGTGCAGCCTTTATTAGCATCCGCCCCATAAACGCAGCTAAACATCAATTACTTAAGCTTTGTGCCGCACCGAAGCGACAGTAGAGTCGGTACTGAACACAGGACTCTAAAATCCTGGCCAGCCCCCCAAGCGTACTGAACAAATGCCGATTTCGTTAAGCCCCACAAATGATGCCGTCAACCGAACAAAATGCCATCCATCATATATGGACATATGCTATAGAATAGTGCATTCAACAGACATCAGCCGTAGGTTTATGCAAAGTGCTGGGGCCCAGGAAGTCGATACTTTTCATGGTTTACAATTTCAGTTTGGCATTTTGTTGAATTTAATTGAATAAAAGTATGATATTTTTCTAGATATTGGGTAGCGAAGAGTTTTTTGAGTTTATAATTCAACTGCATATGGATTTCTAGTTTGTAATCCGATGTATTTTAAGTTTATATTAACTAGGGGAATTAGTTATGAAATTAAGAAGTCTTGCATTATTTCTAAGTACTTATTTAATTAGGGAAAGAGCACAAATAATGGATTTTAAATAATGAATCGAGTATTAAATTGTAAACCTTAAAGGTAAACTTCCGTCTTAAATTGTTTTATTACCTTATTTAATATTGTGTTACATTTTCCTTAGCAGCCTAGCTAAATTATTTGATTTAATGAAACTATTATTTAATGAAACTATTTTCTGTAGGAACTGCATGCAAATATAATATAAATGCGAAATTCGAAATGAAAGAATGGCAGAGGGAGTTGGTGCCGTGTATTTGAATAAAACGAGCAGATAGAGCTTTGGTCAATAAACCAAACATATGGGCAAGCAAACACACTCATCTATGCGCGAAATCACGCATACGAATGCAGGAAACACACACACAGGCACACATACACCGAAAATACAAACAAAGGTTAGCGAAATGTCCTTGTGACTTTTTGCTTTAAGTGTGTTTTGTAAATAACATTGTGTGTGGTTGTGTATATATATATATTACTTGACATTATTTTTGTTTCTTGTATTTAAGTTTTCCCTTTCGCACAGAGAGAGAGAGAGAAAGAGAGAGCTTGCTAGAGATAAAGAGAGAGAGAGAGAGACATGGCGAAAAGGATGGGAATATGTAAAATAAATACAAATATCACGCATTGCTATGTTTTACAACCTGCCATCATACCTACACATTCATGCGGGGATTTGTATATATTTTTATCGCTTGTTCTCGATGCTTTTTTTCTTTATTTTTTTTGTGGTTTTAGAATTTTATAGTAACCCATCTCGCACTTTCCCTCCCAACTCCATGACTCTCTTTCTATTTGGGTTTTGACTCTATCGGAGACATGCAGAACGTGGAAATTTCATATGCAACTTAAATATTTACATGTGACTTAAATATGCGTATTTTCGCATAAATTACCAAACATTTCGCATTCCATTCCATTCGTGCACCACACGATATATTTGTCATATCCATACATATAGAAATATTTACACTTACAGAAGTTTGAACTGGAGGATATTAAACATTGTCTGTTATATTTCGTAAGAATATTTACTATAAATAAAAAGTATACTGCGATTCTTACAGACTATTCAAGGATTTCATTATATTAATAATTTCTATTAAATTTAAAGATAAATTTATAAATAAATAAATATCATACTTTTCGTTCTTTGTTGCTGAACCAGAGTGAAGGTATGCCAAATCTTCTAAATCCTTTTAGTTACTATAATAATAATATCTTAAAACGATTGAATTACAATAACACGAAAGGTTATATACAATACCTTCTTTCGTTACCTCCATTTTGAAATATAATACCTTACTATCAGAAACCTCAATATTTGTACAGTGTATTTATGTTTATCCTGGAGAAAATTTTATGACATTGTTGCAATAAAATTTATTTGATTTTTCTGTGGCTTCTGCTGGCAAACTCTATGTATTTCCCCCAAACACTTTGGCTATGCAGTTTCTAGTCAATGGGTAATACGGTTTTTATATGGCCAGCTTTTTGGCCATAAACCCTAATGGCAAATGCTAAGGGCTGATCCAGGGGGGATGGGGATTTAGTAGGTATCAGCACCCTATTGGCAGAACCCCATTGGCAGTTAGCTAAAAACCCTTTGACCAAGTCTAGAGTTACCTATCTGTTCGCTGGAGGAAGCCAAGCAAATGAAAGTGATTCATGTTTTAATCTGGAAAGGAAATGAAATGAAAGACTCTTTTAGCTGGCTAGAAATTACGGGAGTCACGATACGCAGATGCATTTCCAATAAGGATTTAGTATCTTAATTAATGCAGTAGGAAAATTGATGTTTCATTAAAATGTTTACTTAAAGGATAGCTTTGCTAACAAAATGTAGTTTCATTTGAAAAATGTCAGATTTTCCGTCAATAATTTTATTTGCCATTCAAACAACTTTATCATCCGAATCGAGTTAGAAAATTTAACATTAAATTCCCGAATGCGTACGCGCACACTTTCAAATCGATTGCTATTAATTTGAAGCTGACAGAAGGTTTCTTTGCGCCGCGGCGAAATGAAAACTAAGGAAAATCGCGGTGAAAATCTCGACTAGAAATTTTTTTTAGCATTTTTAGCAATTTCGCACTTAAATAAACCCACTTCACACACAAACAGAGGAGCTCATGGAGAGAGACAGAAGAGACAGAGAGATGGCAAATCAGTAGGAGCAGCAGAGATAGGGCACCAGGCGCTAAGCCAAATAAAGCTTTCGCTAAAAATCAAACGAAACGATGCCGGGACGCGAATGGAAATTGAAGGGGCAGAGCCGGGGAAAATAGGAAAAGCGAAATTGAATCGTTTTGTGCGATGCAAATGCGAGGCGCTCGGGGGATCACGACCTGTATGCGGTCTCAATTCACCAACGCTACACTTAAAGAGGAAATTAAATTAGTTTAAACGATGTATGAATTAATTATAACAATCATTATATTGTGCATTTATTATAACTAACATGGAGATAATAGAAGTAATTCAAACGTCATGTCAGAAACAAGGATTTAAATCGAGTGGGAAAGTCGTATATTAACAAAAATATCGTGCTCAAAACTATCGTATCGGTAATACCGTAAAGTTTAATATATTTAAATTGTCTGTAAATTATTTTTTATTTGTTTAATTTTAAATTAAATAATTTAAATTTTTAAATTAGGCGTAGGGTTTTTAATTCAAACAAAATTGTTCCGATATAAGAAACAGAAGTTTATCGCTTATGTCCTGAAATATTACAATATCGATTTATTTTGACATCGTTAAATATCGATACAGCATTATAGAATATAGATATTCTCTGTTACCTTAGCTAAAAATGTATTAGCTAACATTTTTTAGGTTTTTATTAAACTGCAATATCTTGCAACATATTGTTCTTTAGTTATTAAAGTTGTGTTATTATATTATAGCTTACAGCTTTCAATTTAAAATCTTATTCTACATATTACTTTTATTAAAAAACCTATATTTCTTTTACATTTTTTATGCTCAATTTAATTTGTTCTCCTCATTGTGGATCTAATTTTTCCAAGTGCATCCTGGGAGCCTAAACAGAGAGCTCTGCACAATTGCGGTTGCCACAAAACGGCTGCCTGAATGCCGTCAAATGCATTGAATTTGACTTTTATGCAATCCATCGGGCTTGCAGCAATGCAGAAATGTTGGCACCTTTCTTGCAATTAACTTTTCATTGCCTACTGGGGGCAAACACAATTAGGGTTCACTCACGAAGGCGGAAATAAAAATAGGAGAGATGGCTGACTGGCGCTGGTTGGAAGACAAAGGGCAGGCGAAACTTTGACAATTATTTTTCGACGAATGCAAAAAAGGCCAAAGTTAATATTTGGCCAACTGGACAATGGCGCGGTCCATTCAGTTTTCCTCTCGCTGGGAAACCCCTTTCCCCCGAGAGATTCCACATGGCTTCGGAGCGAACTAGAGTAATGTCGTGGGAGCGAAAGATAAATAACACTTAAGGCAGATGTGGGCGGGGCCAAGGGATGTGGGGCTGTGGGGGCGTGGCAATCGCTAGGAGCTGCTACTAGTACTGGAGATGGAGCTGGGGGAGAAACAATTTGCCGTTTGTGCTTTGAAAAATGCATGAGCCAAAGTAAATGGAAAAAGTTCAACGAGCAAGCCAAACACAAAAGCAACACAAAATAACCAACTGAACCGGACCGAGGAAGAGCGAGACGTTAGGACCCACAGATCGTCAGGCAATAGTTCTTTTCCCTCAGTATCCTTTCACTCCCCTATCATGGGACGCTTTTCCTGCCCACGAAATATTGCGGTCTGCTTTTAGGCGCAATTTGACAATTTTTTTGTGGACCAGGCGCAAGAGTTTTTTAATACCCTTTGCAATAGGGTATTGTTGACTTGTTGCAACAACTTTTTTCTATTTGAATTATTTTAATTTAATGCGTATAAGGTTTTTAAAAAAGCAAGTGGATTCCTCCTTGTATGTCTATTAGGAGGGGTTTTCTTAAATTATTCGGGAACTGGTACAGAATTAAAGAGGTATCTTATGTATATAGAATTTTTATTAAACCAATTTATATAGTATATTATATATTATATTATATATATACTTATTTATAACATTACATATTAGAATACAACAATCTGAAAATATATTTATAGTTTTGTATAACCAAAACAAAGGATACGAAAAATATTCAGATAGATAGGTCTTTACAAATTAATAAATTTATTGTTTTTATTGGAATATTTTAATATTACCTTTTTTGTTTACTGCTAAACTTCTTTACAGCAAATAAGTAAAATTTAATAAAATCTTCAAACAGTTCAAGATAATAGTGCACTTACAGATTTTAACCAAAGAACAATGACATACCCGCCGTTTTAGCTTATTTTTCATTGGTACCAGTTTTTAGCAGCTTTATTTATTTGTCGCTTTATTTGCTGACAAGAAATATAGATAATATTATGCTCCCGCACACACACACACACACACACTCACACACAGCTAGATATATAGAGGGTCAGAGGCCCAGTGCAGACATGACAGGCCCATGTCGGCGCTGACACTTAACATGCCCGTAGACAGTTATTAGGGTCATTGCAGGAGCAAAGGCAACACAGGCTCACAAACACACACATTCAAACTCACACACACAACACCGAGATAGTCCACAAGATAAGTTTTTTGTTGTTGTTTGTTTGCCGGGCGAGTATGTGTGCAAGTGTGCGTTTTACAGTTTCGGGCCTGCTGGAAAGTATGCTACAATTTATAGAGCCTCCTTGCTCCAGAGCCTAAATGTATATATCGACTTTATAGTGGCGACTCTTTGGGGAATTGCTGTTGTTGCTCCTTTTTTTTGCCCGCTTTCTTCCTGTTCCTGAAAGGGATCCTGTGAGGGGGCAGGAGGCGGGATTGGGTGCAGTCAAGTGTCTTTGTCAATGGCGTCAGGGGAGAATTTACATATGACACTCTCCGGCAGCAGGCAGGCAGCTGGGTGCGTGGAAGAAGGCGGTTCTCGGTGGCTGGAATGTGTGTATTTAGTGCTCTTTTGTGCACACACTCACACGCCCAGGCACAGGCTCAAGCCCAAGCCGAAGCCTTTTGTGTTATTTTTAGTAAATTGTATTATAGTTTTAGTGCTCCCAGCTTGACATTGTTTTTTTTTTGTGCTTGTGGCCCGACTCTTTTCTGTTCGTAGCTGTTTTGATGTTGCAATTTCACGCTTAGGCAACTTTGTGGACTCCAAAACTCTGGTCTCGCTCCGTCCCTGAGAGGATGCCACTTCTGCTTTGGCCAGTGACTTGGGGTTAAGCTAAAAAATTAGTTCATTTCATTGGATTTTTTATCTGTTGTTGGCCAGAGTAGTGGACATCAATTTCCTAAAGAACACGCGCCGCAAATAGGCTAGTAAATTGTTAAAGCAAATTAATGGACAACGATTTACAGTGGACTTAATGGTCCGGGTTTGTTTTAGAAAATAGAAAAGTTAATAGAAATTAGAATAGATTTTTAACAATAATATTTATGCAAATAAATGCACTAGACTAAAATTAAGCTCCATTGTAATATCTAATTACCAAAATCAATAGCAAATTTAATTTAAGTCAAATCTACTTATAGCAATTTAAAACATTACTAGCCACAAGACACGTGTATCTTTTATAAGAAGGAGATATCGGCTCCCTTAACTGAAGCTCCCAAAATGTGCTAGTTCATAACTCATAAAATATTACTCATATGCTGCACACACTCTGAATGTTTTATTAGATTTTCGGTAGAGAGTAAAAGTTTACTAGAGAAGTTTAGCTCTGAAGTGGGTATACATGCACATAGCCATTGCCCTATCGGACCGAACTGAAGTCTGTGGCCAACTTTAGCTTATTTGGCAACTTTTGTTACTTTGGCCATAGAGATATTGGCTACAAAATGGTAACCAACACCTTCTCGATGGAGGTTAGACTCTTCCCCATCAAGCGGCTCCTTTGCACTGCAAAAATTCATTTGCAAACAAAAATAAAACTTTTACATTTAACTGTGTACATTTTCCAACATTTACTTGTTTTTTTTTCGCTTCTGTTCTTTATTTTTTTTTTGTTATTGGTCCTGCTTTGAGTGGGTGTGTGTGTGTGGCTGTGAATGCGGAGTGAATTTATTTATTCGGCGTCGTTTTTGTTGCAAGTTTCAACTGTCAAACACAACATCAATTTGTTCAAAAAATAAGCAAAGCAAACTTTCTCGCCCTTCTGCCACAGCCACCGGCCCCCCTAAAAACAGTTTTTCCCGTTTTTCCCCATTTGCATAAGTGTTCGTGTGCTTCAGTGATTGTTTGTGTGTGTGTGCGGGGAGAGGGGGATGCAAACAACAATGCAACATTAAAAAGTCACATTGCTGCTGATTTATTTTGTAATTCAAAGCAAACTTTCCGCCTCGAGCAAAACGTGCGAGACAATCGGTAGCATTTATGAGCCGTGGCTCGGCTGGGCATTCAAGGGTTAAACATTCAAGAAAATAAAATTGAAATTTAACTTGATTTAGCTTTAATCAGTTTAGATTTTTGAGATTCGTGTTGCTTCTGGTTAATATTTATAAACTTGCAGGGTGTTAAAGCTTTACTTAGAAGATGGTGAGGCTGTGGCAGATAAAGCGAAGCAAATTCTGCATAAGTTCACAAAGGGTTCGAATTGTCAATAATTTTAATTCTTATATGTATTCCAAAATTGAGTATGTAAATAAAATGAGCTTCTTAAAACAAACATAGGTCAATTAATACTTTTATGACTTCGAAATTACCTTATCGAAATTTTCAAAAAAAATTATCGATAAATATGGACATAAAGAATGCGAATATTTTAAGCTTGGCTATGATCGATTTACGAAACAATTTTATAACTCAATTGCAAACTGAAATCGAATTTTCGATTAGTTTCCTTTATTGTTAAAAGGTTTTCTAATAAGTAAATCTAATTATATTAAATATTTGAGTAAAAAGGAATGTAACAGACTCATTCGTTGGTTGATTTGATTTCGTATATTAATAATTATTTGAATCATCATATTGACCGAGTTAAAATTGATTGGTTATCAGAATTGTAAGGCAAAATTATTAGAGTTTCGCCTGCCTTGAACGCAATTTATTATTGTCTATTAATACAGTTTCAACTAAAATTTAATTAAAAGTCTTGCGAGTTTGAACCCTTGGCCAAAAACTTGGCTTAAACACATACACATACACCCACCCACCCTCACTTTGGGAAACTATTGCGCAAATTAAGAAAAATACCCAATGCGGTTATCATTTTCTTTTTTTCCTTCTGCCCGCTCTCTTTTTCGCTTAGTTTTTGGCTTTTCCCCTGCGGCATGGGCCGAGCCAAGTTTTTATGCTTCCTTTTTTTTTGGCCACAAGTTGCTCGCTTGTTTGGCCAAGTTGAGATCTCCCGGGGGAGGGGGAGGGGAAAGAGCAGGGACGATATCTGCCGCTCCACAGAAGTTGTGCACAATTTTCTAATTAAATTCATTTGAGACCCTCACGCACTCCATGGGGCACGGGTCATGGAGCAGCTGCCGCGTGTCCTGCATTCGCGATGGACGAACCCTTTTTTTTCCCTTTTTTGCGGATTGACTGTACGGGCTGCACTTGAGTGAATGACCGATGTGCAACCGACCTTCCACAAGCTTCATACCCGGTGCCTGCACAATTTGCAATCGGAAAAGAAATGCGGAAATGTCTCTCGTTCTTGCACAAAACACTGAACGAAATAAAGGAGGCATTTTAAACAATTTAAATCTTTAGTTGAAAATCGAAACAAAATCAATAAACAAAGAAATTTATAGGCAAATCGTTGTTAGTACTTTCTGCACCTTTTTTGCTATTTAATTAATTTTTTTGTTTAGTGTACTGCTGCAATCTCTTACTCTCTCTCCGCTGTCTGCGGCTGCGGCTGCTGCTGCTGGTGGTGGTGGTGATGCTGCTTATGCGGCATCGATGACATTGTGTGTAGCATAAAGTAATTTCCGTCTTGCACAAGCGGCGCTTCCGGAGCGGCAAACGTGCGCCGTTTCGAGTCCTGACACTTGCTGCGCGCGTATGTATATGTGTGAGTGTGTGTGTGCCTGCCTGCCAATGTGTGTGTTAGCCAGCTCATTCCGTGTTTTCTTCTGCTGCTGCTGCTTCTGCTGCTTGCCATCATCATTTTTTCCCTTGCCTGCACACACGCTAACATGGAAATAATCAAAATGTCGCATTGAGATTGAAAATCACTGCATTTGCCAACACTTCCGCTCAAGTGATGAGCCAGTTGTTGCCTCTCACTCTCTGAGTGTGTGTGTGTGTGGCCATGGAGGGGGTTTGAGCTTCTGTGTGTGTGTGTGTTATCAGCCAAATTGACAATAAGTTGCTGTTAAAGACAGCCGTAAGAGAAATGTGCCATGTAAGCAATTTTGATGACTGCTTTTTGCTCGTTGACATTGGATTTTGGCTTAGCTTCGATTTTGTCCCTGGTTGAGCTTAAAGGCGTGGTCGATGGGCGGTGGGCAGATGCCGGTGCGGAGGCGTTGCTGTTTGATTTTGTCCTCGCCCCCCTCCCCCAACAACAAAAGTGATGAGCGAGCTGTGAGCGATGACACGTGGCGATTAGTGTACAAGTTAAGTAATGAAACAGGATTTTTCCAGTACATTTTCATAGGTTTTCAACTAGTTTAAATGAGATTAAAATGTTGACAGAGTTTTCTTAAATTTATTGCCATTTATTTCATGCCTCATTCTAGTTATATTTCCGTTAAAAAGTCTTGAATTTCTCCAAAGTACTATGTACTTCTTAGTTTACCTTAATTTTTTTAACTACAAAATGTGATACAAACAATTAGTTTATTAGCTTTATCTTTTCTTTTACAAGTCTCAACAATATCCAAATTTTATTTCAATTATTTCCTTAGCCTTCAGGGCATATTTTTCCACAGATTTTCTTTACACAAAAATTGTAAGGCAAACAATGCCTTAGGATACACTAAGAAAAATGCCAAAATAGTGGCGTAATGATAAAATAACAAAATGAAAAGGCCAAAAAGCCTAAACGCTTTTTAGGGGCGGCAACAACTTCCTTGTGGCGTGAGCTAATGCAAAGTTCGCTGTTTGGTTGTTCAACTGCTTAACATATTACGCATACGCCTAGTTGGCCCCGGGCATTAAGTATACGACCCGACATCCAGCCAGAGGGGGAAGGTTGGTGACGGAGAGCAGAAATAATATGGCCAACTAAAAGCCCTACACCCGTCAGCAGAATCAGCAACAACTGGCGGGCAGCTACTTACTTAAAAAGCATTGAGCCTAAGTAAACTTTTACGCCAATCCCCCGCCCACGCAGACTGCACTTAAAGCGGCTGAAACCGCCGCAAGACGATGATGGGGGATGGGCGGATAAGGGTGGGCATGGCGATGACAAGGACACGGCTTGGACCAAGGACGCGGCGTTTGGAGAGCTTAATGCAAGCCAAATGATGTACAAACAGTTGCTGGCGGTGTTGCTGTCGGTTGATGGTGGGCATTAAAGTTATGCCAACTGCAAGTGAGAGTTACGCAGGCAAACCTTGGCAGGGCAGCGTGAAAAAATATTGACAGGCTCTCTCCTTGCGAGGAGATTGAGCCGGTGGGAAAAATCAAGGGAATAGCGGTAAAAGGCACGAATGGAACAGGAAAGGAAGCCTTGGCCTGTCAGTGGCAAGCGGCTTATGAATTAATGCAAAACAGATTGCCCAGCGCTGAGGGCGACACTTTGCACCTTTTTCTTCCGCGTTTATTTTCACCCTCCTGCTCCTCCAGCTTTTCACCTGGCCTTAAATATTTACCTGGCTAGGAAAACTACCCGGACCAGTCGGTCGGGGCGTTTAAATTGCACGCCCCAAGGAGAGTTTATAACACCTGAGTGGGCCCTGGCTGTGACAACTGACCCTCCCCTGACGAGGGTAGCGTAGCAGTGCCAGCTATCTCGAAGGCTTGATCTGCTCCGCTCGATTCCAGTATTTTCATTTTCAATTTGAATTTTTATGGGCGCCGCCTTGTAAAAAGCAAATATCCTGGCGCCCGGGCAATGTTTGTCGCTTTATTAGTTTATCGCAAGTTGAGCATCTCCCGGGAGAAACCGGAAGCAGCAGCAGATGTTCCACTGTTCCAGCGCCCATTGTCCTTCATCAGTGCTGTTGCTTCCGCTTTGCCGTCTCCATTTCCATCTCCATCTCCATCTCAATTTTCATCTCAATCTCTATCTTGTTGGCCCGCTTTCTTTCGCACTTTCCACTTATTGTCTCTTCGGTTCCCTTTATATTCGCTCACATATTTTTTCCTCTCGCGCGACATTCTATAAATTAATCAGGCGAAGTGCTTGGCTCCTGCCGGAGGACTTCCACTTCCTGGCCATGACCATCCAGCCAGCCTCCTGAGCTGGCAACTCAATCGCGATAAAGCCCCAGGTGAATTATAGTTATTTGATTTTGTTTTGGTGATTTGTTTGCTGCTCTCGGCGACTTTCCGTTCTTTAAAGCCCCCCGACATCTAATTGAATTGCTCTCGAGTTTAGTGTAAGTTTCTCCATTCCAAGGACCTCTCTCTCTCACCACATCGAAGGGGGGAAAAAGAAATAATAGTGCCCAAATTATGTGGCATGCATAAATTTTGCTGGCCAGGAAGCCGGTGCCGCCGCCGACTCGTGCTGCTTATCGTCACGAAAAACGAGAAACTTTGCATGTGTTTGGGCTGATGTGCTTCTGTGTGTGAGTGTGCGAAAGGAAACTCCATTAGATTTTGAAACAAGAAGAAGTCTTTATCAGATATAAGGTGGAAATATAGATACACTTTTTGAAAAAGGAATTATAATAACTAAAAAGATAGGTGAAGTCAAGTTAAAGTGTTTTGTTCAAATAATAAGTAGGTTTAATTAAAGTTAAGTATTATTCAACAAAACAATATTAGGAAGGGATTTAATATTGCTGAATTTCTTAGATGTATGTAGTTTCATAATTCAATTATTATATATAAAAAATAAGATATCACAGGCTTTGATTTCTTTAAATTTATTAATTCCTTTGTTGTATGTGAAAAAGTCTTGAATAACTTAACGATTGCCTTTGAAGTTCTGGAAACATATTGCTTAAATAAAATACTTATAATAAATTAGCTAAGATTTCCTTTCATTCATATATATTTAGTTGAAATACAAACGATATATTGTACTCTTTTTATATGCAATATGTTGTAAGTACCTATAATGGGCTAATTGTACTTGAAATCATAAAAGTAAATTAATATAAATAAATATTATTTTCAGCTTCATTTTGGTTACAGAAACATTCTAACATTATCACTTTGATCCCCTTATATCCATTGTGAACTAGGCTCTATACCCTCACAAAAGGGTATAAAGAAAGAGAATCTTGTGCTAGGGACAACAAGCAGGGCCAAGAAGGCGGAAGTTAGAGGGCTAAATGGTAGCTGGTGGAGGAGGAGGAGGAGGCAGCTGGCGGAAGGCTCTCCTCCTTGGCAGAATGGCAGTCAAATCTGTGCATACAAGTTGGCGGGATTGAAAGTGCATAAAGTTGAGTTTATTGTCGGCTAAAGTATATGCTTTATGCTTTATGGTGGTAATGCTCGCTTGCTCCTCACTCCCCCCAGCCACACACATGCACAAATCTTTATCAGGCGAGCCAAGAAATTATGACGGAAATCTAAAAAGTTGTGCATTAAAACTTGTTTGTGGTCGACTTTGCTTCTGACTGCAGCCATAAATATGAAAAGCAACAAAGGCAAAAGAAAAATGTGAGGTTGTTGCTTAAATGGATAGCAATTATACACACAAACACACACACACACACGTACACCTCTTGGGAAAGTTTTTAGTTTTTAGGAAAATTCCTTTTGATGCATTTTTCCTATTTATTTGATTTTGGATATAGTTGGATTCAAACTGTTTAAAACGAGAAACCCAAAAGCGAAGGCATTTAATAAACTTTTAAATTATTAAAATGAATTTTAAGCTTGTTAAAGTTGTGAGCCATTGAAAGTCACTGCAACAGGACAATGTCATTTGCCCAATAAAAAACCCTTGCCATTATTTGAGTTGATTCCATACCAGAATCCAATGACCATACAATAGAAATAGAAATTCTCTGGGCGACAGATTCACCTTCATATTCAGCTCTGGCTCTGGCTTTGGCTTTGGCTTTGGGTTTTGGCTTTGCCGGGGATATTCCCCGATTCCCGGATTCCTTGAACCTCCGGTTTTCAGATACTCGGCGGACTCAACTTTGGCTTCAACCTCGACCGCAGCACAAAAATATTTTCAATTATGATGCCAGAGTGAGGAACTCTAGAATTTTTCAATTAAGCTGCTTACAGCAAGGCAAAGGGGGACTTTTTGCCCAACTCAAAATGGAATTTCTCCGGCAGCAAACAACAAAAAATAAAGATTGTCTGCAATAGTTTCCGCTGCTGTAGCTGTGGCTGTGGCTCTGGCTTCTGCTGTTGTTGTTGTAGGGTAGTAAAAGTGCCGGACATAAAGGTAAAAGCATTAAAGTTATATGCGATTTAAACTAACAATTTCTCCCGCTGTCGCCTTGGTTGCTGTTGTTGCTTATTTTATAAGGAAACGGGGGGAGTGCTGGGATGCAAAAGGTAGGGGCTGTGGGTGGCACTTTTATGTGCCAAGGCAAAAGTTGTCCCAGCTTTAGTGGTGTCCCCATCCAAAGGGGTTTCCCCCTTCCCATCTACACACCCCCTCGGCCATTTTGCACCGCCCACAACGTGTCCGCGCGCCATAAAAATTTGCAACAGCTGCACCACTGCAGTGGTTTCGGTGGGGGGATGGGGAATTGGACTAGGAATGGGTCCGAGAGTTACCTTGACAGCAGTCAGCCAAAAAGGATTTTAGGTTTTTTTTCCTTTTATTTTCCAGCGGCTTTCCATACCCTACACAAAGGATGTTGACTAGCAACAAGGGGAATTTGGTTGGGAAAAGTATTTCGAACGGGAAGCTTTATTATTAGCTTCATTTAATTGATGTTTAAAGTTGAAGAATTTGTGTATAACTCCGGTATCTCAATATATAGTCTACTTAAATTTCTTAAAACAAATACACCTTATACACCATATAGTAAGTTTAATTCCAGTTTATAGGGCATAGGTTTATCCCAAGAAGCTGGCAAGTTTCAGCCACTACTTGCCGCTTCTTAGCTGGCTTTTGTTTTTGCGGTTGCTTTTGTCCAATAATTCGGTCTATCTAATGGCAGCACCGAATGCATTTTGCAACGTATCTTCCAGTTGGCAAATAGCCTTAGACGCCCAGCCCCCCAAAAGTCTGTGCATAAAATAACAATATAATGCCACGACTATGGCCGGGAGGGTGAGGTGAGGAAGGCAAGGATGATGGCGGATTGGCAACTGAGTGCTCCTGCTACTGCTTTTGGCCAAGAAAGCCAAGCCGGAGAAACCCAGAGTATTGTCCTTTTGGGCGACTTACATTCTGCCCGGCAGAATGTCAAGTTTTTAGTCCTCCATTTTTGTGGATATTTCGTTGACTGGAGCTTTGCAAGTGCTTAAGTTAGTTTTGCTTGTGGTCAGCTTTGATGTTAATTTGCGGATGCCTGGACTCGGTTTTGGCCCTCGGCTCGATCTATATCTCTCAATGCGTATCTGGAAAATCAAAGTCATAAATTATCAAGCAGCAGAGCAACAGCCATTTACTTAATTAGTTTCTTTAAAGCCCATCACTTGGATGTCCTGCAGAGATATGTATGTATTAATATATATGCATTAGGTTTGGGGGGAAGAGCCAAAAGGAGGAAAGTCGAGTTTTTTGGCAGCCAAAGCCTTGTGGCTGCTTTGGACGGGCCAATTACGATAATTGTCGCGTTCATTTTTCATTTGGCAACGTGCGACAGCCAGAGCTACAGTTACTGCCAGTAACCAGTTACTGCCTTGACAACTTGCGCGTTGCCAACAAAAAAATAAAAGGAGACAAAATATAACAGGGGTTGGGGGTGGCTTTTGTAATAATTCAATGAGCGCTGCTTCATTTGTCACATTGCTCATACGCCATGTGCAACGGAAACGGAAACCTCGGCGACCAAGTGAAAGTATTCATTATACTTACATTACTTTCCCCAGCTTCCCCGTACCCCCGTACTGCTCCCCTTATACATGCCAGTCTTCTCTCTTTTCTTGGCCATCATTTCGGTTCGGTCTTCACCGTGCCGGGCGAGCTCTTGCCATTATAATAAATATTTGATTATATATTTTTGCAAGGACCTTAAATCGGACCGAAGCGGTGTGGTTCGGGAAGGTGGGTTGAGCTATATGCTGCTCAGCGAGAAATTGGCACACCTGCTCAGGGTTGCCGGGATTGCCAGGATTGCCAGCGACGCGTCGATGGAGTACAGTTGACCCAGTTGCCGGGCATCTCTCCATCCAAAAAGGGCTCGAATGGAGTTGGTATGTTGCAAAGAATGAGAAAATTGAATGGTACCCCCCAACCTGAACTCCACTAGAGCGGGTCAATGCACCTTGTCCCTGCTTCTAAAGGAAGCTTAGAGGGTTGATTTGAAAGTTCTAGAGAATTTTACTGTCCTTTTATCGAAAATCCTGGTTAATATTGTAATTTAAAATTCATATTAGAAGAAATATGATAAGCAGATAGCAAGAAATTTAAATGTTTAACTGCTAAAAGGACATCGCAAATAAATTCTAATAAAACACATTCATTCATTCAAAAAATAATGAATGAAAATTTAATCGAGATCATTGCCCACAAAGAAAATGGAAAGATCCTAGTTAGGATTGGGTATAAAAGCCACAAAATTATATTTATTTTTCTGTTTAGAAATACATTACTTACTTACTTTGAAATCTGCTGTCTATAGATGCATAGATCTTAAGGGAAGTATTGAAATAATTTATTTTAATAATGACTTTTACATTTTTCTTACTTTAATCAACTCTTAAGGCTTATTCTATTTTTGAGAGACCTTAAGTCGTTATATTAGTTAAAGCCTTAGGCTTTATTTCAATGGAATTTCATTTAGAGCTTAAATTACATTTTTACAAAGTGAAAGCAAAAGCGAACTGTCTTAAGTTAATGCCTAATTTACTTGGTACTCACCAGACCTGCCCTCTTCAATAGTTGATTCCGAATCTTGGATCTGCCTGGTTACATGTTCATAGCCCTTGTCGATGCATTTTAAAAGACAACAACTGGGTTCTTGGGTTTTTCGAACTCTCCCTCCGATCGGTAACAGGCAGCTGCACGAATTTGCAAAAGTGCAACGTTATCTGAATGAGGAATTTAAAAGTTGCCATCCTCCTGCAGTTGTTGCAGTGGCTGCCATGTCTGGCCATTGCTGTTGCTGTTGCTGCTCTGCCTAATCTCAATGCAATCACTCACAGCAACAAACTTGGCCCAGGAGATGGCCAACTGTGTGTGTGTGTGTGTGTGAGGGGGAAGTCGCTCGTAGGCCGTTCGGTTTCACACTTGACTCCAGGCCGAGAGCAACAACAAAGTGGCTGCTTGAGTTTGGTTTAAGTGCAGCATGCTTTTAAACCCTGCCACTCTCTCCAGGTTTCTGTTTCCTGTTACTGCTGCTTCCACCCCCCCAAATGCTGTTGTTGGTGTCAATCACTTGGCAATTTACAAAATGCACTCCGGACCGAAAAAAAAAGAATTGAGGAAATACGGGAATAAGGACGAATGAGAACTCGGTGAGAATGTCCTGCGGCTGGCAGGGCCTACACATATGATGAATGCCTTGCTTGTTTGGGGTTTCGTGTAAGTTTATTGTCTGTCATTCCCCAAAAACGCAGCCCTAACACTTCATTTCACTATCACTTGGCCGCTGACAGGGAACGAGTGTCGGTTGAGGTGTCATGTCATTCAGGAGTCTTTCCGTTTTTTTTGTTGTGCTCAAATTGTCATTGCAGAAATGCACAAGGAGAAAACCTATTGAGTTTTATAACTTTTAAGTGATAAATGCATATAAATAAACCAAGACGAAAATAGTATTGAATTTGGATTATTATTAGTTTAGTCTATTTCTTTAAGTTTTACATATTAAAGGTTATGTGTCTCTATTAAAAATGAAAAAGCATATATATTTTTCTTACTAATTCAGTTGTAAAGACAAGAATGGGTTATGAGACCTTACCAAGGTCTAGACTTTTTCCTGTTTCGACAGTACTCTAAACGAACGAACACCTTTGTATTAGTCAAGTATGTTGGCGGAAGCGGAAGTGCTGTCAAAGTGGGCTTAGCTATCGGATTAGTTTAACCCTCTCCCTTAGCTCGGTCATATGCATTTAAGACTTTATTTACGGGGAAGGGAAGGGAGAAATTAATGTGCCGACAGCTCTCGGCTCCGTAAACACACTTGCCCAGCAATTCACTCTCCGAGGGCGTTGGCATGTAGTTTAAAGTTTGGCGCGTCTCCTGACACTTAGACAGCAACAACTCATCAACGTCACGAGCAGCAAAAACACAGTCAGCTAACACAAAACACAAAAAAGTAAAACATATATATACAAAACATAACATGGCCGAAGCAAAAACAAGTGCCAAAGCAGTTGGTAAAAACTGTGAAACAATATTAGTGATAGTCTGGATGGGTTACATTTCATTCCACATGTGTGAATTAAGCGTCAATCACAGTAAATGCCACAGAAGCCGAATAAGCACAAAAACAAAATGTTAGATCTAAAAATCGTATAATATTTTGCATGTGACTTTTGAATAGACTTTTAGAATAGCGATTAAATGTGTTGCAAAACTCTCTATTTATTTAAAGCAAATAGAAAATAATGGTAACATTTATAAGGTTACCTCAGATCTAAAATCTGTAGTACATGTCTATTTAAATATAATAATATGTTAGTATTATGATATAGATATATGATAGATGTATATTTTAATAAAATAGAGTCCCCTCAAGTAAGAAAAATATGATTTTTAAATTATTACAACCTTAGTAAAGATATTTTAATTTTTACGAGTATAAGGATTTTATATCGTAATGGATTTTTCGGTCATTAAAAGATTAGTTACATTTTTAAGGGTTGAACTTTGCCACACCCGGTTGAGGCCAAGGAGCAAGAGTTAAGCGAATTCAAAGCCCTGTTGGGTTTCTTTAGTGAATGAAATTAATCATGTAATCAAAGCTCCCAGCGAGCTGTTACTGATTCCCTCTTCGTTTTAGCCAGGTTCGCCTGCGGGCCTGCCTTTGACAGGGCCTGGGGGCGTCTGTCTGTTGACAGTCGGGCCTCGGCCGGGTTGTCAACTTATTTGGGGGGCCGGCGGAGTCCTGGCTCTCGGCGCTGTGGAATTGCGGGTCCTTGCTCTGCTTGCTCGAGGGGCTTGGAGCTGGCGGCACTCGGGGAGTTGTCGTCTTAGTTTGTGAACCTCCGCCATTGTCTTTTTGTTCTTGTAGTCGCCAGCGCACTATCATTAAGTTTTATTTAATTCCGAGTCCTGGCAGCGCCAAGTCCTGGTAGTTTTTATTGTTGCGACAGTTTTTGCTAACAAATTGCTTAGCGTCAAGTGTCGTGTAATTACGCCGGACAGAGCGAGTGAGCGACGGACCCACATGTGCCAAAATGTTGTTATTAGATTGTTGCCAGCAACTCCATGGGGAGAGTTGCATTTAATTTTTCTTATTTGCCGCCGTTGGCCTCACAATTGATGCCATAATAATAGCTGGCCTCCGTTTTGTGGCTGCTAATGATGCCGAACTGCCAAACTGGCAAACTGGCCAACTTGCCAACTGGCCAACTGTGGCCCCGATGCCAGCTGCTAATTATGCGTGGGCTGCCCTTCGGCCGGGTCCGTGGGGAAGAATGGACGATGATGGACGGCCAAGTGGTCCTGGGGGGTAAATCGGGTTCAAGGTGGCAACTGGAGAGATTCGATTCCCTCGCAATTAAACCAGTTATCTGCTCCAGAAGTAAAAGCATTTGAGAGGAATAAAGAAGGAAATGGGAACAAAAGGATAAGTAATCATATAGTATTTGTGTAAGGTTTAAAACACTTGCAAATTAATGAAATTGATACAGTAACAAACAAGGAAGTTGTTATAAATAAGGGAATGTAAGTTGACTTTGTTAAGACAAAGCTATCTATTATATTTGATAGTGAGATTAAACTGCAAACTGCATACTGCTTTACTGAAACTAGCTCTCTCTCTAGGTTTGATTTGAATTTAATCAAAATTAAACTTGCTAAGAACACTCTAGTGAGACAGAAGTAACTATTTGTAATCCTTCAATTAATATAATTATATACCCATTGAGTCGTTCATCATTATTCCCTCAATTGGCTTACCAATCATTTGATTTGTTTTCAATACATACAGGCTTCAGTTACACAAAATGTCTGTTATTTTAATGCACCACCTAGTTACCCCGGCATATGACTCCCGCGCTGTAATTTCTTTGGGAATTCCCTGCCCAATGCGAAGGCTGCCAACATCATATCCAATTAACTTCATTTGCCGGCCGCAGTGGACAGCATTTGCCGGGGCCATAATTAAAGCCAGCAACTGCAACGAAAAAAAAATGTGAGCCGGACAAAACCAGAGCGCAGCTACAAATGCTGCAGTGCTGTCCTTCGTCCTTCGTCCATTGTCCATCGTTGTCCTGTGACCAGAGTGCTCACGGTGCTCTCCAGTTGGCCTGGCTAAATTGTTTGCCCGTCGCTGGCCGCATAATTACGGAGTTTTGGACAGAGGCCGCGTGTCAGGCGCCATGGCGACATTTTAAAATTGGCGCATAAAATGTCAATTTGATGTCATTGGATCAACTTAAATGCGTTGCTAGTCCGGCTAGTCCGGCAGGACCTGCCCTTACAACGCTGCCTTTTGGCATGTCCTGGTCCTGCCGGGTTAATTTTGGCATCGCGAAACACTTTTACACAGAGGAAAAGCAGGGAAATACTCGGATTTACGTATTTGATATGGCTTAAATAGTTAGTTAATAGGTTCTTCTTAGAACTCATGCTGGACTTAACTAAATCTCTAAAATTTAACTTTTAAATAGGATAAGGATGGGATGATGATTTCTATAAAAAATTTCAGTTATTTATGGATTAATATCTCTTGTATTTCCTTTTTTTCCTGTGCACTTATTCACATGCCACAGCGAACTTTTCCTCCCCCGAAACCCCAACGATATCTGTCATGTTGCAGGATACTGTAGAGGACCCTGAACTATGGGCAGGGATTTTAAAGAGGAAAGAGAGAGAGAGAGTGCTGCTGTTCTGTTGACATTGATGTTGTCATGTCGTGTGTGGGGCGTGGCCTTTAGGCCAGCCTCGCAAATACCTGTTTATGTTATGCCAGGCGCATCAGGGCAGCTTCAGCCTCACTGACCAAAGTCCTGTGCCGGTAGTCCACTCCTCCAACGCCAAGCCAGGGCAGATTAGTTTACTTAAATTGATGACAACTTAGCGCTAATAACAATGTGCTGCCATGACGCTGCACTCGAAGAATCTATGGCCAGTTTCTTTCAGGATATTTACCTGGCATTTTATGTCTTAATAACGATTCAAGCAATTATTTGTATTTACTAAGTTGCTGCTCATTATTTCAACATATACAGCATCTATAGTAGTATTTATAATTTTTTATCAGTGCAGCATTGTTGCATGCCTTGAGGCAACACCAGCGCTAAGTGGGTCACCGAGTGGGCGGTGGCTGATGGAGTTTTGGTGCATTAATGATGAAGTGGGGCTGGTGAGTGGACGACGGTGTGGGGCTTAATTAAATGATATGGCAGGTGCATTAATCAATTTTTTTCAACTCTCTCTCTCTACGGATCTGGGCATAAAGTTTGCTTATTTCCCTGGCGACCAGCGCTTGCTCCATCTCTGCCTGCCACATACATTATTTACCATTCTTATGGCGCCTTTTTTGGCATAACTTTGGCTTACTTTAAATAAATCAACGCTGGCCAAGCCAGACACGGCGACTCCCACTTTTTGAACAACTTTTTATGGAGCGTATGTGTGTGTGTTCGTTTTGAAATATGAGCAACCTTCTGGGGGCTGCGGTGGGACACACCGGAAAGGGGGATGACCGCGCTGTAAAGTATGCAACAGTTGATGGAGGGAAGGGAGTTTCCCGGGCAGCTATTGACTTCAAATAATATATGACTCTATGACAGAGATGACTTACCTCATGTATGGAACCAAGCATAAAATGCATACAGGAACTAGGGCAAGTTAAAAACTTTAATTTTATATATCCTATTCCGTTTTCTAAATTGTATGGGTACACATTAAAGCATCGTTTTTAAATGTTTAAACTTTAAAATCATCTTAGATTTATAGATAGCCTTTGTTTGACTTTAATATCCCTCCCTATTAACTATGATTTTCCAATTCATTAATCGCAAGATATTTATCCATTTTTATTTTCTTCCACTTCAATAAATACTGTCAATTCTTACTAAAATTCTTCATTTTATTCCAAAGTGAGTGACTCTGTGAGTGCTAGGCAAATTTCAATGCTTTAGTTTCGACAATTAGGTAAATTATTTGAATTAATTGGTAATGCATATATATTTTATTTATGTATAGTTTCCTCCTTAAGTTATAAAAAAGAGGACCCAAAATTTGGTGACAGCTAATTTACTCATCACAATTTCCTTCTCTCTGCAGTCATTTAATTATTTTTAGAAAATTCACAGCAAAATTATGCAAGGCAAAGCGAAAATATTCATTAAGTGCTTGCTGCTCATCAGAAATTTAGAGGCAACCGGGCCTAGTCGAAGCTTGTAAAATTCTGCCGAAAAACGAAAAAAAAAAAAAATCAAATGAAGTTGGGAGCTGGGAAGAAACTACTACCTATTTTCAGAATGTAATTTTGCCAAGAGGCGGTGAAAACTTTCCTGTCTGACCCTAAAACGTGGGCCGACAGGAGCCGCTTCAAACCCGTTGGAAGGAGCCTCGTGCCAGTGTGTTTATTATAAGTTTTGCCTCTTGCACCTTGGCTAGCTTGCCACAGATACACTTGGCGAAACTGTACTCAAAAGAAATATTTCTTTATACCTGATAATTGATTCATTCTATTATTATATTTTTTTTTTTAATATTTTGGATGTATTATACTTTGTATATATAAATTATTATAACATATATTTGTGTATATAAATTATTATAACATAGTATTCTTTTCTCATTGGAAACTATTGAAATCTAGCCTCTAAAAATTTTAGAAATTAATGTAATGGTGATGCAAATATTCAATGTCTTGAAAACTTGTTTATATATTTGTATTACATTTATATAAATTTTAATTGTATGATGCCTAGGATTCAAGGATGTTTTAAATATTTGGGAAAGTAAATATTTGGTTTCTGTTTCTATTGGCTTTCTTATAAAGAATGGAAAATAAACCCAAATATAAATCTTGTAGAAAATTCTTCATTTCCTTATCTTAAAAAAAAAAAACAAGAACATTATCTAAAAGCGATTTTGGATAGTTTTAATGCAGAAGACTTGCATTTCTTTAAGACAATGTTTCAATTTCTTTTCTGAGTTTATGACAGACTTTTCGCTCTCTGTACACCATGATTTTCCCTCCCGCTCGCTTTTATTTTATCTCTCTGTCTCTCTCTTTCTCTTCTCCCCTAGTATTCCAGAGCCTTTCGGGGTGAGGACAACTTTTCATTTTTGTCTCGGGCGCACAGTTTGACACCCGGTGTCAAATGATGTGTCAAAATGTGCACAATTTACCGTATGCCGGACCTGCTAAAAGCCGCCTGATGAGCAGTTGGCTTGGATGGATGAACGGATAGAGGGAGGGAAGGGAAGGGGAGCTGGAAGCTGGGTAAGGGGTATATGTACATCTGGGCCTGGGTCTTCGGATGGCCAACGTTGTGGGGTTAAGTGTGTGCGGGATTAATAGCCGGCACACGCTGTCGAGTGCCTCTGGATTTGACTCTTGTACCTGTCACCTTGTCCCTCGCTTCGTCCTCGTCCTTTGCCTCATACTCTCTCGCCCTCGATCGCCCACTTTCGGCCCCTGTCAACATGTTTCTTTGGGGGTCATAAATGTTTTGGCAACTTTAATGGGGCATCCGTTTATCCAGCACGTGTAATTGCCGTACAATTTTTCTTATGTGTGTGATATCTTTTGGCACTCAACCGGATCCCTGAATCCCTGGATCCTTGGATCCTTGGTTCCTGGCGAGTGTATTATAAATTATGCTTAGCTATTTGGGAAAATTAAAACGCACACGGCACATTTTTAAATGCATGCACGTGCATGTTGTCGTTACTTTGGAAAACGGGTTCTCCTCTCACCTGGTTTTGAGCTCCTTGCCTCGCACCTTTGTGTTTTGCGCCAACGTCAATTTTTCACATAAAGTTTGCCAAACGCTTGACTTGCATATAAATGACTTCGACGGAACCGGAAAGCGGAGCCACTGAGGAAGAGGAAGAGGAAAAGGAAGTGGAAGTGGAAGTGGAAGTAGCGTAGGTGAAGGCTCCCAAAAGCATTTGGTTGTCAACTCTTTCAACGTGTATTACATTTTCAGCTGTGAAGTGGCGATGGGAGAGAGGCAAACGGTAGAGAGAAAATAATTTCCTTTGCGTAATATATGCTGTATGAGCTCCGCTTTCCTTTCCTTTCCTTTCATTTTCTTTTCGCTTCCGTGTTTTGTTTTCGTTTTTTTTTTCTCTTTTAGGGGGAGAAAATGCACGCTGAGATGTGTGAAAAATGTATGCGGGGAAAGGTTACAGTCCGGTTAGGTGGAAATTTGTATGCGGTTAATGGAAAAATTCTTGAAGATATATATTAAAGAAACTATAGGTACTTCCATTTATTTCGAAAATAAATAAATATGAAATTGGGAGTTAAATTTCAAGTTTCAAATTTCAAATTGATTAATTGAAAAGTATGAATAACAGGGAAACATTAAACTAATAAAAGTTCTTATTTCTCTGCGAATAATGTTTTTTTGTTGCCAAAACTTACACAAACTTACACAGGGAATTAAACTTAAATTAACTTAAAAATTAATATATAGTTTATTGTTTCTAAAACCGATCGAAATACCGGGATGTTCCCTACACTAGGACATCGCTTTAGCACGTTAAAAGCTGCGCCCAAAGTGAATAATACTCCCACGACGTGCTGTCATTTTAACTAAAATAAAAATACAAACACAACTTCACAGGCACACACTCGCATACGCACATTATTCATAAATAGTACGCATATTACCAGTACCAGAAATTCCCTGGAATGGCTAAAGGAAATGAGAGAAGGTGGAACACTTCACTTCCTGCATTTGTAAGCGATCAAATTTGACGTGCACTTATAAAGCAAATTGGCATTCCCAGCTAACATAGGTGGCACTTACGTACGTGCAGCTATTTTTGCATAAATACGTTTTTAAATTACATTTACGCGCATTACGTATACGCCGTGTGGATGCCAAATGGACCCGTCCCTAAAACTCCAAAGCAGGAACATACAAAACCCCTCTCTAAGTGCAATGAATCAAGAAATTTTAGGGGCTCCTACGCATTAACAGCCTGATCAAAGCCTGATCCAGCGAATTTGTCATCAATCAAAGTTAAATCTCACTGTTTATGATTTGTGTCAATGCCAAAAGACGACAGATAAAGAAGGAAAAACTTCAGCAGATAAATAAATAAGCCCCATGAAAATGTACCGCAAAGGAATATCGCGTAAATGTGCGTTAAAATGGTTTGTGGTTCCCCACGATTTCTGATTTTTATTTCGATGTATGTGTGACAGAGCTGCAAATTATCAATAAATAAATAAAATTACGCACGCTTTGGCTTAATGTTTGGATTTCAAGTTGATGTCTGGCGTTTGATTGGTTTTCCTCTGCCATCATCCTCCTCTGCTGCCGCCTTTTGTGGCATTCAAGATGATAAGTGCCAACGGGGGGGTTTTGGATTCAGCAGCCTATTTGATGCTTCATTTTTTGGATTGAAATGTAATTGGGTAATTACGACAGAATGTGGTTCTATGGATCCTAGGAAATCAATAAAAATTTATAATAAACTTTAAGAAATATTTCAAAAGCATTTATTGACAGAGAAACTAATGATAATTGTGAACATAATAGAAAATCCTTCTTAGTTATCAAAATTATGATTACAGAGAGAGAAAGAGGGGTTGTCTGACTATCTTGTCCCAAATGGAATTCCCTTGTTTAATGGCCTCTCTGACAGTGTCCTTGATTAGGTCACTGGAATCTCTAGAGCAGGCATATTAATTGCTCATAAACAACTCGACGAAAGGGTGAATAGCATCTGCTATCCAGCTCGACCTTGTTTATTATTCAGTGTCATTTTCCACTGAGCAATTACGCGTTCTTGTGGTCCTCACCATAAACACCGAAGGGCTTAGACAACAAAAGCCCACATTCAACACAGTTTGGCTACAGACTACACCTGTCAGCAAGTTTTAGGGGCAAAAGTTTGTTTGCTTTTGCGTTTTTTTACGTTTACGTCTGTCGTTCGTGTTTGAGAGTGTGTGTGTGTGAATAACCAACTGAGATTTCATGACTTCAACGCAGGCTTTTCACTTTCTTCAAGAGAAGCAGAGAGCAAAAAACGTTATCAAAATTTATTGAGCGCTGTCATGAAGCTGTCAAATTCGATATCAAAAACATTTGATTTTTGACTTTATTTTGGCAGCCCGCCCGAAAAGCAAAAGCAACAAGCTGAAGCCAGAGTCCCAAGTCCCAAGGCCCGGGGCCAAGGCCCAGCCCAATTCGAAAGTCCCAGTCCAAGGTCTCCCAGCTCCCAGTTCAACCCCAAAAATCCCACCCCTCGACGCACATTATAGCCGCGACCGTATGTGATTCCCCTTTTGTTGTTGTCTCGGCGAAAAGAAAGAAATAATCATAATAAAAAAGCCCATAAAAGAAGCCGTGAGCCATGCAGCCATCTCAGAAATTTTCATGCTCTCCCAAGGCGCTGGCACATTGATAAATTAATGATTGCCGGGGCTGCCAAAGACGTTGAAACCCTCTCCGCTTTCAACAGCGATTTTCAGGCGAATATAAAGCGACTCCGAGGTGCAGTCAGTCGATGGGGTTGAACAAAAAAAATAAAGGTGATTTTGTGTATGAAGAAGGGTGGGGATTGAGAAAAATGGGCGGGTTTTATGGGAAATCAATCTAAATGTATGCATAAGTTGTTCGGAATTCCTCTTTTAATAACATTGATGTATGATGGGAGGGAGTTTCAGAAGGTTTTCAGTTAAAAGGGTGCTCTTTTTTGTATGTTAAGTCAGGTGTGGAGAGGGGGAAATTAAAAGTATACTATGATACATATGAAATGTTTATATAATACCTATTAAAATAGCTTACTCTAAAATTACAGATGTAATGTAAAACCTTTCAGCTTAAAATACCTTAAAACAAAGGAATATTAATTACTTTAAAGAATAAAGGATTCATACAGTAATATAATAGAATTTGGTTGAAAAAAAGTTAACTCTAAGTTTCTTTGTATTATTTGTTAAGGCGGAAGATCATACGAAGATGAAGATATATTTATATTTGATGTATATAAATTTATAATCTATTTGAAAGTGGGTTATATTCGATTATGCTTCTTAGAAAATATTTTAATAGGCTTATAAACTGTAAGCAAATTAGTCATATATTCGACATTTAAAATAATACAATCCATACAATTTTATGTGCATGTATCCTGGAAATTTCATGGGCTAGTATGGGGATTTCTTGGAACTCGAACCTAATGAATATTAATCGTCGCCTGACTGACTGACTGAACGAATGTCCGCCCTCTATCCACTGGGCACCTGTGTCTATATATCAAAGCGTCAAAGCCACTTGTCTTATCAGTTGGACAGACTGCGAGTTCCGATGAGTTGAGCGGGACTATTAACAAAACAAATATAGTTTCTGCATGAGAGGGCCACTGGCATTTGTCGGCTTGTGGAAAATATCCTTGCTGCCCTTTCCCTTTCTCTCTCCTTATTTTTTTTTTGTTCTGTGTTCTGTTCTGGCGGCTTTGCCACTTGAAACGCTGAACATGGCGGATTAATGTCATTTATCACGCGCTCTCGTTGCGTTGTTGGGGGTAAAAGGGGATTTCGGTTGGGGTATATGGTTAGCATTAGCATTAGCAGGCATTTGAAATGTACAAAATAAATAAGGGACTCGCAGAATCGCAGGATACAGTTTAAGCCGTCAATGTGATGTTGCTGTTGTCGGTGGCTTTGTTCGCTCGGTTTTGCTTTGTTGCCGCAAAAAGGATAATGACAAATAATCAAGGATAAACGTTTTTGATTGATCTTTAATGGCAGTTACCCCCGGCCCTGCCCCAGGATGCCTTTGACAACCGCAGGCGAATGTAAATCATATTAACTTAAATGTACCATAAAACAAACCAACGAGCCCATGTGGATTGGGTTGGTTTGTTCGCAAAAAAAAAAAAAAAAAAAAAATAGGGTGAGGAAGAAGGAGCTGCGTGCCCAGGACACTTATCCTTCGGGGCACACACACACAGGCTTATGAGCTTGCCACATTCTTTTGCAATTGTACTCTGTAGCGGAAAATGCTTTTCAATATATCAAAGGGAACGGGCATATAAATAACAAGCCGGAGTGAGTCAGTTAATGAAGGGGTCGACTTATGGATGCTCTCTATAGTCATTTATAGAAGAATATATTCAGAAGTATTTAAGATTTAAATATAATATAAATATATCAATTGCTTTTTAATAGATTTCAGAGGATTTTGTCTTGGCAGACCTTTCTTGTTTTATATTTGTATCTACACATTTCTCTCTCCTTAAATATTTATTATTAATTGCATTTATGCTCTTAAAACTCTTCCTATTATTATTATTTTATATTCTTTTCCAGCAACGTTTTTAGTATTCTCCTCTATTTAGGATCTTTTTTCTGCTTATAATGAATACCCTTTAGTGAACTTCTTTGAGTGTACGAAGAGGTTTAGGAGCCTTGGGAGTCCTTGGGCCTCCCACAAAAAATACAAAGAATCTTTTCGCCAAAATAGTATCTAGCTGAAATTCAACGGAAAAGCCAATTGAAGGAATCGCCTTTGGAGTGAAAAGAGGATCTGGAAGTGAAAAGCAGAGGCAGTCAAAGACGGTCGGCAAAATAAAGCAATTAAGCGGCTTACAAATGCCAACCATTGCAGAAGTCGGCTGGGTGTGAGTATCCTGAATATCCTTGATACACACACACATGCGCGCACACCCACACATGCAGCCAGACAGTTGGTGCAAACAACTCTGACAAGACTGAAATGAAAATGAAAACGAAAATGAAGAAAACATCAGAAAATTAATTTACATGTGCGATTCATCAATCAGCCCCAGCCAGTGGTCCAGTTGAAGATGCGCTGTTTTCCTTCCCTTTTTGGCCAAAAGTCATAAGCGGACATATTGTGTATGTGTGTGTGTGTGCGTGTGTATAAGTATGTTAGTGTGCAGCAGGCCGTGCGTTGATTGATGATAAATACTTGAGTCGGCGGACGGAAGGATCGCAGGATGGTAGCAGCAATGGCCGCTTGAGATAAAGCGTTCAAATGCGCCGCATATTAAATGATGCAACATGAAAAGAGAAATGAAGAGTTCAGGGGGGAATAGACCAGAGAGGGGTGAATCAAGGGGCTGATCATTCACTTAAAGAAATTAATTAACTACGTGTTAGTTGAAATTTTTAATTTAAGATCCCTTTGATTACGCAACTATGGATTTACCTGAAATTATATTTCGTTTTCGCTGCGTTAGATAAATATATAATTGGTATATGGGCTATTTGAAAAATTTTTTTATTCGGTAATAAATTATGATCTCTTATTATACAATCACACATAAAACAAATAGACCTTAAGGTATATATACCCTAGTTATATATCTTTGTTTCTTATTAGATTAATAGTTTCTAATTTTAGATATTCCCATGAATACTATGGAATAATTTTTTACAAATCATTAAATTAATTTAAAATATTTTAAAATCTTTAAAATCTTATTATAGCTATTTTCTTGTACCAATTTTTATTGCTTCGAAAACTGCATAAAAATTTTAATCACACAATTCTTAAATTATATTCCAATTTGATTAATTCAGTGAACATTAATATATTTTTAAAATATACAAAATACTTGTTATGTTACTTAAGTTCTGCTATTTCTGTTTATATTTCCTTTTTCTGTTTATATATATTTTATTTTTAATAATACTTTATACAGACCTTAAACAGAAGTAAAAGTATAACAAATTTATGTTTTAAACGTGTCTATGATTTGATACTTACTGATTTAAAGTTATATTTAAAGCATTGATCAAGGTTTTCACTTCATTTCAATACAATTTTTTAAAGTTTCCTATTACCTTATGATTTTCTTTATGTGCAGTCCCAGTTTATTTTATTATTATGTAATGCCTTGTTGCCCCCCTTGTTTTCCCATACCGTAACCTTTGGCAATCGTTATAAATGACCATTTGCGAGGGTCCTTCGGCTAGTTCCCATTTTTATTCCCGTTGAAACCTTCTTTTATCCCCCTTTTGCGGCCCCTTGTCCTTGTCAGGCTTTTGTATTGTTTGCCAGCGATAACATTTATGCCATTACATAAATATATAAATAAATCAGTATTAGTTGAACTTCAGTTTGTCGCTATGTGAGGCTTAGTCTATGGGGTTTGTTGATGTGTGTGTGTGTGTAAGGGTATCAGGATGTATGTGTTTGTGTGTGTGAAAATATTTAATATTTCATAAGGTTTTGGGTAGGGGAAGTAAAAAATGCTATGGGAGAGGTCCTTCTTCTTTTTTAGCCCATGGCAATAGCTTTATGCACATATATTAATTGTGGGTCAACAGAGTTCAAGTTGTGGGTTTCTTATTCGATAAAATGGAGCGAAAAAATCATATAAGAGGATTACAAAAATAATTATAATTATAAACCACTTGATGTATAAAATAATATGGTTCAAATTCTTGTTAATTTATTTAAATCCAATTCACTTGAATAAATTAAAGACTTTTCAACTATAACTTAAGAACTAATTTGACTTTTTAGGTTCACATGTGACTGACCTCAAAATAAGATCAAAAATATGAAAAATATGCATTTATTTAAATCATTTTCTCATTTGTGTAATGCGTCTGCCAACACAAACAATTCGCAACTGAAATACCCAAAGGAGTCGTCTGCGAAGGTGTTGCGCCTTTGATGGTCCCCCTTTTAGGGTTATTTCAAGAACCTTTTCCCCCCTTTTACACACAACTGATGAACCCCCTCTTAAAGGTCACAGACATTTCAAGCACTTTTTTTGTCGCGACGAATTGTTGTTGTTTGGTGTGTTGTTGTGTGTGTGTTTTTTTTTCAGAGACGCCGCACCCAATTCAGCAATTCACATGCATGCAGCGACCTCGGCGGAAACCCCCGTCTGTTACCCATTTCCCATTCTTTTCCATTTGCCCAAACTCAGTTGTTGTTTTGAGGTGGCTTTTCCGCTGTATAGTATTTCCTTTGCATTGTCGACGATGAAGAGAAATTTCTCAGAGAAGCGTGCAATTAAAAATGGTAGTAAATTGATTATACTTCAAGATTTAAGATTGTATATTTTATACAGAAGAATAAAGAAAATAATGCACAGATATTTAAACTTTAAAAGAGAACTAGCTTTTGTCTGTAAAGTTGTGCATACAGTTCCAAACCCTTCTGAATACTCCATGAAAACAATTCTAGAAGACTTGTGATAACAGTCACCTGTATCGCAGTACCACCTGTACCGTCTGCAGCCCCTATATGCTTCGCTGCTGTCTGCATGCGACTCAAAATACAACAAGTTAATTATGGAGGCATGCAACTCGCTGTTGCCCGCCATAAATTGTGCGGGCTTGGGGGACCAACTACCAACTTGATGTGCAGCGTTTAATGAGTGTGCAAATGTTGGTCGGGAAAATTAAAAGATGTGGGGGGCGGGGGGTTCGGAGCTCTAGGAGGTGTGCCAAGAGGTGTGCCTTTAAAGTTTTGCGCTGGTAAAACTATTCGATTGACAAAGTTGTGCAGATTCTTGCAAAACTTAAATTGTTAAACTCTTCATGGCAAGAGCTCTTTGCCGAAGAAGAGCTTTTCTCGGCCAAGTTTTCAGCAGTAGCAATAGAGATTCTTCTGCAAGGAATTTGCGCACGGAAAATATTTAAATATATTTTTTTGGGGGAGCAATTTATCGATTTATTAAAGAGCTGCAGGCGAGATTTTATTAAGACTTAAATGAATACTACTGATAATTCAAAGTAAATTTGTTTCCTAAATATTTCATAAATTTAAAATCTTTTGAATTTTAGACACTTGAGTTTCTTAAGCTTTGATTTATATTTTGTTTTGAGGAATGTAAAATGTATTTAATGTTATTTCGAATAAAGGAATCTCCTTTCCTTGAATCCCTTGAAGGGGGAAAACTTTTCTCTTTTGTATTCCTTAAACTTCGCTTCCTTGTTCTCCAGCTCCTTTCGTTCCTTAATTTTTCTTCTATTAATTGCTTATACGCACCGTTGGCCCATCGCCCAGAGAGCTTTTAATCCTGGCACGTGGCAGCCTTCGGGCCATCCGACTCGACAGGTGTTCAAATCTAGACAGCAGCCGGGGCACAGGAATTGAATAATTTAAACGGATAGATTACGGCGGGCATTTAGTGCAGTGGAGGAGTCTTAGCCAAAGTCATAACTGTAAGCTATGGCCTGCCCCCTGGCTGCTGAATATTCATTAGGTGCTTGGGCAAATTACTAGCCAACATGCAATACGAGTACAAAATACAAAATACAAAACACAAAAAAGTGCAACAAGGACGCAATAAATGGGCAAAGGAAATTAGCGTAAAATCCGACAGAAACTGGAACCGTAAACAAAAACTGAACTCGCAATACCCGCATATAGTAGTAGTAATAGTAGTATTAATGGTAGTATAGTGTAGTGAGCAAAAAGTTGCGAGTGTTTGTCATGTGCCAACACTTTCAACTGCTTTGGTTTTTGTGTGTGTGGTGTGTGTTTGTGTGTGTGGGGCAGAGCAGACTAATTTGCGCATAATTAAATATAAATTGTATGCGTCATTGTTTGTTTTGCTACAAGCATTGGGCGTAAATATATTAAAGAAATTGCTGCTACCCCTCAGCACGTTACGTATACGCCATGTTTGCCGCACAGCTTATGCTGCTGCTGCTGCTGCTGCTGCTGCTGCTGCTGTTGCTGTTGCAATTGTGTTTTGTTCTCACCGCCGGCAAGTGACAGGTTGCAACAACTGGGGAAGAAAGAGGCAGAGGTTCTCAGGTTTTGGACTGGGTTCGAGTTTAAGGGGCAGCATCAGCAGCAGCAGAAATTGCAACGTTTTGGCAAGAGCACAAAGAAAATGTAATTATTTACGCTCTTGAGCAGGCGACGGCGACAACAACTTCCTCTCCTACTTGCTCAATCCCTCACTCCCTTGCAGCTGTTGTTGTCGCGTCAACAGCAATTTATTTGAGTGTGAAAAAGATGAATTAATTTTACAGCATTGTGCAGCACAATTAAAAATTATTTGCTCTCCGGCCCCACTCCCACCTCCACCCCCGTCGCCATCCTGCTCCAGCGTTACTTTGCTTTTCGGGCCCAATGTCAGAGCTCGCCCTCAGGCTTAATTGCTGCAAAGTTGTTGTGGCTAAGCCGGTGGGTCGTGGCAGTGGATGGCAAGAGTTGGGTGGCAATGCCATTGTCTGCACAAGAAAAAATAATTAATACAATAAGAGTACTTGCTTTCGATAAGAATTTTATTTTCGATACAGAATTCTAAGTCATAAGTAATGACAGTTTAGTTTTTATTTGCTTTAAAATATAATTTGAAAGTATTGTTCCATGATTAAATCCTTTCTAAATTGTTCCCAGTGTCTAGCCAGGTTCTCCCACTTTCTCTGCCTTTGCTGTCCTGTCCTGCAGCAATTTATGTTTTGGGCCTGGTCCACCGATTCGGGTCTCCACTTTTTTTTTTAGGATTCCCCTTGCTCCTCCTTTGCCGCTACCGTCTGGCCATCCTGCTCGCTCTGCCATTGTTTTGGCCTTTGTTTGTGGTTGATGATGAGAAAAGTTTTTGCCTGGCAGGCAGGCAGCAGGCAGGGTGGCAGCTGAAGTGTTGGCGACGTTGACGGCGAATGTTGGGCATGTTTTATGCATTTTCTTATGACTTTACTTTTGGCGTAGATTTGTGCGTGGCCGTGGCCCCTCCTCCCTCCCTCTCTCCCTTCCCGTCCCGAGAGTGTGAATTATTATGTACATTTCAAATGTGCAACAACAATAACGAGGAACAACTAAAAGCAATGCCGTAAATTTGTTTTCCTGGCAAGTGGACAAATACCTCGGGGACAGAGTGAGTAGTCCGAAAGGACGAACGGAAGTACGGGGGCCTGTCAGTCAGAAGGGAGGGAGGAAAACACAGAGATCTCAGTACTCTCAGTACGTAACCATAAAAACTATGGCCCGCTTTCCGCGCTGCTGTAAAGTTATTTTCGGTAGGCGTTCCCCCTCGAACATTTGTCATTTTGGCCAGCGAAAATGAAGCCTCGGAGGGGCAGGCCAAATAACTTAATTAAAGCAAATGTGTTGCGGGACATAAGAAGTTGTAATTAGTTGGGCGGGGCTTTGAGCCGTATTTACCATTCAGTTGGACCATAATTCTCACAAAAGGGGGAGAACATTCTCTCACAAGAAGAATAATTATAAAAGCATAAAAATGGCATACCAAAGTAGGCGAAATTCTGCCAAAGACTGGACATTGAGTGTTTGAAGTTTGATATTACTTTGTTTTTACATTATTTTAATTTATTAATTAGGTTATTATAATAATAAATGTGTAGTATTTATTTGGAAAGATAGTATCACTCTCTTATTAAAAAACATGTACTAAATACGACGAAAAAGTGCTGTCAAAATCACTTGTTAAAGAATACATTATTAATTAATCAATTAATTTAGACTCCAAAGAGTTTAGAAGTGTTATTAAATTCTTGAAGATAGATACTGAATTTAAATAAAAGAATTTAATAAATTTTCAGGAATATAACATGTTGCGAGTATTAAATTTCAGTTAATTGCAATTAAGTACAAATCCTCTAACTGGATATGATTTAATTACAAAATTGCCAAAGATTTAGCTCTTTTTTAATTCCCTAAAACTTCAGTTGGCCAAAAAGTCTTTTGGAAAATATCCTTGATGTCTCCTTTTCAGCTGCAAGGTGATGACGAGTGCCAAGTAATTTATTTTCTCCCTAACAGTCTGATATTTTCCGCGTAGCTCCGATGGGTTTATTTCATTCCGTTTCGTTTTGTCTCAGCTTGGGTTTGTTTCGCTTTCGTTTTGCCTGTTGTCTGCTCGAGTTGACTTCCTTTGCACTTTGGAAAGAAGTTTTGAAAAACAGGATTTAACAACGGAAAATTACATTTAGCACAGGACGCGACATGCTGCCTCTTCCTTTTCCCGTCAAGACAAGGAAAATACGGGAAAGCGCAACCGGCGAGGGAGCAAGGAAATAGAAAGAAAGAGAAAAAAGGACCTGGTCAAGGAGGCATGAATAAATGAAATGCGCTAACTTTGCTGGCCTCAAACAAAGGCGAACTAAACGCGGATGTAAACGTGCACTTTCCCTTCCTTCGCGCCCTAAAAACAGAAAGTTTTCCCATGGGAAGTGTAGAAATAAAAACTTGAAATTCACTTCCGCTTCCGGCCAAGGCTGATTGAGCTCTTTAATAATGCATTCGAGCGCTGCCTCGCCTCTCAACAAAATGTTAATTGACAACGAAAACTCGGGAACCACAGCTGGCAAATCTCGGCGATGCTGTGGAAAGATTGTTGCTGTTAATAGTTTTTGAAACTTCTTAAAATTAATGAATCAACCATGACACACACCCTCATACATTAACCCCTAAATGACGTCATAAAAACAACGTCTGGGGAGGGATGTAGCTTCTGGGACTCATATCCAAAGCATTACAACATTGTAAAACATGAAAATGTTATCATTATAAAATAGAAAAACGTCGCGAAGAGGAGAACGAAAAGTTCATAATTTAGTTGTGGGTGTGTGTTAAAGGGTTCTTTGAGAAGGAACATTTAGATTCCGCCATGAATTGGCACAAAATTTTGGCAGACAGAATAAAGATCTCTTCCATATGCTAAGGAAATATTTATCTTGAAAATACATAAGGCTCGAAAAATGTGTAAGATCATTCATGATAATCATTTTATTTCTGGGTATATGTAGTTAAAGTATAAAATGATGAACACATTTAGGAATATGCACAATAATTGAAGTAGATATGGAAAAAAACTTACTCTTTAAATAAGAAGAGATGGGATTTTATGTAATAAAATAAAAATGTCTCTCCCTCCACAATTTACTAAGGGAAAAATGCTGGCTAGATCCATTTATTTTCAATTGATTCTTTTCAATAAACATCAAATTATGATCAAGTTTTAGCTTTAAAACTAACTTCTATATTTTCTTTAATTTATAAAATTCATTTAACGATTGTTTTAAGTTTTATAATATCTTAATCTATAATTTCAGCCTGTTGCTTGTTGAATAGTACACTTTTCCAGACCCTTACAGTTCCATAAAGACAAACATACTTTTCCTTTAAAAGTATTTGCAAAGCATTTCCCATCTTATTCCTTGGCCAAACGTTATTTCGCACGCCTCTTGTTTTACACATGAGGGGAATCCCCCATTCCCAGTTTGCTGCTGTTGCTCCCATGCTAAGCTAAACAAATGAGTTAAAGGGTTTTTACTTGCTAACTGGCAGCCAGCAACTCATTGTGCACGGTCTGGTGGGCAGTTGGTGGGCCCCAGCCCAGATCCACGCCCCTTTGGAAGAGCTCCCCAGCCCCCTTTGGCTTTTGAGGAGCCAAAGGGCGGGAGCCCGGCATAATGGCCCCAACATAATGTGCACATTAGTGTTCACACATTTATAGATGTGCCCCACTGTGTGTGTGTGTGTGCTGCATGTTTATGGCTGTCTCTGTGTGCGCGTAAAGAGTGAGAAAATGGCGGAGAGGCGACGCAAGGACGCAAGGATGCTGCTCGTACCTCCTTGCTAGAAAAGCGAAAAAATCACTGAAAATATGTGGCCCAGAATCACGGCACATGTGCAACACCAACAGCAATGGCAACAGCCAACATAAGCTTCCACAGCATCCGCAGCATTTGTGAGCTAATGACATTATAAACATGAAAACTCCATTAATATTTTTTTTTGCTGTTGATTATGATGTTGCTGCTACTTTTTATGCTCGATGTTACTCCTTTTTTTTTTTTTGATTCTACCTTCCAGCTGCTGCTTCTGTTGCAGCAACTCAGGCAACAGAAATTTTCACTCTTTTAGTCCGATTTTCCATATTTTCTTTTTGGCAACAGCATAAGCATATGAATAGGCTATGGATTGGAGAGAAGGGCGTTGGGGTGGCAAGGCCGCAACCATTTCTCACGCTTTCCTTGCGTTTTTCCATAATTTATTTGATTTATTTGCACGCACCGCACGCGGCATCGTCGGCTGACAAGTAACTTGGCCAAGTAACTTGGGCTCCTTCGCCCATCCTTGGATCCTTTTGCGCTTCTAGTGCCTTCGGGGCTGAGGCAAGCTCTAAGAGTATTTTGATGCTTGACAATTTTTTCAAATTAAAGAACAGCAAAAAGGCAGCTTCTTTGCCACTGCCAGGGTTCTCCTTAACTCAGTTACCCGGCCAGGTGTGGCAGGTTGGTGGTGGGTTTGTCGGTGGTGGTGCCACCTGTGTTGCTACTGCTACTGCTCCACTTGCCCCATCATGCGTGGCAAGTGCGCGTGTATGCGCTGCATACTTGATGCTGGCCCCGCCGGAACTGAGAAGTGCGGGCCATTGGCCAAGAATGTGATCAACTTTGGCGGTGTGGCAGCTTATGGCGCTCTTTATTGCCACACAAATTCGATACAGACACTGTTTGCCTTAATTGATTAAGTATTAAATGATTTAAAGTTGAGGAAATTTACTGATTTAGTAACATTTAGATCTTAAGCAATAAAGAGGCAATGCAATTTCAAAACATTTCCTGCTTAAATACATTTTAAACAAAGTTAAAAAAACAAAGCTGTTTCAAAAATTTGACCTTCAATGGATATTAATTTACAAAAGCTAAAACATTTGATTGATTAATCTTTTTTTCATATTAAAGCATATAAGTGAATAAGTACAATTTTTTATTAAATTTTTTTTTTCTGTTGATTTTCATCAAATTTGAGGTATAGCCATTTTATATAAGTCTTAACTTTTGTGGCAAATTTCATGAAAATCGGACGACTATATCATATAGGTGCCATACAAACAATCGTTTGATGTGGAGGAAAAATGCAAATCAGTGAATGTAAAACTGCAAATATGTATAGGTGAATGAAATGAAAGCAGGTATTACTTCATTGTTTTTTAACACAAATATATATAATTTATATTGTATGGATTCCTATTCATAGAAGTTCTATCTGCAAGGGTATATAAACTTCGGCGTGCCGAAGTTAGCTTCCTTTCTTGTTTTATTTATTTTTTTTTATTAAATTTTCACTATATTGATTAATAGATTTTACAATTTTTTTTACTTTTTGACATTGCAAGTTTTTTGTGGTCGTTGGGCTAAAACGAATCTTTATTGCATTTCTGCGCAATTCCTTTACCGAGCTCACTCCTCTGTTTTTTCTCATTCTATTGAAAATGCAAAAAGTTGCCCTCCATTACGCTGTTTTTAATATTAAAAATCCCAACCTTAGGGGAAAACATATAATGTATTTTATTAATAACACGACAGTATAAGAATATTATTAATTTTAAAGAATATATATATATGTTATATTTCAGGTGACCATTAATTGCTTCCGCAGCAGTAAATCTATAATTAATATGATGTGAATCAAATACAACATTTTATTAAAATACAAAAATAATCACTTTAAATCTTTGTACTCTAATGTAATTATTTACTTGTAAATGAGTGAAAGTTATTAAATGTTTTATGAATGTATTGATTTATATTGATGAATGCGTTGATTAATGAGCTCAAAGAGTTTAAAGGGTTCAATTTTGGTAAAAAAAATTATGCATTTCAAAAATTATAAACCCTTTTGAAACTTATTAAAAATCGCTTTCATCAATTAAAATAATTATTTAAATAAGTATTATTTTTTTAATAACGAAAATAACGAAAAACCTCCGCACTGCCTTGGAGTTTTCTGAACTAAAAGCAGTTGAATCTTTTATTGAGACATTTTCTTAGCGCAACCAAAAGCCATTTGCTGCTGTTTTCAAAGGCAGCCCGGCAGGAGGAGTAGCATCCTTTTTGCTTTAGTTGTCGATAATGGCAATCGTGGGTAGTATTTGCTTTGATTTGCTTCTCGCCGGGATTGGACGCAGGGACTCGAGCTGCCATTGGGAGTTGGCTTTCGCCGAGGCGCATTTCGCATTTCGCATTTTGTTTTTATGCCCGCTAAGCTTTTGTTTGCCTTCGCCATGCTCCAGTTGGCTTGGATGCAGTTGCAGTTGCAGTTGGAAGCTACATTTGCAGCTGGTTCTTTTAGCGGCTTACGCCGGTTTCGATTCCCCGATTGGCTCCACTTTCCCCCCCTTTTGGATTGCAGCCCGCATTTCCTTCTTTCTCGCCGCCATTTGGTAGCGTTTGAGAAATGTTATAGCGGCTTAGGGATTTTGCGGTTTTGTGTTATTGCCGCTGCCGCTGCCACCAACAAACTGCTGAGTGCCTTTGGGCGCTCCGACTGCCGCCGAGCTTTTGTCAATTTGCTTGGGGCACTTGCAGCGAAAGCCACATTGCACATACGCACTGTTGCCGCAGGGCAGGCAAAGCCCCAAATGAATTCGATTTCCGGCAAGAGCCGACGCACTAACTCACCCAAGGCTCACTAGACTTACAGTGCTCACAAAAAAAGGGGCGCTCTATACGAAGTTTTGTTTCAAATTAATCAAATTCGACTCTAATTTTAAATTTAAGAAACTAAACTTTAACTCATTGAGAGTAAGTTTCACTATAACAAATTCAACACAGCAAGTGCTAGCGGATATTAGATATTATTATAATACGACACTTGAAATTTGCTGCTTAAATATCAAAATATTAATCATACGCCGTGTTGTTGCCAAGGCAATCACTTGCAATAGTCAGGTTAGTGGCTTTTGAATTAGTTAGCAGCGATTCATGCATGCATTTGTCAGTCACCGCGCCCATAATAACTCCGACGCATTGCGCTAACCGCAGAACAGAGCAGAATAATAATGCACTTGAGTCCTTGCTAAGCTGTTTGTGAATGCTGTGAGAGGACTCAGCAGGAGCTTGCTTGCCACTTCCACAAGCAACACGAGCTGCAAGTCCTGCCACGACACCTGCAGTAATTGTTATCGCTTTTCGATGCTTAATCGATGGTTGCAAAACTCGATTGGAAATGAACTCTTTTAAAATAAGTATTTAAAGTGGATATTTATTTAATCAAATATCTTATATTTCATTCACAGTATCCTTAAAGCCCCACAAAGATTCCCAGACTCGTATATATATTTATGAAGAACGTAAATCCAAATGACATTTCACTCTTATTGCAACTTTGACTTTGGATGGCAGATGCAGGAAAAATTCAATCAATCCGTAGGAGCTACTTGCTGCTGCTGCTACTGAAGCCCCTGGCTGTTCCCCCCAGAAGCCCCAAAAACTCCTCGACATCCTGCCTCCTGGTCCTCCCACTCACAGTGAATCCCTGTTCAGCTGTCCCGCCCAGCAGGTCACTTATTTTTCAGCACTAAATGCTGCACAACACAATTCATTTTTGTGCAATTTCCCGCTGTGTGCCAAGCTGACACTCAGCAAACCGAACCCTCGCACATACATATAGGATTTTTATTTTCGGAGCGAGTCCAAGTATTTCGTGCTATATTTTTTTCTTGCTATTTTTTTTGGCCCTGCTGCTGCTGCTGCTGACCGCCTTTCTGGCTTTGGCCAGTTTTGAGCTGCTGCAATAGCTGCTTGAGCTGCGGTTGGCTTTGGTTTTCGGTTTTGGCTGCCGCTTTTTGGGTTTTTATGGCGCGCTCCGCTTTTTTATAGTCCTCCGTATTCATTTTGCTTGTTTTGTTATATATATTTACAGAGCTTATCTTTGACCACACGTATGTTGGCAGAGCAAAATTGTTTTTGAAATTGAAAAATTGCAATACAAGCTGAGCCCGGGGTACGCTTTTGGCTCACACTCTCGGCTGAATGTGCATGGGGAGGGGAGGGCGATGTTGCTGCTGTAATACGAAATAATGCGAGCTGAAACCCTCTGTGACCCCTGACCCCTAGCACCCTGAATCCTGACCACGCCCCCTCACCCCCCTCCACACTCACATCTCTTGGCCAAAGCGCGGCATTTTTCTTTTGGCTTTTAGTTGTGCCTTGCGCCCATTTTTTGTAAAGCTGGCTGCTTGCTTTTATTTTCTTTGTTTAGCATTTTCATTCATTTTTTCTTCGCCCACAACTAGTATTTTTATTTTTTTAGACGTTTTCCTACTTCGTTTTTTTTCTATGAAATATGCAGTCAAAACCCGGAGAGCATAACAAGAAAAAAATGCTTTTGTACGTTGGCATCTTTTTTATACATATACATACATTCTTACATATATATATTTTGGGTTTCCTTATATTTGTGTGAGTTGTTTTTTTTCAAGGATCCTGCAGGTGCTTGTGGTGCATTTTGTCCCAAAAGTTATGCACATTTTTATTAAGAATATATAAAGTGTGTCGAATAAAAGAAGATGGAAATGTAAATAAATGATGATCAAAGCAGGGACAAAATTATGATTATTATTACTTGTGCTTGTGCTTTGTGATCTTTGAACCTAGAAAAGGATTATGGTGAGATTTAGTTTTATTTAAGATTGTCTTATTAATAATAATCCAAAAATACATTCTTAATATTTAGAATAGCTAATTTACAAGTAACTATTTTAAAGCTAAGAATCAGGACATAATAGAAACAACATTTTACATTTTAAAAACCCCCCCCACATTAGCTGCTTGAAATTATAACAATTTTTGTGGAAAATTTTGAACACGTTTGTATGTAAACATGGGCACGAACATTTTGTCGGGTCATGTCGTCGGAAAATGGCAAATAAAATCAGAAAATAAATGAAAAGCCGGACAATTTGTTGATGGTTTTTCGATGCTGGGTGGTGGCCGAGCTTAGATGAAAATTAATTTCCAATTTTTGGCTCCATCTCTGTCTGCAGTCATGTGTGTATGTGTATGTGTTACCCCGGCTGTTTGTGGGAAAATAAAATAATTTTAATTACGTTTCCGTGCATGGAAAATTGGGAAAATTTTCCCGCATTACGCTGCCGATGTGTGGAGTTGGTCATAATTATGCAATGCAAGGATTTGAAAGCGGCGTTAGCCAAAAACCCGATGCGTATTATGCTCTAAGCCCCGACATTTTAGCAAATTGTTACACGGCCGGCCAAAAAGGGGTGGATGTGAGGGGCGGGGCATGTCAAAGGCGACAAAGCATAACGGAATTAATTGTGCGCATTAAACAGGGATTGCGCAAACATTAAAAAGGGATTTCAGGAAACACACACAAAAAAAAAAAAAAGAAAGAATACATACATTCAAATGCCAGAGCCAAACCAAACCAAATGCGATAATGAGCAATTCACTTGCATAATGCCCGTTTGCGGTTTTGCAATAGCTCATAAAAAATTCAACACAACAATGCGGCTGCACTGTAATACGAGAATATCCGTTTAAATATCTAAATCAATTGAAGGGAAGTGTTATTGATTATCTTTCACTTGCATGCATGTTTGTTATGGTTTTAACATTTTGCGGGTTGCTGCGCGGCTTAAATAAATACAAACCGCTTATTGCTTTAGACAAGCCTTTAAGACTTGATAATTTTATGGGTTTGAGGGATTCGAACTATTGCTTTGCTACTTGGTTAGTAACAATATTTTATATAAATATATCAATGCAATATAATTGGACGTCATTGTTAAATTTAATAACGATTTTCTATTACATATTTTTCATTTTCAGAGTGCTTCTTATGATTTATGTGGATTAAATCAGGCAGATTATGCCTAGCAACTCTAAATCTCTGTAAGTATATAAAAAATGTATTTATTCCTAAATTTGCATGGGGTATTCAAAACCATAATAAACTCTACTAAATTCTACATTTAAAATTCTATTCATAGTTTCAAAGAAAAATTCCCAGAATTGTCCCTTATATGTTTTACTTTAGACCCAAAAAACTTGTTTTAAATTTACCAGGCCTCTTTTGGAATATCTCTCAGATACTTCTTTTCCGTTTTTAACTTTTATAGCCAAGCCCACTCTGGCTTAGACCCAGATTCCATTGCAACTTCCCTAGAGTTGACCAATGCAAACATCTGGGGTTTGACGGCTCAGGTATTTGATTAAGTGTCCATTGAAAATTGAATGATTGTAACCCTACATATATGCGGTCCATTCCGGCTGGAATGTGTTCCGAGTGGCTGGTTGCCCGACGGCTGCTGACAACGTTCGTGGCTTCGTATAATTGCATGTCAGGTCCTTGCGCCTTTGCGTATGCAACAGTTATCTTCCAGTGGCCCCCATCTTTATGCTCTTTCAAAGGGATTGTATAATACCATGAATATTTAGGAATATTATCTGGAAAATATAAATAAATTTGTAATTTAAAGAATTATATTTTCAAACAGTTTTAAGTCTTTATTAAAAGCTAAGAAGATTTCACTCATAAATGTAAAACTTTAGGGGCTCAAATCGGAAATTCCTTGTTTAGTTTTAGTGCTCATTTAATAACTTATCAAGTTCCTTAATTAAAACTTCACTTTCTGATTTGTTAAAATATTTGTTAGACAAATTTTAAGCTTAATAATTTTCTATAGGATTCATAAAATCACATTCATCAAACTTATACCTTCTCTTCCTGGTATTTTGTTATTAAGTTAAGAAGTATATGACTATTTCTGAAAGAGTATTCGCAGTCTTTCATAGTAAGAACTAACAAATGCCTTTCTGTAGTGCTTCTGTATTCTGTCCGTTCGAAGCGACAAGAGGCCAACGATGAATGCGTGGCATTTAAAACAATATAAACGTCGGTCGCGAACGAAGACGCCAGCAGTAAGAGTTGCATGCATGGATGGCAGCTTGGCAGCAGGATGGCTGGATTGCAGAACCGCCTGGATAGTTGCGCCCCGCATCCTGGGAGGGGTGGGAGGTAGGTATCCATATCCCTTCCACGGGCAGGAGCATGACCACCAATTAACGCAAGGCGATGCCTCCTTTCCGCTGGCAGCATAATGTGCGCACACACGTCTACCCCGTCACTTTACCTCTCGCTTGCTCCTCTTTCTCTGGGTCTGCGGAGGCGCATTGTGGTTGTCTCGCTCATATGTGTGCGGGTGTGTGTGGGAGTGTGTGTAGATGGCGGTGCATTGTGTGTTTTCACAGGAGAATGCAATTTAAATTGCATTAAAATTGATTGAATTCATGGAACGCAGTTGCCTGGGCCGATTTTCCCGGCCGCCGATTGCATGCCAGCAGGCCGGGCATCCTGTCAATGGATCTCGGTATCCTTACTCCTTACTCCTGGCTCCCTGCTCCTTAGTCATGCTTCCAAGTATGCTCGGTTGGTGCTTGTTTTGTGCACCGTTAAGTGGGCAGCCTGCCTTAAATGTTGTTTATACTTACCCCCAAAGGATCCAATTAAATTTATTCGAGAAAAGGATATCATTAAAGTCAATTGACTTTAGAAAGTAGATGGTTCAAAGGATTTGATAATGTTTATTTAGCTGAAGAAGACTGAGGATTACTTAAGTGAATTAATGGACATTAGACTTACTTGAAAATCAGAAAAATAATAAAGGCCCTGAGAACAAAATGCAATTGCTTTTGTGCGAAAACAATACTTTGGTATGTTATTGGACAATTGTCCATCACGTTGCCATTTGCGGTCGGTTAAAGTTATTGGCCATGATTCGCATATGTGTGACAATTACAAAATTATTACAATCTGCTCAGCAGGAAGATGGCTCCCAGGACTCGCACAACAGTGCACTTTGAAATATTTATATTCCCACGATTATTGCACCTACCGCGATGGTGTTGCTGCCACTGCTGTTGCTGATTCTTCGGCAGTGGCCTTTCTTTGTGCGGCTTTTAATAAATGCATGTCATGTGCATGGCGGCGGCAACAGTAAAGGCAACAAAAACTGGCCAACAGCAAAAGCAAAAGCAACAGCAACATAAACAGCTCGTTGACCGCAGCACTCAACAAAGGTAGCAATTTAAATGGCCAAAAAGGGGGGGGCTGTCGATCGACTGATGCACTTCGGAATAAAAACGCAATAAATATAAACGAAGTTGGCATAAATGCGCTATTTTAGTCTGATTAAACAAAGGCCGCAATTAATTTGCCTGGCATTGAGGCGATTATAGAGTGCGGCCCGAAGGAAAGGGATAGCGCTTCAGTGCCGGCCAATTAGCATATGCAATTATTTTCAATTTTCCGCGGCAGTTTCAGTTTTCAGTTTACAATTCTCTGTTTTCACGTTTTCCCGTTTTCACGTTTTCCACATTTTCAGTGGCCGCTGCAGCGTAACAATTAATGCGCATTAATGAATTATTAATTTGTGTACGCAATGCCGCGGCGTCGCCCCCGAAAGTATGCAATTAAATTCTATTTGTTAATTTATGGCCGCATCCAAATATGCATTGATTATGCAAATGGAATTGGTCTGGCCCAACGAGTCTGGACACAGGATACTGGCTGTTCTGGCCATGGAACCCACCCAGGTCCTTAATCAGCTCAGATTTCACTTTTTTTTTTGTTTTCCCGCCGCTTTACGCTGCGTTTTATCTCTGTCTCTTTTGTTTAATTCATGATCCCCTTTTTGCAGCGAAACAAATTGTTAATGTTTAATTGCATTTTTGATATTTGCCTTGGCCCCGTTTGAGTCGGCTCTTCATCCCAAAACGACGTCGCATTTAATTTATTATAATTAGAGTTAATCTTACGTTTAATTACATTTAATTGCCTTTGCAGCGAGCGCCCAGGGTGTGGGGGACGTTGGGCCGAGACCGGTGATTTAATGTAATGAATAAACAGGCGGGTCGACATCTAACTGGGCGACAATTGGACAATTTAACAGAAGGTGAAAACCCCGGGGGTGTGGACAGCCCAAAGCAGATAAGATACGAGATTGTAGATGTTATCGATTACTCGGCCGGGGGCCCATTCAAGTAGGGTAGATAAACGCAGGTGAAATCAGGTGGGAGGACTCAATTAGGACGCAAATTGATGGAATGGAATGGAAGTAAAGCGAGAAGCTAGAGCAATCTGAGAGGAAAGTTGCATAGACGGAAGAGCTATGGGACTGTGACTATTTATATGTGCTTTGATAAGACTAAATATGTATAAAATGTGTTTATTAATTATTAACAGAAAGGAGGTGGTAGTAAATTATTCTGAAATCCAATAAGAGTTATGAAATTAATTTCTTGTTCCTAAAATTTGAAATATTAGTTCATTAATAAAGACATTACAAGAATATTGAATGTATCCAAACAATAGTTAAGAGCTATAATTCTGAATTATGATTTGAAGCTACAAATTCATACGGTTATGATTCATTTGTCATAGATTTTATAAAAAGCAAAAAAGTGATTTAAAAATGAAATTATTATTACATAAAAATAGGTATATAATGAGTCAATCAAGATATAAATTATTTATCATAAATTTTAAAGATAAGAATTATTATCTCCTGGTATTATGCATTACTCGACTATTTCACCGCCAGCATCTTTCTCAGATCTTAGCTTTCAGCTTTTAACGCCATTTTTATAATCTTAGCAAGTTGCAAAGTTTTCGTGGTGCGACGTCTTCTAAGCTTGCACCCTCACAAGTGCAACATCGATAAGTTTTCGTTGTAGTTTTGCAAGGGTTTTCCTTTTCCCACCCACCCACCACCAACCACCTGGCCAGCTTCCCGAAACCCAAAGCCATAGCGCCACTGTGCCACCCACTCCACTGCCCACTTCACCACTTCCGCTGTGGCTGCTGTCACCGTAGCGAAGGGGAAGAGTGCTCCGGGAACGGAAGTGTCCATTAAACTCAGCCATTCGCTATCCAAGTTTTTTGGCCAAGTGCTGGCGGTGCTAAAACATCTGTACGATGTGCGCCGTGGCGTGTCCGATGGCCAGGTGAGTTTCCACCGCCGTAGAGATACATGTGTATCTATGCATCCGTAATTCACATGCTCACAATTTGAAATTGTAAATTTTGTGTCTTGTTAGTAGTGCTGTGTAGTAGTAGTGGGGGGTGAGGAACTGAGAGCAACGTGAAGCGAAATAAAATAACGAACAAAATCAACAAACATAAGGTAAAGTGCTGATTTGTTGTTGTTGTTTTTTCGCTCTCTTCTCCGTTCTGTTGCTCGTTGTTTTCATTGTTTGTCGAGTAAAACTGTTACTTGTTTTTTCAGGCTGCCATTTTTGCTTATGTTAGACCACACACATACAAACACATAGTCAAGCACACGTGAAAGCAAGGACTTGTGTCAAAAGCCAAGTCACCCGACCATTGAATACCCGATTCTTACTTTCTAGAAGCAATAAGAAGAAAAAGAAACCTAAAGATTCAGATAGAATTGAACACTTTAAATAACACTATATACTTATTATATTGATGTTATCCTTGACTTAATCATGAACCAATATACCCTTCAAACTCCCCAAAGTCCAGGGTAAAACAAATACAAACACAAACGCACAGAGATACATTTGTAGTGCAGGTAGGAAAAGAATAATGTGGCGAAGATAGCTCCTTGTTGAGCTCTCCCACCCAAGACGATGCTCCTTCTCCGTTTTCCAACTTCAACTTCAACCGGATGCCCGAAATTTATGCCCACTGTATTTGTTTATACAAATTTAATGAATATACACAGTACCCATTGTTGGGTACACACACCCACACCCACAACCCATTCTCGGTACAGGACTTTAGGCATCGTCTATACTTTATGTTCCTGTCCCACCCATGCGTTTTGCATACGGAGAAGGATACGGGTAGGATAATACAGCCTGCAAGGCATTCCTGTAAAATGTTGATACGATGCAGAGGAAAAGGCTGCCGGGCAGTTCCAGGGAACATTTCACAGAGGCTGGGTTTTTCCCCCGAATTTTCGCGCAGCCAACTGAATTGTTTTCCCTACTTAATAGTTTTTCCATATTAGTAGTAAGTAAGTAAGTATTTTACAGCAAAAGGAAGGTTTGTAAATATTTAGAGAAATGGTAGATAATTTTAAGATACTTAAAAAGATTTAAATTATTGATATATTAGTTGAATTTGTTTAATTTAATCATATTTGATATTAATAATGATCTTTAAATAATCATATCGATCTATTCTATGTTTTTTAAACTTTGATTTACCTTTGTTAATAGCAATCATAATTAACCATTTGATGGACTTTATTTTTTATAAATTCTTCTGAAAATATAATACTAATATAGCTTAAATTTTATTCCTGAATTTCTTAAAATGAATTTGGTGTGCTTTCCCAACTACTTTTAATTTTCTAAACACGTTTTCTTCGTGAAAAAAATCCTTTAAAAAATAAAACAAAAATGTGAGAAAACAAATAGAAAGTCGTGGACAGAAAGAGAACAAATTTGTTGTAACTAGTGTAGTTTGTTTATGTTATATGCACAACCCTCGAGTGTGTGTGTGTGTGTGTGGTTGTATCGCAACAGTGTTTGCGAGTGTGTGGGTGTGCCAAAACTTTAGCTTAGCTTAACGCGTGTCCTTGTGCGCTCGTCACAGTTTCTTCTTTTTTTTAGTTGTAGTTGTTACTTTAAACAAAGACCACAGGCCAGGGAAATGGCTAGGGTGAGAATTGTAGAAAAGGAGACTGGAAAACATGAAGCAATCGGAGAGAACGAAGAAAAGCGAATGGAGAGGCGGAGACAGCGTCCTGACTGACAGCATACTGCGAGGAGAAAACTTTGCGTTTTGCCTAAGTGACGACGTGCGACAAGCGGCGGCAGTTGGCACCAACAAAAAAAAAACACAAAGTTTTAACACTGAAAGAAAAAGTTTTGAAAAATTTAAAAATTCATCGTTAAAAGTATGAAATAAAATATAATTTTACTATATAGTTCTAACCATAACTATAGTACTTTATAACTTTATAACTATATAACTTTAGATTCAATTACATACACTTTAATGGAATTATTATGGCAACTCGGTTATCGAGTCTATTACTATATATTTTTCAATCATTATCAACAGACGAGCCTATCTAGAAAGCTCTGTCTTGCCGTCAGCCTTCTTTACAATTTTGAACTAATTTTTAAACTTCAATTAAAAGCAAAGGACTTTATGTCTATGTAAAGTAAAGCTAGATCAAAAATGCAGGTGTATCTGGTTATAACTTTATTTCTGTATTAATATTATAATAATATTTTAATATATTTTAAAAGTAATCTTGCTTATTCCGATAAATGAATTTAGCTGGGTTTCGTTTAGGTTTCCTCTATTCTCTCAGTGATTTCTCTTGCTGCACTTCTGCATCCCCTTGCTTGCAGCTGTAGTTGTCCTTCGGCTGCTTGGACTTTTAATATTTAAGGAAGCCTGGTCCTGGCCAAGAGACGTCCATCGTCTGTGTACCGCTGCTGTTTTTCTTCGCTTCACTTGCTGCTAACAGCAGTAACAACAACAACCAACACACACACACACACACACACACACACACCAAGAGCAATGTGTGTAGAAAGTTTTTGTTGTAAGGACTTGGTTACACCTCTGCGGCTGGCTCTGAATCTGGATTGCAGCAAGAAGGAGTTGCCACCGCCGCTGCTGAAGTTTCCACTGCCGATTCCTTTTTAGTTTCATTTCCCTCTTGCTTTTCCAGCTTTTTTGCAAGTTTCGGTAAACTTGCCACTTGGCCAAAAAGCAGAAGACTTGTCCCCGCCATGCTCCCGATGGAATGTATCTCAATGTGTGGTAAAATAAATTTACAGCTTGACCAAAGGGAAAGCATATCCAAGTGGGTGGAGATGAATGCAGAATCGTTGGATACAACGAATAGGATATATTCTGTTTTAGGTATTTTTTATATCAATTTACAATCGGTTTCTATAATAATTCAATTATATTTCTATCTTGTCTTTCTGACAATTAATATTTAAATATTTTGTTCTTAGGAAACTATAAAATAACTTTCACTTACTTCTAGGAATATATAAAAGGATAAATAAATAATTCTTCTCTGTGTAAATATTAATTAAACTATTACTTCATTTGATGAATAAAAGATGTTTAAATGTATGCAAAAAATTCTTTTTTAGCATAAGCTTGATTATACATATAATATTCAAGATAGTCTTTAAGTAAAAGGACTCCAGCTGATAACACAATTAACATTTTCCGATAATCAATTCAAGTGTGAGTCAGCATTGTTATGCACTTATTCGTTTGAATATCTCTCACCTGATGAATAATTAAATGATAACTTTTTGGCTTGCCAATAGGACAAAGCAATCCTTTTGAGTACCCTTTTGGTCAGTTTGATGTGCGCCACGTTCCAGGCAAGTTCACAGTTCGGTTTCTGTGGTTACCATTTGAAGTTTTGATTAATTAATGAGTAAAAACCATCTGAGGTTGGTGCGCCAGAGGTTGAAAAAGGTCTCAATGTCTGGACGCCAGGAGCCTACAATTTAATGTTGATCCTTGGTATTCATTAGCACACCATCCAGTAACCTTATCCAATTTGTGTCGGGCCCTGCGTTCGATTCGTATTTGGTTTAATTGAGTGTTTGATTTAATTATAGACCATTTAAATGCCGTTGTGCTGCCGCTGATGGTGCTGCATCATTAAGCATTGATTACGAAAGCTGATTAATTAGTTGGAGCACACACACACCTACCTATTTATGACAATGCATCAAAAGTGCGTTATAATTATGTAATTCTAGATAGCAAACCATCGAACCGCATGTAAATTGCTTACATTGTCGAGCTAATTGTGATGGCGGAACCCAGGGCTTCCGGTGGTTCTAGAGTGTGTGTGTGGGTGGAGTGGGTGGTGCGAAAAACCCTGGCTGGGCCACCGCCAAAAGCTTTCCGATGCACCAGCTCAACTTTTAATGACAAAATGTGAAGCGCTTAGCCCTAACTTTCTACCCCAGCTCATTTCAGTTCAGTTCGCTTTAACTCAGTCAGTTAGCCACTACACTGAGCGAAATTGAGCATACATTTTTAGGGTTTATTATATAGAATATGATCATCATAGGCTCCAAATAAGCATACTTCCACGATTAGTTACTTGAAAATTAAATGAATTGTAAAGAACTATATTATATATTTATCTATTAAAGTTATTTATAGATTGAAATGTCTTATATTGTTTGACTCTATATAAATCATCTTCAATTTTAATTGATATTTGTCTATTTTCTACTGTATTTGTTTTTATTCTTAACGATTTCTTATTAGTGCTTATATTTTTAACAATATAGCCTTGATTATCGATCAATCCTTCAGTGTGGCCAAAGTCCCATTGTCTGTCTTATTCCTATTTTTTTTATTATTCTTTTTAAATATAACTTGAAACTATGTAAATTAAACACCTATTACTAAATGATGATTGTGTAATGGTAAATGATAACTGCTCATTCGTTAAGGCTAATTGCCAACACTAAATATATTTTTTAATTTATAAATACCAGCTTAATTTCTTCAGTGTGAGTTCGTCAGTGAGCACTGGCCACAGCAACCGCCGTCTCATGATTTAAATTTAATGCAACTTTTGCTTTATAGCCAAACTGTCACACACACCCACATACCCCCCGCACACTCACACGCATTAATGTAAAAGCTATAAAGTCATGTGCAACACCATTGCCACTTCCTGGCGGTGGCATCAGCACCAGCAGGAGCAGGATGAACAGGAGCCAGAGCAGAAGCAGGATCGGGACTCTCTGGCAGCTATTTGGTCACTGCACTTAGTGCACTTCCTTTAGTCGCATTGCTGGGGTTTTTCCACCAGCCAGGGGGAGAGGGAGGTGAAGGTGGAGGTGGGTAGATGAAACCAAGAGCAACCGGGCAGTAGTGGGTTAAGAGTTTTTTAAACCTGCTACTCATCACTGCTGAAAGTGGCTGGGAATGCGAGGGAAGCTACTAATAAAAAAAAAACTGGGGAAAATAATTTGGTTTCAAACAAGTGTGGCAAGGAAAATCCGGGGAAACGTAGCATGAAAGCAAAGACAAATAAATCTAGTTTAATATTTGAGTTAAGTGGAAATATTTATTTATTTAATAAATAATTATAAAAATTACAAGTTTTATAAATAAAACTTATACATTTTAAGGACGTGTCTGTTCAGAACTTTTCAAATAAAATAAAAATAATAAATAAGTAATAATACAAATTTAATAAATCTAAATAATATAAAAATAATTTAAAACCAAAAAACTTCTAGTCACAGAGTACAAGTTCAATTTCAGTTAATGCAAATGAGTTTGAACCTAATGGTTCCAAATTTGGTTAAGAAAAATGTACTGAATTTAATGAATATTTTTTTAAGGTATACAATCATAGAAATCCTCAAGGATCGATCCGTTTCCAGAGATAATGCATACTGCAATTATTCTACAGGGTATTAAATGCGTTGCAATCAAAACCGCAGTGCTTAGTTTTTGGACTGGCGGCTGCTGCTCCTGTTGCTGCCTCCTGATGAAATGCCATGCTTGGCGGCTAAGCGCTGAGATTTTCCAACAGGAAAAGCTGAAGACCGAAAGTCCACACACATGTAAGCCAGAGTGTCTGTGTGATGGAATTTTGCAGTTTTAGTTAATGTTTAGCCAGAGCAATTTTGGCCCACAGAATGCCATGTTGAGGAGTCAAAATACTTTGACAACATCACTTGTAGCAACATTTACAATTTATTTATATATATATAAAAAAATGAGGATAGAGCTCAAGTATATGTGGAAAGTGGCTTGTTGATATTTTCATTTCGGCATTGGATTTTGCCATTAGAGTTTGTCCAAGCGTGTAAATGAAATTTGATAAGATTAGCCTCTGCAATTGTTGCAGTTGAACCCGTGGCCTTTTCTTGGCATCCTTTTTTTCATGTCTTTCGACCTTATACTTGATGAGCTTTCTTTGAGTGATATAAGAGTCAAATCGTGGGAAAATTTATAAAGAAGAAATTTCTAGCTTGCCAATCGAAAGTTTTTACGTTCCACACAATTTTCTCGTTTCTATGTTGCTTTCGGAGCGCATGAGCAGCGAAGGTGCGAATTCGAACTCGAATTAGAAAAGAGAGCCAGTTAAGGGAATCCTTTGGGTTCTTCCGAGCTAGAAAGGGAGAGAGATAGAGATGTGGGAGAGAGCAACTCTCGGGTCTCGTGGTTCCATGTAAAGGTTACACGCTTACACCCCATTGTAGTAGAGTTGTTTCTGAGCGGCGGCAAGTGTGTGACTTTGATGCTGCAACTCGGCCAAACCATCGAGCGAATCTTGATGCAAGAATTGGTAGTTAATATCTGTGGCATTATTAAAAATATTTACATTTCCCTATCCCTTTTTCTGTATACACTTGTATAATAATCTAATATTCATTTTATTTGAGATCCTTGACTGGTCTAACTTGAGAAGAGATGCTGCAGTAATGCTCTGGGAACCCGATTTCGGCAGCTCTCATTCATCCTATGGAGAGGCGTCAATAAAGAGACAGGTGGAAATTAGAAATGAGAAATTTAAAGAGAGAGCGTGCGAACGAAAAGGTTCCACAGAAATGCGTGGTGGAACTTGTTTGTGTGAGGGTTTGGGAGAAGGGTGTTGGGGTAGGACTCAGTAAATATGGAATCCAAATATGAAGAATACATGAGTTAGGTATTGGGAGTGTATTAACAATGTGATATTTATTTATTTATTTAATATTTATTTAGTTATTTATTATTTCAAAATGTTATCTTTTTCAAGATGCGAAGACATTATTTGTAGATAACATATGTAGAATTTTTAAGCAAAGTAAAAGAAAGTAAAAATATAGGCAGGGAATTGTTCAAAAATGTTATATACATAGATAAATTAATATCTGACATATGTATATAATTTATATGTATTATATTGTTTATAAATAACATATACCAAAAATATTAGTTTGTAAATAAAAATGAAAGGCTTAATTTAAATTAACTTAAAGTAGTGACAATAAATAAATTCGGTTTATAAAGCTTTAAAATTTGTTTATATTAAATAAAATCTTTTTTATATTTATAAGTATCATAACGATACTATGATTCTATGATATATGGATCCTACAAGAATGTATACTACTAGCTAGGTATAACTGTAATACAGTTTCTTAACAAAGTCTAATGTTAGGGATTATTATACTAATATTTTTCCAAATTAATAATATTAATCATTAATATTTTTATTTATTATTTATTATTTCTCATTCAATCTTATACATCACTTTGAGACTCTATTTATTTTTGCTGACAATTTTATTAATTCAAGTTCATGTAGCATCTGACACTTGATAGAGCTTACCCACCACACGCCTTCCACAATCCACTTCTTAACTCAGGCCTTGTGAATTTTGGTTTTTCGATTACCCAACTTCCCGAACCGAGCTCTTATAATTTCGATATCGAACCTTTGGGCCGACGCTGCTGGCCCACTTACAGGGCCGCCGTGGACTCAATGGAGTCGCTTAGAACGCTCGGGCAATTCGAAAATGCGCGAGCCGAGCGTAAAAAAGCCGAAGGTCCTCAAATCGTGGTTGAGAAGCAGAAGCCACGAATGAATGGCCTGGCGCCTTTAGTACTAAAAAGGTCGTGAATTTGTGTAGTTGTCGTGCTCCGTTGTCGCCGTTTGTCGCTATTTTTGCTAACGCTGTCGCTGTCGTGTCGTATGAGCGACGCATTCGCATCGGAATCGCATCGCAATCGCCTCGCAATCGCCTCACATCGCGTAGCCGCAGTGTTGACCGTCCGCATCCGCAAAACTGGCGAACGACAGAGGGCCAAAAGGCTAGAAAGAAGTCAAGAAACAAGTACCAGTGCGGAAAGGAGTATATATTAAGTCAATTGTTTAATGTAATTGTTGAATGCCACTATGCTACTATACTAAACGAGTGAAACGAGAGTGATGATGCACGTGCTAGGAGCAACTCAAACGCCTGCGTTAAGTTTCTCGATGTGTTGTTATGCAAATCGCGTCGCTTTTGGCTTGAGGCAACAATAATAATAAAGTGGGTTGTGTGTGTGTAAGAGTGAGTGTGAGTGAGTGTATGCCCGTGCCCCTGTGTGTGTGAGTGTGTGCGTTACGGTGTATGTGCGCTGCTTGGTGTACGCGCGCCCACAATGCATAAATCAAAATACACATTATTGAGTCATAAATAAAGTTCGCATCGGCATCGGCTGCTACTTTAAATATTTGGCCCCAAGCTACAAAAGACGAGTATAGCAGGCAAGGCCGCCGAAATCGAAATTTATGCCTCGCACCCGCCAAATACTTTGCCATATTTTTCGCTCAATTGCCTGCCGCTCCTGCCACAGCTCCTTGAGGTCCTTGAGCTAACGCTTCCTGCTCTCCTTCCCCGAATTGATATGATGTGTGCGTCTCGCTGGCTGCATAAAACTTTGCTCAATGCCAACACGCCCTCAACAAAAGCAGCGAACAGCAACTCTGAGAACAAACGCTAAACCCTGCGGGCTGCTTTTATTACAAGGGCCGTAAAAACGCCAAAACAAAAAAGCGGAGTAAACGCCAAACCAAAAGGGATACAAATACGGCGGAAAACAGGGGTAAGTGCATGTGGGAAAATAAATATATGCATATAAAAAAAAAATAAACAAACCTAAACTCTAGCCAAAATTAAATGCTCAAAAGTATGCTACGAATAACAATAGTAAGGCGTCATGTGTTCACAGAATGTTGGAATGGGAAATAGTGAATAGTATTTTGAAAAACTCAATACTACAATAAGCTCAGCTGATTAGAATGTTAATAAAATGCAAACAACACAATCTGTACTATAAAATAAAATGAATTTTTGGCTACGGAAATCCAATCAGGATTTGTCTATAAAAATAAACAGGAATTCTGATTCCTGTTGTTACCTAAAACAATGTCAGAATTCTTTTATATTTATTTGGAGTAATTCAAATTATAATATTTCCAGTTCAAACATTTAATTGTATATACATTATATATATTTAATGCTTGATGTAGTATAAATTAACTTAACTTTACTTCAATTGTTTTTAAGTTATCTAAATCCTAACAAACCTTGATGTAAATAAAGTATTTCAGCTTACAAATAGTTAAACTATTTTTCCACTAAGCCAATGCAACCAGAACATTCAATTTTTTCAAAATCCTAAACCGATTTAACAAATGCCACATAAAACTACGTTTGCATGCAATAGAAATTCCTCAAAAAAATATGCTAACCAAAAATATTTACAACTAACCGGTTTCCTACAGATTTGTGAGGGCTTTTCCGAGCATACGTTTAAGTGGAAACACGCGCAAATAAAGCCAAATAAAGTAACAAACTTATCTGAAAATCCCCTGACTCGTTTGAAAATCACAGCTGATATATATATATATATTTTAAGCCATACACTCAGTCACGGCCACAAAACTGAAGTGGGTCAGGCAACAACAAACGAGTGAGTCTCACTCACAAATTTGTCTGCTGCGACTGTGTCACTGATAATATTTCCCATTGCCTTTGATCATTCCGTTGATGCTGGGGTGTCAGTCAGTTAGTCAGTGCGTTAGTCTATCTCGGGGACAAGTAAGCGCCATGGAAATCATATTAAAATTCTGTCTGTGCATAACCTACTTTTTATTTTTTTTTTATATATATGTACATATGTACATGTATAGTATGCCATGTGGTATGCAACTCTGTGGCTCACACACCCGCTCGCATTCTCCTCCATATACTACACTCGTATATTGTTGCCATTTCACTTTTGCTGAGCACGTCTTTGCAAAAAACACACACACTCGTCCGGGGTGTGTGTGTGGTGTGTATATTTGGTGCTTGCATTGCTGCAGGCGCTTGCCAAATGCGCTTTGTTGCCGCCATTGTCAACGTGGCGGAGTGCGAAGGAGCACAGGAGCTGGATATTTTTGCATTTTTCGGCTCAGTCAGCGCAACGTGGCTTGGCAGTTGGCCAGAGGCTGGGGCTGGCTTTAGCTATCTGGTCTCTGATTTTCTGCATTTTGCGAGCTTAAATTATTAAAAGCCTTGGTCCAAGAACTTAAGGAACCTCGCATAAATCACACTGGCCAAGGGACAACCTGGCGTATGCGCAACTTTAATAACATGAGCAGCAGCTGCAAAAGTTTCGCCTGTCAGAGGGGGAAGCAAGTTTAATGCAGCATGTAAATATTGTCATGACACACGAAAACTTTCACTGGCCCTTTGTTGACAGGCTCTCGAGGACAACGGCTCAAAGGACATGTGTGTGTGTAGACAGCCGAGATTTATGAGCCCACGACGAAGAAGAAGACGAAGCGTGTGACTCGCATCAAACTCGGGATGCAAAGTTTCGCAATTAATTTTAATAGTTCATAGCCAAAACTATCTTCAAGCAGCTCGTGGCACATCCTCCCAAATCGGCACTTTTGCTCAAACTAATCCAAAACAAAATGTAGTTTAAGATTTTTCAAATTAATTTTCTCTATGAAATATTTATGTTTTTTTTAGCAAAGGGAAAAGTGGAAACTTGCATCTTAGCTGGAGAAAAAATAAGACAAACTGTTTATAGTTGTTTTTTAGTAGCCTTTAATATTCAATGAAATTGAAAAAAAGCCAAAATGTATTATGTTAAATGAAAGAATACTTCTCCGGCTTAGAAATTTGTAATTTTCATTTTATTTTCCCCTTAATTCAAACATTCTCACGCTTCCAAGTTCAAATGCTTTAAAAATGTATCACATTACAAAGGAAAGAGGAACAGAAATCAAAGCTTTTCGTTGTACAAAGCCAAATAATCCATCAAGTGGCATTAACTTGAAACAATAAATTTCACACACAGAACGCCAGAGGTAAGCCCTGGCCTGCGTAGATGGCAAACAACTCGAGCCGGCACTTGAAGTGCTTGGCAACTAATCAGGTTTCAAATGCCAGAGCACACACACACTGAACACACACACACTGAACACACACACACTGAACACACACCCCCACACACAACAAAAAAAGGTAAAAGCAAGCCGGGCAAGGGGAAAACAATCCCATGGCTGAGTGTTGTTGGTAATCAACGCTGCTTAGAGGCCTGCCCTACGTTTGTACTTTGTGAGAAAATGTAGGGGTTTTGGGGCAGCGACTTTGATTTTTTTTTTTTAATGCATTCGATTTCAGTCTAGACGTGACTAAGCTCTGTTTGTGATATAAAATATCCACTAAAAACTTCACAGGAGACAACATACAAATGCTTTGAATCTAAATAATTAATTGATGAAATAATTTGTACCTGAATGGCTTTTTGTTTTCCTTTTTTTTAATTTGATATTTGGTTAACATTTAATTACAGGGAACTAAAACCAAACAAAACTAGAACTTTCAAATGTCATGTAGTAATTAGAAAAACTGTATATTGCCCTTCGACTGTTGCCCCAATTATGTCTAATCAAAACTGTAGTACAGGTTTTATGGTTTTTTCTTACTCTCCTCGGAAGGAGGGGCAATTTCCGTTTCCTTTGTCGCTTCTTAGATTTCACAGTCGTCAAGGCACATGGAATTAGCAAAAATTGTTTTTGAAATGTGAAGCCATGCGTTGGGTCCAGCCAACGCTAATAAAAAATCTGGCATCAGACTGTGTGCTCCAGATTCTGTACCCAATTCCTTGCCAGTCGCTTTACAAAATTAAATGAAAAGGCTAATGTACCTCCAAATGTTGACCCATGCACAACAAAACTAAAAGAGAAGTAAAGCCAGGGAAACAGATTTACCCGGGAAAATAGGTAAGACCAGAATATGAACCCATTCAAAAGCTCGACCTAAATTCGCAGGACCAAGAAAATGAAGAAATGCAACAGCATATAAAAAGTGAAAGAGCAACATGAGGTGGAAACCACCAACAGGCAAGTGCAGGCATATTGCCTTAAACAGGGAATATACTTGAGTTTTTATTAGTCAGCCGAAAAGGAGAGTATTGGTAGTGAATTTGGTGAAAGTTTAGGGTTCTAGAGATATATAAGTTAATGAAAATTTAGAAGAAACTCTTAAGTTTCGCTTAATTTCTATTGAAATTAAAAAATAGTGTTATAAAACACATAAAACTATACTAGAATATAAAAAATTTAATTACAGTTTTATTGTTATTAGCTTAATTTATAGCTAATTTAAAATATAACTAAATTTCGCTACATCAGATACTAAGAAGTTTCGAGGTATACCTTTATATAGTAACAATTTGTTCTTATGACTCTCGGTTATATACATTTAAGTGCTCGTTGCATCAAAAGGTAATTCCATCATATCGTAAAACTCTAAAAGTGCTGACCGTTAGCTATGCAAAGTGTATTAAAACCATCGTCGTGCTGAGGGGAACCTTTATTTTTTTCGCCCGGATAGCTGTCTTTTACTCCTTTTCGCCGCTTCGGGGCCTTTACTATTCCTTTAGTTTCTTTTTGCATTTACCGCTGGCATTGTGTGCGCATAATAGCCTGAAATTAAATCAGCAAGCGCGTGGGTAACTTAAAATAATAGCCATTGCTTATGTTTAAGTAAAATATGTACTTTATGTACGAAATAAGTGACCAGAGAGCAGCTGCTGCTGCTTCTTTTTGTGATTTTCGAGCTGCTTACTTATTTCCGTTTCCGCTTGGCCTGCTGCCTGCCTCTGGCTGCTGCATTTTTTATTACCAACTCACCGTTCTGGCACATTATTTAGGCATCTCCTGATCCTGTTCCAGCGGCTACTTTTTCTTCTGCTCTTATTTTTGGATTTTTTATATTATGTTTTGTACTTTCGCTCTCATAGCATTTCGCTTTATTGCCGCATTTCTGATGCACACTTTAGCGGAAGCCGCTTAAGAGCTTTGCTTAATTTTTAGCTGCAGTTTGTTTGGGATTATAGGCGACTAAGAAGGAACAGAAATCGGCTACACTATAATTTATGTGTGCTCTATTGACACTGTCTAATGTCTGTAATTCAGTGTTTACTCGGCTTCTGGTATTTGAGTGTCAGGGCGACAGTAGCGCAGATATATTTCAATAATAATAATTAATAAAACGAAACTGAGACTCCAACTGCTTTGCCCTATTGATTTATGGCCCTTGGTAAATTGTGGCACTTAGTGTAATTGTTTATGTACTATATGCCAAAGGTTCAACGAAGGTCCTTTAGGTTTGAGGTGGTCACTAGATTAGCCCCCACACCCACCCATTAGGGCCAGGGAAATCGGACACCTAGTATTTCTGACAGGCAGTACACTTACATATTACTTATACACATTTTCTACAAGTTTTATGATAATTTCAAATGAATTATTGATTTTATATTGGATAAATCAAGATGTACTTTTATTTATTATTGAGCTTGAGAGTTCTTTAAAATAGTTATAGAAGCTTTTCATCACTAAATACTTGATGTAAATTTCCAAAACTGGTTTTTTTGCCTTAGATATTTATTCAATTTAGAATCAAATAAACTAACTAGTTCCCTGTATAAAACTCCAATATATTATTTATCTACTTTATCTTGGTCTGACCAAATACAATCACTCTTCATTGAGCATGCAACTTTTCCCGGCTTGGATTTAAAAACATTTACTTATTCAAAAGTACGAACCACAGCAGGGTAAACATTTAGAGTGAGGCGGAGGTGGAAAACTTGTGGCATATGAAATGAGCAAATAAAAGAGACATTCAATTATCTAAAAAGGAAAACAAATATGAAAATTAATTTGACATGTTTGACATTTTGGGCAAACACAAGCATGAACATCACATCAAAGGAGGAGGAGGCGGTCTGTGGGGGCTGAGAGTGACGGAAAATGCCAGAAAAACATTTGATTAGCCCAGATAAAAGGGCAGCGAAGGAGCGAAAGGTCCTGGGGGCGGGAAATGGCGTGACAAACGCTTAACTCTTTAATCAGGGATTCCTTTATGTTGGCCTCTAGATCAGCTAATTTCCAGGCTGAATGTGAGCATTTTCCATTGCTTTTATTTCGAATTTTTCTGCTTCCGCTTTTCGGATTTTCTTTTTGGTTTTTATTTCTGCCATATTTTCTATGCAAGAGTCACGCAAACTTGTGTGTGAGTGTGTTTGTCACGCATGAAGCGCTGACAGCCAAGCAAACAGTAAACAGCAAACAGCAAACAGGACAAACACAGGACGAGAGGACTATTAAAAGCAAACACGCGCTCACTCACACAGACACATATGCACGTGAAAAACTAAAACTGAGCCTAAAAAGTGTGCGAAAGCAAGGACACAGCGAAAGGATTTCTTTTTTATTTTGCAAGCACGCAAAAAATAAACAGCAGAAGCCACAATGTTTTCACTTGACGATGATGTTGGCGACCAAGAAAAAGAAATATTTCCTGTCTGCTCTTAAAGATTTCCCAGACACACACACAAACGCATATGTATACAGCCCGAAGCCCTGAAATTGAAAGCGCGTTGCATGTCAGCGACCCTCTATCCCGCTTTTCCGACCCCGACGCCGCCCCCTTCTTTCCATTCGAAAGGGCCACGCCCACATCCGTCTGCTTAGGCTCGACTTTGCTTGCAAAAAACTTTTCCGACGCGTATGAAAATGATGCCAGCACACGCATGTGTGTGCGTTGGTAAGCACATCATTTTTGCCTTTGCTGCTGTCTTTTGATATTATTTTTTTTGTATATTTGTATATATTTTCATATGCCCTTTCAAAGGGTAGATTATATTTCAAGAAACTATGGGTATATAATAGGGTATTTAATATATTATTTTGGAATTAAAAGATCATAAATTGAGGAGTAAGGAATTTACATCCTTCAAAACATCATATTTAACTATTGGTTAATTACAATAATTTTAAATGTGAAAATTATACAAATAGTTTAATGTAATTACTATAATTTACAACTAAAACTAAAAAGAAGGACTAACTGTTTCCAACTTACTCGACTTTCTCCTAATGCTTCTGCTTTGTTAGAGTATTTTCAGCTTCATTTAGCTCGCCTTTCCTGCCAGGATAACACATATACATATACATATTTTTTCCGCAATTTACCGCGCCATCAAAATAAAGTTGAAGTTGACTGTTGCCTGTTTTTGCCAATGGCAAAAAAAAAGAGATGAACCCAGGGAGCTGAAGCTTGAGCTTCTGTTTATTTTTTCTTGTCTGCCGTGCACATCATCAGTATTTGCCTTGCCATTTGAGTGTCTGAAAAAATTTAAACTTTTCACGTTTGAAATTTCCCTGAGATGGGTGAATAGGATGAGCATTTTTGCATTTAAATTAATCCAAAACCAAGTGAAATATACAAACATTTTCGGGCCACATAACTAAGCTCTAATACCAATAGACCGTCACACACATTTTCCCCTTTTTTCTTGTTTGGTTGGCTTTCACTTCATATTTCCATAATACACATAAATAAAGTCATTTTTCCATACTAATACTAATACTTCCCCAACGAGTGAAAGTTGGCCAAAAAAAGGAATGTGAAGAGAAAAGTTTTGGTAAAAGTTTTCTTTTTTTTTACCTAGCTTTCGAATCGAAGCGTAATCAAAGCAGCCGAATACAAACAAATGCTAATGCCAGGACTTAGTTTTCGGGTAATGATGTAGACGCATGTGTGTGTGTGTGTGTAGGGACTCTCTGTGTGTGTGTTGGGTGTGTGCAGGACCTGCTGATGGTGTGGGTGAAGCGCGTGTGCGACGCTAAAGGAAACGACAGCCAGTTACGTGACTTTTATATTCTCAACGCATTTTTGCCCTGCTTTTGGCTGTGGAAAGGATTTGCCAGCGGGTTGGGAAATAGAGTGTTTTATCCTGATATGCTAGTGCTGCTGCTACTGCTGCTGCTAGTGCTACCCTGACCGTAAGCTAAGTTTATATCAGCCATTTTCCGATGTGGACCCTGTCAAAGGCAAAGGTCAAGTTCGCCGCTTGAGTGCTTCGCCTGCTTATGCGGTGACATGTTCCTAGCCAAAGGGAACGTGACCGGGATGAGGAGCAGCTTGGATCGAGCTCAGTGCTCAGCATGGTGTCAGAGAGCTAAACCAGTCTAGGCAAATCAATGTAAATGCCATTGGTTCTGGCTCCTGGCTTCTGGCTCCTGGCTTCCCTAGCTCCCCAACTAATTAAAAACTCACCTGCGCAACACCTTCTGTCTCAATTAGACCAATTCGCCTCAGTCATTAATGTCAATTGAGAGAGCACAACGCAAAGTGTGGCAAATGACAATGAATAGACAAAAAGGCCAAGGAGAAGAGGATGAGAGGACGAGAAAATTAGCGCATGACTTTCAGGCGTAAAATTGAAAATCATTGCAGCAACACCTGACGCCTCAAGTGGGGCACACGCATTACGTGATTTTCGTTTATGATTTCTGCTCACTTTAACTGCTTGCCCGTTTCCGTTTCCGCTTCACGAATTTGTCCTTGTCTTTGGCCATAAAAATGGATATTTATGCGCTCAGCCATAAGTATAAATATGTTTATATACACACAGGGAAAATATGTAATCGGATATATACTGTGTATTAGTTTATGGCAAATCTATATGAACTTTAGCATTGAACCTTTTAATAGAGAATGGGTAAATTAAGGTAGAGAATATATATCCATTTTAAAGGGTTCATTTCCCCTTTTGATATTGATATAATTTGGTTCTGTGTAGTCATAATATAAACGATATATTGCATATACATACGCACACGAGCATTTGGCATTCATCAAATCGCATCGATTATTGTATATGGAACATGGCAGCAGGTCCCTCTGTCTCTCTCTTTCCCTCTGTTTCTTTCTCTCTCTCTCTCTTTCCATCTCGTCATTTGTCATGGACGGGGAAAAACACTGGAGCAATGGTGATTTATCATATTTACCTGGGCTATGCACACACACACACCACAACACACACTATAGCATGCTGCACATGACCAGGTGCAAGGGTTCAGGACCCTAATGCAATTTGTTTCGCGCTCTGACTGTCGAGCATTTTATGGCCCGAACTAGAAGCACCACCATAGAGCCACAGATCCTGGCTAAGAGCACTTTGCATCCGGACAAGTGTGTGTGTGCCGGCATCCATCTGTTCCATTTGTACATATGTATATGTGTGTGCATTCATTTAAGTGCTATGCATAATATTTAAAAGAAAACGGATGTGGAGGGAGATATGGACAGGTTTCACGGCTATCATTGGAGATACAATAGCAGATGCATAACTAAAAAATCGTATTTTAATACTGAATACGATGGTATACAAAGTTCAAGGTTTTTAATTCAATGTATGAAGTCAAAGACGATGAAAGGAAACTAGTTTTTGGGAAGGTGAAGTTTATAAACCCTTGCAGTTATAATTGAATTATAGGATCCTATTGGATATCGATTATAACGATGTTTTAAATATGCGCATTCTTTGAATCGATATTTATCGATATTTTTATACGACAATTTGTTCGATAAATCAAAGTTTTAAAAACTATAACTAAGTCTAAAAAGAATTCATTTGAATTCGGAAAGTTTTTCTAGGTTTTGTTTCTAAGGATTGATATTTTCGAAATTCAGTGACGCTTGAAGAATTATAAAATTGGAAGTATAATAAAAATTAACTAATAAAATATTACTCACAAACCATACCAAATACGGATGGTACTTTCTTCTCACAATCCGATTTAACAGTGGCTATAATTCTCGATATTCTGGTAGTGAGGAAAACGCTGCTTAATAGCCATCGCTGGCTGCTGCCCTCCGTGAAAGAGACGAAGTATTTCCAAGAAGCTTTCTCCAGAACACAGCTACATTATTGTTCCCCTTAGAGGGGATATAAAAAAAAAAAAAACGGAAATGCCGCAGAAATAAGAAGGAAAATCATGAATAAGTGAGTGCAATCAATGCCCGAATGTTTGTGGGGCAGAAGGAATGCGAGAATGTGTGTGTTTTCGTAGGGACTGAGAATGCCTTGAATGTATTCCTGTGTGTTTGCATATGTGAAGAGCTTAAAACGATTTGTAGCCTTTAATGCACCCCGTGGCCTGACATAAGCGACCGGTGTAAGAGACACACGTGGAGCACACTGTCCTCTCACTTTGATTTCACGAAGATTACACAGGGAGAAATTATGAAGCATACGTATGAAATTAAGAAAGTTGTTAAATTATTGGTAAATTCCTATATTAACTAGAAGAATTCTGTACTTCAAGATTTAAAAAGAGTAGCTTAAAGACTTATTTTTAATGTAATATATTCAATCATATTTGAATTTGTTACTTTATCTCAACATCAATTTAATAATATTTTCTTAACTGAACTTTTAATCATTAATTTCATAGTAAATCATATAAAATTAATGCTTAAAAGATCGATTTTTCTCTTCAGTGTCCTGTTTTTATTTGCTTTGTATTTTATGCGACACGTTTGGTAATTCGATATCCTGGCATACACATTTAAATGGCAAGCTTACACAATTTAACCAAAAAAAAAAAAAAAAAAAAATACTTCCCATACCCTTGTATCCACTTTGTTTGCGCTGCTTGGCCCGGGGAATCGATTATTCAATTTTGGGCATACTTTGGCGATTGATTTTGATTGATTCGCTCACATATCGAATGACGGTGCTTTGTTAATTTGCATCAATTTCGGACGTCTAATTTGATTTGATTAATGTGATTAATGTGGCCACTCTTTGAATTTCCCCACTCTGAGCAGAAGGGTTGGTTGACCCAGCTCCATCAGGTGAATTTAAGGCAAAGATATGTGCTGCTGGGGAAGAAAAAAAATGGGAAAAATCGAGTGATGGGTTTGTCAGTTGGCATCAAAGCGCATTAGTTTGTATGGCGCCCAAATTGGTAGGGCGGCAGGCACTTTGCAAACACACCTCTCTCTCTTTCTCTCGTTCTCTCAAACATATCAGCGCCCAAATCTGCCAGGTGCTCCATTTTTGGCCAACACAAATACACACACACACATAGAGAGAGGGAGATAGGGAACGCGTGCAAAAGGCGAGAGCCAAACAATACAAAATGGGCCAAAAGTGGGCTAACTCAGAGTGCAAAGCTGCCAAAAAAAAGGAAAACAACGCAAAACCAGAGAAAACAAGGTGGAAAAACAGAGAAAACTCAGGTGAACGAAAGAGAGAGAGAGAAAGTGAGGGAGAGTGAGCCTTGCAGCCTTTAGGCCCTGTCAGCCTTTCGAGGGCAGAAGAGGGGGGGCAAGAGGACCGGAACGAGGTGCGGATTGGATGGGGGCACTTATGTGATAGCTCCCGCTTTGACGGCGGCACCTTTTGTCTATCCATGTGTTTGGGCCCAATCACAGCACAAAAGGCCGGAAGAGAAAGCCAAGTCTTTTTGGGCCTCCACAGAGAGAAAAATGTATTTAACTTGAATGGGATTGAATACACTAAAAAAGAAAAAAAACATATGTTTTAAGAAAGCCCTTTGACTTCATATGTATATTTCACAAAGAAAATAAAATATATTATATATAAAAAATTTAAGTAATTGAAAAATGATAGAGTAGAAACAAAATTCCTTAGTGGATGCTGCATCTACATGTTACGTTCTCTTCTTTTATTTACTGTTTGACGCTGCTGTTATCTTCTGCCTTCAGCCACAGGCGACGGCATCTCAACCTTTGACATATGACAAGAGGAATCTCCAGCGGCGAGAAAAACCTTCGTGGGGTGGGAGTTCTTTTGGGAAAAGTGGAAATCCTTGGAGTTTTGCCACAGCCCACGACTTCTAATCACTGCCAGTGGCCTCATTAGGCCGGCAAAGGAGTCGGCTTAATTACAGTTCCTAGAATACCTCAATTTAAGATGTTGCCAGGACAGCTGCCAGTGGCCACTTTCCAATGCCTAATTGGGATTTAAGGGGGTGCTGGCAAAATAATTTCCATTTAATCGCAGCGCGAAACTTTAACCTAATTGTTAAATCAATGAAAACCGAAATTCAAATACAATGCACTAATTACAAAAGTTGAGCGCGGCGCTAATTAGAGGACAAGGAAATCGATAGGGAAACTTAGTTCCCAATAGCAGCCAGTGGGGAAGGCAACACATGCCCGGGCATTAAGTGTGCAAATTCCCCGACTCTGTCGAGGACTTTTCAATCACAAGCCCAGTCTCAGACGGGGTCTTAGTCGCAGACTTCGTTTGTATTTCAGACAAATCAAGGCGATATCCTTTCGCAAACAGGAGAAGCAAAACAAAAGCCAAACGCAAATACAAGTGCAAAATAAAATCGATTCAGCAGAAGAGTGCTGGCAACAAATAAAATAAACGACACATGACAGGGAAACGGAAAATGCAAAATGCGAAATACGAGCTGGGAAACAAACAGACACAAATAGATAGACAGACGCGCCAGAGACAGACGAGGCCAATAAAAAATACAAACAGCTGCAGAAAGGGATTTGCGAGGGGAGTGCGGGGAGTGAGGAAAAACTAGAAACACGTTAAGTTGCAGGATATTCAGGCCAAGACAGGCGAAAGAGTCAAAGTCACTGCTTGATATTGTGTTAAGACGACACCTCACTTTCACATTCCATTCTACTTTCTCTTATTTTTTGTAAACAGAGAAAAATTTATTGAGTTTCAGTTTGAAAAATAATTTAAAAATCAGTACAAAGCTTTTAATATATTTTAGATTTTTTATGAATTACATTCAAGGTTTGATTTAAATAAATAAATAGATATATTGATTTTGATTATACTTAGAGCTAATATTTTGTAAAATACACGAAATGAGATGAAAAACTAGTAAACAAATGCTAATTTAGTACTAGAAATAATTAAAACACTTAATTCTTTATTTTATTAATCAAAAGTAAACAATATTTATTTACTTTAATAGCCAATAAAGCCAAAAGTAAACAATATTTATTTACTTTAATAACCAATAAGTTACTTTAACAATTCCTGTTTAGTTCCTCAGTGTATCTTTTTTTCGTTTCCCCTGGCCAAAAGTAGAAATAAAACGTCATGTAATTTATTTATTACCGATTGCAGATAAGCGAGCCAAGGCTACTTACAGAATGTATTAACTAATTGCTTCCCGTCAAGGTCGTTTCGTGTTGGCTGCCGAAATCCTCCTCCAACCCCCCCAAAATAACCTCCTTCCGAGTCAGACCCTGAAAAATCAGATTCTCGAGGGCATCGCCTGGCAGTTCGCTGGCTCTGTCTGCGTTTCTGATAAATGAGCATATTTCCCTTTTACTAGAAAAGAAAAAAGGACAACAGACTTGGCCAAAACCAAATTCATTCTAGGACTTTTGTGGGTGATTATCTGTCGACTGAACGGGGACTAATGACCATGAAAAGTGTGAGGGACTGAGTGATGAACTTAAATATTAATTTATTGTTCTTGCATTAGTCTTTAATGGTTAATTTTGTGCCAATATTTGGATTTATAAGACTAGAAAGTGATGTGAGATAATTAGTATGACATTAAGTGAAAGGTTTTTATAATCTATTTCCTATTATTATATCTTTTAGTGGATTTAAATATGTAGAAATCTTTGTGCATTCGAATATTTATGCAACATATTTTCAAGAGTGCAAAAACTGTGTACAGCATTGTTTCCGGCTGTGTTAAAAGCCAGTAAGATATATGCTCCTGTCCCCCAGGACAACCATCAAAGTACAGGGACATATTGAAATTTGATGGCGGCAGTGCACCGTTGGCAGTGTCCCTGGTGGCATTAATTTTATCAAAGTCTTTGGCTGACTCGTTGTTAGGGTGTATGTGTGTGGCAAGGAAAATTTGATCCGTTGCAACAAGACCGTGTTACAAAGGCTACGCTGTGTGTGTGCCTGTGCGTATGTGTTAGCCCAAAGGTAAACAGCGGAGCATGAGCCTGCGTCTGAGCTGAACTCGACGGCAGGGAGCTGAGCTCAACGGGTATTATAAATCAAAGGCAGGTGGCTGCCAGGACCTGCGCCACGCCCACAAAACAAGGCAGGCAGGCAAGCAGCATCCTTTTAATTTTGCCTACGTGAAATTAGTTGCGTAAATCCCAACACGAGAACGCACTCGACAGCAACAAATTAGGCAAAAAGCTTATGTAAGAGGGGAATAAAAATGAAGGCAGCTGGTAAACTATGCGCTTAATAGTGAGAAGCGTGTGCAATAAAGCCACGGCGCGGTAGGGGAGCCAGGAACAGGAACAGGACGAGGGACAACAAAGACAGGCACACCACTCACTCACACTCGCACCCACGCTGGCACACATGTGCGGGCTTCGAGGGGGTCCTGTCTTTGGGGAAATTAAAGCGTGGCAAAAAGTGCCAGGCTTCATGTTAATTTTCATTAAAATTATATTAACTTGTAACGTGGCTGCTGCCTCATGAAAGAGATAGCCTGTGCACATGGCAAGCGAGACAGGCATACATACACATGGGCGAGTGCGACCAAGCGACTAATTTTTAGTGTCCTTGCAAGTATATCAAGGGAATGGGGCTTAAAAAAAAAAGATAGAGCGAGGGAGAAAACAGGGGACATAAGGCGAGTTCAGGTCCTGCGGGACACTTAAAATATTTAAATGCGCAAAATAATAAATTAGAACATTTTTGTGGCCCACTCTCTTTTACCTAAAAATATAAAAACACGAAACAATGTGCTGGCTCCTGGCTGCTGAGGGGGTTGAGGATTCGGGTTTGGGACTGGAGCCTTCTCTCCGATGGTCTTTCAGGGGTAAGGCCGAAAGATCTGGCGGCTGCAGAGTTGCCCCAAGACCTTGCCCATGTCCATGTCCGTGTCCGTGTCCGGGGTCTGACACTCAACATGACAGCAAGGTGCAAGGTGGGCAAGGATCCCTGGTCTGAACTGGGTCACTGTTGCAAAAAGGGAGTAAAAAACTAGGCTAAGCGAAGGCTAAAAGTAGCTGAATAATAAAAGATTCAGACCGAAATAGTAAAAGTAATTATAAGTAGAAATGCAAATGGTATACAGCTTTTTACAATTGTAAATAAATAATAAACCATTACATTTCAATGACATCAAATACAAGAAAAGATTGCTTGGGGAAAATCATTTACTTGCAATTAATGCTTACATATTTACAAGTAAAATGAATACAAATAGGTTATTCATTCAAAAGATTTCACGTTTAAGAGAATTCTTTTATACTTTATTCTTAAACAACTTAAATACTATTTAAAGAAGTAAGGCTGTTTATTTGACAGTAAAATAAACTCATTATTTCTGTGCATTTATTTTCATATGTATTTCACATTTTGCATCATAATAAACTCGTCAATTATGAAATCGTTTTTTCATTAAATATCGATGATAAATTATGAAAAATTGTTTTTACTTCTTTATAAATGCCAGAAAATGGATAAAATTTCGTTTAATTGCGGTAAAGTTAATGGAAAATATTAATAAAATTATACATTGTTATACAGCAAGAGAAAATTATATATTCCACATTGAAACATTGTAGCTTCATTTTATTTACATTGAGTTTTAAAGAAGTAGTACTTCAAGATCTTAAATTTCAAATATGAAACTATAAAGAAAAATTCGTACTAAAACGACTGCGAAACACCACCAATCGCTGGCAATAACTTATACAATTTCGATTCCCACACCTTGATGGCTATAACCTCTTTGTCGCTCTTTGGCCAACACAAACATTCGTCTAAACATTTATTTACACTTGAAGTGGGCCAAAACTTTGGCCCAGCACGTCGGCCACATCTGTCATTATTGTAATTGTCAAGTGTGTCAACTCACACACACAGGATACTAGGATATTCGGAGGAGTCCTATTGACGCTGAGATATATAAACCATTATGAGTTGCTCTCGGCCATAATAATGTCGATGTGAATGGGAACGAGAATGTGAATGTGAATGCGAATGGGAATGCGAGTGCGGAGCGGGAAATGTCTAGGTGTGTGCTTTACGAGTCGGTTGGCGGCAGTTGGCCATTTATTATGTTGCCACATAAACAATATTTTATTTAACATCATTACCAGGGCGGGTATACGCGTGGGATGTGTGTGTATGTGCTGGCGGGACTATAAAAATTGTCAGCTGCCGCGTCTCGGTCTTTTACTTGGCCAGGACCACATAGCGATGTGAATTATTTCACGCTTTGCTTTATTATAAAGCACTTTTATGTCTTCATATAACCCAAACATTTTGAGTGCCGCACTCACACACACACACACACACGCTAGAAGACATCCCGTTTCCGTTTCCGATTGGCATTGTTTCGTGGCGAGCTTTTCATTGCACATCCCACTTGTGCTGTAAACATAAATTTGACGCCGCTACGAAATATCAAAAGTATTTCGAGAGTCTCACATTCCCGCCTCGCGTGAAAATAAAGCGCATCATAATAACAATAAGTGAAGGCTCTGTTTTAAAGGACCTTTTCCGCCGAAGGCCTATAAGTCACACAAACACTCTTTCCACACACACACGCATGTCAGCTGTAAAAATTCGCTTCAGTTAATTAAAACAAAACATTTTCAATTACAAACGCGGGGGCAGAGGGTAGGGGAAATAGCTGGCGGCAATTGCAGCTGTTGTTGCATAGATACACACACACACACACACACCTATAAAGCCGTTCTGCTACAAGGCGCTTGCAAAAAAGTGCAGCATACTTATGTGGGCAACATCAGTGGCTGTTTTCATAGGTGTGAGTGTGTGATGGGGATGTGCATGTGCAACGCCAAGAGTTATTGTCATTGCAGCTGTTGCTCTTACTGCCGCATTTTATTATTATTGTTGCTCTTGCCGCTGCTGCTGCTGCTGCTGCCAGTGTTGTTCCTCTTCTTGTCAACAGGAAGCGAAGCATCATGAATATATTAAAAATAAAAATGTATTTTTCGCCATGTGAGCACTGGCATTCACGGGGTGATATCTTTAAGGACTCGTCTTGATGTTCGAAAGATGTTAAGTGTAGCTATGATTTATTGCAAAATTAAATATTTCTTTATATATAAAATCAAAATCAAATTTAAAGTAAGATCGTATAAATAATAGAGGTTTGAAGCTCATTTTTAATTTAAAATTTAAATTTTAAATGTATAGTTTTGCTCAGAAATCAAGCCTAAATTATATATATTAATATCCAATTTTAGAAACCTGCAACTAACTATACATTGATTTCGAAACCACTTCATTCCAATTTCCCTAACGTGTTAAGAGAGTTTCGCATTTCATGTGCCGGACATGCAATCAATCAATCAATCAATCAGTGGTCACACAATCAACATGATTAGACTCCGTCCCGTTTAATTAGTCCCGTGCCCAGTGAGAGCCGTGAAAAAGTTGTTAACACCGAGGCAACACGGCAATTGTTTGTGCCGTGTCCAAAATGGTTTAGATTAATGGTTAGCCGCAGCTTTAAGTGGAGAGAGTTGGCTAAGTAGGTCATTTTCACGTGTGCATGTCGCTTATCACACTCCAAATGGTGGTCTCTAACCCCTCTTGATACACTTAAAGAAAAAAAGTCATGCCAAGCGTTAACTATCTAAAGGTCAAGGTAGAAAGCAATATTGATTTCTATAAAGACAGATATCAATATAAATAGTGACATTTTTTAAGTTAAAATAAATTAAAATATAAAAATATGAATGGAAGTTAATTAATTGTTTCTTCCCAGTGTATTGCCTATTTCATTCTCACCCGATTTCTCTATTAAAAATTGACTCCGTTTCATAATTTACATTCCCCCCTCCATAGCTAAAATAAAATTTTCCGAGGGTGAATAGAGCCCCAGAAGAGGACATAAATAGCTTTCCAGTGGGGCCATAGATAAACTCTCAGACGCGGGGGTTCCCACATCCCAACCCCCTCTTTCGCAAGACGCAGACAAATTATGGACAAATTATGTCGACCTGGAAATGAACAGCGGGCGAATGCGAGCCTGGTTTCAGCCTCATTATATAGCTGGCTGCTTCCTTCGTTGGCCTTTCCCCCTCGTACACCTCTCTGACCCACACCTCCTCCCACTCCCTCCCACCCACCTCCTCTTCTGTTTGCATGCGTTGTCGTCTGTTTGGCTTTTGGCTTTGGTGCTGCGGCTTGGCCATATTTAAATCGCAGGAAGTCAGCGCCAGGTTAGCTACGGGCTACGGACTATATCCCATATCCCATGTTCTGCTCTGTGTGTGTGTGTGTGTGTGCTATTTGTGCAAATGTATGTAGTTTTTGCCCAGCGTGCGTGTGTGAGTGAGGGAGCTTTCTGTGATGGTGGCTACTTCCGGTCGTTTGTCGCCATTTTCATAATGTCTACCTTTGGTTTGTTGATTTAGTTGTGCCTTTTATTTCTCGCACTACCCATCGTGCTGACTCTGGTTTTATTCGTTCTCTTTTAATTTAACAGCATGGCAAATATTTAGGTCGACATCATCCCCTCACGCACCCCTCCTCACCTAGCTCAATATTAAAAATGCAAGTTGCAAAATATATATATCGCACAGTTTTACGAAAATGTTTTAAATTTTTTTGCGTTGAGGGTGCTTGGAGTTGGCCCCACTGCACAATTTGTTGTATTATTTAGCGAAGTTCACTTGAGCGTGTAGTTGAAATGAAAGTGGGCATGGTCCAGGCCCGCGGGGCGAGCAAAGTGAGTGGTGCGCCAGAAGGGAGACGAGGGATAAGCCGTGTCGGCAGTTTGCCGGAAATTGAGGCAGCAAAAAGTAAAAAACAAAATATATATAAATATCTACGAAAAAATACCGGAAAAAACAGAAACAACGAGGGCCAGAAGAAATTGTTGCAGTTGCAGGTGCAAAAGTGGAGCTCTACCACTCAACCCCTCCTCCTTGCTGTAAATATAAGGTATAAAATATGCAACGAACGGTAGACAGGCTTTTAAAATATTGCTTAAATTTTTATGCCCAGCTGAAGGCGGGATTTAATTGGAGTGCAGCCTGTGGACAGAGTGAGGGAGTTCCTTTGCAGCTTTGCTTAAATTAATTTCCATTCAGCCAATCAATTTGGCTTTTCCCAGCTGTCAAATAATGCCAAATACCCTGACAAAAGCAGATGGATATAGATGGACACACACTATCACTATCTATCTATCTATCTGTTGGGTTGGAGAACGGAGTGGAGGAAATGCAAATCAAATGCAATGCTGTAACAAGAAGTGCAGTGAAATCTCGAAAAGAGTAGGGGAAAAGCGGGGGAAAGCGCACTGAAATGAAATGAAAAAACGTTTGGCAGTTGGAAAAGCATGTCAAGCGACTAAATTACCTTTATGCCCGATGCCACTCACTCAACCCGATCGCTCAAGTTTCTCTCATGTTTATCGATTTCACTTGGCGACAGTTTTTCTATATTTTGCTGGTGCGGGAGGCAAAGGGTTTCCCAGCGATTCTTCCTGTTTCTTTTCCTGATTTCCATTGCTGACTTTGCTTTGTTCGCCGGCTCCTTCTTAACCGCAATTCATTTCATTTCAATTGCCCCACAGAAAAAGGCAACACAGTTGGTGTGTGTGAGTGTGAGTGTGCTGCACTTCCGGTTCCTGCCGTGGCTGTCATTCGTACTGGCTGCTTTTTGCTTGGCCTCCTCTGGCCTGGCCTGCATTATGCATGTTGCTCGCAAATTTAATGTGATTTACCATTTAGACGATGTGCAGACATAAACGACATACAACACAACGACTGCTCGAGGGTCATGAACTAAGTTTATTGTGCACATTTAAATGAAATTGCTGCGCTCAATTTATACGCTAAGCGCTCGAAGGCAATGCCAGGTAACTTGCAATGAAAATAAAAAGTGGACAATAGCAAAAATAATAATGGAAAAGTGTATATTAATCTGGCCGAAGTTTTAAATACCCTAATCCTAAGAGTTGAATATTGTCAGCCTCTGTTTTGAAGGGTTTTCTCTTCTAAAGTGGTATTTAACTAACAAAAATTAATAGATTAAAATGTATATATATATTATATTTCATATAATTTTATACGTTTAACTTCCTAGAAGTGTAAAACCAAGCCAGAGCTAGTGAAAAATAAAATGAAAACTATTGCCACAGGGCGAAAAAAAAAAATGCAACCAACTTCACACTGACTCTATATTCGTTTTTCCCTTGATTTTCCCTCCTCACCATCAACTATTCACTTGGTTTGGGTGGGCTTGGTTAGATTTTTGTTCATTCGTTTTTTCCCCACCCTTTTTTTGTGTTATTGTTTAGCATTGCCAGAGAGCTTTATGGTATATCCGTGTTGTCCTTGCCGTGTTTGTTGTTGAGGCTCTCGCTCCTGGTCGGTCTGGCATCGTTTTTGAAATGTGTGCATATTGTTGGCATAATTGACTGGGTTTTTGTCAATGGTTTTTGTTTGCCACCGTCCTGCTGTTTTTTCAGCCGCTGCCATCGGTTGCAGTGTCTAATGTGCCATTTGTTGACTCTTTCCATGGGCACATGGGCAAATGGGTTCACTGACTAGCCAAGTGACTTGGAATTTGTCGAGCCATTTGGGGGGAAAAGCAGTGCAGAAATTATTACTGCCTAGATATATATCTCAAGGGTTTATGTTAAATGTAGGAAAATTGAATGGAAGATGGGAAAAAATACAGTCTTTACAATCATACTCATTAGAAAGAATTACTATTTAAAATATATATATAAGTTACCCAAAAAAAAAAAACTCATTTACTTAAAAAGCTAAGTGTGAATGTCCTTATAATGAGGCTTTTATAAAAATAATCTCCCTTCCTGAAGATGTCTTAAAAAATAATAATATATATATAAATGAAGATGTTATCCCATGCTCGCTAATCGTTTTTATAAGACAAAGTTTTTCCCTAGTTTTTCCTCGTGGTCTGCTTGGCTTGAAAAACTAAACTTTTTCGCCCCCTAAGGACCCCCACAGCCTCTCCCACATAAGTAGAGACACTCTCCGCCGACAATCTCTCAATAAACACTAGCACAGCTCTTAATTACCCAATGCAAACTTGCTCAAGTAACACAACTTGTCCCTGGGCTGAGCTCTGCGAGGGTGTGACTACTGACATTACCTGCTACTGCCGCTGCTCAGGTGGTCCTGTTCCCCTGACCCATCGCACCTGCACCCACATCCTGTTGCGTTCCTCTCTCCCTCTTAGTCCTTTTGGCTCCCACCAAGTACCAGGTTTTTCCCAGGCGCTGGAGAACTTCGCTTGACTGCCTGTCATACAAGTTTGTCAGCTTGTTTGGCTGCGTGTTAAACAAAAACGTGGCAACAACTTTCGAGTCAAAGTTTTCATGACTCTTTTGTCAATTACCGTTAGTTAGCAAGGGGTGGAAGGGGTGGGCGAAGGGATGTCCTGGAGTCCTCCGGTTGCTTAACTCTGCGGCCACACACACACATTAGGCCATTGACAAGGCGATTGGGAATGTCATGTAAGGTGTATGTTGCTCTGGGTCACGGTATTTGAATTCCAACCATATCTCCCGTGAAAATGCACTGCAGAAAATTATGATGATGGATAATAAAATATATAGAAGGAGTTTTATATATAACTGAACTCAAAGCTGTGATTGTATATATAATAATTCAGAAATAATACCATTCTTTAGTAATTATGTAAAAATTAAAAAAAGGAAACTGAGATTAACTTCCCAACAAACTTTTCCCTCAGTGCTCTTTGTTTTTCCTTCTTCCTCAATTAATTTCCATCTAAGCTAAACTTGGACTATTTGTTTGCTTAACCCACCGTCGAACCGATAGATGGAACTTCTCCTGTGTAAGCTTCTCCCCAGCTAATCCATCATTATTGATTGGCATTAAGTTGTTCCCTGTGTGTGTAAGTGTGTATTGTGAATGTCTATCTGTCCTGGCATTATGTAATGGACTTCGAATTAATGAGCATTTATTTATGGCAGAGCAGTGCCATGAAATCCCCTAAAAGCGGTGCCCAGAACGAACTGGCTTAGTGGGCAAATATGCGAGAATTTTAATTAAAACCCAACTAACCACATGAAACGTCCGCTGACATTACGAGCTAAATCTCTAATTTGATCCATCTCTTTATGTTTAATTGCAGTTATCACTCGGCGAGGAAAAGGACATGGCCATGGCAACGGCTTAGCCTCAGGATGCGAGGAAAAAGGATTTTGAAATTACATTTTTAATGCAGGACGGGCAAAGAAAACGAGCGCGAAATGAGCAACACGTGCGCGTTTTATTTTAAATATTTATAAACAAGAGCGCGCACACACACAGCGTACACACACTTTTATATACAAATTTATATATATAAATGTTTGCATACATATATACATATATTTATATATATATATATATAGGTGACCAAAGTTGAGCCTCGTCAAATTCTATTAAAAATTCATCTTAACGGTTATGCGTTTTGTACAAACACCAGCGTAGGCAGAAAAGGAGCCGTGCAAAGAAAAAAAGAAAAATGTTTGTAAATATTAAAATGAATTTATGTGCAGCCCAAAAAGTTTTTAATTAAGTGAAATACAAAAAAACACGAGTGAAGAGCAAACGAAACGATAAAACGCCGCCAACAAATCACCGAGAAAAGCGAATTAGAGCAACGAGCTTAAATATTTGAAGCGATGTTCGACCGGAGCGAGCCCCATTTATTAGCATATTCAATGCTCGTGCAGTGAGCTCCGGCATCCAAGCCACGCCTAGAATACTAACTAAGCCGCTATCACAGCCAATCCGGATCGGTTGCAGAGCCATAACCATGTCCAGGACCATCTCATTAGTCGTTTGCCTGATCATGGGAGCCATCATATCCTGTGCTAATACGCACGAGCATGCCGATGGCTTCAAGCCGGGTGAGTTTCAGAATTTACTTCTAAGCGATAGACTCTTTTATAAATATTCAAATGATTTCAGCTATGAAATCAAGTCAAAAGTTGGATAAAGGGTTTAGAAAGGGTATTTTTTATATCAAAGACCTTTGTTTCTTTTTATTTTAGGAGGGTTTCTTTACTCTACTTTTCCTTAATTAAAATCATTGCAATTTCGACCAATTAAAATGTATATTTCATCTATAGAGACAATATTTAATCGCGATTATTTCTGTTAAATTAAAAAAATATTTATTGAAAAGATCGAAATTTATTTATTCGGTTGGCATTTTTTGTTTCCATTTTCGTTTTATATTTTATTGGCCATCATTTGCTTTTCAATTTGGTGTATTTGCTCAGTGTCCGTTTCATTTGCAATTGCAATTTTTCACGCCCGCATTTGTTTACCCAAAATGTTTTCCCACTTTTTTTTTGGGGACTTTAAAATGTGGCACTGTTTTTCTTTTTTCTTAACTTTCTGTTCAGTCGCTTACAAGAAATAAAATTTAATTATGCATCAAAAGTTATACATTTTTAATTAGCCATTTTTGAGTTTTCTTTCAAAGGCTCGTTTATGTGTGTCAAGTCAAGAAAAGGGAGATAAGATTAATTTGGGTAATTATGTAGAAAAATACAGTTTTTAAATTCTTAAAATTTAAATGGGAAATATTGTTTTATACAATTAAATGTGTTAAGTTGTTACTACTTCAATTCTTGTGAAATGTGCAATGTACCTGGCCAATTTAAGTCTCCTTTTGGCCATTTATTCGTTTCCCAGAACGCGTCCCTTAATTGAACATTTAAATCCATTGTTTGAAGTTCAGTACATATTTTTTCTGACCAAACATTTAAAAGTGTGGTCAACCAATTTATATATATTCATTTTTTTTTTTGTGTCGTTTGCATAAACGAACAAAACTTTTGCCCAGCGAGAGGTAAAAATGTTTAAATTAATACGAAAAAGAACGAAATAAAATTATGCAATTTTTACAACTTCATTATGGACATTTTGTTGCCATAGCGTTTTTCCACAGCGACATGTGCGCACTTCCTTTCCCCTTCGACCCCCGCTAGTTATAAACGCCAATGTTGGCCACAAATCCACAAAAGCGTCACCTGTGTCACCTCTGCCGGTGCTCCTGGTTCCAGGATCCCGGATCCTGTCCTGTCCTGGCAGGCTGTTGTTCGTCCTGCTCCTGCTCCCTGCGGTGGCTACTTTGGCTGACTGTTTTCTGCCCCACCGGTCTGAGCCTCGAAAAAATGCATAAATTCTCATTTTTATGTGTCTGTGTTGGACTTTACATTAGCTTTGCTACCGATGCTGCCCCCAATCTCTCTCTCTTCCGCTGATTATCCCCGGAGAGCTATAAAAAAATATACATACTACTATATATAGTAAGGTAAAATATATATATGTATATAGTGTGCATGTTGTTATTTCACTGGATATGTGTGTAAAAATTTATTTTGCTGTCCACCTTGGGCCACCACGGGGAATATCGCCCGGCGTTGGCATCTGAAATTGAGTTAAAACCGGAACATTATCATATTGCACAGCGGGGTCCAGGGGGTGGAGCTTTCTCTCAGCAAGGTTAACTTTATTTTATGGGTATAAATTATCGATCATTTGCGTTATGCTACATTTTAAAACGTGTTAGACACAGCTGGCACATAAATTACAATACGGAGCGATGGGCGTGGCGTGGCGCACTTTAAAAGCGCTTTAATTTCATTAACCAACACTTGCGCTGGAAGCTTCAAAGCGCCGCCGCTTACATAATAATTAGTAAAATAAATTTAACCTAAAATATACACAACGAGAGAGAAAAGAGAGAGTAGAGGAGAAAACAAACCATCCCACGGCACCCGCCATTCTCCATTTCTATCTCTGGTGAGGTGCGCCAAATGGCCACATCAAACGCACGTTCACGACCCACTTACTCCTGGTCTTTCGGTCTGGCAAAAGAGGACCAAGGACAGCATCGTTGGCAAATTATTTCCCATCATTTTTCACGCAAAAAGCGCAAAAATTTTGCGCTGACAAGCACTGGGCGAGATGGAGCTCTATATGCAAAGTGGCAATGAGGAAGGGGAACTGGAACGCAACGCAGTTGTCAGCGGGCGTCGATGTCCTGCGACAAGGATTCGGACAGGAGGCAGGGAACTATGAATGCTGGCGTACAATGAAAAGACAACGATGTCGACGGACGACGGTCGAATGAAATCTAATTAAAGGCCGCCAAACGTGCAGCATTCGGGCGAAGTGCAGTTGAATGGAGATCCTTGCTGTGTGCCATTAAAATGCAGACAATGCGAATATTTGGTAAGCAAAGCGGTCAATCTTGGCCAAGATAACGTGGCCATTGAAATTCATGGAAAGGGTTAAATGCTGCCATTAAGGGGGCCTGTTTTGATTGCAGAATAGATCGGGGAATTTCTGACAATTAAACTACAGTGTTTTGCATTTAAATGTTATTTTATCTGAAATGGATATATGTATATATCTTTGCATATAAGTGCAGAAAATATTTATATTTTATTCAAATAAAGACTAGTTTCTTTTATAAGATTTTTATAGTTTTAAAGCCTCATTGGAATGTTTCTTTTGATTACAACCTGAGGTTTAAATGCAATTTTCTGCTTTAAACAAAGTTAATAAGCTTTGATTTTATACAAAAATTATAAAAAAAAACTTTTATGAATCAGAAAGCTCTTTAAAAGTAATTGTATTTCTGGGCACTACCAAGTAATAAGCTTTAATATTTAAACCAAGGAACTTTAGTTCTTGAACAACCTGTGACTTACTTTTTTAGATACTTAAACACGTTGTGCGAATCCTCTTTCATCACAACTTCACAGAGTTAAGATCCATTTCGACCTCTGGTTTGGCTGCCAGCACAAGCGATTTCTAATTCAATTTCGGTGACAGCACATAAATAAAAGAAACATTTTTTGAGCGGCAGCAGTCAAAAGCAAAGCAAACCCAGGAAAAAAAAAAGAAAACTCTAAAAGCAATTTCTTGGCAAAAAAAAAAATATGTACAAGAAAATACTGAAGAAGGAAGGAAAGGAGCACAAATGTCAGTTTTCCCAGGACTCGACCAGCCGCAACTACAAAACTGCCACTACAAAAATATATGTATATATATCCCTCCTTCGTGTTTGTGTGTAGTTCTCCGCAACGTTTCGACGAATCGCTTACCAATTTTTCTGACTGCTGCAAATCAAAAGCAAGGAACGAACGACAGGAATTTCTCTGCTTGTACAGGAGGTCGACAAAAAGAAAAAAATCAACTTTTTAAATTAACTAAAAAACGGCAAGCACAAAGAAACTGGCTGGGCAGCACAAGAGAGGGAGAGAGCGGGGCCTGAGGTTTTAGGGACACGTTGTCGCTGGTGTTGGCATTCGGTTAGAGTATTTTAGAGCAAAGTGGAAAACTTTTAGTGGCATGTTTACAAAATAAACTTCAGCTTGCAAAACGGGCCAGAAATAAAGAAAAATGCTGATTGCCTCCAACAACACAGTATGGCCGAAAAAAATCCAAAATGATTATGATGCGTGGGTGGTGGTGGGGTGGCTCTTATGCATCAGCTGACATACATTTTCGGGGCAAGGTAAGAACGGAACTCTCTGGCTCTTTGATTTTATTTTGTGATTTTGTTTCATTTTTTTTTTTCGTGTGTTGTTGTTGGCCAACTTTTGTTTGGTTTGTTGTCACTGTCACTGTGTATAGGCCAGAAAAGTTTTTTACACCAGTTGTTCATTTTTTTTTTGTATTTGCCTCGTTTTTTTGGGGGGTTTTCCATGTCGACGGTGTTGCTCGTGCTTTTTCTGCTGACAGTTGGGCAAACAAAGCATAATTTTTAATCTGGCCAGGCAAACATTGTTACATATGCGACACACACACACACCACCACATACACAACAAGGGGCAAACTTCACCTGAACGTGGCTTTTAGCTTGATTGTTGATGGGACAGCAAAAGCAGAAGATACAGAGTAACACCAGCCACACACACCCACAAAAAAAAGGAGAAAATTATGTTTATTTGGCTTTGGTCCCGATTTGTTGCGCATACGCAGCGTATAACGCCGTACGTGACAATATCATCAAGTGGAGGTCGGAAAATCTGTTGATTTAGCGTTTTTCAACTCCCCGCATTTTATAAAATGATTTATTCAACATAGAAGAAACCAATTAACGATTAGGCATAGGAGTCCCTACCATCTAACTCTTCCTAAAAATATTTATGTTAATTTCCCTTAAAATCGATTTATTACAAATGCCATAAGGTAAAATTAGATGCGGAAAGACTGTCAAATTTGACAGTTATTGGACGTCATTTAGTCGAAGAGAAGTTCTGGCTTATTAATGCGTAATATGCGGTGGTTTGTGTTTGATTTTTTCCCGTCTGCCGCTGACATTTACTGACCACAGGCTACATGGCCCGCATCCGTCTGCACACATGTTATTTGCGGTTCGGGCCATTTAAAATTCAAGTTCAGGCCAGGCTGACAGACAGACAGACAGAGAGAAGGACGAGCAGCTGCCTTTGACAGGCTGCGTCATGCGAGTGTACGGACCCTTGTCTAGACTGGCATTGCGACTGCGACTGTTTGGCAGTGTGCTCCTTTGAAAACACCCATTCAACCGTGACAAATGGACAGGCTAAGGAGCAGGACGAGGAGCACCTTCGGGGCCAGGCCGGATTGTTTGCAAATTTCTTAACACGAAATTAGTCGCCATAAACAAATGGCAAACAAACTGCAGCAGACGAGACAGTTAGTCGGGTCTAATCGAAAGCAAATAAAATGCATGCCATACCTGCATGCCATAAACTGTCACTTGCATTGTGCCAGAGACACTCAGAAACTGGCAGGAGAGTCAGTCACTGAGAGAAATATATATGGAGTAGAGCTAAAGTATATTAATATTAACAAGAAATCACAACCTTCACAACTCTCTTTTACATATGACCCTTTAAAGTGATTGATTAGCTTTCAGGGAATTATTATTTACCGTTACCCAAATGATTTCATCAATAGTTGCACTTACTTTCAACAGTAATAATTAATAAGCAAAGGGATTTAATTAATTTGTTTGATACTTGCTAGATTGTATCTTAAAGTGTGGTATCTCCAGAGGACATGCAAGGCTCGCCTATGCCCCGTTCCTGTCCTGTCTGTCTCCATTCTCCTGATCCCTTTTTGCATTGACATGGCTCGGCGCTTGCATGCCAAGTCCTCGTTTCATATGCCACCTCCTCCTAGGGCCACGCCCCCTGTATGTTTTACCATAATTCGCCCCCCCCCCAGGTTCGTGTGCCTCACAGTAACCCCCTCTCGCACGGCTTGTCGCCTCTTATCGAATGCGAATGCGAATGGAAATGCAAAACTTGCAGCAGTTGGAGGCAAGGAATTAAAATTGTTTACGCAAAAAGACATTAATGGCGGGGCCCATAGTCACATAGAAAATAGTTACAACGAATTGCTTTTAGGCGCTAACAGGCCACGAACACTTGCCATGTAATGAGTGCAGCCAGAGTGACGGGATCCCCTCCTAATGTCAACAACAATGATAATTGCACGCGAATGTGGGGCAATTGTCAAGGGAAAGTTGTGGAGGGGAATGGAGATACATATATGCAACATATATGTTTGAATATATGTGCTTGTTAGTCAGCCAATGATGAATGGCCTTCGCTAATGGCAAATCAATCAGTGTCGGTGCTGTATTATAAGCATAAGTAATTAGACCGAATAAATTGCACAAGATGATATTCAAAATTAAATATTCCGAAATTTACACACATTACTCATCGTTACTTATTAAAGAGAATGATTTTAATTGATTTGAACTTTACCAAATGTGAATAGAGTGAATGGAGCGTAATTAAATATATAAATAGCTTAAGAATCCTTGCAACAATCGGTAATTTTTAAACATTTGATAGGGTTAAGTGGCTTCTACTTTGGGGATACAGAAATTACGGGATTTGAAAAGTTTCGAGTTCGCCAGAGCCAAAGCAAACACACCTAAATCTGGGGGAAAACCTAAAACCAAACCCCCAAAACCAGGCAACCACACGGAGAAATAATTGAAAAGGATTCCCGGTGTGTATGTGCGCTCTGTTCTCCCGTGTGGGTGTCCGCCTGTGTGTGTGAGTGTTTCGTGGGGGGATCTATGCTCGTTTTTTATGGGGCACACACACATAAATAACCAAAGAATCTGGTGTGCTAATCCAGGGAGGGGAAAAAGGAAAAGCCAGGGGCGGCGCAGAAGAGCTACGAGTGGAATCCTGTCAGAGGCAGAGTCGTCGCAGCGTTGGTGTCGTTTACATTGTCAGCGCATGTCGCGCTTTGAATGCTTTGATTTCATTTTTCATTTGGCTTGTCACACACACACACACACACACACACACACACACACACACACACACACACACACACACACACACACAGAGACACACTCAGCCACACACTCGAGCAAGCCAGCCAGCTAACAATTGCCAGGTGAGCGAAAGGTAAAAGATTTCAGTCCTGCGGGGCAAGGAAGGACTGGCGGCTCAATTCAATCACAAGCTACTTACAGACAAAGCCATTATTCGATGTTGCCGCTGTAATGAATTTGTGTTCGTTTGTGCCGCGCATGTGAAGATGTGTAGCTTTCCACTTTGCAAAGGCGAGGCCTGAGAATACCCTTGAATGCCCCAAACAGTGGTTGTTCCCATAAATAATCCAATTGAAATTTAGACTCAAAGCGCGGCAAAATAGGAAATGTTTCCTTATTGAGATCCCATGTCAGGGTATAAATAATGAGAGCTTCAGGTTGCTGGCTCCCTGTGCTGCGGTGGAAATAAGCAGGATTAAGGATGCTTAAACGCAACTCTATGAGATTCTCATATGCGAAATGCTTGCTCTTATTAAAGGTCACTGAGAAAAATGTTATATCTTTGGATATTCCTTTGAAATTTTCAAAAAGAAGTATAGGAACCTACAGACAGTTGCCATCGAAAACAAAACATATTATTAGAAGTACTATCAATATTTTTGATCGGTTTCCTTTAATTTTAATAACAAATAATTAGTCCAAATGTATTTTTCCTGTGTATTCTCAAGTGCTTCCTGGATAGCTGCCCTCGTCAAGGACTTGTTTCTATAATTACATAAATGAAACGACCCTTAACCATTCCTGAATCTCGCCAGATATTTGTGCGAGTAGAAATTAACCTTGACTCTTGTTTCGGCCGGGTCATCATTAAAGGTTCACAATTTGAATGGCAAAGCACCTTCGCCACTTCAGGTGCGTGGCCCAGACGTGGGCGTGGCGTTGGAGTAAGTGCAAAATAAACTAACAAACTCTAAACATGCAATCCTCGACCAGGTGCGCTTGTCTATGCTTTAAGGTGAATCAACACCCATGGCGGGAAAAAGGGGGCCTGTGAAAGTCGTTTATTTAGTTAGGCGGCCAAGTGATTTTCCTCGGCCTGCTTACCGCCACTAATGCGTAAAGGAAAACCCAGTGAGGGGGGCACAAGTGGTGGCGAGGAACAAACAACAAGCGCAAATTGTCGTTTCGCGCTTCAGTTGAGCAGCTTAAAGCCAGAGTCAACACACACAACGAGTAAGCCCCGGAATTCCTTGAAGCCTTTGTAAGCAGCCGAAGAAAAAAACACATTAAATTGTGTAAATTTTTTTCATGCCTGAGCGGCCGAAAAAAAAAGCTGAAAGAAACCAAAAATACTAAGCATCTTAGGCATTTTCGTGCCGGCCTTTTAAAGATGCTCAGGCTTCCCTTACTCGCCATCCTCCTTTTTGGCTACCTTCTGAAATTGTTTTCGGGTTTTTATTTTATTTATTTACTTTCGCATGAAGCCTGGGAAACTGCAAAAGGAAGAGGAGGAGTTCCAAGGAGCGCCGGAAAGGTGTCCTTCCTCCTTAGTCCGCTGGCTGATTGAATTTTCCAAGCGAGTAATTTTTAAATTGTGCTCCGGTCAGGGCAGATAATTCAATTTTAGTGTTTAGGTTTCTATTACTAAACTCGACAGCCCCTCCACGAAAAATTGAGCTTGCGGTTTCCTTCTTTATTTATATGCAACTTTATGAGGTGATGAAAAAATATTCCGGAATATTTATGGAGAATATTTTATTTTTCGGGGTCTTATGGGACTCTCAAATAAGAATGGAAGCTTACAAACTTTCAATAGTTTGTTCAGTTAATCAAATAAATAAAAAGCTTTAATTACAGATGTATTCATATTTTAGAATAAATTTATCAATAACAAATATATATATAGTTCGATTATGCTTAGAGTAAAAGAATCTGTTAAGCAAATTATTATATAAATAAATACACATACGTTTCATATATCCAAATTTATAATAATTAAAGGAAGTACCAAGATAAGTTACTTGAATTATTTTCCTTATATTTCCAAGCCGCTTTCTGCGCCTTTATTTTAATGTTAAGTCAGGGGAAAAAGTATAATGTTCTTAGAATTACTAATCCCTTTATAAAATACCTGATAATTATCTCTTAATGAATTCATATATGCAATAAATCTTTGGCTTAAACCTGGCCATGAATATTTACTTTCACATTCAGAAACCAAAGTAAAAAATTGTTGATATCCTCGCACACCTGCTCCTTGAGGATACACCCCAATTTCCCTCTATCAAATGCTGAAGTGCACTTTGTTTCAGAGGGAAAGTCCCGCCCTTATCAATGGGCAATCGTTAAATGTCATGTTCAATGCCCTCGGAAGCTCGGTAAATGCCAGGGACCGCAGCAGCGGCGGCTCTTGTATGAAGCAGTTGAGCTGGCTTGGAAAATACCACAATTTGTATGCATTATGCTTGCTACGAGTAACAGATACTGCCAGAGATATGGCCAAGGCTTCATGGCGCTTGCCGCTTGCTGGTCGCCGCTTGGAACGCTCCAGAACTAAGCCAAAAATGCCACAAAACATTTACCATATATCATGCATTTTTACGTACACTTTTAGCCACTTTTCCAGGGCAGCTTTTTCTCTCTCTCTCTCACCTCCGACACTATCGCTGTCTGTCTCCCTCTGGAGCAGACCACCCCCCCCTCACCCGCTTCGTCGTAATTTACACATGTAGTCGGCGGGACTCGTGCAACTCTTGTGGCTGCTGCAGTCCATGGTCCGTTTATCTGGGAAAAGCTCTGAGGGGTAAGCCGGCTTGAACTCGCTATATCTTCGTTTATAGGCCATCTCCCTCTCACTCTGATTCTCTCTCTCTTTCTCTTTCATCCTCTGTCTCTCTCTTCCCACAACCCTGGCAGACGCACACGCTGCGAATACGTAATATTTGATGCTTTAAAGTCCTCTTGCTGAGCGCCTGTTGTATTTACTTTCGCCCGGTTTCGACCTGGCCTAAACAAAACGATTTTTAAGATTTATCGATTTATTCTGCTGTTGTCGAAGGTTCTTTGTGCTGCTTTTTTGTGTTGGTTAAGCTTTTTATGGTCTCGTTGTTATTGTCGCCGAGAAAAAAAAAGTATGCTCTAAACAATTTACTGCTAAATTGATGAAATAAATTTTCCAGCGCACTTATTTTGGTGTATTTGTGCCTCCAGGTTTACTTTTCTTCTTTTTCTGGTTGTGGTTTTTCTGGCAAAAACAGAGCCCCCTGGCAAACGGATTTAAGTTTGGTTCTATCAAGGAAAATGTATATAAATAATCCCTGAACTATTATTGTTATTTTTTGTAGACTCTTAGGTCCAAGTTTTCCTCCGGCTTAATTGCAGCAACCAAATTAATTTTCTTTCCCGCACAATAAAAGCCACTTGCGGCTCTCGACAAATGCAAACTTACAAGGTCTGGGAACCTTTTGCCACACTTTATTGCGATTACCAGGATTTTATTCCAGCCTCATTCCCCCCGCAAGCACACAATCCGCTCCTGTCTGGATAGTAGTTTTTTTCTAGTGCTTGTAAATAACACTTGAGTGACATTTAGTCGTCATCAGGCAGCAGAGAGGCAAAGTGCAATTCAGGACAGGAATAGATTATATTCCTTTTAGGTGCCTTCCACATTTTGGTCGTTAGCTGTGCACTGGAAACAATTTAACAATTTGAGCAAAGATATCTTGAAAAGTAAATTAAGGAAGCAGTAATACAACTTAATAGTTCTGCAGTGAAATATTTAAATAATTCATTATATTAATAAATTTTAAATATTCTTTCCCTTGCTCCTTTATTTTCAGTTCTTTAGTTTTTTTCTGCTATGTTTTATTTCTTATGGACTAATGCCATTCATTTCTGCATCACACCCTCTGACAATTGTGCCGGCCATACATCTCTCCCTCTAGGGTGTCCTGGCCTGTCTGGCCCGTTTTCGTCCTGGCAGACATATCAATTTGACCTCGGCTAAATACTCAGCATGCGATGAGAGTCTAGGGCCAGGTATATTGGCCTCTAGCCCAACTCAATGTCTCTGCCCAGGGAATTTTTAATGATTTTCTCACAACTTCTTTGGGGGGCTTTCTTTCGTTCGTTTCCTTTGCCGGGTCCTTTGTTGGCAAACATTTTTCTTGTCCTACACTTTAAGCTGGCCATTATTAAAATGGCTGATAACAGTTTTGGCTGCAAGCCCAAAGTCAAACACAGGACCCACGCACACAGCCACACGTAGAGAGACTCACTCACATGGATACGGATATGCCCTGGAGCTGTCTGGACCTGTCCTTTTGGTGCGATGAACTTGTCCTTTCCCCAGCCTAGGATCCTGGTCTCTTTTTGCATATATAGACTTGACTTGACTTTGCTGCGCCGGCAACTTTCGACATGCGAATAGCTTTGACTGTCTGAAGAGCCTTTTGCAAGGTCAGCTACATTTTGTTTTTGACCCTTAGCCACACCTCCCACTTTGGACGACCGCAATACGTGATAAAGTCAATAACTAAACCAATTTTTCGTTGAATTTCTACATTTCAAACAAAATAAATGTAGTAAACATTTCGGCCACTGCTCAAATTGGCGGTCAATTAAAATGGTGGCCTGATTGAAATTCCTTTTAGCCGGCAGGCCAACGCGGCGTATCAGTAATATGCTTATTGCTTTTGATACACATCAGCGCGGGCTTTGCTTTGTTCAGTATTGGTTTCTGATTTTCGTGCTTTGTTTTTCTTTGGTTGTGTTTTTTGTATTTCCGTGCGACCACAACAAAGTGTTGGAGGAACAGGTTAATTGATACACAGACACCACAGACTCAACATCTACGCTAACCCCAAAACATTCCCGCCAGCACTTCCCAGTCCTCGTCGCGTGTGCGTGAAACCTTTTGAAATATTCATGAAATCAATTTTGAGGCGTGCCCGGCAGCTCACTAATCTTGCATGGATCGGTCTTATATATATATGTATATGGGCTCTAGTAAGTGTGCCTTGGCGATTATATCAAAATATGGCTATGGTTATGGGTCGAACCAGAGGACGGGTAACATTTCCAGCTAAGCTCTAATGGAACCAGGCAGTCCTGGATGTATCAGGTCTCGTATTGAATGGATGTGGTCTAAATTTAAGGTTAATTAAAGTTAGTTTTTGTATTGAAAAATGTACAATCAATATTTAAACCGAAAAGTAGCTATTTTCCAACACCTTCTACTACATATAATTAATCAAAGTCCTCACTCATGGCACACATTTCACTCAACACAAAAATATATATACATACATGAAAAAAAAAACACTGGAATTCCCAAACATCTGTTGCCACATTAGCCACAAGCTGAGAATGGTAGCGAATGGATTTTCTGTCTGTCCCCTCCACAGTTCCCTTCGACCCTGTCACTCGACATTATCCTTTCGCTTTCAAAGTAGCCTTTGCCAGCTGCTGCGGCTAAGCGCAAAATTAAGCAAATTAAAAGCCGCACCAAGAGCAGCTGCATAACTCACATGTGTGTGCCTTTTCTATAGCCGGGCAACGTGCAGGTCCGACCAGGACCACTAAAAAAAAGCAAAAAAAAATGGAAAACCGCAGCCGCAACCCTCCGCCCAGCTCAGGGTCACCTACAGAAAAATTTTACCCGAGCAAACAAAACAAATACAAAACAAAAAATAAAAGCGTTGAAAAAATTTACTCAGGGGTAAAAAAGAAAATGCCATTGAAAAATGTTCGCTTTGCCGGCCATTTTCAGATTTTCATCAAGCTCAGCTTTCGCCCACTCACTCGCCCTTTTCTACCGAAAACCCCACTTCGTCCTTCCCTCTTAAAATACATACAACATCAGCGCATAAAAGCCGCGTATTTATACAGTAAAAGAAAAATAATTCTCGCTTTTAATTTGCACTACTTTAAAAAGTATCCATTAAAAAAGAGGTAAAAAGAAAGTTAATATTTTACTTTTTAAAAATTAAATAACAGAAAAGAAAGTTAAGAATTTAGGAATTTGTCAGGAATTAATATATCTTAATATATCTTAACACTTAAGCACTTTAAAAATTTAAGTGGATATCTAAGTAACTTAATCCGCCATAATATTTAACTTAAAGAGAAGAATTAGTTTGGAAAGCTTAAAGAAATTTTTGAAAGACTTAAGACTATTATTTTCTTTCGGTGTTTATAAAAGCGAGTATCGGTGAGCAACCAAAAGGCTGCCAAAAACATTTAAATTAAAATTTCTCTATATACATACATTGGTTTTATATGTACTACATACAATATATACAACAAAAGCGGGTGAAAAAAATTTCATGGCCTCCTCTGGCATTAACTGTTATGGGATTGGGCTATATGGCTACCGGGCAGTGGGCGGTGGGCGTGTTTGACGGCGTAGGCGTGGCCATGTAAGCCGTTTAGCGCTCTTTGATGGCGGCAGCAAAAAATTTATAGCATGCTTTTAGGCGAACCATCAACGAACCGAATCGCAATCGGAGCCGGACAATTGGGCAATAACCAGAAATGCAGTCCAAGCGCAAGACCAGAAATACACAGCCACAGGCAGCAAAACAGATGACAATTTAAAATGCCTCCGTTAACTATTACCAAACAACACAGCAACACTAACCCAACTCCATCGTTTCACAAGGGAGCGAAAGGGTTTGGTAGCTAGGCACTTTGGGTGCATGTTTAATAGCATTTGTTGCTAATCAATGAATAATTTATGTGCCAAGAACGCGAGTGTGTGCCATGTGAGTTTGTTGCCCTTACAAAGGGAGTACCTAGAATGATTATTCACTTTGTACATTACTCTTTGAGATATACAGACTTTATTTATTAAAGATCAGTAACTTATACATCATTAAATATACATTCTTTTATTCAATTCTGAGAATTCTAAAATTTAACCAAGCTTAAATATTTCCTAAGCCCCTATTCAATTTTAAAGTGAATTCCAACTTTCGGTTCTCACTTCTCTTAACCCTTTTAGAGGTCTGTTTTGTGGCAAGGCCGATATATTGTTGGGCGTTAGCGTTACACATTCCCGCCACTTGTTTTTGGCCCAAGTGTGTGGCACGTTGCAAGTTGGACGTTGCTGGTCGCTAGTATTAGATGTAGTAATCGTGTTGCATTTAATATGCGACTTTTAATAGCGCAATTATTATTTGCATGTTGTAATAGGTTCTGTACCAAACCGAACCGGGGGTTGGTTTAAAGAGTTCCATCCAGAAGAAATTGAAAATGATTTCAAAGGAACTACTAGGAAACTCCAACATCAACCCTCTGGAGACAGCTTCAAGCCCACAACTTGGGTTTTCATTGGAATAATGTGGCCTATGGAGCGTGTAGGGATATCGATCGATTCGGGTAAACTATTTAGCCATTCAAGTATTCAACATGCTGGTAAATATTTAACTGGCACAACAACAAATACAACATCGGCCCAAGAAGCAAAGACATTAGGCTAAAAGTGTCGCTGGGGCATAACAATTTTCCAGCAATTAATCTTGATAAAGGCTTTTCAGCCAGTGCCATAAACACGGTCATAATCATAGCTAACGCCAGGCTCGCCAACTACCAAACACAAGTAAATTGGCAGGGAAAAACTTTTAGACAAAAGTGAGCCAACCACAGAGACAACAAAAGACACAAAGAAACAATTATTGGATAAATTCACCAAAGCTCATATCAACCTACATATCTGTGACTATATTTGGTGTATTGTCTTGTACTAAGATAAAGAGCGTGAACAATAGGTTTATAAATATCTAGAAATGTTCTGGTGGAAATTGAAACAACTAAAACAATTAAATTCTTTGTAATAACACCACTCTTAAAAGAGTCTTGATGAATACATAAAGAATTGCCAGTAACAATATCAAAAGTTTTCCTTATAAGACAGTTAAAGAACCTCCAAATTACCACCTTGCTAATTTTTTTTCTGTGCACAATATATGACTGTGTGTGCTACTGTGTGTGAGTGTGTGTGTCTGGCATTTAACTGTTAGATAAATGTTGACGAGGTCAATGGGCGCCAAGCGGAAGTTATAGTCGGGCGCAAGTCGTTCGACGACACGTACAAATAAACTGGAGGCATCCACATCCCGAAAAGGGATGCCCCTAAGCCCCCCTCAGGCCACCAGTCAACTTTGGCCCATTAGCAAGAGGCAAATGGCCCAAAGGGCGGAGAGCCGAAGTACGGGGAGCGACAGAGGAGGCTTTAGCTGCATTACGTGCCCGGACCAATAATCTCTGTCAACATCAATTTGCCGGCCGAACAACTGAAACTAATTAAATGGTGTCCCATAAATTGCACATTAAAGCAAATTTATTGCAATCCCGAGCCAGCGCCAAAATCGAAGTTATTGCCAAAGTCGCGAGACGTTTAATAAACTTTGTGGCAGCGCGAACGTGTCGCGATCGTTGCCCAAATACCAATTGTGATTTATCGTAAAAGGGAGATGTGACCAGGAGTCAATGGGGAAAGATATAAAAAGCTAGAAGGAAATTAGGAAGAGTTAGGACTGGAGCTAGAAAATTTAATCAGCCATCTTTTTATATCCGAAACACGTAGACACGTAGCAGACAAAAATGTAATTCTTTATTATTAAGAACTATCTTTAATTCCCCTGCCATTACATCGGAAGCTTTTTGATTTATTCATTAAGATTTTATAAAAAAATCCTGGATGAGTTATCCTTTAAGGAATAAAATCAAATCTTTCTTGACTCTTACCTTCTTCACGTTTGATTGTAGGTTGCCTTTGATTTGAAGTCTTAACATTAGCTCAGCATTTGTTACCTCCTTCTGCTTCCGCTTTGCCACAACAATTTGCGCTAACGATGTCCGTGAGCAATGAAAGAAAAATGTTTTCCCTCACACGTGTCTGCAGTGATCCATAAAGTTTGGTTATGTTTGACTTTCGGTTCGGGCTTATATTTCACTCAAATGTCGCTGCAGGCTTTTCATTCTAGATTCCTTTTTTACTCCTTGTGATTTATACATTTGAGCTGGGGCTTTTTCCTATTGAATTATTAAACAACCCGTTGGTTATACTACATGTTAAGGCCAATGAAAGTTGTCCGGATGTGAGCTGTAGTAAAATCAGTTTGACATAATCATTGCAACTGCAGGCAGGAGTTCCTTGACTCTGTTCCTCTGAGCGACTCCTGTCAATTACCCTCGGATGACAGCATTCTCCTTCTGACTCTCAGCCTGCCTATGCTTGTTATTGCCCCATCCACCATTGCTTCGGGGAAAAACAGCAACCCCCTTTTTTTGTATTTATTTTCCTTTTTTTGGGGGGAAGGGAAACCCTGTCTAACTGTCTCTGTTGATTGTGTGTTATTTTAGTTTGCTGCTGTTGCGGGAGATGTCTGTCTTGTTATTGGATTTAACGAAGTGCAATGCATAACGCGCATACGCCATGTGCGCCCATTCTCAGGCAATATTATTGTAAAGTCATGCAATTCACTTTTTTTGGTTAGCTTAGTTAGTTTTAGCCAGCTAGTCGGAGTTTAAAGAAGAGTCTCCCAATTAAGCGATATTTTAAAATCAGCTAAAAATAAATCTTCTACGATGTATATTAAACGTATTTCCAGATACCAATTTCAAGAATGAAACAATCTAGAATCAAGCCCGCAGGTATCTCTCTCTGCTCAACGCCTGCAGAGTTGCCTTTAACAACCACACATCACGCATACGCCCAGTTATCCATTTTCAGGACGTTCGCCGTCTGCTTTCAGCTGGCTGCTCTTCACAGCTTGATGCATTCCCCGTGCGGTTTGGTTTGGTTTTTCTTTCTGCGAATGCGACACAAAGTTGCTGCTGCCGGCTGCTGCTAGATACTATACACAGATACATCCAACTCTGCCGCACCACTGAAATGTCTGCTATTCAGGGAGAACTCGTCATCATCTCCTCCATCATTGGGGTCCCTCCACCGAATGAAGAGGGAAAACATTGTCACGTGGTTTTTGTATTTAGTTGTGCCCTCCTGCTGTTTTTACCTGCCGCCGCAGCAACTCTGGCAGCTTTTTCTTTGCGGTGACTGCATCCACTCCTCCAACTTCCCATTCACAGTCACACTCACACTAGCACTAACACTTACATTCACATTCACACTAGTGCAATAAATTCGCCGGCCCGAGTAACGGCTTGTGTGTGCCATTGTGGAGGCTTTCCATTGTGGCAGAAGCACACAGCACACACAGATAGACAAGTCGCCTTGGTTTGACTGTGTGGGTGTAGTTATCCTGCATTGTTTGCTGTGTTCTGTTGCCTCGCTGTCTTTGTTGTGCAGGGAAATTGAAATAAATGTATGTGTAAATGCGTCAAAATTAAGTTTATTTCTTTTTCGCTGTTGCTTTTTAAATGTCTTTGCCAGTGACAAGTGTCAATTAGAAAAAAGTTCAATTACATTAAGCCGAGAAGGGAGCCAGCAGTGGCGGCACAGCTACAACAAGTAGCAGCATTGTTATAGTCACTGCCATGAAGGAATATCCAGAGAGAGAGTCATTTTCAGTGTCGTTGTTTGTGTTGTTTGTTGTGTCGTTTGTGCTTTTGTGCCGGAGACAAAGCCGCCCAAGAGATGTATGTATGCGAGTGTGTGGTTGTAATTGGGATAACTCGGGCGTAGTTTTGAGCACATAATGAACGCAAACAACTTGGATACGAAACTACATGCCTGAAATATCCGACCATGCTTACAAAAATATTCTATGGTTTGTAAAACAAAAATATGTGAAATGCTTTCCTAAGATAACAAAGATGGTTGCATTTAATTAAAATATGTATAGCATTGGTAAATGAATAAATTGGTTAGAGTTTTAAAAAGAAGTAAGCTAAAGCAATAGACCGAAAAATATATGTTTAAAGAGGAGTCATGAGTGAAACAAACTGAATATATTAAGTACCTCAAGCAAACCTAATTAGTTTTATTCTCACTCTCTGAATGGCCTATTCGCATCTCTTCAACAGCATTTCTGTCCTGTCCACATGAAATTTTACCCACCACAGCCATTGACAAGGCCCATTAACTGAACAGTTTCCAACAGTTTTGCAAATGTTTAGCTGCACAACTAATTTGGCCCATTTAACCCCCCAAAATCCTAATCAAATGTGCTTTAAACTTTGACATTTCTCGGTGACGACACACGTCGTGTCATGACCAATCTGCTAATGAAATAAAATATTAATTAAGAAACTCCAGACAGCAGACACTGTCTGATATGGGGATAGTATATACATACGAGTGGCGAGCCAGGCTAGAATATCGTTTCCTCAGTGGACACTTGGAGCTGTCGTTTGGGTAATTGTAATGTTTGGCATGCAATTAAGCAAATGATGAATGAATCATTCAGTTCGGGCGAGATGCGGCTGGATGCCAGACACAGACCCAGACAAGTTTTCCCAGTGCCAACTTGAGTCGTCCAAGTGCCGCAACATGGCGTATGCGCAATAATTTAGCGTATAACAAACAATTCCCTGGAAGAAGCGACATGTCCAGGCCGCAGACAGCGGACACTCTCCAACGTTTATAATTTGATCATTATTTATATTTAAATAGGTCCTTCCCCTCCCACGCACCAAAAACACATCTGTTCGCTGCTTTTTCTGTGCGGACCGTTTGCTTTGTTGTTTGCTGGCCTGGCTAACAACAAATTGAAGGGAAATGATTCCATTTCATGCTAGATTAAACATGTGTCCACATAATTTATCGATTATTTATCATGTGGTCTGCTACGGGTGTGCTCCGTGTGGCCAATTTGAAGTGAAGCCGTAGGCCCCAGGCCACCAGCATGTCCCTGCGACTGTGGGAGGAACTTTGTGTGTGTTAAGCTGAGGTAGTGTGCTTCCCTTCCCCTGCCCCTTGTGTAGGCCTTTTGCGGCCACATTGCGCACACAAGTGCAAAATTAGAAACAAAAGCTGTGCCAAAGGCGTTTACCCTCTGCAGGAGCAAGTGAAGTTCGATGTCGAAGTCGATGTCAGAAGTACGTTTCCATGCCTTTGCCATTCGAGCCACTTGTCGCTCCAATCCGCCCAAATACCCTAGGGATGTGCTGGAGTATGATGGCCATAGAAGTCACTGGCAACTCGTTTCCCTCAGCCCTTTATATAGGGATATGTGACATATCTAAATATACCAGAAATTGGGTCAATGCATCCATTACAATAATGTTTGTTTTAAGGAGAGGACCCTAAGGAGCATCTGTCTGAACTCAGTTTGATTGTGCAGCAGCCGAATTTGGGTTAGAAAACCAGAGTGTTCTCTATACTACTTAATCCTTATATGAGAGCTTTATAAGCCCACCAGGTCTATTGTTTATAGATTTTATTTTATTGTGAGTTCTAGCTCATTAATACTCTGTTAATATATAAGAGTGGAGTCTCTCTTTACAATGTACCCATCTTGTTGATTATTTTGTTGCCTTATTTGCAAGGATAATTGAGAAATGGTTGATTACCCGCCAGGGTAATTGAATCTTCGTTCACTACAGCAACAATTTTTTCACTTTTATCCCCGTTTGATTTTTTTCCCATGCTCTTTTTACGCGCCAGACGCATTTGCCATTGCATTTTTACCGCATAAACACACACTCGTACTCACACACACACATACACACACAGGGTAGGGGGCCGTGGACAGCACAACAGGAAAATGGCGGCCATTTTGTAATCCGCATGTGGCTGGGTAATCACCCCTAAGCTCCGCTTTTCCACTATCCCCTAGCCGCAATCTCCCTTCTCACACGTGCGGCGGCTTTTTCCGGGTTTGCCGTAATGTTTTTTTTTTTCTGTGTGCTTTGTTTTGCGGCATTATGTGGTCGCTTGTCGCTGCATTTCCCGGCTATATCTAGTTTTCCCATCGCCCTTGCCCAGTATCTCCATCGCCGCATGAATGTTGTGATTTTGTTTGGCGATTTTTGGCTATTTTTGGTTTTCATTTTCCACAGATCGATCGATATTTTAAAGCTTAGCCAAATGGTGCGAATACAGTGAGATTTGATCAGATTTAGAGGTAATTAAAAAGGGGAGTAGATGGAAAAATACCTAAGAGCCACACCTTGCTAACTATAGAATAAAATATATACGATTTGAATAAAAAATGTCATTAATGATATAAATAATAATCTGAGATTGTTAAGGGGTTACATTTGATAATTTTGAAAAGTTCTGTAATAAGTAATTCCCTTAAGGAATTTTAAATTGTATCCATATTACTGTGAGATACGAGTGAGGGGTCAAGGCTTAACAATATACATATACGATTACCTTCATATTTCTCATATTTATCGAACACAACATAATTCCTTTCAATTAACCTAATATTCATTTATATTTACACAAATATCTTTTGGGTAATTAGAGAATTGGCTGTGCGTTCTTCTCTCGACAGGCTGGCCAAAATGAATCACTTGATAAATTCTTTGAATCGCTGCCAGAAAATATGAAATATTTTCCTAGTTTGGCACAAACAACTTTATCGAAATGAGTGCAACTTCATAATGCTTCATTTGCTCTTGCCACGCATGAGTGTGCCAGCTCTGCTATGCAATTGTTGAACACTTTTTGACAAATCGTTGCCGCAGCCACTTGAAAATCAATTTGCCAACTCAATTGACTTTCATTCTTGGCTAAAAGATTTTCCCAGCTCAGCGGATAACTTAAAAATATAAAACTTGCAAACTTGCCTCAACTTCCACTCCATTCTTATGTTATTTTGCTTTCAATCTCTCCTTTTAGATGGCGAAATCCTGCGCGTGCTGGTGAACAGCTCGGCCGAAATCAAATGCGATGTGGGCTCCAGTCTGCCCGACGACAAAGTCCTGCTGGTCGTTTGGTACAAGAATAATTTACCCATTTACAGGTAGGTCAATCTGCGCCCTACGAGCGCGTGTATCCGCCTCCGCGTCCGCGTCCGTATCTGTATCTGTATCTCAATCCCTTTGACAGCTACGACACACGTGGCGCCCATGCTGGGACCCCGTCGCACTGGCGGGACGAGGAGGTCCTCGAGGATCGGGCCATCTTCCGGACGCACAAGGAGCCGGCGGAATTGCTTATAAATCCGGTTAAGGTAACGTCCATCCCCAACCCCATCCGCATCCCCATTCGCATTCCCATCCGCGTCGGAATCGCGAGTGTCAACATCGCAGCGCTTTATAATTGGAATTTCATTTCATTTTCAGGAAAAGGATGCGGGCAACTTTCGCTGTCGCGTGGACTTTAAGCTATCGCAGACCCGCAACAGCAATGTAAATTTGGAAGTTGTTGGTGCGTATACCCAGAACTGACTGATGTCAGGGATTCAATCAATTTCGTGTGCCACTTACTGGCATAAATATTTTACAAAATTGCGAGCAATATCCTAATTAATTTGGAACAGTAAACACTTGATTTTATAAATCAACAACAAAGTATACTTGTCAAAAAGTAATTTGGCAAAATGTGATATTTTTCAATAATCTACGTAAGGGTTACTAGGTACAAAACATATTAAATTATAATTTTTACATATAGAAAGGACTGAAATTAATAGAGAATTTTAATTAATAATACAAGTGGCTTTTAAATGTAGTTAGTTAGTTATTATGTATTTTTGGAGATTGAAAGCCCGCAAAGCCCAACCCATTCTAAAACGTTTCTGTTTGTTCTGCTAAAATCTCAATTAAAACTTTCCACTTCAACCAGTTTGAAAAACGGAGAGAAAAAGCAATATTTTTGTTCATTGTACACAAATATGTAGGAATAAAATCAACATTCGCATAAATAAATAAATATGCCCAGCCAGAAACGATTATAAAAGCAATTAATATTTGTTTCGCTCGCACACACAGGGAGAGAGAGTCAAACATAAATTAGCTGAAATGATTTCTCGGTTAGCCGCAAAACTTACAATTTATTATTTGAGGGATATGCATGAATATGCGTAAATAAATATATACCTTTTACATTGCTTTTGACAATGCCAAATTGTTTCTGATTTGCGGCTGTCGAAAGAGCTGTCAGGATATAACCGGAATTTAACAGATTACATAATTTAATAAGTTCCATTTTCTTTGTTTTTTACTTCACAGTGCCCCCAATGCAGCCGAATATCTTCAACGAACGACGAATGCGAATCGATTCCAGGGCAGGTCCTTATGAAGAGGGCGGCAGCCTGGAAGTCACTTGCGTTGTCTATGGCGGTAAGTCACGGAAATGCTAATCAAAAAGTTACCGAATTCGATGCGAGGCAGTGGACTTCCACTGAAATAAAATATTAATTGTGCCCTCTATAAAATGCAATCAATAATTAAACTTTACAAGTGGCTGTATAATCATAAACGTATCCAGCACGAACACAATCACAAAATTAAAAATGCGCTATCGAGGGGACAGAGAGAGAGGGAGTAACTAGGCTTTGTTGGCATGCAAACAAAGGGGCCAGAGTATAAACAACAAACAATAAATAAGGTGGAGAACTTTAATGTAAAGTTCAATCCAAAGAGCGAAAGAGCAAAGCGAAATACAAGCCAATTGTGAGGGAAAAAGGATGGAATAATGGAGCCAAGTTAATTTCGAAAATGTGTCGCCTTAACAAAAGGATTAAAAAACAGTCAAGTAGCAACTAAAGAGGAAGGCCAGAAAATCCGGGAGCAGTCAGCAGGATTTGTTATCGATGATTCCCAGGGCGAAAAGTTAACACTGGGTACACAGAAATAACTTTTGGTATTGAAGTAAATTCAAATATTTTATTTATTGCTTCAGAAACTATCATAAGTATGTTAACAGCATTCATAGAGAAATGAGAAACATAGTTATAGCTTTTATTTTCGGTTAGGTTATGCTACTGAGGAATGAGGAATATAAAATCTAGTAATATATACTGCTTCCTTCAGTGTAAACTTCTCCCTCCCATTTATCTCTGTGCACACACAACCCATAAGTCAATTGTTGTTAATGAAAACCAATATAAGAATTGTTTGTACGAAATAAAGTTGCCGCGAAAGGCGAGACTGCAAGCGGACTGAGAGGACAATTGCGAGTTGTGAGTGGAAATGGCTCGTATTTTCCTCTCAAAAGTCGTCACAGTGTCGGACATAAGTATGTCGACTGGTGGCGTTCGCAGTGGCATTCCCATTCGCTTTCCCTGTCGCGTGCTTTATCGCTGTGGAGTCCCCTTTTGTTTCTGGGTCTGGGCGGAAGCGAAACCACTTTGAATGGTTTGACATGTCAACGTTGACATAAAATAAATCACCAAGCCAGCAAACTGCACTTGAAACTGCTCCGGCAACTGTTAACTGGTCAGTAGTTTTCCGGGAGGAGAGAGCGCAGTGGAGGAGAGTGGAGGAAAAAAAGAAGAAAATCACCAGAATTGGGCACTCAAAATGTTGTATGTGCCAATTAAATGGGGGCAAGGAAAATGTTGCCAATGTACAAATGTGAATACATACGAGGGGGAGGTGGTTGTGACCAAGTTGTTGACAAGGGAAAAAGGAAGTCAGTTGATGTTGGCAAATGAGTGGGGCGGCGGAGGCAAGCAATTGGAGTAGTTGAAACTTGTCCAAAAAGAGGGGGAGAAAGTGAATTGGGTTTATGTACGACTCTGTGTGTATATGTGTGCTTTTTGGTCAGGCTCGTTGACAGTTGAAAGGAACAAATTGATCCTAGTTGTAAGGAAAATTGCTACACTTGGGAAAATGTATAAAATAATTGTTCAATTAAGGAATAATTACAGAAATGGTCATATACAAAATGTTTAGTTTCTTTGAAATTATGGATAATTTTCTTCTTCTTTAAACCATTTAGAATTTGTATATTTATTTCTAAGTGACCATAACTTTTGTCTTTCAAATGGACAGTACCTTTTGCAAACCACTGAACATCTCTGTGATGTTGCCATGCCGTGGTAATGGTGTGAAATTGAAAATAGTAGCCTGTGCTGCTTGTTCTGCCCTGCTGAAATCTTAAACAGCGGGCGGAAATAAATTGCAAGCAAATGCTGACATTATGCTCAGCCCGGCACCATCTCCGTCTCAGTCTGCGACTCCATGGCCATTTCCATTTCCATTCTTAGCTGCTTTTGGCTGGGGCTCTGGTGTGGTCAGGTCTTTGGCATTCAACATGCAATGTCCATTACAGAAATTGCAATTCTGTGGCAAAAACAAAAAGCCAGGAGGGAGGAGGCGAGTCTAAGAGCATAAAGTGCTGAAAAAGTTGCCACTTAAACAAGTGCAATCAGGAGAAGTAAGTCAAAAGCGGCAGCGGCGATGAGAAAGGAGTGTACCGCTCCGGGTTGCAGATGAAGGTAGCCGAAATATATAGGGAATGAGGCGGAGTAGCTGCCTGTTTCGGCTTAAGAGTGTGCGAAATCGACAAAGGGGCAGTAAATTTTATTGCAACCTAGGAGGAGGCCACCATTGCAAATGAGCGCGACACGCCAGCCCCGAAAAATGCCGGCGAAACGGGGAGCGAAATGAAGTTATAAACCAGCACAGCACAGTCAGTGTGGGTTGTAAAAATTACCAATCTACTTCCAGTTTCCCCTTCTTCAAGCTTCCCCAAGTCCGCCGAATCATAAAGAATATATACATTGCAACTGGGGGGCAGCCATTGTGAGCTGGCATTTGCCGAGCAATGGGGAAAATCGGTGGGAAAACTCTGGGTTTATGTGGCCACTAATGCATAATATTCAACGTTGCCTTCTTTGGCACGCCATGAATTTTACACACGGTGGTTTCTGTCCCATTTTCCTTCTACTCCTCCTGACTTCAGTTTTCCCCCCGCTTCCAAGCCTCCAGAAACTCTCAGGAGCATATAGGAAAACAGGGGGGATTTCAACTGAATACTGATAAACATTTCAATACCCTGTTTTGTTTTATTTTCTTTTCAAAAGTCTGCTCTAGGTTTTTTAATGAGTTAAATATATTAGTTTTCTTTCTAGACTTTGCTTTATTTTTGTAAATATGAAATAGTAATGGATAGTCCTTCTCATTAAACTATTCCATACAACCCTTAATACCTTGAAAGTACCCAGCATGGGAAAAGTGTGCCAGAAATGGCTTTCTACCCTTCGCATTTTCTTCTTTTCTTTCTCTCGGTGTGTCAAACGGAAGTGCAGGCGTTTTCCGCTTTTGCCAAAGTGAGCGTTGCCCATATTGTTATTGTGTTTACCATTGTTGTTGCTCTAGGCAGGTTGCCCGCTACAAAATAGTGTGCATTTTTATAAAAATTTTCTTTCCTTTTTTTTAGTTATTATTATTACTATTACTATTACTGCCACACTGGCTGGTTGTGTTTTTGTGGCACATTTCGGAGCAGGGAAGTGCAGCAATACGGGCCATGCAACAACACAAGTTATTTACCAAACAGCGCGAAAATAGAAACAGCCGAAGGTTGGAAAAAGTCGAAGGAGATGAAGAAGTCCTACCAGGCAACTTGACATTACTTTTTAATAAGTTAATATTAAATGTAGAGCTTTAAATTTTAGCTGCTCTTTTAAATTTTAAATGGACATTACTTTGTTTGGGATTTCAGAGATTATATATTTATTAATGGGTTAAAATGTCTATCTAATTTGATTAGTACATTATTTTAAAATTTGTTCTGCCTGAAACTAATAGCTTGTTTGGCTTATTAATAATCTTGTGAACAAAAACTTGGTGCAATATTTGGTTATACTTTAAACAGGGACCCTTAAAGTCAGAGAAGCTTTAAATTTATTTTACAGCTTCCTCGCTGGACAAAAGGTCAAATGGCAACGAGGAAACGGGGGCAGAGAGATACACAGAATGCGAACTGAATAAACAGAAAGTGTAGGAAAGACAACAACATAAAATATATTTATGTGGCATGGCAGAGTTTCCTCCTTTTACTTTTTCTGCTCCTACTGTTTTTTTTCTGTTCTTTTTTGTGTTACTATCAAGAGTCCTAAATTTTTGTTGTTGGTGCTTCTATTTCTTGAGTGCTTTGTTTGCAAAGACCCTGCCCCACCATCCTGGTATCCGGGAGTGTATCTGTTTCACCCGAGACAAATCCAAAGCAGATGCAGCAGGAGATGCAAAAGATATGCAAAACTAAACAAGCAAATATTTCAGCATTGCATAACTGAGGGGCTCCTTCCAACCCTTCATAGTGCTTCTCGTCGCATTCAGTGCACTCAGAGAAAATTAAAATCAGTTTGGGTTTATGATAAAATATTACTATCTGAGGGGGGTTCAATTATAAACGTTGCTTAAGGGAATGATAATTTTAGTACAAATATAAAAGCCAGTACAAAGGCTTTTATAAATATTATTGTATTATAATATTCAATCCTCATTTCATAAAGCTATGACAAGCACTCCTAACATATTGATATATTTATCAACTGTTATCCTCCAATAGTATATATTCCAAAAAGTTTAAATCAAAGTTGGTCATAGATTTTCCCCTGTGTAATGCTTAATAATGTGAGTAAACAGAACAATAGGCAACCAGAAAGAGAGACTCTCGCCCTCTGAGCCCTGGTAACGTGTGTGCAAAAGTGCATAAGTGAGTCGGACTTGGCAGGCAGCGGCTTTAAGTCTTCGCCGAAAGGAAACGCTAAAAACTGGCACGCATTTGAATGCTGGCTGCTCATTAGGAAGTGGGTGGTGGTGGATCCACCTGGCGAACGTGGACCTGGTGGGTGCCAGGTGGACATGGCAAAGAAATGCTAATGTCGCTTTTGCCTCATGCTGCTGCTGCTGCTGCTTTTCAGCTGCCTGGCACAAAAACCCGTTTTTGGATGCCTGTACTAAAAATGGCAAAGCACTTGGCAAAAAAGTAAAAAGAAATAAAAGAGAGAAGCCTGCTTTTGGGGGACGAAAGCCAAAATACTCTTGGAAAATGGATGGGTTCTATGGAATATGTTTTAAGCAATAGTTATGCAACGATATTTTTATGCACTTTATAAAAAAAGTAAAACAAAACAAATTTACAATTTTAGGTCTTAAAATTAACCCAAAAACACAACAGAAACAAAGAGAAAATATATTAAATTGAACTTAGCTTTTGGTTGGGGTTTCTTTACCCTTAAAGTAAAAATAAAATATATAAACCGTGAGTATTTTTTATTTATACATTTTAAAATTGTTTATGTATAGTAGTAGCTTCTTTATGGTCAACTCTTAAACTCATATTCTTGAGAGTGTATAAAAATGCTGGTTAGAAGAAAGAAAAGCCGAGAGAGAAAAAAACTAGTACAAACTTTGAGTGCGTTTTGTGTATAGAGTAAAGGCAAGTCAGCTGTGTTTGTATGGCTGTGGCACCTTATGTTGACATTAAAAAACAGGCAGATACCACACATGGCTTGGAAGGAAACCTAGCCAGTGGCTTTAAAGTGAAAACATGAGTCTCTGTGAGAACTCCTTCTTTAAAACGACAGCCACAACTGCATTGCCAAATCAAACTTTTCGTTCCGCTTTTCTGTGGCTCTTTTCTTTCCTATTTCAGTCAATCACTGGGAACCATTAAGCCGCCTTGCTACACATGCGCTAATCTACTCTGGCACAAAACACACTCAAACACTAACCCACACAGAGACACTCAAATGTACACATCCACAAGAGTATGTGAAATATTTTCATAAACAACATAAAACTCGACCAAATGGCAGTTATTAATCAAAGTAATGTGCGTTCACCTCTCCGCATATCCTGCTCCATGCATATATATGTGTATGAAAATCTATATATGTGTCCGTGTCACACATTTTTCAAACATATCAAGTGCAGTTTTCGGGCCATCCGTGGCTTAGTTTTAGTGAATTTCCAGGTGGATTTAATGGCACTTGTTCAGTCGCATTGCTTTTTATGGCTACTCATCAAGCATTTTGCGTAATAACTATGTAATATTAGAAAAATATACAAGCATATCGCTGAATTTATTTGTGTCAGCGTTTCACACTGGCAGAAAAAGTTGTGCAGACTTAAGAAATAAAAGTAGACTAAGAGAATATCAGGAGAGATGCCAAAAAGCACCCCTCTTACCAATGTGATCCATTATTTCTCAGTGTATTATTTGCCTTCCTTTTGAATGAGTGACCGACCACCCGTTGCTATTAAATTAATGTGCGCTCATATACGCACACAAAAGCTAATTTCAGCGCTTGATTAAGTTGAAGTCGTTAAAAGCGGCCAAGTGCCACACGCTGCGTATGAGTAATGTGGCTGAGCGTTCTGTGTGCCGGCTTAAGTGGACCACACTCCGCAGCGATTGCACCACAGCGGTGGCTAGTTAACAAGCTCCACACAGCTAACCAAATTAGGGGTTCTAAGGATAGACTATAACAGCCACTTTATTCCAGGTAATGGATAATTTTCGATAATAACGAGTCAAGTCAATCTTACTTCGTTTGCCCTTTTAGAAAATTATGAATGATTTGTATGACATTAAAATGATTTGTAGTACAAAATGCCAAGTTCTGGGTAATTCGGGAGCATTGAACTCGGTATGATGTTGATTTTTATTGAAACAACCAAAACATCTAATGAACTTGGTTATATTTTAAATCCTCCTTTAAAACCTCTCCTTTTTCTACAATTTTTCAGGCTCTCCGCCACCAACTGTCACCTGGCTGATGAATGGGCAGCTGCAGAACAGCGTTGTCGATTACACCTACGACGGGACCATCAACAGCAAGCTGGTGGTTCGCAACCTATCACGCATCCACCAGCATGCGGTCTACACCTGCCAGGCGAGCAACTTCCACAAGAAATATGTGGCCACCAACATAACCATTGAGCTATACCGTGAGTACTCTTTAAAAAGATATATATAAATATATACGAAATGAATACTACAAGAGAGAGTTGTTATTAATATTTACGCTTTACCAAAAAGCAAACTCAACTTTAAAGTCTACAGATAAATAAACTCCACAGAGTTCACAATATGACCAGACTTAATATAATATGTTGTTTGTTTTTATTTGTCGGTTTTTAATTAAAAAACTGTAAGCCTTATTTTTATCTCAACTTTAAAAAAGCCTTGTATATTTCGGTTTTCGGTTTCATTAAATGTCCTCCCTTTCTTTTTATAATAAATTGAAAATTTGTCTGCATTGAAGCGAGCTTAAACGACCCAAATATGGTGCTAAAAGCGTTTTGCCAAACAATTTATTTATTTATTGTATTTATTTCACTTTTTCTGATTCTGATTGTGCGGTCTTGCTTTTGTTGTTTGGTTTTAAGCGTTGCGATAAAAGTTTTAACAAATAGCTGCGCAGATAAAAACCATCCAGGCACCCGGCAACAAACAAAAAAAGAAACCCCTGTAGAAGAGCCCAGGGAGGCTGGGTGGGCAAAAAATAGATAATAAAATGGCTTATGCAAATATAACAAAATGCAAACGGCCCGAGCAGCAACATTGCATGCGATACCCGAACACGAAAAAAGTATACTATATAACCAGAAATTCCTGTGCGTAACTTATCCTACCTACCATGACCTGTGACCCGGCGCATATTGTACGACCCAACATGGTATCGAACTATGTATTTTCCCCTTTGTGGATGTATGTATAGAAGTTGCGTTCAGGTTAGTGGAGTGTGCATGACCCCAATGGATTTATTATTTTGTGCAAATTTTTTAAATGCCCCTTTTTCAACACTCTGCTCGGGAACGGGCACGGTCAGTGGCAATGCAAATTGTTAAATTGAATTAAATTTGTTGCCAATTTCATGTGTGCTTCGTTGCGAGTGTGAGTGGTTAAAAGATTTGTGCTTGGGCAAGCACTTTCCACCAAGTTTATTTGTCATGGCAACAATGAAAATAGGAATTCAGTCAACTTTATTAGTTGCGGAATCAAATTTTAAAGAGGGAATGGAGGGCATTTCTAGTGTATTTCGAATTGTGAAATACTTTATATATTATAAATAAATATACACTGCTAACTCTAGGCTGAAATTTACTCTGAAAAGCAACAATTTTCATATTAAATCAGGTAGCAGAATTATCTTCAAGTTCAGACCACTCTACCTCTTCGTATTCTTGGCCTATTGCCGCATAATATTTGTGTTGTATACTTGGTTATTAGGCCCCTGGCATTGCGCTAAGAGCCAAAGATTGGCCATAGAATTTTATGGCACTTTGGCGCGTCTGTCATGGCTCTCAAAACGCCAAAGCAATTGGACGTCAATTCCTACTTAGGCTTCCAGTAACCGACAAAAAATAATGTAAAAATGTTCCACTGACAGCAGCTGGTGATGCGCATATTTGATATTATTGCCCCGAGTTCGGGACACAAGGAATATGTCGCACAGGCGAAGACATAAAAGTTAACACGCCAATAAGGAATGCCTTGGATGAGGCGGCGGAATGTCGCTAACTTGGTCAATTAATGTGGCCACAGTTTCGTAATATGTTTAGCAAATGACCTTGAAATGCAGAGGATAGGGTGGTGGGTGGGTGGTCCTAACCAGGTTTCGCCACTCAGTGCTAACAGACTTTTGCGATGTTTTTTCTGTGTGTGTTCAAGTTCGCGTGTAATGACAGAACGGGCGACCGGGAAACAGGGCAGTTGAATAATAAGTACGACCTTAATTAGTTAATTTTATGGCCACTAACAATTAGATTACGCCCGGCACGACACCCACTCCCTCCCTAGCAACAACAATTATGAGTGTTCCTCATTAGCACACAATTTAAGTCCCCAAAAGGGCTGGCCAAAGCCGATGTGCAGCATTTAATTGAATTAAAATTTTCCCCATGCATCATTTGGTATGCAAGTCTGCCCGAATTTTCCTTGGGGGCTGTTTTCCCTTATTTAAATCTGAATTGCATTCGAGAGACAAGCTTTTAAAGGAAGAATTATTTATTTTCCTCCGATTTTGGCAAACAGAAATGTTTTGTTTTTCAAGCCTTAAACAATTTAATCGCTGTTTGGGACGATTTTGGTGTCGTCCTTTGGGCCTGGTCTTCTATGCTCGCCTGAGCGGTGCGTTAAATTAAATATTTAAATGATTTTTCAATGCAAATGTGCATAATTAATTTAATTACAGTAAAGCGCTGCAGTAGAAGCAGCTGCAAGAACAACAACCGCATGAAACCTGTTCAGTGCCTATGAAAACATTAAAAAATGTGGAATAATACTGTAATATATGCAGGAGAAGAAAAACAACAACAGAAAAGCTGGAATTGATATAAATAAAATTGTAGATTGTTGCATTACACCTCGCTGCAATGCTATTGCTTTTTTTCCTTTTTATTATCGCATTTGGTTTTAACTGAAATGTCACGGCTTTAAATTAACGCACAAAATGCGCGGCCAACCGCAGCAAATGTAACAACTGAAAAAATAACAACGGTTAAGTCCTTTAATTTGCTGGAAATATATAAATAAATATATTCTTAAAGGTATCATGTGAATTGATACCCTCTAATGGGTTTATTTGCAACCTTGAATAACAATTTAAAAACTCGATTATTTCAGTAATAATTTAAACAACCTGTCAAATACTATTCTATCTGAATTATTCGCAAAACACATGATATTTTTTAATATTTATAATCATTTTCCAATTGAAACCCAATGTGCGTAATTTATAATTTGCAATGAATTCAGCAAAGCGCAAAATAAAAATAGAGACGGGAAGCGCGGAAAAACAATCACAGTCCCGATAACGATGGGAAATTGTGTAATACCGATAATGAACCCGGGACTCGAAGCGTTACGTGACCATGTTTGGGTAGAGCAAAAAATATGTTTGTTATTGTCTATTTGTTTGGGCAATTTTCAATTTTGTGGGTAAACAAATTGCTGTCACCATGAATATTAACAAAATATTCAAATTACATAAATATAATTGCATGAATATTTATTGGCTGAAATTTAATGCATTGTTTGTGATCTGCGAATCCGACAATAGCCAATGCCAATTGGCCATATGCCAATTATTTATTAAATGACCAGCCGCGGTGCCAGTCGGAATTTATTTTTTGTTTTTGTCTTTTGGCTTTTTAAAGATTCAAGAGTTCAAGAGCACAAGTTGCGAGTGAACGGAGGAATCTTTAATGAGATTTTCATTGTGAATTATTATTGTTACCCAAAAACGATAAACTTTTCATCAATTTGTTGCTGTATTCCTGCAAGTATTTTTCCGCCTGACATTTATCATTTTATATTATGTGCCCGTCCCTTCACGGAAAAGCAGAAATATCTGGGTGCCCTATGCTCGACATTGTTGCCAATGCAGTTGCCATTGCTAGTGGCTATCGTAATTTGTTGCAATTAATTTTAATTGCATTGCCTGTCATTTCCATTTCGATTTCGATTTTTCACACACAATTTGAATAAATCAACAAAATGCTGCTGTCGCAACAGGCAGAAACAATAACAGAAAAAAGAGGGAATGAAAACCAACCTTAAATGGCAATTTAAGCAAATAAATTAACGATGAAAATTAATGCGTTTTTATAAACAAACTGTGTGTGTTGCAGTGCGCCCTCTCCTCGTGGAAATCAGTTTCAACAACCAACCAATGTCGGCGGATCGAAAATATGAGATCGAGTGCCAGGCAATCGGCTCGAGACCACCTGCAAAAATCACCTGGTGGATGGGGAACCTAGAACTGCATGGACATAGCCAAAAGGTACGAGTATACCTAGTTTCAAATAAGAATTTGTAATTGTTGAGGAATTAATCGGTCGTTAATTATTACTTCTTTACTTGTTATTATTTTGCATATTATCGTACCTAGTTTACTGAACATAATTGTCTTGTTTACAACATAAAGCTTTAAGCTCACACTCATAGCCAAAATGCAGTATATGTGCATGAGTATTGGGACATCACGCGATCTTTATTTTTCTTCTGCACGTTTCTATATTTTCGCCAGTCAGATCTAGTTGGAATTTACCCGCAACCGCTCGCTTATCGCACCCGCTTATAAAACTTATTCTAAGACGCTACATGAATTAATAAACATAAAACACCTAAGACAAAAATAATACAGTCCACTGCATTTATAAACATAACAAATTTTGGTCCGTTCGAGTAGCCGGATAACCGCGATTGCTTTTGTGTTTATTTTCGTGAATAATAAGCCACAGATAAAGACTTTTCTTCGTAATGAACCCAATAATGCATCGGACGATTCAACAACGTGGTGCCTGCAAGGGGCAAATAACTCGCACCCTTAACAGCGCTACAGAGTTTTCACAGAGATGTGATAATGTGGAAACATTGCAGGTGAAGCTGAATCGTTTAGTAGCAACTTTCGACCACTTTATGGAGCTCTCCGAGGATTTAGTAGCATTCAACATGGAGGAGGGATATGAAGACCCTGGCTTGGATATACCCGAATATGAAGACAAGTTCTACAGCGCGCACGCTATTTTTAGTAAAGCCATAAAGGAGATGGGAGGGCAAGATTATGGCCAAGACCAGTCTAACATTTTGCTCTCAAGTACAGTGGAACGTCTATTCGAGGGACAAAACCAACTATTGGAACAAATTCATTCCTCATCGGGAGCAACTGACTTAAGGTTTGAGAAAATTCGGATTCCCACATTTTCTGGAAAATACGAGGATTGGAGCCAGTTTAGTGATCTGTTTCTAAGCTCAGTAGACAATAACAACAAGCTTTCCAAGTGCCAAAAGTTTCATTATCTGAAATCATATTTGGATGGTGAAGCTCTGTCCCTAATTAAACATATTGCCGTTTGTAATGATAATTACCAAGACGCATGGGAGAAATTGGAAAATCCTTATAACAAGAAAACGCTCATCGCTCGAACTTTTGTTCAGAAGTTTCTGTCGTTGCCTACCGCTAACAATTCGAATATCGCTGAGTTACGTAATGTAATTGACTCTGCCGACGAATGTATTCGTGGCCTACACGCGCTGAACTGCGACAGCCGCGATGTATGGCTAATTCATATTTTGCTCTCAAAATTAAGTTCTGAAATCAAACAGGCTTGGGCCAACTGTAATACGTCGGTCAAAGAAGAGGTCACCATAAATGATTTATTTAGTTTCCTTTTTGCTCATTGTGATACTTTGGAGTCTTGTCAGGAGTTACACGTAATACAACCGTCAAGACCAGTCCAGAGTAAACGCCACCAAGTCGCCTATCATGCAAGTGGATGAAATCAGCAGTCCCGCGAATGTATTTATTGTCAAGGTCAGCACAATATATATGCATGTGCTGAATTCAAAGTTTTAGATGTACTAGACCGCCGCACCTTCGCCAGGGATACTAAGCTATGTTTCAATTGCCTGAGTCGATCTCATCAAGTCAGGGATTGTAACTCATCGAACACTTGTCGTCAGTGCAATGCTAAGCACCACACGTTAGTTCATCCGGTTGATTCAAGATCGGTTCCTTTGGCTCCTGCTCATCTGTCAACTGCTGAATTCAATACGATTGATAAAGTTGCTGATACTGCCGCTGTTAGTCATCACACTCTGGAGAGGGCTAACAATCAAACCATACTGCCAACTATTCTGGCCAATGTAATCGACACATGGGGCAACAGGATCACATGTCGGTTATTGCTCGATACTGGATCGACAATAACTATGGTAGCCGAGTCGTTCATCCAAAGGATAGGAATTTCACGCACGCATGCTCGCATCTCAGTGGCTGGATTAGGTGCTAACCCGGCTGGTGTTAGCCGAGGACGTGCCAGCTTTACCCTGCTCTCAAGAACCACTACTGCAACCCTGGAGATCTCTGGTCTAATTATGAGTTCTCTGACTTCTTTGATTCCAGGTCAACAGGTCAAGTCCAGCTCTCCTATCTGGAAAACGATTTGCAGTCTTCCATTGGCTGATCCAACGTTTGGAGCTCCGGGAAAAATCGACGTTATTCTGGGCGCTGATCAACTGTGGAGCATATATACTGGAAATCGTCGAGAGTTTGGTATTGAATACCCCATCGCACTACAAACTAATTTTGGTTGGGTTATTACAGGCAGCTTCAACGATTGCAACGAAGATTTGGATTCGTTAGTTCGATCATTCATGGATATGGAACAAGTTCATCCAAGTAAAGCAACGATAGACTCCAGTGATCCTGCAGAACAACACTTTCTGGCAACGCATGCTCGCAGAGATGATGGTGTATACATTGTTCAGTACCCATTTAAGGAGCCCATTACGCCAATTGGATCAACGTTGCCACAGGCTTTAAACCGCTTCGCCGCTTTAGAGCGGAAATTTCGGAAATTCCCTGGACTCAAACAACAATACGTAGATTTTATGGATGACTATTTGAAAAGAGGACACATGGAATTGATACCTGCAGCTGCAGCGGCTGAGGATTCAGCACATTGCAACTATTTGGCGCACCACGCAGTGTTTAAACCAGATAGTACTACCACACGTTGCCGAGTGGTATTTGACGGCTCAGGAAAGGATTCCACGGGTCAATCGCTCAATTCGCGGCTTCACATAGGCCCACCTATTCAAAGGGATTTAATTGGAGTATGTCTTCGTTTCCGTCAGCATCTTTATGTATTTTGCGCTGACATCGAAAATATGTTCAGAGGAATTTTGGTCTCAGACGAGCATACGCAATACCAACGTATAGTTTGGAGAAAGGAGGAGAACGCACCACTGGATCACTATCGATTGCTGACCGTCACATACGGATTAGCTTCATCGCCGTTCTTAGCCGTCAGGGTTCTTAAGCAGCTTGCGATCGACTATGCAGATTTGTATCCGAACGCTGCAGTCATTCTTAACAGAGACGCTTACGTTGATGATATTCCTACTGGATGCGATAAAATTAAGGATCTCATTGCACTCAAAGATGAACTAATTCTACTTCTGAGCGAAGCTCAATTCAAACTTCGAAAGTGGAGCTCAAACTGCTACGCACTCTTAAAGTCATTACCACAGGAGAATTGTGAGTATCCTCCTGACGCTTTCGAGCAGGAAACTTCTGATCGAGTTATTAAAGTTTTGGGACTATGCTGGAAACCAAGAACTGACTATATCTCCTTCAAGTTAGAAACCCCTAGAATCACAACAACTTTAACCAAACGCACTTTGCTTTCGGAACTAGCCAAGATCTACGATCCGCTGGGTTTGATTGCGCCCACAACTGTGTTGTTGAAGATTCTCTTTCAAGATAGCTGGCTGAGTTCTGTCGAATGGAATGAGGTATTGCCTTCGCAATTATGCACACGGTGGCAACAGTTCGTATTTCAAATGCACGTATTGGAAACTTGTCGAGTGCCTCGTTACATAGCAGCGCCACACCAATCAATTGAACTGCATGGATTTGCGGATGCCTCATCTCAGGCATATGCAGCTGTCATCTATAGTCGCGTCGAGGTCAATAATGGATATGCAGTGAAGCTGATAATGGCAAAAACTCGCGTGGCTCCTATTAAGCCTATTTCCATTCCTCGACTTGAGCTAAACGCAGCCCACTTACTCTCGAAATTGATTTCACTGGTTAAGCAATCACTAACTATTCCTATTTCCAGAATCTATTGTTGGTCAGACTCTGAAATAGTTTTACATTGGCTATCATCATCTCCACGGACTTGGAACACATATGTTTGCAATCGCACTGCTGAGATTTTGGAGGCATGTCCACGAAGCTGCTGGCAGCATATTAGAAGTGGCGATAATCCAGCTGACTGCGCATCGCGAGGACTATTTCCAAAGGACCTCGTTGATCATAAAATCTGGTGGAATGGACCAGCTTGGTTATCTCAGTCACGTTCAACTTGGCCACCCGTTAAGGCCAAGTTTGTTTTGTCGACAGAAGAACAGGCATGCTTAGAGGTAAAGGCCGAGCCAAAGGTTAATCTACACATTTCCGAGGACGGAAACGAGCTTACCTGTATGATCAACAAAGCCTCCTCATGGTCTCGTTTATTGAGGACTCTATGCTACTGCATTCGTTTCGTCCATCGCCTTCGTAGAAGGAATCAACTTTCGGTGTTCCTGTCGGCGTGGGAACTACAATACGCACGATCTAGAATATTCACCCACGTCCAGAAGGAGTTTTTTAAAATGGAATACAAGCAGTTAAGCACCGAACAGCCATTGTCAAAGAGATCTAAGTTGATTCGATACAACCCCTTTATAGACGAGCAGAACGTAATGCGTGTTGGTGGTCGCATAGACAATTCTATGGCTAATTATGATGCAAAACATCCCATAATTCTGCCTAAGGAATCTCCCATTGCTGCTCTACTTGTTCGATATCAACATGCTGCCTCGCTACACGCTGGAGTAGAATACACGTTTCACAGTTTACGACAACGATATTGGATTGTAGGAGCCCGAAACCTCGTCCGCAAAACCATATTTAATTGCAGAACTTGCTTCATGCAGCGAAGACACACGAGTTCTCAACTTATGGCTGATTTGCCCAACTTCCGAGTTCAACCCGCCCGTTGATTTCTTCACACTGGCTTGGATTATGCTGGACCTGTAACAATCAAAGTATCTACAGGTCGGACACCAAGATTTGGAAAGGCTTGGTTTGCAATTTTCGTTTGTCTATGTACAAAAGCGATACATATTAAATTGGTCAGTGATCTGACAACATCCGCTTTTATAGCCGCATTTAAACGATTTTGGGCTCGACGTGGGCCAATATCAGATTTATACTTATTCGGACAATGGTACTACGTTTCATGGGGCTAAACGAGAATTAGATGAGATGCAACGGATCGCAATTGCCCAAAGTCAAAATGAAGAGATTTCAAGCTTTTTCTCGACTCATGAAATTAATTGGCATTTCATCCCACCTTCTGCACCCCAATTTGGAGGGATTTGGGAAACTGGAGTGCGATCTATAAAGCTGCACCTAAAACGAGTTACTGGCTGCAGTGCATTAACATTCGAGGAATATTCGACCCTGTTAATTCAGATAGAAGGACTTCTGAATTCTCGTCCTTTGTGCGCACCCAGCGATCACAGCCTTAACCCGCTAACTCCTTCTCATTTTCTAACAGGTCAGCCTCTTACTTCGGTACCGGAGCCATCTTTCCTGGATGCACACATTGATAGACTGCAGCGCTAGAGACAATTGCAGGCCAAGGTTCAAGGGTTCTGGAAACGCTGGAACTTAGAGTATCTCAGCACTCTTCAAACTCGCACGAAATGGCAACAAGATGCTCCAAATGTTGCATTGGACACCCTTGTGGTTTTAAAGGAGCCGAATCAGCCGCCAAGCAAGTGGCTGTTGGGAAGAATTATTGAGGTTCATCCTGGCCAGGATCAGAGGGTTCGTGTGGCCACAGTTAGAACTGCCAGAGGAATTTACAAGCGCCCCATTACAAAAATTGCTGTGCTTCCTTTGAACTGAACCGTCGTTCAGGGGGGCCGGTATGTTGAGGAATGAATCGGTCGTTAATTATTACTTCTTTACTTGTTATTATTTTGCATATTATCGTACCTAGTTTACTGAACATAATTGTCTTGTTTACAACATAAAGCTTTAAGCTCACACTCATAGCCAAAATGCAGTATATGTGCATGAGTATTGGGACATCACGCGATCTTTATTTTTCTTCTGCACGTTTCTATATTTTCGCCAGTTAGATCTAGTTGGAATTTACCCGCAACCGCTCGCTTATCGCACCCGCTTATAAAACTTATTCTAAGACGCTTACATGAATTAATAAACATAAAACACCTAAGACAAAAATAATACAGTCCACTGCATTTATAA